>NW_026526677.1:92779956-93979956 GCF_024362965.1 Panthera pardus
CCCCCGAACGTGGGCCTCGGGCTTCTTGGGGGAAGCCGTGAGGTTGTAAATCTCCCCCGGCCATTTTTCAGGTGGCATCTTTGAGAACTGCAGGCTCCCAAAGGGAGGGTCCTGGGACACAGTGCACGCCAGTGGTCTCTTACCCCCCCCACCCCCCGTCTTCTCTCATGGGCTCCATCCAGCCCTGCGGCTGCCGAATCTATTGTCAACAAGGTCCCATCTTTAATGGAGACCACCAATCTCACCTCCTCCCCTGGGACTCACTGCTGCTGAAGCAGCCAGTGCGGCCCATGCGCTGGGACTACAGCTGCCCCAGGGCACGCCTCCAACACTGTCTGTCTGTCCTGGGGGAGTTGGAGGGCAGCTTCAACTGTGCCCTCTCCATCCCACATGAAGGGTGGGTGTGAGAAAACAGTGTCACATCACTGGCAGGAATCCAAGACCTAATGTTTCTCTGGCACAGAGAGATGAACGTGTCAAGACATGGCTGGCCTGACTTCTTCTAGCTCCTGATGTATCTTCCACTGAAGCTCTACAGGTACAATGCTTGAGCACCATGGGACAGACAAGTCATGGCACGACAAAGAGCCACACAGTTCCCCATCCTCCAGGGGAGTGAGTAAGGGGAAAGGAGGATTTCATGCTCATAACAGTAGAAGGAGGGGTCACTCTCTTTGGTCAACAATAATCACAGGCCAGACAGGGGGCACTGATGGTCAGTGGGGAGAGAATTCTTACCTGAACAACTCCTCTTTCTCTTTCTACCCAATCCTAAATCCTAGCCACCCTTCCAGGCCTCACCCAAGTCCCAGTTCCCCCACTGAACCTTAACGTGGTTCATCAGCATCACCTGCGGGGCTTGTTAAAAACCAACATCTCTGTATTGCACAGAGCCTTCGAAGTTTCTGAGACCAGCTCTCCCACTGGGCAGGAGTCCTTGATGCCAGTGCTCTCGGCGATGCACCCCAACAACTTACAGGTGTGCAGGGATAGTGCCAAGGTGGCTTGGTGGGGTCTAGGGCGGTGGGAGTCCCCTGGCTGGTCTCCAGCTACAAGCAACGTAGTTGGTTTACTGTCATTTTCTGTGTGCACCATCTCGGAAAAGGTGGGGAAACGTGGCTCTGCGGAGCCAATGGACACGGTGCGGCAGCCCTTTGCTCTGATGGTGGAGAAGGTCTTTCTGTTGAACTCAAGTCTTCTCCCTACTCATCCAGAGAGCCTACACTGTCCTCTGAAGTCACACAGGGGCCTCTAGCACTGCCTCTCACTTCATGACAAGAGCTACCCACCACACATGGGATGTCTATAGTTTTTGGTTAACTTTGAATACTTACCCTGTCAAAGTACCTGCCATGTATTCTCATTGAATTTTCTAGGCACCTATAAAACGGGCATCCTTCTTCACATTTCACGCATGAGAAAAACTAAGCCCAGAGGGGTTAAAAAAACTGGCTCCAGGTTATACAAGCAGTGAGTGTCAGAGCCAAGAATCACACCCCCTGTATCTTTAACCACGTCCACTCCACCTCTGGGCTCGACCATCTGTCAGGCACTGCGCTTTTTAACATATTATTGATCATCTTCACCACAGGCGGGTATTATTGTCTCCACTTTATGAAGAGGAAATTAACATCAGAGATGCTAGTTGACCTGTTCAAGGTCATATGGCAAGTACAAAATGGAGCTGGGATCAGTCTCAGGCCTGTGTACCTCCAAAACCCTCGTTCCTTATAAGGAACACATCTTTTCTACAGACCAAACATCCCCAGTCCTCTTAACCAATCATCATATGACACGTTTCCTGGTAGTCATTTGAACAGACATTTCCCCATCCTGACCGCTCTTCTCTGGACACAACTTGCCAAAGGACCTTTTGAAATGTGATCCTCAGTACTGGACACACTAATCCGGATGTGTCTGACCAACACAGATGGTCAAACTCCTCTCACCTATACTGAGTCCTCTGTTCTCGGACCCCTGGAGTACGTGTGTGTGTGTATGTGTGTTAGCGCTTGATTACATCATGGGTTGACCACTCCTGGTTTCTGTGTATACTTTATCCCCCCAGTTAAATGATCAGTCCCTTGACTGCGGAAATTATGTCTCATACCTGAAACTTAGGTGTTGGTGGATAGATACGATACTTGGGACTTGGATTACATTTCCCCATAGAATCAAGTTATTTTGTTTTAACAGCTAGCTTTCCAGGCTAGCCCCAAAGGCCGATTTAGTTAAAGATCTGTGTTCTGGTGGAAAGGAGCCCACAGAATTCAGGGACAAACAAGAGATCTCACTGTAATTTCAGGTGGCAGACTAGACCTGAGTAAAGTCTGAGATGGTAAGCACAGACTTGGACCTCCTTCTTTTCCCTGCTGGCACTTCTGATCACCTTTTCTCACCAGCCCCAGGACCCTCGTGTGACCCTGTGGTCAGCTTTTTGAATCTGAGGCCTCTGGTTGCTGGGACTTCAGGGTCAAATCTCCTGAAACTATATTCATGATGATGCAGATAAAACTTTCATCGGATTCTCAAAAGGTCAGGGACCTCGAAGAATCTGCTAGAAACAGAACAATTGCTAGAAACCTTTTCCCTGGCATGTCAGCCTGGTTTGCCTCCCCAAAATGCTGTGTTAAAAAATGTCCTGATCTTCATTTTCTACCACTAACAAGCATTGGTACTCCTCCCATGAAGTGGGTCTTAGCTGAGTGGGAGTAAAACAGCAAGCTTTGGAACTAATTCATACTAAGCTGTGAAGGAATGATGGCGTCCCGGTCTCTCAATAGGCATCTGTTTTTGACAGGGATTGGATACCTTTAAGTGGATATCTGATGAGTGGAATTTCAGATAGTGTGACACAGTTAAAGGAAAAAAGTAGCAGACAAGATATTCTGGAACAAAAATGGTCTTTCTAATTCCCTCCGATTTTGCTTTTCAAGTTTTCTTACTTTTCCCTACAGATTCCCTAGAAGTGTTAAGATTTCTCTCAGCTCTTTCTGAGACAGGGCAGGTTATGGGGACTCCCGGAGGGAGACGGGCGCCTTTGCAACAATGGCGGTGTCTGTATCAGGACAAAATACTGTCACATCTATCATCTTACTCTACCCTCACTACGACGCTGTGAGCTGGATATTGTCATTCCCATTTTAGAGCAGAGGAGACTGAGGCCTGATGGGGTTAAGCAACTTGCCCCAGGTCCCCCTGGCTAGGTAGAAGGGGTAGGGCACTCACATCCAGAACCATGCCCGTTCCATAGACCACGCACTCTTCCTGTTTGTAAGAGACGTCACTGTTTTCTAAGTCAGCTGTAGACGGATCATGTTAGTGGGTCTCTGACAGGGACAGATGTATAATTCCTTGGGGCTTAATACAATGGTAGGCCCAGGGAAGGTGGCAAGGCACATGTAGAGTATTTGTTGAGTAACTGAAGATAATGCCAAGGCACAGAAGCTACAGCTGGATTTCATGCCCACACCCTCTCCTTGGTCAGGAGCCCATATGCAGGGCACACGGTATGCCCATGGATGCAGCAGCCTGTTTCACCCAGCGGGGATAAGCCCGGCATGGAGGGTTCCAATAGCTGGGGATCTGACAAAGACTCACGAAGATAAGGACGGGCTCGGATCATGCAGAGTAGGGGAATGTTCATAGCAGCATTATTCGGAGGCCAAAAAGTGGAAACAACCCAAATGCCTACCAACTGATGAGTGGATAAACAAAATGTGTTCTATCCATACAATGGAATACTGTTCTGCCATAAAACAGAGGAAGCATTGATACGTATTACAATAGGGATGAACCTTGGTTACATTCTGCTGCGTGAAAGAAGCCATACACGGAAGACCACACATTTTATGATTCCATTCATGTAATATCTGAAATAGGCCAATCCTCAGAGAGCGCAAGTGGATTACTGGTTTCTAGGGCCCAGGAGCAGTAGTAGCTAATGGGTACAGAAAGTGTTTCAGTGATGAAAATATTCTGGAATTTGTTAGTGGTGATGACTGTATAACTCTAAATATACTAAGCATCTCCAAATTTAGTTAAAAAGGGGGTGAATGATATGGTATGTAAATTACATTTCAATTAAAAAAAAAAAACCACCACCAAGAGAAGTCCGCTGGTACATTTTATGCTCTCAGCTTTTGTGACATCATCAGACTTCAGACGAGGGCCCCGGAGAAAGGCCCTTCAGCTGCGTGTGGCCAGGTGGAAAGGCAGCCACCTGGGACACAGGGTCGGGTGAGATGGCTGTGAGCAGCGCACAACTGTGACCCTGGCTGGATGCCACACTGGCGCTGTGAATGTGATGGATGAAGAAGGGACAGGAAAGGAAGGGAGGGTGAGGCGGCCTCACTGCGTCTGGAAACTAAGGCTGGCATATAAAAGTCCTGCATCCCACCCACCACCCCCAGGACAGGGCTCTCTGTCTCCACTGAGAGCCTCTGCTCGCAGCTTCCGTTACTTCACCTAGACTTGGCGTGGGAGCCCAGAGATGCTGTGGTGTTTCTTGGGCCAATGCAGAGGCAGTGTAGCCTAGTGGGTGACGTATTAGAGCTGCGAGGCACCACAGACCTGGGCTCAAATCCTGTGAGATATTGGGGAATAGGTTCCCTCTTTGAGTCCAGTTTTGTTATTGGTAAAATGAGGACAACTGGCTGGGTGGATTCAATGAGATGATGTCTGAAGATGCTTCGCATAGATCTGTCCCCCGCCCTGCAGGGGCTTCTGGGGTTTGGTTTCTTCTCTGGGACCGCCACCCCCCCCCCCCCCCCCCCGACATGCAGAGAATATTCTATAAAGTGCTTCAGTGGCAGCAGCACAGAGAACAGTCATGTTTTGGGTGGAGATGAGCAGAGTGACCCGGCAGGGCCAGGGGTGCTAGGATCTCGAGAACAGGGGGTGGGGGCAGAAGCTGGGCAAGGAGAGCGGAGCCTTTCTCTCCTTCCTCCGTGGAGAGGACCCTCTGCTGGGGTTTCTCCCCCGGCCTGGGTTTGCTATGGAGTGATTGCTTCCAGCAGGAGTCTGGCCTCTTTCAACCAAAAGGCAATAGTAAGAAAATATCACTGGATTCTTTGGGGACCCAATAGCAAGCGGCTAATGGATGAAACCTTCCCAATCTCACTGCAGCCTCACAGCAAAAAAGGCTCTGGGGGGAAAGTCCCAGTTCAGGAGCATTCTGTCATCTGAATCTATTTCTGTAGCTGCTAATGCCACACAACAGTGGAAATGACAAGAAGCCTCACACACAGGACCAAAGGAGTCAAAGAATATGAGCTTCTCCCCGAGGGAAAGAAGACAACAGAAAAGACTAGTATTTATGAAAGAAGTTTTAATGAACAATCTCTACTAATTGAGACTGTGGATTTAGCATATGCTCTCCACCTCTTCTGCAACCCAGGTGAACTAATGTCCACATTGTCCTGGATGCTCCAGGTGAACAGGCTACTGTGTAGAATGTTCATTAGACAATAGTATCTGCTTCTCAGGAAGTTGGCAGTGTTTGTATCCAGACTGGTTTACTCCGGCTATACGTGCTACTGTAATCATGTGATTTAATTAACTATTCTGTAAACCAATACTATCGAAGTGCAAAAAGAAGGTTATTCTTGCTAAGAAAACTAAGTGGAATGCTTTGGAAAGATTCGAGATTCCGATTTCCTTAAAAATGCCACATAGTTAGGATCGGTGAGGCAAATTTAAGAGGCTGGAATACATAACAAAAGTCTAGAAAGATCCCGTAGCCAGATTACTTCCCAGACATCAAAGTTCTTATTGATGTTAAATAAGGATGGAATTTATAGATGTTCTACTATAGGAGAGGTCTGTGCTGGTAAAAGTATGACCCTTAATCAGAAAAAGATCTTCCCCCCTCTATCAGGACATTTGCAAACCAACGTGTGTGCATATATTCTACATTAAAATAAAATGTATCTTTTTGTTCTTATTTATTTTTTAATTATTTTTTTATTTTTGAGGGAGACAGTGTCAGTGGGGGAGGGGCAGAGAGAGAGGGAGACAGAGGATCCAAATTGGGCTCTGCACTGACAGCAAACAGCCCCATGTGGGGCTCGAACTTACAAATGGCGAGATCGTGCCCTGGTCCGAAGTTGGATGCCCAACCGACTGAACCACCCAGGTGCCTCTGAAATGTATCTTTTTAATGGCTGTTCCTTTCTTCAGCCAACTTTTCCACTTAAGCCATCAACAAATGGGTTGTCCCCACTGTACTGGATAGGAGAACGTCTACTGTATATTGAGATCTGTCCTTTTTCATACTTTTTTCTAGCCTATTTTCCCAAAACTTGAACAGCTACTCTATGCCCATAAGGCATTACCGCAGAGTTGTATCTCCCAAGAGCTACAGTCTTAGAGTTGTTCCTCAAAGTGACAATGAAAACAAAGGCGGTCTTCGAGTGATCAAATATGTTTGGGGAAATCTTCCAATCATGACCCCTCTTGCACATTCACTAAGAATCAAGAACTGAGCTAAACTTTGTATAACCCAGATTTTCCCCAACTCATTTAACCTGTCTTGGGAGCAACGCCTGTAACATCCTATAAAGGTGCACACTTTGGGAAGCAAATCTTTAGGACCCACAGGAGAGATGTAATGTATGATCTCTATCCTGGAGTAATTTACAATTGAGTCAGAGAAAGACATGGAGGTTTCACACATACACATATATACGCAGAACAGGCCAGTAATGGTATCCTTCAGTACATTTTTAGGGTCAAAAGATGGCAAAATCAGTAAGTATTATAGATCAGAACAACAGATCAGCCGTCCACCTCTAATTTGCACAAATTGTGGGCCCAAGTCTCAAAAACTTGCTCTTAGTCCTAGACTAAGTCCTTGCACTGTTCTAGAAAGTTCAAAGAGGATTCGTATTTCTCAAATGTGACTATGTACCAAGGTTGGCTCTTTATACATGTGATCCCATTTAATTTTTCAAGTATGAGAAATGGGTATTATCTTTTTTCAAAGAAATAGACTCCAAGAGATTGCACAGCTGGGGGCAGGACCTCAGTTCATGCCCCTGTGTGTCTGTCTTGAAAGCCTGTCTTCTTTCTGCTGTGCTCCCCTACCCAGTCTTCATAGCCTCTCCTGAGCTGGGGTTTGGGGGCATGTGCGTCCACCTGTGTCTGGGTAGCCAGGCTGATCCATGGCCCAGCCTGGGCCTGCAGGCGACAGCTGTGCCGTGCTGTGTCGCTAGAGCCTGGACATCTCCCCATCCCTTCCTTCTCCGGTCCAGAGGTTCTGAGTTGTGACTTTTTTAAAGGGCTAGGGGTCACTCCCTTGTCCTCTCCTGATGGCCGCTGTGAGGAAGGCATTAACCGAGGGAGGACTTTGCCAATGTTAAGTGCTTTATTAATAGTATCCGCACTGAGTGCACGCGGAGCTGGAGAGGGTCCAGGGTGGGAGGGTGTGGGGCAGAAAGTCTTACTCATGCTTTTCAGCAAGCCCTCTCAATGGTTCCCAGTTCCTTTTGTAGAGCCGATCTGGGTCTTTCCTCCCCCTCTTCTTTGTGCTCAGTGGCTACCCCCCCTCTTCTTCACCTCTACCTTCCCACCATCCCCAGTCTGGCTGGAAGTGGCCATCGAGTGGAAAAAAACGGCCCTAAGCTGTAGAGGGGGGTTCAGCAGGAAGGGGGCAAAAGGGCAGGATGTAAACTGAAGTCCAAGGTCAGAGGGGAGACACAGCCAGGAGGGACAGATAGGGTGACGCTGTAGTCTCAAGACTTAAGTCAGGGGCGAGTTGCAAATGGGGTGTGGCAGGTAGCTGAAGCAGGCAGGTGCTGGCCTGGGCGCCTGGGCTTGTGGGCAGGGGAAATGGTATTGCAGCCTCCTCTCCCCTCCTATGCTTGCCTTTTCTCCCCCTCAGGGATGATATTGCAGGTATGTTCACATCAGTCTTCAAAAATGCATGGGGTGGGGGAGGCAGGGAAGGAAGGACAGGGAACTAATGTGTATTAAGCCCCTCGGTGTGCCAGGATCTTGGCAATTATTCCGTTGCTTCTTCGTCATCTTCACAAGAGGTGAGTATGTCCAGGTTACAGAGTAAGAGGTAGAGTCTAGATCTGAGCTCAGGCTTGGCTCCCTCAAACGCCCATGAGCTTCAACCACACTCATAGTGTAGAGTTACACATCACTGGGCCACAAGGTGTGGAGCCAGCTCTGGACCCGTGGCAGGGTGGGGATGGGAGAGGGACGGCTGCCCCCATGCTGGGTATGATGGGCCAGGGCACAGAAATGGATCGTTCCCAGGGAGCCCTTCTTCCCACAGGTGGGGCTGGGAGTTTTAGCATGGACACAGGGCTCACAGGGCCACCAGGGCTCCCTGATGGTGTGGAAAACCAGGACAGGCAAGAGGCCTGGGCATCCCCACCACCGTCTTCGGCTACTGAGTCAGAGCTGCTCCCAGGAGGCCTGAGGGAGGCCTCCATACCTGGCCCTGCTCCTGGCTTCAACACTAAGTTCCTGGAGTCTCTCCAACCTCCTCTCCTCACCTTGACCCGTAGCCTTCCAACCCCCTCTCTCCAAATTAGGTTCCTGGTTGTTCTCTAGGTGGTGCTTCCAAATTTTGCTTCCTCAGCTTTCACTGGGGTGGCCTCAAGACCTTAGAGCTGGGGGCTGGCCATGTGAGGGGAGAGGCAGAGCTCCAGCCCCTCACTGGTCACCGTTGAACAATTCTTCCTGTTCATTGGGCGTGTGGGCCCAGCACTTCCAGGGCAGGGTCCCTAAGATGCCCATATCTGGGAATGATGGCCCAGGCTTGGGCTTCATGGCTTCTGGAGGTACTCTTACTTCAAAATTTTTTTTTTTTTAATGTTTATTCAGTTTTTGAGAGACAGAGCATGAGTGGGGGAGGGGCAGAGAGAGAGGGAGACACAGAATCCGAAGCAGGCTCCAGGCTCTGAGCTGTCAGCACAGAGCCCGACGAGGGGCTTGAACCCACAAACCGCGAGATCATGACCTGAGCCGTTAACTGACCGAGCCACCCAGGCGCTCCGAGGCACTCCCGTTTCAAATAAAGGGTTGCTGATTGACCGACTGACTAATTCCCATGATCCCTTTGATTCCTCTCCTCTTTGAAGAAAGACTTTCCCTCACTCCCCGTTCTTTCCCACACTTCACAGGCCAAGACAGTCCTTGGTATTTGTTTGCTTCTGTCTGTCTTTGTACTGCCAGGCCAAGACCTCGCAGACTCCTGCCAGTTTGCTGGTGCATCCAGAATCTACCCTCCCACTCTGGTGCGCACATGTGTGTGCGTGCGCACATGTGTGTGCGTGCACACACACACACACGCACACAAACGCACAAACACACACACATACACAAACACACACACAAACATACACACACACGTGCACAAACATACACATACACGCATGCACACACATCCTACACAGGCAGCCCAGACATGGCCATTGGTCTTCATTTATTGCTACAACTTTTGAATGATGCTAGGGGATTATAGTTTCAAATTCAGTCCTGACATTCAACCGAAGTCCTATCTGCTGCTGCTAACAATGTATACAGCACACAACTGCCATCATGTTAGTGCACACAGCAGGCTCTATATAGACATTACATTGAAACCCAAGGCTGTGTTGCCATTTTATGGAAGCAACCATAGAGGCTTATGAAGGCAGTTGTTACGTAAGGAAGGAGATTTCTCCCTGGGCTGTTCCCTCCAGACTCGATGGTCACAGCCACCACTCCCCAGCACCGTGCCTCATTGTTCTGACCAGAGGGACAGGGAAAAGGGACACACATACACTGCTACCTCAGTGGTGAGGACTCTGGGAAACAGAAGAGCACGAGCTGAGAATCATCATTTTCTTCCATGGGAGAAGGGCAGGGGTGTGCGTGGCCACCTGTAGCAACCACAGCCCTGACCCCGTGGAATCTCACCGCCTTCATGAGACACTTTCCCAGTCCTTAGTTCTCTTCAGAACATGTCTATCCCCATTCCCTCATTTGATGTCACGCTTTTTCATGTCAGTAGCAAGCACTAGAGAGAGTGTCCCAGCTTTAGGCCCCACTAAATCCTCCCATCTGACCCGGTCTCTGGAAGATGAGATCTCTATCAGAGAGCCTCTCTCTGGGGCCACACCCTGTGGAGATCTGGGGACGACAGCAGAGTCTGACCCTGGGGGAGTTATTCATGCCCCACGCTGCAACTCCACACCCCCAATATACACACACTCACCATGAGATGTTGGAAGAGCCAAGAACGCATTATATTGGTGGCATGCTTGGGCAAGACTCCTCGTTTGTTCTTGGACTTCTTATCCTCATTGTCCAGGAGGGAGGTGAGGTCAAGGTTAACCTTCAGGGCACGTGGAGAAAAAATCAGCATCAGCAGGCTGGCGGGCCAGCAGCTAGGGACCTGTTGCTATAGTGACGGCAGGCTCTCGCTGCCAACCCCCTTTTGCAACTCATTCTTAGGGCCCTGGGGAGGTCACCTTTCCTGTCACCGTGCACCAGCCCCTCAGAGAATGGGAGACAGGAAGAAGAAGAAAGAGGAAGAGGTGTGGAGAAGGAGATGAGAGAGGACACAGAGGAAATAGGGACATGTGGAGGGTATAGGAGAGACAAATTTGACAGAAACCATCTACTAGTTATTAGCATCTCTAGGGTACTTCACAGTTTGCAAAGCACCTTCCTACCTATTATCATGGTCAGCACTCACAGAGCCCTGCAGGTTGGGAGGGCTCTGTGCAGCTGGTGTGAATCCCCCTTCTGTGGATAAGAACTCCAAGACTCAGAGAGATCAGGCGACTCATCCAAGATGACAGAGCTAATGTCACATCTCAGGCCTGACCTCAGATCCTCTTACTCCCCGCCACTTGTGTGTGTGCTCTATCCCACTGAGCTACAGAGTGGCTCGGGGTGGAGACCAGGAATAGGAGGTGGAAGATCCTTTGAGTGAAATCCCAGGTAGTGAAATCCCAGGAGTTGATAAAGCCTTTCCAACACCCGGCTTCTGATCTGTGAACTGGGGGTAACTGGTCCCTCTTGGAGGAATAATAAGGATGAGATGAGCTACTTGTGTAAAGTGCCCAGCACATGGTAAACAATTACGGCTGCCCTCCCCCATACCCATGCCCAAGTGCATGCCCTATGCACACACACTCACCTGTGTGTTCTGGATCTGGATGGCTCCCTGGGGGATTGCTTGGGTGACCACCTGACCCTGGGAGGTTACCATGGTAACCGGCTGGTATAAGGCTCCACCTGAGGAGACAACCAGTTTTTGGGTCCCCTGCCATGGGGGTGGGTAGGAGTGAGGGCAAGCAGGATTTCCAAATCCCTTGGCACTCCTATGCAAACACCCTCTATTCTGGAGGCATTCAGCCCCTATTGTGGGGGTGGGTGGGATGGGAACAGGGTCCAGAGAGCAGAGCCTCTGGTGGGAACTGTTTGGGGGAAGGGACAATAGCTTCATCTGGTTTTGAGGGGCTCATGAGACTCTGACCCAAATTTGTTCTGAACCATCACAATCAGGTCTTGGTGCTAAGCATCTATAAACTTATAGAGCATTTTAGTCAAGGAAACGAGCTAGGAGCCCCTCCTTGGCAGGGGACACCCCTTCCCATTTCCTAAGATAGTTCCTACAGTACCCTGCCCCCCACCTTGGGGTACCCCATTTTCCTCCCAGGAGTGTTCCCCACAATCCCCTGCACCAACCTGACACCACTTGGGAGTTGACGGTTGTCATGGCGATGTTGCCCTGCTGGAGCGCTGAGGCTGGGACCACAATCCCCTGGGGGTTATTGGAGACTCCAGACATGGAATTGGGGGAATTCTGCAGGAGGTCCTGGCAGTAAGGGAGGTGTGTGGTTTGTGACAATGTCACTAAATGCTTAGATGCCACAACCCCAAATTCCTCCTCCCCTTTTCTTCCTTCT
This sequence comes from Panthera pardus, assembly GCF_024362965.1. Classification (NCBI taxonomy): domain Eukaryota; kingdom Metazoa; phylum Chordata; class Mammalia; order Carnivora; family Felidae; genus Panthera; species Panthera pardus. The sequence continues at coordinate 92,791,872 of NW_026526677.1, forward strand.
TGCCTGCCCTCCTCCCTTCCTCCTGCTCCTCCCAGGACCCAAATCTGACAGACAATTCTTATGGCCTCCTAGAAGGGGTGAATAAGAAGGCTCAATATTAAAAACCAACCAACCAGTCAGCCAACCAACCAGCCAACCAACCAACCAACCAACCAACCAACCAACCAACCAACAATATTTACCCACTTAGCCATTCCATTCTTTTGAAACTTGAGACATAAATTATATCGTAAACCAGTGGTCCCCACTTCGGCTTCACTTGGGAATTTCCAATATTGATGCCCGAGTTCCAACCCCAGAGATTCTAATTTAATTGATTGGGGGTGTGGTTGGGGCTTTGGCATTTTAAAAACTCCCCAAGTAGTTCTAATGTGTGGCCAGGGCTGAGGACCAGGCTTTATCTGCTTACCACCTCTTCACCCTTCACAGTGTTGTCTACAGATGCCTTCCCTGACACTGTCTTCCCCCAGAACCTCACTTCCTCACCTACCTATGATGACATTTTTTTATTACACCAAGCTCCACACATAAGTGGCCTCCAATGTTTTATCTTTGTAACCTGAGCACCTAGCTCAGGTGCCTGGCACACAGTGGCTACTAAAATACTTGTTAAATCATAAGAAAAGACAGCCACCCTAGTCTCTTTATAACCTGCCTCCTAAGGGCATCTCATAGGAGCCTCAACCTCAGCCACCCGTCTGCACATTTCATCGATTCCTTCCTTTACCTCCAGCTCGCAACACCGAATCGCACTGCAAACAGTCTCCCTTTGCCCCATGCTATCAACCTGCCAGCCCCCATTTTCCCTGTAAACAATCCTTCCAGTTTGTTTTTGCAGTAGCCAAAGCAGATAAGAAGACCATTTTTCTCCCTGGCACTCCGGTCACCTCGTCATTGCCATGTAACAGCTGGGCAAGGAAGTCCTTGGATATTGAGGGACTCCGCTTGCCACGCACGAAGGCTGCAATAAGTCCTCCCTGCTTGCCTGCTCGGTGTGGGGAGAACTTGTGAGGAAGGATTTGGGTGTGTGAGAGGCTGGGTGTCTAGGCTTTATTTGGAGAGAGCAAGAAAGGTGGCCAATGAGATGCAGCAAAAGGAGTTGTACGAGACCTGCGTGGGTCTCCGAGCTCCTCTGACCATAGTTCCTCATCTGACGACAGGGCTTGAACCAGGTGACCCGTCTGATGGCTGTCTAGGGCTGACACTCTCATGCTCAAAACCTGGAGTCACAGGGCATGAGCTGTAAGAATTTACACGGGTAAACAGTCAAGAAAATAGACTAAATCAGGGGGGAGAAAAGGCCCCTACCTTCCTAGCCTTTGTTTCAGGACTGGGAGAAGCTTGGGTGTTCAGCCTCCAGGGAAGGTCTAGAGGTTCTTTGAGCCAAACTCTTGGCCTCCCCACTCAAGCAATTCAAATCTAACACTGAGTCGGACCTTCAGAAGCTTAAAGAAGATTCCTTAAAAGCCACATATTCCAACTCCCTGAGGAAAAATAAGGAACTGAGGCTTTTAAACTCAAGTGACTCACCCAAGGCCCCCAGCTGGTTCGCAGCAATGGGACTAGAACACAGCCCTCCTTCATCCACAAATATTGAACACCCACCTTGTGCCAAGAACTGGGCTACGAGGTGCTCCTGGAATCACAGGGGTTCAGCACATAGTTACTGGAGGCAAGGTGAACAGGTAAAACAATCAAACCCTGGAAGTACAGGGGCAGCATGGGCCCCAGAGGAAAGATGAGAGACTTGGGAATCAGCAAGTGATGGCCCTTCTGTGAGCCTCAGTCTCATTCATAAAATGTGTCTGGCCCAGTGCTGACATCCAGGAGCCCTCAAACCTGTTTTTAGCTATGTGTCCATCTAAGGTCGATCCTGCCCTCGTTCCCAATACTCCGGCCAACAAGTCTCATAGGATGTAAACCAATGCTGATGTTATTTGAAGCTGAGGTGAAGTCGGAAGGTACACTGAATAGAAGAGGGCGTCCCTCCCTGCCTCTCCCCCTAAAACTGATGGAAATGACTTTTCAATAATCTCTTGTCGGGAATCATTCATGCCACGGTGCTCCTCATGGGGAAAGGTATTTGGGAATTTCACACATAAAAAGTTGTCCCAGACTTTCTTTTCCCCCGAAAAAGTATCCAGCAAGGTTAGGGAAACACAAGCAAAATCAGTAAAATAAATACAAGATGTGTGTTTTGGGATTCAACCAGCACACATATTTGCTTGCCAGAGGCAGAAGGGTGAGGAGCCTGGATGCTTCACCCGCTTATTCAAGCTCTGGCTGGTTCTCTGCCCTGTGGTTTTGCTAGCCTCCATGCCAGGTTCTGAGTTTGGGTAACTAAAGGCAATTTGCCTTATGCATGAGATCAGACTCTTCTCTTTCCTACCCTTTCCTCCTACTCTGGGGTCGTTGGCTGGGACATGCCCAGAGGCAGCCAAGTGATATCAGCAAAGGAATGGAATGTAGAGCTTCAGGGACAGAGATCATGGGCAGGGCCAGAGCTGGCCACGTCTTAGCTGGGCAAAAAAAAGAGGAAGCAAAATCTGGCATCGCTGAGGTGTGGGGGAATAACATCCACCCCTTACATTTGTAAATATGAGCTGTTTCACAAACCTGCCAGAGCCCTGGCGAGTTTTTAAAGACACAGATTCTCAGCATCATTGAATCAGATCCTCAGGAATCTGTATATTTAGAAACCTCCCTCAGCTGGTCCCAGAGATCAGTGGGTCTGAGACTACCTCTTCGTTGCACGTATCGAATATTAGCAATGCTTTCACCGTGCTATTTCATTTTAATCTCCCCACTACGATGGTGTCATCGGGAGAGAGATTATTCTATTTGTCTGAAGAGGAACTGAGGTCCAGAGAACCAAAGTGAATTCCTGGAGTCACAGCTGTGCCTTGCATGCGGGTCCTTCGGCTCTTGCGCTGATGCTCAGAGAGAGAGAGATGTGCCTTGGAATCAGACATCCAGGCTTGACAGAAGCAAGGTTCCTGGCACATTTGAACACCCAATAAATCATTTTCCGCTTCCTTTGGCTAACGCTACTCACCCGGGGAGCTGGGCTTGGCATAGTCAGGATTTAAAACCTGTCTAGAAGGTCCCTAGAGCCACTTGGGTTCTTAGCAGCAGTGGAGATTCATCTGGGACTGCCGACCTAGTCACGGTGACCGGTTCTTGCCACATGCCCGGCTCATTCCTGCCTAAGACGTTCCCGGGCCCAGGCCAAGCTCCAGAGCTGGAGCTGCGTCCCTGTCTTGGACGAGCTCTGTGACCTGACTGCAGCCATTTCAGGTCAAGCCCAAGGTCTGGCTCTCTGGAGCCTTTGTCTATGGAGACAAGGGGGCTCTGAAGCCCTGGGAATGGTCTACGGTCTTTTCTGAGGAGGGGGCTACTACGTGAGCAGAGGAAGCCCCTTGGGGAGAAGATGTTGGCTAAGCACACAGTATTTTCATCTTCTTGACAGCTTCTTCTTGGGGCTTATCAGACTCCAAACCAGGTGGATGATGTGTCTGGACGCAAATAGAGCTGTGTCCTTCTTAGCGCCCAAAGAGAGGTGAGGAGCACATGTGGTACAGTTTTCGTGACGTTCTTCTCCATCCAGAGTCCCCCCATCCCTGCCCAAACTGTCCAGGAGCCAGGGGCTCAGAGCTGGTTGTCTAGGTCAAGAGCTCTGCCTTGTCCCACCAGGAACATGTCTGTGGTGTCCCCCAGCCTCGGAAAGTTGCCAGAAGCCTGGCTTCCCTGGTTGAGCCATCCCATCTAACTGGGAAGCGTGCGGTCTCCTACTTTCTAGCAGTAGGATGTGCTTTCAGAGTACGAAATAGGCCCCAAAGCTGAAAATGTCCATAGAGTTTCCCAGGAATGCAGTGGCAGGGCCTGGACCAGGTGACCCACGACTTGGATGGAAACTCACGAGCTGGGCTCTGCAGGCCTCCCCAGAAGCTGTCCCACTGCTGATTCTCGCGTGCTGTTTCCCTGAGACACAGAGAGGCACAGAGCCTCTCAGGAGCAGGCACAGCAAGGTTAGGGGAGCAGCTTTAGATGGGCTGACAGCTTGCGCCTCCTATCCCCACCCGGGGACAAACTGCAAAGCCTTTGCCGCCTGGGGCCGTCGGCCACTCTTTCTGCGCCACGGTGTTCACTGTGGTGAGTTTTACTCCAAATCTCATTTGAGAACAAAAAAAGATGATTTGTGCAAAAGGAAACCTTACTGAAGAAAAAGTGAAAGTCTCTGGGATTACTCTTGGAAGTAGAGGGTGGGAGGGTGGGGCGTGACCTGACAATGTGTGACCTGACAATGACTGTGAACTCTGACCTCAGGGTCTGCTGTTGGCCTAGGAGGAGCCGGGTCAGTCCCTGGAGCCACGGGTCTTCACTGTTAACAGGGAAAGGGCTTATGTTGCCCCGGGGAGACTTAACTTCCACTGAAGGAAGAAATTCCTGGAATAAACTGTGTTGGGAGGAAGAAAGGAAGGAGTGAAGGAAAAAAACCGATAGAAAAACTGTCCTTTAAGTTATTTTGAAACAGCCAGAATGTTTATCTTACTAGGATGCCTGTAAAGCAGGGGATTCGAACTGGATGATGCTGCAAAGGTCTTTCCAGCTGAGGATTTTAGAGAAACCAGTGCCGTTCCCTAGGAATGTGTGGGTGGGTGGGTGGGGGTAAGCAGATGGCGGTGGGCTGGGGGGGCACTGTCTCCCACTCTACCCCACCCCAGCTGTCTGCCATCCACCCCCAGGCCACTAGGGGTCTCTGCTGATCCACCAGCTCAGATCACACTCCCCACAACTTCCCAAACCTCCCAGGAGGGCAGGTCTGTGGGCTAACTGGCCTGGGCTAGGGGGTGGGGACTTGGTTCTGGGCGCCACATTTCTGCAGGAAAGCTTGTCTTGACTCACCCTGGGTATGCCCATGGCCCATTCTCCTGACTCCTTCAATGCTTCCTGTTGGCCTGATATTGTGGACGTATAGCATAATGGTGCTCTTTCTGTGTCCTCTTTCCCTGGCCTTCATTGCAGATCTTTTGAGGGAAAGAGGGATCTTTCCTTGAATTCCCCCCAACTGCCTACCACAGTGTTGGGTGCATGACAGATGCTCAATAAACACATGGCCTGACTGGGTTTTGGCCTGGGATGGTGTGTGTGTGTGTGTGTGTGTGTGTGTGTGCGTGTGCATGCGCCCTAGGCAGGTGAGGAGGGTGGGGAGGTTGACCCTGTCCCCAGACACCCCGTTCCTGGCAGCCTTCCTCCACTCTGGCAGGCCCAGAGTCCTGTCCTCGGCTGGGAAAAGCTGGGCTCCCAAACTCAGGGAAGCCAAACACATGTAAACAAGCCACCTAATCCTGTTCCTGCTCTGTTCCTGTTGGGGGCTTTAGTCTCAAGGGAAAGGCACTTTTGGCCTGTGGGGACAAGTGGCAGCTGCTGCTCTTAAGGAACATTCCTTCTCGGAAGGGGAGAAGTGCTCAGGTTTCATTAGCCTGGCTGGGAGGGCGGTCTCATGGTCTCCGGGTCCTCTGAGCTGGAGGGCTGGGGGCTAGGAACTGGCAGAAAGCACAGCTTTAATGGCTATGGCAAGAGTGAGGCAGAATAGCTCCTAGAACTCCACTTTTTGTCACTGTGGTCTGGGGGTGTCCCCTTTCCAACCCAGTGGTGATCTTGCAGGGTAGATCAACTCCCTTTATTTCCACCAGCCTTAAAACTCCCTGGTCAAATCTTCACGATGGTTGGTCACTGGGCAGAACTTGGGGCTAGACTGAGGTGACTGCCCCCACCTCCTTGACCTCCTGCTAATCTTGCAAATGCAAACTCCCTGTAGGTCAGGAGGTAAGTCTACCTTCCCCAGGGAGGGATGTACTCAGTCCCTTCCTATTTTTTTAGGGACTTCACATGGTTGGAGAGTTCTACCCGCTCTGCCAGGCCCAGAGTCTCAGAACTGGGCTCACTCTGTACCACTCTTGTCCCTACTTTCAATCTATTAGCAAATCTAAATTCTTGCTTCCCAGCAATTAGTTTCTTCCTCTCTAGTGTTCAAATCCCTGCTCTCCAGTTAAGTGGGGTCACCTCTCCCTCTCCAGGGCCCAGGACCTCTGGTTCTTCATAGATGTCAGGAAAAAAGGTAAAGGGAGTGATTTTAACAAGTAGAACATAGACTTGGGAGTAGCCCATCCCAGCCTCTGCTGTTTATTAGGTGTGTGACCTTAAGCCAGTATCTTAACTTCTCTGAGCTTCTCTTTCCTTGGGGGAGAAAATGGAGAAAATAATGTGCTCCTTGTGGCCTTGTTGTGAGGAGTCAATAAGATAATATATGTAAAGCACCTAGTACCTACTGTGCCTGAGATGTGGGGGAGGCTCAATAAATGTTGAAATTTTGCCCTTTCTCTGCCAGATCTTCTTGGAGCAGCATAAGAGGCTACTCAATTAATTTGCCTCCAACATGTTTTCAGTCCTTATCCCATCGCCCACATTCTCCATTACCTCTCACATCTTTGGAGATTGGCCATCATTATCAGCCTCAAAGCATAACCCCCTACAACTTGGCTGCAAGATACTCCATTATGACATTTGGAGGTCAGAGATTATCCCATATCCACTTTGATATCCTTGGAACTCAGCAGGCTCAATAGGCTTGAACAGATGCATGATGTGGGAATGAATGGCCTCTTCTCCTCTACCAGCTTCTCTCCAGGGATTCTGAAAGGCTGTCTCTGTTCCTTACCATCTCCCAGACTTCTCTCTATATAGGGAACGCTCACTTTTAGAGTTCCCAGATAGCACACCCCCCCCCATCTCCCTCCTCCAGGAAGTCCTCCAAAGCCAGTGAATCTCCAACTTCTCCAATGACAATGGGCAAAATCCTTCTGCTGGCCTATCTAATCCATATGCTGAGGTTTGCTCATTCTGCCTCTGGCAGGAACAGACCCTGGCCCTGACGGTGTGCAGGCTGGGCCCAGGCCTTCCCAGGGCAGGAGGAAGAAGGCCGAGTGATGGCTGGGGCAACCTGCAGCCACACATGTGGTTTGTTCAATCCAGACCGCTTCCTGTGGCTCTGTCTCCAGCTGCTCCTTTCCTGCCTTCCTCAATGTTTACTTGACCTGGAGCCTTCTATAGCTCATATAACTGATCAGGATCCTCAGGTGTGGCTCACAGCTCCCTCACACTGAGGTTGGGAGCTCCTTCTGGACAATTCACTTATGCTCTCACAGGACCTAGCACAGTGCATGCAGTAAGTGCCCCCCAAATGTTGGGTGGCTGAGATCCGCAGGTAAGTCTGATTTGTCCACAATAGGGTTGCAGCTAAAATCCCTACAGAGAAAGAGGGGTGAGTTTCAAGTCAAATTAATAGTTGAGCGAGGCAGGAGTTAGGGTCTCTCTAGTGGGATGGTTTAGTTTATGCCCTCTAGGGAAAGATAGGAGAAGCCCAAGTTGGAGTCTAGAATGAGCCTCCTTACCGAGGGGATTGCCCCTGCAGGAAGCCTGGGCTTGGAGCTATGAGGAAGCTTGGATGTCATTCCAGTGCGGGCAGTACAGGACGGCTTCCTGGGGATGTGGGAAAAAGTAGCTGTGGCTCAGTTCCTTGGGAACTCTGTTTCAGCTCTCTCACTCGGTGGAAGCAATCTCCCCCACTCCCTACCCCGATTCCATCCCCCAGAGAAAGTTCACATTCAGAAATGGAAGGCCAAGCCGCGAATGTGCCCAGCTGCCATAGAGCTGAATGGGGACACAGTATGGCATCTGGTGGTGGTGGGGGGAACCAATTTGAAGAAAAAAATGTCTCCCGCTTTGCAACACAGGCTGAATGATTAGCACGTAGGGAAAACCATGAGCCAGCAGTTTGCAACAAAGCTGGCAGGCGGCTGGAATGTTGGTCCTGAGGATCATGTTCCAGAGGGGAGACACCCCTCCCTGGACCAGGCTGGCGCTCAGTGTGGCTATTTCAGGCTGGGGGGATTAAGGTCGAACCATGACGAATGTGAACCATCATACACACACACACACACACACACACACACACACACACACACACACACGCACCCACACCAGACACTCCTTTTCTCTCTTCTCTCCCATACTGGCTCCCATGCCCTGACGTCTGCCTCCTCTCCTGAAAAGTCTCTTGGCAGTGGAGACTCTCCTTCCCGGGAAGGCCCCGCCAGCCCCGCACCCCCAGCAGCTCAGGGAGACAGTGACGGGAGTCCGACCTGGATAGCATTGGGCACGTCCTCTTCACATTCCCTCTCCCTGCACCTGACTTTGCACTGACACCACACCTGCCTGGCCTGTCCCTTCATCCCACTGTGGCTGCCATACTTTCCCTCTCATTTCTGCCTCTGTCTCCATCTTTCTGGGGCCTCGCTTCCCTTTTCCTCGGTCTGCGTCTCCTACCCTTTCCTGTCCCACCCCCTCCCCCCGGCCCCGCCACAGATGTTCATCCTTCCTGTATCTCCTCTCTTGAATGTGACTCTCCAGAGTTGTCTTTCTTCCCCTTTATCTTTCTTCTGATTTCTCCTTCCCTCCTTTGGCTTCCTCTGGCCTCTCTTGATCTGTCTCCTTCTTTCTCCTTGTCTTACTTCTTTCAACAGATGTTTACTGGCCGTCCACGCATAAGATTTTGGGTTAGCCGCTGCCAGGCATGGGTTATAATTGTATATAAAATACTGTCTGTACCCAAAACACGTCTGTCATCTAGGAGGGGAGAATAACACTTACACTAGCGACTCAGAGATAAAGTCACATGTGATATTTACATATAAGTGGCCTATGGTGCTCTAGCAGTTAGTTGAGAGCAAGAAAAGTGCTTTCTGCATGGGGCACCTAGAGAGACCTCCAGGGGAGAGCAACCTTGTTATTGTCCTTGCAGAAGAGGATGGGTTTGGTCCTGCAGAGGTGTGGAAGCGTCACCCTAACAAACAGGCATGGGTGAATGGGGACCTGGAAGGAGCCTTGAATATCAGGCGATAGGATGTGAAACCTCTGATGACAATCCAAGCTTTCGAGCTCAGAGAATGACAAGAACAGAGCTTTAGGACAACAAATCCAGCAACAGAAGCTTAAGAGGCATGTGTAGGTAAGTGTGTGTGTGTGTGTATGTGTGTGCGTGTGTGCGTGTGGAGGGCTGAGGGCTAGCCAGACAGGACAGGGGAACCGGTAGGAATCTAGGGCAGCTACCTGTGTGTAATTATCTTATTTACCCACTGAAGTCAGAACTACGTACGTGGTGGCAGTCACAGGCAATGAAGGGACAAGTTTGAGAAATTCCAAACGGAAGCACTTGCTAAGTGTCTTTTCTTCTTTTTCTGGCTGTCTTTGTTTTTGCCCGATTGTCTGAGTTCCTCTTTCTAAGCAGATCAGAAGCTTTTTTGCAGTGGCCACCCCAGGGCCAGCTTTGCTGTTGGGCACAGATCTGATATTTACAATGACGGGAATCAAAGTTCTCCCTCCTCCGTCCTCAAAGCTCAGAGGCACCGAATGCTGGGATTTCCCGGGAGGACTGACTTTCGCAGGCAGCATCTCTGAGCCCTGGCTCAACCCAGAGCCCATGTTATCCTTCTCTGCCAACTCCACGTCCCCAGTGGCCCTGCTTGCTGTAGACTAACTTGTCAGCCCCAGGACCCCAACCTGAAGCGGGCCACTGTGGCTGCTAAGCCCCCTGGCCCTCCTTTCTTCCCCCCACTGCCCTGGTACACCCCCAATGTCAGCGCTCGAGGTAGACTTGGAGAGCCCAGGAGGGGAAATCCAGAGCCTCTCCAAGGACCTGATTATTTCCAAAGACTTGTGCTAATTTTCTGATATGATCCTCACATCTCTGTGAGGCACTAAATCCTCATTACTTTTCCTGACCGATGCATTCTAATTAGATCAACACTTAAAAAAAATTCACAATAGCCACAGGATGGCTTTCCATCTCATTAACTCCTCACTTATTATTTTCATGAAAATTACTGATAAAAATGTGCATCTCCATTTGGTGAGGCCTCACAGCCTCCTCAGCTCCTATCTTGCATCTCTCCCGTCACCGGGGCTGCGCAGCGTCGCCATGGTAACCCACAATAATAGAAACTAATAAATTACAAACGAGATGCTCGTTGAGCAATTATTGTCCTCTTTTATGCAAGTTTCTTGCTAATTTTGATCATAAGGGAAAGTACAATAAGACTCTGAAGGAATGAGTCTATTTCAAGAGAATATTAGCAAGCAGAAGCCTGGGCGGCTGTTTTTAGATCTGTAATAAAGTGATTTGGTGATTTCAAGCAATGGGAAGAGGAAATAAACTTCTTGCCTCATGTCCCATGCAGTACTCACTGTCAAGTCCCACAGAGATCCCTCTGGGGTGGGTTTAATGTAATACTTGTTGTCAATATGTGCAAGGCGTGGCTGACCTTCTAGAGGCCCCCCCCCCCCCCCGACCCTTTCCCTGCCTCTACCAACCTGGAGGGATGGATTAAGTGTGTTGGCCCTTAAAGCTTAGAGATAAAAATGACACCCCCTTTCTTAGGCATTCTTTCCAGCACCTATCAATCTTAGAAAGCTTATCCTTTCCCCCAAGCCCGACTGTCTCATGAGAATAGGCTACTCTAAACCTCCAGGGGCCCTCCACGTGTCTGTCCTAGACTCGGGAGCTCACTGGGAAAGGAAGAAAGTGGTGAGCTATGGCTTACGTAGATGTCCGTGAGTTTGATGAAAAGGTGGTCACCAGGCAGCTTTCTTAGCTCGTAGGTTTGGGGAAAATATTCTGCCCTGGAGGGAAAACTCCATTCTCACCTACAACACATAGCTGCCATTTCCACATCCCCGGTCCCCAGGATGAAGGTGGCAGGTGACTCTTGGGAGGGGGGTAACTTGAAGTGACATTTACAGTGGCCCTGAACCTTAGGAAGACAGAGGAGTCAGGGTAGAGTAAGCAACTAGAAAACGATCTGGGAGAAGCAGTTGCATGGGAAACTGTCTTCATTTATTAGGTGGATGGGATTCAGGAAAGGAGCACTTTCCCCAAACTGTCCTTCTCAAGAACATGGAGAGCTTAGCAAGCCCTCTCGAGAAGTGCATGAGGCTAGGAGGTTGGAGTCCATCGCGGGCTCTGCTCCTGCCTCATCCTCCAGGAAAGCTTTCCATCTCAACACTTAGGCACATTTCTTAGGATATCTCAGGCCAGGAAGCCAGGAATCACTTTGGTCATCTTCTAAGGAATATTAATGCCTTGGCACGGTGCATTCTGGTACTGCTGATGAGAAGGAGTGGATCAGAGGAGGGCCCTTATGCTGAAAGGATCCAGTGAGCCTGCTCCACTTTCCTAGGCCACCAGGGGACCTTCAGACATTTCTACACCTGGCTTAGGAGCTAGGACCCAGCCCTGTGTGTTACCTGTGAGTGAAGGTTTATGGAGGGCTGGTTGGGGGAGTAGGGTCCCCCGAGGTCATTCCTGAGCAGGTTATCACTGTGCATCTTGGTTTTGAGGCAGGTGATGTAGCGGTTACAAAAGTCCTTGCAGAGTTCATTGACTTTCTCCAATTCCAGCAGGTGAATTCTCAGGACCTGGATTGCCTTCACCATCTGGGGAGAAAAGGGGAGAAGTGAGCCCAGGTGTTCAGATGACACTCCCCGTGCTGCCTTGACCTCCCGAGCCCTGAGCACACCAGGGGGGAGAAGCCCATCCCCTGCCCCAGGTATACGCTTTCTCATCCACTCGATTTAAATTCTAGTTACGGCTGTCTGCTGATTGTTTGCATGCTTTGAGCCCACTGTTAACACAATCTTTCTTGAGTAATGGTATTCTGAGGACCACAGAGATGAAAGCCAGGTCTCTAGCACCGGCCCTGCCACGTGTCATCTGTGTGACCTTGGGCAATTGCTCTGCACCTTGTTGTCTGAAAAATGGGGATAATTATGCCCTCCCTAACAACTGTCTAGGTTGGTTGAAAGGATTCACAAGTGGAAAAGTGAAGTGCTGAACAGGCATGAGGAAGATGGAGATCAGAATTTCTTGTGAGTGCCCGAAGAAGTCAGGGACTGTCTATTCTTACACATGTACTCTGAGTGCCTCATGTAATACAGGTCACCTTGCAGATGCCCCCCATTGATACTTATTGACTGACTGAATCATCCAGCATGACTTAGCTGGGCTCTGGAACACCTCGCTGTCCGTGGTGGTTACTCTTGTGCCCTTTGGATTGTTGTATGTGTGCCTGTTGCCTCTTCAAATGGATATTCGCAACCTTCCCTGGCAAGGAGCTGTTTCTCAACTGGAGCTTTCTCTTTATCATTGTTATTATTATGCAAAGAAAAGTGCTGCTGGAGGTTTGGAAAAGACGACAATAAACTATGCTTGACCCAATCACCCTAAAACAACAATTTTTTTTTTTTTTGTCTTTTCACCGTGTGTAATTTTGTTTCCTGTTTTTTTCCTTGGTATACCAAATGTATTTTCATTTAAAACAAAATGTTTATTTATTAATTTTTGAGAGAGAGAGAGAGAGAGAGAGAGAGAGAGAAAGTGCATGTGCACAGGTGGGGAAGGGACAGAGAGAGAGGCAGAGAGAGAATCCCAAGCGGGCTTGGAGCTGTCGGCGCACAGCCCCACATGGGGCTCAAGCTCACAAACCGTGAGATCATGACCTGAGCCGAAGTCGGATGCTGAGCTGACTGAGCCACCCAGGTGTTCCCAAATGTATTTTTCTAAGCACCGGAACTATTTTCTCCATTGTCCCTTCCAGGCTGTGAGCTTCTAGAAGGGAGAGATGGTGTCTAATTTGCTTACCACGTTATCCTGGCACCAACACTATGGGTACTGAGTAAATATTTGTTGAATGGGTAAAGATAATTGAGTAAATATATTTTTAATTGTTGCATATTTTTTCCCACGTGTGCCATCCTTAAGCAATCTCTGATTGTTGGGCATTCAGGCTACTTTCAATTCTTCAATTTTACAAAAAACATTCCAGTGACTGTTTTCCAAGTTACAGCTTTTATTCATGTGTCTGCATTATTTCCTTAGGGTGAATTCCCAGAAATGACAGGAAAAAAGCTATGGGCATTTTTTTGGGTCATGATAACTATTGCCAAATTGCTTTTCCAAAAAGCATTGCTCAACTGATGTTGGAGCAATCGGATATCCACAAGGAAAGAGGTGAACCTTGATTGAAATCTAACATCTTCTATAAAAGTTAGCTCAATGGATCAAAGACCTAAATGTAAGATATAAAACTATAAGCTTTTAGAACAAGAATGCAGAAGAAAATCATCAGGACCTAAGCGTGGGCAAAGAGGTCTTAGGCTTGACAATACCAGCTTGCCCCAGAAAAGGAAAAACTGCTAAATTAGGACCCACCCAAATGAAAAGTGTTTGCCCTTCAGAAGACCCTGTGAAGGAGATGATGAAGAGGCAAACTATAGATTGGAAGAAAATACTTGCAAACCATGTATCTGACAAAGGGCTTATTTCTAGAATATATAAAGAGCTCTCAGCAGTAAACAGTAACATAGCAAGCAACCCAATTAGAACAGGGACAAAAGACAACATGAGACATTTCACTGAGGAGGATATACAGATGGCAAATAGGCACATGCAAAGATATTCAAAGTCATTAGCTACCAGGGAAATGTAAATTAAAACCACAGTGAGATATCACTGTACACCTATCAGAATGGTTAAAATAAATAATGGTGACAACACCAGATGCTGGCAAAGAAGTGGACACTGGATCACTCATACATTCCCGGGGGACATGAAAAATGGTAAAACATTTTTCTGGAAATGTTTATTTCTCTGGAAAACAGTATAACAGTTTTGTTTGTTTGTTTTTATAAAACTACATATATGCTTACCATATACCCAGCAATTGCACTCTTGGGCACTTATCCCAGAGAAATAAAATATGTGTTCACACAAAAACCAGTCAAAGCAGCCTTATTTCTAACAGCCCCAAACTAGAAACAACCAAAATATATTTCAATAGGCGAATGGATAAAGACACTGTGGTACATCCATGTCATAGAGTACTAGTTAGCAACAAAAAAGAACAAACTATTGAGACACTCAACAACTTGATGGATTTCAAAGAAATTATGCTGAGAAAGAAAAGCCAATCTCAAGGGGCGCCTGGGTGGCTCAGTCGGTTAAGTGTCTGACTTTGGCTCAGGTCACGATCTCACGGTCCGTGAGTTTGAGCCCCGAGTCAGGCTCTGTGCTGACAGCTCAAAGCCTGGAGCCTGCTTCGGATTCTGTGTCTCCCTCTCTCTCTGACCCTCCCGTGTTCATGCTCTGTCTCTCTCTGTCTCAAAAATAAATAAACATTAAAAAAAATTTTAAAGAAAAGCCAATCTCAAAAGGTTACACAGTGTATGATGCCATGTATCTAACATTCTTGAAATGACAAAATTGTGGAGATGGAGAACAGATGGGTGGTGGCCAGGGGGAGCAGAAGGGGGCGGGAGGGAGAAGGGAAGAACTATTCTGTACTTCGACTATCAGCGTTTACATGAATCTATATATGTGAGAAATGGCACAAAACTAAACACACACACCGAAGTGCATGTAAAATGGTGCAATTTGAATAAGATTGGTGGGTTGTATCGTTGTCAGTTTCCTGGTTGTGAAACTGTACTAACAGTTATGCAAGAAGGGAATCAGAACTTCTTTGTATTAGTTCTTAAGACCGCATGTGAATTGACAATGACAACAAAATGAAAAATGAAAGGGGGTGGGCCTTGCTGCCTTTTGAGACCCATTGATGTCAACATAAGCAATATACAGGGAGTCCCTGTTTAATTCTACCCTTCTAGCTATTGGCTAACATCTTGGTGCTTAGGAAACAAGCAGAGAATCTCTCCCGGAATTTTGACGGTCAGGTGTGAGTAGAGCTGTGTGGCTGGACATCAGTGCCACACTCCTGTCTGAGCTTCGCTGGCATTTCTAGTGGAGTACTACTGAGTAGTCTCTGGGTTAGCTTTTGCATGGCCTGATAGCCAGGAACTGTGCTCAACTAATTAAGGGCTCTCAGAGTACTGAATTAGACTAATTGTCACTCAAAGACAGAAACCAACAGTTTTGTGTCTTCACACAGGGCTCAATCCTAGGGTCTTACCTTAAAGGAGTGCTCCCTCTGTGGGGCTGAGACCAAAAGAGACTGTGCTCTCCCAGGCAAAGAAAAGAATCATGACTTTAGAATGGATTGTTTGGTACTGAATGAACATCTGCTCTAAGTTTCCTACTTGACTTTGGCCATGGATACCTTGGTTTATGTCTTTCAGAGTAATTAGCACCACATAAAGCATTTAATAAATGCCCTTGACTCGTTGATTGATTGATAACAATACCCGAACATTTCTTATTCTTACTATGTCTCAGGCACTGTGTTAAACCTATCACATGACTTATTTATACCACAGAATCACCTCTGCAAATAGGCACCATGATTGCCCACATTTTACGGTTGAAGAAAATAAAGCCCAGAGGTATTTTTACTGGTTTAAAGTCACACGGCTGGTAAGTGATAACACTAGGATATGAAGCTGGGTGACCTATGTTGCTTCACCCTCAAGATGGGCTCTTGGGATTTGTGTAGATGGAGAAAAGCAGTTTGAAGGGTGCATGGTTTCTGGGGGGAAAGTGGCTCAGTGATGGGAAGTATGAGGTTCCAGGAAGACCAAATAGTGTTGGGGACATTAAACGTTTGGATTTCCAGAACTCTCCCTGGTAATGTTCCCTTATTCAGCTGCTCTGGCTTCTCGTCTCTCATTCCTGGCCTAGTGCACAGGGGTCAAAATACCTACTGATGTAGGTGTCTGCCTCCTCCTCCATAAAAAGAGAGGGTTGGGCTCTCAGGTGCTTTCCATTTTCTGATTCCCTGAACATGACCAGGACTTGTGCCCTCAATTCACTGATGGGGCTGGAAGGGACCCCAGGAGATGACCTGGGCTGGTGTCTAGGTGAGTGGATGGTCCAAACTCTAGGATACATGGCTGCCTCCTCTCTTCTGAGGCTCTCCCAGTCAGAACCTTTGCTTCAGACCATCTCTATTTTCTCTCAGTCTGCTGATTGAGAAGTTCTCCCTTACGTTTACCAAAATCTCTTCTGCCTGAATATAAAGAGCTTACTCAGCCTTTTGCAGGCATTAAGAATACCTACCTAGTGCCTCTGTCAATACACCTCCCTTAATTTAATGTTATCCATTCAACACAAATATTGAGTCTCACTATATGCCATACACAGAACAAGGCATTGGACTTGAATAACTTGTCCAACTAGCTTTGTCTTCTCGAGACAAAATCATCCTAATTCTTTAAACCTTTCTTCTTTTTTCCCATCCTTCCTTCCTTCCTTCTTTCCTTCCTTCCTTCCTTCCTTCCTTCCTTCCTTCCTTCCTTCCTTCCTCCTTCTCTCCTTCCATTTTATCTTTCCTTCTGTCTCTGAGCTTTCATTTACTGGACTTGTCTTCATTTTTAATCAAGATTTCACTTCTTTATTTATTTTTAAATATACATATACACATTAACATCACAGTAAGGTACACATATCTATTCATTTATTTAAAAAACATAGCCAATAAATACTTACTATTAAAAAAGAATCAGAAAGTACAAGTAAGACAAACTATATAGTAAAATCTATGCAGAAAGTTTTTGTTTAAATGAAATACACACACAGTGAGCTTACACCAGATCCGGTGCACGGTGGCCAAAAGTGGACCTACCTTTGGGTCTAACAAAGCACAGTTGAAGGATTACTTTTTCATGGAATAATGGGCTTGGTTTAAAGATTTAAGAAGGTAGAGTAAATCATAATGGTATTCTGAGGCATGAATATGTAGGACCTATTCAATACTAGAGAACAAGATGGGCCATACCATTAGTGGGGGTGACTGTGTGGCAGAACAGATAGCCTGTGGGGGCTGTTGCCAAACAGCCTGAATCCAGGCCTACTGTTTACAAATTGGATGTTACGGGCCAGTTCCATGACTTCTGTGGGCCTCAACGTCCTCATTTGTAAAATGGGGATAATGATCATCCCTAGCTCATAAGATCTGATGAGGGGTAAAGGAGATAATGATGTGAAAATATGTTATAAGCCACAGGGAACCAAAGGCATATAATTTTTTAACCTTTTTAAATGATTTCTAACATGCTCGTGGCTTTTCTATTGCCATTCCATATTCAGCTGGTGGAAACAGAATCATTCCCAGTGTTTTGCCTCTGTATTTATGTTTAGTAAATCATTCTCTATCCTACGTGTTTGCAATTTTGGGTTTTTGCTTCTAAATCAGAATAAAACTCTGATTTATTAAACTATTTTTCTAAGTGATCAATGTCATATAAAAAGTTATTTCAAATCTTCTAGAGCAATAACAATTCCATTTAATTTAATATCATCATCAAATGTGATGAATGTGTTCTCAATCTTCTCCCCCTCCCCAAGTCTTGCTTCACCTCCAGCTTCTCTCTCTCTTTTTGCTCTTTCAAAATAAAGAAACAGCCCTTTTCTTCTGAGAAGCGCCCTTCAAAAAAAAAGCAAAACAAGATGCCATCTTGCATTTTAGTCTCATACCACTGCACATGAGCCCAACCAGTCCCGGGAGAGTACCCGGGACTGGAGCTTCTGGCTGGCTGTGAAGACGCATGGTGTGATGTCCCAAATCTACTATTTCCTGCCTGCCTATTTTGGACAAGTGGTTTAACTTCATCTGTAAAACTTAGGATTGTAACCCCTACACTGTAGAGTGGGTGGGAAAGTCGAATAAAACAATGTATGTAAATGCTGTGGGTGCATAGTGGCTATTTGATAAATGTCTATTCCTTATGCTAACCCCCTCCCCCACCCCGCTACCACCAAGTTCCTTTCTGAAGAGTGGCCTTTCTTGTAGGATCGTGGCCCCCTCACTTGATAGTCATAAATCCTTGCCTTCCAAAACATTTATATACATACCACTTTATGATTTGCAAAATGCTTTTCTCATCATCATCTCACTGGAGTCTTCTAACCATGGGGATACACAGGTGATACGCTCGGGTAGCCAGAATTCCACGCGGCAGTTAGGGAGGTATCCATTCCCTGGGGGACAGGTTCTTTTCACCCTCTCCTCCTTCTGCAAGTCAGGAAGCTGGAACTACTCTCCCTCACTTACAGGCAAAAGGGTTTATAAACTTGCATTCCTTAAAGTGCTCAGATATTTCCTGCGGGTCATTAGGGCAGCCAAAGCTAAATTCTAATCAGGAATTGTTCTCGACCAGACCGGCTGGATCTGAGCAGTTGAAGTGCAGCGTCACTGGAACAAGGAGCAGGATGTGGAAGAAAAGGTGAAGACTGGAGGTGCGAGAACTGCCAGACGATTAGGGGATAAAACGAATGGCTCTGGAAGCCGTCGTGCATGACCAGCTAAATCACGTTTTAGTCAATAAGGCGACACTTCTCCTCTGATGTCCTCAGAATTTGGAGAAGCAAGTGGTTCGGGGG
This sequence comes from Panthera pardus, assembly GCF_024362965.1. Classification (NCBI taxonomy): domain Eukaryota; kingdom Metazoa; phylum Chordata; class Mammalia; order Carnivora; family Felidae; genus Panthera; species Panthera pardus. Next base: position 92,810,320 of record NW_026526677.1, read on the forward strand.
AAAGAGGTGGGCTTTGGGAATTAGACCCACTTGGTGCAAATCCCAGCTCGGCTGTGGGACCCTTACTCCTTGATTTTCTCCTCTGTACAGTGGGGATGTCAATAACTACCTCATGGGGCTATTACGAGAACTGAATAGAGAAGGGTGGTCAAGAACAATGGGGTTTGGAGGCTGAGTCTCGGGGGTCTTTCACCCACTGAGAAATTCTGGACAACTTACTTAATCTCCAGACTTTACTTTCCTCATTTTTCCTGTGAGATGGGATAATAATAGCAACTCCCCCAGAGTTGTACTGAGGATTAAATGAGATGCATCTAGAAAGAACTAAAAACAAGAGCTGGTGCATCCAAAGGACTAGAGAAAGAGTAGTTAGAAGTCAGCATGACGGGTAAGAGTGTGGGCGCTGGAGTTCGGGACCTGTGCAGTATCTGACTCGGGCCTCTGCCTTGGACTAGCTGTGTGATCTTGAACTAAGTGATGCCACCTTGTGTCTCAGTCTCCTCGTCTTTAAATGGGGATAATAATAATACTTGTAACCTACCTCGTGGGTTTGAAAACAGGATTAAATAAGATAATATCTGTAAGGTGTTTAGAATGGCACCTGGCACCTGGTAAGTGCTCTATAAATGTTAATCATGACTAGCTTTGATTATCCTTATTTGCTTTCCCTTTCCTGGTGTTGGTAAGATTTTTCTGTCCCTATGTAGGGACCGTGGGACCGAAGCCTGAAGTGAATGACTCTGAACGGGGCTGCCTGAGGTCTCTGTGGGCCCAGACTTCTGGCCTGGTTCCTTCCTGTGTCTCCTTATTCACAGCCTCCGGCCTCTGGCCCTGCCTCTTTAGAGTGGGCCCAGGAGTCTGGGGGGCCCCATTTTGGAGCTGGCTTTGCGGTCAGGCAGCCATAATCTGTCCCTCGAGCCACACCAGAGTCTCATTAAAACGTGCCCCATAAATGTTAAAAAATTTACACATAAAAAAATTCCATGCATGAAACTGAAACCGTACGTTTTACAGCCTCGGTTTGAAATCTTGCATAATATATAAAACCTCGGGACTGCACTGGGGGCCCGTAAATCAGATTTTATAAAACAAAAAGCTTTTACCTTTCAAAGGGGTTTGGGGAACTTGCAAATTTTACAAACTTTACCAACTGCCAGTCAGAGGCTGCTGGGTCCAAACGGGGGATCAGTGGGTCCGGTAAGAAATGGGTCTGGTGAGCGCTGGTTGGATGTGCGGACTGGGGTGGAGAGTATCCAGAGGGAGGGAGCTCTGGATGGTTGGGGGACAGGGGGCAGTGTGCCAGCTTAGCCACCCACAGCACTGAAATAGGGAGGTAGAGAGGGTCAGAGAGTGGGGCCCCAGGGGATGGGTGGGGGGGTCGGCAGGTGGGGATCTGGAGAAGCTGGTGGCATTTATAAATGAAGGCGTTACTAACCCCAGAAAGAAGAGAGGTGGGGTGACCCTGGAAGGAGCAGGGTATTGGGAGCCAGCAGACCTAGGGTCTGGTCCTAATGAGTTATTTCCCTTCTCTGGACTTCAGTGTCCCCATCTGTAAAATGGGTAGTGGGATGGGCTGAACCAGCTTCTCTCCATGGTTTTCTCCCCAGCTGTTTGTGCAGCTGGCTCAGCAGGGGAGGGAAGTTCCCTCTGAAGCCTTCTATCTGGGAACCTCTCTGATCTTTGGGCAGCTCTGGGAGAGCTCAGTCAGCCGTTCCCATGGGAACCTGTCTGGGAGACTACTGGGAGCAGGGGAAGGGACCAGTCAGCACTGCGATTTGCACGGAGGATGGGTGGCTGGAGGTGGGAGGATTGATGTCCAAATGGCGGGTCTGGCAAGACTGGGGCCGACGGGCTCTCTGGGCTTGGGAGAAAGCAGGATCAGAGCGTGGCTTGAGGGTTCAGGGTGGGCCAAAGTTTGGGGGGACCCATGTCCTCCTGACAATCCCATTTGTGAAAGTCAATATTCAAGGGCAAAGGAAAGCCGCCCTGACACACATATATATAAAAAATAAATCTCTCAATTATCTCAGCTCATTTGCTTGGGGTCTCTCATTTTATGTCCCTGCTCCGCTGCGCAGTATATCTGTCCGGATAAAGAGTTACAGTCCGTTGGGCTACGTGTACAGGGTTGTAAAAAATACAGATGCCAAATTAACTGGCTGTGGCACTCAGCAGCTGATTGAGCTGATAATGACGCGATCTGACCTTTTTCTAATTTCTAATTATGTGCATCTCGGCTGTGCTGGCTACATGATTCTTGTTCTAATGATGGCTCCTGTGGTTGGCCTCTTCAGCTGCCCCCTCCCGACACAGAACTACAAATGGGGTGGCAAAGGGTCTTGCTTGACCCCCCCAAATAAAGTTGCAGGGGACCAGCCACACGGTCTCTCTGATGGCCAGGAGGAGAGTTTGGGAAGGTGGATCGCCTCACCCAAGGGATACTGCATTTGAGATTAACCTTCTGGATGCCATGCATTTTTAAAGGACATTTAGTTCCACATGCCATCTTGTTAATTTTTTTGTTACAGTCACATGAGACAGGTGTATTAGATCTATAACGAGAAAACCGAGCTTCAAAGGAGTTACGTCATTAAAGTCACACAGAGGGTAAGCAGTGAAGCCAGGCTCAGGCCCTCTGTCTCTAAGTGCTCCTTCAACCCTCTCTATTTATTTATTTATTTATTTATTTATTTATTTATTTATTAGTTTGTTTTTAATTTATTTTTTAATTAATTAATCTACTTTTATTATTTACTTATTTTTGAGAGAGAGAGAGAGGGTGTGAGTGAGCGAGGGGCAGAGAGAGAGGGATAGAGAGAATCCCACGCAGGCTCTGCACTGTCAGCACAAAGTCTGAAGAGGGGCTCGAACTCACAAACCATGAGGTCATGACCTCAGCCGAAGTCGGATGCTTAACCCACTGAGCCACCCAGGTGCCCCCAACCCTCTCTCTTTAGACAAGTGACCGGTCAGCCAGCCATTGACCGTGGCTAGCACATCTAGGTAAATCAGGCCCATGTGGGTGGGTGCGATATCTGAGGACGGTTTCACCAACTGCCCCACTCCCAGCCCAGTCACCCAGGACAGACGACCAGGCAACACCAGAGATCTGGGGCCACTGGGGCAGCTGCTGCTACATCCACATCCCTAGGTCAGGCGTGCATGTAGCAGACGCTTAACCAAGTTTTGCTGGGTTGAACCAAGAAATTGGATTCTTTGAGTGAACAAAACCCAGAGAGACCTAGGCAGTGTTAGCAAGGGGAGAGCACAGAGCTGGCCCCTTTTCGGTATTTTCCAGGTTATACTGGAACAGGAGGCTGTCCTCAGTGTGTCTTTGGTAGCTCGCCTGGCAGGCAGTGGTGGGTAAGGTACGTGAGGTTCGTTGCCCCAGGACTCCTGCTTCTTAAAAAGGTTTCCATTCTTTTATATTACTCGGTCTGATTTTAGGTATTTTCTACCAACTTAGGCCTCAGCTTCTTTTTGTGTCATGTGACAGGAGGGGGTCCTGGCCCCCCAGGCACAGTTTAGCTCCCACAGAAAGAGCCACCTCCTCTCCTGGCTGCCTGGCTGCTGTGGGTCTAAGTTCCAAGGACCCGCTTCATAGCTGCAGTTCTGAGATGGTAATCAGCTGAGCTGCAGGGTAGGGCCAGACCAGCCTGGAAGGAACCGGACAGGCAGTGGGCTGGGCTCCCGGGAAGTATGGCTGCTCAATCCCAGCCAGAGAAGAGGGAGGGCCAGGGATGAGCAGAGTGGTACCTACACTAGCACTTCTGATGCCAGGTAAGCGCTTACTCTCTGGCACGTGCTCTCTCTCTCTCTAAACGCCAGCCCTGCTCTGACACTTCACGAATTTCCAGGCCAGGGGGGGCTCTCTCCTGGCAGCTCATCTGGACTCCGTAAAATATCACGTTCAACTCTTGAGAGAAGCAGTGGGGTGGGTAATTCACAGCATAGAATGATACGTAAATCCCTTAAATCTGTTCTGTAGGTGCTCTGAGTGTGTGTGTGTGTGTGTGTGTGTGTGTGTGTGTGTGTGTGTGTGTTTGGGACCAGGTATCAGCTAAACTCTGGATCCAAGAGGTCAGCAGTATAATCACTCAATTTACGGAGGAGAGTTTTGCCCACTTTCCAAATTCACCATGCATGATGTGGGTAATCCACCCACAGAAAAATCAAGAATTATGGTTAATAATTAATAATTCCATGGTGACTGTATATCGTGATGACTGGACAGAGCAGCTTCTCTCTCTCTCTCTCTCTCTCTCTCTCTCCCTGCAGGATTCCCAGGGGAGAAGAGAATTTCAGATGTCTCTCTCTCTCTCTCTCTCTCTCTCTCTCTCTCTGTCTCTCTCTCTCCCTGCAGGATTCCCAGGGGAGAAGAGAATTTCAGATGTCACCTATAGTAGTGGTTATCAAATATTGTTGATTGCAGTTGCCTGGGAAGCTTCAAAATGTAGATTCACAGGCCCCTACCAAACTTACTGAATCACAGTGCCCAGGTGGTGGGGCCCAGGAATGTGTATTAAAAAAACCCCTGTAGTGATGATCTGGATGATAAACTGGGTTTACGAGCCTGGTCTGTGTCCCTCAGATGGACAGGACATCTGCTGGCCTTCTCAACATGACTGTGTCTCCAGCTCTTTTTCTCTGTTGATGTGTTTGAATATGCCTGTCGCCTTCATCCTCCACACTGTAGCACACCAGCCATCAACTCGTCTGGGGGCAGCCCAAGACAGATTCACTAACATGCTGGGACTCCAGTCCTCAGAGCAGCTACCCCAGACCTTCCGGCTCCCATGCCTCTCCTTCCCTCCTGTCCGTGCTGCAAGGAGTGCTGGGTAGTGGGATGTTGGTGCCGCAGTGAGCAGAGAAGAAAAGGCCGCTGGCAGCAAGACCCGGGCATGCAACTCTTGGTTCAAGGAACCAGAAACGGTTCTCAGCTGCTAGATGGGGGCATCTAGTGCCTGCCCCAGAGTGGGCACCCCAAATTTTCTGTGGGATGGATGAAGGAATAAAAGGATCATTTCTAGGGCATTTAGAGGGGTCAGAGGGTAGGAAGACCCTAGCCAGGGTGGGGGTCGGAGGGTCTTTACCAGATTGTCCAGTTCTGGGTCATCGCTGAAGAAGGCTTTGTGCTCCTGCTCCTGCTGGTGGACAAAGTTCTCGATGTCCACATCAAAGCTGGCGGAGGTGATGCACTCAGAGCCCTGGGTGGCCTGCTCACATTTCTCAAACAGCAGCGTCAGGAGCGGGAAAAGAGGGTGCCTGCGGGGACATCAAGAACTCACACATGCGCACACGCAGAGACCCGCTGCTGGCTGGGCTCAGAAGCCACCAGGGCCCCTTTCCCACATTCCCATCACTCCTTCTCCCAAGGTCCTACTTCTTAAGAACATCCCGAGTCCCCACGCCAGCCTGGATGACAGCACTTCATACCCTGGCACGGAAGGATCCAGTCTCCTCGTTGCTGGGGCCTTAGAGGGCTCCGTTCCTCCCCACTGGGTGCCTAACGCTTCTCTTTGGTCAGATAAGCTGCATGGATATTTGGTGAGAGATGATGGGTATAACTTATTTCAAAGAAATAAGTGTCCATTTCTGGGTCAGGGTCAACCCGGGAGGGAGATGTAGGAAGTATCCAGAAGAGTCCTGGGTATGAGCGGTAGCGCTTGGTCACAGACCCATTCGTGGCTGTCTGGAGCCAGCTGAGGGCCACAGATGTGCACACCTGTGTGTCTGCAAGTGTATGCAGGGGGATATGTGTGAGCTGGAATATTCATCCCACACGTGGTGGGCGGGTATCTCCACCTGTCCAGAGTCTGCTGACTGACTCAGTTTAGATCAGACACCCAGTTACATGTATAACATCTCCCTGCACCTTTCTATCGTCGTACACTTAGCACAACCGTGATTCGATGATTATCTGCATCACTGTTTTCTTCCAAGATTGCCCCTGTCGTAACGATCATTGTATCCTTAGGACCTTGCCCCACATGCTCATAGCAGGCACTTACTAAATATTTGGTGACTGATGACGAATCGGCAAATGAAGACAGTGTGAGTGTGAGTATGGGGTGGGTGGGCATCGTTCTGTGATGTATTATGTAAGCTGAAGTGCCTACCTGACTGGCTCTAAGGGTCTTAGCTTAGACATCACCAACTCTGGGAAGCCTCCTTCACTGCCCCTGCCCCTGGCCTACGCTGATGGCTCTCTGAGCTGTTTGTTTTATTATCTGCCTTCCTCACCAGAATTCGAGCTATATGAGGGAGGAACCAAGCCCACCTTATTCATCACTGGGTGTCCCGAGTCTAGAAGAGGTATGTGGATCCCAATACATACTTGTTGCATATTGTATGTGTGTGTGCCATTTGTACTTATAAGTGCATATCGTTTTTGTTTCCCTGCAGCATGTGTGAACAATCAGGTCTTAGCATCCCAGCAAGCGTGCATGTGTTTGCACAGATTGTTGACCCTGGACCCTGCAGCCTCATTCCCTTCCACTATGATTCCAAAGAAAGCATCTGTCCATCCCTCTCTGGGCTCTCCTCTCCTGGTCCCTTGGGACCACACAATCTAGCTCTTTTCTTTTTGATTAAGCCCTGCTTGCTGGGAGAGGAGGAAGTATGTATGTTGAGCTTGGCTCCCAGGCCTCTGCCAACAGGGATATTCTAGTCAGTGTTGTCTGATAGAACTTTCTGCACTGATGGAAATGGTCTAGAATCTCTTCTGTCCAATATGATAGCCACTAATGACTGAAGCCAACAGACACTTGAAATATGACTGTGGTGCTTGCAACACTGAATTTTAAATTTATTTAACTTTAGCAATTTTAATGTAACTAGTCGCATGTGGCTGGTGGCTACCATACTGGAGAACACAGTAAGTCTTGAAAAGGAAAAAAGATCATGCTTTTTTCCTTCCAGTACACTATGAACACACCAAGAGAAAGACTGAATATCCAGCCTACACGGCGTTTGTATGTAGATGGGGGAACCCCTCACAGCCTGTATTGGGATTCAGGAATTCTGGGCAAAAAGACAGAAGGTGCTTAGTTCCATCGACACTCATACCTACACCTACTAGTCATTCTACTCAGGCTCAGGGGCAGTGGGGGGATGAGGAGACATAAATTCCTGCCTCCTATGAGCTGCTTGGCATGGCCGCCTGTCTCTAGACACCATCTCCCGACCCTTGTTTTGGGAGCTGATGTGTAAACATCTGGATCCCCAGAGTGCAGCCCAGGTTACAGTTTGGAGAGGAAAAAAGGGTCACTATCTAAGGATGGCGCATCTGCAGTCCCCAGTTGCTAGAAGATCTATTCAGCCCGGCAGGAAGCCGGTAGGGAAAACAATGGGTTCGCTTACCCATCCGGTTGAAGACAAAGAGAAAACCAGGTGAAGGGGTTAAACTCCAGTGTAAGTCTTCATTTGCAGCCACTAATACCGCAGCATATTATAGTCTAATCTAACCTGATCCCAGTTTAATGCAAGATTCTCCTGGCCCTGAGTGGAATACCAAAGAAAGCCTCAGTGGCTGTAATTTAAGCAGAGCCCTGCAGTGGTTTAGCTGAGGGACATGAAAGGCAAATTCTAGACGGTGTTATGAATTATTGCGCCTTATGAACCTTCCTACTCTCAACAGATGCCTGCTGCCATTTAAACAGCCACTAGATCAATTAGGAATGAAAGGCACAAATCGACTCTGTACAAGGGCACTAAATTACCAGGAACTAATAATCCGCAGCATCGTGCCAGGTGCTGGGGGCGCAGCCCCCGCCCCAACCCCGCAGCAGCCGCCGGTCACTGCACATTCCTTTCTCACGGGTTGCAGGGAGGGTGGGCAGCTGCTGAATGGAGAGGGGATGGTCTCTGTGTGCGTGCATGTGCATGCGTGTGCACCAGGGCTCAATGTAGGCTGTCAATGAGAGCGAGTGTGAGTGTTGTGTAAGTGTTCCATCCCGTGTGTTTTTATGGTGTGTGTCCATACAGTGCGTCTATGCGGAATGTGTGCACATATGGGTTGTGTGTATGAAAGTGGGGTTCAGATTTTGCGTGCTGTGAGTACAGTGTGCACATGCCCCATGTTGTATGCAGTGTGTGTGCACGCGTTCTGTGTTATCTGTATGCGGTATGTGCGAGGGGATTGCGTGTTCTGTGTACACAGCGTGGATGCCATGAGGGGTGGGGAGGAGGGAATCTGCCAGTGATGGAGTCTCCCAGCACTAGAGTTCGGGTAGGTGGGGAGAGTAGTCTTCTTCGCCACTGTCCTTGCCCCTGCAGGGCAGAGAGTAGTCTGGGAAGGCCTCTCTGAGGAGGTGACATTTAAGTTAAGCTTCAAATGATGGGGAGGCAGTCATGCAAAGATCTGAGGGAAGGCCATTCCAAGCAGGAAAAAAAGCAAAACACTAAAGATAGGAATGAGCCTGGCACATTTCTAGAACAAAATCCAGATGAGTGTGTGTGGAGCAAGGTAGGCAGGATGGGAATAGAGGGAGATGAGGTTGAAGAGGTAAGCAGGTGTGGTGGAGGCACTGTCACACGCTCGGGGAACAATGTGCATTTCTATGCGGAGCCACAGCAGGGGCCCTTTTTATAAATTTCTCACTTCCGGGTGTCAGATCTCCCCAGAGTGTGTGTGTGTGTGTGTGTGTGTGTGTGTGTGTGTGTGTGCGCGTGTATCTGGAATGTTTTCTGTGGCTTTTGCTATCTCTCGGAAGGAAACATACTTTCTGTCGCCACCTCCCCTCAACCCCCCATTTAACCAGGGGCCCCTGGAACACAGAACAGACCTCATGGACACTGGGATGGCCACCTCTCTCCAGCCCCTCCCCGCCTGGGCCACACTACCAGCTCCCAAATCACTCTTCTCATATACCTACCCTCCCCAGGCTCCTGCTTCTGCTCACTCTGATCCCTGGATCCCTGAGCCCAGGGGCTCAGATGGCACCTGAGCTTGCCCACAGCTTTTCTGTGACTGATAGCCAGTGTCAGTGGGCTGCCTGTAGCTCCCATGCCCGGATCCCTCGATAAACCCAGACTGCTACCTGTTACCTGCTACCTCAAGCGTGGGGATAGGTGAGACGCTGTGCACCACATCCTGAGAAACCAGCTGTTTCCCAGTGACCCAGCTGGGTTCCGTGGCTGCAGTCATGCCATGGGCTCCTCTAAGGCTGTTCCCAGCCCGGTTCCCGGCCCCTTTCCCAGTTGTCCAGACTATGCGCTAACCTATACTTCTAAGCTTCCCTCCAACATCACCCTAGAAGGCTGGAGATGAGGCCGGAAGTCTTCCAATAGAGTCCTTTCCAATAGCCCTTGATGCAGGCTTGGAGTGGGGTGGGGTGGGCAGGGACCATGGGAGCTGGGGATCTTAACCACCGGGGAGATGAATGGTCCTGTCTGAACCGGGCAAGGGATGGGAAGAAGGATTTCCAGTTAGGTGTGGGATTTGCTTCTTTATTCTTGGCCTTCCCTGAACTTCCATTTGTCCAACTACAATGGGTTTTAAGGAGTTCCTCTTCATGCTGTCCAGATCTGTTCCATTGTAGATCAATACCCTTCAGAGGCTAGAAGTAAGAATGTGGAAACCCAGTCCCCAGTGCCCAGACGATGATGAACAAGATATGAAAGATGGTCATTAGACTTTATTTCCAAAGAGCGGAGGACATTTGACCTCCATAAGAGCTCACCTTCTCCCTCCCAGATCTTTCTCCGCTCTTCTCTCCGTCGCCTCCTGTCTGACCGCCCCCTCCACCCCAATCTCTCTTAAGCCGTTCAAAATTTGGAGGAAATAAATCTCACTGCACTAATTCAGTGAGAGTTTGAGCCTCGTCAGTGCAGAACAAATAAAAGGAGTGAACTGGCATGACATTTTACTGCAGAAGAGAGGTCGTTTCCAGCCACTAATAAAAAGGATTTGACACAGACTAATAAAGAGAAATGAATTTCTCTAATGGCCTAATTTAGCACATTCAGCACTGTGCCTCTGCCTGGGTGCTGGGGGGCGGGGGGAGCCGTGAGTGCCGACGGAGCCAGGAGCAGGGGAGATGCATGGCGAGGAGAGGGGAAGGAGAGATGATCTCAAATAACATTTTATTATTTCTTTTCTCTTTTCTCAGTCCCTACCCCACCCCCAACCTCATCACCTCTCCTCAGGAGCATCTGAACCAAAATCAAGCTCAAGATATGCAGTTTCTGTTAACGATCCAAAGAAATAAAGAACCCCTCTCCACAGACTTGCAGTCTTGTGCTAGCTTAAGAAGGTGATTAAACCGGATGTGTTGATTTCTACAGGGGTTTAAGCCATCATTTGGTTTAATTACTTCTGACATTTCTGCCTTCGCGTTTTTTACATCACCCATTTGCTGGCCTGCAATGCCCAGTTTGGGCTGCCCCCCGGAGAGCAGATTGAAGACAAGGCAGGATTTTGGCTGAAGCCCTTTGGTAGTGGTGAACATCACCCTCTCTCTAGCCGCAGAGAGGCTGAGCCACCCCTCGCTCAAGCCCAGGTTTTTCTTCAGGGCAAGGCAATCCCCCTAACCTGCCCCTCTCCCCAGTGAGGCTTCTGAGAGCCTCAACACAGCCCATCTTATTCTTCTCTACCTCAGGACAGATCTTCTATTCTATTCTATTCTATTCTATTCTATTCTATTCTATTCTATTCTATTCTATTCTATTCCATTCCTTTCCTTTCCTTTCCTTTCCTTTCCTTTCCTTTCCTTTCCTTTCCTTTCCTTTCCTTTCCATTCCTTTCCTTTCCTTTCCTTTCTCTTCCTTCCCTCCTTCCTTCCTTTCTCTTCCTTCCTTCCTTCCTTCCTTCCTCTCTTTCTTTCTTTCTTTCTTTCTTTCTTAGATTTATTTATTTTTGAGAGAGAGAGAACGCGCCAGTGGGGAAGAGGCAGAGAGAGAGGGGGACAGAAGATCCGAAGCGGGCTCTGCGCTAACAGCAGTGAGCCCGATGCAGGGCTCGAACTCATGAACTCTGAGATCGTGAACTGAAGTTGAAGTTGGATGCTCAATCCACGGGACCACCCAGGTGCCCCAAGACAGATATTCATAACATAAATTGTCCTGATAGGTTTCTCTAACACTTCTAAAGGCCTCCAGGGATGGAGACCACCACTTCCTCGGTAATTCGCATAATTGTACTTAACTTCAAGTTCCCCTATAAGGCTGAAGCTTGTTAAAAGGATTCAAGAAAAGACAGTTGGACCCTTTTCTGTTTCTCTTCCTTCCCCTCCTTGGACAACCTAGGTTTTCGGAAAACAAACAAACAAACAAACACAACTTTTTAACATTTCTTTTTGCTTAGAGGACCAGAAATACAGAAGCAGAGGCAGGAAAAAGTTAGAAGGAATGTAAAAATATAGAGCTTCAGGGAAAGTAACATGCAAAGAACACAAGAGAAAGAGAATAGATATGTAGATGGAAACAGAGCACTGCAGACTGGGGGGAAGGGGGGCGAGGATGGTCACACGCAGGGAGGCACGTTAGTGTTGAGTTCTCTTTCTGGGTGATAAACCTTGTGATTCACAGTCATGCCACTCTGTCACTTCTGAGCCTCTCAGCCATCCCTTCCCTTGTGACCTTGGCCAGGACTGCAGACCTCAATTATGGGTCCAGCCAAGTGTGTGGCAGCCTGCCTGGCTATCCACCTCTTCTCCCTGTCATTGACCTTGGAGCCCCTAGGCCTGTCCTGCACCTCACCTCACAGTCCAGACTCATTCAGCTAGGGGGAAGATGGACAGAGGAGGCTCAATGTTGGCTCTCACCCCCCTCCCTGAGCCCTGGCTATGTCTTCCAATGGGAACAGAGGTCAGAGCCTCCAAGGCCTGGATGGGATGAGGGATGGACGGTTCAGAGGATGGAATGATTGGCAGGAGAGCAAAATTTCTGGTGGAGATTTTCAGTGATGAGCCAGTGGGACAAGAGGCCTGGTCAGGGTCTGACTGCTGCAGAGGATATTAGTCTACTGGCCAGTGAGGTGGGGTAAGGTGGGAACAGTAGTGACCAGGCTGACTCTCCAGCTATCCCACCTAGTCTCCACCCATAAACACAGGGCAGGTCTTGAATTACCAAAGACTCGACCCCCTGGAAAGTCCACCCAGGCACTGGCATTTTGATCCTTTATTTCTAGTGCCCTAGGTCAGAGGTCACAAGAATCACAGAATCATAGACAATACCCTGGAGTCACTTTCCAGGACAGCCCCCTGTCTTTTCCTTGGGCATCTATTCAGAGCAGAAGCCCATTACAAGTATTCGTGTTGTTTCGCTCTAGTGAAATTTCTCTCGGAGGCTAATGAAATAAAGTTCACGTCCTCAGATGAACGTTCCAGGTACATCAGGTGTGGCCTCAGACTTCTGTATTTTTTCTCAACAGACTGAGCAGAGAATGTGCTGTTGGACAAACAGCAGGTGCACTCTGGCCCCTTTGTCTTTTCACTCACCGCCTTCACAGACTCAGGGAAACTGGACTCCCAGCACTAGCCTTTGTTCCTGCTGTTCCTAGCACCTCAACTGGGTTCCTGGGTCTCTGCCTGTCCTTCTAATAATCTTCAGAATCCATCTCAAGATACCACCCACTCTACCACGGCTTCCTGGTGGGTCTCGTCAGTGAGAAAAACCATTGCTTCCTCTGAACCATCCTGGGAAATGTTTTGGGGTTTGTATCTTGACCTCACTCACACTTTAGGGTGAGAAGCTCCGTGGTGTGAGATAAGCACAGATTTCAGAGTGAGACGGTGGGTGTGCCTTTGGGGGCAAGTTACTGAATTTTTCTGAACCCCATTTTCCTCCTTTATAAAACAGGGATAGCATCACCTACCACGCAGGTTATGGTAAGGATTAAATGAAGAAACACGTAAAGCGTCTGGCACTTAGTAAGCTATCAATTAATGCTTGTTCCACTTCCCTGGAAAGGTGTGTGGGCACCTTTTTTATTCAGAGCAACATTGACACCATCGGCTCCAATACATTTCTATTCCCATATCCACTGACTCATTTGGCAGGGAAAACAACCCCACGTGCCAATTCAAATAGGCACAGAAAGAGGAGGAGGAGAGGCAACGTACAATTTATCAGAACTCAGAACCTCTTCTTTTTTTTTTTTTTTTAACCAAAAAAGCACTGCCAGTAAGAATTTATTTTTATTTCCCTTATGACACTCATTAAATTCTACTAACTATAGTTGTTTGTGCACAGATCTGTCTTCCTCACTATGTGGTGAACTGCTCTGGTCCACGAACTCATCTGATCTCTTTCTGAATTCCCAAGGGTCATGCACAGTGCCTGGCACACAACAGAGGATCAATAAATATCTGGTGAATTAATGAGTGGGAACAGAGGAACTATGGGAAGGAAGGTTCTAAGACACAATCCTAAGGTTCTTTTGGGCTCAGAATCCATCTCTATAGCAAGACTCAGATAAAACGTTGCCATCTGGCAGCTTCTAGCTACAATGGTTACAAAAGGACCTGCCTTCCTTGGGCTCTGCTGGGTGTGTGTGGGGTGGGGGCTGGCGGGGTCCTGGAGGGAGGGGGGTTAGTGTGAAGGAAGAGCTCGCCCAGCCCTCCATTTCTCCTCCCCTCGAAGGCACCAGATGGAGAGAGCAGAGTGGGGTGGGGGAGAACGAGCCAGCAGCTCCTGGTTGGATATATTTTTACTTCAGGTGTGACGTTGAAACCATGCGGGTGTATTTTTAGTCCTGCCTAGTGGGTGGTGTGTTCGCCTGGGTTGCCTTGGAGAGGACTTCTTCTTGTTGCTAAATTGGAATCGCATCTGCTAGGGCTCCTGGGCTCCAACCGGCTCTCCTCCCCCAGGTGGGCGGATAGGTCCATTCTTGGCAAGGGTGGGGCCCAGGTCAGGCCTCAGTCGGCTACGTCCCCATCCCTTCGTGACACCACCTCCCACACCCCTGCCTTCTGGCACATTAAAAATAAAAATAATAATAATAACAAATGTGAAATCTCAACAAAGTGATTGTAAAGGCTAGTCTGCAAGGGCAGGAATACAAACCACCTAAAAGTTGAGATCTGTGGGGATCCCATGTTCAACCCTTTCGTTTTACGGAGAGGTGACTCAGGCACAGAAAAGGGAAGTGTCTCGCCCAAGGTTAGCTAGTGAGAAGCAGTCAGAGCTTCTGTCCAAGTCACCAGAGATTGATCTCCAGCAAGCATACAAAGTCTAGGGGAAGGGGTGTTGTGGGGAAGGCGCTCTGTCCATTCCGCCTTGGTCACTGGCGATGACTAAACACACACCCACACACGCTTTGTGGCCCTCTGTAAGTTACAAAGTGTTTCCATGTGCTTATTGCATTCAAATGCTCAATATTCTTATTCCCATTGCACCAATTAGCAAACTGTGGTGAAGTAATGATATTAAGCTAGTAAGTGGCTGAGTTGAGATTTAAATCTGGGAATCCAAACTCCAAATTTTGCGCTCCCCACCTCCTATCTGTTATTTTTGAACCATTATCGGAATCACTTCCTCCTCCCCGCTTTCTCTCTTTTTCTCTTCTGTCCTTGAGTCATATGTGTCCTTGGGGTCACAGAACTGACCTGCCATGTTTACCCTTCGAGCATCAAGATCACTGCAGCACAAGAGAATCTCCATCTTATCGAAGGAGTTTCCAAAAGAATCTTCTCTCATGATAATAATACTTCTGTGTGTTTGGAGAGGGCTTCCACATCTCTACAGCTCTTTCAGTTTCTCATCTGATGCCTACCGTGTGAGGTAGGACAAGCTTATCTAAAGAGGTTAAATGATTTGCCCAATGATAGAGTAAGAATTGAGACTGAAGGCTTAGTCTTATGTTCTCTCCACCTGACCACGAAATGGACTAGAGCTTGAGAAAATCTGAGAGTGGCGTCATGGTTAAAAGAAAGGCAAGGGGCGCCTGGGTGGCTCAGTCACTTGAGCATCCTGCTCTTGACTTCGGCTCGGGTCACAATCTCATGGTTCTTGGGATCGAGCTCCATGCTCAGCACAGAGTCTGCTTGGGGTTCTCTTTCTCCCTCTCCCTCTGCTCCTCACCCCTGCTTACTCACGTTCTCTCTCAAAATAAATAAATAAACATTAAAAAAATTTTTAAATGTTTTTTTTACATTTATTTATTTTTGAGAGACAGAGAGAGACAGAGCACAAGTGGGGGAGGGGCAGAGAGAGGGAGACACAGAATCCTTAGCAGGCTCCAGGCTCCGAGCTGACCGCACAGAGCCCGACGCGGGGCTCGAACTCACAAACCATAAGCTTGTGACCCGAGCCGAAGTCGGACACTCAACCAACAGAGCCACCCAGGCGCCCCGACGTTTTTTAAAAATTTAAAAGAAGGGCAAAACCGGCTCAGTCCAGCCCTGGTGAGAAGCCCCTGGCCACGTGAGCCCTCAAAGCCCCAGCCTGCTGGCCTTCCTCCTATTCCACTCCGCCTGGTTCACAGCAGCAGGAGGCCCAATTGCTGGCTATCTTCCCCCTTAAACGAGGGACAGATCCAGTCTAGTACGTATCACAGTAACTACTCACAAATGCAGCCACCGTTCACCGTGAGCCTTCTACGTGGCAAGCACTGTCGGCTGTTAGCATTGGTTATCTCCTTTAATCCTAACACAACCTTGTGAGGATAAAAGTCGGTGGGTTCCAGGCTCTTCATATCTTATCAGCGTGCCTTATCTTGGTGGGGTACCTGGACTTCTCGGCTGTGCCTGGGCCAGGCCGGTGAGCTATGGAAGCAGCAGGACCCACACTGCCTCTCAACACGGCACACCTGCTCCCTGGACCCGGCAGCTGCAGCCCCCGTGCCTGCCAGCAGCATGTGCAGAGGCCGTGCGTGGGCTGGGGGCCCTCCAGATGCCGGCAGGAGGGGCCGAGAACAGGCTTTGCCTGGTGCCCGGGGAGAACTGAGCATGGTTTTACTTTCAGATTATGGCTCCAACAGGATCGCTCCCCTGACTATAGTCAACAACTGAAATGTTATCTCTGATGCCAGTGAATCCAACTGCTTCCAAGAGCAGGGAGTCGGCTGGAGCCCCCAGCCCAGAGAGCCCAGCCCAGAATGCAGCCAGGAACATCTGCTCCCGGCATCTAGTCTAGAAGCCCTAGCCTGAAGCATCTGGTCCTGACTTTTCTGCTTGGAATGGCTGAACTTCTCCCACATCTTTCTCAGGCCACCTCGCCCAGCACATTCCAGAAATGGCCAAGCACAGTGCCAGGGAAGGCATAGGGTTAAGCCCCAGGGTCAACTCACTGGAGCCAGGACACCCTTTGGTCACAAGGTGGAAGCCTTCCCTCAAAAACACTTCATCAGGATGTGCCAGTTCCCAGGGTCCTTCCTGGCCAGGCAGCTGCTAAGGAGGACAGTCACAAGAGGACCCAGCCCCTCTGTCCAGCCCCAACCCTCGGGGGTCCCTCCCACCCCATTTACCAGCTCAGCTATCATTCCCCCTGGGTTTCACCTCCCTGGGGAAAAGCAGTGCAACTCTCCCACACTGCACTGTGGTCAGAAGCCTCGCAGTCAATTCCACAAATACTTTTTGAGTCCATACTATGTGCCAAGTTTCTATTAGAGCCGCTCTCTATGTCTATCTTTCTCCTACTCCCTGGGCTGGTTCTTCTTTATTCAAAACCCCTCTTGGAACTTAACACGACGCTTGACACATAGCAGAGCTCACTACACATTTAACTGAATTGCAAGATAGACACCTCTTGACTGGGGGGTCCTTTCCAGTCCTGCCTCTGGCTGCTTCGCCTCTCAGCATTTCTAGCATCTTCTAGCCTGACCAACCCCTGCTTGCGTTTCCCCAAACATCTGACAGCCGCTAACATCTACAGAGCGCTCACCAAATGCGGGATTCTTTACTAAATACGTAATGTGCAGTCTCTCATGGATTCCTCACAACAACCCCGATGAAGAGATAATACCGTTTTCCAGATGAGGAAATCGAGGCCCAGAAAGGCTTAGTGCCTAGGGCAGTGCCAGAATGTAAACGCAGGTGATCTAAATGTAAAGGCCCATTTCCTAACCCCGAATTACACCCCGCTGAATGCACCAGACGGCCTCGCATCCTGAACACGCCATGGGGACACATGCTGGCCCCTCTTGCTTCAAACAATCTCACCCCATCCCCACCCCACGCAGCAAACACTGATCTGTGTGTCAGGTATTATCCCGTATTCTCTAATTTTAGTCTAGCTATTACTATTTTCTTTTTTACAGTTGAGAAAACAGAGGCTCGGAGAGATTAACTCACCCAAGGTGACAAAGCTAGCGATCACCAACTCTATTTCTAGGGCTCGTGGCACGGCCCAGCATGGCCATTCTCCTGCATTTACACCTCTAACTCCAGGGCTGCCACGACCAAGCCCGGAGCCTCAGTGACCTTTACAAGGATGGTCTCTTCCAATAGAGCGATCCGAACGCTGCCACTGCCCTGTTCCGATCCTTCCCCAAGTGAGTGTGCATTCTAGAGGGACCCGGTCTGGATGAGGCTGGAAGAAGTGGAGCACAGACAGGGCTTTAGAAATGTGTATTGCTCTTACTGAACCAGAGATGGAGTCCAGCATGAGCTGCTCGGGGGTAGTCACGCACGGGTTAGAAGTTCTGAGTCTGTGGTTGAGGAGGGGGATGGAGCTGTCCTGAAGACCCGAAGCACCACAGGGCAAGGTCAAGATTCTCGAAGCTGGGACACTGCAGAGGAGGTGAAGCCTGGTTTGATGCAGGGTTTCTGAAGCTCCCAGGAAGGAGTTTTTGTTAACGGGTAAACCAGGAAGGGCCTGGAATCCACTTGGAGAAGATGGGAGTGTGGGGGTGAAGGCAGGGCTTTGCTCAAGCAGATGGGAAGAGACGACGGTGCTGGGTAGAAACTAGGAAGGAGAAAATTCACTGCCTCAGGGTTAACGGTGAAAAATCACAATTGCAAACACCTACTTCGTGCTGGGCACTGTGTGAAGTAGTTAATTCATTAAGAGAGAACATTTCAAATTTAGAACCCAGGAGTAGACCGCACAGGCCCACGAGGACAACAGAGAAGTGTGGGCTCGTGGCTAAAGGTATGAATAAAAATAAAACCATTCCAAAGAATTGGTTATAAGATGTATCGACCTGTTTAAAATCAGAGACTGTGGGCCTGTAACTTGCCTACCTGTATGGGGGTTGTACTTGAGGCAGGCAAGAGCCAGATGGGAGCCCCCCTTTGCAACTCTGGTCAGTGGTATCGTGTTGGTAGTTTGAAGTGGGCCCTGGTGGGAGCATTTACACAGTGGAATTCAGCAAATGCTACGAACCAGGGCTCTGTTATCGCCTCGCCCCTGATAGCCAGCACACCAGCCTAGAACTGTGGTGTATTTATGAGGTGCTGCCTCGCCTGAGTTAATCAATCCATTCAACAAGCTCTAGTACACACTCTGTCCAAGCTGCTGACTCTAAGGTATGGTATGGGGCGCCAGGGATAGGTCGATGAATAAAACAGACATAGACCCTGCCCTCATGGAGTTAACCATCTAGTGGGGGAAACAAATACCGTTGATGAAATCAACTTAATTGTGAGCCATGCCACAGAGGAGAAATACGGGGTGTGGGGGGGGAGGGTGGGTAGCCGTCAGCCGCCCTCTCCACCTGCACGGCATCTCGATTCTCCAGCATTTTAAGTGCAGAAGCAAAGCACCCTACCCCTGCCACTTTCTCACTGCTCAAGCCTGCATTCCTATCAATAGCAGGTAACTTCTGCGCTGGGCGGGCCCATTCCCCAGTTCTTGGAGAGCTTTTCAGCCTTGTGGGAGAGAACCAACGCCTTAGCCTTAGCAGAGCTTTCTCAGCAAGGCCGACCTCCTCCCCACCTCGCACCTGGCCAGGACTAGCTGTCTGCCACTCTGCTTGCTCCCCAGGACATCATGGTTTCCATGGGAACCCACTCACTTCAAAGGGGAACGAAGGAGACTGGAGGGGAGGAGGGAGAGTGAAAGCTGGATTAACCCCACCCTCCTGGCCCTATCTCTGCATGCCTGGCCATCTAACCACCAGGTTCTGGACGGCACCTAACACTGTCCATCCGCATGGAGGGGTGGAGTGGGGCAGTCCAAGCTAAGTTTGAACGTCTTGGGGATAAGTCCCAGGGCTGAGGTGGGGGACTAGGGAAGGGGAGAACTGAACTAGGTCCAAACCTGCGGTGGTCCTCACTGCACAGGGCCTCCCCTCCTCAGACCCCCTCTCAGCACTGCTCTTGGGCCACAAACACAATTACCCACGATGTGCATCCAATCATGGGATCTGCTCGGATTAGACTGCAATCATTAATCTGAGCGGGAGCTCTTGGTTGCCTTGCTGATTAGCCCAGATGATGCTCTGGTATGATCCAATTAAAGACAGACTGCCTCCCCTCACCCCCACTACACGCACGTGCACACACACACACACACACACACACACACACACACACTTTCCACATCAGAAGGAACCAATACATTTCATTAACACGTCTTTATACACAAATAGAACCTCAGGGGCATTGGACGCTCCAAGGGCTCACAGGCACACCCCTCCTTTTTGTCACACTGTCCCCCTGCCACCCTGCAGGGGCCTGGTCAGAAAGGGGCTCCCTCCACCCTTCCTTCATCTGTGGTTCTGGGAGGGGCCACAGTGGGATCTCCCAGAAGTCGGCGCTGGGCACTAATCTGAATTGAAAAGTCTTGTTACATTTATTGACATAAAATGCTGACTCCCTGATGTGCTTTGGAGCAGCCAGGCTGCCCCAAGGCAGGCAAATCTAATTAAAATTACCCGACCCTTCAGGAGGCTGAGCTCCCTCCCCGGTCATCCTGCAATGGCTGTAGAGAGAACAGCTGGTATTAATGGGAGAGGTGTGGTTGTGGGAGAAAACCCCAGGCCCCTGGGCAGGAGGGACTGCGGAGAAAAGCCGGGCGAAGGTGCTGGTGTCAGCTCTCTTGGTTGTCCTGAGATGCCGGGTGGCCATGTTTGTCTGGGCAATTGGTGGCAACCAACCTGGGATTCCTTCTTCACGGTCAGACAGCTGCAGGGACAATTTGGGCAAAGGCTGAGGGCTGCTGGGGGCTCAGCCCGGTGGGAGAAGGTAAAGCTCAGGTGTGAAGGTGAGCAGGAAGAAGCGTTGGTTGGAGGACCGTCTGGGCCTTTATGTTTCAAGTGACATCATGATGAACAGCTCCCACGGGAGAGGTGACCCACATCTCCTGCAGGTTGGCCTGGGTGGGAAATGAGCCTGGGATCTTGGGAAGGGCCACAGCACCAGGTGCTTACATGAGCCGTCTCAACAATCTTACTGAACCTACTGGTTAGCTTCTGTCATGAAACTCAAGCTCACAGAGATTAGTACACAAAAGGAGCTGGGACTCAAGCCTGGGTGTCCAGAAACTTTCTGTTGTATCACGAACCAGGGGTCTTTCTAGACTATGATCTGTGCTCACCACAGGTCCCCTGTCTGTGAAGGTGCCCAGGATGATGCACACAGATCACGTGGTGTGAGTGGGGCCAAGAGTCTGCGTCTCTCAAGAACTCCCAGGGGATACAGTGCTGTTAGCCCCTGGGCCATACTATGGGTAGCAATGATCTACATGGAGTATGATGGCTCTAACCCCCAAGCCATCAGACCATCAGGTGGTTTTCAGACGCCATGGTACTCTCCCTTCTCATGTTCACCACAAAAGCACAAGCCCACCTCGCAGTTTAATTTCCAGGTGGTTGTGAAGCCTCATCTCCCCACACCCAGATGCTCTGGCCACTGGCCATTCTGGGAGCACAGAGGCTCTGCTCTGTCTGGAAGGCTCTACTCCAGCCCATTTCTCCTGGTGGACTCTCTCACCAGCCTTTAAGATCAAGCTCAAATATTGTCTCCTCGGTAAAGCCTTCTCTGTTAAAGCTCTGACCACACTGTGTTGGTTTCTCACCTGCCTATCTATCTGTTCCTGGAGAGATGGGGAACAGAGGTGCGTTTGCTTTGATAGTTTACCCTCTTTCGCTGGGAGTCCAGCTCAGCGCCTCCACATATTAATAGTAAGGGTTCAATACAAGAGTGTGAAGGAAGGAGAGACAGGAGGACAGGAGTGTCCAGTCTCTCTGACAGGTACCGTGACCAGATGTGGGAGTTCTTTGGGGTCCAAAGCAGAGTTCTTTCCCGGCAGGCAGCAGGGCCTGGCCAGTGCACTGGGCAGAGCGGGGCACAGGCATGGTGATTTATTCTTCCAGCAGGGCTGGGAAAGACCCTCGTGGCAGGACCTATGGATCAGGGCTCACTGCTCTGGACTCCGTGTTGGCATTAGAGGCACTCGGCTCATCTGAGTAACTAAAAATAATGCCAGTGATAATGATAATAACAGCAATAATTACCACCATTACCATAAAAGCATTGTCACCGTGGGGAGGAGTGAGGAAGGAATCAATCTTCTTCCCGTTCATCTTGGCTGGATCGTTCCCCATGTGACGATACTGGCACCTGCTGCAGTGTGTGTCCAGACACAGGTAAGACGCGTTTGCTGATACACGTGAATGTATGTGCTCACACAAGTGAGCGTGCGCTAGGGTGTCACCTCCATATTGAGTGCTGACTCGGGCGTCTTTTCTAGCCGTGTGGGCACCCCACAGAAAGACGATGACTAACATCCCTGCCAGGGCGGCTCTCAGAGGACTGCATCTTCTCAACCACATGGACAAACCAGACAGGCCCTGGGCCCCTCCTAGCCTCCGCAACATTCAGGGCCTGGCCCTGCTCTCAGCTGCCGGCTCTCAGCACACTCCCCCTCTGGAAGGAGGGTGCCAGAACATACGCAGCCACACACCACGCCTCTTGCTACAAAACAAAGACAATCATGGATCAAAAAAGGACCTGCTGCATTAGATCTACCTGGAATGCTTTTTAAAAAGTCATATTCCTCTTCCTATAGCTTGACCTACTGATTCAGCATTTCTGAGCACGGAGCCCAGAAATACGGGTTTTAATAAGCTCTCCCAGTGATTTTCAGGCATATTAAAGTTTGTGTAATGCCAAGTCCTAGACGGGACCAGCAGATGTCCCCTGGGCTTGCTGGAGTGAAGGCACAATGGCGGACACGCGAGGAGAGCCTCTCAAGGTGGCAGTTTGCTGAGCGGAGGGTTTCTGATGCTCAAGAGGGCTCAATCCCCAGCTGGGATGACAAAAGGATCCTCCAGGAAGATGCTTCCCCGGGCCCTCTTGGCCCTCACCAGACAATCCCAGGAAGCTAGCGTCAATCCACATGGGCCAGCTGAGGGATGTCCAGATGGATTTGAGAGAGAAGACGGTGAGGAGAGCAGCTGTTGGGCATTGTCTTTATGCACCCACCCACTGGCCTGCATTCTCCTCTCCCAGGGCTGAGCTGGGCCGGAGGCTGACTGGGGCGGGGGCTTTCAATACAGCTGAAGTGTCTCCTACCTGTACACAGCTCGCTTGTCAGCCTCCAGCTGGGCCTGGGGGTCAATGGGGGCACTGGGCACAGGCGTGCTGGCAGCAGCTGAGGGTGCAGAGATGTGGACAGCCTGGGTCTTAGAGGGTGCCTGAGCAGTTGCTGTCATCTGCAGAGAGAAAAGGGGAGGGGACAGGTTAGTATGGCCAGGACAGCCGGTTCCCCAGCTGGAATTGGGAGGCCCGCCCCGGCCTGTGGCGTGTGTGTCAACAAGAGAAGGCGGGCAAGGGAACGGTGGGTGTGCAACCAGCATCCATTTGTTTGCGTGCCACAGTGAGAAGGAAGCATTCCCTAGGTGAGAACATTTTAGAGAATAATTTAGGAGCCTACAAAACCAGGTGGTGCACCGGCACTCTTTAGAAGAGACGACTGATTCTTCTTAATGCAAATTAGGGTGGTGACCTCTGCCAAGAAGCAGAAAAAGCCAAAATGATGAACCCTTTAAATTGTGCTTATGAGTCATTTGGGCTGGACTGGGCAGTAGTAAGTTGATTTCATGACTTTGAAGAGCAGGAAAAAAAAAAATAGCTGAATCAGTTCTCATTTGGGTGGAAGTTTACTCTGTTTAACCCAAGACAGGAGTAACTGTTTTAATGGTTTTGATTGATCATTGAATGGGTCCCCAAATTTGGTCTACCTGGGTGTTTGGAGATAAGCAGGTTTTAGTGGACACCGGACAGATTTTTGTTCTCAGCCGTAACAAATATTTAGGGCCGTGATTTTCGTCCTATGTAATGTTTTTGAAGGTATCCCCAGGCCCCAAATTTTGTGCCAATCAGAGCGACTCCTTTTAATGTTATATGTTGGGCTTTCTATATAAAATTTTAAGAAACTATGAGATGGCTTACATTTTTTTTGATAACCACCCTTACAGAGTTTAATGCTTTTATAATATATTCTCTCTAGTCAAATGGATCCCTAAAATGTCATGAACGGTGACATGCCTCAACTATTCTTTTCTGCCAGCCTGTCCATAGCACCAGTGTTGTTGGGCCTGATACACTTGTCTGACTTCCTCACTGAAGCCTTGTTTACACCTTCATCCATAGCATCCAATTGACACAGAGTATGTGCTTAGCCTTTGTTGAGAAAATGAATGAATGAATGACTACATCTTAAAAGAATCAGATGTTTTATAGCTGGAATACTCATCATATGATCTAGGTCCCTGCTTTTTGGAAGAAAAAGTATAGTTCTCCCGTCAACTCAGGCACATCGTTGCTAATGCTGTTGCTATCCCCAAGACATTTGCTTTTGCTGTCTCATTTTCTTAAGATCTCTGCTTGGATGTCACGTCTTCAGAGTGAAATAGAGCCCCTCTGTCCCTTCCTATGCCCATACTCTGCTTCATTCCATAGGCCTTTCTATGATCAGTTACTATATATCTACTTGCTTAGTGATTTTCTCTTCCACTCCCAACTAACTTAAGCTCAAAGAGGGCTTGATTAGCAGTTGTACTTCTAGGGCCCAGCATAGCCTGGCACTGGTAGATACTCAATAAATATTTGTTGAATCAATGAATTAATGAATGACAGGTGGTGAATGAGATCTTTCATGTCTTAAAAGAGACATATCTGCTTTATTGTACTGGCTCCCCATCATTTTTTGTTAGGAAGAAACACCCTTCTCATTGTCAGCTGAACTGGGGGGACTCACCCAAACTCAGCATCAGAGGCTAGACATAGCATCCTGATACCTTTAAAGCCAGCAGACAATGGCTTGAATCCTGCTGTCTCCCATAATTAGCCTTTGACCCTGGGCAAATCCGTTGTTTTTCCTGAACTCTTATTTTCTCATCAGTAAGCCATTTGATGTCATTTTAGGATCCATAAGTATTTTTTTTTAAGTTCACATAGCATTATTAGGAGTTTTTTTTTTTTTAATGTTTATTTATTTTTGAGAGAGAGACAAACAGAGCATGAATCAGGGAGGGGCAGAGAGAGAGAGGGAGACACAGAATCCGAAGCAGGCTCCAGGCTCTGTGCTGACAGCTCAGACGTGGGCTTGAACCCACGAACCGCAGGATCATGACCTGAGCCAAAGTCAGATGCTTAACTGACTGAGCCACCCAGGCGCCCCTAGGATCCATGAGTATTAAAGAGGTGCTATAAGGACGAAAGTAGAAACAAATGTTCCAGTTTTCAAAATAGAGAAAGAAGGTGGAATCAGAAAAACTAAACACTGCTAATCTTCACTTTGATCTGGGCCAGTTTCTTTCATCCACTAATGTAAGCAGTCATTTCTTCAAATATTTCCTGAGTTGTTGGCAACGTACTGGGCACCATGCTAGGTAGGCACTGAGGTCCCGAGGATGAGTGCCTGTTCTCATGGAACTCAGTTTCTGGATTTAACATAATGACTATGCTGGCAGGTAAGGAAAACATACAGACATCAGCAAGGCACCTCCCATGACACCCTTGAGGAAGACACTGAGAGCTGTGACTGGGGGACAACTGTGTGGATTAGTAAGCTATACCCAGAGGATGACATTTAAAGGATAGATGTCCGCTTGAGGAAGGCTTCTAGGATAGTGCCACCTGCTTTCTCCTTAGCCCTCTTCTTCAATATTTTTATCAGTGATTTAGAGGGTGTCTGAAGAAATGCTCAGCAAATTTATAGGTGACATGAGACTGAGATCCAAAAGATCTTTACAGATTTTGGCCACAGGCTAAGTCTAATGAGATTAATTTGCATCTACTAAGTTGGAATGTAACACTTTTAACACTTGAGCCAAAAAAAAAAAAAAATCAATAATATAAGTGCAGAACAGGAGAGACACGGTTTAACAGCAGTGTTTGAGTTGACAGAAGGCTCATACATCCAAAGTGTAATGTGTCTGTCAAAAAAAACAAGACAAGCAACCTAACCTGATGCTATCTGAGGATGCATTAACAGAAGCATGACTCACATAAAGCCTCTAGTCTCATTCGTCTCTGCTGAAACCAGTGGAGGAGAATGCACTCAGAGGATAGATCAGGCTGGTGGAGGCATTCTGCACTGTGTCGTGGGAGGAATATTTGAATCTGGGATATGTAAGGAAGATTTGAGGGACAGGGGAGATGAGACACGAGAGCACCCTTTGAATATCGGAACAAGGGATTCGATTACATCAGCTTTGCTTTGCGTGCCCCCAAAGGGTCAAACGACAAAGCAATGCATTCAACCTGTATCACACAGAGACAGATTTGGGCTCAACCCAAGTAATACGTTTCCAAGCCCCTGAGCATTTTGAGGCCGGAATGGGCTGCATCCAGGAGGCGTGAGTTTCCACTGCGGCAGCCAGCGGCCAAGTGGAGACTGATCAGCTGGTCCCCTGTGGAGGGGACTGGAGGCTCCAGCTGGGTGGCCTCTGAAGTCCCCACCCTGACAGGCTCAGACACATCGGGGAACTCTACCAATCACCACCGGCTGCGTGGGGCTGACGAGAGGCTCAGACGAGATGGTGTACAGAATGTGGGAGTGCTTGGGAAACTCTGAAGGGCTCCCAAGATGGCGGGGTGGTTGTTGTCATTAAACACACGATTTCCAAAATGAGCTTCTTTTCTAAAGCAAGGCACAGCTATGTCCACAGAGCTTGTTTAGGGGTGAAGTGTAGGGAAGGCTGGTATGGCTCTGCCTTGCCCACTAAGGGTACATTTCCTTGTGTCCTTGAAGGAATCCACAGGGGACCTCTGTGAAGATGAGCTAAGAGAGAGAGGGATGAGGGGAGATACTCCTTTTCTTCTCACCTCCCCTTTCTAGGCAAGACTGCTGGGTTACGGAGGGAAGCAGAGAATGAGAATAAATCAAAGGCGGTCACTCGCTGGCATCCCAGGAGGCCCCAGTTGAGAGGCAGTTCCTGGGGCTCAGGGAGGGTTGCGGGGTGGGGGCAGAAGAGAGCAGATCTGCTCTGAGCGGGACAATAATTCAGATTTATTTAGCTCCTGGGGGCCAAGTCAGCAAACTGCATTTCTCCAGGTTTGGAGAATGAGTGTTTACCTCCAAATAGATCCCCTTTTCTATCCAGAGACTTCCATTTCCCAAGAACTGGAGCTCCAAAGGAGCAGCCCCCCAGCAGCTGCCTCAGGGCCTGGAGGAGGGGATGCCACCGTGGAGATTCTGGGAGGTTCCTGGGCGGCACGCCCAGAGCAGGAGCAGGGAAGAGGCTGGAGGGACCAGGGGTAGGGCAGGGTCATTAAGTGACATAACATACTGGAGCTCCCTGGTTCTGGCTGGTGAAAGCCAACTGTTAAATCTTCTGGACTTTTGAAAGCTGGTTGATATCACATCGGTGGCTCAAAAGTGGCCTGGTTGAGCATTTACACCATGGAAATTGGCAAATGCTACAAATCAGGGCCCCTCCCCGAACTGGCTGTCAGCTATTTACTAGACCACCTAGTGTCAGGCATTCTCTCCAAGTAACTTTGTCCGGTTCTCCTCTGTCTGGCGTGTAAAAAAACTAGTTATACACACTCTACGTGGCCACTTGGCATGTTTACAGCTGGTTCCAGGACCGGCCACTCCAGACTCTGAACCTTTCTACAAGGAGGCTTCAGAGAACTCTGGAACTTCTGCCTTGGTGGCAAACAGGGTGTGGGTATGGCATTGCCCAGACACAAGGACAGTCCCTTTTCGACAAGGAGAACTGAGCACAGAGAAGGAGAGGCAAAGTTGAACAATATGTTGAGAGTTTTCTCGAAGATCAGAAAGGTCTCAGTGAGTAGAAGGAGCAGGGAATCTGAGAGCCTGGGTTTGAAGCTCCTCTGTCAATGATTAGCTACATGTTTGGGGGCAAGTTTCCTGACCTCTTTGACTCTTGGTTTTCCTATATGTAAAAAGCAAGGGAGGGACACCGGGGTGGCTCCCTCAGTCAAGGGCCTGACTCTTGGTTTCAGCTCACATCATGATCTCACAGTTTCGTGAGTTCAAGCCCACTCTGCACTCACAGTGTGGAGCCTGCTTGGAATTCTCTCTCTCCCTCTCTCTGCCCCTCCCTCACTTGGACTGTCTCTGTCTCTCTCAAAATAAAGAAATAAGCTTTAGAAAAATGTTTTTTAAAAAAGGGATAATACCACACAGGCTGTGAGGAGTAATCAAGAGAACAGGGCAATGACTAATGGCCAGGAAAGGGGGACAGCAAGAGATGGGGGGCTGTGAGAGCCCACACAGGGTTCTAGGGTTCACCTTAGAGTCCTTTTCTTGGGGCAAAGACCCTGAGGCCACCATTCCATGCTCTTTCCTTCCATAAAAGCTATAACCACTGGACCTCTCTCCATCATTCAGCCAGAACTGGCCCTGCCTTAAGCTTGGAGCGGAAGGGCCCAGATTCTTGGTCTGAAACACCTTGAGATGAAAGTTCACGAGCCCCGCCCCATCCGAAAATGGACTGGGATGAGCTGACATTTGCAAACTGCGTATATGGGAAGGCAAAATGTGCAGGCAAACCTGTCAGCTTCTCTGACCATATAGTCTGACCATGAAAATGAGTAGGAGATGCTCCATGGTGTGATTTGAGAGGTGCTGACGACTTGAGAAGCTCCTCTCCCCTACCTGCTCCCGTTGCCCTCACCGACACTGGAACGCCCATCCATGCTTTCATTTCTGCTAAGTACCACCCTTTCCCAACTGTAGGAGGAGAGTGGCACTTATGTTCTAATGAGCTAATAAAATACCTCTATAGGCTTTCATGTCCATCCGTCATCCTGTGCAATAAGTTAGTGTCATTCTCATTTTCCATGAGAAAATTGAAGCCCACAGAGGTGAAGAAATTGCTAGAAATCAGTTTACACGAACTGTTAGGGCAAGAACTAAGAGCTTTTTTTCTTTGAAGAGGAGAATGGGCAGACTCCCCTGCTTCCCTATCAAGTGACAAAGGGGACAGAAAGGAAGGGAGCCAAAAATGGGCTGAAGTGTCACCTCTTAGCCATGCTGGTGGGTCTCCCATGCAGCTACTTGTCCTCGTTGCGGTCCAGCTTCTCCACAACACCCAAGAGGCCTCCCATACACAAGTCATTCCCCAAACACTAGTCATGGGTCATCCCAGAAACAGTCCTTCTGTGTGGAGCCCAAGCAGGAAGGTATGGGTGGTTCATGAGTTGAAGGTGGCTCAGTGCTATTGAGTTCACGTTCCTGGGAGGCTGCAGAGGAAGGACCTGCGACCTAGGTCACAGTGACCTAGAGATGGGGAAGCCTGATCCCATGGGCTACAAGCCTTCCATCACTGCCAGCTGCCAGCTTCCATTCAGGGCTTCTCTCTTTTGCACCTGGGAGGTGGGGAGGGGGACTCAGGATGAGGGACGACACCGGAGTCCTTCCAGCACCCCACAGGAGACACTGGCATCAAGTAGCACTGAATCCCACCTCTGCCACCCACCACTGGCCAACCTTGCACATGTAACTTTACCTTTCAGGGCCTCAGTTTCCTCATCTGTGAACCGGTGGTGACGCTTCCTACCTCCCACCAGTCACCACTGTCATGAGGTTTGCTGCCTCCTTCAGTGGATGCTAGCTGAGCTCTGGCGACAGTCAGGCCCATCTGCCCTGTGTTCCCAAGGCCCCGAGCACACGATTTAGCCGCCTGTGCTTATTTGCCTCTGTCATCAACTAGACAGTAGGACCCTGCAGGGCATGGGCTATGTCTTCTCGGTTTACAATTATAGCCTCAGTGTTTGACAGCGAGAGTATCCAAAATATCTATTGAATGCAGGCATGACTGGTGTGGAGTAGATAGGCTTCTCATCAAATTATACCTTTTTAGCTGCAGGTTTGCTTTCTTGACACTGAATGCCTCAGGCCACAAAAGAGAAGTCACAGTTCGTGCCTGCATATTGTTTGGGAGCAGCAGGCATCCCACCCAGGGCTGGAGATCATGGGACATAGCGTGATGTACTGGCATGAGCATTTACTTTGGACTTGACTCTCTGCCTGTGTGACTTGGGAGAGTTATTCAACCTTTCTGTTCCAGGGCCCTCATCTATAAAATGAGAGTAATAATACCTAAGGTGCAGTGTTGTTAGAATTAAATGAGATAATGTGTGCAAAGCAGCTGGCACTTAATAGCGTATGGTAGTTATCATTAATATAACCCACAATCTGCAGCCCACCCTCAGAGTTGGCCTCTGTTGCTTCTGTACCACGGGCTACCTGGAGGGGGAGGGGGTCCTGACCCTGTAGAAGGAACCTGCTCTCTTGTAAGCACCCGGGGGGGGTGGGGCAGGCTTGGGTTCAGGCGCAGGGAGAGGGGGCCATGGTGTTGTGGAAGGAGACATCACTCTTCATCAGCTATGTCACCTTGGGTGACTGACTCAGTTTCTCTGAGCCTCAGTTTCTCCATCAGGGACAAATGGAGCTAATAATCTCATTTCCCAGGGCTACAGGGAAGCCATATGTGAGGGTGAAATGCACACGGTGGACACTCGGTAAACCTTGGTTTCCAAGCATGTTTATGATTCCGTTTTGCTAGTCTTCTCTCTGAATCCAAACTCCACTCCCTGCCCATACCCTGCCCCGGACACCTCAGCACCCACACTTCCAGTGTCACCCTACATACGCCCTTTCCCCCCACGTGCTCTTTGTGTCTCCGACACCCAGGAATCTCTCACAGCGTCCTTTGTTCCAACCCTGTACAACCTAGGCCTGCACCTTCTCAGCGTGACTCAGCAGGAACACCCCTCCAAAGAGGAAAGCCCCTCTTCTGAGCCTTCCACCTGACCCGGGCAAGGTGGGAGCTGCCCATTCCCAGTATCTGCCCCACCAGGCCACAGAAGCACCGTGCTGTGGTGAGCCGGGGGGCTGCACGCACCTGGCCCACTAGGGGCCGCTGGGGCGCCAGCAGGGCTGGGCTGGGCTGGGCTTGCCCGGGAGCTGGCACTCTCTGCGGTGCCCGGGCAAGCTGGCAGGGCAGGATCTGGTTCCCTCACAACCAGGAGAGAGTCCAAGGACCTGGGAGGAGGTCAGGGCTTGAAGCTATTTGGTAAACATCGGATTTGGCCCCAATAGGTGGGAAGCAGCAGGGGGCAAGGCCAAAAAATGATGTTTTTGTGGGAAGGGCACAGCCCACAGGGTACTCCAGGCCCGGGCATGCTCGCTGACCCTGGTCTTGTCTCCAGTACAGCCCCCTTCCCTTACGCTGTACCCTGATCAGACCCTACCATGTAGGGTTGCCTGAACATGCCCGATGATTTACATCCTCATGCCTTTGCTCTCCCAGCTGCCTCAGCAGGAAATGTCCACGTTTCCCTGGCCTCCCTCCCTCCCTCCCAACTATATGTAAACCTACCCCTCTTTCAGGACTCAGCTGGAGCATTAAGTCTCCCCAGAAGCCTTTCCAATACTCCACAGCCCCGGACCTAGGTAGCCTGGACACTCGGCTCATCTGTGTATGCTTTGAACCTTAACGCCTGTAACACTTGGGGGCCCTTAATGGTCTGTCTTCCTGAGTGGACTGGTTTCCTAGCTCCCATTACCATGACTGGCTCCCAGTAGGCTCCCAGTGTGTTTGTTAAACGACTGAATGACAGACTGAGCGAGAGAATGAGTGCGAGGGAGGTGTTAAAAGGTTCAGGGTTGGCAAGGGCTCCTCTAAACGTCCCCTGACCCAGTCAGAACTGGGGGAGAGGGGGAGAAGAGGGGGGACGATCTGAAAGCAGACCCAGGCCAGACCAATTTAACTTGAAGGGGCTCCTGGAACAGCAGGCCTAGGTCACCTACATTCTGATCCCAGGGCCGACTGAATAGAACAAACCACAGAAAAATTGCCTCTGTGGTGTAAAATGAGGGGTCTTAGTTAATTCATTAGTTTTAAAAGGGTTTGTAGGCAGTGGTTTATAAAACGAGTCTTGTAAAATGTTCACTGGCCCTGTCTGCACTTCTGGGGTGTTACTGACATGTGGCTAATAGGAGGAAGGCTGTGAACTTAAATCTGAAAGGGCACTTGGGCACTTTCCTGGCAACTGTCTGCTCCCCACCCTTCCCATCCATCTCTGGAGAACCCTCACCTATATGACAGTCCCAAACCAGTGATTTCCAGTATAGTTAGTGGGTATATCAGAATCCCAGTGTGTGTGTGCCTCTGTGTGCTAGGTATGTGCCTCTGTGTGTGTGTGTGTGTGTGTGTGTGTGCATTTGTGTGCAAGGGGGTGTGTTTACAGCTAGAAACAAATATTTGATATTGCTATCATATTCCTAATAAAAAGGAATTAAAGTTCAATGCAATCTTGGCTACTGAAGATGTACAGAAGAGAATGAGTGAAAAATCAATGTCAGGGTCATGGAGGAAAAGAGGCTGGGAAAGAGTACTCTGCTTTTCATGCCCACACTTTCAACAATCCTGTGAGGCAGGGAGGACACAGTTATTCCCATTTTACCGATGCCGAAACCAAGGGCCGAAATGGACTATAAGCTCCATTAGGGCAGGAACTATTCATTTCATATCTCCAGTATTTAGCACAAGTTCTGCAAGATCACAGGAAGCTCTCAGTATTTATTGAATGGATGTGTGGATGAAAGAAATCTTACTGAAATGACTGGCCTAAATGTGTGTAATTCACCAGCAGTGCAGCTGGGCCAAGGCCTAGGATTCCTGAATTTCTGCCATGTGGAGTCATCCCACTTCTCCAGACCACAAACTCCAGGGACAGTAAGCACCCCTGGGGCCTTGCTCACCTATCCCCCTCTCTCTAGGCAATGTAGACACCCCAGCTCCTAGAAAATCACACAGGAAAGGGAGGCAAAGTAAGTTCAAGTGCTCCTCAGGTCCGCTGCGGACTTTGATCACCTGTTCCCTGATTTATTTTAAGCTTTGTGTACTTGGGCCATTAACTATTTTTGTAGCTGTCTGGGGCACACATCTACTGCTTGGAGGTGAGAGGATAGACAATCAAATCTCTGTGCTTTTGGTAAATGTCAGAATTGAGGTATAAGTTCATCAAATAAAAAACCTACACAAGACCAGTGGAGCATTTCTTCACGAGCTTAGAAGTCCTATTGCAAGCTTACCATCTCCTAAGTCGGGGACACAAAGGCCCGCCTGGTCAGACCTGTAGGCTGCTTTGCCTTTTCCACAATGAGGAATGAAGGTCTTGAGTGAGTTGGAGTTTGGGGACATGTCCGGTTTAAAAACATGGGTGGCCCAAGCAGGCCAGGGAGAGAGGTCACTGTGCACAAAGAGAAGAAAGACCCAGTAAAAAATAAAAAAGAAAGAGAAGAGTCCATTTTGATGAGTCAAAGCAAGGGAAGGCAGGTCACCCATATGGTCCCTGGGGTGTTGCCCCCAGGGGCAGAGGGAGCCGTCAATCACAACCACAGAAAAGGCTTAGGGGGACTTTCAAAGCTGCTGAATTAACTCTATTGCTGCAAAGTGAATGTGTTTCACAGGCAGCTGAGCAGAGGGCCCTGCAAGGCAGGGGGCTCCAGCCCTTAAAGAGATGAGAGGAATGGAAAGTGTGAAAACATCTGAACTCGAGCTGCCCGTCACAGCTGCATGGCCTGGATGGGGGCCATTCACAGCCAGGGGCCCCAGCCACCCCCTCTGCCTCCAGCTAATGAAACCAGCATGGGGATCCTAATGACTGATCAAAGCCCATCCAGCTTCCCCAGGATGTCAGCTCCCCTAGCTCTGCCCAGAGTAGGAACAGTAGGAACGGTGCTCTGAGAGGGAGGGAAAGAAGGTACCTGGTGGGGGGGGGGGGGGCGGGGGAGAAGAGAGGCGGGTCTTGCCTGGCCTGGCCTTAGCCTTCCTCTTGAAGGAAAGGTGAGACAGCATCTTTCTGACCCCAGATCTCCATGCACAGTCTTCTGGGGCCTGAGCACCGGTCTCCTCACTCCGGGGACGGCAGGAGGATGGAAGGGGATGGAGGAACGCAGCTTATGCCAAAGGGTCCCAAGCACATGCTTGACTTCCTTCTGAAATGAGCTTCCCATACTGGTCCTGATCGAAGAGTTCTGACTTGGCCTGCCTTGCCTCCCTCTGGTCACTAATCCTGGGTGAATGGCCAAAACATTTTTAATATCACCCATCATCAAGTCATGCTACCTACGTACCAGTTTGTTCCTAAAGTGGTAACTGAGTGCCCACATCCACAGGGGGCTGCACCTAGTGGGACAGACCGGGACCTGCCGGGATGTCTGCTTTCTGGTCAAATGCTCATGTAGCCCGACACGCCGGGGACATGCAGACAGAGGAATACTAAACATTGAATACATACACAAATAGACCAGATAAAATATTTGTCTTGCCTATAAGCCAAGGGCAAAGATATTTGTGGAACGGTAGGTATGTGTCTGTGTTTGAGGAAGAGTGGGGGGAGGTTGCTGATAGCAGGGGTTGGTGTGTGTGGGTAAGGTGAGGGAGGGGAAGCTACTCCTTTCACGGTTAAATCCGAATGGTTTCCTGAATTTGCCGATGGAACTGCAGAAGGGAGAATTTTGCTTGGCGTGGACATTGCGTGTGGAGTGTTACAGGAAGTAGAAGAACTTGAATGATGTTCAGAGGTGAAGACAGAATACGTGAATGAAGGGTATATGCCCAGAAGGAATGAGAAGGTGACTGTGTTACCTTGAAGATTCGGGGGTTGGGAGGGGGTGGGGGAGACTTGCTGGGAGGGGAGAAAAGTAGAGAACACAACTTTTAGAGTTCCATTGAGATTGGGGTGTGGGGTGGCAGTGGGTTGGGGCAGCGGGAGGAGGGGGTTGGGAAAGTCCAGGTGACAGATGGCCAGGCTGGCTGTTGCAGAGATGCAGAAGAGGGAAAAAGAGTGATGTAGGAATTAACAGCATGTACCGAACAGGGGGACCACACACCTAGCTCATAGCCACGTCTCCCTGGAGACAATGTTTTCATTAAACAATCATTGTAGAAATCCACAGTCCCCAGTGACTTGCCCCTACCTCTCAGGGCATAAAGTGAGGATCAAGGACTCAGTGACTTGATGCTGGAATCGAAGTACTGTAGCTAGACAATAGAGGGCGCTGCGGCTCTAACAGAAGTTAAGCAGAAGCCACCAGAAGGAGGAAGCAGGCCACAGGAAGGGTTTCAGTGGGTTGTTGGTTTTGCATCTTTCTAACTTATGGTCTGCATTTAGTGCACAATAAACACAGAGTGACATCCTTACAAGTAATCACAGTTTCCCCAGGATGGACTGAGACGGAACTATGGGGCCAGAAGCTGCTTGGCCATCATACCACTTGGCTTGTGCCCAGATAGCATGGGGCCATAACCATTAACGGTTCTCTCCTGAAATGGGAAGAAAAAAAAAACCTCCCTCATTTTTAATAACTTTATTCCCCAAACTTCAAAAATGAAATTGCCAAGTTAAGAACTTGCCTTGAAAAAAAAAAATTCTAATTTATTATAAAGAAGGTCCGGGGCTTGGGAATTTTTTAATGCAGATTCCTAATTTTCCAAAGTGAGATTCTCCTGTGCATTTGAATAGATTATGCTCAGTATTGCTAGCCCTTAGCACAACGGGAACATTATTAAAACGATTGCGTGGGTCTCAGAGGAAGGGCTCTGCTTCTCGCTTCCTTTTTCATTTTGGGGACTTCGTATCAGAGACTGTCCATTTTTGCCTGTAGAAGAAACTGGGTTTCCAAGGAGGTGATAGAGAGATGTGCTCATCTGTCCAGGCCTTGAGGAAACAAGTCATACCAGGTCCAGAAGTAATGGGATGAGACCTAAAGGAATAGGAGGAAGTGGGGAGTCCCTTTCCAGAGAGCCCAATTTTGGAAGTGACTCCCCTGTGTGCCTGACCCATGTTCCTATTAGGCCTGTCTTTCCTGAGGACATTGAGTGTCAAAGAACAGTTGGTTCTCTAGGATAATGAGCTTTAGGAGGGCAGTGGAGCGGGGCGTCCCCTGAGGAGCTGGGCTCAGCCTCTTGACAGCACAAAGGGAAGACAGTAGGAGGATCAGAGCAGGTTCCCCAGCAGAAGACTCACACTGAAGACACTCCTATGTGGGAGTCACTTCCAGAAGCCCCCAGAAAGTGTGGAGAACGGACCCACCCCCCCCCCCCGCCTCCCAAAGCCAACTGACATGAAAGTCTAGCTCTCTCTGGAGAGAAGTGCCTTTCCCCATGAGTCAGAGGTCTTTGTCCTGGGGGTCTCATTCACCTCCTCCATCCCATCCATTCCATCTCTGCCCTGACTACTCCCACTCCCCAGTGGAGTAGCTAAGGCCATAAGGACCCCAGACTTCGGCTTGGTCACTTTACCATGGACACTGACACTTCCTGTCAGACACTTCTTTCCTGGACCTTGCTTGGGATTACAAATAGATGTGTGGCTTCCTCAGGGCAACGCATTCCTTTGCTATAACTATATATTCAATGGCGAAGTTGTGGTGGCTCCTCAGAGAGGAGAGCCTTGGGACAGTCCGCACACAGGGCTTCTACTCTGAGGCTCTAGACGGGGAGCTGGAGCCTCTGTTCCTCCCTCAAAAGGCTGCTCAATGGTGGCTTCTGGGGGGCCGAGTGCCTAGGAGCTGCAGCCCCACATCTATCACCTCCCCCAGCAGCTGGGATGTATTAGTTCTCGACTGTGCGCTGAGAGTTAAATCAGGCTCCTGTTCTTAACTACACCTGGATCAGCATGCTTAGACAACATGGGTCCTGCTGCTGCTCTCTGGCTAATCCGCACCAAACCCAAACTTCTCCCAGCTGCCCCTGCAGGCGTGGGGTGGGCAGGAGGGAGGCAGCAGCCACAAGCTATGCCAGTTCAATGCTCCCTGAGCTCTTGGCCCTGCGTCCTCTGTCCCTGAGCCTTGTGTACGCAGTCCTCTGCACCCACCGCTGGCTAAATACAGGAAGTGACCCCGTGTCCACTCCCCATTTCTACTGTGGAGCTAGGAGAGCAGTATCCAACGACAAAAGAAACAGAGCCAAAGTTCCTGCCCCTTTATCAGTGCCCCAGGGATCCCCAACACTGCCTGAGCAGACGAGAGGATGCGGTCTGTGTCCACTGAGGGAGAATGAGGCTCGTCCCCCATTATGACCCCTAGGTGCCTGGGTCCCTACAGCCCAGGCCTCCTGTACTTCATTCTGACTATGGAGGGGAAGGCTGGACATAGTGTCACACACCTGGAAGTTTTCAAATAGAGGACCATGTAAATGCCAAGTCTGAGCCTACGGTCATTCGTGGAAAGCTAATGACATGGACAGAGGGTTTGCTGCATATGAGGCTAGGTTGGGGAGAGCCCAGGAAGGAGCATGGCGTTGACATGTTAGAACAGGGATGGGGACAAAAGGACGTGTGCTCAAAGGTCTGGGAACGACGAGTGCTTTTGGATTTTCAAGGGGGAGAGGAGTCGGTGGTGGTCCACACGCTGGATATTCTGTAATGTGGTGATTTCCTGGGGCAAGAGGGGGCGACAGGGATGGATTGAGCAGCCATTATATGCTCACACTAGGCTGGGGGTGTCAGGGTCATAGGACCTAATGTGAGCAAAAGCCTGCCCCCCTGCATCTGCACCTTAATATCCTTTTCACACTGCACAGATCTTCCACGTGGCCCCTCAAAACGGCCATGTGTGAAATGCTAAGGAGCAAGGGACATCAGACAGAGCAAAGACCAGCTGCTGGGTCAAGCATGAGAAGGACTGCCTGGCACACAGTAGGCTCTCACTGCCTGTTTGTTGAATGAATGAATGAATGAATGTTCTAGCTGGCCACATTTCATATTACAGATACTCAATAAACACCAAATGAACTAATACTGACTTGAGGGACCAAGGTAGAGAAAATAGGAGAAAGTGAAGGTAAGGGTCGGAGAGTGGAGGCGTCTGTGACAGTCCAGCACGTAACTAACTCAGAGTCTCCAGAAAACCATGTGTGGAGAAAGGTGCGCACAGGGGAAGCACGGATCTGAAGTGTCAGTCTAAAGGACTGGGGGAGCCCAAGTCACAAAAGCTGGGCCAGTCCTCTAGAAGGAGGAGAGGAGACAACAGGAAGACAGCACAAAGACGCCGCCTTCTCAAGAGATACAACCAGGATGGAGTCTCAGAAGAACTTGGGGGCTGCTGTGTCTGAGCTGGGGGATGGAAACTGGGAACCAGGAGGAAATGGCTGGAGAGTGTAGAGATACAGTCCTGGCCTTTTTCTAGAAAGAAGCAGACAGAATCTTGAACAGAAGGGCGATTCCTGGAATGGGCAGGCAGAGAAGGGCTCCAGTGATAAGGGCTCCAGTGACCAGTTAAGGGGGGATCTGGTGCAAAGGAACCTCTAAGAAGTTTCCCCAGATACTCAAACGCAGAGGCGATTCACCGACATCTGGATCTGAGGGAGGGGTTCCGTGCATTTGTCTGATATCTGCTCTGAGTGGGGAGCAGGGTGGGGGGTGGGGGCAAGACCATGACTGGGTGCCCCAGACAAGGGTCCCAGATGCTGGTGACAGAGCTACTCAAGTCGGATCTGAACCTGGTTTTGTCAGATGCAATGACATGACCTCCAGGGGTGTGTGTTTGCCGGCTCTCCAGAGTGGGGCGGGGGAAAGAACCCAGAGTGGCCAGGATACAGCTGAGGGAGGCCTAGCTCTTTCCCGCGCCCGGGGGAAGGCCACCGCACCCCCTTCCCCGTCATCTGGTCAGTCGACACTCACCTGCGGGCTGTCCTGGTAGGGTGGGGGAGGGACATTCTGCGTGGCCATCATCGTCAGAGCGGGGGCTGGGGAGGCATGTTGCATCATGGGATTGATTCACATCGAGGATCTGTGGCAGGAGAAAGGGGGCCGCACCGTTAATACGCTGAGCGCAGGGAGCCCTGGGGACCGGCCGGCTCGACATTTCCTCAGGCTGGGCCACCTGGACTGACGGGATATACAGCAAAGGCTGGAGGCCCTTTAGGGGAACAAATGAGAACTAGGGGGAGAGGCCTGGGTGGGGAGGGGCTTGCTGTGCTATTTTGACTTGAAAGAAACGATATTCAAATCGCACGTGAAACAACCTGTGCAACCGCAACCATGCTTTGTTCAGCATCAGCTGGGTCCTGGCGGAGGTGGGGGAAGGGGTTGGGCTTGGCCGGTGGCAGCACAGGGCACTGGCGGCCATTCGGGTATCCCACAGGGCACGGCCTTCCCCAGGCTTCTGGAGCAGCCACCTGCGCTCTCAGGGGCAGGAGGCCTCACGCCCTTCCACTTCCACCCCACCTCCCCGCCCCGGGGTCTGCGAGCACGGACTAACCCCTCCCAGGTGTGCTCGCCACGCCCCCTAGCGGCCGAAGAGAGAGGTGGGGCGCAGGTCGGCTCTTCTGACTGGAGGGTGGAGCCAGCAGCAGGGGGTAACCCGTTGGAGCTCTGCCGGGAAGGGAAAGAGGCAGGGGAACATCTGAGATCCCGGGTGAGCGCCCCGTCACTTGCCGAAATTTTCTAGGTGTGTGCTTGTGACTATGGACATATGGATGTCTCTGCAACATTCTATTAAGTAAGACTCCTTAGCCTTGGTTCAGTATAGCGTCCCAGGCATCGGGGGCCAGAAGAGCAGTCAGAACCAAGTCCACGCCCTCCTTATAGAGGAGGAGACAGAGGCCAAGAGGAATAATGTGTGTGTGTGTGTGTGTGTGTGTGTGTGTGTGTGCAGTGAAGCAGGGATTGGACCAAAATCTCCAGGTTTCCTGTTCCCTGTGTCCTCCACTGTACTACCCCCTTCCCATCACCAGTAAGTGAGCTGCCCCTGCTGGACCTCAAGGTTACTTCTTGAACTAGAATGTAGTGCTGTAAGTGGAGACAGCCTGGAAATACCACCCAAGGAAACAGAATGCCCGGAAAGCTGTTTAGCTCCAGCAGATGCCCTGAAATATTTAGCGCTGGAAAGCAGCGGCTACTTGCCTGATGCAGGCCTGTCCACCGTGGGGCCTGGAAACTCCTAAGAACCTCTGTGGGGCAAGGGACCTGTCTTTCTCCCGGGCTGGAGGGTGATAATGAGCTAGAAACATTTGTGACACAGACTCAGACCCTTCCTCCCCTCTCCTTGAGGGCCCTCAGGGGCCCCACCCTCTTCCCACGGTGCCCTCCCACACCTGTCCTAGAGGTCTTCTGAAATCTTCACATACCTGAATTCTGTGGGAACTTGAGGGTGTTTTGGAGTTGCCTAAGGGAAGGGGGCTGGTCTCCAGGACCCTGTGGGGTGTGTGTGTGTGTGTGTGTGTGTGTGTGTGTGTGTGAGAGAGAGAGAGAGAGAGAGAGAGAGAGGGAGAGAGAGAAAATGTGTGGGTATTGTTTTGGTTATTTTTCAGGAAGAGGAGAAAATAGAAAGCCTGGCCTGAACTGAGTCTCTGAAGCACCAGGCATGCTTTGACCTTAAGTGCGCAATGCACTGGAAATTTAGGTGCTCATTCAAGGACTATTTATCAAGTGTCAACTACATGCAAAGGACTGAGCCAGGAGGTGTGGTTGAATAAATGACAGGAGGCAAGATCTCTCCGAGGAGTGTTATCAGTCGGGGAGGTGATGGTCCAGCGGGGAAGAGGAAAATGAAATGGAGGTTCCAGAGGAGACAGTGTAGGAAGAGAGGACTTTTTCTGTGACTGCAGGGGATTCCATGTGGCCTCACTGCTACCCACACCTCACCTACCCTGGCCTTACTTCAGATGACGGGCCACTGGGATATCTGTGCAATAAAAACACTCAGGGTCTCCCCATCTCTCTCTCTCTCTCTCTCTCTCTCTCTCTCTCTCTCTCTCTCTCTCACAAACACACACACACACACACACACACACACACACACACACGGCACCCAGACCATTCTTTATTTTCACAGAGTCTCAGAAATGAGCCCTCAGGAGCCCATCACTTCAGGACTGGGAGAACCGATGCCTGTTTTCATGGCTGGGTCTTTGGGTGGCAATAAACATCCAAGGAAGGCAAGAGCAGAGTGAAAAGGGTTCCCGAGGAAAAAAGAGGATAGAGACTCCTTGTGATGTCAGAAGAAACGTCCAGAATTAAGACTTTTGAGATATTGAAATGGGTGTGGAATCTCTCTTTTGGACCTAGAGGGACAAAAGGAAATAGCGATATTTCAGGGGTGTGTTAGGCTCAGCCTTTCCTGGAACTCTGGCAGATGAGGAAACTTTGGTTGGGGCCTCAGGACCTGCCTCGAGGACCTCTTCCAAAGAGTGCCAATCCTTGGCCCCCGGAAAAGCGAACCACCGTGGTGCTGTAGTGCCAGCAGCCCCCAGAAGAGGGAGCCTGGGGGCAGAGTCTGGGGTGGGAGCTCCCTCTAGGCGGTTTTCTCCCCTCTTAGGGGCAACTAGTTCCCTTTAACCTCAGGTTTGGGTCTTGGGGTAACCTAATTCCACGGATGAGAAAGTCAGTTAAAGGCAAAGCAGAGGACGCTCCATGAGGAGGATTGGGGCTAAATAGAGTCTTTAATCTGCATTCTTTTGTTCACTGTCCAATGAATGGGAGGTGGGGGCACTTTAGAGTTGCTGTCCCTAGAAATATTTGCAAGGAGAGATGGTGAAAAGCGGTCTGCACCCAGAAACAACCACGGCTGCCAAGGTTGAGGGGAGATTTTTCAGTCTGGAGTCTGTCAGGCTGTGAGCAGGGGCCAGA
Organism: Panthera pardus; assembly: GCF_024362965.1. Classification (NCBI taxonomy): domain Eukaryota; kingdom Metazoa; phylum Chordata; class Mammalia; order Carnivora; family Felidae; genus Panthera; species Panthera pardus. Next base: position 92,851,269 of record NW_026526677.1, read on the forward strand.
CCTGCCTCACCAGAGGACACAAGAACAATTTTCTGAGGACCCAGATGGCCTTTGCCCCTCCCCTCCCCCTCTCTGGGGTCACCACAGGCCACTAGGCCACTAACCCATTGCCCTCTGGGGGCTTCTCCTGCCAGAGAACAGGAGGCCTTTTCATCAGGGGCTTAAGTTTCGTTGGTTCTGTGCTCACTCAGGCACAGAAGCCTCTGGTAACAAGACACTGGGGGAGACCCCATGCCCATCTCGGGAAGCTTGCTCTTTTCTTCTCACCATTCCACACGCATATGCACTCCCCCCCCCCCATTGGTCCTTGGGAAACCCCGCTGGTTTGGGGGGCTGAGGGGCCATTTGGAACCACCCTGGAAAGGAACATGGGAATCCGACTTCTCTTGTTCTGAAACTGGACCCAGTGAGACTCCACAGCTGGGTGCGGGCTGCTCCTTAAGCAATAGCTGGGTGCCTGGCCCTTTTTGAACTTTCTTTGGGGATTTGGAAAGGGTTCTAGCATTTGTCAGTGGGCCGGAGAGGCTGCTCCACCCTGTCCAGAGGCCTCAGCACTCTGTTACCAGACACCAGGGCACTCGAGGGAGCACAGCCAAGATTGCAAAATGGAGGACACCGAGCACTGATTTACCACAGAGAAATATGCCATCGAAGAGAGGCTCGTGTCAAAAGATTGTTCTTAGTGCTGAAAACCTTTATTATATGACAGCCAATGGGGGGGGGGGGGAGAACCCTGATGCAACATTCAACCCCACAATGATATCCAAGAAGCAATAATTTGTGTCACTGATATTATCAAAAGGAGCTAACACTGCCATTTTACAGAGCTCAGGAGCTGAGGAAGGCCATGTTGCATGGGTTGTGGGTGGCTGAGGGGGCACAAAAAGATACCCCTTTAGGAAGTAGGAATGGGCAGCCCTAGAGCATCCACTCCCTCTGTCTCCTCAACTCTTGCTTCCCCCCTGCCCTGCAAGGTGAGGCCCTGGGTCTGTAGCCCAAACTCCAGTGTGTTGACAAACAGGCTTAGAAAAAAAATAGCAAGCTCGTTAGGAAGGAGCTCATTAGGACTTGTTGACATGAAACCCATTAGACCAATTAACATTCCATTAACGGCCTGGGGCACCAAGGGGTTAATGCTGCCCAGCAGTAATTGGGCTAGGGTGCCGGGGTTGGGGGCTCAGGGCCTCAAGGATGAGAAACAAAGTCTAATTGGGAACTCTCTGGCCAGCTGGCCCAACAGCATTTGTGCTTGCCCTCTGACCCTAGCTGAGACTACAGTGTATCCGGTAGGAGGGGGGACAGGACCAGCTTCCCTCCGGCTCTTCACTGTCGCACCTCATTGCCCCAGACGGGAGACTGGGTGGATGCTTGGCACAGGACAAGGTGTGGATGTATTTCTACCCTCTGGACTCTGATAGTCCTGTTTATATCATCCATCTCTGCTCCCACCCCCTTCTGGTCCAGTTTCTCTCTTAGTGTCCAGGGAAGAAAGTCCCCGCTCCTCTCCCCAGTTATTCGCGGCCCAGTCTTACAAAAGTTCTTTGGAGAAGCTAGAATCCTTGAGGCCCCAGAATCTGATTCATCTGAAGAGTGTTGTAGTTTAGGGCAGAGGGGTGATGGGAGGGAGCATGGACCCTGGGTTTTCCCTCCCTCCCTCCCCCCTCCCTCCCTCCCTTCCTTCCCTTCTTCCCTCCCTTCCTTCCTAAGACACAGTGCAGAGGGGCCCCTGGAAGCTCTTCTCCTCTGTCCTCTGACACACACCAGCAGTATTTTCATTATTTTCCTTGCCTTGCTACACATAGAGGCTGTGGAAGTCCTGCCCCCTGCCTGGGCCTCAATTTCTTCTTTTGCAAATTCCCATGAATTTGCCCATGACCCTGCCTGTGCTTAGGGTCAACAGGTCTGGATTCCTTATCTAGCTCTGCCACTTATTTGTGGCTAGTACAAGCCTCTTTCCCCTCTCGGACTGCAAACTGGGGGGTTTCACCAGAATAGTCTGAAAATCTCTGCCCATCATTAGCCCTCAACACAAGCTTTGTTGAGGGGATGGAAATAGTTGGGTTGTAGTTTCATTCCAAAGGCTAGCCAAGCTGGAGCCTTCTCTACCTCACTTCCCATTTGAGAGGGAGGGAGGAGAACCCTGAGGCCAGAGAGCCAGGAGCTCTCCTCAGCACCCCCTGCCCAGAAGCCCCAGGTGGTTCCCAATCCCCCCCTTCTCCTCCACCACCCCAAGCCGGCCCCTCTGAGCGGCTGCCTAGGCCTGGGTTCTGACGTCTAGACAGATTTGCAGGAGGCTGAAATAACAGAGTGAACTCAGCAGGAGGGACCAAAAGGCTGCATTAGTAACCTGGCTGGCTGCAACTTCTCCCTCAGGAGCAGCCGCCTCAACCCTGGCGCAATCCCGTTTATTTTCCTTCAGCCTAGAGCCGCCTCCAAAATGATGGTCTCTGGCCCAGCTCCCTTCCCAGGAGCCGCCTGTAGGTGGCACCTCGGAGCCCCACTTTAATTGCATTATATAATATAACCTGTTTACTAAATCATGTAATCAGTCGCCTTAGGATTTACAGCTTCGGATGTGTATAGAGAATTGGACTTTGAGTCAAATTTAAAAACAAATAAAAATGAGAGGCAGCTGTTGCTGATAGTGTGATATTCATCTTTTGGAAACAAATTCACCCCACTGCTATAAATTATGCTTGGAAAAAAAGTGTTGTTGGTGGGAAGGAGTTGGCTAGGTCTCCTGTGCTGGCAACTCAGAGCGATGAATCTTGAAATAACGGTGTCAACCTGTCACTGATTTCATGTGACTCTGTGGATTTATCTAAAGAAATGCAGGGGCGCGCACACACACACACACACACACACACCCCAGATTTCTTTGCGAAACCCTGGAAGGGCTAGAAATCTGAAGCACGATGGTCACTGTGCCCGGTTTATGGAGTCAACGGTGGGCAGTGACAGGGCGGGACCAGTGCAGGAATGGTGGAGAAGACAGAGGTGGGAGGGAGGATGTACCTGTGGGCTGTGAAGCTGTAAAATCTGAGAAGGTCTGGTTGAGAAGGTCACTGTTTGCAAGCGAGGGAGAAGTGAAGGGCCTTTGAGGAATGAAGGGGAAGGGGCCAGCCCCCCAGGAGCCCACCAAATGCTGGACCAGGTGCTGTAGGAACTGGGTGGTAGCACAGGGGCCGGAGGATTCAGGCGACAGGAATGCCGTGGCCTGGTGGACGTTGTTTTGCCCCCGTCTTTCTGACCGTGGGTGCTGGGGGCAAATGGAAGTCCTCCAGTGTGCTAAGAGCAGAGCAGGTCCAGAGTGGGGTGTGGGAGACTGGAAAATAGTTGTGTCTCTGTTACTGAAGGCCAGACAGGCAGGAGGGGAACCAAGCAGGCTTTGCACTCGGGATCAGACCCCTGCTCACTACTGTCCTGAAGGTTGGCTGGCTGAAGCTCCAAAATGAGCCACCGCTCCACCATGACCCAGGTCCCCAGGGATACTGCACCTGGCATGGAGCCCAAGTCATTGCAGAATGCCCTAGCCAGGAAGGCCACTTCCCTGGTGCCCCTCTGGTTCCTGCTTGGTTCCTGGGACCCTCGATAGGAAAGAATTCTCTAGTGACTTCAGCAAGACAGCAGGCAACTCAGACTCCTCAGCCACCAGAGCTCTTTGAACTAATTATCATTTGCTACCTTTCTGGGAAGCCTACTTGGGCGGTGGTACCAGGTCATGCCCTATTATTATGATGCTGGTCTCCAGGGAACAGAGTGGAGACAGAGCGGAAGCCAGCGTGAGCTTTAACTAGGACTGCTGGCTTCTGACTCCCTGGGAGATGTGAAAATGTCTCTCTCTCCCCACTTTTCTCTCCTCCTTCAGCCCTTAACTGCCACAGGGGGCAAATGGTCTTTGGAAGGGGTAAGAGCCTTCTGTGAAATCAGAGAAGGCAGGGACCCTTCCACTCCCCTATACCAGGAGTATAGTCTCTTCCAGACGGCTGTGGTCCTCCTTCCAAGGGCCTCCACTCCTCTCCACTCCCCGCTCCTGAAGCCATTTTGTGGTTTGGTCTTTATCCTGAATAGCAGTATGTCTTCCGTGTGTGTGGCTGGGTCAGCAGGTCATTTGTGCACTCACTGACCCAAGCCTAGAGACCCCATTCTAGGAGGAGAGGTTTTGTTTTGTTTTTGTTTTTAATCCACACTGGATCCCTCTGTGCACTCAGTTTAGTGATGGGACGCTCAGTGGTCATGGAAGGCAGAGGATTCGACTCCGCCCTGGGTGTGAGTGGGGCTGCTGGCAATCAAAGACCCACATCACCCCCTGACCAGCTTTCCCAGACACGAGCCCCCATCTGGACCTATTGCTTCCTGCCATGCCTCTCTGACACATGAGGTTCTGAGCACATCAGGGCCCAGACTCTGGGCACATCAGGGCTGCTGCTTTGTCCCTCGACTCCCCCAGTTTAGCTGTTTTTCAATTTGTCTTCAAACACATGGACCAGGGTCAGAGTTAGGATAGCAGCTCATGCTCATGCTCTGCTCCAGCCCTCTTTCCTGCCTGCCTCCTGCTTCCCCACGCCAGGGCCAGAAAGTGACAGAACCCCCTCTCCTCCCTGCCTGGGCTGTCACACCTTTCCCGGCTTCAAAAAGCTGCTGATATATTTTACAAACTGAAACAGCAATTTAATTCCCCCTGATAGCAGCAATTGTCCATTAGATCTTCCTACCGAGGAGCTTTAACAATAATTCCTTTCATCTGACTGCTTGCTTCTTCTTGATCTGAGAATCAATCCCATAAATAGCAGGCAAGAGTTTTCACATTACTCTCCCCCTCCAGCTTTTAGCATTTTGATGAAGATTCTCCTCTCCTCTTAAAGCACTTCACAACTTGGCAATTTTTCCCCCTTTGGTTCCTTTAAACAAAATAAAACAAAAAAACAGAAAGGTTGCGGGGGGGGGGGGGGGGAGAAGCATGCTGGTTATAAGGGTAAGCGCTGCCCTTGCATGTGCCTCACAGGTAAGTGGTTTGCGCTTTCACCTGCCTGGAGGCAGGGATTGCAGCAATGACCTCCAATGGCCACCTCCAAACTGCTGAAAGTGGGTGCTGTTCTAACCCACAGGGGCACCATGTTGGGGTCCTAAATTTCACACTCACCTATGGCTGGGGCCAGCTTTTGCCAGCAGCGATGCCTGACTTGGAACATTTTTCCCCTTCCAGGAAACATCTCCCTTGGTGCTACACCTCAAGAATGGAGGCGGGGGGGGGGGGGTGGGGGGCGGGTGGTGGGTGGGTCATGCTGTTGCCACATGGGGTGGAGTCCATGTGAAGGTTCTGTCAATGAGCCTCTCTCCCTGGGCCTGTGGCCAAGTTCCCACCCATCACTCAGGCAACTCTCAAACCTAGAGCTGGGATTCTGCCCTCTGTTTTACATTTCCAGCCACTCCATCCAAATAGCCTGAGTGGGTGAGGTGGGGAGGGACAGGGAAAGGAGAGAGTCACAGGCCTTTCATTCAATTATTTCTCTTTTCTTTTACACAGGCAGGCAGCCCTGATGGTCAGGGGCAGAGGAGAGCCCTCCAGCTCTTCCACAGGTATAGTGAGGGTGGATTGCCAGGGCACCTGGGAGCCCTGGGCTGCTCCCCCAAGACACCATCACATGCTCTCTTGTCTGCACGTGCGCGCACACACACACACACACACACACAAATCTAAAAATGAACCCAGGGACCGAAATCCCCCTCGACAAACCTGATCCCCAGGTTTATTATTATTTGTCAAGAGCTGACGGCAGCCGCTGCTCGGGAACAGAGCTGAGAAAACAACACAGGCTGGGCCCCTGAGGCTCACAACTCAACAGAGACAGAGGAGCAGCTCAGATGCTGGGGATCCCAGATGGGAGGAGAGCTTCTGATTCTTGGAGGAGCGAGGCAGTTACCTCCCTCTCATAAATCTTTCTCTTCTCTGAGGCAGGCACACAGGGAGGATAGCACTCCTGGGGAGCTGGAAAGAGGAAGGAAAGCAAGAGTGGGCTGGGAGGGGGGTGGGGCAACAGGACTGTGAGGAGGGTGGCATCCATAGAGATAAGGGACCCTGACTCCCATCCCATCTGTCCCTTGTGATGCTCTCAGATTCTCCTGGAACCAGAGGATCCTAAGGGGGTCAGCCAGGCTCCTTTTGGTCCTCAGAACCATACCATGTCCTCTGGCTGGATGATACCTGGTTCCATTTTTTTTTTTTTTTTAATGGCCTCCAGAAAGAAATGGTGAAGAGTCAGGGTTGTTGGAGCAAGTGGCTCTCTGGCTCAGCTTATCATAGAAAAGCCACTCATCCCTGATACTTCCTTCCCCAGCTCATGGAAGGGAGGGAGACCAGGTAGAGTCCAGAGCAACGAGGTCCACTCAAGAAAGGGGGAAAGGATGCCCAGGGGCCTCCCTCAACTTGGCCTCACTGCTGTTGGCAACAAGGACAGGCCCACTGGCTCTGTGTTCCTCATCTGTCAGGAAAGGGAGCCCCAGGGAAGGGAGGATAGTGGCTGCCATGTGCAAAAAAGTGATGCTGGGTAGAGAGCGCATTCCTGGGCTTTGCCAACCGGACTCAAGCCCCAGAGAACAGATATGCTGTCTATCACCTAATGAGAGTTTTCCTCCATGCTTTTTGCTGTGCTTCTCAGCTGCCATCAAGGTCTCTGTATCACACTCTCACGTCCTTTCCTTCATCAAAATTTTGCTCAAAACTCTACTTTTCCATGAAGGAGAAGTAGAGCATGGATGATCACTACGTGTGTTTCTATATTATGGAAAATCTGCTTCCCATCCACATGGCCTATCTTGCCCATCGAACCCTGTGCTCCCTGGTGGAGCAGATCATGGCTCTTCCTTGCCTTTCCTCTCTAGGGGGAAAAAATCTTATGAGATAGAGATTTCACAAGCTCTATCTCTTCATGGAGCTTGAATATATACACAGTTACAATTTAATTTCTTTGGCTTCCTGTTAAAATGTAAAACAAACAAACAAATCTGGAAAAGATAGCTCTTCAAGTTCCAGCAGTCACTTACACCTCAGTGAGAATGAGTGTGTTTCCCTGGAGCAAATTTTGATAGGGGTGAGATGGTAAATGCAATTAATAACAGCTGCTGTTCATTGAGCTTTCCCCACGCCCCAGGCATTATGCTAAGCTTCTGATGCACATAACCTTGTTTATTTTTTCCCAGCCACCTTATGGCATAGGCATGATGGCTGTCCTCATTCATGGACGTGGAAACTGAGGCTTAGTGCGGCTGAGGAAGTTTCCCAGTGTGACGCCCGGTCTGCTTTCAGATTCTGAACATTTAACCTAGAAGTCCCAGGGTGGAGGCTGGAAACCCAGAGGAGGAGAGAGGCCCCCAGGGAATTGGGGAAGTACAGAAAAGGCAAGGACGAGTGTAGAAACAAGCTACTGACTTTGAGTTGGGCCATCCACTACAGGCTGCCCTTTCACCTTCACATGCCCTGCATTTCCACGAATTATATTCTAGCAGTCCCCCTAAACGTCCTCCGAATGCCAAATCTGGGCGTCTGTGCCTCCATTAATGCACACGCACTTCACGCCTTTGGAAGGTGCTTCCACTTAGACAGCAGTTCGCTTCTGCCAGCCCTGTCATCTTTGGACGGCAGCGTGTGCGCACATCTATTTAAATATTTTATTGCATTTTGCTCTCATTATTTCATAAAAACGAGTGGAAGGTGGAAAACTGGAAGTGCTGATACCAGCTATAAGAAGTAGGGGTCTCGTAAACATAATACCACTGAGACAAACATGGAGAACATTAAGCGTGCTGAAAGAGGCAAATCTTGAGTCTCCGTCGTAGACTCACTGGACTGTGGGTTCAATTATGAAGGGAAAGAACAAAATTAAAGAATGAATAGGAAACGACAGAAGTACAAGGTTGAAGACTGCATCCAAAAGGTGATGCGTAAGTGGTAATTGGGTCATGTGCTTTAGCTGTCTGGGGGCACGGCTCTCCGGACTCGTGCAGAGCGAAAGCAGGGCCTGCCTGTAGGCTGACCCCACACTCTGTGGCACCAGGGCCGGGGCTCTGACTCACATTGACTGTGATTCCGTCAGCGTCTCTTTCCTGTCAGCCGGACCCTTGGGCCCTGCTCGGCCCAGGTGGGGCAGCCCAGGTGGGGCAGCCCAGGTGGGGCCGGGTGGGCTGGAAGGGAGGGCGCCGGTGACTGTCCGCCTGCTCTCCACATCTCCCCTTGCAGTTCTTTCCCCAGCCCACCCATGGTTTTCCAGGGACCACCCACAGCTGCAAAGAAGCCCCTGCTCTGGGGGAGGGGGGAACGTGTACCCACGACTCACAGGTGAAGAGGCACCTGGCTGTATCTTTGGAAAGCCTGCCCAGTGGAGCAGTGTTGGTTTTTGCAAGTTGGGGCAGCTCATCCTTAGGGGGCATCCCATCTCTTGTCCTGTCTCCCCAGGTTCTAGCTTTATCCCCCTGCAGAAGCTCCTTCCTGCCCACCCTCCCCTCTCAGCCCAGAGGGACTCCAGGCAGCCATCTAAATGGGTGGCCAATGAGGACATCTTTGCAGGCCAGCAGCGGGGTTATTCCCCACAGCCTCCCAAGCAGGCAGCAGCTAAACAGAAGTGCAGAGGACCAGAGCTGTGTTCCACTTCCCACTGGCTCCTGCCTGTCCCCTGTCGAGCCCCATTCCCTTTAAACTCCAGCCTTGGAAAGGGGTCTGTAGTTCTCTGGCTTCTAATAGGGAAACCTTTACTCATATGCTGGCCCTTTCTACTGCACTCAGGCACCAAGAAGTGTTTCATATTAACTTGTCTGAAAAGTATAACTCACCTCCAACCTTAATTCTGCCTTTTGCAATGCCAACTCACATTCTATCATGGTGGTCCCCCAGTGGAAAGAAAGAGTCCTGACTTCAGTACAGAATCTTTGTGGACTTGAAGTTCAAATTTGGGCCTCTACTTTCCCCCTCTTCTCTCTCCAGTAAGAGGGGACCCCACTCGTCATAGCAGGGCAAGGACCAGGGGATGGAAGAAGAGAAGACAATTTTGCCCAGTAGACTCTGGCCCTTGGGGACCAATTAGGATTCTCTGACTTAGAACAGAGGATGATCTTCTGGGATCTGAGCTCTTGTTAATCTGGATCTTCCATTTTCTGGCCCTCTCAGGGAAAAGGAGCAAAGCATCTTGGCTCCCAGATCTAGAGGTTCTGTCCAGAGCAGGTCGGTCTAGGCAGTCAGGGGAGCTGCGTGTGAGGTGTCTGCTCCCAGAGCAGTATCTGGGGTGGGGAAGAGGGGCAAGTGAGAATTCTCACCAAAGATGCCTCCCCCAGGGTACAAGGTAGCCTAAGTCTGGGGCATATGCGAGCTATTGGCAGGCCGCTCTAATCTTTCTTCTCTTTTTAGGGCCTGGCTGTCTCAGGTCAAAGCATCTGCTGTGCAGTATTGTGGAGGGAAGTCTCTTTGTGCGGGAATTCATAAAAGTGAAAAAAAAAAAAAAAAAAGATCTCACTTAATGAGACACTTGCCATGGACAGAGATTATTTTGCTAATGGGACCTGTGTGTGGAGGGGAGCTGAGAAGGTGTAGGGAGCAGGGAGATGAAGAGGAAAAGAGGCCCATTTGAGAATGATCAGGAAGGTCAAGGAGAGAGGTCCCCAAGGGGGACAGGCAGGGGATGCTGAGCAGATGAAAGGCTCGGGGAAATGTCGGTAGTGGGAGGCTGGCCGCTGTGGCTGCCCTCCTGCCCAACCTCTGCCTTCCCCTCCCTTCTCACTCCTCAGTTTTTTCTCCAATCCAAGGAGCAGCAGGGACTCCGGGCTCCAGGGCGGACTGTCAGAGGACTGGCAGAGTGGAAGCATCCTGAGCAGTCATGAGGTCTGACTTCTCTGCTCAAATGAGAAAACTTGTCCAAGTCTATGCAGTGAGTTGAATATAGGGACCTAACTAGAACCCAGGTCCCAAGGAACAAATTCGATAATCATTTACTGAGTGCCTACTATGCACCAGGCTCTGTGCTGGGCAGTGGAAGTTCCAGGAGGAAACAGACAAGTGAGCAGGACAAACAAAGGAATAATGAAATGAACATATCCCTGAGCTGAAGCAAGGCAGGTGACTATTTCGGGTTGAAAGTGGTCCCAAGGCCTGAGTAGGGGTAATGAAAAAAAGAAAGGTGCAAACAAAATCAAACACACAGTGGTGACATTCTCAAACTTGCAAAAGAAGAGAAAATTGAATGTTTCCATAAGTTCTCATTGCAAGATTGGAAATAGGAAGACGGTAGAACAATGTCTTCAAGACCTAAAAGAAGAAGGTTTTGATATGGGATTCTGAGCTCAATCGAATTATGCATCAAGTTTGAAGACAACATAAAGCCTGTTTTGGACATGAAGGAACTCAGAGTTTATTTCCCACCCATCAATATCAGAAATAATTAGCGGGGTATTCCAGTAAAACAGAGGAATCAGAGGAAGAGGGCAGCGTATACATAAGATGGTGGCAACCTGATGTGACCCAGTGGGAGGGAGATGGGAATGAAGTGTGGGCGGTTACCCCTGGGGGCTTGGAAGATTCTACTGCAGCAGCCAAGTTGTAATGTAGAGGGTTCCATTTCCTTTTCCCTGGTCAAATCACACTATTCAGTTCTGTGGTTGGATAATATTTCCATCTTACAATCAACGTATAGTTGAAATGCAGAGAGAACTACAGTGATAGACTATAAATCTTCTAAATCTGTAAAACCGCTATTACACTACATAAATAAAACATAGAGTTAATTATATGTAGTACTATGTGCTATATAGTGTAGAACATGTAATGTATACACACTATATTCTTTTTGTTATTTTTAAAATATCTATTTTTAATGTTTATTCATTTTTTTTGAGAGAGACAGAGACAGAGTGTGAGTGGGGGAGGGGCAGAGAGAGAGGGAGACACCGAATCGGAAGCAGGCTCCAGGCTCTGAACTGTCAGCACAGAGCCCGACGCGGGGCTCGAACTCACAGACCGTGAGATCATGACCTGAGCTGAAGTCGGACACCTAACCGACTGAGCCACCCAGGCGCCCCAACACCATATTCTATATAATACTATATATTAAAAATAGATAATGTCAAACATGGTTTAATAAAAATTATCAAACTAATTCAAATTGGAAGGGGAGAATGTGTGCTAACTTCCCTGGCTTTCATAGCAGGGAGTTAATAGATAAATACAGAAATGAAGAAAGAGGGACGTAAGTATATTATATAACATAGTAAACATTGGCCACCAAATAACTAGAATCAGAGACTGTTCGTTGTGGTTGACTTTGGATTGTCGGGCTTTGTGGGTAGAGGTAGGGGAAAGAAGGGTCACTTTTTATTCTATTTTGTGCCTTTTACCCTGCCTTTTCCTCACATACATACTTTACTTCAATTTAACAATACCTAAAGTTAAATAATGAAATATCCATCTAAGAGAATACTATATTCAGCAGTTGAAAATAAGGAGACAATCTATTTATTTTCACCTGAAAAGCTGTTCATTATGTAACATAGGTTAAAAAAGAAAGTTTTTAAAAAAAGTATTTAAGGGGCGCCTGGGTGGCTCAGTTAGTTAAGTGCTGACTTCGGTTCAGTTCATGATCTCGCGGTTTGTGGGTTGGAGCCCCGTGTCGGGCTCTGTGCTGCCAGCTCAGAGCCTGGAGCCTGCTTCAGAGTCTGTTTCCCTCTCTCTCTGCCCCTTCCCCACTCATGCTTTGTCTTTCTCTGTCTCTCAAAAATAAATAAATGTTTAAAAAAAGTATTTAAAATATGGTATTTAAGTCTGTTTGCCTAAGCACCCAAACCAGTAAGCTATAGTCCCCTTCTGTGTTCTCTGCCCCATGCCAAGGGGCTTGCTTTTGGAAGTCTTGCTTGTCTCGGGTTTTTATAAGATGCATATCTGGTTTTGCCACAGAGAAGAGCTATTTTATGTATGTTTCAAGTAACAGATGGAAGTTTTTGATTGTAAGTGGTCAGTCCCAAGACTGGCCTGGAGGAAGCCGCCGGGGAAGGAGGATCTGAGGCTTACAGATATCAAGACTGAAAGGTACCTCAGACAGCTCCTGGCCCACCTCCCTCCTTTCACAGATGAAGGACATAGGTGGGGCCTGATAAAAGGTCACTCCATTGAAGTAGTGTCCAGAAAAGAGAACTTGGGCTGTTGAAAGCCAGATTGGGGAGCCAGCCCATGAAAAGTGGAAGGGCTGGAATGGAGGCCTGAGACCAAGGCTCTGCAGAGAATCCTACAGGGAGATGTGTCAGGGGCTGGGGGATCTCCTTCAGGGGCTGCTCAACGTTCAGATGGCTTGATCTGGAGGTGGAGACCTGGCAAAATTAGACCAGATCACCCTTCCTTAGTGTCCACGGTAGCCGGAAAGGCAAAACATTAATGGAGGCAGGAGGAAGCGTGTTGGGGCTCCTAAGGAGGGGCTTGGCAAGGAGCTGACATTTGCGGAGTATTTATCACGCGCCAGCTACTGTGTGAGGTGCTTTCTAGTACGTTATCTCATTTAATCCTCGAAGAAGGCTTCTAAGGTAAATACGATTATCCCAATTGCATAAAAACAATGATGGTCAGAAAAGTTCAGTTCACTTGCCCCAAATCTTACAGCCGACAAACAGCAGAGCTAGAATTTGAGTCTGGGTGCGTCTGGTCCCAAAGTCCCTGCCCAAGGGATCAGAGGGCTTCATTAAATATATGTCAACCAATTATAAGAGGAGAAATGTCCTTCCTGAACCACGAAACAACTAATCCTGTTCTCTTCCTGAGCCCCGCGTGTGTGATCAGTCCTTCTACTCAGTCCACGAATACCCAGGCACACTGGCTGGCTCCTGGGGACCAGGATTTACATTTGCCCGACAGCACAGTGAAAATTCCACCTGGGAGAGTATCAGCAGTGGAGGCTCCCTTTCCCACAGCTCTGAGGACTGACATTGCCTCCTGAGGACACAGAGTCCTGCTGTTCCAGAGCCTGGAAGGAGAGGGGCTGAGGATGAAGCATGGGTACAGGGAAGAGGAGAGCGGCTGGAGCCCCGAATTCCTGGTTTCTAGGTGCTCAGCTCCACACCTGTCCTCCACCAACCTCAAGGGCACACTAACTGCTCTTGTGGCCCCTCACATGCTGCCCCCGGCCTCCCTCTGTGTCTCCCTGGGTACCTCTGCCTTCAGGGGGAGGCAGGCAAGCCCAGGAGAGTATGTCAGTTAGGGTTTGTCGGTGACACGTGGAGATCATTAACGAGGCTTATTTTTAAATTGTAATTGCAAAATGTAAATGCTCCCCAAACTGATGTGTAATTGCTACCCCTCCGCCCCAGCCCTTCCCCTCTGGTGCCAGCTTTGCAAGGAGAGAATTAGAAAATAAAAAGGGGGTGGATTATGTAAGCAAAACGATTTTAAAAAAAGAGAACGAGAGAGCTAAGAATTTAAGTGAGACAGCTGGCGGCTCCTCTGATTGCCACACTGCCAGCATTAGCTGCAAAAATTGTCCTTGCCGACTGCACCAATCCAAGCAACAGTGTCAACTGTATTTAGCCCCTGGAACAGACTTGTCTGACATTCAGCAAGATAGTTTGGTGGTCAGTGTGTGTGTGTGTGTGTGTGTGTGTGTGTGTGTGTGTGTGTGTGTGTAAGGAGAGTGAGGGGAGGTCAGGATATTTGAGGTTGCCTCTATGTCATCCATGGAAACTTTCCATTCTATAAGACACAATTGGTAGCGATCGTTACCAGTCCATCAACCCATTTCCATTCTTCCCTTTATTCTAGCATGTAAGGAGGTGAGGAGGGTTGGGGCACCTCCATTCTCCCAGGCATGCTGTGGTCTGTTTGGACTCTAGTATCTGTAGCCTTGGAGTGGAGAGAAATAGGACTCTATCAAGTAGTTCAGCAAGAACCTCAGCATGATTGCCAGTCCCAGAGAAAGTCCCCCGGACTTGGCCACAACACCTCTGCACACAGGTTCACCAGGAGTCTCTAACCCTGTCCCCTTTTCCTTCCCTTTCCTTTCCTTTCCTTTCCTTTCCTTTCCTTTCCTTTCCTTTCCTTTCCTTTCCTTCCTTCCTTCCTCCCTCTCTCTCTTTTTCTTTCTTTCTTTCTTTCTTTCTTTCTTTCTTTCTTTCTTTCTTTCCTCTCTCTCTCTCTCTCTCTCTCTCTCTCTCTCTCTCTCTCTCCATCTTCTTTAAGCCCTCACCACAACTACTGTCTTCAGTGATCTCCCTTTGACATGGCCGTGCACACAGGCTCGTTGAAGGCTGTTGAAAAGATTGTCAACTTGTCCCTGAAATGGACACTGCCAAATCCCTTTGCTCAAGGGTGAAGCCTTGATCCCCCTAGATATGTCTTTTTCTCTGGCGTTTACCTCTAGGAGCCACAGCATGCTTCAGCGTGCTCCCCACTGCTTGAGACACAGAGCTCCCCACATGGCTAGAAGGCATAGGAACTGGGACAAGCACTGTGAGCCAGTTCTTGCCCGTGTGGTCCTCTGGAATATCTCTGGCCTTGCTAACTTGGGGAGCTGGCCCTGGGAACATTCACCTTTCTGGTTAACTGTCTCCCTTTCCCTCTCTCCAAGGAAACCAGCTTTTGTGAGGAATCGGGCAATGATGACTGCCCCCCAAAATGAAGGCCGATGAACTGTAAGGTCATGGCAGCTCTAGAACAGCAGAGAAACTTCCAAAGTCCTGGGCAGCGTCCTTTGGAGTTGGGGCCCAATCTCACCATAACAGATCCAGCCCTTATCATGGCTTACTGGAAAGAAAAAAGGGTTGTTCTGGATAACCGGATTCCTAAATCCCTGCCTATACTTAGGTCTTTGAGATCATGAAGTTACTTAAGGGGATTAAAAAAACCCCTATCTGATAAGAAGATTAAATGAGATTCTCCATTCAAAATGCCTTATACATTCTAAAGAACCATTTCGCAGAGTTCATCAGAAACACCTGGAACGCAGTTTCCTCTGTGCTCATCAAAAACACTTGGGGTGCAGCTTCAGTCTTAACCTCGGCTTAGAAATCAGACTCTCTGGTGCGAGGTCCAGGTTGTGCTTTTTAACAAACGCCCGTAGGCGGTTCATAGGTGATAACGCTTGCTCCAGAAGGTTGTACAATGTTATCATCACTGTGGATGTAAGCAACAGCCTGTCCATCTGCATCGACATCACTTCATTGTTCCCAGACTGCACAGAAGAAAGGGAGGTACGTAGGGATAAGGCACAACCCTGGCCCTGTCCTCAAGGAGCTAAGGGGGAAAGATGTGAAGCAAAATGATACGAGGTGTGTGTTCCTAGGTCGTATATGCTAAGCGCCAGCTAATGTGATGGGCTGCTTCTCGAGGCTTTCAGAAGAAAAGATCATCTGCCTGGAGGGTTTAAATATGTGCTTAAGGATGGAGAAGCATTTCTTACTGTTCGGGTGATCCTGGCGGACTCGAGGATGGCCCTCAGGAGACTCACTCCCTCTTCTCACTCCCAGCTGGGCCAGAAATTCTTCCTGTCACCTGGTGCCAGAGCACCTGTAAAAAAGGGTAGAGCAGCTCTCAGAAGGGGTTAGAGGCCTGGGGGGGGGGTCAGAGGACAAGGGGGTGCCCACTCTGGTTGTGAGAGAGCATTCCATTTGCTCTACAGACCTCCCTGCCATATGTGCCAAGCCAGTCTCTCTCTTCAGTGTGGCTGTTCAGGCCCACTGAGCCATTTTAGAGCCCAAATCCTTGTCACGGTTCCAAGTGCCCTGTTGTCAACCTTCTGGTCTCCTGATATCGGTTGTATGTTCGGTCCTCTCTCCCCCAGCGTGTGGGCAGGTCTCTGAGTGACTCTGGGCCCTGGGCAGGGCAGAGCTGGCTTCCTGTTCTAAACTGTAGGGAACTCAAAGGAAGGGTAGTAGTCACAACCTTTCCAGATGTGCATCTGAGTCTCAGATCCTTTTCCATTGGCAGACTTTGGCTGGGGTTTGGGGAGACACTACTGGGGGTGGGGAGGAGGTCTGTGGGCAGAAGGGATGAAGAGTCAGGAGGGCAGTGGACCCCGAGCAGAGCCTGGCAGTGAAGGACAGCCTTGGCCTACAGGTGGCTTTGGCTGCACCACTCACTGATTTATTTTTAGATCGAAGTGAATCATTTTGGTTCTCAATATTTGAAATGAACTTAGATGTTCAGAAACTGAGGTTGGTGGTCTGTACTGTTCTAAGGGCTGACCTGACACTTCCCAGACACTTATGTTAATTTTCTTCTTATGAATCCAGGTCCTAATTTGACCCCAAGGAGGCTGCGCTTAGGGCTAGGATGGCAGGGTCACGGGATGGAGGGTGGACGAGAGCTGCTCGATGCTTGGGCTGCATTTTTAGGGCAGCACCGGGGGCATACAGCCGAGAGCCCCGGCCCTACAACCAGAGGTAAATGCATCTTTTAACATTCACAGTTCCTTTCTAGTTAACACCATCTTGGTCTCCTTGTAAAAACACATTTGCACCTCAGTAAAGCATGTAATTAACTAGTGACATGACAACAGGAGGAGCTAAACAGTGGCCCGGGCTGGGAGTTGCAGTGGGGAAATGGAAATTTAGACATTTGCCTGAACAAGACTTTCCCGCCTCCCTTCCTGGGTGTGTGTGTGTGTGTGTGTGTGTGTGCACGCACACGCACACGCGCATGCGCCTCCCTGGGGGTGAGAGTGGCAGAGACAGAGAGACAGAGTATCCGGGGTCCTGAGGGGGTATGAATTCCCACCTGCAGGAAAGAGTGAGCTGGGGCATGCTAGGAGGGTGGGATGGGCTGAGAGAAGCTTCCAAGATAGGTGGGTTGCTTAATGAATTTCCATTAACAAAAACTCACTGGGTTGAAACAACCCCCCTCCCCACCCCTCAGATGCCTCCCAGGAGCTGAGGAATAGAGACACATTCAAAGCAGCAGGGGGCCAGATCCCCCCTGGCCACTGCCAGCCCCTGGGATACCACACAGAGAGGCCCAAGGGATCAGGACCAACTGAGGGGAACACATCTTGAGCACCAGATTGCTCTTGTCACACTCCTCATGCCCCCAGCCTGTTCCTCCTCCCTGGGGCCTTGGGTGAATTCTGTGAATGGCTCCCAGTTCTCTGCCCCCGCAGGCAGCCACGCTGGGAGAGGTGTCCTAGTTCCTTCCAAGATCACCCTTTCATTTCATTCTTCTACCACTTCCCATCCCTTTCCAGTCAGAGCAGAAGATGGTCCTCCCTCCCTTTCATGCCCCGTCACAGAACCATGGTGGCCAAGCCCCTCCTTGTCCCCACAGTTTGCCCCTCCAGCTCATCAGGTGCCTCCAGACTGAGCTTCCTAGGCAGACGCCCTTATTCTGCATCCATCCCAGGCCCCAGAGAAGGTAGAACCTCACTACCCCTGATGGGTTTATGCCGGTGTCAGCTCCTCTCCCAGAACTTTCAGTGGCTCCCTATTCATAGAAGGCACCAACAAAGGTTCACTGATGGTATTTTACCAAGTGCAGCCTTCAAGGTGTCTGCAGCCTGGCCCCGTAATACCCTTCTAGACTCTCCTTTTCTCTGCCACCCGCAGGGTCTCTACCCTCCATCCAAACACAAACTTTTTCCATCCTCCAAATCTGTACCACAGTTTCCTGCTTTGCTTGCTGCCCCAGTTCTATATTTCTACCTGACAGAACCTTAACCGTTCTTCAATATTCAACTCAAACATTCTGGCGCTCTCCTCTAGAACCATAAGTAATTTTACCTCCTCCGTGTTTCCAAGTAACATGCTGTTTATCGTTCTCTGACAGCTCTTGCCACATTCTGTCTCATGCTATAGTTATCTTATGTATCTGTCATGTCTTTCCAAACTGGAAGTTCCTCATGGGCAGAGACCCTGTCTTATATCTGTAACTTTTCAGTTTACAAACAACTTTTGTATGTAATATCTTCTTTAACTCTTTTTAAAACAATTTATTTTAAGGTTTATTCATTTTTCAGAGACAGAGAGAGACAACACGTAAGTGGGGGAGGGGCAGAGAGAGAGAGGTAGACACAGAATCCGAAGCAGGCTCCAGGCTCCGAGCTGTGAGCACAGATGCGGGGCTCGAACTCACGAACCACGAGATCGTGACCTGAGCTGAAGTCAGACGCTTAATCGACTGAGTCACCCAGGTGCCCCCTAACTCTTAAAACAACCTGTAAAGGTCAATATTTTAATACAACTTAATTTTCATTATCTTTACAAAACAATAGATGCTGATTAGTACAAAATAGTTAAGTAAGACAGAGAAAATTTAAGTTAGTTGTAATCCCACAATGCAAAGATAACCATAGTTAATATGTAGAATAAAACTCTTCTTTCCTAAAAACAGTGTCATCCTATATAGACTGTTCTGTAATCAGCCTTTTAAATTTAGCGACATATCATAAATATCTTTGCATATAAGGAAAATATACACTGTAATCCTGTGGCTAAATGGCATTCCATTTATGGACACACTATAATTATTCAGCCAAATTTCTACCACTTGTTCAGATTATTTCTAGTTTTTGCTGTTATCTGTTATGCCCATTCTCATCACTGAATTTTGCTCCAGACGTGCTCATTGTCTTAGGATAAGTTTCTAGATGTGAGAGCTGCCAAATCCAAAGGGATGTTCGTTTTTAAAAACTTTTACAATGACTCACAGGAAGGTCACACAAATTTACATCCTGTCTGTGGTGTACAAGAGACGCCTTTTTCTTTGCCAGCCGGTTGTTCCCATTTTACAGATGTGGATAACGAGGCTGAGGAAAGTCGGGTACCAGGGCTTGCCTGAAACCACAACCAGCAAGTGGCACGTCTTCTGGCTCTAGACAGTTTGCTCTTCCAACCTACCCCACTTCTCTTTGCTCTCGTGTTTCTTACCAATCCAAAGGGAGGGGCCGCATTAAGAAGAGCCGAGTAAATGCTGGGCTCCTGCAAGAAGGCAGGTGGCTGTGCCCTGAGTTGTGGGGTGCGCCCTCCTGGGAGCTCTGAGGATG
Source organism: Panthera pardus (assembly GCF_024362965.1). Taxonomy (NCBI): domain Eukaryota; kingdom Metazoa; phylum Chordata; class Mammalia; order Carnivora; family Felidae; genus Panthera; species Panthera pardus. Next base: position 92,870,258 of record NW_026526677.1, read on the forward strand.
TCTGCCTCCCCTGCCTCATTTCCCAGGTGTCTGGAGCCTACTCGGCTGATGAAACCTCTGCTCTTGGGTAGCTTTTTACTCTTCCTTCCTCCCCTCTTCTGGGCAGCGCAGATTGAGCCTCTACGTATTTTGGACCTTCAACATAGCAGGGCCTGGGCATACAAAGATCGCACACACACACACACACACACACACACACACACACGCACGCACACAACTCTGTCTTGGAGGTGTTCAGAGTCTTGATGACAAGGAAATAATTGTACCCTGTAATGTATGGATGCTGCTGCTTCTGGTTCTTGGCCTCACCACCTTCACCTCTGCCAAAGCCCACAGTGGCAGGGGTGGGGGGAGAGGGTCTGGGTCAGGGCATGGAAGGTTGGAAGGCCCGCCTGCCTGGTCCTTCAGCCTCTGCTTTAATTGTGTCCCTTCTGGCACTAAAGAGAGAGCTCCTTCCTGATGTCCTGGTGTAGCCACATGCTTTTTTGTCTGTCTTTCTGCTCTAGCTCTACCTCTGCCTCCAACCGCCACCCCTAAGGTGGCCCTGTGGATCCAGAGCCCCCCAGGCAGGAATCACACCAATGTTAGGGAAGGGAAGCCGGCCATCCCTGGCCCCACTCAGGCACTAATAAAATACACATTTGAGAGAGGGAGGATGCTCTGAGTGACACCAGCCTGCCCCCACGCAGGGTACCACTTCAGGGCTACAACACACATAGATTTCTCCTTTCCTAGAACTGACAACCACCCAGTTCCCAACAGCCTGGAGAAAGCTTCAAGGCAGAAATACAGCTTGTAATCTCTGTTCTGTCACTGCCAGTGATCCCTCTGAGCATAAGGAGGGCAACTCACATGACAGAAAGCACTGAGGAGAATGAGAGACAGTCTGGGGTTGTGGGGTATGGGGAGGAGCCTGCTCGTGGGTCGTGGCCACCCCTCTTATCCTGGGGCAGCTCTGTAAGCCATGCTGCCCCTCCTCGCTCAAGGCTGCCTCGCCTGAAGGAGGGGCCAGAATGTGCCTTGTTAGATCTTGGCCAGAGAGGATACACCACCCTCCCTCTTGTTGCCATACAAAATCCTTTTCCTCTAGAGGCCAGCATGCAGCCCGTGACACTACTGCCCTGATCCTGAGGCTGGACATGGGCTTAATTATCAGGCAGCCTGACAGGCAGGGAGGCAGACAGTGAGAGAGAGAGAGAGAGAGAGAGAGAGAGAGAGAGAGAGAGAGAGAGAGATGGATGGGAAGACATGGGCTCTGTGTGACCTGATGGCCCAGATATTTCAGGGACAAAGAAGGAAGCAGGAGCTTCATCTTAAAGATGGAGTCCCTTCTGTCTCTACGAGATCTCCAGGGAATGGGGTGGCTCCCACCCCTAGTTCTTTAGCCCTGGTCAGGCCTCTCCCTGCCTGTCCAAGTTGTAAACCAGGGCGCCCTCTGACAAAGATGGGCAGGCTTCCCCAGGGAACACCTTTGCCTGTTTTTCCAACTTGTACTTTTTGTAGATGAACAGGACAGTAGTGAACTGGGTCTCTGAAATCTCTGGCCAGAAGCCCAAACCAAAGGCCACTTTGGAAAGCTGCCCCATGCTGTATCTATCCCAGGAGCAAAAAACACCAGAGTCATTGTCTCCTTTGGCCTAAGAGGCTTGAAAGAGCCTGTTCTCACTCTGGAGCCCACCCCAGTACCAATTCTGGTGTAAGTGCAGTGGTGGAGGGGCCCTCGGGCACCTCTCCAATAATGGACATTTGTGACAGTCTAAGGCTGCTCTCACCTCCTTGCTCGGCCAAGCAAGCTAAGGATGCATGACAGCTCGATCCAGCCAGGCCATGGCTTTGCTAGGTGACATTGGCCAAAACCCTTCACGCTTTGAATTCTGTTCCATCATCCCCATCATCCCCATCATCATCATCACCACCATCATCATCCCCATCATCATCATCATCCCCATCATCCCCATCATCATCATCATCACCACCATCATCATCATCATCATCATCCCCATCATCATCATCATCATCATCACCATCCCTATCACCATCACCATCATCATCATCAGTTTTCATCATTGTTGGTACACAAGAGGCTGGACCTGGCTGACAGTGTGATCTCATTCTCTGACTGCTCTTGGTCAGCTGTTAAACTCAACTGTCCTAGCCTCATGTATCACCAGAGCAACAAGGCTGATCTCAAAGAGACCAGATTCCAATCCTCTAAGAAGACAGGGCCTCCTTGGAAGCTAAGATAATTCATAGACTTGTTTACACTGATTGTCCCCTGTCCTTAGGCCCTGTCTACAATGGCTTGCCAGGGCCTAAGAAGACAAAATCCAAATTTCTTAGCTTCTATCGTTATCCTCCATAATCAGCCCAAACCTACCTCTTTACCTAATCCCCTGGTCCTTTCAACCCAAACCTTTCCCCAGCCAGGCTAGGCTGCCACTGTCTCACAAACTAGCACATGCCATGTCTGAGCCCTGTGCCCCCTCGCTAGGCCACCATGCCCTTCTAGAAGGCCTTGTGCTCCCCTTCTCTCTTGGCTGTCCAGGTCCATCAAGTCCTGCACTTACTCAGGTCCTCTTTCCTCAAAGACAGTCTCAAGTCTTGCCTTTCTCTGACCTTCTGCAACTGCATGAAGTCAACCTCTTGTACCTCCAGCCTGTGATTGACCCTCAATCTTAATCTATTTTGTCAACTTCTGCTTTCTGTGTTAATCTGATATCCTCAATGGCACCATATGTCTTTGAAGACAAGATATGTGTCTTTTATTTCTTTTATACTCTCCATATATACGTAGGTTAGTACCTTGTCCTTGTAGATCATTGAAAGTATCATTCCAGTCACACGAAGAGGGACTAGTCCTGGAAAATACTAATTCCAATGAATGCTTAATCAGTTTGTTTGAAAGTTAGCTATTTCACTATCATTACTTATTGCCAAAGGCATTATAATTCCCTATATTTCAATGTGTCTCTGAATGAAGAGCTTTTGACCAAACTATGGATTATTTCATATGACTCTTACTAATATCATTAATGAATGTGGAGAGATAGTCCAGCAGAGTGGAAAAGGCTGTGAAGTGAGACAAACTTGGATTCAAATCCTAGATCTCTTTCTTCCTAGCTATGTGGCTTCTATAAGTCTTGGTTTTCCTATTTCTGTAAAATGCAAACAATAATAGCTAACTCACAAACTGTTTATTAGGATTTTATGTGGATGTGCTTAGCAGATAATAAAGTACTCAGCAGTGACCCAGACTAGCCTTTAACAAATGGTAACTGTTGTCATTAATGACAATGATAGTAATGACAATTCACTTAGATCTTGTCATCCTTCAAGATTCAGCTCTGTATTGTTTTCTCTCCATGCCACCTTATTGCACATAGGGTAAGTTATTTCCTCCTTTCTGCTCCCCTAAAAACTGGGACCATATTTCTTATAAGATAAAGTCCAAAGTTCTTGGCCATGAATTCCAGGCTATATCTCACTAAATTATTGTTACATATCCCTATAGGTGTCCCTCCCATTAAGCTCTGAGCTTCCTGAGCAAGGTGTTCCTCACATTCGTGCTTCTAGCTCTGGCCTAGTTTCAGGCTCAATGTGTATTTATTAAAAAAAAATTTTTTTAATGTTTATTTATTTTTGAGAGAGAAAGATAGAGCATGAGTGGGGGGAGGGGGCAGAGAGAGAGGGAGACACAGAATCCAAAGCAGGCTCCAGGCTCTGAGCTGTCAGCACAGAGCCTGACGCGAGGCCCGAACTCATGGACCATGAGATCATGACCTGAGCCGAAGTTGGATGCTCAACCGACTGAGCCACCCAGGCGCCCCTCAATGTATATTTATTAAATGAGGTAATGAATGGATGAACAGGAATGCCAAAGGCGGTCAAGAAACTTGGGAAAAATTGGACCAGACACAAATTAGAGATTGGTGACTGGGAATCCATCATGGAGAGCAAATGTCCCTGTTAAGGCAACTAAGACCAGCCTGACTTTAGAGAAGTTACTTAACTTTTCCAGCAGGATTTCCTTTCTTGGAGAAACTTTCAGCCCCATCGAAAGCCCTTTCAAGATCTCTGCAAAGCCCTGCCTGTCTCTACCCTCCCTTTCTGCTCAGCTGGGCTCACTCAGCCCCTTTCCTGACCACTCCCTTGCCATTCCCACATGCTGGGGCGCCTGGGTGGCTCAGTCGGTTAAGTGCTGGACTTCAGCTCAGGTCATGATCTCCCAGTTCACGGGTTCAAGCCCTGCATCGGGCCCTGTGCTGACAGCTCAGAGCCTGCAGCCTGCTTCAGATTCTGTGTCTCCTTTTCTCTCTGCCCCGCCCCCAGTCACACTCTCTCTCTCAAAAATAAACATTAAAAAAAAAAAAAAGAATATCCTATGTGCTATTCTCTTAGCACTTACCCCACCAAATTGTGATAGCCTGTTTGCCACTTTGTCTACTCCACTAGATCGTAAACTGAATCTCAAGCCTATATATTGTTGCAGAGCCTAATATGTATTTTGGACATATTGGGTGTTCAATAAATATTTGTTGAATAAAGGAGCAAATAATGTATACATTCGGCAGAGGACATGTACGCACAACATGCTAATGCCCTTTACAAAGGGCTGTGTTATCCAACTTATAATTAAATTTTTTTTTAATGTTTATTTATATTTGAGAGAGAGAGACAGAGTGTGAGTGGGGGAGGGGCAGAAAGAGAGTGAGGGAGACACAGAACTCGAAGCAGGCTCCAGGCTCCAAGTTGTCAGCACAGAGCCTAATGTGGGGGGCTCAAACCCACTGACCGCAAGATCATGACCTAAGCAGATGTCAGATGCTCAACTGACTGAGCCACCCAGGCACCCTCAATTTATAATTTAATTCTTGTAATAGCCCTATAAAGTATGTGTTATTAGTCCTGTATTTTTTAATTAAAAAATATTTTTAAGTTTATTTATTTATTTATTTTGAGAGAGAGAGAGAGAGAGAGCAGGGGAGGGATAGAGAAAGAGGGAGAGAGAGAGAATCCCAAGCAGGCTCTGTGCTGTCAGCATAGAGCCCGATGTGGGGCTTGAACTCACAAACCATGAGTTCGGCCCATGACCTGAGCCAAAACCAAGAGTCAGATGCTTACCCAATCAGCCACCCAGGTGCACCTAGTCCTGTTTTTAAAAGAGGAAACTGAGGTTAAACAGTGACTTTGTGACTTGCCCAAAGTCACAAAGCTGGGGAAAGAGCAAAATGAAAGAGCAGAGTCCAAGGGTTTCACGGTGGCCTCCTCAGCACCCCTGCCCACCCGCCCACCTGCCTGCTGCCTACCTCGCCAGGGAAAGGATGCAAAGAGGCTGAGCTGCTTCAGGTCTGCCTCACTTGGGAGATAAACAAGAATTCTTCTTCTCATCATTTGGTGAGTTGCTGACATTTTGTTTGACAAAGAATCTAGGAAAAGCGTCTCCTGGGACTAGTTTTGGGACTAGGCTGTGATAATATTTCTTTATTGAAAAAGGATGCTAGGAATTGAGCTCTGGTTGGCCTTTTACATGGAGTAATTTATGCAGGAAATGAGAAATAATTTTTTTTTTTAAAAAAACACATGTTGAACTGCACATCGTAACAAAGACAGGAGTGATGACCACACACACACACACACACACACACACACACACACACACACACACACACAATATCCCAGAGATGTAGTCACAGACCCACAAAGGCACAAAACTCTAGTTCACAGTCATGGTCACAGCCACACACTCTGTAAGAAGTAAAAAGATCCCCAGTCAGATCAATAGAGCCCTGGGGACACACCCACTTGCAAGATAGTCTGATGCCTCTGACTTTTCCTTCCAGGCCTTCCAGGGGAAATTGGAATTTTCCCCCACATGTGTAAATTTCAGTTATTAAGGAACACACAGGAAGGATGACACTAAAAAAACCGTATCTCTCTGTGCCTTTCTGCCCTTTTCAGGGCCCTGTTGCCTCCTGCAGTGATCACACTGCATATGGAGAAGCTGCCAGCCTGATGACGTGCCTCCCAGGACATAAGTTCCCACTCCGGGAGATTTACACCTTGGGCCTCACAGAGGTTTCAGTCATAACCTGCTCCTGGAGGACAGCAAAGGAATGATAACAAGGATGAGAAATGAAATGTCTGTAAAATTCTCATTCAGATGCCACTCAGAAATGAATCTCAGAAATGGAAGGGATGGTAAAAGGATTTTATTTAAAATGCCTCCCTCCCTAGGCTGTTTGGGAAGGACTGGGATTCTGAAAGTCAGGAATTCTCCAGCCATGGTGATTTTGACTTAGGCTCAGAGCTGAGCCTAAGATCCCTGTTCTGGTGGAATTAGCAACCAAGATGCTCAAAGAGGCCAGAAATTGCACCTGGAGGCAGGACACCTGGCTTCTATCCATAAGTCTCCTGTATTAGCTCTGGATTTGACCCTAGGCACATCATGGCCTGGCCCTCAGTTTCTCTGTCTGTAAAATGAGAAGGTTAGGACCAGATTGTTGCTTCTGCTAGGGTCTCATCAGAAGTCCCCTTGCCCCCTAGGCAAGTGTTAGCAAGATTTCATACACCTCTGTATCTGCACGGTGATTTATACATCCCAAAGCATATCCAGCCACATCCATCAGCTTCTTGCTTGAGCTCACAGTGACTTTGTGACATTGGTAGTGCTGAAATCAATACACTCATTTTATAGATACAATAATCAAAACTAAGACTTAAAGTGTCTTGGCCAAGGTTGCAAAGAGAATCAATGTTGACTCAACTTACACGGAATTCAAATCTTCTCTTGAATGTCACTCCCCATTTAAAGAGGGAAAAATGCACGATATACCTTGAAAACCCTGGAGTTTGCTCTGGAAAGTAGTTTTTCTATTGCCTACCTTGGACTTGTTAAATAATAACTATGATTTTAAAGCTCCTGCTCTCTTTTTGCATGGCTTAGGATGAAGGCCCAGGGCAGGTGTTCTTTCACTTAGGAAAAAGATTTAACCATCCTTTGACTACTAAAGAGGGCCTAGTCTGCTGTGAGGGGAAAGATCAAAGAAAAGGAACTCAATTGTTATTCACTCATTCAACAAATGTTTACTGAGTGCCCACTCTGTGCTAGGAACTGTTCACAATTGTTAGCCAAAAAAGAAAAAATCTCAGCATTCATGGGGCTTGCATCCTGGTTGGGGGCCTGTGGAGATGGGAGCAGTGGACAGATGATAACAAGGTATATAAATAAAATATACAGTGTCAGATAATAAGGGCAAAGCAGAAAGGGTAAAAGGAAGGGTATTAGGAGCTAAGGTACTAGGAATTTAAAGTTCCCCACCAACTTCCTGGGGAAACAAAGCCAGGGCGTCAAAGATGGAAAACTGTAACACTCAGCAGAAGAGAGGAGAAAGAAGGTGTTGGTTGGGAAAACAGGTCCCATCAAAAGAGTGGCAGGCCAAGCTGTGCAGGAGAAAATGGACAGTGAGAAATTCCTTCAATGCAGATAGGAGAGGGATTTGAAGACATTACCTCCTCTGTGAAGCTTAACTCACTCTTGCTCTGTGGCATAGCCCACCTCTGGCATCAACTTCTGGAGGAGACCAGGGCTGGGTGAGTAAGGCCAAAGGGTGTCAAAAACTCAGTAATGGAGATAAAAACTGGATCAATAAAAGTGTGCTGCCTAGCCATACTGGAATACAAGGCAAAGGGAAGGATTGGTAACACTGATCCTGTCATCCTTTAAAAGTTTTCTGTTCTGTTTATCATGTATTTTTGTCACTGATGTTGATTAAAATGTTTTTTTTTTTTTTCATGAAAAAAGTATTTGTCCTGATTATTGAGTTCTTGGTGCCCACTTGAATTTTATGCCTGGAGTGAGTGAGTCCTGGCAGGCTTAGCTCCTGCATCTTTAGTAAAGGATGCACACATGAGACAGGAAGAAAGAGAAGGGGCCAAGCCCATGAATTTGCACGCAGAGCAAAAGGGGCCTCACAAGCAAGACAGAGAAAGAAAGGGGAGCAAGACATAATTCCTGGAGTGGAACCTTGAAGCAAGATACGACCAGGAGAAGCCAAACACCCTTCCTCTCTTGGACACTGAGGAAGCTGGATTTCCCACAGTGTGGGAGGGAATCTGAAAGTTCTATTGGGATATTCATGGGAAAGGTGAGCCTTGCACTCTGGAGGGCTTGGGGGCACACCGCCGATGGCAGGTGGCCAAGTGTTCCCCCTTCCAGCTCTGCACCCAAGGGTCCACTGCGATAATTAAACTGTGAAGGCACCAGAGTCCATGGGGAATTCTGGGGGCAGAGCTCCCCTTGCCACATTCCACAGCCCAGCCCCGGTCTGGGAGGGAAGGGGAAGGGTAGGGGAACATGGGGGAGGGGGAAAGTGGTCACTGTTTGCTTTCACTCCAAGGGAAAGGATGGGGTAGCATCTTGTCACTGTGTCTGCCCAACAGAGTGTGAAACCCCCTGAGGGCAGGGAATGGGAGGGAATGATTAAACAGAAAGGAAGACTCTGTAGGATGGGGCCAGTGTTCTCCAGTGCACACAGATCTGACCCCAAGGGAGATGCCCAGAACCGAGCCAGCCTGCTTTCCTCACTGTTGCTCCTTGCTTTCCTGCAGTGCCCTCCAAACCCTGACAGTAAACCCCAGGACCTTTAGATGATCCATTCCTATGCTCAAAACCTTATTATTAAAAAAAAAAAAAAGGTCAAGTAGTCGAGACCTTTCGTCATATGGCTTCTACCTGACTTCCCTGGCTTATCTCTTACATCTTTCCTTCAAGTCGGGGGATGGCAAACTACACCCATACCAAATCCTGAAGCTGCCTGTTTTTGCAAATAAAGTTTTATTGGAACACAGCCACACCTGTTCATTCACCATGATCCATGGCTGCTTTCCTCAACAGTGGGAGGGTTGAGTAGTGACAACACGATACCTGGAATATTTACTGGCTGAAACCTTCCATGAAAAGTTCGCTGACCCTGGGTAGGTTATAGGTAAACTGTGCTCATCCTCTCCTATGCAGACTCTACTTAGAGACGCCTCCACACCCTTGCTGGTTCTGCTTTCCAAGACTGGGATGCTCCATTTCCCTGCTCTAGGAGCTGACCGTGGCTCATTCTTCAAGGACTCAGCTTATATATTATTTACTCTGTGATGTCTCCCGAATTCCTATAAATACTGTTCATGCCTCTGCACAGCCATGGAGTATTGTTAGGATGACCACACGTAATTTATCACCCAAACTGGGGCGATTTTGAGAATGAAGGAGAGCACGATTAATAATTACACAGAAACTTCAACTGAGACTGTCCCAAGCAAACGGGCTCATTTGGTGGTCTACACTCAGTGCTTAGTCCATTCTGCCTTCTAAGGGCCGATTGTTTACATATCTAGCTCCCAAAAATAGGCAGGATGCTCAATGGTGAGGACCATGTGTGTGTGTGTGTGTGTGTGTGTGTGTGTGTGTGTGTGTGTGTGTGTAAGAGGGTTTGGGGGAGTTGTTGATCCTGAGTGTATCCATACATATAAGCTGTGATCAATGAATGCTTATTGAAACGAAAAAAGGAAGGACTCTGGTCCTAAATGAAACAAAAGCAGGTTCTTTAAGAGCAGCAAGCTGGGACAACGAGGACAGAGCAGCCACTAGTCAAATGGAGAGGCCCTTGGAGTTAGTGGAGGTGGCAGGCTTGTCTGTGTCATTGTGCGTGCACACCCAGCACGGGGGGCCGTGACACTGCCTGGTTCCCCCTGGTACTCTCACCTTTCTGCTTCTCTGGCTCCCCTGTGGCCCCCCACCTTCCTCTTCCCAGCTCCTCCAATCCACGGCTTAGCTGCTTTCCCTCCAGATAGCTCTCAGGGAGGCTGGGGTCCCCATCCAAATCAGAATGCTGGGCTTGATTTGGGTCATGGCCACTCGAGGCTCTGCCAAGTTAGGAAAGGAGGGGTGCCACTTCAAGGATGATAGTTCATTTTTGCAGGTTCTGAGCTGAGGCTGAATAGTGGATGTTCAGAATTTAGAAATACATCTCTCTTCATAAAGCTCCAGCACATTCTATAGACTTCAACTTCCCAAAGTGGAAGATAGGAAACAGCAGGAAACTAAGATGACCCATTGAACACATTGATACTCTCCATCTGTTCTCCACTAAACAGTCAGGAAAATCTTTTTCAAGTGCAAATCCATTCTGTCCCCTCCCCCTTTTCTCCCTTGTTAACTGGTTTCCCATTCCTCTTGAAATCAAGACCAAAATCCTTACCTTGGCCTAGAAGTTCAGGTGTGGTCTGACCGTCCCCACCTCACCTGCTTTATCTAGTTTGCATTTTGCCTTCCAGCCACCCTGGCCATCAGTCCATCAACTAGGACATGCTTCTTTTGACCACAGGACCTTTGCACAAGCCATCCTATCTTCCTGGAAGATGCTCTTTCCTCATCCACTTTCAATTAGTAACAGCTGGCTTCATGTCTCAGCTCATGTCACTTCCTCAGGAGAGCTACAATGAACTCCCACAGGTCAGGTGAGGAAGCTTTGTATACTGCATTTCTTAATTCAGTTTGAGTACTTAATTGAGCCGATAATTATACATTCATTTATGATTATTTGAGAAGTGCCTAGGCTATAAAGTACTAGGCTATAAGCTCTGAGTAGACAGAGACCCCCGTTTGTTTTGCTCACCTTGAATCCCTAGCACCTAGCAGCGCTCAAAGATCTTAGCCGAATAATCATCCTCACTAACCCGAGTCAAAGATCAGGAAGGCGACCTGTGACCATTTCTCAGTGCAGTGAACTAAAGTGATTGGAAGTAAGACCTAGAGATTAAATCTTTCTTCTTAGCCTCCAATTTCTGCTCCTTCTCCTTCTCCTAACAGGGCTGTCCGTAGGGACCTATTGCACAGAAGGCCACATAATGGAGTTTACACAGGCCGAGGCATTGGCTGTGAGTTCACAGGACAAGACAGGCAATAGAGGTGGACAGACCCATATCAGGGCTGATCAACAACCAGTAAAGAAGGCTCAGCCAGTACCAACCAGATGGCAATTTGCAGTAGGACTTATTTTCTCCATGCTCCGGCCCATATCATCTTAGGCTCAAAGGGAACCCAGAGGGGCCTTCTCTATCCCTGAAGTCCCTCCCTCCCTACTTCCCTTCCTTCCTTCCTTCCTTCCTTCCTTCCTTCCTTCCTTCCTTCCTTCCTTCCTTCCATTTTTCCTTCCCTCCCTCCTTCCCTCACTACTCCCTTGCTCCTTCCACCACCTCCTTCCCTTGCTTTTGTATGGTATTCTTTATGTGTGTGGACATCTTGACCCCATGACAATGCCAGCTTCTTGAGGTTAGGGACTATGCCATAAATGACTTTGGATCCCTCACAGCTTCTGGGTACAATGTGCAGCACACGATGAGTATCTGTGGATCCTGATCTTCTCTGGAGGGTGTGCAATGTAGTGGTGACTGCCTGGGGTAGACAGCCAGAGAGCACAGCTTTAAGGCCTGGGTGGGGGGAAGTATGAGGGAGGCCATGGGAATGCTGTGGTCCCACGTGTGCAGAAAGGGTCAGCTCTTGGGCCAGACAAATGCTGAGGCCCTCGAAGCCCCGCCTACCACTGGGCTAAGAAGTGGCCCACTCCAGGGGCCTGGCTCATCTGAAGTGTAGAGCATGTCACCATGCCTTCTCAGGTCTGGAGAAAGACACATTCACTCAACCTACCCAACCCCAGCGGTTTCACAGGCAGCCTGGCAGTTGTGCCCTGGGGTGGGGCTCAGGAGCAGGGCCCCACCCCGCCTGGGAGAAAACAAAGCAACTGCCTCCGCGCTGGCACCAGGCCCGCTCCCTGTGAAGTGAAGCCTCTGTGCCGGGCCAATCAATAACAGAAAATGCAAGTGGCCCAAGGTAGCAACTCCAAGCCCCTGGGCTTCAGGCAGGATGGGGCAGCAGCCCACCAGGTCGGGAGCACGGGGATTAATAACGCATCAATTTTAATGCAGGGAGAGGTTTTTTTTCTGCTTCACAAACAGCAAAGTGAATGTTTGAGCATCCCGGCAGGGGGTTAATGAGGACTCTGATTAGTTATTCGGATTTCTCCACACTGCCTCAATCCATCCTACTAGGGAGGAAAGAGGGAAGGAGGTGGGGAGGAGGAGAGCTCCAGTCTCTGAGCCGGCTTCAGCACGACAGCACACCCCGCCCTTCCTCTCCACCCTCTGCCACACTGGTGGAAGAGAGGGCTGGATGGGGCTTCCGGGTGACCTAGTCCAGCCCCTTGATCAGAGGGAATCAGAGGGGCATGATTCCCTGGCCACACCTAGTATGCGTGCAAGCCCTCGCCCAGGCCAGAGCCCGGACCAGGCTGGGGCTTTTCCACTAGACCAAAATTCCCTTACCCCACCCCCTCTTCCCAGCCCAACGTGAATGTTCTTCTCAGGGGAGGCTGCTCATCAGGGATAATCTAGAGTCATTCTGAGGCCCTCAGCCAAGGGGTGTCTGCTGGGCTGGGGGACCAAGGGGCATCCTCATCAGAAAATCTCTGCTTCTGGCCCAGGCTACTTCCCAGCTCAGGAGGGAAGGTGCGGCTCCCTGTGATGGTCCCCTGGGGGAAGAGGCCATCTCAGCACGGCCTCCTCGCTTCCCAGCCGCCTTCCCAGCTTTGGGCATCCAGTGCAGCTCTGGGGGAATCCCAGCACGAAACCACCAGCTCCCTCTGGCCAGGCCTCCTGCAACAATCCCTCTCCCCTCCCTGCTGACTCCAGATTAGTGATGGATCCTGCACTCTGGCCCCCAACATGCAGGGCACAAAACAGGGGCAAAAGCATGCAGAGACACAGCATGATCTCAGGAAGAGAAATCGCCAGGCCATCTGGACACGGGCTCTGTGCCTTTCCTGCTATGACAACGCAGATGGACTTGTGAGCGAGGGCTCCCCACTCCCCTCCCTACCCCTACGTCCCAGACCATCTGCTGCAGCCCAGGGCCCAGAGCAGGGTCCAAACCTGGATCCACAAGTGATGCCACAGCAGGGCACCACCCCTTGGTTTTTCTGAGATCATCTTAGTGTCACTTAAGTTCCCCAAATGCCTCTCTCTGGAGGTCCCTCACACCAACCCCAAATTCTCAAGCTGCACACTGAGGCCCCATTAACTCTCCCCAACATGAATCTGTGGATTCTCCCTAAAGTCAGGGACTATCAGCTTCTTGGCGCCCACAGGGCTCTGCGCCCTGAAGGGAGTTCTCTGCTGCTGTCCAGGGTCTCAGCGACCTCTTCTAGTTCATTCAGAAGAATAACGGCTGATGTCTACTGAAGACTCCTGTGTGCCAGCCATCGCGCCCAGTGTGTTACACACGTGTGATTTAATTGGCCCTCACTGACCCCGCGGAGTAATGCTCATATCTGCGTTTTCACCCGGTGCAGTCCAATAGAACTTTCTATGATGCCGGAAATGTTCTCTGTCTGTGCTTTCCAATACCATAGACACGGTGTGGCGGTTAAGCACTTGAATTGTGGCTGCTGTGACTGAGTAACTGAATATTTACACCTTCATTTCATTTTAATTTAAACAGACACATGGGGCTGGTGGCTACCGAATTAGCACAGCCTTACAAAGGTCAAGCAGCACAGTCAACAGCACCCAGCCGGGAGGGGCGGGGCTTCGTACCAGGTGTGTCCGCCTCAAAGGCACAAGTGCTTTTCCATGATGCTGTCTTTGAGGCCTTATTATCAAATGCATTAAGAAACCAAGGCAGAGAAGGTAAAGGAATGGCACGTAACCAGCAAGTCTAGGGTGCTCACATTACATTCCAGTACTAGGTCTGCGAGGGCGTCAAGGACACCTTGGCGAAGATGAGTAAGACAAGTCTCTGCCCTCAAGGTGCTAGTGATTCCGTTAAGAGACAAAGTAAATTCTACTTGGGACAGGGGATTTTGGATGCAGAACTGGACCGAGGTAGGATGCTGCCTCGACATCCCACAGCACCCCCAGCCCCCAAAGTCCACCCCGCCCAACTATGGACTCCACTTTCTCCATTCTACTCGCTTCCCCACACGTGGTTCTCCCATGTTCCTCATTTTGGCCTTTATTTACTTATTTTTACTTTTAAGTTTACTTACTTATTTTGAGAGAGAGAGAGAGAGAGCAAGAGAGAGGGAGGGGCAGAGAGAGAGGGAGAGAGAATCCCAAGCAGTCCCTGATGTAGGGCTCGAACTCATGAACCTGTGAGATCATGATCTGAGCTGAAATCAAAAGCTGGAGACTTAACCGACTGAGCCACCCAGGCGCTCTCCCACCCCCACCACCCATGTTCCCCGTGTTGGATGAAAGGCACCATCACAGGCAGGAACTCAAGAAGGAAACCCGGAGGCGCCCTCGACTTTTCTTTTCCCTTCCTCCCTGCTTTTCTCACCTACTTTCCAAGACATGTTGAGATTTCTTCCTAAATGTACTTTATTTTTTAATTTTTGAATACATTTCTGTTTTTAATTAAAGCTTATTTATTTATTTTTGAGAGAGAGAGAGAGCACACACTCACACACATGTGAGTTGGGGAGGGGCAGAGAGAGGGAGAGAGAGATTACCAAGCAGGTTCCACACTGTCAGAGCAGAGCCCGATGTGGGGCTCGAACTCATGAACCATGAGATCATGACCTGAGCCTAAGGGCAGATGCTTAACTGACTGAGCCACCCAGGTGCCCCACTAAATGTACTTTAAACACCCTTTTCCTCCCATCCCTGTTGTCTAGGCCCCCCATTACCCCTCAGATGGCAGCGCCCTGCTGTCACTCCACCACAGGCTCTAGTCACATGGCTAAACAGGAGCTCAGGATGATTCTTATGCCTCTGGGCTTTTGCGTCTCCTCCTCTGTCTTTCTGGAATGCTCTTTCTTGCTTCATCTACTTGGAAAACCGCAAGTAACTAGAGATTCAGCCCAGGCTCTCTCCCCCTAGAGGCCGAGCCTCCTTGCCTCCCTGGCAGGATGACTTCCACCTCCGTGCTCCCGTGACTCGGCACACCTGTTCACCTGTTTTATGCCACTTACCATACTGGGTTGTAAGTATCGGCATATCCCATGGTGTCCTTTTAGGTCAGAGATGGTGGCTTTGTCCTTTTTGTGCTCTTGGGGCCTGCAGTGTAGGGCACAAGGCAGGAGGGAGGGAGGGTACAGATGTGTTTGCACCAGCTGTTACCTGAGACCTAATGCACTCTCTGCTCCTGCCTTCCTGCCTCCCACCCACACCACCTTTCTGCATGAGCAGGTTGCTGGAAGTTCCCTGAAACATTCCTGATTCAGCTCACAGGCGGCTCTCTGGAGGCACGGCAGAGTGACCTTCCACAGAACCTGGCACCCAGTGCGAACTCTGACAGCTTTGCAGAGTCTCAAAAACGGTTTGCATCGTTGCAGAGTCTCAAAAACGGGGCGCCTGGGTGGCTCAGCCGGTTAAGCGTCTGACTTCGGCTCAGGTCATGATCTCATGGTTTGTGAGTTTGAGCCCCACGTTGGGCTCTGTGCTGACAGCTCAGAGCCTGGAGCTGGCTTCGGATTCTGTGTCTCCCTCTCTGTCTGCCCCTTCCTCTCTCTCTCTCTCTCTCTCTCTCTCTCTCTCTCTCTCTCTCAAAAATAAATAAACGTTAAAAAAAATTGGTTTGCGTCAGCCTCAACCAAAATGGGCTGCAACCTCTAAATGACCTTCCCAACATCTCTCCCTTTGCCTCCGGCCTTTTCCCAGTTCCCTCCACAGCGCAGTCAGTAACAGCAGCATCGGGCACCGCCCACAGGGACTGCATCCAAGAGAATTTACAGCGCGGTGCACCTGTCTGGGGGCCAGATTCCTCACACTGACATCATTCTTGCCTGTACATGGCGCTTCACACTTTACAAAGCCACTCCTGCCACGTTCTCTCATTTGATTCTTGTGACTCCCCTTTGTGAGGAGGGAAGTTAGGCACTGTTGCTCCACTTCACAGATGAAGACACAGAGGCTCAGAGAAATTAAGAGACTTATCTAGTCTAAGTGCAGGATCCTAGATTCAAATGCAGGGGAAAAAAAAAAGGATTACGGAGGAAAAAATATGCTAGCAAGACTAAACAAATAGGCTTATTTGAGGATGTGTGGTGCTTGGTGTTTTGATGGGACACTGGGGCAGAGCAGAAGGCTGGGAAAGAGTGTCTGGGGCTGTGTTCTACCCCCAGTCCACCATGTGGTCTAGCCACGCAAAGTCATCGGCCGTTCACACACCATCTTGTTCCCTTACCTTTGTGCTTTGCTGGGGAATTTATAGCTTTCCTTGCATCTCTGACTTCTGATATTGTCCCCAGTCTTCCGTGACCATTTCAAATGCTACCTTCTGCAAGAATCTCTCCTGGATCTTCCCAGGCAGAAATGGTCTCTCCTCCCATTGGGCTCTCACGGCACTTTGTATATTTGGGCATTGCCAACTTTGCCTCATCCCGTTTAGGGCTATGACAATTTGTGTGTCTGCCTCCTCCATTGTGTCCAAGGCAGGGACAATTCTTGTTCACTTCTGGATCACCCACAGTATCTGGAACTGTGCCTCGGGCATAAGAGGTGATCAGAAAATATTGGTTGGGTTGAATTTCATTGCTAATGATATTTTTAAGGAGGGCTGGTAAAGGAAGGTAAAGCGAAACCATGTCTTTCTACTGGTGAGTGTGAAATGTCACCGACATCGCATCTTTTGTCCTCATTCTCCAGTCTGAGCTCCAGGATGATTTAAAAGCACGTGTGCAAAAGATCAAAGGAGGGGCTTCTACACAAGCAGCAACAAAAGAGTAGCCTGCACCTGTTAGAAGTATGCCAGGAAGGCCAAAGACCAGAATGCGCTGGTGTCTGAAAACACCCCCCTCCCCTCCACCCTCACATTCCCCCTCTCTTTTCTCCCTTAAAAAGCAATACTTGAAGCAAAATGGAAGAGGAAAAAAAATCAGAGTGAGGTAGCTACAGCCCGGGGCAGACATAGGAGGTTACCGGATGGCAGAAGGAAAGCAAACAATTTAACTCCCACTTTGCTTTGTTTTCTTCAAGGACGACAATCATCAAAACAGAAAAATGATTTATCAAAGGTTCAAGTTTGAGATAGGTGAGGAGATGGTAATCAAGTAGCTTATGGCTTTTAAGTAAAGTCAAGGCTGCAGACAGCCACTGATCACACCGCAGTATATGGAAAGAGCTTGGGTAGGAGTGTTGAGCCACAGTCAGCTGTTTGCAAACCGATGAAAAGAAATCGTTTATTTTTTAGATGGAAATATGCAACAGTCACCTGTTTTCACAAAGTGGCAAACAGATTTTGGAAGCCGCATAACCACACGTGTAGCATGAATTGCTAACAAAAATTCTAGACTGAATTAATTGTGAAAGAAAGTAGTGATGACCAAGAGCCAGAACAGGCTCATTGAAAACCAGTCATGGTTAGCTTGGTGGCCCTTGGTGAAAAACCCAGAATTCCTAGGTTGGCAGCGAGGAAGATCTGAGGAGTGTGCCGATTTCAGGAAGCTACAGGACAACATGATATCCTTCTGGGTAAGGAAGGGTAGGTCTGAGGAGTCAGTTGACAGAACAGGTAGGTGAACTTTTAGCTAGCCTGTGATCATCCCCAGTCAGTAGTGATCAGCAGATCCCGGTCTGGAGAGAGAGCTTTCATGTTGAAGTGTCCGGCTTTGTGCCCCTGAGTGTTTCTACGAGTGATCTGTGTGACGTTGTAGAAGGTGTGTTTATGTTTATAGTTGATGTGTTTACAGACAGGATTAAGGTTGAGAAAGAGCTCGTGAGGCAGGAAACATGGGCTGAAAGCAAGGAGATGATGAATAAAGAGAAATAGAAATATGGGGCGCCTGGGTGGCTCAGTCGGTTAAGTGTCCAACTTCGGCTCAGGTCATGATCTCGCGGTCCGTGAGTTCGAGCCCCACGTCGGGCTCTGTGCTGACAGCTCAGAGCCTGGAGCCTGCTTCAGATTCTGTGTCCCCCTCTCCCTCCGCCCCACCCCTGCTTGTGCTCTGTCTCTCTCTGTCTTTCAAAAATAAATAAACATAAAAATTTTTTTTTTAAAAATTTAAAAAAGAGAGAGAAATAGAAATTTATACTGTTGGAGTAAAATGCAAGCTGTGCATGTGAGAGAGATGGAGTTTAAAATCATTACATGTGAATAAAAGAGAGGGGAGTTTGACTGACAATTCAATAGGTACCAGTGTTGTGATATGGCTGCCAAAAAAAAAGAAGAAGAAAAGGTAATTGAGATCTTAGGCTGCATTCCTACAAGTCCAGGTAAGGGAAGCAATGGTTTAGACCATGTTGGGGGCCACACTTAACTTGCTTCATCAGAGGAATACTGACATTACAGAGCGCACGAGGAAGTAGGCTAGGATGTTGACAGAAGGAATCTCCCTGCAGCGCAGAGCACTCTGGGAGAGGCACGGGTGTCGTCTTCAATATTCAAAGCGCTATTATACAGAAGAGCTGTTGGTCTTACACTGTGCTGTCCAGAGCAGAACCAGAACAGAAAGGTGGATGTGACAGACACATTTCTCCCTCACGTGAGGGAGTCCTCCCAGGGACAGCTGCCCCAGAGCAGAGGAACTGCCCCCGCTAGGAGCTGTCAGGGAGACGGCGAAAGCTTGTCTACTGGAGATGCCTTCACAGCATGGCAGGTTAAACCAGGTGACCGCCAAGACCCCTTCCAGCTCTAGGACATTATGAGGCCCCTGAGTGAGGAAGATGTTTCTGATTGGGGCAAAGCCTCTCCAGGGTCCTTTGAATACATTGTGGAGGTCACCATCTCCTCTGCAGAGTAATAAATCTGGTCCTGCATTCTGAGGAATCGCTCTTGGGAGAGATCATAGCGGTCGTGACATGTGGCATCTGGAAAAGAGCCAACATTTTCCCCTGTGCTTCTCACAGAGATTCCCTGCCCCACTAACATTTCTGGGAGGAATGTGGCTCCCACTTAATCGTCCCCTGAGGCGTGAGCAGGACTGGGAAGAGGTGGGAAGGGGCAGCAATGGTGTGGCACAGAAGGCCAGTGTAGCCAGCAAAGCCCAGCCCAGGCACAGGCAGAGAGCCGACCGCCATGGCCAAGGGTGTGATCCCAAGCTGCTAACTTGTCAGGAGAGAGGAGCAAGAAGGAGTTAAAGAGCACATTCTAAGGAAGGCCAACCCAGTAGCCAAATGGTCTCCCCGGACCATACACTCAACACCCGCTGATATGAATGAAGTATCTGTGAAGGATTCTTGTTTCCGGCCATCTCTGTGCCTTTGCTCACTCGACTCCCTCTTCTCAAATGTTCTCCTTCCCCTTTGTGTTTGCCTTTTCTGGTCTTGCTCATCCTCCAAGGCCTATCCTATGCATATTCTTTGTGTCTCTTTTTAGTTTCCAAATCGAAGTCATTTCCCACCAGGGCACTCGTGTTCTGCCTCGAATTATGCTGAGTTGTATTTGTGCCCGATGTGCCTCCTCCATTAGGAAGCAAGCTCCTTGAGGGTAGAAAGGGTCCTTTTGCATATTCTTAGCCTTGCATATTAGTGGCAAGAGGGCAGCCGGTAGAGCCCTATACCTGTATCCAGAGTTCTGGCCCTGGCTCAGACAGCAGCTGCTCCAGGCCTCGTGGTCCCGAAGAGTCAATTGACTACAGTGGCAGGTCCCCAAGTTCCACTGGGGTTCACACCCTTGTGATTATGTTCAGTAAATGTTGTTTGGAGGGATTTTCCTCTTTATCACTAATGTCAAATCCTGTTTCTCCTATGGTCTGCTTTCATTTCTTTTTCTGTTGTCACTCATCCAACTATCCATCCACCCATCCATCCACCTGTCTGTCCATTCACGCATCCGGACTTTCAGCCAACATTTATTGGACATCTGCTTTGTGCTAGGTCACAAAAAGACAGGGATGTGCACACTGCTCCCAAGGAGAGCACGGTTATAGCAGGGGGCACGACCATGTAAACAGATAACACAAATACAAGGGGACAGGTACTGTATCAGAGGCGAGCAGAGAGTGTGCTGGGCGCACAAGGGGAGGGATGGGGAGAAGGAGCTTGGTTCACAGGCCGAAGCCCCTCCTCGCCCTCTCGGCTCCACCTCTGACCCTGATGACTTGCAGCCATGCTTTTGGCCAATTCTCCCAATATAGCACCGAGAAGAAAGACGGGGTTTGTGTGAAACCGAGACAGGGTGCAGAGGGGCCTGGCCTGACGGTCCACCGAGAGTCTGTGGTCAGACTAATATGAGCCCCAGCAAACCCTCCCAGGCCGTGCAGGGGTCTCTGAGGTCCAGAGTCTGCATTTTCGAGCCGCTCACCTCTCCCCACCCCCACTGCAGCATCACACTCGGCAAGTCATTTATTCCTCCATAACATTTGCTCGAAGGAACGTTACTGCTGAATTATAGCTGGGACCATTATCTCACAATAACTGTCTGGGAAATGTTAATGTTAATGCATGGATCATGCAGAATGCCACATTAGGGGTTTTATGGTGGACATAACATTTTTATGAACTTTTTCTCTGGTAGCATCAGCCTTTGATGGAAAGAAAAGAAGAAAAGGAAAGAAATAAAGACAGAGTGGGAAGGAAAAAAGCAAGCCGGCACAGGGAGAAGGGGGCCTGGGAGCATAAGTGCCATTTGATAGCGCCTCGGGCTGAGCCCTCGAGTGTGCCGCTCACTCAGGGAAGGCCTGCCTGGCAGTGCTCCAGTCGGCTGAATATCTTTCGTGTTAGGTATTTGTTAGTGGAGAGCAACCGGCCAAATTGGCAACTGGTGGGAGACAGGGTCTACTTGGGCAGACCCATAAAACTTTTCAGCCTTTTCACTCACCTGCTGCCAGGCGGGCATTCAGAGCCAAGGGGGGCCAAGGGACGGGTGGGGAGGGCCGTCCAAGGCTTAGCAGGGTGGCCACCATACCTCCTGGATGAAGGGATGGGTTCCTGGCAGAACTGCTTTGGGGGCTCACCTTGGGGAGTAATGGCTAATGGCTTAAGGAGATTTTAATTTCTGCCATTAAAAGAAAAAAAAAGGAAAAACACAATCTTGGGAATGGCAGTATTTTACACCTGGCTTTTAGAAAGGACTAATAAAGGCAGTGTTTAGCATTTTATATCCTTACTCAAAAATAACGATCTTTGGTTCTCATCTCAGACATATTTTAAGTGAGCCTGTGTCTCCTACCTCCAGAATATTCTTTCAGGAGGCTGGATTTATGGCTCTGTTCTTTGCCTGCCCTGGGCTCCAATTTAAGCCTCATAACCACTGCATTACGGTCAGTTTGCCTCTTCTCTTCCCTCCTCTCTACCTTTGCAGTCGCCCCTGATGCTCTTACTGCAATTTTTCTTCCAGACAGAGTGCTGTTTAGCTCCTGACCCTGCAGGACACCTAACACCTGTTTACAGCCATTCCTTTGAGCACATTAAAACTTGGGCTGGGGGTGGGGTGGCAATGCTGTTCGGAGGCCTCCTCTCCGGCAGGGTCAAATCACTGCCCGGAGAGGCTCCAAGACTTAGCCACCCACCACCTGCCCACCCCAAGTCCAGACCATGAGTCCCTCTGACCCGGGACAGGTGGTGCAGGTGGCACAGGGGTGTGTATGGTCTCTGAGGCAGGAAGGGGTGCAGGGAGTGGGCAGGAGTCTGCCTCTCTTTGAGAACACATTTGTGGGCTTGCTGAAGAGACCTCATCGGTGAGCATGGTTCAGGAGAAAGAACCAGGGCCTGCAGGCCCGGCCCTCCAGGTTCTAGCTCTGAGACAGTGCGTGCCCTTAGATGGGCCACCAAATCTCCAGGGGCCACTTTTCCTTGTAAAAGGCTGAGGCCAGAGTGGCAACTTCCTAGGTCTTCCTGCTCAGCAAGTCTGACTCTATGGCCCACTCAGATCATCTAGAGGTTGTTCAGGTGGCCTTGGGTGTCTTGTCTGTCTCTTTGAGGCAAGGTGAGTGCCACGGGCATTGGGCTGGATGAGTTTAAATCCACGCTTCACCACTTCCTAACTCTGGGAACAGACTTTTTACAAACCCTGAGGTTTCTGTTTCCTTGCGTGTAAAAAGGAAATCACAAGGCTTATCTTGTAGGTTGCCAAAGTTAACACGCCTTCGAACACACTCAACAGTTTCCCTATGTATTATGTTTGACTTATATATTATGTCTGTCATTTCACACTAGAATGAAACCTTCATGAGGGCAGGGATCTTGCTTTGTTTTCTTTACAGATGTATCTCCAATGCCTAGGCCAGTACCTGGCACATAGTAGGCCCTCAGTCAATACTTAGGGAATGAATGAATGTCAAAAAATGCCAGGGTAGATATTAGCTCCTCAGTATCCCCACTCTCACCCTGGTACAGACTCCTGGGTATGTGCTCTAAAGCTCTCCACAGAAGGACATTCTTCAGGCTTATGGGGCTTTTATGTCTTTTGACATAAAATGCCAGTTCAAGGAACATCGAATGCATTCACGACCCAAGATGCAAAAGGAATTTGCACAAGCCCTCAATTCTGCTCCCTCGGATGCCAAGAGCAGGTGTACCTGAACGAGGCAGCAGGCCTGGAGCCCTCGCCTTTCCAAATACCCCCTCCCGCCCTTCTCCAGGCTGCTCCCCTCCTTCCTGGGCTGCCACACGCTCACTCCTGGGGACCCCCGCCATATGTTCCATTCCAGCTCTAAACTGCGTGCTAATTGTTCTGAATGAACAGCTCCAGCTGGAAAAGCAGGCAGGCCGTTTACAGACCTTAAGATAACACCCAGCTTCCCGTAAGTAAAGGGGGGGTTTCCAGCAAAGGGGAATGGCAAGTCTTCCTTTCAGGACCAGAGCTGGGCCAGACATGGCCCTGGGGCTGGGTCTGCGGTGCAGGATATCAGTTCTTCTTGGTCTCGACCCAAGTGAACCCATTTCAAAGGAGCCCCACCTGAGCAGCTTTCTCTACGGAGGCCCAGAGCTGTTTCCTGCATCCATCAGGCCGCGGAGCTCCCGTGTGAAGTCACGCTCCCCACATGTGGGCAGGGGCTCCCGCAACCATGTCCCTTGCTCTGCCAGAACATGGCAACATCCCTGCAATCTCTAAGAGGCCCTTTGAGATTGGCTTACCCTAAGCGCCTCATTCTTATAGGCGCTTGTACACCTCTCTTGGGGAAGCAGGGAAGGAAAGGGGTGTGGGTGAAGGGTGGGAACAGGGTTTGGCAATGAACCACTCGCTCTGCCATGCAGGACAGCCTCCTAGTGCCTGTCCCTACAAAGAAGCTCAATCCTCTCCAAGGTTCTGCAAGGCGGGTTTAGCTTTGTCCTCCATTTCTGTCACTATTTCCCTAAAGCAAAAGAAGAAATGTCTAAGGGGACAGTTTTCTGAAGGAGGAGCCTTGAGGTTGGGAAAAATCTTAGAGGCCATGACGTTCACCTCCCTGATTCACTGAGGCCGAGACCAAGGCGGGCCGAGGGGTCTCTCTGGGGTGGGGAAGGGCTCCCCACTGCCCCCTGCATCCTCTCCTTTGCCCACTGCCTGCCCGGGGACCCGGCAGAGAGGCCAGGGCTGTGACCAGACGCTTGGAGACTGGGACCCAGTGCCTACTCCGCCACGACTTAGCTCTATGACCTCAGGCACGTCACTGGATCTGTACCCCCATTCTCTCATCTCCGAAAGTGAGGGTGATAAATCGATGCTTGCTCTGCTCGCCCCTCAGGGTGGTTTGAGGGTCAGAAGACAAGTAAGTGTGAACAGGCTATGAAAACTGAAAAGCAGAATTCAGAAGTAAGGGATGTGGGTAGTGCTTCTTTTCAGGGCTTGGGGTCCCTCTTACCTACCTGGGGGTTAAGGTTTTCAAAGATGTGGAGAAATAGCCATCTGTGTGAAAAAAATCTGCCCAGGTCTCTACAGCCAGCATAAGAGAAACATGAAGGGCTGCTGAGGAAACCAGGGGCTTGGGCCCGCTCTGCCTGTGTCTCTTCTAGAAGCTGGAGTGCACAGAGGCCCAGCCTCTGAGCAGGCTCTCACAGATCTGCCTGTCCAGGGTGGAGCCACAGGAGGAAGGTTTCAGTTTAACAAAAGGACGAGCAGACTGGCCATGAAGTGTTTGGGGGTTGGTGGGCTGGGCTTGGAGCTGCACAACTACAACGTTCTGGAGGCTTCTGCTGCCTCCAGAGTGTCTCACAACAGACATTCCCTGACTTCTGAGACCCTGCTGGGAAAAGAGGTGGAGAGGGCATGGAGAAGGGGACATGGGCCTCTTTTTGAGGGGGAGTTCAGCCAGAAGAGGAAAAGCCACAGGGGCTCCTGGCCCATCTGTCTGCCCTGCTTCCCTATCAGGCACTGTTTGTACATAAGACTCATGGCTCCTGGCAATAGGCCTGATTTGGAGACAGCCTTGACCCTGAAGGGCCTGACCCAGCCCCCTTGGCCCCACGGCCCCACCAGTACATGGGGTGGCCAAGAGTGCCTCAGCAGTCAGCCTCTCTGGCCAAAGGAGGGCAGCAGGGGAGGTGAGCCAGAGGCCAGCTTCCTCCGTGGAAGGCTTTGAGCCCAGCCTGGGGTACAGGCCAGCTTGCTGGAGGCGGCAGGGGAGGTGGTGGTCAGTGGGAGCTTCATGGGCAGGAAATTACACCCATATCAGCACTGGAGGACAGTGTAAAAAACAGATCTTTGATCAGACACAGCCTCAGTTACTCAATGGTTTGCCAGGGTCTGGGTCAGCTCAGGGCCAGAGATTTGGCTCAGGTATTCTCTGTCTCTACAGGCCCAATTTCTAGGTCTGAAGGCTGAATGCAGCCTTTCAGTTTATGTTCTCCATGCTTTTTTCTCATTGCTTGCAATGCCTTTGCTCGCCTCCTCTGCCAGTGGAAAGGTCCAGCTTAGCTGTCACCTCCTCCGTGAAGCCTTCCTGGATCTCCTCCAGGGGGCACAGCCACCCCCTGCCCCTCAGAGTTGGCTGTGTCTGAGATGCCATGACCACACTTAGCACACAGTCAACACCAGGCCCTGAGTTCCTTGTAGCAAGGAGCTTGCTAACAATTAGCCCTGGGATCTCCAGAAGAACGGTACACGGTAGGCCCTTAAACATTCACAAGCACACAAATGTGTAACTGCATGCTTGCCCTGGCCTAAAGACATTTGTAAAACTAACACCCAGAAAGGAAGAATTGGAAAGATGGCTGAGCCCCCTGAAGGTTGCCCTGGGAAAACACTGCTGTCTTCCTCTGGCACTGCCTGCCTCAACCCCAAGCCCAGAGCCCACCAAATCCAAATGGTTTTTTATCAGCGATGAAACAATAGATGATCTTTTGACATTTCCAGGGCTGTTTGGAAGGAGGAAAGATAATATGTAATAAATTCATATACTTCTCTGTGTTTCTTGGCTCCGGCAGCTATATTTCCATCTCTTTATGCAGGAGTCCTGGGGAGCTGAAATCCTTGATAATGCCAAACAATTCAACACTTTTTTCTCTTTACTCTGTCTGCACCGCAAAAAAATATCGACTTTATGCTGGCAGCTGTGGGAAGTGAAATCAGATGCCACATTCCTTTTTGCATGCAAGAGAAGTCAGTCCTGCTTTGGAGGCCCCGTCCCTACTCAAGGGTCTTTGGGAATGAGAGCTTAGGACCTCACGTCTGATTTCTCCAAGACGAAGGGCAGCCTGGCCCCACCTCCCTCCGGGGGACGCGGGCTGGTGGATCTTGCACCTGAGGTGTCCAGGACGGGCTGAGACATTTTCTCCCTGCCCTTCTACCTCCGCTGCCCACGGTCCTTTCTCAGACAGTCCCAGCAGTAGACGTTGCATCTGATCTGACTCCAAACAAACACTTCCTGAGCCAGAGCCAGCCCAGGGCCCTGGAGGTTAGTGGAGCACCGTGCGTCTGAGCTCAGATTCTCGACTTCAGCAGCACATTTCAGCCCAGGGCTGAAATCAGCATCTATTAGCAGCACCTTCATTTCCCCGAGAAGGGGGCTGGGGAGGAGCCAGAGAACAAGACTTGCCCAGGGCCACACGCTGCAATCTGGTAGAGCTTCAAACCTCTTCTCCTGACCCCGGACCAAGCTCTATCTACCTGTCCATCTACACTCTGGGCCCTCCAACAACACTTAAATGCCTGCCATGTGCCAGGTACTGTGTGCAGGTCCCAGGAAGCTTTTCCCGGGTGGGGGAAGCTTTTCGTTCAGGTTTCCCCATAGAGACAAAATGTGAGGCTCTGCCTGTTTGGATCTGGGTGGGTTCTGTTAGGACAAACG
The DNA here is from genome assembly GCF_024362965.1 of Panthera pardus. Classification (NCBI taxonomy): domain Eukaryota; kingdom Metazoa; phylum Chordata; class Mammalia; order Carnivora; family Felidae; genus Panthera; species Panthera pardus. The sequence continues at coordinate 92,896,450 of NW_026526677.1, forward strand.
ATACATGGCATCAGCAGGGCACTTACAACTCCCCCAGCCTCCCCTCCCCTGTGCCCAGCCCCCTCCATCTCTCTCTCTCTCTCTCTCTCTCTCTTTCTCTCTCTCTCTCTCTCTCACACACACACACACACACACACACACTCACCTGCACTCCACCCACCCTAAACCACACTGAGCACTGGGCAGGGGGGTGGGGGGGGGGTGTGGGACAGCTCTGTTACATTAACACACCATTCTCTCCTTCTCACATGATAGTGATCAAGAATGTGGACTCAATACTGGGATCCGTTGGGGGACTGTGGCAGGTTACCTCTCTGTGCCTCAGTGACCTCATGTATAAAATGGGAATAATAATAATAACACCCTAGGATAAAAGAGGATTAACTAGAATAATACATGCGAAGTGTTTAGCACAGCGTCTAGCACATAGTATTCAAAACCTGCCTGCTGTTGTTAGTAGTAGTGGTTGTCTGGTAGGGAGTGGCCCGAAGAGGGCTAACCGGGGTGGGAATAGAGAGTTCTCCAGCCCTAGTCTTGGCCAGCCTTGTTCCTTCCAAAGCAGAGTTTCCAAAGGCGCCATTCCAAAATGAAGACAGGAGCCACGCTTTTTGGCCTGCTTCTTGTCCCCTTCCCCTGCCCTGCACGTGAGGGCCCCAAAGCACCGTCGCAAGACTTCTCCCTCTCCCTCCCCCGGGGACAGTACAGGCTAGAAGCAGAGAAGGCGACCCTCGACCCTGGACACAGTCAGTCCAGGGGTGATGAGCATCAGCCTTTCCTGGGGAAGGAGAGCCATCAGTCTCCCAGGCCACCGCCTGCCTTTCAACCCCAGCTGTAGGGAGGGGCAGGCAGGGGCGGGGGTGTCTCAGAAACCTGGAAGAGACTAAGTGACCTTGGGCCCCTGTGGGTTTGCTGTATTGTTCTGGGGGGAGCATCTGGGTCACTCTTGGCCCAGGACCTGAGCTCAGGAAAGCCCAGAGGGAAGCAGGTGGGAGGACGCGAGGGGACCCAGCCTGCCCTCACTCCTAGCTTCCTCATTCACCCTCTCCAGGAGGACGAACAAGGAGGCCCTCAGGACAATAGCTTCAGACTCCTGCTAGTGCCATTTGTGAAACACTTCCACATCCTTTTCTTTCTCCCAACCAGGCTTTGAAACAAACATGGCAGATATAATTGACCTCATTTAACAGATTAACATATTGGGGCCCAGAGACACTAAATGTCACGAGTAAGTGGTGTCGCCAGGATTCGAACCCACCTACCCTGATTTCTAGTTGAGCACACCTTCCTTCCACCACCCTGCCCTGAGTGGTCAGTTCTCCATTTCCTCAGGAAGGTAGCTGAGGGGCTCATTAACTGCGTCCCTTATCCTGCGCCCAGGAAGCGGAAGGAAGCAAGGAGAGTTATGCACTCAGACTGTATCTGGCTTTAGAACTTGGCCTGGGGAAACCTCACGGGTGTTTTGGACTTCTGACATAAGAACCAATGACCAGGTAAGGACTGAGAAAGGGAAGAACAGAGCCTGGCCCACAGGCATGTCACATGGGTTGAGGAGACCCTGGGAATAAGTCAAAGGTCAGGGTCCCCAATCTGAGCCTGAGGTTTGACCACTTCTGACTTAGCCCTGTAATTTAGCTCGCTTGCATGCCTTCATTCATTCCAAGCATCTACCCAGGACCAGGATGCCATGCTAACATCTACCCTTTCAGGAGCTCAGACCTTGCTGCCTAGGAGACTCTCCTGCACACAGCCAAGGCTAAGTGCTCTTAGAGCACAGAGGGAGCACAGGCTGTGGCAGAGTCTGCGACAGCCCCTCTAGCTACAGCTTTTGTGCTTCATTCTACTTTTAGAAACCCCTCCACTCAGGTGGCCAGGCGGAAGGGTACGCAGCCAGGGCACGCAGGGAGCAGGCAGTAACATTCCCATAATGCCGTGACCAATCTGTTGGCTCCAGAGCGTCCCACGTGGGCCTCCAGCCAGGACACTCATGTTCACAGGTGGCCTCTAAGGCTTATATCCCTCAGCAGGAGGCCTGATCTTTCTAGACGTCCCATGCCCAACCGTAAGGGTATCCTGTGCAAGGCCCTTTGTCAGCCCAGTCTAACACTTCCACAGTGCAGGAGCGCCTCTGTGTCCTCGATGCCACCTTCTGAGCCCCTACTCTCTTGAGCTTGTTCAATCAGGTCTGTTCCTGGCCGCTCCTTGGCCACCCTCACTATGAAGGTCTCCCCAAACCTTAAAAGCACTCTCCTCCCCTCTAGGGTAGGTTTAGTTTGGCCCAACAGTCAGTCACATATTGAGGGTCCACCCTGTCACAGGTCCATGATGTCACACAGCAGCAAGAACAAAAGTGATTAAGACTGTTTGTCCTGGGGTGCCTGGATGGCTCAGTTGGTTAAGCATCCGACATCAGTTCAGGTCATGATCTTATGGTTAGTGAGCTTGAACTCTGTATCAGGTGAGCTTGAGCTCTGCTCTGGGCTCCACACTCCTTCTCCCTCTCTCTCCCCCTGTATCTTGTGGGATTCTCTCTCTCTGCCCCGATGCTCACTTGTGCACTCTCTCTCTCAAAAAAAATTTTTTTTAATTAATTAAATTAAATTTAAAAAGACCATTTGTCCTCAGAGGATTTATAATTTGGAGGGAGTTACGGAAATACGACAAAGAGCTAGACTATGGGGAGGGTAATATGGGGCTAAAAGAAGGGCCAGGTCCATCCTGGGGAGAAGATAATGCTGAGCCGGGCTCAAACAAACAAACAAAAGAGGAGAAGAGGAGAACACCCCAGACAGAGGAAATAGCATTTGTAAGGGTAGGAAATAGCACCGTGATGCAGGAAATGATAAGTCTGTGTATTTGATGGAGGGGTGGCAGGAGACGATGCTGGTGAGGAGAACAGAGGCCAGGTTATGGCGAGCCCCACATGCTAGGCTCAGAAGCTTGGCCTTTATCCCTCCAGGAACAGCCAGTTTTCATGAATGCATAGCACTCACTTGCAGAGATTCACTTCAAATGTCACCTCCTCCAGGGATCCTTCTCTGACTTCTCCAGAATTAAGTACTTTCTGAATGATGAGCTCCTATCTCTCTTATAGTACTTATCACATTGCTCTAAGGTTTTGCTAAAATGGCTGTTTCCACCTCTAGCGTAGAGATCACATATAGTTTTCTATTTGTTTTAGGTCCCTAGAAACTAGCAGAGGGCCTGACATACTCAGGTGCTTACTAAGTATTTTACAGATGAATGAAGGAGAGCAAATTGAAGTCAGATGATCTATTCACTCCCTGCTCTCTGCCTCCATTCTGAATCCTCAGTTTGAATAACAAATATTGATTTATATCTGCACTCATCTATATAATGGAAATAATAGTACTCTGAGGATTGTCGTGAGGAATAAATAATATAAGTAAAATTGCTCAAGTAATAACTTACCACATAGTACGTACCTTGTAAATGTTAGTTTCCCTTCCCTTTCATTCAACTCGGATTTATTAATCCCTTTCTATGTGCCAGGCACTGTTCTAGGCACTGGGTTCATAGCAAGAAACAAAACAAACTCCCTGTCTTCATAGGCTTCCCTTCTAACTGGGTGAGATCAATAATAAATAAACAAGCAGACGCATAGTATGCCAGATGGAGGAGATAAGAGCCATAGAGAAGAATAAACCAGAAAAAAAGGAGAGGGAGTCCCAGGAGTCAAGGTGGAGGGAGTCAGGAATCTGCACTGGTGAGATGACAATTGAGCAGAGATTTAAAGTGACCAAAGTGTGTTCAGGGCAGGAAGGGTGTGCTGGAGGAGCAGCAAGGAGGCCAGCATGCTGGAACAGAGCCAATCAGGAGATGTGGCAGAACTGGCAAGGATCCGGATCAGGTAGGGCCGCGGGAAGATGGAATTTGCACTCTGAACGAAATAGGAAGCCATTGGAGGCTTTCGAGCAGAAGTGTGGCATGAGCCCATTATCATTTTAGATGGAGACTCTGGCTGGCTGCGGGGCTTGAGCAAAGGCTGAAAAGGGTGACGAAGGACAACAGGTTGGGGGCCAATAGCAATACTCCAGGCAAGAGACTGTGGAGACTGGGACCAGAGCGGGAACCGTGGTGAGGACTTCGGTCTGCCAGGGCTTCTGAATTCATTGCTGCAGAGTGTGAGAGAAAGAGTGAGGCCAGGACGACCCCAAGGTATTTGACCTGAGCACCTGGAAGCCTGGATTTGTCCATTACTGAGATGGAGAAGGCTGTCTCCCTTGCACTAGGTAGTGCAGAGGTGAGGAGAACAAAAGGACGTTCTCAAAATGCGTATACACACATTGGGCAGGAAGGAGAATTACTCATGGTGCAGATGAGGGAAGAATAGGAAGTAGCAATCTGTGAAAAAATAAACCAAATAGCAGCCAAATGCCAAAATGATACAGACAAGAAAGGTTACGGCTGGTCAGGAAGGGGATCACTTGTGTTGGCTCAGGCTCTGAGACTGCCCTTTATGAAAGCCACCTTCTTGCCAAATCCAGTGACCTTGTCTCAGACCTTGTTTCCTTTCAACTCATTGTCACATCTGACCCTAGGATAGACCCGACTCTGTGACAACCCTCCTACAGCTATAGCTTCCTCGTGCTGCCCTCCTGCCCACTGCTCCACCTCACTGTGAGCTCCTCTTCCAAACCCAGGCACCCACCAAAGGCCACCCAGGTCCTCACAATGCTCTCCAGTTCTGAGAATGGTGTGTGCACGCACATGTATGCACGCGCTGGTGCACATGCATGCAATACACACGCACACACCTGTGCACACACCCGTGCACATGCATACGCACACGCACACACCCGTGCACATGCATACACACACTTGTGCACACACTCGTGTCCACTGGCGGATTTGATCTGTGAGAGTGCGTGAGTCTCAGATCTTTATCTCTAGGGCTGACCACTCGTCCAAGGAATTCCTCTCAACTGCACACTTATTTTAGATGTCCAGTTTTCACCTCGTGCACAAGCTGCGCTCAGGACCTCCCCTCATCCAGGTTTTCACACCACCTTGCGCTTTCTGTCAGCATCATGGTTGCGCCGACACTCCAGCTTCAAGCCTCAGATTTGTCTTCGGCTTGTTCCCCATCTTTTTCCCCATGAAGTCATGCAGCTCTAACCCTCCTTTCTAGGACAGGCTTTAGGGAGGTGGAGTCAGAGGAAAGGGCGGGGCAGGAAGGCCAGGTGGCAAGGCATGTAAGTGGTCTCCTGACCAATCTCCTGCAACTCTGTAGCCCCGCCTCCAGCTTCCCTGCCCAGCCAGTCCTCCCGGAGGCCATAGCCAGACTTGTCTGACTACAGCATGCTCCTTACTATTCCACTTCCCAGTTTGAAGACTCCACCTAGGTCTCATTTCTAGCAAGACAGAATTCCTATTCCTCAGCCTGGCACTTACTTCTCCGTGTCACATCTCATTTTTAACCCTTACTGGGCCCCAGTACTCTACCTGAGGCCGGTGGGGAGGGGGGGGGGCTGGTGACACTTGGGCCCCTAGTAGTGCTGTTCATTGTCTCATTTAGTCTTGGCTAGGTGGGCGGTGCATATTCGTTTTGCAGATGAAGAAATGGACTCTCACTAAGAGTGACATCCTGGAAGTCACAGAACTAGTGAGGAGCAGACGTGAGAATGATACTCGGGCTCCTTCTACTGTATAGCCCCCACCCTTTCCATCATACCGCACCACGTCCCACATACACGTTAACCTTTCCACTGTGGAGAGATGGCTTATGTTTTTTTGCTCACTTGCAATGCCCTGCCGCTTGGCCTCCCACCCCACCCTTTCCTCTGACCCCAGCTCCCTATATTCTCTTTATTTAATTTTTAAAATGTTTTTATGTATTTTTGAGAGCAAGAGAGAGCGTGTGCGCAGGGTAGGGGGAAGGGGGGGGCAGAGGATCTAAAGCAGCCTCTGTGCCGGCAGCAGCAAGCCAGATGCACGTCTCGAACACACAGACTGTGAGATCATGACCTGAGCCAAGGTCAGATGCTTAACGGACTGAGCCATCCAGACGCCAACCCCCCCCCCCCCCATTTTCTTTATGGCCCAGCTCTGGGTCTCTTTCTCCTCTAATCCCAATTCTCTCCCCTTCTCCACTTGGCATGGATTTCTCCTTTTTCTTTGTGCCTAAGTTGGTTCTTTCCCAGAGCTTGAGAAAGTTGTATACCCCGATCTCAAGCTCCGTAAGAGCAGGGGCCTGTCTCAGACCCTGGATTTCTTACATGTTCTGTTAGGCCCCAAACGAGATAGTCCACAAATACTTGCGGAAATGAAAACATGATAACAACTAGTTCCTTAACAGAAACATTCAAAACAACTTCAAGCAGGGATCATTTGTATTTTAGTTCATTGTGTTAATTTCCTCTAGTTAACGTGGAAATAATTGTCTGAAATTACAAGTTAAGTAGGATAGTAATGTTAGGAAGCGTTGTCATTTAAGAAAAATATTTTTACAACATTAGTGGCAGTGAGCTACAGAGTTCAGCTTAGGAGACAACTTCCTTCCTTGACACGCAGTTTTCCACTGCTCAAAATATTCTGTAACATTTCTGATTTTTTTTTCCTCCCTCCATCACTGTCTGAGGAAATGAGATTAAAGGTAATATCCACAGCCATTTGAAGATATTTGAATAAGAGGTAAGAGGGAGAAGGGAGAAGATACTGTATTTCCCCAGGGATAGAGTGTGTGTGTGTGTGTGTGTGTGTGTGTGTGTGTGTGTGTGTGTTGTAACTACCCCAATAAAAACTAAATTCACATGAGGCTGGTCACTGGTGAAGACTGATTCTTCCCAAAGTTTATAAAGATTTGCAAAAGACAAAAGACCTGAGAGTAGAAGGGGGAGTCTTGCAGATACAAGACCAGAGATGTTTGTCCATGAGGCCAGACAAAGAACAAGGAAATGAACTATTGAAAAAGGAAGATCTCTTCCTGAGGAAGAAATTCGAGTAATACCTACCACTTGAGTGAGCTCCCTAGAGACAGAGCCCCCCTCCATACCTCCCACCTTCCCCTGGAAGACACTCACTGACTAGAGAGAGCAAAGGGGGAGGGAGCTACATTTCCCTCACTTGCCCCATTAGTCAGACACCTGCTCATTTCCAACACATGGTGCTGGCCTAAAAAAAAATTAAAATTTGTTTTTGTGATTAGGCAATTAAAAGCATATGGCCAAGAAGGTAAGGAATTGAAGCAGCACAAAATGAAATATGTATATATATAAAAGCTATTTGGGGGCACCTGGGTGTCTCAGTTGGTTGAGCATCTGACTCTTGATTTCGGCTCGGGTCATGATCTCACGGTCGTGAAATCAAGCCCTGTGTCAGGCTCTGCACTGGGCGGGGAGACTGCTTAAGATTCTCTCTCTCTCTCTCTCTCTCTCTCTCTCTCTCTGTTTCTCCCTCCCCCTCTCTCCCTCCCCCTCTCATTCTCATTTTCTCTCTCTCAAGAAAAAAAAAGAGAGAAAGAAGAGCTATTTCTCTCACTTCTGACCCTGAATCCCCCATTCTTCCACTCCCCCTTCCAGGGGCAATCGCTGTTACAGTGTTTGTGGCTACCTCCCAGGGAGACACTGTGTGCACACAGACAGGTATGTTTCTGACATAAATGACAGAGTGCACTACAATGCTGGCCTGCATCTTGTGTTTTCCCTTGGCGTTGGCCTATAAATAAGCTTAGGTGGCCCATAGTGACTGCCCCACCCTCCCCAACACAAGCTGGGTTCTTGTTCACACCAGACCTGTTTCCCCACTTCCACATTTCACAGATACATTGAGCGTGGACAAATGTCCCCGGTCTTAAGGTGATGCATTTCCTCTTCTCCAGGGCACGCACATCATCAAGTGCAATGTAAGTCGGACTTAGGTCTGAGAGAACCTCAGCTTGCTCTCTGGGATGGCAATGTTACTGAGAGCAAAGGGATGAGAGAAAGGAAGGGGTTGCTGTTGCCGACCTCATGGATGAGAGCCACCTTCCCATGCACGAGGAGACCTGCTGAGTGCCAACAGTCCCCAGGTGAGTGCCCACTATGTGCCCAGCCTCGTAGGAGGAGCCGGGGATTCAAACATGAATCCTGCCTTCAGAGGACTCAGCAGCAGTGCCCCCAGAATCAGCATCACTATCAGAAAGACTAAGAGTCCCTTAACACTGAACCAGCTAGGGTCGGCCCCTCACCCCCACCCCACCCCACCCCATCCCACCCCACCCCACCCCACCCCTGCGTCCCCACCAAAGGGAAACCAGCGGGGGCTGGCCCTCACTCATCTCGTGTGGCTGCTACCGCCACTGCCACCACTGAAGAGACTGTCATTAAAGCTTTGTCCCCGGCTCTCTGATTTACATGTACAAATAATCGCTGTCAGGGGCACGAGCCCCAGAGAGCAATAATAGATTCTGGTGGTAGCAGATGCAGATGCAGGAAATAAAAACAAAAATGAAACACGCTAGCCTGGCAGAACTCGATGCTGGGAGAAATCCTAGGGGGGATGACAGCCTGTGGGGAGGCGGCTGGAGAGGATCTATCAGATCAGGTATTGATTGGTTGGTCTTCCACAAAAGCTAGCCTAGGCCTAGGCTTCTTCTTCTTCTTTTTTTTTTTAATTGTGGTCACATATATCACATAAAATATTCCATTTTATCCATTTTAAGTGTCCAATTCAGCGGCATTAATTACACTCATACTTTTGTGCAACCATTACCGCTATGTTTCCCAAACTTTTCCATCACCCCAAACAGAAACTCCCCATTCCTGCTATCCTCCCACCCCCTGGTAACTTCTGATCTGCTTTCTGTCTTTATGAACTTGCCTAGTCCAGATATTTCATATAAGTGAAATCATACAATATCTGGCCTTTTGTGTCTAACATAATGCTAATTTTCTCACTTAGCATAACATTTTCAAGGTTCATCCATGATGTAGAAGGTATCAGAACTTCCTTTTTATGGCTGAATACTATTCTGTGGTATGGATATGCTACATCCTGTTTATTCATTCATTCATCTGTTGATGGACACTGGCTGTTTCCACCTTTTGGCTACTGTGATTATGTGCCTGTTATATAAATATATTAAAATTTTTATTTTATTTTTTTTATTTAAAAAAAAATTTTTTTTAATGTTTATTTATTTTTGAGACACAGAGAGACAGAGCACGAACGGGGGAGGGGCAGAGAGAGAAGGAGACACAGAATCGGAAGCAGGCTCCAGGCTCCGAGCCATCAGCCCAGAGCCCGACGCGGGGCTCGAACTCACGGACCGCGAGATCATGACCTGAGCTGAAGTCAGACGCTTAACCGACTGAGCCACCCAGGCGCCCCATATTAAAAATTTTTTAATATTTATTTATTTTTGAGAGAGAGAGAAACAGAGTGTGAGTGGGGGAGGGGCAGAGAGAGAGGGGGAGACACAGGATCCCAAGCAGGCTGCGGGCTCCTAGCTGTCAGCAAAGAGCTTGATGTGGGGCTCAAACTCATGAGTCGCGAGATCACGACCTGAGCAGAAGTTGGATGCTTAACGGACTGAGCCACCCAGGCACTCCTGTAAATATATTTTAGAGTCTCTGTATTCAATTCTTTGGGGTGTAATTGCTGGGCCACGTGGTAACTCCGTGGTTAGCTTTTTTGAGGATCTGCCATACTGTTTCCCACAGTGGCTAGCCTAAGACTGGAAAGGATGACTCAGTCCCTACTCTGGGAGATGGAGCTCCGGATATGTTGGTCCTGGGAGACCACCTGGCACACTCCGGCATGGCTGACCTGGCCTGGAGTGGAAAGAGGGAGAAAGAGCCAGAGCTGAGGGGTAGCAAAGTAGGGTCCAGCTGGCCTGTGCTCCAAACTGATCCCCAGTGTGCCCAGTGAGGGCCTGGAAGAGAGCCCACTGTAAACCCACAGTGTGGGGGGCTGGGAATCCTAGCCTCCCCCCACCCCCTCCTAAGGTTAGCATCTTGAGAGCAGAGAATGAGCATGCTATGTGTGTATCCTGAGGACAAGGCTGGTATCTAGTGTTTATCAAATGAATGAATGAATGAATGAATGAAAGTAATTGAATGAACTACATGCTCTTTATAACCTTGCTGCTTAATAAATGCTTATTGACCGACCAAATGAATGAGTGAATGGATGAATGGCATCACAAGGGCTGAGTGAGCTTGTGGAGTAGACTCTTGGCTTATGGTCAAGCCCTCACTCCCTCAGGCACTCACTTGCTCATGTATTCATTCATTCATTCTAATCACTGCTATGTGTCCAATCCTACTAGGTACGGGGGTTCAGATACAAGTTAAGACTCTGCCTCTGTCATCAGGAAGCCCACAGAAGAGTAGAGGGAGACCCAGGTAAACAAGAAGTATGCTTCAAGCTACTCCATTTTTCCCGAAGCACACAGGGACTCACATCACATCAAAACCCGACCAGGGCCTCCTCAGCTCCACCAGTTGCTGGGCACAGCTGGCTGTGGGAGGAGTGGCCAATTAGCATGCTGCACACACCTGTCCGGGGCTGCTCCCAGGATCCAGGGGCTGGAGAATTAACGACCAGGAGGATTTTTGGAGCTCCCGGAACCCAGCCCAGCTCACATCAGAGACCTTGCTCCCCTTTAGGGATTCATTCACTCTGCACAGCTGGTTAATTTTTCATCAAGGGGCTGGCGGGCGGTGGGGGGGGGGGGGTAGTTGGGAGAGAGCTCTGATCCTTCACTCTTTCATGCTGGGGGTGGAGGAGAAACATAACATCCTATCCATTTTATTTTTGAGATGAAATAGGAACAGATTGTGGTTGCCAGGCAAGACCCAGCCCTCACAGGGCTTGTGCTTCTGCTGCGGGCTGATTAACGGTTATTGGGCAAAGGATAAAGCATCCAGACGGCACAGGCCTCCGGTGAAGGTGCTTACACATTTAATGAGCACCGGGTGACATGCTAGTGGTGAGCAGCAATCTTTTGTAAAAAGTGATTTTAAGGATCCAGGCTCCTATCTTACTTTCATCTCCTCTCCCATTAGGACCAGGGTGGGCTAACTCCACGCTCTGGCCTGGGTACTTTGTTCCCTTCCTTTATGAGCACCCCCTCTTCTCCACGGAGCCTCCAACTGCAGCACCAGGGGCTACTATTTCGGCTTAAATCTGACCCACAACCTGAAAGCATGGGGCTGAAAATGAACTCTCTCAGTTTGCTCATCCGGAAAAATGGGAACGGGAAGAATAAGAAACTGGCCTTTATAAGTAAATGGGACTGGAGGTATCAAAGCGTGTTCACGTCCATCATCTCACTTGACCCTCATTCAAAACTGGGTGTGCCAAATTTGAAGTGGCTCCAGAAGGGCTGTGGAGCAGATGCTATCATTCCCATTTTGGAGAAAAGGATGCCGGAGGACAAGGTTACCTTCTCTGCCCAGATCTGCCCAGATCATTCCCTGAGGAGGGAAGTGGTACACAGCCAGAGATGAGAAGGTGCTCACTTCCTTCCTTGTTTCTGGAGTCCCTCCACTGTGGGAGTCCCCGACCCGGCAGTTGAGATGACATCCCCCAGTCAGCGGGGCCCCTGCTGTCTTGCTATGGACTCAGCCTGAAGAACCGAGCATTTCCTGCCTCCATGTCCACCCTTCCGGGATGTCCACACCCCAAACTGCGAGGAGAGAGAGTTTCTGGTCAACAAAACATTTAAAAACACCTCCTGTCTACCTAGTGGGGTGCTATGCTGTTACATGCTCTGTGCAAGACATAAGGTGTGGTCCCCCTTTCTCAAGAAGAAGGCGATTTTATTTATGTGACAAAACCTACACAAAGAGGACTGATAGAGGGTGTGTGTTAAACAACAAATATGAGTGCTTCCCCACCTTTGGTGTGCTTATGAATATTAAGTCTGAGGATCTTGCTGAAATTTGGAGTCAGCAGGTCTGGGTCAGGAGCTGAGACATGCTGAGGCATTTCTAACAATCTCTCGGATGCTGCTGGTGCTCCTGGTCCTCAGACCACACTTTGAGTCGCAAGGCTCTGTATGGCCCATGTCGTGACAAGTCAGAGAAGCCAGGGGGGTCAGGCAGAACTTCCGACAGGAGATGTGTTTATATGGGGTCTTCAGGACAGGAGGGATAGAAATAGGCAAAGCAGGAGAAAAAAATGAGACCGCAATTCTCAACAGAAACTCTGTGGGCTGATGGGTCATGGGGACGCAGAAGAGACCTCGGAGAGCACACTCTCAGCTGGGAGTTGGAGGCAGAGTGACCTGTCCTGACTGTGTGACCTCGGCTCCGGCTCGTCACTTCCTCAAACAGGGCACTTTCCTCCCCTCTAAAGGAGGAGTTCTGTGGTTCCCAGCCCAGGCAGTGCGTTAGAACATCTGGGCAGCTTTTAAAATCAAACAACACCTGGATTCCTTCCTGAGAGGTTTTTATGTAGTGGTCTGGGGTAGGGCTGAGGCCCAGGTAGTTTTAAAAAGCCCCCCAGTGATTCTAATGAGCAGCCTGGGTTGAGACCATTGCACTGGGCAACCTTAAGTGTACCCCCCACCCCCACCCCAGCTCCCTCATCTTTCTATTTGGATACAAAGCACCAGGAACTTGTGGCTTCTGTTCCTGGGCATCCGGCCTGGAGAGAAAAAAAAAAAACAAAAAAACAAAAAACAAACCCACAGTATTAGAGAAATCCTAAGAACAGCTTCACTACAATGCCAGAAATGTGAGCATTTCTCTGGTGGAGGCCAGGTGGAGGGGCTGTCCTGCCCATCTGGTTCCCATTAATCCCAGGGCATGTTTCACATCCCTGGCAGGTACTTGGAGCTGGGAGCAGCCCCCTGGGTGGCCCTCGGCAGGGGCCTTTCAAGCCAAGCCCTGCTGACAGGCTGCAGGGCTCTGCGGGGCCCTCCTGGCTTCCAAGTCACTTGCCCCCTCTTGGGGGTAGAATCCCGGGCAAATTAGAAACCAAAGAAGGCAGTTGCAGAAGCTTGGCCTCTCTTTCATTAGCAGTCTGTCACAAAGCGTGAAGGGCTTCGATAAATTCTGCAGCTCTCAGCAGCTGCCGAGGAGACCCGGGAGGAAGAAGATTCATTTGTTCCCCCAGAAGACGGAGTCTTCAGGAATTTCCAGCCCCTTTCCTCCCCCACCCACTCAGCCGGGAACTAGCCCAAAGCCACATGTTGCTGTCTGCCTGTAGATTCCTCGGCTTTGGAGACAGTGCAGAGGGAGTGACTACCCCATCTGGTGGGGCCCTGAGGACCCTTCTGCCTTGCCAACAAGGGTAGAGAGTCAGGCTCTGTTTCCATAAGGACCCCAGAGCATTTGGCTGCTCACACATCCTTCCCCAGGCTGCAGTCATGTGAGGGGGAGGGGAAGGACTGGGGGAGAATTAGTCTTTGTTGTAGCCACCCCACAGGTCCCAGGGTGGCTAAGTGGGGCTGGTGGACTTGGAGTGGGTGGGTAGCCTGCATGGAGAGTGCCTGGGCTGAATCTCCACCTGAATTCTCCCCAGAGGGATCTGCTTCTCCCTCTGCCACTGGCTGGTCCCTAAATGGCACAGTGTTCCGGTCTGGCCTGGGCTCTGAGGTCAGACAGCCCCGGAGCACGGCATCCCGGTACTGCCACTTACTAGCTGTAAGATCTCGGGCAAGCTAATGAGCCTCTTTGTGCCTCAGTTTCCTCAGCAATAACAAGGGACAATAAAATAGGTACTTCATGGGGTGACGGTGAGGATTAACGTGGTAAGATGATTAATAGGGAAGGTTTGAGGGACAGAAAGGTCAGAGAGACAAAGAGGGTCTCCCCAGCTGGCAAGTGCTCGAGCAGCAGGGAGCTCGGAACTGCTTGCTCAAGTGAGCTGGGGGAGAGGCTCCGTGTGCAGCACTGGCTTTCCAGGACAAAAGCATCAGTAACACCCTCCGTCTCAGGAAAGGACAAGAACCTACAGGCCATACTTTGTCTGACATGTGCTACCCTTCCCGCACATTCTGGCCAAGTCAGCACTGGGAGACTCTGGCCAAATAGTAGCGCCAGCCCCTGGAATGGGAGTGGGCCAAGGGCCACGCCTGCAGATGTCCCTCCCAGAGGGAACCCGTGGCTGGATTCACAAGGAACTGTGTAGGGGGAAGGGGGGAGGAAGGAGAGTGTGCTGCAAAACACTGTCCTGGCCTGGTGCTCAGCCAGAGGCCAGCCAGGTACAAGGCTGTGAGGCCCAGCAGGGCCCCAGGCAGGGCCCCAGGGGCCAGGGGCAGGTAGTGGGCAGTGGGCGGTGGGGAGGGGGGGTTCCCGGAACTTCCGCTGCTAGAAAGAGGTAGGTCGGCGCCCACCAGGACCTTAGACACAATACTTTCATGAAGTCTAGTTAACCTTACTTTGAAGAAATTGGGCAAAAATCCATTTTACACAAAATTTCAGTGTAGGGCAAGAAATTATTTATGTTTCAAAAGGATTCTTTCCAGGGCAAAATTATTTACCATGGGGCTTTTCAGTGGCAGCCACCTTTAAGATACAACTTGATTTTTGAAAACTCAATTGACAAGCAAATTTGCAGGCATTCAAATCTGTGAAGCACTAACGTTTCTTTGGGGCACCAATCCTGCATTTTTTTTAAGCCGCCTGTGAGCACTGGTGCCCTGTTCGCAGTTCTGTTGGTCACCATCCCTCTGTTCCACGTCTCCCCAGTTACATCCAGAATGAACTGAGTGTGTACTACATACCCAGCCCTGAGCTGGGGGCTTGTCTTATGGTCCCCCATTAATCCTCACAAGACCCTCCCCATGCCCCATCCCTCATTCGTGGCACACCCGGGACCAGCGGTGTGCTGGTAAATGTTTAACAATCTGCTCTCTGGAATAACACGCCCACGATAGCCAATTCCAAGCTACAACGAGGGAAGAGAGGAAGAGTAGCCATTACACGGTATTTCCACCACACAGCTACAATGGGCAGGAATAACCTCAAGGGCATGGATAATAGTAAAATGTAGTGAAATACTTAGGAATCAGACGTTTTGAGTATTTATTACCTTTGTCTTTGTTTTAATTTTAGGGTAATATACATCACAAAATTTACAACTTTAAACATTTTTAAGGAATGTACTGTACAGCATGGTAACTACAGTTAATAATACTGTACTGCATATTTGAAAGTTGCTAAGAGTAAATCTTAAGAATTCTCATAACAAGAAAAAAATTTATAACTATGTGCAGTGATGAATGTTAACTATACCTATTGTGGAGATCATTTTGCAATATATACAAATGTCAAACCATTATGCTGTATACCTGGAACTAATATAATGTTATATGTCAGTTAAAAAAAACTTAAAAAAAATTTTAATGTTTATTTTTGAGAGAGAGAGAGAGAGAGAGGGAGAGAGAAAGAGAGAGAGAGAGAGAGAGCGAGAGAGGAGTGTGAGCGGGGGAGGGGGAGAGAGAGGGAGACACAGAATCCGAAGCAGGCTCCAGACTCTGAGCTGTCAGCACAGAGCCTGACACGGGGCTTGAACTCACAAACTGTGAGATCACGACCTGAGCTGAAGTCAGATGTTTAACCCACCGAGCAACCCAGGCGCCCCTAAAAAAAAACCCAAAAACTTTTAAGCGTACCATTCACTGCTGTTAAGTACATTCACACTGTTGTACAAATATCACCACTATTCATTTCCAGAATTTTTTTTTACCATCCCAAACACAAACTCTGCACCCATTACACAAGAGCTCCCCATACCTTTGCTTTAAACTATAATTTATTAAACTTAAGTTTACATAATTTAATTTTAATCATGGCTGTGTTTTGCCAGTGGCTTGAAAAATCCCTGAGAATTTAACAGACAGCTTTAGCAAACTGGTACAAGCTAGCCCCAGCACAACACTGTCTGGAAACTAGCTACTGCAGCATTTACTCACGGTGATGATAATGACGTCAAGCATAGAATTTTGACCACAGCCTTTCATGTAAGCCTCATGGCGAACCTGTAAGTTAGGTCACTTATTATCCCCACTTTACGGATGAGGATCCAGGTGAGGCTACACTGAAGCTTAAGAGAAGTTCAGTGACTCACTGCCCTGTGCTAGATCAAATCTAAAGTCCTCGGCTTAACTGTCAAGACACTGAACTGGGCCTTCTTTATTTATACAGTTTCATTTTTCAACACCACTCAATGTCCTTATCCTCAGGGAATCTGGGATGGGTTTTTGAAACTTCTTGTTCTAGCACAGGGTCCTTTCCAAGGCAAGAGGGCTGCAGAAGCAGCTTGAAGCCTGAGTTCTAGCTTTGGCTTTGCCTCTGGGATACTGAACAAATCACCTTCCCTTGGTTGGGGTCCCCAGCTGAAGAATGAGGGGAGCAACAGTCTCCATGGCCTTAATCGCTCCAGACTCTAGTATGCTGTGGGACAACATTTCTGCCTAATAGCCTGGGAAAGCAGGAGAAGCCCAGATTCTGTTCTCTGCTCGGTGGCCAGCTCACCCCCAGAAGTGGCTCCTTTTATTGCACTCAGACCAGAGTAGATCCCTCAATACCGTTAGTCGCCAGGCAGAAGCACATGGATGGGGTACCTGAAAAGCTGGACCAAGGAGTGCCCTCAAAGAAGCTGAAGGACCTCAGCAGTGAAACAGCCATAAATGAAGAATGGATTGGGGGAGGCTGCTCAGATCTGGCGGTGGGGGCGGAAGGAGGATCAGATGACCTCCAGAAGTCCCTGGTGTCCTCTCCCCAAGGAAACTGGTCTTGTGGGTTTCCTGAGCTAGATTGATTCCAGGCCTGGAATCCATCAACCCCTTCATAATACAAATAATCACCAAATGTGCTCAAGCACTCGGTAGCCTGGATATTCACTCTAGCAATTCTCTGTGTGGACGGTGATTAGACCATCATTATCTTAATGCTTCTTAATTTATCTTTCTGATTAGCAACTTACCATTTTATTTGCAAAAAATAGCCTTCTGCTGGGTGGAAGCCAGCCGAGCACAGCAGCTGTCATTTTCTCTGTACTAAATCAGGCCAGGCTTAAGTTGGTTTTCGGGTGATGCTATTGCATGTGTCTTGGTGCTCACACACAGCACAATCCATCATGGTTGTTGTAAAGACTCACCCCCGGGGGGCTGCAGGCTGAGAGGTCACCTCTACCCAGGGAAGAAATCCAGGCTAAGGCACCCCCTCCCCCATCAACACACTCGGGGAAGGACTCCCAGAGTCTGCCCAGCATCCTGCCCGTATGGGACAGCCCACGGGGTAACCCACTGCCGGGAAGCAAAGTCAGTGGTACCTGCAACATAATAAAAGCTGCCATCTCAAATGCACCTGCCCTGTGCCAGGCACCGTGCAAAGCACCTGATACCCATGATCTCATTCAATTCTCAAAACAACCCTATAGGTGTGTGCCACTGTTATTTTCATTTACAGATGGAGACACCAAGGCTGAGACAAGTTATGTAATTTGCCTACGGCTTGTAAGTTGCGGAGCGAGCTCTGAATCAGATCTGTGAGACTCTCAGAACTGATCTCAAATGCCATGTTATAGTACCTTCCCAGGCAGAGTAGACACAGCAGGAGATGAGAGATGTTAGGGCAAACATCATCAGGGTGACTTTTGAATAGTAACACTTTCCTGCTTTCTCACTCACAGAACTGGCTCAAAGCAGCATCTCTTCATCCTAAGCCACAAACATCATCCTCATCTTTCCCACTCTCCGCCACCACGAGCAGGTCCACGCTTGCACGCTGCTACTAGGTGTCAGGCCCTGGGTCACAGAATGTTTTCCTTTTAAGCTGACCCTTCTGTTTTTCCATCTTCTAACCAGGAACAAATCGTACTGCCTTCTGAGTCCTACTTCTTTCCAGAAAATATCTTTACTGTTTTCTATCCCTGAAACATACAGGTCATGGCTCTGGCAATCGCTGCTCTACTATTGTCCCTAAGAGGTCCATCGTATTTATTCTACTTGGGTGTCAAACCCTACACTTCATATATTTCGATTGTTCTTACTTCCTCCAGAAAGCAGTATACCTAGATATTCAGGTACATGAGGGAAGGCAGAGAGGGGGAGGGGGCTTCATTACTTGACTCCTAAAGTCTCCAGAGGAGGTCCTTAGGTGGAGGGAACTCATTGAAGTAGCAGGTGACTGTAATGTTGTGTCTTAAGCCTAGTCTTGGTTAAAAATATTTGTTTTAATGTTTATTTTTGAGAGAGAGAGAGAAAACATGAACATGAGTGGGGGAGGGGCAGAGAGAGAGGGAGACAGAGGCTCTGCATTAATAGTACAGAGCCTGACACAGGGCTCAAACTCATGAACTGGGAGACCATGACCTGAGCCGAAGTCAGACACTTAACTAGCTGAGCCACCCAGATGCCCCGAGCCCAGTCCCAGTTCTTGACATGTCATCTGCCTAGCCATATATTTTCCTGGTTAACAGACATGCCTTCACTAAGCTCTGTCTATGAGGCTCTAGTCTGCACTAGTTAATGTGGTAGTCATCAGCCACAAGTTATTTAAATTTACATGGAAAATGCAGTCCCTACTTTTACCAGCCATATCACAAGTGTTCACGTGGCTGGTGGCTACCAAACTGGACAGTACAGATACAGAACATTTCCATCACTGCAGAAAGTTCTAATGGACAGCACCGGTCCAGATAATTTAGTCCTCCAAACCCACTTGGAAGCCTTTGTAAACTAGGCTGGATACCTACTAAGGTGCAAATTTAATGGATTATGGTCAAATATTGCCCTCACTTTGGTTTAGACAGACCAGGGCTTTTCATTTTTTTTTTTTTTAATATTTATTTATTTTTGAGACAGAGAGAGACAGAGCATGAACGGGGGAGGGTCAGAGAGAGAGGGAGACACAGGATCTGAAGCAGGCTCCAGGCTCTGAACTGTCAGCACAGAGCCCGACTCGGGGCTCGAACTCACGGACCGTGAGATCATGACCTGAGCCGAAGTCGGACACTTAACCGACTGAGCCACCCAGGCGCCCCAGACCAGGGCTTTTCAAAGTGTGTCCTCACCTAGCAGCATTATCTGGGAATGAGTCAGAAATGGAAATCCTTAGGCCCCATCTCAGCCATACTGAATCAGAGACTCTGGAGGTAGGCCCAGCAATCTGTGCTTTAACAAGCCCTCCAGGGGATTCCAGTATGCCACGTGTTGACAGACTTCTGTGTGCTGGCCACCGTCGTGAGCACTTCACAAGTACCATCTCACTTAAACCTGGCAACAACACTGTGACATAAACAGTGTATCCTAGTGTATTTGCAGATAAAGGAATGGAGGTGCTGAGTGGGAAGTAACTGGTCCAAGGTCACACAGCTTCAAGACTGGCAGAGGCAGGTTTCAAACCCGATCTGGTCTGACTCTAAAGCTCGTGCGCTAACAGCCTCCGGTTTGGATGCCCCTCCCTGCCAACTGTTTCTGAGGATCCTTGGGAGACTGTCTTCATCTGAGAAGCTGAACAGTGGGACCCAAGACAGGAAAAAGAATGAGGCCAAACCACCCATGGAGCGGCTGCGGCAACAGCGCCGTTCTGCTAACTGCTGTTAGCTCCACTTTGTCCTAAATGGGGAAATGAGGTGGATTTGGGTAACCCAAAAGCCAGCCCTCTCTACTCGGGGCAATGGTCTTTTTCTGGTTCTTTCCAGATTGGCCGGGCACTCAGGAATCTTGTCTGAAGAGTACGTGTAAGTTCAGAGGGCTGCATTGCTCTAAAAATAAACTTCTTCCCTGGATAAGTGTAGATTTGCTTTTCTTAAGAGTTCAAGAAAACCGCCAGTGATTGTATTAGGGGATTAGAGCGAGAAATTGCTGTTCCTTCTTTAATCTCTGCAGTAGTCCCTAGGCTGGTAAGTCGGATTTTACAGGAAAGGAGACACATGGTTTGTTCTGTACGAAAGTCATGTTCCTGAAACATTCAACAAACATCCATTGAGCACCCATGTTATCCAGATACTTTCCCTCAGGCCATCTCATTTAATCTTCAGCAAAGCCCTATAGGGACCTATTATTTAAGACAGTGGCTATTATTTTTCCCATTTGACAGATAAGGAAAGAGAGGCATTCAACTGCTAAGTGGCCAGTCAGAATTAAAACCCGGATCTGCCTATTTTGCAAGTTCTCACGCTTACTTTTTCTTACTCTTACTTACTTTTGCAAGGTCTTACTCAAGCCTACCGTGTCTGGCACTGGCGTAAATTAACAGAAGGGACTGGGGACAAACACAAGAAAATCTCAGGCACAGCAGCCTGATAAATAGAGACAGGGAAAGAGGTTCTGTGTGATGGCAGGTCAGCCATGGGGAAGGCTTCGAAGGAACATTTTCCAAGAGGATTTGTGTAATTTGGGCTTGTTCTATACATTGCTAGGATTGTATCTCACCGTATCACATGCATATACCCCAGGCTTTCAATCCCTTTCCTCCTGAGGTAGTTCTAAGCTGGTGCTGGCCACCAACTCTCACAGGCCCTCGGGGGAGACATGGCCCCAGCAGGTAGCCTGCACTCCAGAGGACACTGAGTCCCATGTGACCTTGATGCGAGAGCTGGGCTTGTCTGCCTGGACCAGCTAGTTCTGAATGATCTCTAGAGTATGAGCAGCACCTGATTCCAGAAAAATCTGTCTAGCTGGTGCCCAGGAAGCCAGTACAGTTTACTCAGATCTCCAGTGTCCGGTTTTCCCATCTGTCTTAACCCTCTGCTTGGGGATGCTCAGCCTTCTGGCCTAAGACAGACGGCCCACAGTCTGCCCTCCTGGAAAGCAAGCAGGACTCAGTGGGCAGGAGGGAAGGGGCCAGGCACAATCCTTGCACCATTTAGAACTGAAGAACGTCCATCTCCCTGGCACCAGGGACAGCCAGAACCTTGCCATGCCTGTGCCATCACACATGGGCTGGGCGGCCCATGTGGAACCCTCAGGGGTGATGCAGGGCTGTGTGAGTGTATCAGACATGAAGCCTAAACCTTGGAAGAACCCCAGCCAGCCCTTTAGAAAGAGGACTGAGGAGAAACACGTATTGCCCCTCATATTGCCTGGGACACTCACAGAGGGCTCTACCAGATAGCAATTTTAACTCACATCCAGTTAGGATTTCCTCGGGATAGTTTAGTCACTCTCTGAATTACGGGGTAAAGCTAGAGAAGACCCATCCTATTCTCTTTCTGAGTTAGGGTGGCTGGTACCTGTCCTCCCCTGACATTTAGGATACTAAAGTCTGACAGGGAACTCCAGAATGCCAGAGAGGAACTTTTTAGGGGAGACAAGGCCTCTCCTTGCCTCTGTGCAGATGGCCTGGGCCCCTCCTCCCCCAGCCCTAATTTCCCATTCAAGATCCGGAATGCTGGTCCCCAGATGCCTGCAGGTTAAGAGGGGTGGTTATAAGCTGAGCTTCAAGCAGCCCCAGGAGCCTGGGTGCAGGTTCAGGCTGTCACGAGGTGCATATCAAAGCCGGAGTTTAAAAACTGTACTGGGAATAGTGCAATTATCTCGCTTCACCACATTTCTCAGCCCCGACTGAGGTTTAATTAAAGCCAAGTAAAAACACAGAGTCGCCATTTCAGATATCACCCCCACTGCATGCTGGTTAAAAAAAAAAAAAAAAAAGGGAAAGAAAAAAAAAACCTTTATCAGGGACTTAAATTTTTTTCTGTGGGTATCTTCCAGCTCAGTTGGATATTATTCCTTCATAACAGCCCCTTTAAAGAAAAAAATATATATATTTAATATATATGTATAAAATGAGTTAATCCCCCATAATCTCCTTGAGTTGTACCTAAAACACAGTTTCTTGCAGGTGACCTTTTCAGAAAAGGCTGTTCCTATGGCAACCGCATTGTTTGATTCAGTCAAGAGAAAAATGCTGCATGGAAATGTATTTAATTTTGCTTAATTTGATGCCGTATTTAACACTTGCGCAGGCTGAAAGGAGAGACGGGCTGAAAGGCAGCAGTCAGCTCATCGGGGCAGTTCACTGGCCCCCTCTCCTGAGGGCGAAAGGACCCCCAGACACCACCACCCACTTGGCTCCTGCCTGGCTTGGGGGGAGGGGAACAGGACTCAGGGTGTTCTGCAGGAAAGAGATGGACAGGGCCTACCAGGCAGTCCCTCAGAGGCTGGGCCACAGGGCAGACACCGCACGTTGAATGAAAACATAGCACACACTGGTGACTTGGTGACATAGCTTTGGACCAAAATGTGAAGAGGCTCCCGTGGCATTTCCTCATCTGAAATGCGAGGCCATTGAATGCAAAGATCTCTCAGGTGTCTTTTTAGCGCTAAGCCCACAAGTCCCCGTGTGCAAGTCTGGTCTCCTCAAGCAGACTTCGAGCTTCACGGAAGTGGCCGGGCACAGGGCAGATGCTCAGTAAACGTTTCACTCATTTGGTCAGACAGGAGCCAGCTCCAGGACATGCCGCAGCCCAGTCCTGAGAGGTGTGGGTGTAGCCTTGCCCACTGCAGTTCACAGGCCACTCCAACTACTTTTTGCCACATACAATCACAGATGGAGATCCTACAGTAGGGTAAGCTAGGGCAACCGACCACAGAGAGTGACAAGGATGGAGACCCTAGTCCAAGCTCTCTGGTTTCCAGTGATCTTGGCAAGCGAGGTACGTGTTCCTGTTTGGGGCAAACATGGTGACCCCAAGACAAGAATAGCGCAGCAAGACGAAGTGCTGTCCCAGAGGCAGCCAGGAGGCTCCTGCTCCTTCTGCCTCAGCCCTAGACAAGCGGCATATACAAACTATACGCATACCTCTAGTCCCAGTAAGCTCTAATTCCACTTAATAGCTTGATGACCTTGAACAAATTATTTATCTGAAAAGTAAAAGAGTTGATTGGGGATATCTAAAATGCTTTTCCTACTTTGATATTCTTTGGGATATGATTCTACTCTTCCATTCCCATATGTGAACTGCTAGATGAGAGGGCTAAATTAGCCACTACATCGTACCAACTCCAGTAACTCAGAGCCTCTCCTCACGCCTTCAACTGGAGCCCCAACATCTCTATCATGAGCCAGACTGAACCATGTTAATGTCCTCAACTGCGGATGGCTATGACATTCAGGACTAATCTCATCATGCCTCCGTTTCCCATTTACCTGAGGTGCCATCAGAAACCTAAGCTTACCTGATCATGCGTCACTGTATAGACATTCAACTGCACGCTCTTGTGTCCACCCCATCCCCCGACCTCTCCCTCTCTCCTCCTTCCCACATCATTTGAGTGTGCCATCTGGAAATCTTGGTCCTCTCTGACTGTCTCCTTCACGTTCTTGCTTTAAGTGAAACCCAGCTTCCCCCTGAGGACATGTTCCCTTAGAAGCCCTTTCCAACAGAGGCAGATCTGTCTCCCACATCTAATGTACTTCAGAACAGGAGGGGAGTATTTGCCTACCTTGCTCCTCATCTAAACTGTCTCTTTTTTCTTTCAAAAACCCAAGCTTATTTGAAGAGCTTATCATCAGATCTCTTGACCCCTCCTACATACATAATTCTATCTTTCTACCAATTTCCTGGTCATTCCCCAGCACTCATGGATGGCTTCAGCATCTGGATTTCTGACTCCTTCACTACTACTCCTGCCATCATCATTGGAGACTTCAACATCCATGAAGATGATCCATCTGATACCCTGGCCTCTTAGGTCCTTGACCTTCTAGCCCCGATGAGCTTTTGCTCTAATCACCCCAATCACTGAATCACCTACTAAATGTAGATTTCTAACATCCCACTTTCTGCGGGATGCCCATCACTGCCCTCTTTAGAGCTAGCTTACCCTGACGCTCCACCCCATCAGTTCTTCAACCTCATCAAGACTTTCATTCCATTAAAATCCACTTTTTTGGGAGGTTGATATCCATTCCTATCACTCCCTGTGTGTCTACTTCCTTCCTTATCCAGCTCTGATTCCCCAATCCAACACTTGAACTACTCCCTTGCCAATACCCTGAATGCCTAGCTCTCCTTCCCCTGTACCAGTCTAACAGAACTCCAGCTCTGGTATTCTATCCATTTACTAGTGGCCTGCACCACAGCAGCTGAATGTTGCTGAGAAAAATGACACAAATTTGCTGACTTAGACTCGGTACAAACATGACCACAAATCTCACTTGACACTGTCAGAGAAACCTACTACACTTCCTCAGAAAATTCAATTTCCCAGTCTCTGGGGAAACTATCCCACTTCCTTTTCTCTCCTCAAATCTCCAACACTCCCTTCCCTAGCCCATTCTCAGCTGATGACCTTGCTGTATATTTCACAAAGAAAACAGATTTCTATATAAGATGAGAACTACCTCATCTTCCCATCAACAAGTCCTTTACTGTATCCGCATCAGAACCAAAATACTCTGACTACCCCAGGTGCAATGGAAAAAGAGTCCTGGCCCCTACCCAAGGTCAACACCTTCCCTGGGTTCTGAACCCATTCTCTGCCCTCACTTTTTTTTTTTTTTCAACTCTTCTCTTCCTTCTTGCATTATCATTTTCTCCGTCTTTATAGGGTCATTTCCATTGATACCCAAACATATCTCTTAAATAAACTCTCCCTTGACCCCACCCCCTCCTCCAATTTCTACCTCTTTTTGAGCTCCCCTTCACAGGACATCTGTTGAAAGGAGTCCATACTCACTGTCTCCGCTTCCTCACCTCTATTATCTTCTCATCAAATAAAGCCCATTCCAACTGCCACTCCACTGATGACCAACTGGCAATGTTATTAATGATTCCATCTTGCTGAAATGGATGGTCAATTCTCTGTCCTCATCTGCAGTCAGCACAGTTAGCCAATTGTTCCTTCCCAAAAAGCTTTCTTCTCCAGGTTCTGTGACACCTCACTCACCTGGTTTTTCTCATACCTCACTGGCATGCTTTCTCAGTCTTTGTGGGCATTTCCTACAAATAATGGAAGGAGACTGAGAAAGTGTGCCGATGAGGTATGATAAGTGTCTTCAGTACTTTTCCCTTCTAGAATGCTCTGTCTCTATGTGGCATTACCTAGTCTTGTAGCTTTAAGTACTTTCCTTCACACTCTGGTCTCTCAGATTGACATCTCCAGCTGCATCTTCTACCAGGTCCCCAGACATCTGTATTCAGCTGTCTGCTCAACATCTCTATTTCAGTGTCTAAAAGGCAACCTAGACTTAGCATATTCAAAACGGACCTTTCCCTTCTCAAGTCCACATCTTCCCTTCCGCCAAGCCTTCCCCACCTAAGTAAAAGTGCACTCTCCACTTACTTGCTGAAAACCCAGGAATCGGTCTTGATTCCTTCCCATTCTCTCCTCCCCCACTTCCGGTTCACTAGGAAGTCTTTTAGGCCTGACTCCCAAAGTACACAGGATTAGAGCCACCTGAATCCAACTACTGTCCCCTGTCTTCTATGTCCATGGCCAAGACCAAGTCTCCCTGACCCCACACAGCAGTCAGACGGGTCTTTCTACAGCAGAGTTGGCTTTCCTCATTCCTCCATGGACAGCCTTCCAATGGCTCTCCACTGCATGTGGAGTAAGACCTAAATGCCTGTCCATGGCCTCCTGACCCTTTGAATGGCCTCTGTCTGCCTCTCTGATCTCAGGTCTCTCTGTGCCCTCTCTCGTCTACGAATTCCCAGCTGCATGGGGTCAGGCCCATCGGTGACTCTGCTCTTACTTTTCCTTCCAATGGAGATGTTCTTCTCTCCCATCCATTATGTGGCTGCTACCTTCTCAGCCACCAAATTTTGATACAAATCTCCCATCCTCATTCTCTCTCTCTCTCTCTCTCTCTCTCTCTCTCTCTCTCTCCCCACCTCTCCCCTGTTCTCTCTCTCAAAATAAATAAATAAACATTAAAAAACAAACAAACAAACAAATCTCCCATCCTCAGAGAGGCTTCGCCAACACCAGCCAAGGCACTCTCCCACAGCATCTACCTTATCTTACTCACAGCATTCATCAGCACCTAACATTTTCTTATTTCCATATGTGCTTCCTTGTTTATTCACTCTCTCCCTCCCCACTTAGAATAGGAACTCCCTAATGGCAGGGACTCTGTCTTGTTTACCACTCTTCCTTGCACTTACAATAAGGCCCTGCACACGGTAGGAACTCCATGTTTGTGGACTGACTTCCTGAAGGAAGCAATTTGTGGCTAGACACGAGGGGCAGAGGGAACTCTGAGACCCAGCATGGAGGTGGTGTGGGAATAAGAATGAGATGGGAGCTCCATGAGGACAGGCGCTGCTGTCTCCCTTATGCCCAGGACTGCACCTGTAGCCATGCCTGGCTCAGAGCGGTACATATTAAATATGTAGGACACAGAGCATCTCAGAGGCGGGCATTCTCTTAGCACCTGGATTAATCCTCCACCTAAAGCAAGATTTTCTGCTTCTTCTTACATCTCTGGCAGGTGATCTTTCAGCCTTCCAGGATCCTAGAATATTTATGGAGGAAGCTTCGCAACTGAGAGAGTAGCCCGAGGCCACTGCCCACAGAGCCTAGCCTGGGCTGGGCTTGGCCCCCAGCCCTCGGTCAATCTTTCTCATTGCTGACTAGTCTTTTTGTCTCCATTGTGCACCCTGTTTGCACATCCTTGTCTGTGTTCTTGGTGCTGTGACTGCTGCACAGCTTGTTTTGTAGTTTATTAGACGGTTAAAAAAAAACAAAACACACAGCTTTACAAACAGCTCTCCTACATGAACTGGCGGATCTCCAGTGCATGGGGCCAGCACGGCAGAGGTGACAGAGTCCCGCACGGCATGGCTTCTGTGCTCTTGTGAGGGATTATGACCCCGTTTGGGAGCCAGGATACCTAGTCTACTGCTGCTAAACATCCCTCGCCCTTCTGAGGGCTAATCGCTCCCTCCCCCACGTCATGAAGGGCAATGTGGCACAGTGGTTAAGAGTGTAGACCCCTGCATCATTCGGACCTGGGTAAGACCTGGATTATGTGACCACGGGCAAGTAACTAGTTCTGGGAGTCTCATCCGTAAAGTGAGGATAATAATAACATTTAGTTTAAGGGATTAGTATAAAGGTAAATGAGATGGCAAATGCAGAGTGTCCGGCACAGCTCTGGACATGGAGTGAGCATTCAATACGTGAGAATTGTCATAGATATTAGGTCCTCCAGTTCCACCCTCTGGCCCCAGAACCAGGATAATGCTACCTTCTCACTTGGCCACTCCCCAGTCTTACTCAGAATATCGAAGAAGATTCTTAATCTGCTGCTTCCCGTTCACACGACTGTCCACGTCGCATGGGGTGTCTTTGAGGATAAACTCAAGGGTTAGCCACACCCACACAGTCTTGAATCATACACCTCAACAAGCAGCTAAGCACTTATTTAAATCTTCGTGATTATGGGGGAGAACCCCAGAGAAAGTTAGAGCTAAAAGGACCCCCCCCCCCTCCTTCTCATTTTGCTAATCAGGAAACTATAGCACATGAAAGCCCATAAGGTCACATAGTGACAGCTGGATCTGGACCTCAGGCCTCCTAACTCAGGAAGGCACACTGCCCACCCATCCTCCCATCCTCATTCCCCAATTCCCTTCCACATAGAAAAGGACTGGATAAGACACAGACTATGAGGCATTTTTACACCAGAACGTCTCTTCATCTCGGCCAAAGCTGAGAAACGTTGTCTCTGCACCGTTTTTCCTCACCCCTTAGGGAGGAGAGTGGCCCAAAGGGAGTCTCCGGGGCAGAGGGCAACTGAATGCCAAACAGAGTGGTGGCTGAGACCCTGAACTGGCTTCCTCCTGCCCCGCACCACCCCCCACCTTCCCTCTCCAACTCTTACTTGCCCTCCCTCCTTTTGCATTCTCTCCTTTTCTCATTTCGCCCGGGCTGCCTGCCTTCTCGGCTGTTTGCTCAGAAGCTGGGCTCTGTTTGCTGAGCTGTTATTCATTTTCATATTACCTGGGATATTTTCAGCTGCTCCTCTGGGTTTTTAGAAGAATTTCAAGTGGTGGGAAGCAACGTGGGCTGCAAAGGCAAATATGCATCCGTGACCTCTGAGCCTCACCTGGGGAATTTGCTCATCTTATCGGCTGCCTTCCTGACTAGCACAGCCACTGGCTCCCAGCCTCACGCTCGGCCTCTCATCCTGGGCTTCGGGGAGCGGGGCATGCTTTTAGGCAAACAGGCTGCAGGTTTCCTCAAATCCATGAGTGATGCATCAGGCCGGCTTGCATCAGGCTCTTGAGTGATGGCCTAATGACTTGTAGGGCTCTGGGCCCTGCCTCCCTGAGAGGACCCCCTCCCTGCACTGCAGCCAGGCCAGAGAGAGAGCATCTCACAGGTGCTTTCATCTCCCACCCCCACCCTGCCACCTCCCTGCAGAAGCAAGGAGCACGAGGCAGGCAGAGAAGTCACCTCTGGCAAACAGCCTCAGGAAAGCATTGCTTCGCTGCTGTCGTTCCAGACACACGAGGACCCAACGTTGAGGTCGTGGAACGACAAAGAAGGGAGAATGGCATAAACAAGAAGGCTGCTCCTACAGGAGGGAGCTGGAGAATTGTCCCTGTGACCCATTACCAGACAAGATCGACTCCTGAGAGGCATCTCTTTAACCCCGACCTCAGAGCAGAGCAAGGCCTGAATCCTCTACATGATGGAGGGGACGGAACAGAAGGGTGCGGGCCATCAAAGGAACATGGGTATGAAACCAGATGACCTCAACTGAGGCTTGGTTATCCCATATGTTAGTCATGTGACCGTGGCAAGTCACTCAAAACTCCTGTCTCTGCCATCTCAAGTATAAAACCGGGACAACAGAATCTGTCTCGGGGCTGATGTGAACACTACAGAAGGTAATGTGTGAGCAAGGGCTCCCTATGTGGTGATGGTCTTTGTAAATGCCAGTTATTCTTCATCCAGAAGAATAACTTTTTTTTTTAAGTTGAGAGAGAGAGAGAGAGAGAGCGCACAAGTGGGGAAGGGAGAGAGAGAGAGAGACAGAATCCGAAGCAGGTTCCAGGCTCTGAGCT
The DNA here is from genome assembly GCF_024362965.1 of Panthera pardus. Taxonomy (NCBI): domain Eukaryota; kingdom Metazoa; phylum Chordata; class Mammalia; order Carnivora; family Felidae; genus Panthera; species Panthera pardus. The sequence continues at coordinate 92,925,373 of NW_026526677.1, forward strand.
GTCAGCACAGAGCCCGACGTGGGGCTCGAACCCATGAACCGTGAGATCATGACCTGAGCTGAAGTCAGATGCTTAATGGACAGAGCCACCCAGGAGCCCCCAGAGGCAGACATTCTATCAGCAGACCAATCATGAAGGATCCAGAATCAGGCACACTGAGACAGACTTATGGAACAACACCTAGCCTGCTCTTCTCACACCCCCGTGCTCTCTGAGACCCAGCGGCACCACTGCCACTGGCCCTCATCCCCCCTTTTCCTCTAAGCCTCCACGGAATTTGTTCGAAATGTTCTAGGACACTAGGCAAGAGGCCTGGGATATTGGATATGTGTTGGGTTTAATAAAAGGCCTTGCGTGGCTCTGGGCTTGTTGTGTTCTCTAGGTTTGTCACTGTCGTGCTTATGGCCTGTGGTACCGCCACTCCAGGCAAAGACATCGGTAAAACAAGAGCAGGTTTTATTAACAGGATTGAGAAAGCCGGTGGCGCATCCATCATGGGATGTGGACAGCAGTGGCTTCCTCATCAGCATGGCAGGCCCCTCAACGGCTCCTGTCAGAGTCCCCTCACTTTGGATTCTACAGGCTGCATGGAGCCGGAACAGGCTCTGGGCCATGAACTAGAGCAGGGCCCGCAGAGGAGATGCTTCTTTATGGGCCTTGAAGGATTTTTTTTCTTGAATAAGTCATCAAGTAGCTTATTGCTCTTTTCACGAGAGGACAGACATTGAAGGACTAAGAACAACTGAAGCCAGAACCTTCTCGGGGGCAGGAACTGAGCCTCCTCTGAAAACCAAGTGCTCAGCAAAGTGCCCTAAGATAGAACGTCTGATAATACTGAATGAATGAATGAATGAATGAACGAATGCATGAAAAAAAAGTGGGGCTGAAGCTGAACCACGTATGTGTTCTGACATGGGATGGAGGTAGGGGCTGGGAAGCTACCCCAGTGCAAATGATGAGAGGTCAATTCCAGGCAGAAGAACACGGAACACACATCTAGGCAGCATTCAGTACTGGAGCCCATGAGTCTCTCTGATAGGACATAAAGGCAAAAGCCCATTTTCTAAAAGCGGGGCAAAGGGCCAAGTTGGACTTGCAGAACCCAGAGTCCCTGAAAATCTTCCCTCCAAAGAAAGCCAGAATATAGCATAGAGCCTGGGTAGGACCCAGTCCGAGGGCAGAAGTCCTGTGGCCCCTGCCATGGGGAGAAGAGAATGGTAGGTAGAATAGAAAAATGAAGTCATTCAAACTTCCTTCTTCCAAATCCCTAACAAGATCATGAGCTCCCTGTAAACAACACAGAAATCAAATCACCAGGGGTTATCCCTGTAGAATCTTCTGTTTCACCCCCAAGGCAACCAAGACTCAGCCTCTTTGCTCTCAGCCAACCGAGAGCTCCTGACAGTCTGGAGAACCCCTTACACAGGGCCTAAGTCAGATGTCACCCTCTCTGAATAGCCCAGTCCCGTCATAGACCCACATCCAGGGGCACATGTGTGGGGAGGAGAGCGGGGTGGGTTATGATTTCCATGCTTCTTCCTGCCATCCTATTTTGGAAGACATGAAATACAGAGAGCATCAGAAGAGCTCTTCTGGGAAGGTGGACTGGAAGCTGGATGCCACCTGTTTTAATTTTTTCCTCAATGAAATTAAGGCTGGGAGGCCACACTGGCCTTCCAGACAAAGAGTGGCAAATGGCTAACTACAAAATAAAGTTTTTTTTCCAGGGCATCAGTTGTCCCCTCGTTACTCTCCACTCCTTGAACCAATTAACGATAGTCTGGGCCACAAGCATATAGGAGATTTTTAGTCTGGGGACACACACAGCGAACAATGCCAGGCATGGGACAATTAGAATAGATAGTCAATAGGGAAAAAGGCTAACAAATGCTACATAAAAACTGAAATTAAAATCCCCAGAGCTTCAGCCCAAAGTCTGGGTCCTTGAGATCATGCATGGAGAAGTATGTCACGGGAGGGTCAGCAGTCTCCAAAGAGAGCCACTCACCTAACTGCAGAGGGGGAGCCACACCTGGAGTCCAGAATAAGAAAGAGAATGTTCAGGTCATGTATTTGGCTTTCAGAATCCCAGAGAGAGCAGGCCGGTGCTAGCTACAGTCTTATTTGCAAAGCAGTGATAAATAAACCCACAGGAATCGATAAATCCAGGAACACGGAGTTATTCAAATACTAGCCATGAGTCCTTGAACCCTGGGAGAGGTTCTTCTCTGGTGGATAGATTCCTGAAGATAGCCAGAAAGATTGTTTAATGGGGACAGGGAATGAGCAGAGGCAATGGCAGAATCTTCAGGAATTGTTGACAGTCTCATCTCCATTGCCGGTCTTGTTTACTGTGTATTTCTAGGGCCAACAATGATGCCCAGCACTGACGTGAAGCACTCCATAAATATTTGTTAAATGAAACCATGCAAGAAGCCCAATCTCTAGGAACTATTTATTACTATTTCCCAAGCTAATCCTATGTGGGAACTCACCCAAACTTCAAGGAACACCACCATGCCCCTCTCCCCACACTGCAAAATGTAAAAATGGCCTACAACTAAGGTCCCAGTATCCTTTTGAATGCATGTGACCAAAGGCACTTGAAAAGACCTAGAATACCCTGACCCCCCAATCTTCTGAAGAAAGAAGTGAGTCTCCTATCTCATTTCCAGACTCACTCCCAGCACCACACTGGAGGGTGGACATTCCCTGCCTCCATCAACCAAATGCACACAAGTAGCAAATGGCCAAGGGGCCAAGCGGGCTTTGATCTGGGAGACTTTGTCACCCCTCTGCAAGTGTGAGCAGACAGGCCGGATTCCCCAGCTCTGGCGTTAATTGTAGCCCGTGCGCTATGATTACAAAATGGAATTAAATGACATGCCAAATTAAAGAGTTATTTTTTCTAATAAATATTTTGCATAGGATGTGTTTATAATGGCATTAATTATTTACACTGCCATATAGAGAAAGCATAAATATAAAGAGAGAGATCAGACGGTTCCTGTAGGAGAAATAAAATGAAAATTTCCATCAAGATGATGAATACCTGTGGTCTAACTTTGGGGCTGGGGCTGGGGGGAGGTGGAGAGAGAGGGACATCTTGAGAACACATCTGACAAACGCTATTGAGGCTTTTGAGGGTGGAATATGTTAAAAATGAAAGTGAGTACAGAAAGTTTAAATATTTAATACCTGCATTAATTCTAATTCACACTTTCTTTATTTTTCAGATTAAAAATTTACAAGAATCCCCATCTCTTTCATCCTTCTCCTCCCGTGAGGCACTTTATGGTCACCGTTCCAGGACCACCTCTGGCAGCCCGCGGGGACAAAGGGGGCATGAGAAGAGTGGCACCCATCCCCCACCATGGTGGCACCCGTCTCCCCACCCCCCACCCCCCCGCCCCAGACATCTCCCCCAACTCCACTCCAGGAAGCCACTGTGTTGGGTTTCTGGCGCCAGCATGACTGATGGGACCAAAGCCACTTCCTGGCCTCCTCAGCTGGCCCCAAGAGGGCCACAGAATTCTCAGAGATTATGCAGCCAAGCTGTGGGTTTAAAGTACTTGCCCAAGTCCAGACCTTGTGGGCATAAAAGAGATATTCCTACTGGACTGATTTCTCCTCGAAACAAGAGATTCTTGTCACATGAAGTTCTAGGCTCCCCTGCCCTCCAGGAACTTTTAGTCAAAGGCCTAACAGATCACCTTTACACTCTTTAAATAATGCAACTTTAAATTCTGCAAACCAGAATTAATTTGAATGCAAGGAAGAAATAACGTCTTGAGGACCACAGTTAAGAGAGTAACGCTAGGACATAACTTCCAAGCTTCAGCCCCAGTCCCAAACCTAGCATTAAGGTGGTGAGCAAACTCCCCTCATGACAAGAACAAAATATCCACCTGCATTCCTTTAAAAAGCACTTTCCCACATCACAGCTGACCCTACTGTTCTACTCAGTGACAAAGGTGCTATTATCAGCCTTCATTTTATACACAGGAAACCCAGGTTCTGAAAGGTCACGTGACAAGTCCAAGGTCTCCCTAGTCTAAATTAAAATTCTTCCCCCTGTTAATGATACAGCTTCTCCAGTACATGGTTCCCAAATATGGGACATAGAAGGAAAAGGAAAACTGAGCTGAGAGATGTTTTTTAATGCTCTTCCCTGATTTCTGAGTGGCCGGTCTGCCTAGTGGGCTTATATTTTCAGGATGACAGCAATGTGGCAAGAGCGACCACACTCTGCTAAGCTGGTGGGTCTGCTGTGTCCTCCTTCCTGTTTTCCTTCTGAGACTCTCAGTGACTGTCAGGCCGGAGACCCTCAGAGGAAAGTTGTCGATAAAGTTGTCTCAAAGTCTGAGCATTCCTCTGACCCTACGGGCTTTAGATTGTCAGACACGGATATGGTGTTTTCTCCCTTCTTCTCTCATAGTATGCGCCCCCCTGCCCCCACTTCCATCACTTACCACAGATTCCTTTGCAAAATACCTTCATAAATAGTGCTGATTAGCTCCTTGTTCTAATCAGGCCTCTGCTTAGAGACAATTCCCTGCCCCCAGCCCCACTGCTCCTCTTGCATCTACTGATCCACAAAGCTCCTGTAAATCAGCAGAGAAAACACACACACACACACACACACACACACACACACACAAGCACAAGCACACACGCACCCACCATCAGAAAGCTGAGCAGGAAATCGCGCCTGTGGTGGGGATCTGGCGCTGAGAGATGTTTGGGGTTGTTTGTTGTTTTTACTCCCAGATACCTGCTGGAGCAGGGCCAGCCCTTCAAATGAGATGAGCAGAGCTAGAAACCATCCCAGCTTAATGTCTGGAGAGCGGAATCCCTCTGAGTGGTTCCTTCTTCCTCTCTCTCCCATAATTCACACAGCCTCCTCCTGAAAGGGCAAGGAAATTGAAGCCCCCGGCCAGGTAGAGGGCATGACTGGATGAGCTCAAAAGGACCAGCTTCAGAGACAGCTACTCTCCTGCTGAGCCTCCAGGACAAGCACATCCTCCTATTCTCTGCACAGAGAGCACAATTCAGGCTCAGAGTTAGAGCCGCGTGGGGACAGGAGCATGCACCCAAGAATGGGGAGATCCATTTGGTAGACCAGTTGCTTGAGCTGCATCAACAAATCTACCCACCCTTCCCAATTTCCCTGGTTGTGAAATTTTCAGATGATGGAAGGGGAGATAGAAGGAAAGAAGGTGATTTTGCCAAATGAATATGCTGATCAGGGTCCGTGCTGTGGCTGATGACAGTAACAGACACAGTGATGGCAATCACAGTGCGGACACCTTGCAGGAATGAACCCCTTTCTTCCAAGGGCTCTCACCAACCTCTCTCTCACCTAATAAAAATCAAAAGAGAGATCTGATGCTTGCAAGAGCAACACTCCTAAGATCCTAGCACAGTGTGTAGCACATTATAGGCGTTCTTGTTTTTCTCATTTCCCCCTATTCTACCCTCATTTTCCTCTGCTAAATAAAATGATTTAAAACCTGGGTCAAGATTAGGAAGAAAGCAGAGGCCTCTACTGACCCCCAGATCCTGTGTATAGATTGGTTTTGCTGCTGTAAGGGGAAGGAGGGGATGAAAGGCACCTGACAGCAGGGTCTAGGGCCTGGGCAGCCAGGACAGAGGAAGGAAGGGGAAAAAACTCTCCCTTTCTTAAGGGGAGGAGCTCTTGGCAAAAAAAAAAAAAAAAAAAAAAAAAAAAAAGAGAGAGAGAGATCATCTTAATTCATAAAGCTACTTTTATTTTTATTAATGTTTATTTATTTATTTATTTTGAGAAAGAGAGAGATAGAGAGAGAGAGAGAGAGGCAGAGAGAGAGGGAGAGAGAGAGAATCCCAAGCAGGCTCCGGGGCAGATGCAGGGCTCCATCCCACGAACCCATGAGGTCGTGACCTGAACTGAGATTAAGAGTTGGATGCTCAACCGACCAAGCCACCCAGGTGCCCCAAAACTACTTCTGTTTTTAAAAAGCTGTTTTCAGAGGAACTAATAACACCTCCCACCTCTCCACCCCCGACCCCACCCCTCCAAAACAGCAGGCCTGCCTTGCCTTCTCTCTCTGGCGAGTATCCTACTTGCCTGGGGAAAAGAGAAAGGGTCAAGGGCAAAGGGAACCACGGTTGCTAAAAGCCCTCAAAGACCAGTGAGACATGTGCCCACCTGAGAGGCATTTTCCCGAGATGAGGCAAAGTGGGAAAGTGAAGAATGGCGGGTCAGGGGACCGGCCAGCCGTGTGACCTTGGACGAGTCACTTACTTTGAGCCACCGTTTTCTCCTTCCCAAAATAAGAAACATCTTACCTAGTGGGGGTTTCACTCTCTTAAGCTAGTGCTCACTGAGCCTCCCGTGCATGCCGGCCATTATCACATTGATGATGTTACTGCATTCTCACAAGAACCCTGTGAGAAAGGAAGTGCTCCTCCCTCCTGACACAGGGGACAGTGGGGCGGAGGACTGAAGTGGCCTGCCTGTGGGCAGAGGCCCGGCCAGTTATGGAGCTGGGCTGGAGCCCTGGAGTTCCGCTCCGGAGCCCACACACGCTCTGCCACACCACAGCTGTCTCCTGATGGGCAGATGAGGTCATGTACACGCAAGGCCTTCGGAACGTTTAAAGGCTGGAGAACGTGAGGTGTTATTTTTGACAGTTTGGAGAGTGGAGAGGAGAGGGGCACTTTTCCTTTTTTAAGCTTCCCCATGCAGGGTCTTCTCTGTAGACACTTGGCAGCCAGAATTTTCTCCTCCCTTTGTTCCAGAAGCATTGCCTTGCTTTTTGAAGCGGCAAAACCACAGATGACCCACAGACATCCAGGGGGCAGTTGGGGTGGAGGGTGGTGAAGCCTGGGGGCTTCCCTTCCTGGAGAAACCCGAGACAACCCTGTGCTGCCTCTCCACCTCTGCCCTGACTCTGCGAAGGTCTAGGGCAAGGCCTCTCCCTGCCCCAGACTCCAGTGTCCCCATCTGGAATGGAGGTAATCTGAGCAAAGCTGAGCGGCCAGGCACAATGAGGTGGTGGACGAGGGCGGGAGGGCAGAAACCAGTGTTGGGGGTCCCTCCCTGCAAGAGCAGGGAGACAAGGGGAAACTTGTTGTGGGCCATCTGTGGTGCTGGGATGCTCATGAGGAACTTAGAGAAAAACCTTGCAACTTCTTGTAGAGGCTGGTGTTGGCCAGGGTGGGTTTGTTTCTAGGATTTGAAACAAGGGTGCCCTGGTCACAGATGTTGAGGAAGCTCTGGGTTAAACTGAGTTTTCTTTAGTGCTGGACTTTCTTTTTTTGTTTATTTATTTATTTTTGAGAGAGCGCGCGTGCGTGTACGTGTGCACACAAGTGGGGGAGGGGCAGGGAGAGAGGGAGACACAGAATCCGAAGAAGGCTCCAGGCTCTGAGCTGTCAGCACAGAGCCCCACGTGGGGCTTAAATCCACGAACCCGTGAGATCATGACCTTATCTGGAAGTGGGAAGCTTAACCGACTGAGCCAGCCCCTAGTGCTGGACTTCTTAAAATCTTTAAAATTGTAATGAGTCCCGTGACTCTTTAAAAGGGGGTGTTCGTGCAGCTTTACCCAAACTTTGGAACTCATTTCCCCCCCCACAGAGCCCTCTGTGCTGCAGAGTCCACTTTGGGAAGTGCTAATCTAAGGCAACGCTCCCATTTCACAGATGGGGCCAGAGGAGAATGGGAATCTAGGCAGCTTCTAAAATTGCCACTTTCCTGAATGCCCTTCATCCCTAGGGGGCCCAGAATCACTCCACACCTGTTTTCAGGGATTAGAGAAACGTGTCCTGTCCGGCTGCAGCTGTGGTGCATGGAAGAAAGGACATCTGTCCCCTCCTTTTAAGGGTGGGGGTAGTAAATGGGGTGAGGGGAGAGGAAAGAAGAACTAGGCCCCTTGCAAGTGAGAAACCCTTTAACAGAGTAGAGGAGCAAGACAGCTAGACAGGTCACCCTGAGAACACTCTATGCCTCCCCAAGTCTTAGCAAGGACCACTCAGGATGCCAAGTCCCAGCCCCAATGCCCAACCCTGCAGTTATTAGGCCTACTCAGAAACACTATCTTTGACCTCAGTTTCCCCATTTGCTAATGGCTCCTTTCTGAAAATGAACTCGTGTCCAGTGGCTAAGTCCCCAGGGCCCCCAAGTCCACAGTGGCCTGAGCTGCTTTCCAAGGAGCTGGCACCCATCACAGTTTCTGCAGCTGAACAGGGAGCTCAACCAGGGAGAGGAGAGAGGCCGGGGAGTGATGCCCCCACCTAGCCCCCAGGCCCAGGCAACCCTCTCCCACCATCCTGGTAGCTCCTAGTCTGCATTTTCTCCCCTAAGCCATCTCTCTTTTTGAAAATGTCAGGTGCAGCACCAACCTGTTCAGGTTCAGGGAGTTTATTCCTAAGGGGCTTGAGAAAGGTGACCTTTCCCACCCTCTAAAAATGGGGAGAGGACTTATCATAACCCTAACTTTGCTGAGGTCACTGGGGGTGGGGCAAATGGGATTCCCATGGGCCTGGAAGAGCTGGATGGAGGGTGCAGAGATGGAGGCCCCCTCCCCCTCCCATTATACATCATTCTGGGACTTTCTCCTCCCAGCTCTGAGCCCAGCCAAGGCAGCTGTTGTCCAGATCCAAACAAAGACCTGATACTTCTTCCAACCAGGCCGAGCTGGGCGGTCTGTAGATGGGCAGTGGTTGGGGGCGGGGAGGGGGGAGAGCAGACAGAGGGGGCAAGGGGGAGCCAGGACAGGAAGATAGTCGGCTTGTCTTGTCCTCTGGTCCTTGCCCTTTGTGCTAAGACTCAAGATAGCCACTTCTGTGGGGCCCAGTCTGGCCCTCGGGCAGCCTCTCCCCCTCCTGTTTTGCTCCTCAGCCACATGCCCTTGGGCTGAGCTAAGTCCAGAACCCGGCTGAGTAGGGGAATTGTTCTGAGAAAGTGGCCCGTTGGCTGGTTGCTATGGAAACCGACATACCACAGTGCTGACCCCGGAGAGGTTTAGCACGCTCCCCCAGCAGGGATGCCAGCAGCTGGACTGCAGCTGTTACAGCGTAAGTGGGGGCTGGAGCCTCCGCCAGCAGTCCCTGCTGTTTGCCTAAACTAGTCCCGGCAGCAGATCCCCTCCATTTGCCCCCACCCCCAGTCCTCACACAGCCTTCCCCCCTGCTCCAGCCAGGAAGGGAGCGGTTGAGTCTGCCCAGGCGCAAGGGGGTGGGGGTGCGAGAGGAAGAGTTGAGCTTGACTCCAGAGAGAGGTCTTTTATGAAGCAGGGGGCATCCTCCTCATTGCATTTCTGGGGAAACTGAGGCAAAGAGAAGAGAAGTCACTGGTGCCCAGTCACACAGCCAGGGCATGACAGAGCTTTGCTTTGCTTTGGGCTTTCCGTGCACCAACTGAGCACTTACTGTGGAGTCATGGGCTCTGAGCAGACAGGAAGCATCTAACCCAGCGTCGCGTCCGGACACAACCGTAGAGGGTGAGGCGACATCAATGAACAAAAGGTGCACCCAAAAACTAACTATAGAAAGAGAGGGGTAAGTGAAGAGGAAATGGAGAGGGAATTGGGAGCAGTGGGGAACAGCAGGAAAGGGAGCTGGAGAGATAGGACAGGCAGCGAAAGTCAGAGGAGAAAGAGAGCTCAGTGAGGTACCCAGAACAGGCCTAGGAGAGACTGGTGGACAAACAAAGCCAGGCCTGCTGAGGACTCCTCATAAAGAGGAGGGAGTGGAGAAGGGGCAAGGTGGGGGGGGGGGGGGAGGCGGCTAGTGTTAAAATAAGTTTCAGGGAGGCATCTCCTGCCATCCCATAATGCCTTGAGCTCCCCAAGTGGCCTAAAGCAAACACACCAACCTGCCTCCCCTCTGCAGTGTGAAGCTGCAAGACTCAGGCTGGGCTAATCTGCACCCGGGACTCTAAACAAATCCCCTCCCCCCCCCCCGCCCCCGCCCCCCCCCCCTCCCCAGCCAGAGAGGAGAGATGGCTCTCTCTGGGGTGGCCCTGACATCAGCCAGCCATCTCTCACAGCAGCCAGAACATCAGCTGCCTTCCATTCCCCCTGTGCGGCTGGTCTCATACCGGGTTTGCTCTGACCCTCATCCCCACCTCTCAAAGGTGACTTGGGCCTGCTTCCTCCTTTGCTGCCCTCGCTCGTCTAGAACTGCGGCCCAAGTCAACGCCTTGTGAGTAGGTGGCCCTCTTCTCTCTAAAACCACATCTCGCTGCTCCTAATGAATGAACACCCTTTTTAAAAGTTGGTTTTGAGAGAAACCAACTATTTCCCTCAAATAGTTGGTTGCAGGCGACTGGAGGGCTGCTCTGGACCCTCTCACCCTCTTGAGCTGTTGGGAAGTTGCTTTCTTTACAAAGGCTTTGCTCCACAGACACAAGCCTCTGCCCGGCAGAGCTTGGGAATGAGCCAATATCATTACACTCCTTAACTGAACACCTCGCTCTGCAATGGGCTGGCAGCTTGCTTTTGCACTTACCACCTTTTTCAAGGGCAATCTGGTATCTCAGGTGAGCAGATCCAACAAGGACAGCATTGAAGCTAATGTCCTGGTCCTCTGGCCCACCTCTCTGCTTTCTGAGCAAGACCAGCTAGTCAGTTATGGACACTTAGCCTTGACTTGGGGGTGAGAAGCACTGGCCAAGAGTTGCCTGGAGCCTGCCCTGCCCCAGCCAGTGAGGTCATCAAAAAGCATTTATTGAGGTTAAATGGGTGATGGACATTAAGGAGGGCACTTGTTGGGATGAGTGCTGGGTGTCATATGTAAGACATGAATCACTGGGTTCTACTCCTGAAGCCAGGACTACATTGTATGTTAACTAACTTGAATATTAAAAAAAAAAAAAAAAAGAAGCATTTATTGAGCAGTTGACCATATGCCTAGCACTGTGGGTGTGGTAATAAGGAGAGGGCATGTGGAAAAAGTCTTGGACAAGGGCCCCTGTCCAGAAGAAGCTTGTAGTCTTAATGGAAGACAAGGCTGACCTACCATGTGAAACAGAGACACGTTAGTGCTCAGCAACAGAGCACCCTGCATGCAGATACAATAGTCCTGGAGGCACTACACTCTCCAGGGGAAGAGACACCCACGGGAGAGTCCTATCCATTTCTTGAGGCCAAGTGCAGGCACGCGCTTGGCAGTGATGGGCCTACGAGCACACAGGAGGATAAAATCGGGCCTATGAAACCTTGCCAATGGTGAAACTCTAGCCAGAGCTGCCTTCCATCTCCTTTTTGGGAAAGGCAGATACACAAATACCCGAGTCCCATCCTGACGGCAAACATCTCTCACCCTCTTGCCAGCTCTTTCAGGATGAGAAATGGGCCATGATCCAGGACCCGAGGTCTGAATCACTCTGGGACTTGGTCACATTTGACCTCGATACTAATGAGCATTTACAGTTTCCACAATCACTACCTCATTTAAATCCCCCCTACCTCCTGTGACATGGGTGAGGATTATTATTCCCATGTTACAGATGAGGAGAAAGAAACCCAGGGAAGTGAGAGGCTGACCTGAAGTCATGTGTTTGAAAGCAACAAAGCCAGAATGAACCAAGGCCTTCCGTTGTGGCCAGTACCCTACCCACCATGCAACACGGCCACTCTGTTAGTTTTCCATTTCTTACAGAAGCTGGCACCTGGTAGTTGGTCAGTAAATATCTCTTGAACAGCAGGAAAGCAAAAAGTTGCCCAAGTTGCCCTCAAGGCCACAGCAAGACATGTTCAGCTGTGTCTGTATGTGTGGCAGTGGGGGTGATAGAGGAAGCAGCAAAAGCCCACACGAGTGCCGGCTTCCATGGGGATGGTCACCCCAAAGCACTGAGCTGCCATTTTGAAGAGATGGTACCAAAGGACACTGAACTAGTTTTAAGTTGAAGTAACTTCTAAAACATCCTTAAAGCTCCCAACCTCTGTGAACAGCAAACATCTTTCTGACTAAAAAAAGCAAACAAAAAAAAACAAAACAAGGGGTACCTGGGTGGCTCTGTTGGTTAAGTGTCCAACTTCGGCTCAGGTCATGACCTCACAGTCTATGGGTTTGAGCCCCATGTCGGGCTCTGTGCTGACAGCTCAGAGCCTGGAGCCTGCTTCGGATTCTGTGTCTCCCTCTCTCTCTGCCCCTCCCACACCCTCACTCTCTCTGTCTCTCTCTCTCTCTCTCTCAAAAAATGAATAAACATTAAAAAAAATAAAATAAATGAAAAAAAGAAAGTGAAAGGAGCGGGGGATGAGGAGTGGGTTGGAGCCATAAGCAGAGAGCAGGTTGTATGGTAACGAGCAGAAGGAAGTCAGTGGATAGACAACACATGAGACCAGACAGCCCTTCAGCCTGGCTCCCCATAGCAGAGTCCGTGGCCAAGTGCCACTCAATCCTCTGAAACAAGGGAAGGTGGGTCTTCCCCAGAGTCCTGAGAAGAAGAGATTGCAAGGATGCCCTTCAGCTGGAATAAAAGGCAAAGGGTCAAGCAGGGGAATCCACAGGGCCAGGCTCAGTGTGGAAACAAGGGCAAAAGTCCTCGTCTGTGCAGGTGCCTGTGAGCACTGATGCACCTAGGCATGAGGGCCCCGGGCATAACAGAGGGTCTTAGGGTGCCCAACAGAAAGAGATCAAACTCCTGGTGTACAGACAATGATCCAGAAGCAGAGCCACAGGCTGGAACAAAAAGGTTACTTCACTGGTCACTTATTACTGAAATTTTTTAAATGTTGGAGCTGGTGGAGATTTTAGGGATCACTTTATAGGTGACCTGGCTCAGGGCCTAGAACACAGTAGGGTGCCCCCCCCAACCCATGTTTATTCAATGAGTGGACACATGAATGAATGGAGAGAGAAGCAGAACTCCAAAACCTCTGATATTCATTATGATGTTCTGAAGTCCTAAGATATGGACCTACCTTCGGAATCATCCAGGAGAAAACCGTGCTCCCTGCGCTCGTTAACTGCCTATTAGGGTCATTGTTTGAAAACCGGTGCTCTGATGACAGTAACTCCTTGTGAATGAGAATTCAACCCGATTCTGTTTGATTGCCTTGCGTGGAGTTCCTTCCTAGCACGTGCCAGACACTGTACAGAAGTACTTCACTGTCCCTTCTGTTCCAGACCACGAAGAAGTGGTAGTTTAGCGCTCTGACAGCTTTGCTGCTGACACTGCGGCTGATGCTGCAGAGGGGGGGCAGGCTGCAGCAGGAGGTGGGCTGGCCCCAGGGCGAGGGACATGTCCTCTGCATCCCCTGGAGGCCCAGGCAACTTCTGCTTTGGACCTGGATGACCCCTGTGGGTCCTCTCCCACCTTCCCCGGAGCCCCCCACCCCCTGGCAGCCTGCGGAGGCAGAAGGGAGGGGGTGCAAGGCTGCCACGGGGCTCCTCTCCTTGCCATTTCCTCCGCGGCTCCCTCGCTGGCCCTGTTTTTCAGACCTCTAGTAATAAAAACAAGCCAATAAAATGAACATGAAAATATATTCATTAGGATTTATAATGCTCATTAAAACTGCCTGTGTACGAAAGCATGACTTAGCTTCATATAAGTGGGAAAAAAATGCAAATTATACTGCATGCAAAGGAGATATTTCCCTAATCGTCCAATCAAATGCCAGCCCAATTATCTGTGGCCAACCCAATGGGTTAAAATTATACTCTCTCTCCTTGGACACAGTGAGGCGCCTGAAAGTGTTTCATTTTAATAAAAATGAAATCTGGACCCTGCAGAAAACCAGCTTCACTAATGACGTGTTTACACAGAGAAAGACAATTTCTAGTTAATGGTGATTACTACCGAGAACAAATTAAACTTCCTGGAGTATATGGGTTAGAGATAATGGGAACGGGGAAAAAAGTTATGGTTTTAGTGTGTGCGTGGCGGCATGGGGGAACGGGGTGACAGGGGAGGAGAGAAGCCGGGCACCTCCAGGAGGAAGCCGAGACTGCAGGGGCGCCGGGGTGGGGTGGCAGACGCGAGAGCTGGAGAGCCTGGCTGCATGGCTCGCACGGGGACCAGCCATCCAGCTCGGGCTGTGGGAGGCAGCAGCTGACTCTGAGCTCTCGAAGCCCTAAGGCTGGCCACCTTCATCTGGGGCAAGGTCTCATTCTGCCTGTAAGCTCAGGCCCCCGGGAATCCATCACTCTTTCCTTCCCGGGAGGGCAGATGACTGGTTCCTACCACTCCCCAGTCATGGGGAACATATGCAAAGTGCTTCCTATCCCACTCCACCGGCTTGGGAGTGACAGAGCCCGGAGGCAGACATAGGCAAAGCTGAGTGAGCAAGCAAGCTTCAGATGGTGACAGGGAGCAAAACGGACAGGAGGCAGGATCAGAGAATGATCATCATACTGATAACACAACTTCACCCACCCTTTACTAAGTCCTTGCCATCTGGAGGGCACCATTCTAACACATTACCTATTTTTATCCTTACCTTTGGGGCAGCAACAGCATCTTCTTCCTCCTCTTTTTTAAAGCAAGAAAACTGAGGCCGAGAGATGTTACCTAACTGCCCAATGCCACATGCCCAGTAAGTGAAGAAATTGGCTTTTTCTAATCCAGATCTGATTCCAGCACCCAGGCTTCTAACCATCAGCCCACACTGTCTGGCCACAATAAATATGGAGCCCTTTACTATTGGTATCCTCCGGGCTATGAAAATGAAGCTTCCAGCTCACTGCCTGGCCCCCGTGCCCTCAACTTCCTATCCACTCCTTTGGCCACCCGGGGACACGAAGATGCTCTTTCAGCAGCAAAATCTCAGGAATTACCAGATCCCTTCTTCTCCCTGTCTCCTCTCTCCCCCACCTCCTACAACCAGGTGAGTCGGGGTAGGGAGGTGGGAAGGGAGCCAGGATTCCTCCAGTGCTGAGCTTTAATGTATGTTCTTTTGTAAACAAGAACAATCATTTGTGAACAGGCCCAGATGCAAACAGTCCCCAAATCAGGAATTCCAGCTCAGAGGCGCAGAATAATACAGCTTTGGGGAAGATTTAATAATAGTAAAATTAAAATTGTAACTGAAGCATAATGAAGAATGTGGTACAAACAGGCACTGGAAAGGAAAAAAAAAAAACCTTACACAGATTAGCCCCTATGGAATAGTGATTGGTTGAGAGCAACAGTAAACAATGCACAGAAATGCAACTTAATTATCTCGCAATTCTTAACATTCTACCAAAGCCACATGGAAAGCTTTGATGTTGGCAGTGGCGGCAGCAGCAACTCCTCTCTCTCCCCGGCTCCTGAAGGAAGATCATTACTAAGAAATTTGCAACCACTCCGGCAGCTGAGCCTGAGAAGAGCAGCGGGGTTTATCTGCTGAGAAGCCAGGAAGTAGCCAACCACCTGGGAAGAAAGCATCTCTCCAGGGCTACGGAGTCAGGGGATTGGTGGACGAAAAGGGGGCTCTGAGGACTGCACACGAGGATCAGGATGCTGGTGGGGAAGGCTCAGCGGACAAGCAATCTTCAGAGCTAAGTGGACAGGCCCCTTGGGGAGCCTGGGGTCTGTCAGCCCCAGGACTGGCTTAGGGAGCACCGGGGTACTTGCTGGATGGAATCTGGCCTGGTTTCCTCTCCCCTACCCCAAAGACACACACACACACACACACACACACACACACACACACACACAGTACAACCTGGTTGAGAATGTCTTTGCTGTTCCTGGGTTTGTCCCTGAGGTGACCAGCCAGGGTTCAGGGCAGTGGAGGAAGAGACCCAGAGGAAGGACACTTTATTCTGAGCCAGATGTCTCTTTTAAGGATGCTTTTTTTTTTTAATTAAAAAAAATTTTTTTTCTAACGTTTACTCATTTTTTGAGAGACAGAGAGAGACAGAGCAGGGGAGGGGCAGAGAGAAAGGAAGACACAGAATCTGAAGCAGGCTCCAGCCCAGATCCTGATGTGGGGCTCGAACTCACGAACCACGAGATTATGACCTCTGCCAAAGTCGGACCCTTAACTGACTGAGCCATACAGGTGCCCCTAAGGATGCTTCTGATGAACGTCTGAAGAGATAGATTCAGTGGATTCCCACATCCAGAAACCCAGCTCCAACACTCCAAGGCCTGGCTTCCTCTAATCCTGAACTTGCCCAGGAACATAGCACTCCAGCCACTAATACATTTCCTTCCTCTTTGGAGCTCTCCTTTACTCTTTGTGAATGGTGATTCCTGGAAAAGGAAGATTTTCATCTGTTCGGTTGGTTCATTGGTTAAGTACAGTCTTGCCTAGAGACAGGGGGATGGGCAAGATGACCTCTTGTGGTCTCAGTCATACACAGGAACGTAAGAAATTGAAAACGTGGACCACGAAGTCTAGGTTTGCTCAGATTCTTGCCTTGTCTAACCTCCTAGGAAGGCTCCAGATTTTGTTTAGTTGAGTCCTGAAGCGCAGCAAGACTGAGTCCCATTAATCCCTAATCATGAGATGGCCTGGGAGGTCCCAGCCCCTTCGTAATGGGGTCCTAGAGTGCCAGTCTTGGGGCCACCCACTCAAGGCCTCCCCTGATGACTGGACACAGGGTCACATAAATCCAAAAGAAGTCTTTAATCCCTAGACAAAATAGTCAAGGCAAACAGGTGCCCAGATTGCTGAGGGGCCTGGGGAGAAGAAAAAGGTAGTTTTTCCCTGCACAGGAAATAGGGGTGCTGTTGTGGCCCCCTCAGCAGTAGCCACTGCCCTGGAATGAAGTATTTTCTGTGGTTCCTCAGGACTGCAGGTTTCACTCCTGTCATTCTGGAAATCGGTTCCCGGGCAGGCCAAATTCCCCCATTTCACAGATGGTGGATTCCAAGTTGAAATGGAGGGAGGCCACTGAGACCGACAAAGGAACCTAGAGAAAACAGAGG
The DNA here is from genome assembly GCF_024362965.1 of Panthera pardus. Taxonomy (NCBI): domain Eukaryota; kingdom Metazoa; phylum Chordata; class Mammalia; order Carnivora; family Felidae; genus Panthera; species Panthera pardus. The sequence goes on from NW_026526677.1 coordinate 92,942,228, forward strand.
GGCCTAGACTGGACCCTTAACCGCCACTGGGGGCTGGGGGCTGAAGGGGAGAGGCAATCTCAGTGTTGATACATTTATTTGGGATGTTGAGCTTTAGAGACTCTGGCACGTTAGAGATGTGCAGACTCACCAAAATCCTGCCCCTAGCAGGGCAGTGTCTAGAAGTGAACAAAACCTGCCCCCTAGTTTCCACCCCCACCTTCACCACCCCCTAACCTCCTAACTGGTCCATCTGTGGCCTACCACCCTGAACCTGATGTCCACAACCCCTATCTCATTCTGGAAATATCTGGCTTATGTAGGGTTCATTGCCCAGCCCTTGTCCCCACCAAAATATCAATTCCTCCAGGGTAGGGGGAGTGTTAGTTCAGCGATGTGGTCAAAGTGCTGGGCACACGGCAAGCTCTCCGGGGCCAACGGGCTAGGCTCACTGTCATTCCCATCTTCCCTTTCTCAATCTCACCTCGGGGTGGCCTGGTCTCATCTAAACCACGGGGCCTCAAGAATGAGTGAGGCTGGAACTTGGCCCATGAGGGGCTGTGGGACAAAGGGAAGTGCTCCTAGGGTCTGGGAACTTAATGGAAACACACACAGAGCGCCCATGGGGTAGGCACCAGGCATGGCTCTGAGTCCTCAGCATGGATTAGCTCGTTTCATCGTCACAAGGTGGGTTTTGATACTGCCAAGTCTGCTAACTGGCCGTGTGACCTCGGGATAGTTACTTCCTCTTCTGGGCGTTATTTTCTCAGCCATCTGTAAAAGGAAGAAGACTGGAGACTCATCTAGAAATACGTGCTGGCCTGTAAATCCTGAAAGGACGGGGGCTGTGTATTCACTGTCACAATGTCATGATCTAGCACCATGCCTGGCACACGGTAGGTCCTCAATAAATGTCTATGAAAGGAACAAAGTAATGTTCTATCTGGCACCGTTGCAGGATCCTAGATTGCCCATTGTTCTGCAGCACACAGGTCAGTTTCTCATTTCCCTTGAGCTCAGGAGGCCTTGTCTATTGTTTCCAAAAGCTTCAGGGAGACCTCAGACTTGGAATTCACTGTGTCCTCAATGAAACGGAGACAGGAACACCCAGTGCAACCCTGGAGCTGGAGGAAGAGAGAGCCAGCCAGAGCGGGCAGAGAATTCTGTGTTGCCCAACTTAGAGGAGAGGTAGTATCACAAAGTGATCACGATCCGACACAGGGTACAGATCTTCAGATGAGCCTGCCATGCTGGGCAGGGCAGAGTTGATGGTTTTTTTTTCATCTTACAGATGCAGAAGCTGAGGCTCAGAAAAGGTAAGCCACTTGCCCAAAGTCACGCAGCTATGTAGTGACCAAGACCCCCAGCTTCCTCTGTTTTCCTCACTGCCTTCAGACCACAGCCCTGATTCCTCTGGCCGAGGAGACAGCTGCTGAAAAGGTGGCCCCTCGCCTCCATCCCCCAACCGAGGGCAGAATCTCCTAGCACCCCGTTGCAGCCTTGGAGGAAAGACAATCAGAGTGAGATGTGGGGAGATGGAGAACTATTGATTTTTGCACTTGAATATTTAAAGATGCATTTTATTTTCTGTAAAAAGCTGCTTGGCAATCGCTCTGGCGCTAAATTTTTGCAGATGTCAGATGCGTCCACCTTTTCACTTCAGTTGCCTAATAGCACAAGTGGTTGCTGCCTTCGTTTGTTTGTTTCCTTGGGGTGTGCTCTCTTCAGTCCCGGGAGCCCCAGGAAGCCTGGTGTTACATAAGCACCTCATCAGAATAAACATCCAGGTAGTCGGGCTTCTTCCTTTGGTCCTCCCACCCTGGAGGAGCGCTTACCTCAAGCCCCACATTTTCCCAGAGTGCAGACAGAGAGTTTTGTTCCTGACAGCTGCCCCCTTATTACCAGAGGTCGCCCTGAGGAGTCAAGCTCAATCTGGAGCATCTCTGGGCATCTTGTGCCTCCCGTAATGGGCAGGGGACAGGGGATCTCCTTTACTCTCACCCCAGGCTCCCTCCTAAGCATCCTGGCATCCCTGATAGCATTTATTTATTCATAGAAAACCTGCTGCGTGCCAGGCCCTGTGCTGGGTACCAAGAATATAAATAGGAGTAAGCCTAGATCCCTTCCTAGGGAAAAACCAAAGTAGAACTGAGGTGACAGACGTGCAAAGAAAGAACTACAAATCGGCAGCTGTAATTGAGAAATGTATGTATTCTGGGAAGCAGGGCACAAGGAAGTGCTGGCTCCGCCCAGGAGTCAGTGGCATTTGCACAGGGCTTTGAAGGACACGTAGGAGTGAAGGAGTGAATGAAGGACTTGGGATGCATAAACTGAAAAAAGTAATACATAACAGGAGGTGTGAAAAGCAGTAGGGAAAACAGCATGTGGAGGGCTGAACCAAGCCACTTCTCCTGGCACTGGGTTACCCCCAGACCGGCTCTGGTCCGTCCAGACTCCCTCTTTCCTTGACTCAGAAAGGGAAACTACAGGCTGGGGAGCCCTGGTAGCCTGCCGACTTAACCTCCTTCAGCCTCCACGCCCGCCTCTTTGGAACAGAGCCAACAATAACTTCTACCTGATAGGACTGTTGCAGGGAGTAAATGAGATACTGAGCGCTTCAGACAGACGGACATAGTAGGCCTTGATAAATGTAGGAATCATTATTACTGCTTTTGTTACTATTACCACTACTGTTGCTGGCGGGCTTCCAGGGACCTAAAAAAAAATGTCTCGGAGGCACCAAAACACTTCTGGATATACTCGATTCTCCACATGGTGAAAGATTAAATTCTTCACTTCCAACCCAAACATATCAGGAAGGGCCTTCCTACTCTTTCTTGATGATGAAATGAAAGACACTTTAGAAGAGGCAGCTTTTTATCACGGGAGCTGCTTGGGCAATACTCAAAGGCCTCGTAGAGGTTCTGTTGCCTGGGACAGAAGTCAGAGCCAATAGGTGACCCATTTGGCTCAAAGCTTTGTGCATACAGGTGCGTTAAAGGGCTCTACAGAGGTGACTGTGCAGGACCCCTTAAAGGAGTGAGCTGACCCCCACACGCAGCCCACAGGCCCTGCCGGAGAAGGCGTGGGGGTCCATGGCTGTTGCTGGGGACAGTGACGAAGCTGCCAGCATCTCCTGGGATTTGGTCCCGGTAGCCCCACATCCCGGGTAACCGCGTGGACTCCTCATGGAGTGTAGTGTCGCGCCCTGGTTTCCAGGACCCCTCCACACACATTTACCCCACTGCCCAAGCCAGGAAAGGGGACCTCACCACCACGCCCACTCAAGCCTGTCCTTTCTCCACCTGTAACACCTCACAAATTTATACAGCGTTCTCCTTCTCCACTGCTGCTTCCTGCAGGTGTGGCATTGGTGTCTCTTGCAATAGCTTCCCAAAAGGTCTCTTTGTTTTTTTTTTTTTTTTCTTTTTCTCCTGTCTTCTTCCAATCCATTCTACACACTGAAGCAGGAGTGATCTTTCCAAGACGCACATCTGGCCAAATCAATCCCCTGCTTAAAAACCTCTTCTGCATACCACAGATCCCTCGGTAGCCTGGCACTCAAGGCCTCCCATGGTCTCCAGCCCCACCTCTCACAGCAGCCTCTGTCCCACACAGTGCTCCTGTCAGATGGGAGAGCCTGCATTTCTCCCCTCCTGCCAAGCCCTCCCTAGCTACTGAAGTTCCCTCAGCTTTGAGAACTTCCGGCCACTCCCTGGATTCTTGGCTAACTCCTCATCCTTCAGGTACCAACTCCGACACCCCCCTCCCTCGAGGAACCTTCCTTGACCCCACAAGATTTTATTAGGTGCCCTCCTTGGGGTTCTCAGAGTGGTCCCCCCTTGCCTGATCATAGCACTTAACATAGCGTACTAGAAGTACCTGCTTACCTGTCATCAGTCTCTATTCTCTCACTGTGCGCTAAGCTCCAAAAGGGTATCTTCCCATCCCGAAAAATCCCTGAATATAGCAGGCAATAAACATTTTTTCAGTGAAGAAGAAACGAACAAATAAGTGAATAAACAACAAACGAATGAATGAATGAATGAATGAATGACTTAGGACACATAAGCTGAAAAAAATTACATAACAGGAGGTTATCCCCATGGTGGAAGCTGAGCACATAATGCGGGAGGCAGAGATACAGGATGGAGGCATCGAAGAGGCTGGGGGGGCTGACCCAGCAGGCGAGAAGCAAGAGAAGCAGGGAGGGGCCCTCGCAGAAAGGCAGGGAGGATATCTGAATAAGCCGCCCCTTTCCATCCGGCTCCAGAGCCCTGCACCCCAACTGCGTAAATCTCAGCTATCTGAGAAAAGAGTTTCACCAATAAGGAGACTTACACTATTTCATAAACTTTCTTTAAATTAAAATCAGGCAACGCACACACATACACATATACCCCACAGACATCTTCGTCGCTGAAAAGTTGCTCCCTATAAAATAAAAGAAGCTGTTTAAATGTCTTCCTTCCAAGCTAGCCCCACAGAGCTGGAGCTGAGAATACATTAGCCTTTAATGAAGTGAGACTCTCATCTTCCAGGAGACACCTCATTTAGCGCAATTGTTTCAGAGCCATTACAGAAAGACAATTACAAGGAAGCGGGGAGAGTAATTGGAAATGCTGGCAGGAGTTGGGCGAAATGATAATAAATAAAAATATTCAACCTAATAAGCTTCCAGGAGGGGGTGGGATGAAGAAAATCAACATAATTAGAACTGAACCTTAGCAAGGAAAAACAGACAGCAGGGTGGCAAGTGCTCAACTTGTACAGGAAGAAAGAAGTCACACGCAGCCCAAGATGATTCCGGGCCGCGGGGCTGCTGGCCCCTCCGGAAGCTGCTAGAGGGCGGAGGGATGCCCACAGCCCAGAGCTGTCGGGATGCTGCTCCTGGCCACAGAAACCCGGGTGTGTGGAAAAGGCAGGCCCAGCCTGGTGGGGCCGGGGTCCATCATGCATGGGAAGGAGGCCGAGGGAGGCCAAGTGGGGAGCATGGCCTGAGTCCGGACTCAGTCACTGCCAATCTCTGGTTCTGCCTCGGCTTTCTGGGCTGCACTTTTCTCATCGTAACTCGAGGGAGGCAAACTATAAGATCCCTAAGTGTTCTGCCTGTCTTCCGTGAAGGCTGTCTCCCTCTATAGGTGTGTCTTCCTCTCAGGTTCACTCCTTATCTGATGGGCCCCCTGTCTGGTTCTGAAGTTTCAACACGGGAGCCTAGAAGTTGCATTTAGAGAGTCAGGCTAAGCATCATTTATATAAAAATCATTCCTGCCCCCACTCTGCTTGGCCCCAGGGGGCAGTGGCCACATCCTGCTTGCTGGGGCCCTGCCTGTTGTTGGGTCCAGCACAGCTCCTGGAACACAACTGTATTTGTTGATAGCTACATCTTTCCCTAAAAGGCTCACAGTACTGTCTGGAGCATTTGCAGAGGAAATGGTATGAGGCCTGGGATTTGTTTCAAAATAACCCCAGCGAACAGGGGAGTGCTGATTTACATTATGATTTCTTACTTGGCTGTTTCAGAAAAAAGGAATGTAAGTAAATTGAAGTCAGGGCCCTCAGATCTGTCACCTGGTACCTAGCTCGGGACCTGGTCCACAGTAGCCACATACTTATTTTCTTGTAGTATAATGGGTCTCTAGTAAATATATTCAATATGCTGACTGGGAGTAGACAGCAGAGCATTAAACTGAAATCAAAATGTAAAATTTTGAAAGATTCTCCCATAGTCTCAATCAATTCAAATAAATGTAATTCAAACTGCACTTAATTCACTGAAAGTCTATAACATGCCTGCAATGTGCCAGGCCCTGGAGATCCATAGGGGAATAGGATCCCAAGTTACTTTCTCTGAGGAATTTGCCATCTAGTGAGATTCAGGTTGTAAATGTGAGGTCATGCTAGGGGATGGGACATGTGTCCAGGGACACCAGCAAATATGCATTAGTCTCTCCTCTTAGTGGGACAGTGATGCAAGTCATGGTCCTCACACAAGTTTCCAAGTTTATCAGTAAAAAATTTTTTTGAATGTTTATTTATTTATTTTTGAAGGGGGTGAGAGGCAGAGAGAGAGAGAAAGAGAGAGAGAAAGACCAAAATCTGAAGCACGCTCTGTGCTGTCAGTACAGGGCTTGACATGGGGCTCAAACCCATGAACCATGAGATCGTGACCTGAGCTGAAGTCAGATGCTTAACCGACTGAGTGACCCAGGCACCATATCAGTAAAAAATTTTAATACACCTTCAATATGGATATATATCAAAATGTGTGTGTGTGTGTGTGTGTGTGTGTGTGCGCGTGTATTAGACCTACTGCTCCACCAATGTATGACATGCTTACGGAATACATTAAAAAATGGAAATCTAAACAGGATGAGATTAAAAAAAAAACACCAATAAAAAAAGTTATAATATTTTATTCTCCTATTCCACTGGCTATCTTGCTTATTCTGTTTTGGAGACTTTACGTGTAGAATATCAGTGTCCTGGGACTCCACAGGCCTGCCATAGAGAAGTAATTCCAGTCTGCTTAGTAAACCAAGCAGAATTTAACACCTGCTTTTCTCTTGCTGGCCATAGCATCCAGTTTCCAGTAACTGGTGACAAATGTGCCTCCAGGTCTGTTAGAACCCTGGAACAGAAAAGTCAAAGCAGAGGAAGAGGGAAGAACCCCAACACCCCCTGCTGAGAGAAACCAGGAGTAGTCCTGTTCACTCATTCATTTGGCAGACACTTACTATAAATCCAGAATGTGCCAGGTACCGTGCCAGGTAGAGTGTGGGCTACAGAGCATCAGCCATGAACCCTGTACTGACCCACGTTCATGGAGAAGGACAGTATTTCCGCAAATACTTAGGATGCAAGTAGACACTGGTCAGTGTCAGTAGCTTCAGGCCAGGGACCTAAGACTTGTGTGGAAGAGGTGGCATGGGACCAGGGAAGATGGGCCGGGTTTGGCCATGCAGAAAGAGGAGACAGACTTTCCAGGAAAAGGAAATGTCTGTAACAAATTCACAGGGGCAATAAATTAAAGGGGTCATTCTTCTCTGCCTATCCTCAGTTCCATCTGGAGATCCCATATCCTGAGGCCAGGTGGGAAAGAGAATGCTTCCCAGAGCTGTAAGCAGAAGAGACGGCCTGCTCTCTGACGGAACACCCTGGAAACTAGATCGTGAGGCCTGCTGCCATGCCCTCCTCCCTTCAAACACGCCAGTGGTGTGTCCAACAAAACAAGCATTTCTTGAGTGCCCAAGGCTGATGGGAGAGAAAGCCAGTCTAGTGATGGGCATTCTCTTCTGTGAGGGATAAACTGAGCATGAGCTGCCTACGGGCGAGGCAGAACAGAGGACTCCTGAAGCCCATGCTAGTCCTGGGATGCCACACTTTGGACTCGTAGCCCCTGGAGAGCGAGGCATCTCTAGTAAAGTAAAGTAAAGGCATCTCTGTAATTAAAGTACAGTGTGATTAAACAGTCACAGAAAGGTGCCCAGTGTGCACCAGGAGCTCAAGAATGATAAACCCTGGCTGGGATGTGGTCACAGACATACCACCAAGAAACTGCACTCTAACCAGGTAAGCAAGGGAAATAGAGAGCATTCTAGGCAAAGAGAACTTCGTGTGTAGAATTCGAGAAGCACAAGAGAGCACAGAAACTCTGAACCCTGCTGGTAAAGGCATATGGTCATAGGATCCAGCCAATCCAAGAAAGCAGGAACTGCTGGGGCCCTGGGAGGAGAGAGAAGCCCTGGGAGTCACTCTTAGGCTGACCCTGCTGTGCCTAGAGCTGGGTACCACACACAGTTGGTGCTTAATAAATGTATGTAGATGGTAAATTGTCATCTCTAGGAAGTAGGAGCTGAGATAAGCAATTCATTCTTATAAAGCCCCAGGCAGGACCACATGCTGAGATGCATTTATTAAAGTCTTTTGATGAGCGAGGCAGGGAAGTGAAAAGGGAGGAGGAAGAGCTGGGACAGGGGATGCCTGTCATCATCTTGACAGACCACCGCCCTCCACCCATCCAGGAGCAGGCACAGGGTTTCAGAGGGGAAAGTAGACAGGAGCCATGGAAAAGAAAGGAAAACTAGCAATAATGTTCTAAGTTCCGGAGCAGGGTCGAGCATGCCTATAATTTCCCATAATTTTCCCAACGATCCTATAAGATGGGGTTTTTATTACTCTTTAACAGATGGGGAAACTAAGTAAGACATGGTTGGCGGAGGGAGAGGAAGCTCAAATCGGTTGGACACTATTCCTCCAGATCCTTCCCAGACCACAGAGTGGGTGAGGCAAAGAGAAGACAGAGATGGACACCAGCTGGTGGTCTTCAGCCCTGGGTCCTGCTGGCCCCAGGATGTCTCCAGTTGGTGAGAAACTGCCCCAGAGCCCAGGCCGTAGATGGCCAGCAGCCCTCTAGGACCTGAAAGGTTCTCTCTTAAGGGCAGTTCGTAAGGACCCTTAGTAGCCACAGCCACGGCAGCCTCCCATCCCCTTCTCACCCTGGTCCCTTGCTCCAGCCTTGACTTATATTTTACATATCCAGAAAGCTGGCCCTTGCCCTATGAAATCCTGGGGACCTCTCCAGGCCCTGACATAGTTCCCCTCCCAGGAGTTGGGAGCCCAGGGTTCCATTCCAGCTTCCACCAGCAAACCCTCAGTGGCCTGAGGCAAGCTGTCAGCTCCTTTTGAGCTCAGTTTCCCCACTCAGTAACTAAGGAGCTTGAGCTCAAGGATCTCTAAGGTCCTTGAGCATCCTGTGAGCCTCTTCCTCAATACCCCCCCACCACCGCCCAGCTTCTCCTTTTGCTCCCTGCCCCACCCCCACAAAAGCCAGGAGTCTCTTCCCTCAGGTGAGTCACCTGCAGGCTGAGCAACCCATCATAGGACCCAGGAGCCACAGGCGATGCCATCCCATTAGAGAGGGCTAGAAACCTGGGGTAGGTGGGGAACAACCAGCACCTCTGCACAGCTTGGCCAGGGCGTGCTGGCCGCCAGATTTGAGGAGGTGACAAGGTCCCTGATTCAAAGTCAATCCTAGCTGCTTCATCTGAGAGAGATGTCCGAGTACAGCGGGAAGCACTGTCTCCAGAGTCGTGCAGATGTGAGTTCACTGCTCCTCTTTCTAGCTGTGGGACAATGGTGTGTTGCTTAACCTCTCTGATTATGCCCGGCTCCCTCATTTGTTCTGTTATTAGAGGACTTGTCTCAGAGGGTTGTGGGGAGGGTTACAACAGATAATGCGTGAGAAGCGCTGATGCAGCACCTGTCACACAGCGGAAACTATTCTTCTTCAATGCCCCCGACATTAGCAGAACAGTAGGACTCCCGAAGTACTTGACAATTGTGGGAATCACATGGTATGGAGAAGAGAGCTGCCACCCACACTCAGCCAGTCACCAAGGCTGAGCAGTTTCATGATAAAAAAAACAAACAACAAACAACAACAACAACAACAAAACAAGCCTTCCAGCAGGAAAAGGCTCCCCCAGGGAGAGACCCAGGTGGGTCACTTGAATGTGATACACTTTTTTTTTTTTTTTAATTGGGTTTAAAGTTACAACACAACAGCAGTGAACTCCTCCTGCCTCCGCAGGTACTTAGGCCCAGGTGGGGATCAGGGGCATTAATTAAACTCACTCAACCTCCCCCACAAGACCGGTGGTCTTGGGCCCCTTGACGCTTCTCTCCGTGTAGTCTCCTGCGCCAGAAAGTTACTCTTCCGCCCGCAAACTCCAGCCTGGAGAAGGATCCACCTTGTGGACCAACCTCCCAGGCACCCTCAGACACCCGCCCCCAGACGCCCACCCCAACCTAGCCTAATTCGGTCCTAAGTATTCCTAAGGTGCATTCCAATTTCCCGCTGTAATAAATGGCACAGAATGCAAATGGGGGTGGATGTGGGACACAGATGTTTGCACTAATTTAATTGAGGGAACACCTTGGATTAAACACTTTGCAAAACACTCACAAATAGGTTCAGTGCATTCGGTAATGAAAACGCTCCCAGCCCCCTGGCACTTGGCTGCGGCTGCCTGGGGCTCCAGGAGAGCGGCTGGGAGTGGGAGAGTGTGGGGGAGAGGCCCAGAGCAGGGTGGAGACACGATGCCTCCAAACACAGGGAGAGAAGCAAGGGAGCCAGTTCCTAGGAGGGCTTCCAACAGATTTTCCACCAGCTGGGGCTGACTCCACCAAGAGAAAGAATCTGGAAGGGTTGAGGAAGGAGGTAGGCAGCACCTGCCTCCCCATGTGGGTAATTGCTCACCTGAAGGGGTCAGCAACAGGCAGGTGCCTCTGGGTCCTGAGGCCTCAGCTCTAACCTGGAGGCCTCACCTCCCACCTGGCTGACGGCCAGTCACTCACCTGTACAGGACTGATGTCCCCAGGCCCAGAAACCCCATGGAAGATCAGCCTATTCAACATCTGGGGCATGAAAGTGGGTGGAAAATAGCTCTCAGAAATTTGGGGGTTATTTTCAAGGCAGTGCTCATTTCTCTGATGCTTCTTCCTCATCTTCCCCTACAGACTTGGGGCTTCAAAAGCCTGGGGCACCTGGGTGGCTCAGTCGGTTAAGTGTCTGACCCTTGATTTTGGCTCAGGTTATGATCCCAGGGTTGTGAGATAGAGCCCTGCATCGGGCTCCACACTGAACATGAAGCCTGTGTAAGATTCTCTCTCTCTCTCTCTCTCTCTCTCTCTCTCTCTCTCTCTCTCTGCTTTGCCTGTCTCCCCTGCTTGTGCTCTCTCCTCTCTAAAAATTAAAAAAAATTAAAAAAAAAAAGCTCAAATCCTGGGCATCTACCAAATCCCAACCCTCCCCTTCACCTTTCACCGTCTAGCCATCCATCCCCTTAGCTCTGGGGCTGCAGGGAAGAAGCCCTCCTCTGTCCTAGAAGTGCAAGCTGAGGCCAGGGAGGCAGATATTAACAGTCCCAGGAACACTGTGATAAATGCCTTCAGAGAGGCAGACTTGGTAGCCTGGGAGCCTGGGGACAGTGCGGCAACTTGGCGGCATGAGAGGGTCAGAAGAGGGTGGAAAAAGGAGACAAGCATTCCTGCCAGAGGGAACAGCATTTGCAAAGATAATGAGGCATAGAAGTCTAGGCAATTTCAGAGACTCAGGAGAGACCTTCATGTGGGTCCACTTGGGAGACGGGTGGCATGAAGTGAAGATGGACGGTTTTCACCAGCCCCTGCCTCCCACCCCAGCCCCTTGAGAGTTCCCACAGCTGGGCAAACCTGGAATCAGTTCCTATAATGATTGCTCTGTAAATCTCAGAGTTCAAATCAGGCCAGGATGGTTTTATATTCTTGAAAACAGAATCCCTAATTTTCAGACACAATGATCACTTCAAGTGTAATAACCATTATAATAACAACCTCTTATACTTGCATAGTGCTCCATAGTTTATAAACCACTTTCACAGACCTCTTATGATCCTCTACCAACAGCCCTTTGAGAAAGATAGAATAGGTAGTTTCAGATTCTCACTTTCTGGATGAGAAAATTGATCCCAAGGTCTCAGCAACACAAATAACAGTACTAAGGCTCAAAGTCAGGTCTAACGGACACCAGAGTGCACGCTTGTGCACTCATTCAATCATTCAGCCATTCAACCATTCAGTGCATCCCGGAGCACTGGTTGAACACCTATTATGTACCAAGAAATACTTCAGACTCAGAGCATCGAGAGCACGGTGGGCATATTAAGATGAATAAAAGCCTAGCTGCAGAGAAGCACCCTGACAGATGTATCTGGACCAATAGGAAAACACCAGGGCAAAAAGCAAAGCACTGAAACTCAGGAACCAAGACAAACACAAAGCCGCTCTCTACAAACACTGCCTCGCTCACTCACATGCACACACATGCTCACTCACACACACTCACATGCTCATTCACCTGCAGCCTGCACGTGCACATGTAACATACACATACCCTTATCACACGTGAAGATAGGAGCCATTTCTCTTAGACCGTCCCCATGCTCCCCAGCACGGAATGCAGACTCCTCCACACCTGACATCCCCACCGCTAGTTGGGTAACAGTCCAGATCCAGGGAGAGGCTGCCCCGTGGGGCCTAAGTTTCTCCCCACCCTATAGGACACCACACAGACATACAGGCGTTCCAGCACTGTGTGAGCCCTGGTGTCATGGGCAGCAAGGATGTGATACACTTCTAGGGTGGATGGATTGATGGATTGATGGATGGATGCATGCATGGGTAGATGAATGGACGGAAAGATGGATGGATGAAAGGATGGATGGATGCATGCAAGGGTGGATGAATGGGTATATGGATGGATGGAAGGATGGATGGTTGGATGGATGGATGCATGCATGCAAGGGTGGATGAATGGATATATGGATGGATGGAAGGATGGATGGAAAGATGGATGGATGGAAGGACGGATGGAAGGATGGAAGGATGGATGGATGGATGGATGGATGGATAAATGGGGAGGGACACTGGAAAGCATAGCTTTTACCTGCCTAGAGGTAGATCCTGTTGGGACCCAGCCAGTGGGCCCAGTGACAGCTGACCACTGCTTTGCTTCCTGATGTGGATATATTAGTCTCGGTTCCCTCAGCAAAACCAATCCCCACCTCACAGGATCTATGTGAGGATGTGTGACAGGAGGTGCTGACATACGTAGTGCATGAGCTAGCCCACAGAGGTAGTGCCTCCCCACCCAGGAAGTAAAGGTAATGGACAGGCAACTCTGCAGAATCTCAATAGAAATCAGTCTCCTGACTTCCTACTGCCATTGTACGTCCTGGGGCTTCAAGGACTTACCAGGGGGTACCTCTCCATCACCCCACCCTCTTCTCCTAGGTGCATTCATTCCTTTTTTCATTCAACCAACCTTGTAGGGTGCCTGTTATGGTCAGGCCTTGTTCTAGGTACTGGGATAGGAGAAGAATAAGATTCAGTCCTTAACTTGGATAGACAGACAAATAACTATATTTAAGGTCCTATAATGACATAGATGAAAAGAAGGAGTGCAGCAGTATTTCACAAAAGCTGGGGGAAGCTCCATAAGGAGATAGTCATAGAGGAGATATGTGAGCTGGGTATTGCAAGAGGAACAGGGGTTACCAGGTCAAGGAGATTCCAGAGAGAGGAAATGGCAAGTGCAAAGGCACTGAGGTGTGAAGTTATACAGAGTATCTGAGGGGAACTGAGCAACTAGGTGTATTTGGGGTATCAGGAGTAGGAATGTGCCCATGTGTCTGAGTGTCTGTAAGTAACAGGGAAGAAGGAACAGCATGGGGGGTAGGAGATGAAACTGGAAAAGTAGACAGGGTTGAGCTGTGAAGCCCACGGTAAATCAGGCCAAGTAGGCTACGGTCAGCAAAGCACCACTGGGGATTGCGGGGCACAGGCGTGACTGGCCAGATACAACAGTATTAATTAGGCTCCCACTATTCAGGCGCAGCACTAGGCTCCTCCATATATAGGAGATTATCCTTGGCCGACTCTGATGATAAATGAATTTGATGAGGTATTCTCCTCTTTGATTCACACAATTATCCCTGGAGAAATGGTCAATTTGGGAGCGATTTCTCCTCTCTGAAGAGCCAGACTGGCTGGCTAACGGCAAAAAGCAAGGGGAGGGTTCCCACATGGCCACCATCTCTCTACCACCACTGCCACCACCACCACCACGCAGTACTTGGAAATCCCTCGCGATCTCCTGGAGATTTGGGAAGAACTTGAGAAGGGATAATAGCAGAGGTGACAGGAGCCAGAGAGGAAGAAAAAAAGGGGGAAATCCCTCGGGTGGAACAAAGATTTATGAGTCTGCGCTTCTACCCAACAGGACAGAAAGGCCGGGTGGGTGGCAGCAGCCAGCTTGTAGCTCCCAAACCCTCAAAGCTTCTCCAGGCCTGCTCACAGCAGGAAGTCTCTCCCTCCCCTTCTTCCTCTTCTCTCCCCTCCCTTCCTTCCCTCCCCTCCTGCTCAGCTCCTCTCCAGAAAGGTTTATGGAGAAGACTCCAAATAGCCCCCTCTCCTGCAGGCATAGTCACACCAACTGAAAGGAGATTTAATTAGCAAAATCTCGTTAGGCAAACGAAATTATCCGTAAGACAATACTCCTCTGGACAGGGGGTATGATTAAACAAAGCCATTAATTGAGAGAGTCGCTTTGGCAGCTCCCCGGATGCATTCATCTCTGGGCAGGCTCCACTTTGCCTCCTTGGGCCAGCCGGAACAGACTCTGCCTCCTCCCGCCGGCTCCACCCGCTCCCCACTTCATCTCCGCTCTTGCAGAGCCCCTCAGTTGGGGCTGCAGACCTCGGCATCTCATCAGCGGCCGCTCTGCCGCCAGATTCCTGCTAAAGTGCCTTGATTGCATAATGTCTATTTGCATAATGTAAATTGCAATCTCCTAGCTCGGGAGGCAGGAATCACAGAACAGCCATTATTTTTTACCACTCCACAAAAATTCTACATTTAGAAAGCAGATTTGCAGCTCAGAAAGCCGTATAAATCTGAATCTGCCAGAAACGCCATTAAATCACACCAATTAAGCCGGACCAACGAAGAGCCCCTGTCACTGTTCTCTGCACACTCAAGGACTCCCAGCCCAGATGGAGGCCACGAGATACTGGAGGCTATGGCAGTGGGGCTGGGCACAGGAGCTGCAAGAGGCAGGGAATTCTGTCTTACAAACCTTAATACACCCCCCATAGGCCTTTGCAACTGCCCCAATCAAGATTTGGAGGAGAAAGGCCGAGAGGCGGGTAGAACTAGTGTGAGTTATTTCTGAAAGAGGACTTCAGCTACCTCCATTTCGATCTCAGTCTGTACTTCGTAGCTGATTAAGTTCTTTCCAGCTTATCTCTTAACTCAAACGACCCTGTGCACAAAGCATCCCGTGATGGGAACCAAAACTACCCCCTCAAGCAAGAACAACTGTCCTGACACCAGCAAGACCCCTGTGATTGACCCCAAGACAGTGATGGACCTGACCTTTACCGCCCACCTGCGTGTACCCACCGACCTTTGTCCCACATTTTCCTTATGTTCTTATTTTCAGCATTGTAGAGCCGGTCTTTGAGATGCTGGGCCACTGTCTTCCTGGTGTCGGCCTCGCTGAAATAAATGCCTTTCTTATGTCACCACCGCTCCTCTCCCTGCCTTTGAATTTCGTCAAGGGCCAGTGGCTGAACTCAGTCTGCTTGGGACCCCCACGCCAGGTGCTCTGGCACCCCTGTGTCCCGGCTACATTTCTTAAGCTCATCACCTGATTGGGGGTGGGTGCACTGTCTCTAGACTTTTCAATTTGTGGAGCGGGAGATCTCGAATCAGGAAGAGGTCGGCACCTTTAGCAGAGGTAATGGAGAGATCTAAGGTGTTTCACACGTGGGCAAAACATCCATGCCTTTAGCAGCTCTTTAATGACTTTTCCTCTCTTCTCCCAAGTCCCCTCCGGCCAAGTGAAAGAAATGGTAGGAGAAATCCTGCTCACACTGGGCGGGGCTAGAATCTGAGTGCTCTTTACAAAGCTGTTTCCTAGGGGTCACTGGGGAGAGAGATGAGTCACAAGGTGCCTGGAAAGGGGCACATTCCCTCTGACAACTACATAAGATCCCAGCTTCCCTGCAGCCAGCCCTAAATCTGGTTACTCTTTTGCCTCTTTATTGCTCATTCAATATTCATTTGTCAAAGGGCAAGATGCTAATGTGTATTATTAAAATATCAATAGTTTATGAGTGAACTTTTATGGAGGATACAGTTAAAGGAGAGATTCTTGACCATCCCTGTCAGGAGCAATGGAGAGGGACAATCTTTCCAACTCCACTTTTTATTTATTTACTGGGTGGATGAAATGACTGAACCGTTTTTTGAGTAGCTATTGTGCGCCAAGAATGGCTTTAGTGCTTTCGCATGCTGGCTTCCCTCCAGTCCCCACAGCAGACCTGGGAAGCGTATACAATCCCATCTCCATTCTGGACATGAGGGCTCTGAAGCCCAAGCAGATATGCCTGGGTCACAAAGGTGCTAAGCCAGGATCCAAACTCATTTTGGGGCTTCAGATCCAATCCCCCCACCTCCAAGTTGGAGCCTTGAAAATACAAATGATCTTTACGTTTTTATCAGTTCCTTCACTTGTCCAAATTAAACTTTAGTTTCCTGACCTACATTTCCCAACTCCAGCACCTTTTTATCAAAACCAAGCCCCCTTATCCCTCTCCTCCCTGTTCCCACCCTTTCAGCATTAGCCATTCTCATATCTCAGCCCTTTGGAGAAATGAATTGGTTGTTTTCACTCTTCTGTTGCTTGAGTTTTGTTTCTATCCTCTTAAGTCACAACAAGGCATCCAGGCACTCAGATTCTCTTCCAAAATTCAGCTGCATCCATGTCAGTAAAATGACAAAGGAAAAGGGGTCTGGTCCCTTAATGGCACAGGTATGTGGCAGAAGGGCAGGAAAAAGAGAGGACACGGGGATCAGATAGGAAAGGCTGCCCAGATTTCCCCAGTCCTCTACAGAGCCCCAGTAGCCTCTTAAGTCCTGATCTTTGGCTGAAACCTCCCCCAGCTTGGAAGGCCATTGAGTTGGGGGTGTGGGGAGCCTTGAATGAAGGCTCTAGGCTTGAGAAATCCTTGGTCACAGATCTAAGTGTCCCGCCATACCTGGCACCTCAAGCTGTGAGTTGCAAACTGGACTACTTTTGCGGAAATGGACACTAATATGGAAGCTTCCGCCAGCTGCAGGAACTCCGAACTCCAGCATGTCCTTGGGGGGTCCCGCTTTGGGAGGAACCCTAGCCTGGCCTCTCGGGGGGAGGGGCTTTAAACCCAGACATTCCGTGACATGAGGGACAGTTTGATGCCCAAGGATGGGGGTTTCTTCAGCCTGTCTGTGGAAATTATGAGGCTATACTATGTCAGACTTGCCAGGTACCAGTCGTGGTAGATTGTGCTCTCCAAAGATGGTTGCAACAACATATATCCCGTCCCTATCTCCTCCTTTCATGTGCTGTTGACACTCATCCTTCGAGTCATGATGGCAGGGATGTCTATGTTCCCTTCTTTGAATTGAGGCAGGCCTGTGTAACTGCCCCACCCAAGAGAACATGGTGGAAGTAATGCTGCTTGACTTCGGCAATGCAGCTCCCACCTGGCTCTTGTTCTCATTCAGGGTGCTCCCTTCCTGGCATTCAGCCGCCATGCTGAGAAGGAGCCCAAGCCACCTGGAGCAGTCACATGGGCCTGGCCGGCAGGCCCAGCTAACATCTCAGCCAACCGCTAGTATTAGCCCCCCGAGTTATAAGTGAATGAGCCTTCAGTTGATTCCAGCACCCAGCTTTTCACCTGCCTCAGCCGAGATCCCAGACCCAGCGGAACAGAGACAAACGGTCCCTATTGTGCCCTGTTTGCATTCCTGGCTCACAGAATATGCACATAAAGAACACTGTTAAGACACTAACTTTTGGGGTGGCTTGTTACACAGCCACAGTAACTGGAACACCGCTGGAATGAAACAGAATGTTTGCTGCTTCCCTCTCAAATCCAGCCTTCACAGGCCTTCACTCAGACTATTCCCTCCTCAAGTGGCCCCAGGCCCTCTGAGCCCACCCCCCCCCCCCCCCCCCGCCTCCTCTTCCTTCCAAAAGGCAGGGTCCTCATGCTTTTATCTCTCAATGCAGGTCCAAGAGCGTGTTCCTAAGTGAGGGGGTTTCCCCTGGACACGTGTGGGGGGCCCTCGGCCACAGGGAGGGAACATGCACATCTTTTCCCCCACTCTCCACTCTCATTAAGGTTCACGCTCAGCTTGCTTCTCTCATACTTGACTTGACTTATGAGGCCCCTTTAACCTCCAGTGCGAGGAGACAAGATTCTCACCAAGGTCTATCTACGCTGGCTCCCCCAGCCCCCGGCTGCATCTCCCAGGTAGGCTTTCCCGGAACAGGATGGAGGGAGGCACCCTTCCCTGCCGCCCCCCCACCCTCCCCCCTCCCACTGGGGCCCAGGGATCCGACCACTCCAGAGCCTGGGCTGTGGAGGAGGTGCCCTGGGAGCCGCAGCCCGTCAATCACAGAGGCGACCAGCACTGAATCGCAGGCCATTAGGCAGGAGGGCCGGCGCCCTGCTCACTCACCGGGCAGCCATCGGCAGGATGTTAGACGATCGCATGGCGGCCATTCTTATGATTTATTCAAATACTCATTACAGTCAATCTATTTTTACACAGAGGTGAAGATGTGCGCTGATAACGGTTAATCATTTATAATTCCATGGACTGGTTGGAAGCCAATGTACTATCAAAGGCGCGGCAGCAGCCCAGCCTCCGGTAGCCCCAGAAGCGGGGTGGGGAAACTACATAGCCCGGGCGACCCAGTCTTCTGGCTAACATCTGCTGAGCAGAGACCAGGTTGAGGGTGCAGTGGGAACACGGAGACCCCGGAATCCCAGACTGCCCTCCAGGAGCTCACAGCCCGGCTGGGGGGCGCGCAGGAAGATGCCGGTCAGGGGGGAGGTTGCCATGTGAGCACAGAAGAACTTCAGGAGAGGGAGAAATCACTTCTAGCTGGACTTACTAAAGAAGGGTTCGAGGAGCAGGCTCGACTTAGGCTGGGTCCTGCAGGTGGGTAGACTTTTGCCAAGCGGGAGAGCCAAAATGAGCACGTGAGCTTAAGGTGGTGTTACCATTGCCACCAGCAGTGTCCCCCTTCCCCTCCCTCACGCCGCCCTAGAAATCAACCATGTGTCAAAGCCAGTGTGGGCTTTCCCTGACTCCCCAGCTTAGCCCACAGATGACAATGGCTGGGGTCTGGGTTGGCCTTGCAAACTCAAGAGCTTCCCTCTCCAACACTCATGACACACATAACACATCAGGTCCACCTTAATGCATAATCAATAAAGTCTAATTAAATAGGATGTCATATTACAGGGCTTCTTTGTCACATTCAGACCTAATCTAATTAGAAGTCCACTGTATTTTACATTCTGACTAGCTCATTGTTGAGGATTTCTCTTGCACAATTGCATGACTGTTAAAGATTAGGTTCAGGGCTGGTCTTTAACCCGTAACCTTATTGAGTCAGCCTGGAAACACCAACCAAAGTTACTTACAGTTCACAGTCCCTTTTCTGGTGAGCGGCATGGAGGACAGAAAGCCTCAGAATCCTGCTCCAGACTTCACCTGTCAATAAAAGAAAACTTTTTTTATAGATGTGTATGATTCTGCTGAGTGAGAGCTCTGAGTGAGAGCCAACGTGGGATGAGGGTAAACTCAGGAGTCGTTCTGGTTCAGGAGCAGCACAGGACTACAGCTCTATTCCCACAGTCCTGAGTGGGAAAACTTCCCGATCCAGGCACTCTTGGTGCAAAATGATCATTGTTTAGACAGCTAACCAGGACAGAGAGAGAGGATCACTCCCTCCTTACCTGCTTGCTGCCTCAATTTCTTGCGAGTTTCATCCCCTTCCCTATAGGAATCCCAGAGAAAAACAGGCTCATGGCTGTTGAGAGCCCTGAGCTGACCAAGGCAATAATCATTTACTGATGCCTCCCGTCTGAAGGGAGACCCCATGCAGAGGGACAGAGCTGAACGGCCCCTGTGAAAGCTTGCAACCTACATGGGGAAGGCTGTGAAAAACTAGCAAACCACAAAGCCCAGGTTGTTGTTTATGGCAGGATTATGGAAAATCTGGATGGAAGAGAGAAATTTCAAGGAAAGGTGAAGAGTGCAGTTGGGCTAGATGGAGAAGAATGATGAGGGAAGGACTGGAAAGATAAAAAAATGTGACTGCTTTTAATTCTCTTTCTGGAAATAGAGCAACAACAACAAGAAAAACCCAGCACATGCTTATGAGTGTCTGCTCCGTGATCGACGCTGGCTAGGTGCAGCAGGAATAAAATCCCACGGATGGGTCCTGCTATAAAAATGCTGCCACGTCATTCGGGAAATAAGATTACCCATATGGAACATCACCAGATATTGTGCAAGACAAGGCTATATGCACAGTAGTGCTGAGCTGTGTGGTAGGGACTATAATTCTCTCTCCACAGAGAAATGAAGTTGGTGAGAGCTGAGGTGCTCAAGAAGTATTTGGGCGTAGGGAGAACTTGCATGGGCCTTGGAGATTGGCAAGATTTGGCCAGCAGAAGGGAGCAAGAGGGCATTCGTGGAAAGGGAGCAATCCAGGCATGGATGAGAGGGGGGCAGCATGGGAGTGCCCTGGGACAAGGCAGAGGCTGTTTTGCCTGCAAGCAACCAGGAGAGACCAACACTGAATAAGCCAGATGGGGCCAGAGCATCTAAGGCTCTGAGTGTCAGGCCGAGAGGCCAGGCTGGGGGTAGGAGCTGGAAGAGAGCCATTGAAAGTTTTTCAACAAGGAAATGACACGAAGAAGAGGAACCCCCTTGCCCCGACCCCTCTAATAATATTTTCCCTTTAATTAAGACAGAGAGACTTCTTGGAAGCGGTGGAATTTCAGACAGAAGATTTGGGCGTGGGCCATACCGTGATGTGCTCATGAAAATAAAATGTCCCTCTTGTTCAGGATGGTGTCCGTACTTCCTCTGGGGCTGTCTACTAACATCTGCATGACCAAGATGAATGGCTCAAGGAGGCACCTCTGAGATAAGGACCACGTCTTATGCATCTTTATAGCCCCAGAACCTCGCCAAGTGCCCACCATAGTTCTCTGTGTACGTCTGTTGAAATGTTCATTGGTAGACCCTGTTCATTCCAAACAGAATCTACAACCAGCACCTTGGGACCAGCCATGGATGGGCAGTGGTTGGCAGTGGGCTCCAGCTTACGTTCTTTTGAACAACTGCCATGCTGCTACTGAGCACGTGTGAACTCAGTGTAAGAAGTCTCTAGATGGAATTGCATGCAGTGGTGCTTTATCCCTGCCCTCTGGGATTGTGTGTTGAGACGCCAACACCTGAGAAGAAGATATGGCAGACTTCCCATTTACATATGCTGTAAAGCTGGGAAGGATAGCCTCTCCTGGAGAGGTGGATTCAAAAGTGTTAGAAAGCTTTTAACAAGCTGAAAGAAGGGGCCAAAACTACAAAGTCCAAGTTTTCCTCTACCAGTTTTTGTTTCTTGCACAATAACATCACGACAGCCGTAAATGAGGTAACTTTGAAGAGGAAGAAATATGGCCCACCATCCCATCACTCTGACCCATCAAATTATTACATCTTATGTCCACATGCAAATCCATTTTTATTTTTTACAGAATTGTATAAAAAGATTTGACAAGGGGCGCCTGGGTGGCGCAGTCGGTTAAGCGTCCGACTTCAGCCAGGTCACGATCTCGCGGTCCGTGAGTTCGAGCCCCGCGTCAGGCTCTGAGCTGATGGCTCAGAGCCTGGAGCCTGTCTCCAATTCTGTGTCTCCCTCTCTCTCTGCCCCTCCCCCATTCATGCTCTGTCTCTCTCTGTCCCAAAAATAAAATAAGAAAAAAACGTTGAAAAAAAAAAAAAAAAAAAGATTTGACAAGGATACATTCACCAAATCCCACTCTCACATTCAAAAGTCAATCGCAAAAACACCAAACAGGGTAACCTGGTTAAAAAAAAAAAAAAAAAAAAAGATGTGGGTTATTTGAATTTAACAGAAGCTCAGGATGACCCCAGAGTGTGGTGTTGCTTTGAAATCCATTACATGTGATCTTAAGTTGCATTCCCATATAGTGTCCAACGGAGGGATGAACCGTCCCCTCACTCCTGACTTAGCAATCCATATTAACTTAAGATGCAGTTTCGACATCCCATTTAATGTAGTTTTTAAATTAAATTTTTTTTAATGTTTATTTATTTTTGAGAGAAAGAGAGAGGCAGATTGCAAGCAGGGGAGGGGCAGAGAGAGAGGGGGAGACACAGAATCTGAAGCGGGCTCCAGGCTCTGATCTGTCAGCACAGAGCCCGACATGGGGCTTGAATTCACGAACCGCGAGATCATGACCTGAGCCGAAGTCGGACGCTTAACCGACTGAGCCACCCAGGCTCCCCAGCCCATGACTCTTATAAAGGATGTCTACTGGCTGACTCTCTAGAATACTGAGGAGTCTGAAGAGGAAAGACAAGCTAGGCCAAGAGCGAGGGAAGGGTGCAGAGGGCATGCAAATTATCCCACCAGTCCCTTCTGTGTTTTTCTCTCAACCCACTCCCTTGAATGTGGGACTGAACTGTAATCAGACCAGGGAAACTGAGGCCTGGGATGGGTGAGGTGGTTTGCCGAATTGGATAAGCCACTTGCTTTGAGGACAGGCTGATTTGGGCTCAATACAAAAACCAATTTCTTTTTTTGTTTTTTTGTTTTTAATGTTTTTATTTATTTTTTGGGGGGGGGAGGGGTAGAGAGGGGGGAGACACAGAATCCGAAGCAGGCTCCAGGCTCTGAGCTATCAGCACAGAGCCCAACACGGGGCTTGAATTCACAAACCGTGAGATCATGACCTGAGCCGAAGTCGGACGCTTAACCGACTGAGCCACCCAGGCACCCCCCCGCCCCTGCCTCCATTTCAATATCTTTGACAGTGAAGAGGGGAGGTGAGCGAAGATGTCCAGTGGCTAAAGCTCAGGTTAAAAGTTTAGCCGTTAAAAGCTCAAGCTCTGGAACCAGCCTGCACAGTTTTCCATCCTGGCTCCACCACTTACTAGTGGGATGGACAGGTTACTTAACTTCTCTGTCCCTCAGTTTTCCATCTGTAAAATGGGGCTAATAAGGGTTCTACCTCTGAGGTTAGTGTGAGGACTGAATGATATTGTATCCTGCAAAGTGCTTGGGACAGTGACTCACACAAAATAGGCACTCGCTGAATGTTAGCTATTGTCATTGCTATTTTGTTGTCACTGTTTTCATTCCTAGGAGGCTGTGTCCCTTAGGACACAGGGCTTTGTCCGTAAGATTACCTGTCCTTCTCCCACATGGTGGTCCCCTAAATATTTGAAGAAATTGTATGAAAGAAGGACTGTGTTACACTAGACAATAAGATTAGGACTAACTGGTCGATGTTAGAGGAAGTCAACCTTCAGTTCGATATAAGAAAGAAGCCTCTAGCAATGAGAACCATCCAAAAATGAGCTAGGCTTCCTCAGAAGGTAGTGAGCTCCCCAACCCTGGAAGGAGAATCTGCACTGGTGAGAAGGTGCTCCAACCATGGTCTTCCAGACATGGCGTCACCCATCTATGAAAGGTTAAAAAAAAATTAGGAGTCTGATAGGGTTGACAAACTTCTATATTGATAAAACATTGATACTCTCTTCATTTATCATCATTTCATAAAGTAACTCAACCCCCAAAGTAAGGGGAGTAACAGGACCATTCTTTGAATTGAATAAATACAGCATCATGGAATGCATTCCCTCTCCCTCTCTTTCTGCCTCTCTCTCTGTCTGTCTGCTGGCTCTCTCTCACACATGCACGCACACACACATGTGTGCACACACATGTTAATATGTGACTTCTCCATGCTGTCCTTAGTTTTCACTCGTGATCAGTGGAAAAGTCTACTTTAACTGGCACTGATCCACGGACACATGCTGGGGAACCACCTATGTGCCATGTATTTTAGAGCCTTCCAGAGCCAGCAGTGTGTGGTCCTGGCAGGCAAGGGATCATGTCAAAAGCCTTCAGACAAGCAGCCGTGCAATAATAGGACCAGAATTTAAACTCAGGCCTGTCTTGTTCACCATGAAAATAAAATGGAACTATAAATGAGACTGACCACTCACATTTATAAATATGAGGAAACTTGCGAAATGGTTAATGAGAAACGAGTTGTTGAATTTTTGTCTGGGAATGAGGTAGAAGAGGGACAGAACAAAGCTTCCTGCAGGAGGTAGCACATGCTCCAGGAGAGCTGAGTGGTACCCATGGAGCACGCCCAGGAAAGCTGGAAGGCTGGAGAGAGATGAACGTAGGGCTTAGCAAGGGCATGAGTCTAACACAGAGAACACACAGAACACGAGTCTAACACTAGGCCTGGGGTGTTCACCAGACATGGGTTCACACCCTCACTCTGTCATTAACTTACTGCGCGATCCTGGACAAGAAACTTTACCCCCTCCGTGCCTCAGTTTCCCCATAGGCAAAATGATATGGTTAGACTCCTAGATAATCCTTAAACCAAAATTCCATCTGATATCTATATACCTGTGAGGTTGCCCAGACTAACCTGCCAGGGAGGGCTCTAAGTCTCATGCTAAGGCACCTCAGTATATCACCCTGGTTAAGAGTAAAGATGTGGGAACCAGATAGTTCTGGATTCAAACCTAGGTCCATCGTTAACCTAACCTTAATCTCTATAAACCTCAATTTTCTCCTGTTTAAAAGGTAGGGGGTTAATAGTAGCATCTTTAAAAATTTTTTTTTAATGTTTATTTAGTTTTTAAGAGAGCGAGAGGCGGGGGGATGGGCAGAGAGAAAGGGAGACACAGAATCCAAAGCAGGCTTCAGGCTCTGAGCCGTCAGCACAGAGCCTGATATGGGGCTCGAACTCACGAACCGTGAGATCATGACCTGAGCCGAAGTCAGACGCTTAACCGACTGAGCCACCCAGGGGCCCCAACAGTAGCATCTTTAAATGAGATGATGCACCTAGAGCTGCCTGGAACATACTAATAATAATAAATGAGGATTTTTGTTGTTTTTATGTGTTCTGAGCTAAGGCAGGCAGCAACTGAATGGAAAAGGAGAACGAGAGGCAAATCAAGAAGATTGAGGCCTTCTGCATTTATCCCACTGCCCGTGACAAGCTTTTCAGGTCTTGCCCCAGCCAGACCTTTGGGATGAGGACAAATTATGACAAACCATTCTGGGGCACCAAGAGTCTCTCTGGATGCTCTTCTTCTCTGAAAGCCCATCCACAGGCATAAGAGCCAAACTTCCAAGAAAGACAAAACGTGAAGAGACCATTCCAGAAGGAAACGCTTGAAGGATCACCCATCCATCCAGACGGTGTGTCCTGTGTCTCCCCACCTCACTGCCGAGGCTTCTCTCTGTTCCACCTGTGCTCCCCCCATCACCCTCTCTGTTCCACCTCTGCTCCCCCATCACCCAGCAAGGGCTTCCAATTATTTATTTACACTTGTTGAATGAGGTTGTCAGTGGCAGCCCTGTAGGCTCTGACCAGCAGGCTCTAAATCACACAATAACTAGGTAGCTGAAAATGGATAAAATTACCTGGCACTAAATACTTGGCTCTGAGATGCAACCCCCCTCCCCGCCCCCCACCAGCCCTCACTGAGGGTGCAGCCTTTCTTGAAGCCTGGTAAGAGCCAATGCTAATGCCACACCTGTCTTCGGCCCCTTGGGCCACGGGCAGTGCTGGTCACCCTGTTGCAGAGGGAATGGAAGAGCTCCCTGGGTCATGCTCCCCGGGCCTCTAATCTTGGGCCCATACCTGTAAGTACAGGTTCACATATAAACCCCTCTAAGGAATGCTGGCACTGGTGGGCTAATCCTAATGACTTTAATACACAGGAGAAGGACCCGGAGGCCCTCGTGACCTGTCTGCATCCGATGGGAGTGCGGTGGGGGCTTCCAGGGCGGCGGGGCCCTCTACAGAGGCAAACCCTCAGGAGCTACAGGACCTGCTCACAGGGCAGCCTCCTGGCCCCGTGGACATCCTCGGAGGATTGCTGATTCTCCGTCAGGAGTCTCACTGCCCTTCTCCCCACGGCATTGTCGTCAACCTGCCTTAGGCCTTCTCTCTCTTCCAGGGCCCTAATTGGTCTCCCGGCCTCCAGCCTCACCCCATTTTTGCCCGTGTACCACCTCCCCTCAGCCCGGCATCTTTCTGGAACACAAATTTGATTGTGGCCACTCCTCCTTAAAACCCTTCCATGACGCCTCATTGTCTGACAGGCGTTGCCAACTGGCAGTCCCTCCATGGACTCTTGCCTGTCTGGAATTTTTATAAATTCTGCCAACATCTCAAAAGTGGGAAATTTCAAATTTTAACCATCTGTATTTCTAACTTTTCTCCAAAGGTCAGGTGACCTAACAATGCCAGTCCTGCATTTCCACATGGCAATCACTAGATGATGCTGAGTATTGGCCACCTCCTTTCATAGTTTTTTATTTATTATTTACTTTTGAGAAAGACAGAGTGTGAGCAGAGGAGGGGCAGAGAGGGGGAGAATCTCAAGCAGGCTCTGTGCAGAGCCTGACACGGGGCTCGAACTCAGGAACAGTGAGATCATGACCTGGGCCGAAATCAAGAGTCAGATGCTTAACTGACTGAGCCACCCAGGCACCCGAGTCACCCCCTTTTAATCACGCACGGGTCCTCCTGTTTCCCCTGAGAGAAGGCAGATGTCACCCTGGAAGTCTCTCCCGTCACAGGGTCAGACACCTAGAGGCTGACTTATTCTGCCTGCTGAAGAGGTTCGGGTTCAAAGTGACAGCACAGGGGTGGGTGGCTCATTATGTTCTCAGCTGTGCGGTGCCAGCGGGAGGGTGGATGACAGGATTCAGGAAAATACCAGCACTACCAGGCAGGCCCGCCTGAGTGTCCTTCCCTCCCACCTGGGCAATGCCACTCCTAGCCTGGAGACAGATGGCAAAGGTCCTAGGGCGGCTCTCCTGGAATGCCAACGGCTACAAGGCAGGTGCTGAACAAGCCCCGCCCGCTTTATTCCTGAGGCCCCACCCCTGGGTCCAGCCTCTCCCCACCCTGGCTCAGGAGCGGCCGTACCCCCTCCCTTTATTTCCATCCCACTGTTCCTATCAAAGCCCTAACAGCACATATTTTGTTAATTGTACAAACCTAATGGGGGAATGCATTGGCAAAAAAGGGTAATGGCCATCAGACCAGCAATAAAACAAAATTAATGGCCCATAGGAAGAAATCATGTCCACTTAATCCCGGCTCTGAAACTCTAATAGAATAATGGAATACCAACGGAGGGTTTTTTTCTCTCTATGCAGATTGCTTACACCATGTTAATCACTTGCAAAGCAGGCCACATACCACTCTGGCTCACATGACCCTCCAGGGAAAGTAGCAGACCAGAAACATTTAGTGCAAGGCTCATTACTGACAGGCACCACCACAGCAACACCTTCCCTCTCTCCCTCCTTCCCCCAGGTGACTCTGGGACAGCCGGTATGGGGTGTCATTGAGAGCCATGAGGCGTGGTGGGCCGGAAAGCAAGACACATAATACCTAATAATAGCAAACATTTATTGAGTGCTTACTATGTGCCAGACACTGGGCCAGCTAAGCACTTTCTATATACTGTATTACTGGATCCAATGTTCATCTTCTATCGCTGGCTGTGCAGTCTAACAAGGTAGCTGCCGGCCACGTGTGGCTTTTTAAATTCAAATCCTAATTGATTAAAATGAAATAAAATTTAAAATTCAGGGTTTAGCCTCACCGGCCACATTTCAAGTGCTCGACAGCCACACATATCTGGTGGCTATTGTACTGGAAGGTTCACATGGAGTACGTTTCCATCATCGCAGAACGTTGTATTAGAGCCTGCTCTAGAATACTGAGGCCATTCTATCTTGCTCATTTAACAGATTCAGAAGTCAAGGCGCAGAGAGGTGAGGCAAGCCGCCCAAGGTCATGCAGCTGAAATACGGCTGCGTTGGGTTCTAACCCAGCTCTATCTCAGTCTGGCTCCAGAATCCCCAGCCTACCCACCACTTCCTGGCAGAACAAGCAGTCAAGCCTGCAGGAAAGTCTTTTGAGGGAAGTTAGCAGTAGAAAGGCTCTTCTGGGTTGTCTTCAGCACCCACCCACTCCCTGGCACCCAGAGAGCAGACAGACCCCCAGTGCTCCACTTGGGAGAGCCAGTTCCGTGGGTGTGTCAAACTGGGAAGGTCATCTGGAGAGAGGGAGGACTTTACAGATCATCTAGCCCCACCTCCTTCAAGTTATGAATGAAGAAACCAACGTACAGAAAAGTTAAGTGGCTTGCCCAAGGTCAAACAGAATTAGAACTACAATCCAGGTTTCCTGACCACCAGTCTTCACTGGCCAAAGGAGAGGACAAAGCAATGCCCAGACCCATGTGCAGTCACAGGTGAGAGGAGGAAGAGGTGTCCCTCCCACCTTCCTGGAGAGTCCTGGGCCAGGTTGGAAGTGGCTGGGATGAGTTTGAGGGTACTGGGCTCTGAGGAAAAGCAGGAAAGGAAGAAGGGTGGGGACGGTCAGGCCTAGAAGATGTACTGGTTAAAAGCATGACATTGGGTCACTACTATCTTTTGGGAAAATAGTATACGGAATCTACTGTCATTGAGAATACACTGACTGACCAAGCAGCCCCAATTTGAGAATGTATCCTACAGGGAAAAAGTGGCAGGTGCACAGGGATAATGTGGCAGCATCTATCGTGGGGAAAAGTCTAAAGCAACGTGGATGTCCACCAATAGGGGAATGGTTGGATAACTCCTGGTACAACCATACTGTAAATACATGAGGGCATTAAAAAGAATGAGTTCGACCGACACCTTTTGCCAGGCAAAATGGCCATAACGTTCAAAATAAGAAAAGTAAGTAGCAGAGGATGTGTGTGGAGTGATTCCAAGTCTATAAAAACAGAGAAAACTCTAGGACGAGTTGATCCCTTTGCATGTGTTTGTGTGAGCACGGAGGCAGCGTGGAAGGGGTGGCCCAGGGTGTCCACACTGGTGCGGATGGGGCACTGGAAAGACAGGGATGAAGGCACACCGTTTTTAGCACATCTCAGCCTTGTTGCCGGTGCAGGGAGCACCGTCACCTCTGTAATTTTTGCGAAGAAACTTAATAAAGGAAGAGACAAATATTTGACAAAAGAAGAAAAAAAAAGAGAAGTCAGATTCCAAACCTGCCTCACTCACTAGCTTCACGGCCTTGGCAAGTTCCTTAATCTCACTCCGTCTTGATTTCTTTGCCCAGACACTGATGATAATAGTATCATGTCATGAGGTGGTGGGGAGACTGGTGGGAAAACGAGTTTATAGCTGCTCAACAATTGGGGCCTTTCTATCAGAGGGGAAAATCTGCCGAGTACATGGAGGGACTTCCTGGGCCACCTCTCCAGGGCGGTCTGAGAGCCATGGCCAGGGCTCCCTACACACCCCTCAGAGCCCCTATATTTTGCCATACAACCATTTCATCTATTCATTTTTATTTTTTATTATTTATTTATTAAAGTTTATTTATTTATTTTGAAGGAGATAGCGGAGGGGGGCGGGGGTAGAGAGAGAGGGAGAGAGAGAATCATGAACCGTGAAATCGTGACCTCAGCCAAAATCAAGAGCCAGGTGCCGAACCAACTGAGCCACACAGGTGCCCCTATTTATTTATTTATCTTGAGAGACAGAGAGAAGGTGAGAGCACTCATAAGTGGGGGAGGGGCAGAAGGAGATAGAATCCTAAGCAGGCTCCATGCTCAGAGACGTGCCTGACATGGGGCTGGACCCCACAACTGTGAGATCATGACCTGAACAGAAATCAAGAGTCAGACACTCAACCAACGGAGGCACCCAGGAACCCCCCCACCCTCCCATGCCCCGCCGTACAACGATTTTAATGCGTCTCTCTATCAGACTGTAAGATCTTTACAGGTAGGAATAGTGCCTTGGTTATTTATTCATTCATTCAATCATTCAAGTTAATAACTTAAAAATTATGTCTTAGGCATGTGTACCTGCACTGTGCCTGACATCAAAGATATAACAATGAAGAAGACAGAAAAGTCTCCGCTTTCATGGAGCTCCCATGCTAACGGAGGAAACAAACTACTTATACACACGTATATAGTCCAGTGGTGATAAGCACTAGGAAGAGGAATGCAGCATGACAAGGGAGCAGAAGTGACTGGGGAGGGGACGGGGACATTTTAGAGAGAGAGGACAGGAAAGAGCCTCCGGACCTCTCTGGGAAAGCGTCCTTTGAGGCACATGCCACAGACCTGGTGAAGCCAGTGGTTGTATTCAAAGGATGTTAGTTTAAGGGGCGCCTGGGTGGCTCAGTCAGTTAAGCATCCGCCTTTGACTCAGGTCATGATCTCACAGTTCATGAGTTCAAGCCCCGTGTCAGGCTTTCTGCTGTCAGCACAGAACCTGCTTCAGATCCTGTCCCCCTCTATCTCTGCCCTTGCCTCTCTCTCTCTCTTAAAAATAAATAAATAAACTTTAAAAAAGGCGTTAGTTTAAGAATAAAATAAAAATAGGCTGGTGGGAGAGTGGAGGATAATTAAGACACCTCAAAAACATGCCTCCACCCAAAAGAACTGAAAGGGGGGACCCAGACGTTTGCACACCCCTGTTCTTAGCAGCGTTACTCATAAGAGCCAGAAGGTGAGAGCAACCATAGTGTCCGTGGACAGATGAATGGAGGAACAGAAGCGTTATATGGATACTGACATATCACTGAGCCTTCAAAGGAAAGCCACGTGGATAAACCTGGAGCGATACGACGCTAAGTGAAGCAATCCAGTCACCAAAGGACAAAAACTGTCTGATTCCACTCACGTGAGGTACCCAGAGGAGTCATATTTGTAGCGATGGAGGGTAGAATAGTAGCTGCAAGGGGCTGGGAGGGAAGGGAGAGGCAGGGTTAGGGTTTAACAGATACCAGGTTGTAGTTTTGTAAGATAAAAAGTGTTCTGTGCATAGATGGTGGTGATGATTGCACAACACTATGAAATTACTTAATGCCACTGAACTGTGCACTTAAAAGTGGTTAAGATGGTAAATTTTATGTGATACACATTTTACCACAATTTTATTTTATTATTTTCAACGTTTATTTATTTTTGGGGGAGAGAGAGAGATAGCACAAGTGGGGGAGGAGGGGCAGAGAGAGACAGGGACAGAGGATCTGAAGCAGGCTCTGTGCTGACAGTAGAGAGCCTGATGCAGGGCTCGAACTCACGAGCCGTGAGATCACGACCTGAGCTCAAGTCAGGCGCTTAACCAACTGGACCACCCAGGCGCCCCTATCACAATTTAAAAAAATACACGCCACCACTAACTTCTCAGAAAAAAAAAAAAAAAAAAAAGAGCCCGGGATGTTAAAGAGCAGGAGGAGAAGCAGCTGACAGCCAAGGTGAGGCTAAGGGAGCCCAGGGCGGACACAGAGAGCAGGGAACCCCAAGTCTCTGAGGCCCAGGGGAGAGAACACAGAGGGGCGGCTGCCAGGCAGAAAGGGACAGAAGCTCCCAGGCCAGTCTGCTGACAGGAAAGGCAACTTTCCTGTGGAAACGTCTGAGCCAAGGCGATTCCAGAGTGCCGGTACTGGATAAATGAGACACAATTTAGGGTAAAAAAGAAAAGAAAAAAAATGTTTTTAAACTGGTGGGAAGTAGGAAGCAACTGGTAGAGAGTTGGGCCACTCTCTAGCTTGAGATGAAAGACAGTCCCACGAATCCACTGCAGGAGATCTAAAAGGGAAAGGGAATAAGAAGCTGAGAACATGATGAGGGGTTTTGGGCCCTTCACCCGATGCAGCCGTGGGCAGCTTGGTGTGTTGGAAAGCGTCTTAGGGCCCAGGAGACAGTCCTATCTTTGTGCCCCTTTGACCTTATGGGGTCTTTGGCCTTGTCTGGGCCTCAGTTTCTTCATCTACTGAACTGAGTGTCTGGAACAGGGCAAGAGGAATCTTACATTTTTAGGGGTCCACAAACCCCTTGCGATTTTATCCAGAATGGCATTTGTGTGTACATTTTTCTATGGAGGGATTTATACATTTTTACCAAGATTTCAAGGCTGTCCGTGTCCCCAGGAAGGTTAAGAATTGGTGGAAGAGATATTCACTAGGCTCACATTAAGCTAGAAAGTTCTAAGCTTCCCAGAAATCTTGAGCTGGACACCAGTAAATACTTAGGCCTCAAGTAAATCAAAATGTTTATTCCTGCTTTGCCCGCAACACAGAGATATTGTAAAAACGAAGCGAAATAATTATATATTCTGAAAAGTTAAAATTATTTCTCTCATGCAAGTAACTATGATGATCGTTATTGTTGGAGTGTTGCAGAAAGAAAGAGTAGCTCTAATTCTGTGTCTCCCTCTCTCTGCCCCACCCCCGTTCATGCTCTGTCTCTCTGTCTCTCAAAAATGAAATAAAAACATTAAAAAGAAGGAAAGGAAGGAAGGAAGGAAGGAAGGAAGGGAGGGAGGGAGGGAGGAAGGAAGGGAGAGTAGTTCTGCAGCAGGCATAAAGGGGGCATGATAAAGGGACGTGATGTGCTATGGGCTGACCCTCCTCTGGTTAGAAATGAGGAGGCCCTCAATTCCCCTTGAGAGGGGTCCAGGCCAGAAGGAAGCGTATATGCAGCCTACCCAGGAGGGACAGCCTAGGGCAGAACAAACACATCTCTTTGGGCCAAGAAGCTCTCATTTTGTGTCTGGCTTTACTTGGGAGGGAACTTTCAATTGTGTGCCTGAGAAAAGTGACAGACTGAGGATGGATGCGTCAGGGGAAAACAGCACAGGCAGACTGGCCACCAGAGAGCAAGACGCAGACTGGAAACCTGTGGAATGACTAAGCTAGCGTCACCAGGGCAGAGGGGACCTCAGCCACAATGGGGAGCGCCTATCCAGAAGGAGCCGGCCCAGAGGCAGTGGGAGGGACGGTTGTCAGAACCGCGCACGGTTGCACCTGGATGGAACCTTAGACATTATCCATTCCATCCTCCTGATTTCATGTCTGCAGAAACGGATTAAGAGAGGGGTGACACTTATCCACACCAGTCCAGGATTGAAAGCCAGCCAGTAGCTCCCTTCATTCGTTTACAGAATGTGTTTTGAGTGTCAGACCCTTTGCTAGGTTGGAGATCAATAACGAGCAACAAATCTATCCCTCTCCCCTCAAGGAGTCCATAGTCTAAAGGGAGAAACAGACACCGGTTGCTTGAGGGGGTAGGTGTCATCCAGCATGTTAAGTAGGGGCCACAGATGAGGGTCTCCCCACTTCAGGCAGGTACATCCAGACAATGGCAAGATGGAGGGTCAGCCACTTCCCCTCAGGCCAGTCCTGGAGGCAGTGGAAATATTCACCGTAGAGTCCAAGCCAAGCCAACAGCCACCTACATGTCAGAAAAGAGTGCCCACCATGGCAGCCATCGAAAGAAGACTGTCTGTGCGTCTCTCCCAGGGGAAGAAAGCCACGCACTCTAGCAGGCCAGCCACAGGCCCTGGTGAGCAGGCCTCTCCAAACAGCACTTCCATTCATTACTTCCTAACTCGCCTCGGGGGGCTGGTCCTGAATATTGTTTCATAAATAACTTAACAGGGCTCCAGCTTGTTTAACTGAGGTTAGGCAGATGTGCACAGCACAGGCTGATTATGAGGGAATTTGGCTGTGCTGAATGGTTCTGGGATGCTGATTCTCTGCGGAGGGGTGGCTCAGTGGAAAAGGCAACCACTCGGCTGGTGTCCCCACCTGGATCCCCAGATCGCAGCAGGGGGACACCGAAAGAGCATTTGTTTCCAATTGTTCTTAGCCACTAATTTGGCTCCAGGGTATAACACCAATCTGAGAACAAACGGAGTAGGAAAACTGTGCGTTTCCTAAAGGAGGCCGAATATCACCATAAACAGGGGAGGGCGGGGGAGGATTCCTGAGTTCACTGCACATGCCCCAGCGGCCTCCAGAGCCCAGGCTGGCCGCTTCCCTCTCCAGCCCGGAGTCACCCGGCTGCACTGCCATCTGCCGTGCCTCACCTGCTCATTGCTCCTCTGAGGTGCCTCCAGCAGAGGACAGATTACTCTGATGGCAGGTAGATAAAATGGGATCCCTTGCTAGCAGTAACTACCCAGAACAATCTCTCTCCTGAGCAACTGACTGTCTCCACCTGGCACCTGCCAGCCAAAGAGCTGACGGGTGGCAAAGGCTGGCGTAGGCAACTCTCCCCCTATGCGGAGAGGACCGTGAAGGCCGTCTCCAGGCAGGACTTGCTCAGAGGGCCCTCTGTCTGGCTGCAGAAAGGTAGGCCGGGCCACCCCTCAAGGGGGAGACATGAAAGCAGCTGTGTTTCTGGCAGAGGGAAGAGCTAGCACTCTCCAGGGGCAAAGGGGGTGACGGAGCTGGTGAGCCAGGCCACAGCAGATGCTTTCTCAAGACTCATGGGCAAAATCCCCAGTAAACAAGAGGCCCCTCTCATAGTTCAATTGCCTTCTGGTGGCTTAAAATAATGGAGTCAGAGAACTTTCCCTGTGACCCTCTTGAAAGCAAACCCGCAGATAAAATGCTTTTACCAACCCGACCACTCTCTTCACAGCGTCTTAGCAGACAGACCATAGTTTCCAGGACGAAAAAAGCCTCCCTCACCAGCATGTGAGTAAGCTAGTCGGTAACCTCATAAACTCAACAATTTTAGAGAAAGAAAACAATTTTTTAAAAATCTCTGAGCAGTCGAAGTACGTGTCACAAAATCTTCCCACTAAAGTTTATGAACCTTACTTGTAAGGGAAACTCCCAGACTCTTACTCAGAGCTTCTTCTGACTGATTTCGTACATGCTTCTAACAGGACCAGGCATCTGGCATCTTAGACCTCCGCTGACAGAGGCAGTAAAAGAGGAGGTGAGAGGAGGGAATGGAGGGTTGACCGAGGAGAGCACTGAGGGGCAACCTAGTGAGTCATCACATCAGGTTCAGCCATGTTCAGGATCATTTACTTAGGAAGATAGGGAGGATGCCCACTGGTGATGCTGAAAACATCCTCAGAGGATGTGAAGAAGTAAAGCTTTGGCTATCTGGAAAATCCCAAATGAGTCTCCCTCATGATGCTTCCACGCTTCCTGTAAGTTGTTTTGAAGCTTGTTCAGAAGCTGCCTGCGTTCATTCATTTGCTCAATAGGCATTGACTCCTGTGGACGCTGGGGCATAAAGCAAGAGGAAGTCAGGGACCTTGTTTAATAACAACACACACACACACACACACACACACACACACACACACATGCACACATGCACATCAAGAGCATCTATTTATTGCACACGAGGTGCTCGATAGATGCACATTGTACAGATGTTAGAAAAGGCACCTGGAAAGGGGAGGGGCAAGCCAGTCAGATTGTCCTTTGACCCAATCCCTAGCTACTCACATGAGAATCTTTCCGGAGGAGGGGCTGTCATAATTCAGGAGTCAATTAAAAATGTCATCGTATCAAAACTTTAAACTGCTCCACCAAGAAAAACATGAAGACACCACAGAATCAGGCCTGAAAAAATGTGGACCAGATTGTCCAGTCCAGTGATGAAATGAACAGTGTGGAACCGTCAGTGTCTGAAATGCTTCCAGCTCCGGAGTCAACAGGACCCTAGTCCTACTTAAGGACAGACCTAGCCTGCCAGCCTGATTTCTCTCCTTTTCCCTAAAGCTTTGGAAGGCAGGATTTAGGTCTCTGCCCCATCGCAGATCAAAGAGACAGCAAGCCACTCTGCCTCCTCTCCCAGCCCCTCAGCTGGCGGGCTGGGGGGAACAGGGCACCGTCATCATTTTGGGGAAAGTCTTTATGAGACTCATAAGGGATGGTGGGGGAGGGGCTAGGATTCTGGCAATCTGTCCTGAAGAATTCAGGTTAATAATTTATATATGCATTAAAAAAAAAACCCTTCTGAAACAAATTGCATACAAATTGTGTGACATTTGAAGGAAATTTGCCAATGTTGCTCAGTGAAGCGTAATAAATATATGCAGCCCATAATAATAAGTTACTTAAACTCAAGGCACTAAATGATTTATTAATTGTCTTCTAATCCTTTCCAGCTCCAACTAAAACCAAGAGTGTGGCCATATTTCACATACCAGTTCATAATGCTTCTAACACCAAACAGCGTGGCTGCCATTGGCTATTCAGTCCGTTTTTCATTCTGGCCCCCAACTCCCCAGACGGGCTTGTAGGAGGGCCCACAGCTGAGCAGACT
Organism: Panthera pardus; assembly: GCF_024362965.1. Classification (NCBI taxonomy): domain Eukaryota; kingdom Metazoa; phylum Chordata; class Mammalia; order Carnivora; family Felidae; genus Panthera; species Panthera pardus. The sequence continues at coordinate 92,978,054 of NW_026526677.1, forward strand.
GCTATTGTCAGCAAATGGGTAGATGCACCCCAAACACATCCCATCCCACTGCACTTCTCACGTGAATGTCACATCAAACACGCTCATTTTGCCTAGAGTTCCCTTCCTCTGGCTTCTACCTCTCCCACTGCCATCAGTACCACGGTGCCCCTGGGTAGACATCAATCCTGGGAGAACGGGCTGTTGTCTCCTGGGATGCGCCAGGCTCACAGCCCCAGACTCCTCTCCAGCAGCAGATGGTGAGCCAAAGAGAATTAGAACGGAGATGGGAAATGGAACACAGAGACCTGCCCTTTCTCTAGGACACACTGACCCAGCAGGGAATGTGGGATTTCGGTTGCCATGCCCACTCACTGGGCCTCCTCCCTACTGCTCCAGACATTAGCCTCTTCTCCCTGGAAGACTTGATGCTCAGGATGTTGCCCAGAGCCGCCTATAGACCCCACCCTATCTTGGGATTCATACCCTGTGTCTGGTAGGAGGGAACATCACCAGTAAACTAGAAATCTGTCGCCAGAAATATGGCCTGTGGATGGATGGAGAAGTAGGACCAGGAAGGGTCCCAGGAACTGAGTGTCTGTGTTCAGAGGTGAAATGATTCTCCACACCTCCTTGGTTCCCCAACATGCTTCTTTCCAGTCTTCTCATCTCAGAACGATGCCATATTCCACCAGCTACCCCCATCTGGGGGCCACCTTGGATCCTGCCTCTGCTTCTCTCTCACTCCCACACCCAACCAGGGGGATTTTACTCTTAAAAAACATTTCTCAAATCAGGGTGCCTGGATGGCTCAGTTGGTTAAGCATCCAACTCTTGATTTCAGTTCAAGCTGTGATCTCATGGTTTGTGAGTTTAGGCCCCACATCAGGCTCTCCCCTGACAGTGTGGAGATTGCTTGGGATAATCTGTCTCCCTTTCTCTCTGCCCCTCCCATGCTCACCCTCTCTCACTCTCTCTTTCAAAAATAAATGAACTCTATAAAAAAATATTTCTCAAATCTATCCCTTTCCATCTCCACCGCCACTGTATAATTCAGAGCCCAAGGATGCAAATCAGCAGCTCTTTCTAGATGTTTTGTGGGATTTGCATAGTGCTCCTGGTGTTCCTTTGTTTTGTTTTGTCTTTAAAAAGGTAATGTGTAGGGTGCCTGGGTGGCTCAGTCGGTTAAGCGGCTGCCTTTGGCTCAGGTCACAATCTCACGGTTTGTGTGTTTAAGCCCCACGTCGGGCTCTGTGCTGACCGCTCAGAGCCAGGAGCCTGCTTCCGATTCTGTGTCTCCCTTTCTCTCTGTTCCTCCCCTGCTTGCACTCTGTCTCTCTCAAAAATAAATAAACATAAAAAAATTAAAAAGGTAATACATAACATGGTTCAAAAATCAAAAGGTATATGAAATATCTCCCTCCATTCCTGTCCCCCACTTATCCAAGTGAACACAAATATAGATTCTTGGTATCCCCCTTTTATGCACACTTTTCTGCACCTTGGTGGATTTTTTCTTTTTACCCTTAAAATATTTTTGGAGATCTTTCCATATCAGTACAAAGACAGCATCCTCATTCCTTTTTATTTATTTATAATTAATTAATTAATTAATTAATTAATTTTGAGAGAGTGAGTGGAGGAGGGACAAACGGAGAGGGAGAGAATCCTAAGCAGACTCTATGCCCAGGGAAGCCCTGACATGGGGCTTGATGTTATGACTGTGAGGTCATGACCTGAGCTGAAATCAAGAGTCAGACGCTTAAACCAATGAGCCACCCAGGCACCCTATTTTATTTTTTTAAGTAAGCTCTACTCCCAGTGTAGGGCTTGAACTCCCAACCCCAAGATCAAGAGTTGCATGCTCTACCAACTGAGCTAGCCAGGCACCCCTCTCTTTCCTCTTTTTTTTTTAATTGTTTTTAAATTTTTTTTTTAACGTTTATTTATTTTTGAGGCAGAGAGAGACAGAGCATGAACGGGGGAGGGTCAGAGAGAGGGAGACACAGAATGTGAAACAGGTTCCAGGCTCTGAGCGGTCAGCACAGAGCCCGACGCGGGGCTCGAACTCACGAACCGCGAGATCATGACCTGAGCCGAAGTCGGACGCTTAACCGACTGAGCCACCCAGGCGCCCCTAATTGTTTTTAAATGTTTATTTATTTTGAGAGGGGAGGAGGGCCAGAGAGAGAGGGAGACACAGGATCTGAAGCCGGCTCTGCACTGATAACAGACAGCCTGATGCAGGGCTTGAACTCATGAACTGTGAGATCACCACCTAAGCCAAAGTTGAACGCTTAACTGAATGAGCCACCCAGGTGCCCCTCTTTTCTCTTTTTAAATGTGTAGTATTCCAGGGCGCCTGGGTGGCTCAGTCGCTTGTGTCCAACTCTTGACTTCGGCTCAGGTCATGATCTCATGGTTCGCTCATGATGTCATTGAGCCACTGAATTTGAAAACTGATTGGGCTTTGCACTGGTAGTGCTGAGCCTGCTTGGGATGCTCTCTCCCCTCTCTCTCTGCCCTTCCCCTGCTCTCACTCAGTCTCTCTTTCTCTCACAATAAATAAACTTAAAAAAAAATGTGTAGTATTCCATTGTCAGAATATTACATAATTTAACTAACCCCAACTGATGTTTGTTTGGATTCTTTCCAATCTTTTGCCATTACAAATAATGTCACAGAGGATAAACTTTCATGTATGTTATTTCACATATGATCAAGTATGTCTTCAGGATCAATTCCCGAGTATGAAATTGGTGGGTCAAAAGGCACAGGATTTATAATTTTGATAGATATTGCCAAACTGTCCTATAAAGGGTTGTACTGATTTACACAATAAGACAGCCTGTTTCCCCAGAGCTTTGCCAATACAGTGTGATAGACTTTTTGGATTTTTGCCCATTTAAAAGATGAATGGATAATGTTGTCTCAGGATAGTTTTAATTTGCATTTCTTTTTATGTGTAAGATTGAACATCTTTCCTATGGTAAGAGCCATTTGTATTTTCTTTTCTGTGAATACTCTGTTCAAATTCTTTGCCCATTTTTTTCTATTGGGCTGTATTTTGTTATTGTTGATTTTTAGGAACTCTTTGTATATTATGGAGAATAGCCTTGTGATGCGAGTTGCAATTTTTTTTCTCAGTTTTTCATTTGTCTCTTGACTTTGCTTAAAATATTTTGCCTGTGCTTTAAAAAAAATTTTAATGTGAATTCCAACAGGCCTGGAGCATTCACAATCCCATTTGCCACGACCTCCCTCACCCCTCAGTTTTCAAATGAGTTGCTTTACTGTTTTTCATTGCCTAGACATTGGTGTGATGCATAGAACTGCTACCATCACTGTATGACCCAGAGGAAAGCTAGTCTGAAAACAGAGCCGATATCCAGAGGATGACAGAGAAAGAATCTGAGTGCTTGCTGATGTCATTGAGCCACCGAATTTTTTCAGCCCTCAAGCACTCCTGGTTCTGGGCTTCATAATATGTTAAAAAAAAAAAAATTCTCACTGTTTAAGCCACTTTGGGTTGGATTTGCTGCTACTGGCAGGCAAAGGCGTTCTAACTGAAACATATTTTGAATGTGCTTGTGAAAGTCTGGTCCCTTCCAATCCATCCCCACTGGTGCTGAGGCCAAGTTCTAGAATATAAATCTGACAACACCACTCCCCCATTTCAATACATTCCATAGCTCCCCATCACCTGCAAAATATAATCCAAGAGCCTTAGCACTCAGTCTAGCCATGCCCAACCCCCTCCTTGCTCTCACCGTTTCACACTTCCATGTTGTTGCTCACCCTGTCCCCGCTCCCTGGAGGGAAGGCTCTTTCCCTCCTTCTGCTGTATTGTTCCCAGGACAGTCTGTTCCACCATCATCTCCTCCAGGCAACTTTCAGACCAAGTCCCCATCCCCACTCCCACCCCATCCAGTGCTTTCCTCCCTGGTTGCATTAACCTCATTGTCTATACATCTTTTTTGCATGCCTGGGCCCCTACCCTCCCACTTCTTTATGAGTTCCTTGGAAACAGGGGCAATAGCTTGCTCATTTCTCCAGCCCTGATGCCTAGCTTGAGACCCAGTGTGTGGTAGATACACACGGGCAGTGTTTGCAAACCTGAATGGAGCTCCCCATACTCATCTTGTGTCCCCACAGACACCCCCTCAGACTTCTCCCAGCCCAAGTCCTCGGAACCAAGGCCTTGCCACCCACGTCCGTGTCTCTCTATAGAGAAGCTGGAAGAAACGTCCCATCCAAATGGGCTTGCTCTAAGAAGAAGCAGATGACCTATTAAATCACCAGATTAAACAGTGCCATTTGCCCGAGCATGGGCTCCCTGCCAGTGTCCCCGATGCTGTAGTAAATCACCTACTGCAACAGAAAGCCAGGGTTAGGAAGTGTGTTCACAGCCACTTAACCAGCTGTGTGAACTCAGAGAAATTACTGAAGCCCTCTGTGCCTCAGCCTTCTTATTCAGGTAAAAGTGCTGAGCAGGTTGTTGAGAAGAGTGTGATTGTCTCAGAGACGATGACCAGTAAATGACAGCCATGTTATTTCCTCTCTTCGAGCTGAAACAAGCCCCTAGAAGAAGGACACAAAGTCCACAGAGAGCACACCCCAAACACTTGGCTAAGGCAGGCCTCCTTTATAGGTCAGACACCAATATGGCGACCACACGGCAGAACTATACTCATGGGAACAACAGGGAAGGGAGAGGGCTGGCATCCAGCAAGCGGTTCCTGCGTGCCAGCCTATGCTACACGGTGCGCACCTGTCCCCATGCACGTGCGTCACAGCAGCCCTGCAAGGAAGTACTTTCAGTCCACTTCTAGAGAGGAGCAGAGAGCGAGGCTGACAGAGGTTAAACGACTCGCCCGGTGAGTCCACATCATGAACCCAATTAAGTGGGGAGTCGGGGTCTCCACTCGGCTCTGTCTGGCTCCCATCCCTGAGTTCTGTTTACTGCTTCGTGTTACCTCCAGACCACATGGAATGAGGCTGGCCTGACACATCATGGACTTGTGTTCCTGCTGATAAAACTGGAGGAGGTGACCAGGGAAGGGAGAGGGAAGAGGGAGGTTCAGGGGTGATGGCGGGGGCCGAATAGGAGAGTGAAGAGAGAAGCTCCTAGAAAAGATTTCGCTCATATCCCTAGCATGACCCTGGAGGCAGTGGGCAGGAGGGGGGAGCTTTGACTATGTGTGCGTGTATGCATGACTCTGTGTGAGTATATGCATGTGCGTGTGATTGTGTGTAGGGCTCTGTGTGTGTTTGCGTGTGTATAACTGTGTGACTGTGTTCCATGTGTGTCTGGCTCTGTGTGTGTGCACGCGCATGTGTGTGCATGTGTATATGACTGTGCGTGACCGTGTGCGTGTGACATGTGTATGGCTCCGTGTGCACGCACGCGTGTACACGGGTACGCGTGTGTGCGTGTGGGGGAGGGGAGGACAGCTTGCACACAGCGGCCTCCCCCCCACTTCCAAACACACTCACACGCTGGCTGCATCCAGCCTAGACGTGCCCCACGTGAGCTCCGCGTGCAGTCAGCAGTGGGAGACTTCGCCTATTAACTGTTGCAGGCAGTTCCAACCGGCCAGGTGACATCAGCGTTCCTGGCGCTGTTGTTATTAGACCAGGACTGACCCGGCCAGGCTGCCTAAGGGGACAGCACAGGGGGAAGGGGAGGGCGGAGGTGCCTTCTCTAATCCAGTCAGGCTTCCCTGGACAGACCTTCCCACATCTGGACACACCACGGCCGCCCAATCAAGGAGAGAGCTCTCTCAGCTTTCAGAGATGTTCAGAGCATAGGGGAGACGCACACACCTTCCCCACCCAGCGATCCATAGCAGCAGCCTGGGCTTCCGGCTGGGGAAGGGGTGGGAAAGGGAGGGGAAAGGAGAGGAAGCAAGCGGGCTTGGCTCCCAGGCTCCTCAGGCCACCTCAGCACCCATCAGGATTCACCCTCCACCAGCCCTGTCCCGGGTTTCTCTCTCTTCCTCCCTGTCCTTCCATCTGGTGCCGTCTATGGGTGAAGAGGGACGGGGCCCACCGTGGGGTCATGGCCGCCTGCCGGGAACAGGCAGAATTGAAACCACATCTCACTCTCCATCCCTGCCTAATCCCCCCGGCTACCTGCCCCTCCGAAGTCCTCTGAACTCTGCCGGATGGCAGCCGCCACAGAGGATTTTAGCAGGACAAAAGAAGACTCTTATGGAGTCAAAAAAAGAATCTTATGGGGCCTGGATGCAGTACAAATTCTTACCCTCTCCCTGGACTCCAGAGAGAAAAAACCATAGCCTTATACTTACTTAACATAAAAACATCTCAGCGGCTGGGGAAACCCTTATTCTCTCAGTTCCCTAAAACTTGGGAGCCCCCAGTGTCCCCAAACACAGTTGACCAATTCAAGTTAGCAGCAAAGACTAACTGGAAAGTCCCTCCTTTGCTTCTTTGCAAAACAAGATGCAGAAACCAAACAACTGAGCATGGTGTGTGACTGCCTAGGACAGGGGAGAAAGAAGAAGGAACATAGGTATACACACATATAATGTGCATTATGATAATCGTCCAACCTTCCTGTGGTATTGTGGTGCCTGCAAAGATCCTTTCACCTCCATCCTCTGGTTTTTGTGAGTCACAAGGTACTGGAAAACAGAAGTTTACATCCTGGCTCACACCCTGGTTTCTGAACTGAAAGACCTTGGGTAAGTTATGTCCATTGTACAGGTGAGAAAAATGAGGCCCAGAGGGGCCCAGGGTCTGCCCAAGTCACAGAGCAGCATCATTCACAGTCATGTGTCCACCAAAGTCCTAACCACGGCCACAGCTCTCTGCGCTGCCCCCTAGCTTTTCTTTCACTCGTTCTAGCCTTGGTTAGAAAACCAGTTATTACCGCACTCGCTCCCAACCCTCATCTTCCTGGTGCGAGAAAAAGAGTCCCCTGGTAGCAAGCTGATATTTGGACAGTCTGAGAGCCAACTGCTCCGGAAGACATGGCCTTCCCCTTCCAGGACTTGGTCACGCTGCCAAAACAAGAGGAGAAAGCTTCCAACAAAAGTTTGTTTTCATGGAGATTTTATTTCCTTCGCTGAGGCTCTCCCACCACAGATTTCTCTTTGTTGGAACTCGCATTCAGAAGTCACCAGATACACAGCCCCTGACCCTCTGAGCCCTCGGGGGGATCTCACGCCTTTATCTCCCCTCCCAGGCCAGCAGGCTGCCTGCTCCCCCACTCCCCCACTCAAAAGGCCCTTTGAGCCATTCTGGAGAGAGAGGGGCTCTTGGAGTGGACAGAGGCTTCACTGGGATGAGCCCTCCACATCAAAGGGTGAGGGACGGGGGCCCTGCGTGCACGTGTCTCTGAGAACTGGCAAGGGGAAGAGGGTGCCTAACTACCTCCCTGTATCCCTCGGGCAGAGGTTGCGTTCCACAATGGAGAGGCTGTTAACTGAGGCTCAGACGGCAGGACCCACATCTCCCAGGCTGTCCCCAGGGCTTGGCTCGGCTAGCACAGAGGCAGGGCCAGCCCAGGCACAACTCGGAAGGGGATAAAATCTGTCATAGATGGACAAGGCTTTCCTTTTGCCCTTTTCAGGATCAGCTGCCCTCCCAGGTTCACAATTTAGAGATTTTACTCTGGCTGTCTCTCTTGGCCAGAAAGAGAGGGGCTAACATTAATCCATGCTTCGTGGGCAAGCCTCCCCGGTGTGTGCATTCAAGAGAGAGGGAGAGAGGGGGAGAGGGAGGGCAAAAGAGAATCCAAAGAGTAAATGCTCAGCTCTGGGGGATAAATTGCTAATGGTAGAATTACAGGTTCAAGAGGCCAGTGGGATTTGGAGGTGGCAGCAAGGCGAGGCCCCCGACGGAGGTCCAGCTGTCCTCGAAGCCTCCCTTCAGGAGGTGGGCCCTGTTATGTGCTGTCACGGCCATGGACATTAGGGTCAGGCAGAGCTCATTCTGATTCTCAGCCCTACAACTTGCCAACTTGATGACCTTGGGCAACTTAATCTCTTTGGGTCTCATTTCCGTCCTCTGTTCAGATGGGGATGACACCATCAAGGATAGTGTAAGGAACAGACAACAAACCCAAAAAGCCAAGCAGGGTGGCCAGCCTGTAGGAGGAACTGGACTCTCCCTCTGTGAGGCCTGAGGTCATGGTGGCACCATCGGTATTTCTCTTTAGGTTTCCGTACCAACAGTCTGGGTCTTCCTCTGCATACACCCTCTCACCCTTGCCCCAGACTGTAGCTAAATGGGAAGATTTTTAATGTTTACATTTTTAAGTGCCTATGTGAACTTTTGTCATGGGGAGACAATTAAGACAATTTGCAACGCATTTTTCTTTCTTTTTTTTTTTTAATTTTTTTTTTAACGTTTATTTATTTTTGAGACAGAGAGAGACAGAGCACGAACGGGAGAGGGGCAGAGAGAGGGAGACACAGAATCAGAACCAGGCTCCAGGCTCTGAGCCATCAGCCCAGAGCCCGACTCGGGGCTCGAACTCAGAGACCGTGAGATCATGACCTGAGCCGAAGTTGGATGCTCAACCGACTGAGCCACCCAGGCGCCCCTGCAACACATTTTTCAAAACTACCACTTCATTTGTTTCTCAAATGGTCTCATTCCCATTTAATAAATGAAGGAGTCACAAGTCAGGGATACGAAGTGACTTTTCCAAAGTCACTCATCAGGTAAGCAAGAAAGACGAGGCCAAGCCTCATCATGACTGGCATAGGCATGTCCAAAGAAATTCCACCCTGTCTGGGGCAGGGAGGGGTAACAGATATGAAGGATTTGGGGGCTCATATGCAAAGAGAAGCCAGAAAGGATGATGACTTTTTGAAGATGGAGGGTTCTAAATAAACCTTTAGAGTCTGGATTTGAAAGTCCAGAAGCTTGAAGGCAGCTCAGAGGGATGTCTGTCAGGCAAGGTGGCAGAGAAAAGAAGACAGCGTCACACAATTTCTGCGGCAACTCAGGAGTTCAGGGAAAGCTGAAGACCAGCAGAAGGCGGCCCTGGGCCAGACCAGGCTGCGAGAGACTGAAGATGTAGTAGAAAAAGCATCTATAGAAGTTTACTTTCCAAGTCAAAGTGAGTGCTGAGGTCAGACCCTTATTGACCCACCTACCCACAGAGTGTGTGCCCAAGTTCTCAGTCACACAGTAAGAAACAAGGGGTGGGGAGGAACTAGGGAAGGGCATTGGTCCTGTCCTAACTATAGAACCAGCCAAGAGGCCCTCCCTCCATGGGAGCTGGCTCCATGGATCATGTTGCCTCTCCATGGGCACCTTCCATTAACCTAGGAATACACAGAGTTGGGCTGTGACCTTCCTTCTCTCTCCCCACCCTATTCAATGGGGTCCCTTGACAACACTAAGCTCTGACAGACCCTTTAAGAGCAGCTTCCTGGGGCACCTGGGTGGCTCAGTCAGTGAAGTGTCCAACTTCGGCTCAGGTCATGATCTCAAGGTTTGTGAGTTCAAGCCCCGTGTTGGGCTCTGTGCCGACAGCTCAGAGCCTGGAGCCTGTTTTCAGATTCTGTGTCTCCCTCTCTCTCTGCCCCTCCCCCACTCGTGCTCTGTCTCCCTCCCCCCCCCCCGAAAAAATAAATAAACATTAAAAAAAAAAGAGAGAGAGAGAGCACCTTCCTCTCCTCCCAACCAGCGTCAACCTGTCAGGGCCAAGTCAGGTGCAATCACACCTGGCCTACAATGCTGACTCCTGAACATTCCATTCGGAGATTCCAGGATCTCAAATCCATAATTACCAGCTCCAGAAAGAACGCCACCCCTCTGCCTCCTTGGGCACACACAAGACTGACTACATGTTTCTGGACTGATCTCCTGCTTAACCAGCTACAAAGGGTCTCTTGCAAAGGGAAGATGAGGAATCCCTCCTGAGTCCAGGGAAGCCACTAGTCTGTACTGTGAAGCTATTGCAGACAGTCTCTTTTTGCTTTCCAATATACTTAATCAACATGAAAAGGATTGTGAGGGCTGGAGTTTCTACAGGTAGAACTAACAGAGAAGAATAATGTTCATAAATCATTTAGCATGCAGTCCAAACAGAGGCGTTATTTTTTTTTTTCTTAAAGGAAAAGGCAATGCCAAAGAAATAGAGCCATGTAGGAAACCAAATGCACTGTGACTTGTCCCCAAATGTAGTGTCCCCAAGTGGAGCAAGGCAGCCCATTCATACCCTTTTCATCTGCAGTCTGACCCTCAGTAACTGATTTTCCAACTTGGGTCCCTCCCCCATCCCCAAAGCTCAGACCAGCAAAGGGGTCAGCACTGGGGACGGACAGCTGATAAAAACAGCTGCACTCCTACCTAGCACCGCAGCTCCAGTCCAGAGACCGACTGTTTCTCCTCTGCAGCTGACTCCACCCTGGGGCAGCTGGGCCTGAGCAGGGAGCTCCAGAAGGAGGGGAAGTCAGGCCCACAAGGCCCAGACTACATTTTTTCAGGCCTCAGCTCGAAAGTCACCTCCTCAGAGGACCCCTCCCTTGCCTAGCCACCCCACGGAATGATGCCCACGCCCCAGCCACTCTCGACCATCTTCACCTTCTTTATTTCCCCTTCAGAGCGGTTATTACTACTTTGCATTGAATTAGAGAGATGTTTATTATGTGTCTCATCTACCAGCATGTAAGCTGCATGAGGGCAGAAAATGTATGTTTTGTTGACAATCGAATCTCCAGCACCTAGAACAGGACCTGATGTATAGTACCTACTCAACGAATATTTGTTGAACGGATGGATGGATGGATGCACGGACGGATGGAGAGACAGATAAGTAAGTAAGTAAATAAAATGGTTCCTTCTCCCTCATCCAGGGAACATTCCAGATAAAGAAACCATTGTCTACCCCAAAGTAGGAAGATGGTAGTCAAGAGCTAGGGATCTGTTGCCGATTTCTGATTCTGTCTTTTTGACCCAGAGTCACCTATTCCTGTTCATCAGCCTTACCCTCCCCACCTGTAGAATGGGTATCATTCCAATGCAAGAAAGACAGGCAGGGAGGAGTCGGAGAGAACTAATGTTTATCGACTTCTCTTACAAGTGCCTTATACCATGCTAGGGACCTGACTGACGACAATTGCCTCCTTTAATCCTCAGATTTAATCCTGTGAGATTAACATTTTTACCTCCATTTTACAGATACAAAAACTGAGTCTGAGAAATATAATTCACCGAAACTTGCACATCTAGGAAGTGAGAGAGGGAATTTCAACCTGGGCCTGCAGATCCCAGAGCCACTTCTATGTAACATGTGGCATCCCGTTGCGGTTTATCCTTTTACACGCGTGTGCGGTGCGTCGTCCCAGAAGAAAATCCATGAACGCTGCACTCTTCCCAAAGTAGAAGTGGGGAGAGTTAGGGTGGCCAACTGGTCCCAGTTTCCCTGAGACTTTCCCGACTTCCACACTGAAAATCCCGTATCCCAGGAAATCCCTCAGTCTCAGGTGACCCGGAACAGTTGATTGCCTTCAGGATCACAGAGACCCTGAACACTGTGGCCAGAGAGCATGGGATTTCCTCAGAAAAAGCGTACCCTTCACAGGTCCCGCTGGCAGGGATACAAGGGTCCGTCCGTGTCTGTGCCGCACGGCTGTGTGCCCCCCAGCACCGCACCTGCATCTGAATCACCACACACAGGCTGGAGCCCACACTGGCACGAAGGGAGAGGCAGGGACCCGTGAGGTGTCACGGCTCTCCTTTTCCCTGCATGCACTTCACCTCAGAACAAGAACAGCACGGACTCCTTCCCTTAAGGACTGCAACCACCAGGACGAGATGACCTCCTGAAAGCAAAGAGGGCAGATTCCTGGAATTCCAGTCAGCGAGGTTGGGCAGGAAAGGCAGAATTCAGGACTGCCAGCAAGTGACCAAGAGGTAACACAGGGCCCATGAGAGAGACCCTCCCAGATTCCCAGATCAAAGGCACAGATTCAGAAAGATAGGTCATCTCTGTGGGGTTCCCTTTCTGTACTAGAAGCTGTCTCTCTATTCTCCGGCCAGGCTCTGGCAGAACATTTACCACTTCTGTTCATTCTCCCGCCTCCAGAGGGAAGACCCAGCCAGGGTCCATCCCCCCCAGGCCCCACCTCCACCACCTTACTTCACCTCCAGTGAGGGCCAGCCTCCATCCTGAACCACTTTGACTCTGGGGGAGGGGCTGATCGATTCTTCTCCTGGGGCCAGGACTCGATGAGAGCAATCGCAGCCTCGAATATCAGTGGAGACCAAGTGAAGGTGAGGGTGGGGGTAAAGGGTGAGGTGTAGGGGTTGCATAGGACACGCTCCCTCCCACCTTCAAGATTTCTACTTTCAGGGTCTTAGTAAGGGGACCTTTGTTCATCTGTTCCTTCATAACCCAGGTGGTTCTGACCTGCATCTTGCAGCCCACAGCCATGGACCACAGTCCCCCTGTCCTCCTCTTCCACCCTCCAGTCTGCCCCCGCTTACTCCCGTGCTGTGGGCCTGTTGCTTCAAATTTTTCATCCGGGTATCTTCAGTGTCCTGGCTTTGTACCTAATGTCCTTCCTCTCCTCCTCAACACGCTGTATCTGTAACCTCCCTCTCCTTTTCTCCTGCCTCAAAAGCAGAGTCCCCTCTTCCTATCCTAGGCTGTCCCCACCTGGGCTCTGACCCTCCATCCCACAGTGCCCATCAATTGGGACCGTGTATTTGTGTATCTTCGGTCTCTCCTTCCACTCAGGCTACCCTATTTGACCTGCAAACACACAAACTCTCCCCAGACCCACAGGCACGACAGTGCAGTAGAAAGCACTCCCCAGAAGGCAGAACTCCACCCATGACCCTAACTGGCGCTGTGTCCTCCAGAGACTCAGTGCCTTCATCTGTAAAGTGGGTGTAACAGCCCCTGCCTGATTCCCTTAAATACTGTGAAGAGTAGCAAGAGGACGGACTTGACGTATTTCTTAAATCGTAATATGAACGTAAGAATTATTTAACCTTCAAATTATTGTCTTAACCCTCAAGAATGATATCCCTCCCATCTCTCTCTTTCCTTCCACTGCTAAACTTTTGAAAGATTAATGTGTGCTCACAGCTGTCATTTCCTCTTCTCTCCCGACCCCCTGAAACCTGGCTGCTGACCCACAGTTCCAGTGATGCTGCACTGAAGGTGGCCGAGAGGGCTCTTCCCCCCACCCCCCGTCCCCCACCCCTCTCGTGCAATGGCCATTTCTCATCACAATCCTCCTCAACTCAGAGTGACACTTGTCCCTTCTCCCTCCCTCACACAGGCTCATCGTCTCGTCTTTACTATTGCTGTTAATGGTATCACGTCTCTTCCGATCTATAGAATCACCAAGCTGTAGAAATCTTGGAATTCTTGTTGATTTCTCCCTTGCCACCACCCAAACCCTGCCCCCTCCAGCTTTGACTTCAACCCCTCAGCTAACCTACCCCAGCGCATCCCCATATGGGCAATTTCAGTCCTACTGGTCCAACTCCCACATAATCTCTCTTGTTCACTTCCGCCTTACCCAGGACTGACCTGCATCTTAGTTCCTTCATGACTTTTTATCCCCAGACAATTACAGTAGTCTCCAAACTTGCTCCTCTCTGCTCTGATCTATGTTACACATTAGAGTCAGCAAAACTCCCCTATAAGGCAAAGTCTTCTGTTTTTACTCCTTATATAAAAAACCTGTTTGGCTCAGGTTGTGATCTCATGGTTCATGAGATCAAGCCCTGTGTCGGGCTCTGAGCCTACAGCACAGAGCCTGCTTGGGAATCTCTCTCTCTCCTTCTCTCTCTCTCTCTCTCTTGCCTCTCACCTCCTTGAGAATAAATAGACATTAAAAAAAAAAAAACAAACAAAAAAACCTGCAATGCAAGGCTCCTTGCAGCCTATAGAACAAAGTGCAAATCCCAAAGCTTGGCATGGAAAGCATTCACACCAGGGCTCCAACCTGTTTCCAGTCTTAACTTACAATCTACTTTGGGTTGACCCTACAGTTTTAGTTAATTAGAAGATTTCTTGTTCCCTGACCATGCTCCATACTTAACCTACCTCAGGGCCTTCGCACATCCCATCTATCTACTGAAATGCCTCTCTTCCACTACTGCCCATTAGAACCCCACTCCTCTGTCAAGCCCAGCTCAAAAGTCATCTTTCCATGAAGTATTTCTTGGCAACCCCAGGGGGAAATATATTTCCTAATCCAACTCACAGTATAACATCTATGATACTTATCATCTTTGTGTTATAACTATTTATATCTTTGTCCTAACTCTTCTAATAGACTTGTTCATTACTGAATGACATTTAGCATACTTTTAAATCCACAGTAATTATGCAATAAATACTTGCTGAATAAAAAAAAATAATAAATGACTAAATTAAGTCTCTCCAGTGGTTTCTAATCCAAGGGTCTCAAGTAGGATTTGCTTGATGATTGTAGGCAACCAGCTCATCTCCTGCCCCATCCAAGAGTCCTGTGGCAAAGCCAGGTTAACGGTCAGCCACACCTCATCCACATGTGATCTCACTACTTCCTCACCTCCCATGCACTCCTCACTCCTCTCCAATCTTCCACCCTCGTCTGCACACCTGGGTGCCATCGGCTCTCACATCAACAAAGTCGGTGAATACTCGCTAGTCCTTTTCTTGCTGGATTTGCCATTGTTGCTGCATCTGATGCTGTGGTCTCACTCTCCATCACAAAACTTTTTAGTCTTCTAATTTGGTGATGTCACACTTTCCAGATTCTTCTCACTCTCCTCCTCTCTGTAGCTTGTCTGTGGTTTTTCTATCACCATCTTTTGTCTTAAATGTTGTGTTCCTCTGGATTCTCTTTGCCTACTCTCTTCTTCTGCACCCTCTCTCTGGGTGATCTCATTCACTTTCATGGCTTTGACTGCCATCCATGGGCTAATCCCTATCTCCAGCCATGTCCTCTAGTGTATATTCAGTTTCCTGACAGACATCTCCAAATAAGTGCCCCATAAACATTGGAACTCAGTGTGTTGGAAGGGAGGAAGGAAGGGAGGAAAGAAAGAAGAAAGGAAGGAAAGGAGGGAGGAAGGAAGAAGGGAGGGAGAGAGGGATGGAGGGAGGAAGGAAGAAGGAAGGAAGGAAGGAAGGAAGGGAGGAAGGAAGGGAGGGAGGAAGGAATAAACCCACCCCCACAAGACCTATTCCTTCTCCTGTTTTTTCTGATGTAGATGCTGGAACCACCGTCCACCCAGGACATAAGGTACAAACCTGGAAGTCTCCATGGAAAGCACCCTTTCAAAGTTCTTGAATCTGGCCCCTTGCCTCCATCCACAGCACCACTGCTTCAGCCCAGCATTCATCACTGCTTGCCTAGAGGGCTGCAATAGGTCTCCCACTGGTCTTATCCCTATTAATCCACCTTCTCAGTACTGCCAGCCTGATCCTGCTAAAATGCAAATCTCTCCAAGGCACTCGCCAGCCTAAAATCCCTTAACGCTAACAATAGCTACAATTTATTGAGCACTCTCTTTGTTCCAAGTCTGCTCTTAGCACTTCAAGCTGATTAACTCACTCAGTCCTCACAACAAGGTAAGGACTACTTTTACACCCTTTTTACAGATTAAGAAATTGAGGCACTGAGAGATTAAGTCATTCACCCAAATTCACATAGGTAGCAAGTGGCAGAGCAGGGCATCCGGCTCCAGAATCTGCTTCTTAGCTACTGTTTCGTACTGCCTCTGCAAGGGCTCCCCGTTGGCTCCACGAAAACTCTAAGCTCCACAGATGACATAGAAAGTTCTCCATAACCTGGCCATTCCTGCTCCCCCACTCACCTCCTGCTACTCCACAGACCATGCCTTATGCTCCACAAGTCCTGAACTGCTTACTTTGCAAATACACACCATGCTGGTTCATGCACGCATGCCTTTGTGCAAGATGATCTCTTGCTTAACACTCTCTTCCCCAACATTTAGCCATATTTTGGACTATTTTCTACTCAAGTCAGCTTAGATGTCACAAAGTCTGGTTTCTCCCAACCTCCCTGAAAGCCATCAACCTGAGCTGTGTCCCTCTAATGGTGCCCCCACAGCCCCTTGCCCTTAAGTTTCCTATTCAGTTCCCCCTCTAGATTATATACTTCTCAAGGGTGGAGACTCTGTCTTATTTGTCTCTGCATCTGCAGAGTACACAGCACAGCACCTGGAACAGGGCAGTTGCCCCCTAAGTGTTTGCTGAGCTGAACTGAACTCTGCCGTCCCCACAGTACTCCGTCCCACCTCAACCAAGGCACTGGCCCCAGTCATTCCAGAGCACAGCACCCCAGTGCACAGCTGTCTCTTTCTTCCCAGAATTCCCTCAGCACATAGAATCTGTGCCACTCATTTAGTAATTAATTAATCCTGTCCTTTTTTTTTTTTTTTTTTTTTTTTTTTGGTGACCTCTCCTGCATTGTAATCTTCATTATTATTTAACTCTTGTAACTTTTCTTTGCCCAGACCACTTTCCCAATTAGAGGATAAACTCCTTGAGGCTGCAAGTTAGAAGCTAGGTTTCACTTGTATTTTTTTATTCCTAAAGGGCTTATACATCTTAAGTGTGCAATAAACGCATGTTAATGTAATGTAGTGCAGTCTAAGGGAGCTGAGGTTAGGCGACAGCACACGTTTGGTGTAGGGCAGGCAATGGGAGAACAGGGAAGAGATCTTGACTTTACAGTAGGAGCTGCTTGGAGAGGCAAAGTATTTAGGACTCAAAGGAGCATCACCCAGTCTCAGTTTGCAGCGCCCCTCCCCCACCCCCACAAGCCAGAGACTCACCTGCTGGCTTTGAAATGGATTTGTACTTGGATGTAATAAAACACAGAATCAAAATTCTGTATGCAGAAACAAAGGAGTCACAAAGGATGCATAAGAACCAAAAATATCACTCCCTGCCCTCCATCAAGAAGCTGCCATTCTAGCTTGCTGGACACCAAAGCCCATACTGCATTAATTGTCTCTCTGCTGATCTAAGAACCATTGGAACTCCTGCGGGCCAGGTGGTGGAAGAGAGACTACCCAGCTCAGAGCCTGGGGTTCAGGCATGCCTTTCACAAGGGCTCACCCCCTAGTCCTCTCTGCAAGCAACCCCGTGGCCAACATGTTTTCATTTCAACAGTGAAAAGTATTCGGCTTTACCAGCCCTATTACATGCCAGGCAGAATGGATACAAAAATAAGTGCCCAGAACCCAGACCTCCAAAAGGATCCACGGTAAGAACCTGCATTGAGGATCTTCTTTCTAGGAGCAACACGCAATGAACATGTAATAAACATATACTGCAAGTACAGATTCTGTGCCAGGCACTATGGCTGAGTTCTGGGAATATGGTAGCACACAGGACAAGCCCCAACTTTCCAAGAATTAACAGCCACTATGTGCAAGGCGCTGTGAGCACTCAAAGAAAGATCAGACACAGTCCCCATCCTAGTTTGCGGCCTGGTTTCAGAGACAGGTTCTTTATGTTCAAGACATGGCATGTTCACGTGGCTCCTATTATTCTCTACAGTAGCAGTCACACGAGAGCCTCTACTAAGCATGGGTGGACCCCAGAGCTCAGAGCAGGAAGAGGCTCTAGAAAACAGGGAGCTTCAGCCAGGCCTGGAGGAGTCGTGGAGAGTATCACAAATAAAGAAAAGCCATTAGCAGAGTGCAGAGAAGAACAGTGGGAGACCCCAAGGAGGTTTACTGGAAGGCAAGCCTCACTGTGTTGCATAGGGCCCCCTCCAGCCAGAAATGGGGCTAATTCACATTCTAAATGGGGGCAATCTGACAGGGTGCGTGTCTAGAAGCAGGGTAGTCAATCACCCTGGGAACTTTCATTGATAAAACGGAAATTCCCAGGCAAACTGGGATGGCTGGTCACCCTCTGACTGGACCACAGGTCAGCAACGTTTTACTCGTTTTACTTAGCAAGCACAGCACTGATACATCCATTAGCCCCGTGCTACTCATAGTGTGCTCCACGGACCAGCGGCATCAACATCAGCTGGGAGCTGGTTAAATGCAGATTCTCAGCCCCACTCAGACCTGATTTAGAATCTGCATTTTAACAAGATGCCCAGAAGACTGGTTTACACATTAATGTTCGAAAAACATGGCTTTAGTGGCCCTTTCTTTGGAGATCCAACTGCCAGCTGTGCTGGCTGCATCTTGGGGACCAAAACCAGTCCCAGCCCCCACTGCTGCAAAGCCCACCCGCTGACATATTATGAACTGAACTTCCTCTTCTGGGAAAGGAGCAGGTCTTTGCTTTTCCCCTGTCCACCTGATCACCAGAATTCTTCCCCGCCTCAGAGTCTCTATGATTCAAACAACTGTGAAAATGAGATTTACTCTGGAGGGTCTGACCTCTCTCCCTGCCTACCCTCAATTCATGGATCTCCAGAAAAAGGCAGTTCCAGGAGCCCCAAGGCAAGGGCAGCATGATTTTTTTTTTTTTCTCTTTCCTGAACCTATGACCCATCCTCTGGGCAGAGGAACCCGAGTGGGTTGTACTTCTCCTTACTTCGATGGTGAGGTGGTGCATTTGGGGAATAAAGGTTTAGGGAAATGAAGCTTGGGAAAAAGGGCTGACACAAGATTACCCTGGAGATGACACAGAAATTCTGGCGTCCTGAGTTTTATTCATTGCTTCAGGGAACATGCGCACACATGGACACATACCTCAGTCAGCCACACAATAAGTTAAATTGAAGAGTTTGCTGACTCAAGTCATGCCAGACTCCAGGCATTTTGCTAGTTAGCTAATGAAAGACCACCCCACTCGGAGCTCAGCCTGGCTTGTTTGTGATTTAAAAAAAAAAAAAAAAAAAG
Organism: Panthera pardus; assembly: GCF_024362965.1. Classification (NCBI taxonomy): domain Eukaryota; kingdom Metazoa; phylum Chordata; class Mammalia; order Carnivora; family Felidae; genus Panthera; species Panthera pardus. The sequence continues at coordinate 92,996,861 of NW_026526677.1, forward strand.
CCCTCAGATGAGGGTATTTGGGTTTGTGGCTTGAAACTGTAGTCCTCTCTCAGTGGCTGTGAGCGGAAGGATATCCACAGCTGGGGGAGACAGAAAACCAAGGGCTTGACATCCTGTCCTCACAGAACATTTTACAGGCTCTGCCCTTCTGGCTTCTGCTGTCTCCTGGTTTCACTGAAGGGCCAAGGAAGCATGGAAGGGAGTGACAAGGAAACAGGGGCCTCATGGCACCTGTCATGGCAGCAAGCTGGCTGGAAACTGGCCTGATGGCCTGACGAGATAAGATAAATGTTTAGAGACCAGACTTGAGGTCCGAGTCCTGGACCCTCCACCTCTGAGCTGGAGGTGGGAATTTGCTGGGCAGTGTGTCCAGAAGGCCTACAGTCACGGTTACCAGACACCAGAGGCTTGAGGATAAGACTTGCAGCGAAGAGCTCACAAGGAAAAATTTACCACCACGAAATTCCATTAGGAGGTCCATGTATTTAGGGATTGCAACCATTTTACCTCATCATGAAAGGTTTTAAAAACTTTAAAAACACCTGGCAACTGGGGGTGGGGGTGAGAGAGCAGTGAGTGAAGTTGCCCATCTGTAAAATGAAAAGGAATTTGTTTAAATAGTATCGAAGGGAGCTTTAAAGAAACAACCCACTCGATGGGGATGGAGGTGGGTTGAGGGTGTGTGTCCAAGAGCCCTATTTTGTTTTCCTTTCCCCCTGCACTTCAGAAGGCCCAAACCAAAGAGTTAGGAAGGAGGGCACTGGAGGGTGTTCCCTGGGAGTGACTGAGTGCTCCGTCTGCCTGAACAGTCTGGTGAGTGCAGGCCCCAACCCTCCCTTCAGAGTGGTGGGGTAGGGGGGCAAGAAGTGGGGAGCTTCAAGCCCGCTGTATACCTAGGCGAGGACTTCTCCCCCATGGTGCACCTGCAACGTGCCCAAGCCTCTTTGGGGACAGACACTTCTTCGTGTGGCAGTGCAGGTGCTTTATGCTTTATCCATGGAGGATGTAGGAGGGTGCGGGGTTTGAGGTCTGAGGGGAGAGGTGAGAAGCGCGGAAACGGGGTTCAGAGCCTAGTGGCTAACCTCCCCCACTTCCCACTGGCATTTAACATTTCCCCAGGACCCAGAGAGATGAGGCCTAATGCCCCTTGAGGGAGTGGGGGCGGGAAATGTCACAGCTGCAGCCTGGCAGGCCCCTGGCCCCCCGCATGTCTGGGGTGAGATGGGGGGCTCTCTCGGGGATGCCATTCAGGCCCTGTCTTTTGGGGAAAAAAAAGCCAAAGAAAAACATGTATTTATAACATGAACTTCCCTCCTCTCCTTCCCCTCAGCTAACTGATTAATTAAATGAATACAAAGGCCGTCTTGTTGGGAGCCCCAGCCGCAGGGACCCTCTGTGTTTTCTTTAAGCCGGCCTAGCAAACAGGAAACAAAAGGCTTAATTCTGTCTGGTTTCATGAAGGGGGCTGTATGTCACAGCCAGGGGCTGGGGCTCCGCCAGACCCCACGGAGCAGCCACAAGGCAGCTCACGACCCCCAGCCTCCCAGCTGAGCCCACCACCCGCCAAACACATACTCTTCCCCAATCTGGAACTAAAGCCACGCTAGCCTGGCTCTTGGCGGAAAATGCCTACATGGCAGGAGAGAAACTAAAAGGGAGCCAACCATGCCCAAGAGAAAGCTCTGGAAGAAAACCTTCAAGGGAGGAATTTCATTCACTGGGCCATTAACAATGGGAGAGAGGGAAGGGGGCTAGGTCTGGGGCTCTCCTGATGGATAAGATGAAAAATAACCATTTTCCAGCTGTCATACTTCCTCTTCCAGTGAATCTTTCAGATGTTCTTTAGCTTCGCAGCCACACAGGTACCACAGCTCCCTCACCACAGGTGGAAACTACAGCTCAGAGAGGGACCCAGATAGGCAAGCCACACAGCACCACGGATGACTGCTCAAGCCACCCTGACCTGAGTCCTTGTACTGTCTCTTTCTCTCCAAGGCTTTGCCCTGTCTTCTCTGGACATTTCCCTAATTTTCAGGGAGTCTCCAGAACTTCGTATGGAGTCAGGGTTGGTGGGGGAGTGGGGACAGCAGGAGAGACTGCATTTTTTTTTTTTTTCCCCTGAGGAAGAAAACAGTATCTGAGAAGGATTTTAGCTGCACTGGATATAGCTCCAAAGGGGTACTGAGGTTTGTTCTCAAGAGTTCATCAGACCAATGGAAATGCCCCCGGCATGCCCCCCCATCTCCCAAACCTAACTAGGAAGTGACAAAGTAGACCCTGGCTTCCTCCTGGGGGGTAGCCGGGACATGATCAAGCAGCAATCTGAGTTTACCCCAACCTAATCTCTCAGCTCAGAAAGTGCTCATGGAAACCAAGGCCTGAGAGGCCACAAAGAAGGAGACAGAGTGAGGGATGATGGCACAGAGGGGACCCCAGGTTGAATCCAGGCCAGTGGTCTGGATTAAATGAGCCTGGTCAGGGCCTATACTTCAGAGACCCCAATTCACTTGGCAAAGCTTTACTGGTCCCTAGATGTGTGGTGTCCAATGCTCTAGCAGGGCACGCGTCCCTTTGGAAGACACAACAAGGAGACAGGTGCCTGCCTGGCCATCCATTCATTCAACTGCTCAACAGTTATATACCAAGGGCACTAAGGACACAGCGACCATCAACCCAGACACTGTTCTTGACCTCCTGGACCATGTCTGATGGGCAAGTCAGATATTAAACTCTAATCGCACAAATAAATAATGTGACTACAAACTGTGACAGTCCTGATGAAGGACAACACAGGCTATGAAACACAGGCTCTGATTTTAGGGTAGAAAAGAGATGAGGGCATGAGGGGGGGGCGGGAAACCAGCTGGAGGTACTACAGTGGGCCAGACAAGCAACGGCAGAGGTCTGGGCCAAGGGCACGGCATGGGGACTGAAGAGAAGTGGTCGGGCCAAGACTTACCTTATGTAATAGGTGGAAGTGACAGGACACATGATTGGGCTATGTGGCCATAAGGAAAAGACCAAAGTCAAGGATGATACCTGGTTTTTGGACAAGCAGCTTGGTGAACCCACGGCTCTTTGGTGGGAGGCACAGACTAAGTTGAGAAGGGAAAGAGATTGAGTCAGTCTGGTCCTTTGTTCCCTCCCCTGCCTCCAAACCTTGGAAGAGCATCTCTGCCCATCCCTTTGCCTTATTTCCTCATGTGACTAATGACTGTGACAGTGGAGAGCAAGATGCCTCAGCAGTGGGACCCTCTGGCCCTGCCTCAGTTGCCATCTGGGAGACAGCGAGACCAGCCGCCATGATCTGACGCTGTGCACTGACTGGCAATAAAGGTGATGCACTGCTCATATACAGCCCTGAGGGGCTGTGTCACCATTTTATAGATGGGAAGACTGAGCCACAGGGGCTAAGCCACCTGCTTGAGCTCTCACGGCAATGGGTGCTAGAACTGGGCTGCAGCTCAGGCCGCCCAGGGTTCCCTCTAGGAGTGGATGTTGCTCCTGTTTTATCTAGAACATAAGAGTAGCAAGGAGAGGAAATCTTAAAGAGCCAAGGAGCCCCCAGATCAGTGATCTGGGATAGTGAAATACACCACATTGTTTTCTTTGGCAATAACTTACTTAACTTGCTGATTTGGTTTCTTTTGGGTGGGTAATAAATTCCACGTGTACTGAATGAGTGTGTGGGGGGTGGCAGGGGCACCTGGACCCAAGTGAAGGTGAGAACAAAGGAATGTTCTGCAAGGAGAAGGGAGTATCAGGACAAAGGTGGGAGCAGCCTGCATTCCCCCGGAGGCCGGTCAGCTTCTGTAGAGTGGACTGGAAGCCTGGGAGGTTGCTTGGAAATGCATGGGTGAGTCATGAAGGCCAGCAGGGCTAGGCTGGGCAGCTGAGAGATGGCCCAGGGCATGGGGTGGGGATGGGGACTTTGACAACCACCAGTGAGAAGGAGAAAGAAAGGAAAGAAGAGGGAGGGAGGAGGAGGAGAAAGAGACACTGAGTCCTCGAGGACAACAGAAAAGCACAGGGGAGGAGGGGGGGAAATGGGGGGGGGGTGAGTCTGAGGAGCCCAGAAATCAGATCTACACAGTTAGCACTAAAGGTCATCTGACAGCCGGCCCATTACAGATCAAAGAAACTCAAAGGAAGAAGAGATGAGATAAATGGACCTTCACTGATGAATTTGCTCAACAGTGAAGCCCATTCCCCAAATTCACCCGTACTCAAGTAAAATTTACCTGGGCACTAAAATTACCAGACTACTATGGGCAAGACTGAGTGTATTGATGGGGAGCCCAAAAGCAGGTTGTTAGGTTGTTTGTTGTTGTTGTTTATTTTAAATTTATTTACTTAAATTCAAGTAAGTTAACATACAGTGGAGTATCGGTTTCAGGAGTAGAACCCAGTCATTCATCACTTACATCAACACCCAGTGCTCATCCCAACAAGTGCCCTCCTTAATGCCCATCCCCCATCTAGCCCATCCCCCACCCACCTCCCCTCCAGCAACTACAGTTTGTTCTCTATATTTAAGACTCTCTTACGGTTTGCCTCTCTCTCTGTTTTTATCTTCTTTTTCCTTTCTTTCCCCTATGTTCATCTGTTGTGTTTCTTAAATTCCACAGATGAGTGAAATCATATATTTGTCTTTCTCTGCCTGACTTATTTCGCTTAGCATAATACACTCTAGTTCCATCCACGTTGTTGCAAATGGCAAGATTTCAGTCCTTTTGATTGCCAAGTAATATTCCATTGTATATATATACCACTTTTTCTTTATCCATTCATCCTAATGGATATCTGGGCTCTTTCCATAATTTGGCTATTGTTGATAGCACTGCTATAAACATTGGGGTGCCTGTGCCCCTTTGAATCAGCATGGCTTCTCCCCTGCCACTTCCCCATCCTTCTTACCCCTCGGGTGCTGCCAAAGAGGGAACCCAAGGTCGAAAGGGCCGGTTGATGGTGTGTGGTGTCATATGCTCCCCACCCCCACCTTTGCCTTTCTGGCCTGTCTAGCAAAAAAGCTGATGGGAGCAAATAGGCCTCCAGACACCAAATTCTTGGTCCTCTTTGAAGAGAGCACTGCTATAGAAATTATGGTAGCACAGGTGACCTCTTCCTTATGGGACTCCACTCTGGGCCCCTGACACAACTCATCTCTCTGCTTATCTCTTTTCTGGCCAGTAGCTTTGAGAGCCACTGCCAGCCAGCTTCAAGAAGATGGGCACCTAAGCCTGACCATGGGGCTGGCAGACACAGGCAGGAAAGCTCAGTCTTTCCCAAACTTCTCTCCACCCAAGGGCCTGTCTCTGAGGTCTAAACAAAGAACCAGCTGCTTTTCTGGAGGGCCCTCCATTGGTCCTGCAAGGCCAAGGAACAAGCCGCTGATGTGCTTTGTAGAGAGGGAACAGCCAGGTTTCCCAGGGCCTCCAATCTGTACTTCGTGGCTGTGGTATGGCCCATGGAGACGGCCGCGGTGAGTCTGTGTGCAGGGCAGCACACAGTGGGGGTGAGGATGACCCACCCTGAGATCATTGCCACCCCTTTCCAGCTCTGTGTGCACAGGCGCCCCTAGCTCTCCCACGGACTCCAAGTGTATGGCACCTCAGAACCCCTGGGGATGTGCGCTCTCCCAGTGACTCCCTGGTTCACCCCGACCGTGGCCCCCATCACAGCCTTGGTCTGGGTCTTTCTTTCCTGCTTTGGGCAGGAAGGGGCTCTGATGTGGAGTTATTTATTATGAAGAAGTCCCTAGCATGATGGGCACCTGGGTGGCTCAGTCGGTTGAGCATCCCACTTCTTGATCTCAGCTCAGGTCTTGATCTCAGGGCCGTGAGATCAAGCCCTGTGTTGGGCTCTGTGCTGGGTGTGAAAGAAGTCTTGAGCATGAGAACTCCCCCAGCCTAAGGACTTGTTGGACTCTTGAGGGAAGCTGAGGACTAAGGAAGGCTAGAGTGGGGCTTCTCCCTCAGGCAGAGGTAGAGAAGAAGAAATTTGCTCTTGGGCCCCAGTCAAATGGTGGTTCTGAAAGAGAGATCCCCACTCAGGGATCTGGGTGCCTTCCAGGACCTGGTGGGCAGGCAGGAAGGATCCATGCAGGCAGTCACAGGGCACCAGGAACAACCTCTGGGTTTGCTGTTCACCTACCCTCAGAGCCTGGGCAGTAACTAAATGACTCTGAAGGTCAAAGAGGCTATAGTGAATCGAGAAATTTCATTCCCCTCCCATCTCAGATGTGATGAATTACACAAAGACCAAGGTTTCCTCAGGTGTTACTACTGAACTCCTCCAAACACCTGCCTTTCCCAATGAAGCAAGGTCTCTATCTCCCCCAGAGAAATGGGGAGCCTGACGGGGGCTAACTTCCACCATAGCGCTGTCCAGTAGAATCTTCTGCAGCGATGGACATATGGTTACTGAACACTTGACACATGGCTAGTGAGCCTGAGGGACTGAGTTTTTAATGTGATCTCATTTTATTTAGTTTAAATTTAAACAAGCACATAGCAGTGGCTACCATATTCTTATACAACAGGGCAAAGGCCTGTGTTTTCCGGGAAGTACCTTCTTCATGTCTATTTAGCACTAATACAAAGAAGGGCCTTTTCTCTAAGTACTGCAGCACAGGGGCCCCTGCTTGGGAACAGGGCCATCTTGTATCCTTCCCAGTGATCAGCAATGGCTCTATACCATCACTTAGAGTCATGGGAAATTAACATGGATAGACATGATCAGATCCAACTCCTTTGTTCTGTTGAGGGAGGAATTCGGGCCCCGAGAGGAGAGATGGCTTGCCCAAAGTCACAGGAGAAATCACAGCAGGGCCATCAAAACCCAGGTTTGACTTCACTGCCCCATGGCTTTCTTCTTCCTGTTCCACCTCTGAACACCAGCACCCTCCCTGACAGCCACCCTTCTACCCTTGTCCCCTAAGGGCCTGGCTAGCAAAGTACAGACTAGAGCTTCTCAGTGAGGGCAGTACACAACACTTGGTGAGGGTGTGGGGAGAGCCCAGGGGTCTGCTGTGTGGGGACAGAAGAGGGTCTTCTCAGCTCAGGCCCTACTTCAGGCCCTCTTCTGAGCCACTGTCCTCAGGAAGCAAGGAGGTAACCAGCCCAGCCCCTGGTGTCCACTCAGCACGCACACTCAGCAGGCAGCGGAACGAATGAATGAATGAAAGGAACATACCTCCAGGCCAAGTTTAGGGTATACACAGGCATACGCAAGCCCTCCCTCCTGTTGGCTCAGAGACTGAGGAGGAAATCCCATCCGCACTGTTTCCAGGTACTTGCTATGAAAGGGAAAAGTACCCCCCTCCAGGGATTGTGGAACGAATCCTCATGCCCAATACCCAATACCCTGAGATAGAACTGAGGCACTCCGAATGCCTGTTCTCCACCTTCCCAACCAGAGCCAGTGGTCCATCCAAGTGGTGGTAGAGTCTGGATGCTCTCAGCCAGGATGAGGCCCAAACCGAGCTAAGGTTCTTAACATGGAGTCTTTATGTCCTAGGGATTCTAGTCTGGGACACCATCAATGAAGTGTGCCTCTGTGCATTTTAAAAATGGGACTCTTGGGGCACGTGGGTGGCTCAGCCAGTTGAGCATCTGACTCTTGATTTCAGCTCAGATCGTGATCTCACAGTTCATGGGTTCGAGCCCTGTGTCGGGCTCTGTGCTGACAAGTGCAGAGTCTGCTTGGGATTCTCTCTCTCCCTCTCTCTCTGCCTCTCCCCTCCTCAAAATAAATAAACTTACAAAAAAATTAAAAATGGAACTCCTGTCTTACAAGAACATTGCTCTCATTTTTATGAATAGTACGTCAATCCACTGAGTGTTCAGGCTGTAGATTTCACCCTAAGGTGCACTTCCAGTATCTGGTCAATCACTGGGTTCCATTGGCCCTTCAGAACAGCTCTTAAACCCATTCTCTTTTCTATCCTCTTTTCTATTTCCTCTACCCTAACCTGGACCTCACCCACTCTCCCATCACCTTGCCACCTCTGTAAAGTCCTTCCCTTTCCTCCTGCTTCCCATCCCTCCCAGCTCCAAACCGTCCTCACCTTCTTTAAAAACGTCAATCTTACACTATTGCTCATGTGCTTATAATATTATGACTTGAGGGTAGGAAGACATGTGTCTTGAATCTGTGCCTTAAACCAGTAAGGGTGGAGGGGGACAGCAGAAAGACCATAGGCTTTGGAGCCAGACCAACCCAGGTTCAAATTCTGGCTCTGCCTCTTCCTAGTTCTGTATTAATGACGAAGTTATCCAAACTCTCTGAAAATCAATTTTTACACCTATGAGAGGGGGTAAAAATAAGCATCTTTCTTGATGAAGCAATATAGCAATATTTCTTGTGTGGTGGCTAAGAGTTTAGGCTCAGAACCAGACTCTCTGGGTGCTAATCCCATCTTCCCAAATTACTGGCTGTGTGACCTTGGGCAAGTTCCTTAACCTCTCTGTGCTTCAGTTTTGTCGTTTATAATATAAAAGAGGATAGCAATAGTATCAATCTCACATAAGTGCTGGGGATTAAATTCACAGGAAAAGCTCAGAACAATGCCTAACATGTAGTAAATGCTTGCTGAATGTATTTTAGCTATTATTACCAGTAGAGTTTATAAATGATCTGGGGCATAGAAAGCACCTTGCCCACTGCCTGGCATATAGGAGATGGTCAGTAGGTGACAGCATCTTTCCCTTCACTAAAAATGTGTTGAATTAGCCTGTTTTAAACTCACGGAGTTTGCATTCATTAGTAAAATATCCAAGTGGGAGCATTGTAGCAGAAGCACTTAGGAGGAGGAATGAGGCCTCGGGGGATATTGAAGGAAGAGTGGGATTTGGGGGTCCTCTGATTTGGCACCCACCAAAACCCCGAGGAGGAGCTGAACATCCCCATTCTATCAGCCAGTATAATCCCAACCCAGAGAGGTTGCTGGGCAGGGGTGAGGGGGGTGGGGACAAGAGGGCCGAGTTTCCCTGCTGTACAGTAGGGACCCTCCTGTGAGGACAGGTACCTCCCTGCCTCTAGACCCCTACAACCTATTGAATAACAGTCTTCTCAGGAGACTGCTCGAAGAACCTGCCCGTGTTGCCTCCTGATATGAAGCATCCACAAAGACCAGGGGAGGATTATTGCTCCCAAGAAAGGTGAAGGGTGGGAGCCTGGGGGTGGGAAAGAGGGGGGCCAAGGGGTCAAGGTGCTCTTATCAAGGGGTCAGAGGACCCTGGAGGGAAAGAAGGAGGTGAGTGTGCAGAGCTCCCACCTCCTGCCCTGCATTACCCAGCGGCCCTCCGCTCTGGGCTCAGTGGAGCCCAGGGAGGCACATCCAGAGGCACTTCTACTTGACTTTGGAAAGCCCTGAGACATCACATTGCTCTTGGCTGTCCCCCTCCCTGGGGGCCCTGCCAGCAGTTTAGGGCTTGGAATAGCTACCAACCAGCGCTCAGTTATTGCCTTTGCTTATGAAGGGCTCATGGTCATTAGCATGCCTGATACTCACAACACCCTGGTGAGAAATTTATAATCCTACCCCCATCCTGCAAATGAGGAAACTGAGGCTCAGAAAGGTTACAGGTTTGCCCAAGGTAGCACATCAGGAATGTTCTTTATTGCAGCCTTAAATCCTCATCCCATGCTCTGAACTTCCTCCTCTTAACACCCCACAGTGCTGCCCTCATTAAGCCCCCCGTCTCACAGGCAAGGACACTGGGCCAGGTTTGCTGGGTAGATTCCTGCCAGTTCCTGTTCTCAGGTCGGTGTCAGTCTCTGCACCAGGCTTCCCCACCCCTCTGCAACCCCTGGGACTGAATGGCGTTTGGGGAGGGGTGTCCGGGGTATCACAGCCCAGGACAAAGCAGCCAAACCTCTCACAAGAAGGAAGAACTGGCTGTATACTACGTACACATTTATAAGTTACGAGCATCACAGGGAGAGAAAGAGGCACATAAATTAAAGTGGCCAACTTGTATGCACACATGCACACTGGCACGGGCAGAAGGCTGGCCTTAAATGGTAAAAATTAGCAGCTTGAAACAGTAAAAAACCTCAACTTTGCCTCAGAAAGATGCAGGGCAACTTCACAGAGTTTTATGTGGCCCATAAATTAGAGCTGAGGAAGGGCCTCCGCAGCATTCCCGGGTATAGACGGGGGCTTTCTGCGGTGCACATACGCTGTGTGGCAGCATTACAAATGTCCCAAGCAGTTTATATACAACAGCACAGCGTGAGTTTGCTGGGGGATATTGGAGCTGGTAATTGCTATTCTAAAACTGGCCTTGTAAGCTTGAAGAAATGTTTGAGGGGGGAAAAGAGCCAATTTAAGAGCTTTATAAAGCCATAAATGCCTTCTGAGCAAACCAAATGTAATCTATCTAGAGAGACAGGTCGTCCCTCAAACCCAACGGCAGGCCCTGCGATGACGCAACGCCCGGAGAAGTTACCCCGAAGGCCCCACCGCAGCAAGTGGGTTACCTGTATGGAGACAGCGGACTGTCCTAGATGACCCCGGTGCCACTGAGGCTCCCCTGGGGCAGGGCTGCCACCAAGGTATCGCAGGGCAATGCTCGCCTCTCAGAACAACCCACAACCCACTGACCACTCACAGCTCCTTCCCCTGCCAGCCAGGGCTGACTCCTTCCTCCCAAACAAACAAGACCAGCTGGCTGTGGCTTCCTCCGTGCTTCCCCAGTGTCCTTCTCTCCCCGTGGCCCTTGGAAACCGGGAGGCCGTGACAATTGGGAGCGACGGCAGAGAGTTCTCCAACCTGGCCTCAGTTCCATCCAGAAAGTGGGACTGTTGTCAGAATCAAGTAAGGAGATGTCTGTGGAGCACCTGCCACACAGCACTCAATAAAGAGTCAATATTATTCTTTTACGGCTATTGTTACTTGTGGGAGGAACGAGTGTCCCCTAGGCCGAGGGCATCCTTACAAGTCTCCACCTTCTCCATACGCAGCCCCTGCCAGGCTTCTGGCATCAGGTGAAAGGACATCATTTACAAATCTCCAGCAGCACACAGGCACGGACACTGGCACGGCGAAACAATTCCAGCGCCTCCTTCCTGACTTATCTCCCCAAACTGCCTACAGACACATTCTTCAGTCGTAGCCCCTGCTCTTGCCTTGCACATCATGTCAGGACCCCAGAGTCCTCTGCTAACCCTGATTATCAACCAGAACCTCTTCATGCCCGTGAGCTTTGCCCAGGTGTGTGACTAGAAAAGACCCGGAGAGACCCGCTGAACAGAAGCGCCAGATTCCTCCTCTCCCACCCACCGTCCTCATCCCCTGGCCTTCTGTCTCACATCTCTTCCCCGGTGCCCTCCACCTCAATAATCCCACTTTCTTTCCGGATGTCAATATTTCATAACGGAAAACAAAAGCCATATAATGCACAATTACCCACTTTCCATTGTGTTTTAACAGCTCTGTTGACAGCATGAAGCACCACACAGGAGCAGTAGAAAGGGATTCAAGATCAAGCTTCCAGTGAAATGTGTTTTTAGTTATATGTATTTTCATAGTTTTTGCAACACCTTATTAAAGTTGAAAGCTATATATAACAGCATTACCGGTGGCACTTTTCAATACCCTTTTCAGAGCCACTGAGGTCAGGTTTCTTTACCACCCAAAGCAAATGTGACCCAGCTGTCACCAAGCAGGCACTTCCCCATGTCTTCTTCTGGCCCCCCTGAGCTGTTCCCCACTCCCCAAACCTCCTGCGTGCCATACACACACAAACACACATGCACGCTCACACACGTGCACACACCATAACTTCTGGACAGTGGGTAGAGAGATGAGACACTGATTTGAGGTGTGGGCAGGTGGCTCGGCTGTGACAGAAATCTTACAACCCCAATCACGGGACTGGAGGTCTTCCCTGACCCACTCCTCCGCACGACTCTGTTACAGAGGAACTATCTTGGCCTAACTGCTGTCTCCCCCACCTCTCCGAGACGATGCCAGGAGAGTTTCCATGTCTGGGACTTTGCTGAGGCCAGGCCATCCTGGTTTGCTTGCCTTCTTTCCCTCTGCTTTCTAAACCCCTACTTGAACTTGACAATGGTTGTGATCCATTCACAAAATAAAAGGAACACACAGGAGGTGGGTAGCCTGGTGATGGGGAAAGTATTCTGGACCTCCTTGATAAGATTTGCATTTGAGGTCCGGCCCTGCCATTTGCATTAGCTGGTCTCCCTGAGCAAGTTTCTGACCTCTCTTGTCTTCATTTTTTTGGTTCATCTATAAAGTAAGAGTTTGAACTACATGATTATGAGGGTCTTTCCAGGCCTAGCGTTCCTAAATGAATACCAGTTGAGGTTTTCTGAGAAGTATTTATGTTACACCCACTAGGCACTTGGTGCCATAAGGAATAGAAAGAAGGATGAGGCATAGACATAGCCCCTGTCCTTGGGAACCCACAATTTCATTGAGGAGAGAGGCATATGAGAATAAAAAGTGAAATTATAGCAAATACCTTCAGCTCTAGCTCAAGACAGCAATACATGAAAAGTCATGAGGCAGTACATGATTAGACGCCAAATGGATTGTGCAGGCAATAATTGCTCTAGGCCAAGGAGTTCAGAGGAGAATAGGGTGCTAAGCGGTGGGCTGGTCTCAGAACGCTGTGCTTAAGAGGCGGGAATTGTAGCTGGGCTGGAAGGACACACGCGCGTGCGGGATTTGGAGATTTGTGTAGACAAAAGCAGAGGCTGGACGGCAAAGGGTTTCAAGCGCCAGACTAAGATGTTTGAGTTGCATCCTGTAGGCAGCAAAGAACCAATGAAGTGAGCAGCACAGTACTGTGTTTCGAGCGAATTCATCGGGCAATGATTTGCTGAATGGGTGGCAAGTGTGAGGCATGGGAAGTAAGGAAGCCGGGGAGAAGGCAGTTGCAGTAATCCAGGCAGGAGGTGTCAGTGTCCGGACCGGGGTGGTGGCAGTGACCAGGCAGCGACATGCCAGGTATGGAGAAGGATTGGTCTCTGAAAGGTTATAGACTGATGGATCACTCATTTACTGCCCAAACTTGGACACTTTTGAGAGGGAAAAGGAGTCATTACAATTGCATGGGGACAGCAGATTTAAACCAGGACTGTCCTGGGCAAACTGGGAAGTATAGTTTCTCTCCAGAGCAGAGAAGGGAGGACAGGAAAGGTGAGGTGGACACCAAGGTTTCAAGCCTGCGGGACAGGAAAAAATAGGAGTGATGACAGGGGGAGGGGGGAGGATGGTGGAAGGAAGGGGCATAGAGCCATAGAGAAATCAGGGATGAAAGGAGTTCCTTGCAACTGAGGGATGGGCCGAGCTTGAATTCTTCGCAGACAAGAGCTGCGTCCACCTGAATCATCACATAGACGTTTGCTAGACTGAACTGAGACAGTAAAGACCCGCTGAATTTCATTCAAAGAGGGCTGATTGTTGGGGTAAGAAGAGGCAGGGCTACCCCTTCTCCTCTGGTTTTGTTTGTCACCATGTATGTTTTTAGAGTTTCGATAGACCCACCTCTTGGGAGGTTTGTCCCCATGGCCATCTGCAGCCCAGGGATATCTTGTGAACTGACGATTCTAATGTGTGCTGAAAACATAAATGGGCACTGAAGTGGACAGCCCTCGAAGGGGACTCTCAGCAAATCCTCCTTCAAGCAGGAGACAAGGAGCAGGCAATTCAATTCAACTACGCCCCTCTTCCCAGCTAAAATGCAGAAAATGAGGCGAGAAGAAAGAGGAAATTCAAGCTAAAACATCAAGAGAGCAAAAATGCAGCCTTCCCTGACCCTGGGCTGATTTGGACTCTTGTAGGCAGGAGTCCTGGTCAGAACATCAACAGCAACTTCTGCTGTGTCTTATTCCAAGCTGAGGATTAGCGCCCAGCACCAGGACTCAGAACACCTACAACTTTCCTACAGACGTAGTTCCCTGTAATCAGGACTCTGTTCCGTGGCTCATGCCTGCACTTCTGCGGCAGACCTACAGACCCACTGGTTAGGTCCTGTAACACTGTCCAGAATAGGATCTTACAGAGCTCCATTGACCCAGAAATTTGAGGCAGAAACTAAACGTCGGCTATGAATTATCCAGGTACCTGGGGCTGCAGTTACTTGATAAAGCTAATCTCCCCAAGAGTGTCGATTACTGCTGTTAACAGCACAGGGCTTTGGGGTAAGGCAAGGTTGCCTGGCCCAGCGTTTCTCCTTGAGCTACAGAGAATTTGCTACCAATCCTCAGAGAGACCTCCCTCCTGGAAGCTTCTCAGGGCAGCAACTCCACAAGTCTCTCTCGCTGATTTAGCAGCACCAACATCACAGAGGAAAGAAGATGCTGTGGTTTGCAGCAGCTCTCAACCTTTTGTCCACTGCACACACCTGTGGGTTGCGGCAAGGTCCTGACCGTCACAGGGGATCCTTGTGGCAGTGGGTCCCTACTGGGGGCAGGGCACTGCTGAATAAGTTATCAGAATAGGCTGAGGGGTGGCGGTATCTTTGAGAAAGCCTTCCCCAGCCCTGCAACCCACAGGGAGGTTCTGATACACCACACAAAGAAAGAGTAGCGCTCACTGTCTCCCCTTGAGAATTACTGGACAGAAAACAAGAAGCCAATCTACAAATCAGGAAACTTACCACTCTACCATACATCCTGGGAACACCTACCAGCTGTGTGAACCACCTCGCCCCTTTATCATTCATTTTCTTACCTCTAAAATGGGAGTGGTAATAACAGAGAGCCTGTCTCCAAAAGGCTGTTGCAAGATTAAATGAAGTAATAAAAGTGTGTGCCACCTAGTAGGAACTTAACAAATATTTGGGTTTTAGATCGGCTGACATTTTAACAGTGTGGCTAGTGCTGACATGAAGTTGATATTTTGTAATTAGCGGGTATTTTCTCTCAGCATGACCCCAAATATGATGCTCTGTTATAGACTGAGTGTGTGTCCCCAAAATCCACATGTTGAAACCCTAATCCCCAATGTGATGGTATCAGGAGGCCGGGCCTTTGGGAGGAGATTAGGTCATGAAGGTGTAGCCCTCACGAATGGGATTAGTGCCATCATAAAAGAGACCAGAGAGCTCCCTTGCCCCTTCTGCCGTGTGAGATTCTAGCAGGAAGTTGACTGTCTGTAAACCAGGATGTGGTCCCTCAACAACACTGAATTTGCCTGCACCTTGATCTTGGAGTTCCCCATCTCCAGAGCTGTGAGAAATAAGTTTATGTTGTTTATAGGCTACCTACTCCATAGTAATTTGTTACAGCAGCCCAAGCATACTAAGACATTCTCCTTCAGGAGAAATCTATTTGTTGGGTAATAAAGCAGATGGTTGCCCCCATCCTCACCCAACCCAGGGCCCTAGGAGTGGCCATCTTCAAAAGGGCATCAGATAGCTAACATCACGCACAATGATGAAAGGCTTAAAGCTTTCTCCCTAAGGTCAGGAATAAGACATGATGCCCACTTTTACCACTGCTATTCAGCATTGACTGGAAGTTCTAGTCAAAGAAATTACCCAAGAAAAATAAATAGAAAGTATCCACATTAGAAGGAAGAAGTAAAACAATTTCTAATTGTAAATGACATGATCCTATATATAGAAAATCCCAAAGAATTTACAAGAAAGCTACTAGAACTAATAAACAAGTTCAGCAAAGTTGGGTGGGGGGGACATGGTCACGTGCAAAAATCAGTTGTGTTTCTATACAGCAGCAATAAACAACCTGAAAAGGACATGAAGAAATAGCATCTGAGTGGCTCAGTCGGTTAGGTATCCTACTCTTGATTTCGGCTCAAGTGATGATCTCACAGTTCATGAGGTTGAGCCCAGAGTGGGGCTCTGTGCTGACAGTGTGGAACCTGCTTGGGATTTATTCTCTCTCCCTCTCTCTCTGCCCCTCTCCTGCTCATGCTCCCTCTCTCTCTCTCTCTCTCTCTCTCTCAAAAATAAATAAACAAATTTAAAAAAAAGAAATAGCATCTAAAAGAAAAAATGCTAGGAATATATATAATCAAAAAGGTGAAAGACTCGTAGACTGAAAACTGAAAAATGTTGCTGAAAGAAATTAAAGACGACCTAAAAAAATGGAAAGACTTTCCATGTTCATGGATAGAAAGACTTAACATTATTAAGAGGCCTATGCCACCCAAAGCTAATCCTATGAAAATTCCAGCAGCCTTTTCCTCAAATTCATATGGAATTGCAAAAGGCCCTGAATATCCAAAAACAATCCTTAAAAAAAAGAAGCACAATTGGAAATCTCATACCTCCAAAGTTCAAAATTTACCACAAGTCTATAGGAATCAAAACAATGTGCTACTGGTATAAGGACTATCATATAGACCAATGATACAGAATCAAGAGTCCAGAAATAACCCTGTACATGTATGGTTGATTTTAACAGAGGGCCAAGTCCATTCAATGAGGGAAAGAATAGTCTCTTTAACAAAGGGTGCTGGGAGAACTAGATTTCCATAGGCAAAAGAATGAAGTTTGACCCTTGATTCACACCACATACAAAAGTTAATTCAAAAGTATCACAACCTAAATATAATAGCTAAAACCATAAAGCTTTAAAAAAAAACACAGGGATAAAACCTTGGATATGGCAATGATTCTTAGATATGTCATGAAAACTGTAAGTCACAAAAGAAAAACACATAAATTGGTATTAATTAAATGCTTCAAAATTTCGTCCATAAAAGAACATCATCAACAAAATGAAAAGACAACCTACAAAATGGTAGAATATATTTGCAAATCACGTGTCTGATAAGGGTGTAATATGCAGGATATGTAAAGAACTCCTAAAACTCAACAACAGAAAGACAAATCCATTTAAAAATGAGCAGAGCACTTGAATAGACACTTCTCTAAGGAAATATACAAACGGCCAATAGGTACATGAAAAGTTGTATCATTAGTCATTAGGGAAAGGCAAATCAAAACCACACTGAGAGACCACTTTCTACCTACTGGATTGGCCACAAGCAAACAAAAACCAAAACAGAAAATGGTACACGCTAGCAAGGATGTGGAGAAATTGGAACCTGTGTGCTTTGTTGGTTGGAACTTAAAATGGTGTGGCTATTGTGGAAAACAGTTTGATAATTCCTCAGAAAGCTAAACATTGAATTACCATATGACCCAGCAATTCTACTCTTAGATATATAACCAAAAAAACTGCAAATAGGGACTCAAACAGATACTTGTGCCAGTATTTATGGCAGTATTATTCCCAATAGTTGTTAAAGAGACTATTCTTTCCCCCAAATAACCCAAGTGTCCATCAACAGAGGAACAGATAAACAGAATGTGGTATACATATGCAATGGACTATTATTCAGACATGAAAAGGAATGCGATTCTTATGTATCTTATATAATCTTATATATATATGTGTGTGTGTGTGTGTGTGTGTGTGTGTGTGTGTGTGTGTGTGTAATTAATGTCACTGAATTGTATACTTAAAATGGTTAAAATGGCAAATTTTATCACATACATGATATGTTTAATTTCTCATAGAAAATTAAATTGAAGCCAAAGAGCCTAACCAAAGGAAAAAACCCAGATCTCTTTCAACCTTGAACTCAGTAGTTATAAATGCACAAAGGCTTGGCAACAGAGTCTACTCAGACCAAGGTATGAGGCTGCTGGGCACAGAGGACACTGAACAATCTCCAGGAGGGAAGGACCAGGGCTGCTGCTTGCTTTCTGCAGGGGTGCTGGAATCAGGTACCCACAAATGGAGTGGGGGACTCCCCTAAAGCGCAACCACTTTACAAACATTTATTGAGCACCTATTATGTGTCAGGTACTGTGCACACACAAAGATTCACAGTGAGTAAACTGCCTGAGGAACTTGTACTTGGCCTGTCTTCTGAAGTCTAAGCAGAATTGGCTGGGAGCCCTGGCCTGTGCTCAACCATTAGGATGTCTTTCTTTGTGGTTTGTTTCAGGTTTCAAGTGGGGGTACTGTGTAGAAGGAAAAGCATCATATGGGTGCGAGATGGTGTTGTTATCATGACTATGATGACTAGGGATTTAGAAAGACTCCTTGGAAGATGCCAGCCTACGCAGCCTCCAACTCAAGGCCAGTGAAAGCAATCAGTTGCTCCTGAGTGTGGGGAGGAGAGGTTCTGAGGAGAAAGCAGGGAAGAGCAGTCAGCACATGCGAAGTTCCAGAGGCCCAGGTTTCTACTCCACCGGGAGCCTTTCCTCCCTCCGTGCTGGCTGGAGCTGTGCCCTGGGGTCTTTGCTTTTTGTCTTCCTACACACACACACCCTTGCTTATGGCTTCCCTCTCTCTGCTCAATTCAATCCTACCCAGTCTTCGAGGCCTGGCTCATGGGAGACAGGATTTCTAATGGAAAAAGTTTAGATGCGGATGGACATGAGTTCTGATCCAAACTCAATCATCTGTGTGGCTTGGACCTTTGCCATAAAATGGGGACAGTCATACATACCCACACTCCAAGCCTGCCATTAGGTAGTAAGTATCAAGGGTTTGACACACCCACCTCTTCCATGAGGTCTCTTCCAATCCCCACAGCCCACTTGATCTCTCCTTCCTCTGAGAACCTCACTCTTAATAGTATCTCTCATCTGGTAATGAATCCTCCTGACCTGTAACAACCGTTGCCGTGAACCACTCTTGTGCACTGCTATGTCACTCCTCCAAAATAATCTAATTTTCCATGTTTTCACGCTTATTTCCCTCACTCAAACTGTAAGCTCCTTCATGGAGAGACCAAATCTTACCATCTTTTGTCTTCCTCCATGGAGGCTGGCACACAGTGGGTACTAAATAAATTGAAAATATATTTGAGGCAAATGGAGGGTCCACAGGCAACAGAGGAAAACCCCACAGGAAACAGAACACATTCAGCTCAAAGTAATAGCCCATTCATACACTCTGCTCTGGATGAAACTATTCCCTGCCCATACTGGCACTTAATGAACACTCCATTCATTGAATGAATGAAATCTGCTGATGCCCCCTGCCCATTAAGGTCAGCTACTGTGGCTAATCAGGAAAATAGTTAATCTGAAGGAAACACCTTTTTGTGAACTTTGGAATGTCTTTGGAAATGGTGTCTATCCTCTTAGTTTCACTTGACCATTACAAAGAGTCAATGTAAAAAAAAAAAACTAATTAAAAAAAAAAAAAAAAAGAGTCAATGCCCCATAAGCACAGCTCTCCCTCCATTAAGACAAAGGAGGCCCAGGAGTAGGCTGCAATGGCAGAGGGTGGCTGGCCAGCTGTGTCGCCAGTAATCCACAAAGCAGACAATCCACTGTCAGAAAACCAACGTGTTGCCTGCTGCCTTCATGTACCACGTCCCTTCGAGCTTCAAGGATTCCCCAGACTATTCAGCCAGGAAGCCCTCTGGGTACTAACCATCGGTCAAATCTCAGATGAGTTATGACCGCCCCGGCCTCTACGCCTTCATCCGAGAAGAGACCAAATTAGACTAGAGGCTCCCCAACGTCCTCCTGCAAGTTTTATTGATTTGAGTGGGCCTTCTTATTTTCCAGAAAGTCAGATGAGTCAGGGAAAGAGGAAGAGACACATCAAAAGTGCCCTGGACTCAGGCCATCAGCCCAGGCTCAAGAACAGGGACAACAGCAGGTCACCTGTCTCCATCTGTCTCCCCACAACACCCCCCAAGGGTCCTGTACAGGCCCCTCTCAGGGCCTGCGGCCAGGACAGAACACTGCCATGGAGCAGGCCAGGTGCAGATGACTTGGCAAAGCTGGGGAGGCCTTACCCCAGCCCAGGCTCTCTTAGTGAAAGGAAGCAGTTACTTCTTATTATCCCATCCCCAAGACTGGGAATAAAAGTAACGGCTCAGATAGTTTAGCCTGTTATACGGAACACCTATCACATGTCAGCTGCTCCGTGCATTAGGCCATGTGAGTCCCAACACAGCACCATAAGGTAATTATTACAGTCCCCATTTTTACCAAGGAGGACCCTGAGACTTGGCCAAAGTCAAGCTGATACACAGCAGATGTGGGATTTGAATTCTGGTCTGTCTGAAGCCATCCATTGATTTCTGTCTGCCACTGGGAGATTCAGAAACTAAATGGAGGGTGCAGTGGGGCAGCCTTTAGTGGGTACGGGAGCCTCAGCTGTACCCATCCTCTCCCTCCCAACTGACTCAGAGGGTGACCACTTTCCCCGGGTTGCCCAGGACTGGGGTTCCCCTGGACATGAGACTTTTACACTAAAACTGAAACAGTCCTGGGCAAACTGAGATGGTTGGTCATCCTATAACTGAGGCTTCCTTGTGCTTTGTGGTTCCAAAGAAGGCAAATACATTTTCAGGATGCAAACGTAATTGAGAGAAATTATCAATGACTCCTACTCTGAGTAGGAGAACAGCTTTAGGCCTGTTCTCCAGTGCAGCCCCAAAAGGCCAGGTCATACAGAGGAACCTCCTTTCCTCTCTTCATCCCAGTTCCAGGCTAAGGCCAAGAGAAGCCAGTCTGGGCTGAGCTGGGGCTTGACGGGAGTGGATAGAAGAGATCAGGTACTTGGTAACTGAAGCCAATTGGGCCAGATTCTTCTGAGGCATTGCCTTCGTCAAATGCTCACAACAACCCCATACGAGGGGATTGCTGGCCCATTTTATAGATAGAACAGCCACCATTTTGGAGACCATTTAGATGATCTTCTCAGGGGTCCCCCAAACATTTCAGAAGCCTGGATCCTGAGAGTCTTGCTCAGGACCCTCCTTACCAGGAATCTAGGAAGAATCCCCACAACACAAGCCCATGGGGAACGGTTCCCATGGGGAGAGAGGTCAGGCTGTGCCAGGCCTCCTCCCAGCCCTCACTGGGCAGCTGGTAGAGAACCTCACTCACGTCTGTCCTCTCCAAGCGTATATATGCACGTGCCAAGGGAGAAGGGGACTCACCCCGCGACAAGACCTTCACCAGACACTCCTAACCATTGTTCTCTTCCACATGAAAGTGGAAACCCAAAGGGCAAAGCCCTTCTCCAGCTACCCAAATACACCTCTTCTAATTCAGGCAGCATCTCCTCCAGGAAGCCATAGTAATTAAGGACTACTTCAGCCTGCGGCGAAGCCTCCTCCCCTGACCCCACACCCACCTCTTCATGATGTGTCTTGCATTCTTACCTTGTACTATCTATTATTTAACTTAATGAATAAGAAGAGGAACACTGGTGGGAGGCTGCCTAGGTTCAAATCCTGGCTCTCCCACATATTAGCTGGGTAACTTGAAACAGGTGACTTAACCTCTCTGTGCCTCAGATTACTAAAATGTGAAAGATGTAGGGCATCCAGTTCAAAGAGTCTTTGTGAGAATTAAATTAGTTACAAGGCATCAGGTGCTTATAACAATGCCTAGTACATAGTCAGTGTTCAATAAGTGTTTGCCTTATTATTATTTTAATAATAATATCAATGTTAATAAAGTATTGTCACCCTTGCTAGACTAGAAGGTCCTGGAATGCAGGACCAGAAACTGATACTTCTTTGCATTATTCTCCATGTTAGGCAGATTCCCACCAAATAAGACCTATAAAATCATTTCCTGTGGATTGACCTTTACAGAGACTGACAGCTCCTTCCTTTTACTTCCTAGAGCTGGGGAGAGAAATATGTCTGCCTGTCAGTGGCCAGTGGCCGTCCTTACAAATACCCCCAGGATGGCCCCAAAGTGCCTCATGGTGAGATGAGCAGAAGCAACAGAGATCTTGGAATGAGACCCCAGGAAGAGAATTCAAGGAAGCCAGAGCCCTCTGGACATGACACCCCCTAGAAGTTAGGGATCCACAGAGCAAACCCCTCCTCCCCCATGAGCCTTGTCATGAAGAAAAACCAAACTTTTGTAGAGATTCTAGAGTGAATCCCAGAGACCTAAGTTCCCATCCTAGCTCTGTACTGTGTGACCTTTCATAAGCCCCTTAACCTCTCTGGGCTTGTTTCCTCAGTTGTTAAATGAGACGGTTGTTCAAAGACCAGTTACTTAGTTCCTTCCAATTCTGACACCCCATGTCTCCATTTCAGAGGAAGGGAAAAAGCACCCTTGTATGAACCTACCAATTCATTTCACAAGCAACTAGTTTTCCTCATTCAATCATTCCTTCCCCAAATACCGACTGGGCTCTCATTATATGAAACAACTCCCCTGGATTAGGAGAGTGAAAAAAAAAAGAGACAAAATCTGATCAATAATGGAGAAAAATAAGAGGGTAGGGAGAGCCAGGGATAGGAGAGAAGGGATTTATTTCATTTTATATAGGGTTCTCAGGAAGGGCCTCACTGAGACGATGATATCAGAGTGGAAACCAGATATCAGAGTGAAAAACCAAGGGAGCAAGTCAGGCAGATATGTGGGGAAAGAGTGTTCCAGGCAGTGGGAACAAGTGTAAATGTCCTGAGGTAGAAGCCTGCCTGACTTGTTCCGGTCACCACAGGGAAGTCTGGGGTCAGTGTGGCTAGAGTAGATGAGTGGGGAAGACAGTGACAGGAGTTGAATTGGGGAGGTGGAGATTCAGCCACGGTAAGGACTTTGGCTTTTATTCAACTATGAATCCAAATCATTGAACCTTTAACATAAATGAATTTGACATTTGCATGATGAAGGCCAAGTACCTTATCCATGATTTTATTTTTATTACTTTCATTTGGGACAGAAAAACTGAGGCCTGGAGATATGTTTCTCTCTCCAGGCCTATGGCCAAACTTAAACCTGGTCCCCATTCCAGAATCTCAGACTGGGTTCTCCCACCTCTCCTGAAGCTGCAACCTGCTCCAGAGTTAGACTCCTTGCATCCCTTCCCAACCCTCCCAAGGTGTTGTTCTGTGATCACACCTGACCCTGTCCCTCTGCCCCAGCCCCCTTACCATCTCTCAATCTCTTCTTCTCTCCCCAGGGCCTTTACACCTACTGTTACCCCACCACCACCCTGGGACACTCTTCCCTTACATCTTTCTTCATTGATGTCCTACTGTCCCTTCAGGCCTCAGCTCAAACATCACTTCTCAGATAGACACTTTCCTACTCTCTCTAAATAAATTCTTCCTGTTAAATGCTCTCAGGGTTTCATGTTCTTCCCCTCAAAGCTCTAATTACACTTGTATTCTCATGTTTATTTGTATGATTTTTTTTTTTAAGACTGCTTAACTCCATCTAATTGTAAACTCTATCAGGATAGAGGCTAAGTCTGTTTTTGCTCAGTTTTCTATTCCAGGAACCAAAACAGTGCCTGGTACACACTCGAGGTACCCAATAAACACTTGAAGAATAACTGATGTCCCAGGCCTTCTGTTTATTGAACCCCCTGGGGGCACAAAGTGGGACAAGCTCAGGGCTCTTTAGAGGGCCCTCTGGGTGTGGCCAGAACCATAAGCTATTGGGAAAGGGGCCCAGGCTGGAAGAGAAAGGATCTGAGCCAGCAGAGCCCCTGATACTACACAGGGCCCTTTACATTGGCTATAGCTCACCTCACTGTCATGGCCACCACTAGGGTTGAGGATTACTATTCTATCTGACGGCTAAGAGAACTGAGGCTCAGGAAATAAGCTTCTGTAAAGGTGTCTGTAGTCAAGCCTAGTCTTTCTGATTCCAAGGTCTGTGCTCTTTCTGCTCTGCTCCAACTGTCCTGGCCTGGGCAGTTTCAAAGGCAGCTCTGCCACTGATTTTCTATGTGACCTCAGGCAAGTTTCTGCCCCTCTCTGAGTTTCAATTTTCTGTGTATAAAATACAGAGGCAGAGTAGATGCCCTTTCCAGTTCGGAGGTTTCATGACTTAAGATTCTATGCTTCTAATTCTGTAAAAATTAAACAATGGGTGCTAGTCAGCTCAACACCAAGCACATAGCAGACATTTCATAAATGTTTAGTTCCTCCCTCCCTTCTTTACTTCGTCCATCCCTCCAGTTCCCTGTTTCAAAGACCTTCTGCTTCACAGCCCTCCTTGAGGTCACCTATGCTATCTGGGTTCTTCCGGAAGACCTAGAACGTGCTTCCCCGGCCTTCAGGGACATCTCGCCAGGCTCTGATATCGATGTTTCCAGCCTGTGGTGTCCTCAGATGGCCATTCTAGCTGTGCTCCCCAGAGAGGCCCACGGTCTTCCTGTACCCCACTTCCTCCTGTTTCCTAAAAGGGTACTTTGGTCTCCTCAATGTCCAGCACTGAGGGAGAGAGAAGGAAGTGACAGGAAAGGAACTCACATGTACTGAGCACCTTCTAGAGGCCAGGGGCTAGACCAGGCTCTTTGCTGTGTTATCTCGGTTAATCCCCTGCAAAGAGCCATTGTCATCCCCATTTCACAAAAGGGGAGAAACTAAGGCTCAAAGAGGTTAGAAAATTGCCCAAGATCACACATCCAGCAAATAGCAAAAGCTGGGCTTTAACCCCTACCTGTCCAACCCTGGAGCAGATACCCTTTGGCAGCCCCCGGGGATGACTAAACCTTGCCCAAGGATCCACTCCGAACCATCAGCTATTCCCTGGAATGCATTTTTCCTCTTCATATTTATGCAACTGGATTTACAGCCCTAGTAACTTGAGTCCATTCATCTCTCTGGCCACCCCCTCCTCCCTCTCCTCACTCCCCACCCCCTCCACCCAAAATATAAGACTGCAAAATTGTCGCCAGTTGTCCCCAGCATTTCTGAAAGGATGGCATGACTTTTTACTAATGCACCAAAAAAGCAATGTTAAGAAGTTGACTCCAACCCATGTAGAGGAAGGGGACCAGATCTTCCAATAAATACAATCTCCCCAGCTAGTGCTGACAAAGAAGGGTAAGCCTTTCCTCCCCAGCTCACAGATGCTACCCATGAGGACTTTCCAGAAATCAGATTCAGGTAAGACATCAACATGAACATCAACAGGTATTCCCAGATACTAGGGCTTCAGGAAGAATAGGGAAGGTATGTCTGCTTTTTCTAAAGGCTTCTCCTGCATGCTATGCCCTTAAGGAGCATGATGGTGGGTTGGGGCTGGGGGAGAGTGCTGTGAGAATCACATCAGCTCTGCTCTGGGAAGCAGCTGGACAGGAAACTCAGATGGGAGCAAAACTCCCTGGCAGGGCTTTTCTGGTGCCCATTGTCTTCCTCTTGCCTTGTTCTGCCCTTGCTAGGGATGGAAAATGAGTTCCCAGGGATGGAGAGGTTGGCCATCTCTTCACCTAGAAAGGGCCTCATGTGAGGGACAAAACACAAGAATGCCCTCCAAGACCCTGACAGTAAGTTACATTCCCTATTTATGTTCTTGTGGCTTCCTGGACTTCTCTACAGCTTTAAAATTTTTTTTTTAAGTTCATTTATTTTGAGAGAGAGAGAAAGCACAAGCAGGGGAGGGGCAGAGAGGGGAGGCGGAGAGAGAATCCTAAGTATGCTTCACACTGTCAACATGGAGCCTGATGTGGGGCTCGAACCCATGAACCATGAGATCATGACCTGAGCCAAAGTCAGACACTTAACCGACTGAGCCCACCCCAGCATCCCTCTATGGTTTTTATAACAGTTTCAGTAATTACCTACAGAACTTGAATGCCCATCCCCCCAGGGACTGTGAACTCTACTGGTAGGAAGCCATCCATCTGGTTCACAGTCGTATCCACAGGACCTCTGTGGGGTCTGACACACAGAAGGTGCTCAATAAAAATCTATCAGATGAAGACCTGGTGGCTGATGGGACCTGGCAGAGGTCAACCCCCCCCCCCCCCCCAACACACACACACACACACCAGGCATTAGACGGCTGCTGCACTGGGTTAGATGGGAAGGCATAAGTGAGAAGAACCCACGACACACAGTAGGCACGAATTCAAGTCTGGCAACTCTCTGCCAGAGCCTGGAAAGCCACCCAGAGGGAACCATTCATCCCCTAGCCACGGGGTGGTCATGGAAGGCCATCCTGCCAGCTTTTCGTTACTTAAGCACAGTTGTTATCACTCTGTGTGAGAGGAGCTGTGTGTTTGAGTGAATGCTCCACTTTAATAAGAAATACAAAATCTTTGCCAACCACTTTTCTCCCCCACATATCACATGTGAGGCACCGTGTGGGTGCTTTCATTTATGTTTATATAATGTGCATAACACATCCACATGCATTAACTCATTTGGTCCCCAGCCCTGACAGGATGCATTATCACCACCACTTTACTGATGAGGAAAATGGGGCCAGCTTTTAAGGTCACACAGTAACCATGACTGAGTCAAGGCTTAAACCCAGCCTTTGGCTTGTCCTGCACTGTCCTGACTCAGTCACCCTTCTTGCCACACTACAGTCACACTGCCCATGACCCGTCCAGGCTGGAGCCCTAGATCTCATGCTGAGCTATGCGTGCACTGGAGCAGGGGGGCTGAGGTGGGAGGGAGATGGAGAAGGAAAGCCGCAAGGAATCCAGCCACTTCCCCTGAAACATGCAACTCCCTAGAGTAGGCAGTATGCTGGGCTAGAATTCTAGACCTGCGGATCCAGAATGACCCAGAACCAGCTCTGTGATGCTGAGTGAATTCTCTCTCTTATCTGCTCTGAGCCTCACTTTCTTTCTCAGGTCCCTGATAAAATAAAGAGGTGAGAGCTCCCAGTACATAGTGAAGGAGCCCCCAGTGTGGGGCCTTGCACAGCTACCCAGAAATCACAGGGATCGGGACAAATCCTTCTCTTCCCTTGATCTACAAGCTAGCTGTGGCAGCCCATCTCCTTCCTCCCCAGAAGAGTCCAGTTCCACTGTGCTCACACAGGGATAAGGCACCACGACTCTGTGCAAGAAGCATGCCAGGGAAGTTCCCTTCTCCTGTGCCAGCAGCCAACAGCACTCCATCGAGCACAGCCTGGGAATGAAGTTCTCCTTCCATTTCCCCTTCCAAAGCCAATGGAATAGACTTTGAAAAGTATTCCAGGAGACCAGATGTCCGGCTTGGAAAGGGGCCTTCCTAGCAATCTGGAAGTCAGCAGGAGGTAGCAGTCCCCATCTCATTGCCACTAAGAGGCTCTAATGAATTGGGGTGTCTTCCCAATGAGAGCGTATGCCAGTGTAAGGAACAAGTCACTTTACCTCAGAACAGCCTCCAGGGAAGGCTGGGGGAATCCCATCAAGCTCCTTGGCTTTCCTCCAGATCAAACACAAGTGAGGAGTGCCTCAGGGGACTACTGCCCCCCTGTGAGTCTGGCTCTCTCCTCCCAGAGCTGGGAAAAGGGCTCCCATCATGGCAGTGGGACAAGACCACCACTTGTACAGGCCTCAGGAGAGCAGCAGATTTGAGCTCCCGTATCACTGGGCTCCCCTGCTTGATTTCTGTCCCTGTGGTCCCCCTGGAGACTTGAGAACTCAGACAGACCACCAGCAGAAGCTCTCCCAACCCCTGCATCCAAATAGGTGAGGCTCAACTGTGGTTCTATCTATATCTTTCCATCCCCCTCACCTAATCAGAGTTAGAAAGGTCCTACCAATAATGGGCTAAATGTCCCTTGGTGTCCCATCACCTTCTCCAGGCATGTGGTGCTCAGGAGTCCGGACCACACATTGTAGCATTTATAGCCCATAGGGTCATAGAATAGTAGGTCCAGAAGAGGCCTCAAAGACAATTTCATCTAACTTTCTCATTGTGTAAAAGGAGGATGCTAAGAGCCAAAGAAGTTAAGAGACATGTCAGAAGTCACACAGCTTGTCTTCAGTTTGACATGCATTTGTCTGGGCTCTGCAGTAAGATCGTATAGCTCCTCGGGGCACCTGGATGGCCCAGTTGGTTGGGAGTCCAACTTTGGCTCAGGTCATGATCTCGCGGTCTGTGAGTTTGAGCCCCATGTCGGGCTCTGTGCTGACAGCTCAGAGTCTGGAGCCTGCTTCTGATTCTGTGTCTCCCTCTCTCTCTGCCCCTTCCCCACTCATGCTCTGTCTCTCTCTGTCTCTCTCTCTCTCAAAAATGAATAAATGTTAAAAAAAATTTTTTTAAAAAGAAAAGAAGATCATATATCTCCTAGAGAAAAAGGCCTTGGGTCCAATGCAGCACACTACTGGGCATTCATGAAATAGTGGGCTCAAGCCATGCCTGTTGATGGACAGATGAATCACCAGGGAGAGCTCAGGAGTGAGAACAAGCACCTGTCACCACGGGGCCCTGGGCACACACAGGGGCCTCTCTAGGCTTCTCTCTGCCTCTGACCTAGAACTAGAGCTCACAATCCACACAAGCACAGTCTCACCTGAGAAACAGCAGGAACAACCCTGTACTCCCAAGGCTTAACACAGATCTGGGGATACAGTAGTACTCAGTGCCAGCGGGCTGCCAGAGGGAAGACAGAGGAACCTCTGGGGGTGGGGCTCACTCCCCTCCGTTCTACCGCAGACCCACTGTGCTACCCTGGAATCAGGGAGACTGTGCCCACCCCACATCTAATCAGAGTTAGCAGGCCTACCACGGACGGGCTCAATGTCCTTTGGTGTCTGTCAGGATCACAAGTCAGAGGCCCATGGGTGTGAGCCTCCATTCGCCTCGCCCCAGCCTCCTCCCATCGTGGGTGGGGTGGGTGGTGTGGGGTGGCTTACGGCCTGGCCAGCCCAGCCCCACCTGTCACTGAAGGCTTGTGGAAGGAGAAATACAGATCTTCTTCTAGGTGTTGGTTTCCATAACAGCTGGTGGCTGTCTCCAGTTTGCCAAGCAAAGGTATGGGTGACAGAGAAGATGGGTTCTGCTGGTTCCTTTAAAGAGATTCTCAGGAGAAGAATAGGTAGAGCTCAGGGCCAAGCAGTGCTGAGAGCTCAGCAAGGTGCTTGCTTTGTCTCCAAAAGACTAAAGAAAGGGCTGTTGTTGTAAAAGGTAGAGCTGGGCTACCCTATCGAATGTGAACAGGCGGAGACATCCACCGTCCGGTCCTAGACTTGCCCCTGCAGCCACTTTCTGAGTACCATCCTCTCTCATTTATAAAATGACATAACAATACCCATTTCACCCGCTTCAGAAAGTGGAGAGGATTAAATGAGAGAGTGTCCGAGGATGGGCTTTATTAGGAAAGAAAATTAATATGCACCATGAGCTTACCATGTGCCTAGCACTCTTAGATATTCCGTTCTAGAGTTTGCATAACACTCCTATGTGCTCTGTACCATTATTATCCTAACTATATCTCCAAGAAAACTGAGGCTCAAAGAGCTTAAGTGATGTGCCCAAGGACACACAGCTCAGTAGCAGTAGAACCAGGATCAGAACCCAGAATCTGATGCCAAAGCTCATGTGCCTTCTCTCAACACCGCAATGTCTCAACAAAAGCAGTAAATGTCGCTTTTGATGAAGAGGCTAGTAAATTACAGAAAGAGCCTAAATGTCCATCATCGGATGAATGGATAAAGAAGATGTGGTTTATATATACAATGGAATACTACTTGGCAATGAGAAAGAATGAAATCCTGCCATTTGCAGCAACATGGATGGAACTGGAGGGTATTATGCTAAGTGAAATAAATCAGTCAGAGTGAGACAGATACCATATGTTTTCACTCATATGTGGATCTTGAGAAACTTCCATGGGGGAAAGGAAGGGGGAAAAAAAGTTACAAACAGAGAGGGAGGGACGCAAACCATAAGAGACTTTTAAATACAGAGAACAAACTGAGGGTGGATGGGGGTAGGGGAGAGGCGAAAGTGGGTGATGGGCAGTGAGAAGGGCACTTGTTGGGATGAGCACTGGGCGTTATACGGAAGCCAATCTGACAATAAATTATATTAAAAAAATAACTTTTTTGAAAAAAAAAAAGATGACGAAGAGGTTAGTAAGTCTTCAGACTCACAATGCTGCCTTCGTGGAGGCAAACACTATTGCTAGGACACATCCACCTGCCCCCAGGAAGGCCGTCAGGAAGGTCAAAGCCAACCCCCCCTACTGTCTTGAGACCCTACAACTCCAGGGCAACCCAGGGGCCAAGCCCTCCCAGTGGGTGCCTCTGTGGCTGTGCGGTGTCCCGATGCTTGCTTGGTGGCAGAAGCAGTGGTTTCATGGATTGCCTCGTCATGAAGCAGTCCAGCCAGGAGGCAACAGAGAGTCCTGGAACTTTGGGCTGAAGGGGAGCCTCGGGGAGCAAGTTCAAGCTCCCCATTGGATAAGTGGGGAAATGACACCCAGAGGCCAGCCACTTGTTAAAGGGCACACAGTCCAGTTGGTGGCCGAGTCTAGAGCAGAATCCACCATCCTCTGACTCCCGGGTCAAACTGCTGTTCTCTCCACCATCCACACCACTCTGCTATGGGGCCAGCTTCATGGGCCCTGAGAGGCCCAGGTGTGGGCCTATAATGTCTGCTCTCTTGGCTCAGGAAAGGCGGGGATGGTGGGTAAGAGAGTTATGTTGTAGTCGGGAATGGAATTAGTCGGTTCGCTTCATGCACTGAGTCATTAGCCTGAGAAGTCACCAGGAAAAGTCCTCTCGGAACCCCCTCAGTCCCCACCACAGGGAGGCCTGGGAGGTACTCCTGGGGCGGTGGTGGCCCACTTGACCCCCAGACATCCTCAGAAGGGGCCCAACTCCTCACTCTAGTTCAGGTTGTCCCCCAGCAATCCCTATGAGCCCTGTGACCTGGAGAGTCTCAAGTCCCACCCCTCCCCCTCCAGCCCTGCTTGGCCAGCGCTCACCCTCACCCCTGCACGGACACTGCAGAGAGCTCACCTCCGCTCGGCAGCATCCCATCCCACTGTTGCCTCCTTTGCTTAACAGTTGATTTGTGCCCATTTTCATGTCACCTCCACGTGTCTGTGTGCCATCTCTCACGTGTTTCTGCGTTGAGTTTGTCCACCCGCAAACCGCCCATTCCCCTGAGGGCAGGGCCTGTGCATCTATTCCTACCACAGCCTTCACCAGGGTCTTTGTGCAGCAGGCAGCACCAGGCCACAGGGCAACTGGTTGTTTGTTTAATACTTGTTGATGGTGCCAGTGACCTGTGAAAGGCCCCAGGCCATGTCCTGGGGAAGCCAAAGGAAGGGGACTGGGGGAAGCTGGGTAATCCGCCAACTGGATCTCCAGTCCAGAGTAACAAGGGGAGGAAAAGGAACCTGATCGAGCCTCTGCTGTGTGCCACACACTGCCAGGTACTTTACAAATGCTCTCTCCACAATTCTTGGAGCTTATTACTTTTCTTTCTCACTTTACAGGTGGAAGAGCTAGATTGAAAGTGTTAAGCAACTTGTCTAAATTCTTACAACTACAAACTAGTAGAGTGAGACTCTCAGTGCAGGTTTATCTGAGGCTAAGCCCATACTCTGCACCATTTCCAGAGCTGACAAGCTCCCAGAGGACAGGGACTCCGCAGTTATGGGGTTTTGTCCCGTCTGTTTTTGCTGCCTGTATTCTCAGTGCCTAGAACTGCACCAGGCATACACATGGGAGACACCCCGTAAATATGTGCTGAATGAAGGAACAAAGGAATGAATGAATACCATGCTGCCTCTCCCCAGAAGGACAGAAAAAGGGCTTGTGATGTCAGGCTCCTAGGCTCCATTTCCAGGAATCTTGGACAACTATTTGTTCCCTCTCTCCAGCCAGAAAAGTACCCAATGTATAAAAGTTCCTCCAAAGGCCACGTGGAGGATGGGTGGGTTTCCTAGGACTGGGAGTGGAAGCATAAACTGCACACAAAAGACTGAGATCCTAATGAGGTGGGGGATTCAAAAGCGTTCTCGGTGCTCTGTGATCTGCTGATTCAGGGCCACTCTGTGGCCCATGTGGATCTCGCCTCTCTCCCCAACCCCGGGGCTCCCTCATCCCCCACTGGGTATCCCCACTGCCTTGACTGAGCTATACTGAAACTGGCCACATTCCTATTAAGCAGAGAAACTAGCAGTTACACCACCCACTCTGGCCCCATCCGAACCCTCAAAAGAGTCTGCTCTGGGCCCCAGGGCCAGCTGCTTTTCTCCACATTCCAGCCAAAAATAATACGAGAACGAAGCTGTTTGGTGGAGACTTAATCTAATCTTCATTGCTTCAGTTTTAAAATATCCTGCCTGGTTTAGGGTTTCTTATTACACACAGGGATGTGTTTTTAGTGAGATAGGTCTTAGCAGAAACGGCCTTCTTGTAATTAGAAACCCGGTCAGGCAGGGCCTGCGGTGAGGCATCCAAGCCAAACAGCAGATCCCCATGAAGACAACACGTTTGCAGGGAGCTCTTCCCGAGCTGCCCGAGGGCTTGCTTCTCCCATACTCCTGGGGGATCTTGAAGGAGAAAAAGCTTGAGCTCTGGTAAAAGGCCCGTGCCTTCCAACTCGTATGTGTTCTCTTAGCAAAATTGTTGCCTCTTCTACCTCCATCCTGTGTCTCCCCGTTCTCACTCCCGATCAGAACGGAGACTAAGATGTTGCTCAAGGCTGCTGGAGAAGGATATGTAGAGGAAAAAATTACCCCAGGGAGTCCCCATGGACGAGAGAGAATTAAAGGCAAGCATTCCACTGGAGCCACGTCTCCAGTATCAGGGCTAGCTAGCATTGAAATATCAGGCATGGGAAAAGGACGACACTCGAAGTGCGGATACAGCTTTGTATAAGTGCTGGGTGTAACTTCTTGGGCTTTCTGGCCCAGAATCTGCTTTGATCTGCCAGCATGGAGCCTGCTAAGTGAGGTTCAAGCTGTGGCTAGCTCCGGACCAGCGCCCATCCCCCCCAGGCCGACCAGATGTCACACACCAGTCCGGGCTCAGGCCTCTTCTTTCCGCTGGCACAAAGAGAAGGGACTGAATTTCTGATAAGTCAGATTCTGTGTTCATCTGATGCTTGAAAGCTCTTCCAAGGTAGCCCTGTTGGGGAGAAGCATGCTGGTTCCCTCAACTTAATTGCCCCTCCTGATAAAGTGCAGGTGGATGTTAGAATCACAGTGGGGCTTTCAAATTCTAGGACGTAAAGAAAGGCAGGCGTTCAGCCCCTTCGCCCAAGTCTCAGAACCTGTTGTGAGGAAAGGCTCTGGAGCCAGGCAGGGAAAGAAACCGCAGGGAAGAAAGTGACTCTGCTGCTCAGAAACTTCTCTCCTTTTCCTTTATTATTTAGAGCGCACCAGAGCAGGAGTCATGCCGGATTCACCCCTCGTAGCCTAATGAGGAATTCGTGCCACACATTCCGCTTTACAGGTGCGGAAACCGAGATCCAGAAGCTAGGGGACCCACTGGAGTCATGCAGCCAGACAGTAACAGGGCAGAAGACCGCTAGGCCCCCAAATTCCAGCTTAAACACTAACTCAGCATGCTGACCTGCCAACCTTGATCATCTCCTTCCTCCCTTTTCCACCAGGTATTAGATTTAATTAAATTAACAGATCCCCATCTCAACCAGCCTGGCCACGCAGCCTGGCCGGAACCCAGCCAGGGCAGCGACTCCCTCTAAATTCTCCTTCTCAATATAATTCGATCTTCAATAAGTCACAGATCGCATGTGAAGTGTTTTATACAAAGCATGGTGTGTTGGCCAGAACCGAGGCTAACGGTGGCTCGTGATGATTTCATTTTCCATACAACTTCCTCTGCTTTTCCTCTGTGGCATCACTTCGCCCTCTCCATACTCTCATCTGCATTTTGTTTGATCCAGACACTTGGCTTCACATGCCGTCACCCTCCAGCAATTGCATCGCACATTTATATATATCTTGCAGCATCACAGTCCTTGTGCCACGCAGCGGAGGAAAAAGGAAAACTTATAACAGCATTTCTCACCTTCCTTGAACTAATTTAGAAAATGTGCTTTAAATTAAATAAATCAGGAACAAAAGTCTGAAATCGGAGGTAGAATTTCAGGGAGGGGGGGACGCTAAATAAAGAGCAAGGAAATCTTGCAACATGTTGGAAGCCTATAAATTTTATAGGTAGTTTCTTTAATAAAAACAAATTCGATTGCTAACAACACGGTATTATTAAGCCACTAACATTTAAAAATCTAATTTGGCCTGCTCTGCTGCTGTTTATGTTGCATAGTGCGTTCACGCAGGGTAAGGAAGTCAGGTTGATGGGTTTGGTTTGCTTTCTAAACCAGGCTAATAGAGACCCCTTTAAAACCCAGCCTTTTTGCTTTCTAGGCATGCCTTGGTCCCTAATGAGTTACAGTCCCAGGTTGAAGATGGACATGGCAGAAAGAAATTTAACACACACTCCGGTGCACCCATAAACATCAAGGCCAAGGGAGAGGAGGTATGTTTCCAGTTAAGTTAAAACTCCATGAATTCAGGATTCTCCACTCACAAGACAGTAATTCTCCCTATTTCATCACTAACTTACTTCAAATGTGTTTATACAATTTATTGCTACTGAACTTCCAGGCAACTGGTGTAGAGTTAATGAAACCCAGCTTGGAGAAGCTTTGAGCTTTGAACAACTAACCACAGTTTAAATGGTTATGACATGCGGTCAAAGCCACAGCCCAGCCCCACTGCAGTTTCTGTGTTAGGACCTAGTCAAAAACCTTGTCATCTCACCTTTTGTGCCAAATAGACTGAAAAAGGAAAAAAAGCGCTGAAAAATAGCCCTTCCGTGTTTCTCCTGAAGGTTCCCAGCCTCACTCCCTGACATTCTAACACATCTATCCTACTAAATGCAAGGCAAAGTCCCTCCCCCAGGGCCCAAGTAAATATTTTAGTTACCCTCTGAATTGGCAGCCAGTCGAAATCCTGAAATCCAGTTTGGGTTTAATTGAACAGGGTCGGGCCTACATAAAGCAGTGTGAGACAGGGTGTAAGGGGGAGGCACCAAAGCGGCATTTAAAGTCAGACTCCGTGAGAGTCCAAAAGGCAATATCAGGACGCACAGATGACACTGGCCTGGAAAAGAAGTAAACTCATCTTTCTGAATCACTTGGACATTGGTTTTTTATTAGTCCCCCTTGTTGCATGGCGTCGTCCCCCAAGCTCTGTCCATGTGGGAACTCCAGGAGGCTCTCTCGTTTTAAACAGGCCCATTTTGGAAGAGTAAAGGGGAGGGACTCGACTTGCCACTGCCGCACAATAAAAGCCCCTTTTGAAAGCAGCACTTTCATTAACTTAAAGCAATCTATAGACTTAAAAGCATGGAGCAGTAAACTCCCAGAAAGGATCATAAAACAGCCAGTCTCAAGTTGGGTACACTTCAGTGCAATTTGCACGAGGCATTTTACTGTGAGCGGTGGCCGGGCCCATCTCCCTCCAGTAACCCCCTGCCCCTTATTCTGAGCAGCTTCTCTTTCTCTGGGCTTTCATGCCTTTCGCGCTCACAAAGGGGAGGCGGTGACTGGGGAGTCTCCGTGGGGTCACGGCTCCCTCCCGCCCTCCGGCTCCCGGCGGGAGAGCTCACGAATTCCAAGCCTGCAAGAAAACAGCCTTGGAGCTTTGCCCCCCGGGGCAGTCGTGAGGCCCTAAGCCGCCGCAGCCACTCGTGGGTCCCGCGTCTTCCACGTCCCAGAAGCGCCGTGTGGCTACCGGAGCCAGGGGTGCGGAAAGTGGGACCATGGGCTCAAGATTACAAAAAGGAAATTTCAAATATTCCTCTCTGACAACCCCTTTACACACTTTTCTACCCTAGTTGGCCAAAGGGATAACCTCCCTCCCTGGGCAGGACTTCTCTCCCACAGCTCAAGCTAGGCTTGAGCCATAGGGGTGAGGGTGGGGTTGGGGGGTGCCTCTCGAGTGGGAGATCACGAGTCCAGACAGGAGACCCCCCCCCTTCTCTTTCCCTAAGGCCCTGAGGCCTCTGGAAGGCCGGAATGGCTGCGTAAGCGAGAGGGCTAGGGACTAGGGCTTTGCGTTATATCTTGTGTGTGAACACCATCATTTTCTCATCTTTGGGGACAGGAGGGTCGCCTAAATCTGCCTAAAATGTGAAGCCTTTGGCTTCCACCAGTTGAAGAGCTTTGAAATCCTAAAAGTCAACACGCTGGAGAAGTCCTGGGACAAGTGGGGTGAGGGTAGAAGACCCAGAGCGCCCCCGTTTCCCAGGCTGAACATCACACTGGCGGCCCGGCTTGTCGGCTTTCCGGCCGGGCCTGGGGGAAGAGCACACTGAGCCTGCCGCGCTCCGGCGAGGACGCCAGACTTCGAGCCCGCCCTGCACTCGGCCGCAGCCGGGACTCCCCCGGCGCGATGCGGCACCTCGCAGCTAGCGCCCCCGGCGCAGGCCGCGGTCCCTCGGGGCCACCCGCACCCGCCCGCCGCGCTGCGCCCGCGGCCCGCAAGTGGCTTCGAGAGCCTGCGGAGCCGCCAGGGTCAGTCCTCGGATCCGCTCCGAGCCCTGCGAGGCTGCCCTATCGCTTCACCCAGAACGTCCCTTCGATCTGTCCGCTTCCCGGAATCTTTCTCCTAGGACCGGGGTCTGCGCGCCTCAAGTCCTCTGCTCCAGATCCGCTTTTGGGGAGAAGCAGCAGAAATTCGGGTCTCGCCTGCCCGTGGCTCGGATCAACTACTTTCATCGCCTGCCTAAACGTTTTTCCACCCACGGAGCGTGGGGACCCTCTGGCACGACCCTCCCCAAATTCCAATAGCTTCAATCCCAGTAAAAAGCCGCGATCCCATGGCAAAATACTAAAAACGCCACCCGTTCCGCCGAGTCCAGTCTCAGATGTAACCCCAGGCCCCCAATTCCTACCTCCAGCCCCCTGCTTTGACCGAGGTGAAGATTCGATCCCTAAGCTACTCAGCAGCCCTTCAGTCACGCTTCTGAAAACAGCCTGAATCCTACAACCCAAACTCTAGCGTGGCCCTGAAGCCCAGCCTTAATTCAGGGCTGCTGCACCACCACCAGCCACCCCCCGCCCCTCTGCCATTCCTAGCCCGTGTCCCCACCGTGCGGGAACCTCGGACTCTCGCCCAGAGCCCCGGGGAAAGGACCGCCCGCTTCGCTCGTTTCTTCCTCGGGTTCGTGAGTCAGGAGAGCCCCGCTCACCCAACCCGAAGGAAACGCAAAGTTTGCGCGGCAGACACGGGACCCTGCCCCATCCCCCTCAGCTCTCTGCTCTGGGGCGCTTTCCGTCCCCCCTTTTACGAACTCGTGTCCTAGTTCTCAGGCTAGGAGGGCTCCCTATTCCCAAACCTCGCCATGGGCCCCTACGCCTCCCCGACCTCGCCAAAGACTTCCAACAATCCGCCGAAAGCCAGTTACCCTAAATCGCCCCTCCCAGGGCGAGTGTCCCCGAGCGCGGACCCTGGGAGACCGGCTGCCCTGACCCACAGCTCGCGTTCCGCTGTCCCCACTGATCCGCCTGCAAAACCCACTCGCCCTGGCTCCCCAGGCCGGCCGGGACGCGGCCGCAGCTCCTTGACTCCGGTCACCCGGCCCAAGACTGGGGCTGCTCCCGCTCGTAGCCGCCCCGAGGCAGCTCCAGGCCGGTGGCGCCGAGCAAGCGCCGGCCCGAAGGGCGCCCGAAGCCGGGAGCAGACGAACGTGGAGCGGGCCCGCCGTCCCCAGCCTCGCCCGCTGAGCGCTCAGCCCCGAGCTGCCTGCACCGGGGCTCCGGCCCGCGCGCCGGTCCCTACTCTCGGGCCCCCAGGCTCTCCCGGCGCACGGCTCCCCTCCCGCCCGCTCCGGTGTCTCGGGCCCGCGGCCGTCCGGGTCCGCAGCCCCGCTCCTCGCACCCGCGGACAATGCGCGCCCGGCCACGGGCCCGAGCGGGGCGAGGCGGCGGCGCGGCGGCGACGGCGGCGGCGGCGGCGGCGGCGGGGCTGCGCGCGGGCCGGGCCGGGGCTCGGGCGGGCCGCGCGGCTCTGGCCGCCTCCTTCCCCGGCCTCGGCGCCACTCGCGCTGCTTCGCTCCGAGCTCTCCCGGCGCTTCCCCAGCTTCTCTCTGCACGCTCCCGCCGTCCCTCTCTGCTCCCTGCCTCCCTCCTCCCTGCTGCCTCCCTCTCTCTCCTCCCTGCTGCCTCCCTCTCTCCCTCTCTCCTCCTTGCCCTGTCGCAATGAATAATACTCTGGCTTGGGGACTGGAATAAAACACACGCGCTCTGAGGCAGCCGCCCGCAGCAGCAGCAGCCGCCGCCGCCGCGCCGCCGCCGCCTGCAAAAGCGTCTCTGACATGGAAATGAATGACAGCTTACCTGATGCCAATCTTCATCAGACTGACACCGGCGTGACAACACAGCCTATACTTCCCAGCACTGCTCGGGACGTCAGCGGCACAGGGACCCGCCCCCCGGAGCCCCCCCCCCCCCACCTCCCCTCGCCCCACTCCCCCTCTCTCCCCACCCCCCTCGCCCCCACCCACTCCCGGCCCGGCGCTTCCAAGTTCGAGCCGCAGCTGGAGTGTCTCCCTCTACTGGAGGCTTTTCTGAGACGTCGGCGCGGGCCCGCTCCTGCTGGCGGGAGGCAGAAAGGCGCCGGAGAGGAAGCCGAGGACGGCGAGCCCGCCGTTGAGCGAGGGACGCGGCGGACCCCCTCGCGACTGGCGACACCGCCCCCGCCCCCACAGAGGGGGGCCACAGAGGCCGCCTTGCACGGCTTCCTGGGCTCAAGGGATGGAGAGGAGGGGAAATTTTTCGTGCACCCCGAGAGAACTCCCCCGAAGTCTTGAAACTTAAAGCTGGCGAGGAATCCTTCCCTCCACCACCACTCCTCCCCTCCCCCCCATCACTCCCACCCCGTGCCTGCCTGATGGCCTCATTTTTATGATTGCATTTGAATAATTCTCATTACCCTGGCCCCAGAAAAGGTGCTCAGATGACACTCTGGTTAGTTATTCCTATTCTCAAGAGCTTTTTCTGCTGTGGGCTTCCCGGGGCGTTTGGCTCACCGAGGGGGAGACTGTAACGGGGTGGGGCAGAGGGAGAGATAAAAGGGTGTAGAGGCTTTGTCACTAAATCACCTCTTTGCAAATGCCAGGCAAGCCTATTCTAAGCCACTGCTATTTTCATTCTAAAAAGTCCCAGAGTTCTGGGGGTCGGGTGGTGTAATATAAAGGGAGAGACCAGCTGGGCTGTTTGAGTCTGGACCTGCTACTGGTGGCTTCAGGGAGGAAATACACATTGGCGCCTTCTGAGAAGACCAGTGCGAGCACCCGGCCTCATACGTGTGCTTTTTTCATTCCACAAAGATTACCGGGCCACTAAGGGCCAGGGGTGGGCACCCAGCCACCTACAGATGCAGGCTCGCTTGCTTCTACAGTGCAGCACATGGCCCTTTGCATAAAGGGAAAGGAGAACCCCTTCCCCCCTGAAATTTGCTCCTCCCTCCCCATAGAGGAGCCATTTCAGCCAGTCAGGCAGGGATTGATCCTCTGACCCCAGAGCAGGCAGGGGGCCTGGATAAAGCCTAGACAAAGACACTGATGGAAGCAAGGAAAGCAGAAAGTGAAACCCAAGCAGGCCAGGTTTGCAGTAAGGAATCTGACCCAAGAAGTTGAAGGCTGCCCCTTCGCTCTTTCCAGGCCTCTGGGCCACTCCTCATCTGCCTCCATCGGGGGCAAGGATGAGAGCTATTAGCATTCCATGGCTCCGAAGGGGCAGTTGAGACCTTTTCTGCGCCACATCCCCGATACACTAAATACTGTTTGTCCAGATCGTCCCGGTACCCCTCAAATTCAACCTCCAAAGTTGCTTGTGGAAGACAGTCTTCACTGAGAGCCCCCTTTACAGATGGAGTTGAATCCTCTCACCTTCACGTAGAACCTCCAAAGACTTCACTAGGTGGATTTATGTCACCCCAGCCTCTGATCTGTGGTCAGAGACTCTGGCTGCTGACAGCATAATCGCTATTATATATTATACATTGTATAATAATATAATAATAATGAATGCACTTGCCCTTTTTATGTAGTACAGAAGCGGCCAGATTCTCCAACCCAGAGGCTGGAGGTCAGGCTGCCATAAACTCTCAGAGGGAAGCCCTCTTCAGACACAGGAGGGGGAGGGGAGATCCATTTGCCCCTGCCCGGGACCCCTGGAGGGAGGGTTTTCTCTCTTTCTCAGGGCTCACAGTGAGTTGCCAAAGCTTGCCGAGTCAGAGGGGAGAATCAGGCTGAATGTAAATACTTAACCCCATCAGAGAGGTGTCAGTGAGCCATAAATAGTACTGCAGGCAACAGCCATGCATCACTGATTCACACTTGTCACACCCCTCATTTTCTGAAATCTAGTTCTGCACCCAACTCTTTCTGGAAACAGGAGATCCATTGCCATGAGCTGTTAATGTTTGGAGTCTTTTTAAAAATACCGTGATTTCTACTAATACCCTTTGGATGCTTTAAACTGAACGTTGTAATTTAAAATAAATGTATCTCGCTTTAACTACATTTGTAATTTACAAAAGCTTAAAAAATGATTACCTAAATGTAACCATCCTTCCCACAATCATTCAAAGCAAATATTTGTCCTTCGCCCACCGGAAGCTCGGCTGTGTGCCAGGGCTAAGGATAAAGAGCAGAAGCAAAGAAGTTCCAGTCACAGCCCCTGTCCTCGAGGAGCGTTCATTCCAGTTGAAGCAGGCAAAGCACCAGTACATAAAACAGGAAACAATAATCATACAAGAATTCAACAGATGACACAAGCCAGTAAATACTTAAAGAACAAATAAATCAACAGTATGTCAAATTCCAGGCGTTCCACATCTAAATGTCGGCTCTGTCAGTGAGTAGAGATGGGACAGAGTGAAAACTAAGTCTGTAGAACTCATTTCACATACTGTGCAGTCTCTCCCCCATAATCCTCCTGAGGATGAAAAGGAGGATGGAGAGAGGCACACACGTCATGTAAGTCACCAACACAGCAGCATTAGGACCAAACAGGAGTTCCTACCAATCCTAGTCATCACTCTTAAATATTGGCAGTTCCTACGGCTTGGTTCTGGGCCCTTTGCTCACTCTGTGTGCACGTGATTTGTCTTTAGGATAAGCAGTTCATACTGGCCCGCGTTGTCTCCTCTGAGCTGTAGACATGTATCGTCAATGGCCTAACTGAGTCCTGTCAATATCAGCCCATGAATAAAACTTAAACTTGTCTGTGTTAGTCTGCTCAGGCTGCCATAACAAAGTGCTACAGAGCAGGTGGCCCAAACAACAGATAGCTACTTTCTCGCACTTCTGGAGACTGGAAGTCCAAGATCAAGATGCCAGCGGGATTGGTTCCTGGTGAGATCTCTCTTCCTGGCTTGCAGATGGCACCTTCTTGCTTTGTCCCTAGGTGGCCTTTCCTCTGTGTGCACCAGAGAGATAGCAATGTCTGGTGTCTTTCTCTTCTAAGTGCACCATTTGTATTGGATTAGAGACCCACCCTTATGACTTCCTTTAACTTTCATTACCTCCTTAAAGCCCCTATCTCCAATTATAGTCACATTGGGAGTTAGAGCATCAACATGTGAATTTAGGGGGAGACACAATTCAGTCCACAACACTGTCCATACACCAGTTCCCTCTATTCTCAACTTAATTCTTTTCTTTGAGTTCTTTGACATTGGGGACAATACCTATTTCATCTTAGAATCCTTAGAACCTTGGTACGGTGCTTAGTCCACAAAACATATTAAAGAACTACTTGCTGACTTGACTTGAATGGAACTTCTTTCTCCATCGTTTCCCCATCCCACTTGAGGGCCTTATCACCCGGAATGCGAATTCCAGTCACCTGGAATACAAATATTTTGATGATTTCCTAATTGGCCTAATGTCACCAACATCCCTAACACTCCCTATATACTATCACCAGGGTGTTCTTCCTAAAACAAAGGTTGGATCATACCCTGGTTTCCCCTCAAGAAACCACTGCCTCTAATATTTAGCCTAAAATGTTTATTGGACCTTATAATTAAAAGTAGAGACTTGAATGCCACATTCCTTAGCATGGCACTCAAGTTCCACCTCCTCATCTGGCTGTGATCTACTTTTCAGGCTAATCTCCTGTATTCCTGCCTACATCTCCCCATCACCACCTTCAATGGTTCTCAGTGCTGGCCCGTGGACTTCCTGCATAAGAATCTTTGTGGAACTTCTCTATAGTTCTGGGTTCCTGGTTTCCAATCCTGGAACCAGTTGATCTGGATAAGGGCCTAGGAATCTATATTTTAAAAGCTGCTGCATGAAGAGAATGAAAAGACAAGCCACAGAATGGGAGAAAATATTTGGAAGAGACACATCTGATAAAGGCCTGTTACCCCCAAAATATAAAGAACTCTTAAAATTCAACATTAAGTGAACAAACAACCCAGATGAAAAACGGGCAAAAGATCTGAACAGACAACAGATGCACAGATATACAGATGGCAAGTAAGCATATGAAAAGAGGCTCAAC
Organism: Panthera pardus; assembly: GCF_024362965.1. Classification (NCBI taxonomy): domain Eukaryota; kingdom Metazoa; phylum Chordata; class Mammalia; order Carnivora; family Felidae; genus Panthera; species Panthera pardus. The sequence continues at coordinate 93,039,054 of NW_026526677.1, forward strand.
ATCATTTGTCATTAGGGAATCGTAAATTAAAACAATAAGGTATCATTAACACCTATTAGAATGGCCAAAATCCAAAACGCTGACAACACCAAATGTTGGCAAGGATGTAGAGCAGCAGGAACTCTCCTTCACTGCTGGTGGGAATACAGGACAATATAGCTACTTTGGAACATGCTGTAAGTTTCTTACCAAACTTAACGTACTCTTATCATATGATCCAGCAATGACACTTAGTATTTACTCAAATGAATTTAAAACTTACGTCCACACAAAAACCTGCACACAGATGTTTACAGCATCTTCATTCATAATTACCAAATCTTGGAAACAACCAAGATGTCCGTCAGTAGGTGAATGGATAAATAAACTGTGGTACGTCCAAACAATAGAATATTATTCAGCACTATAAAGGAAATAAGCTATCAAGCCGTGAGAAGACATGGTGGAACTTTAAATGCGTATCACTCAGTGAAAGAAGCCAATCTGAAAAGGCCACATAATATAGGATTCCAGCTATGTGGCATTCCATAAAAGGCAAAACTATGGGGATCGTAAAGGATCAGTGGTTGCCAGGGTTGGTTGGGGGTGGAGGTGGGGATAAACAGGCAGAGCACAGAGGATTTTTAGCTCAGTCAAGTACTCTATATGATACTATAATGGTGGATACATGTCATACATTTGTCCAAATCCACAGGATGTACAGCTCCAAGAGTGAACCCACATGAACTATGGGTAGTGATGTGTCAATACAGGTTCATCAATTATAACAAATATTCCATACAGGTGGGGGATGTTGCTAATGGGGGAGGCTGTACATGGTGGGTGGGGTTGGGGGGGGACAGGGAGTATGTGAGAAATCCTGTACTCTGCTCAATTTTGCTGTGAACCAAAAGCTGCTCTAAAGCTTATTAATTAAAAAGAAAAAACCCACTGCAATTGAGAGGTTTGGGCACTTCCATTTTGGCCAGCCCTGGGGCTCATGGATGGCGAGACAGCCAGTGCCCTCTTGGCCCTCCCTGCACCTGCTCACACTCTTCCCTCAGCCTTGAATTTTACTTCCCCCTTTCCCTACCCACCAAAATCCCACCTGATGTTGAGAGTTAGCTGAAATACCACCTCTTTTCAAAACTTCCTTGGCTCCCCCAGGAAAGAACAGCAGCTTTGGAGTCAACATGGCCCTGGCTTGAATCTTCACCCTATCACGAAAAAGCCACGTATCTGGGAAGTCACAGACATTGTCCGAGTCTCAGCTTCTGCCTTTGTGAAATGAGGATGATAACAGTATCCAGCTCATGAGCCCGTGGAGATTAGATAAAATAATGAAGGCAGAGCTCAGCACAGTCCCCGGCACATGGGAGGCTCTCTAACAAATGGAGCCATTAGATTTAATAGCCCTTACCCAGGGCCTCCACTGCACTTGCCTGTGCCTTTATTATAGTGCTTATTTAATTGGCCTGAGGAAGGCAGATATTGTTTACTGAGAATACTGTGACAGGCTCCGAGGGCTGTAAACACAGATAATGGGAGCAAAGAAAGGGAGGAAGGGGTGCTTACTCTTCTCGTAAGGCCTCCTTCCTGACCCTGGAACCAGGTGGGACTGGGGTACTGGGGGCGGGGGGGCTAGGGCCAAGCCAAGAAGATTCTGCTCCTGATTAAATGCATGGGGGCACACCCCTTAGAGATGGGCTGGGGGACCTGTACAATGTGCAAATGCAGACACTATATGTCTCCCAAAAGGTGGGGCTCCTGCATTCTGCTGTGAGGTGGAAGTTGGGATGTCTAGGCTCCTTGCCCATATCTGATTCACTTTTCTGACCCTGGAAAAGCCTCTCCACTCCCCCATTTCACTCCCACCCTCTGGAGCATGAGGGATGCAACCTGTCCTCTGGGCACACAATAGGCAATTAATTGGGTCATGTCTCTAACTGGCTTCTCTAATATAGGAGCAATATAGTCCCTAAAGCCATTCCAAAAACCCCACCTTTCTTATGGTAGTGATGTACATATGGGAAGTTTCTTCAGGCACTGCCCCCCCCCCCAAACTCTTTCTCCCTGTGTGTCTGTCTGTCTCTGTCTCTGTCCCTCTGTCTCAAGCTACCCAGCCCTAACTCCAGATGAGAGGCTCCGTGGGAAGCAGGAAAGGAAAGAGAAGAGTTGTAAGTGATTCTGCAGCTCTTTCCAGTTTCTAGCAAGGGATGGGCAGTATCACAGCCAGTCTGACAGAACTGAGAAAGAGAATATTTAGATTGTAAAATGCTACGAGTTCCAAAAAGAGCCACTTGTGGGAAATGGCATCCCAAGAGTTTGGCCACAAAACTTTGAGAAAGGAAGGTATAAACCTTTGCTGTCCCCCCCACAGTGGCCACTAGCCACAAGTAGCTTCTGAGTACTTGGAATGTTCCAATGGTCCAAATGGTCCAAATTGAGATGTGCCACAAGTATAATCATGGATTTAGAAGACTTCGTATGAAAAATGTAAAATATTTCATTAATAATCATTTTATATGTATTGAATCGATATTAGTTTGGATTTATCGAATTAAATTAAAATAGGCTATTAAAGATATTTTCACCTGTTTCTTTTACCATTTTAATGGGACTGCCAAAAATTTTTAAATTACTCTGTGACTTGTATTCTATTGTTATTGAAGTCTCTCCTCTGGGCTTCGTTTTTGTCTTGGTATAAACTATGTTTGGATGCTGAAACCTTTACCATTTATCATGTATCATCTGGCTCACCGGCTCTCCAATCTACTCTGCTTCCCACCAGCACCACACAGGACCAGCTGAGGGGGGCTGGAGTGGGGGAAGGCCAACAGGACATTCAGCGGCTCCTCCCTCAGACCCTTGAAGTTGCTAGGACCACCCCTCCTCCACCCGCAGAGTTACATGGAGTCTTGAAATGTCTACTCTCTCCAAAACAAAGACTGCCCCTTGAAGACCTGTACTGACCCCTCATCCCCATCTCCTTCAGCTACCTCATCACCTTCACACCTGTTGCCCCTGCTATGACGATGGCTCTCCCTTGGCTCTATTTGCATTCTTACCACTTCACCATCACCTCCTCTCGTGGAACTGCCCTGTGTCCTTCTGCTTATACACTGGACCATCTCCTCCCTGTCTCCAGGGATGAACCCAACCAGCATTTGTTGCCTCTGATGCTGCGTCCAATCTCTAAGCTTCCCTGAGCTGAGGATTTTGCATGGCCAAGTTCCCAACTCTATTCTGGCAGCTGGACCTACAGCAGCCAGACTGCAGGGCTCAGAGAACCAAGTAACAGCACTGGAAAGGGGTGAGGCCACATCGCCCGCAGAAGCCAGTCCTGTCTTACCATGATCCGGGGGGGGGGGGGGGGGGGGGTGGGGTGGGGGGGGGGGGAGGGCAGTGAGAAAGAGTGATCAAATGAAGGAACAAGATACCCAACTTACCCAGCACGGGAAGCATGGTTCGCTTAGCAAGGAAGGATAAAACAAAGCACCAACGATAATAATAGCTAATATATATTGATGATTTGCTCAGTGCCACACTCTAAGCTAAGTGCTCAACATGCACTGCCTGATCACATTCCCATGGCATCCCCATGGGGCTTAGATAAAGGGAGTAACTTGTCACCAAGTGACAAGTGTGTAGACTCAGGCAGGCTGCCTCCACAACCCATACCTGGAACCACTATGCTGCACTGCTTCCTCATAAGCATCACCGTTCAGGCTCTCATTCACTCATTCATTCACGGGTTCACTCATTCACTGTGCATACACTGACAGCCTTTAAGAAATGTACCAGGAGGTGGACTCCCATCCAGCATCTAGGCTGGCCAGGCCCATGCTAGGTCCTCGGGCTATAAAGAGGAGTAAAGCACAATCCCTGAACTCAGAGATCTCAGGTTTTCAGCAACCAAGGGAGATGTAGGAAAGCCTAACTCTGTCTTCAGATCACACTGTTCTATAGGCAGAGAAGCTGAGACCGGGCAGGAGGGGAAGGATAGGTCAACCTCAAATCTTTCCTGACTTAATGGGGCAAGTGAAGAGTCCGCTTGCATTGTCTAACCAAACCAGGGTTTGTCATCCAGCCCCACCCTTCCCTGGAGACTTTGCAAACATGCTGTGTCACTTCTTGGCCACAGGTGCTCTTGACAGACTCAGCATGTCTTCTGCCTGGATCCCCATTGGCTGCTCTCGTAATGCACAGTGGGAATGTCAACACTCAAGTCAAAACTCAACCATTCCAGAAACTCTACTTAATTTAGACACTCATGTCCTACATCCTTCTGGATTTGTGGGCTCACATTTCCACTATTGTAGCATACACCTGAATGCTGCTTTGTACATGTTCTTAAATTTCAAATATGTATACATTAGCTCCCCAACACGATTCTGAACTTCTCAAAGGCAAGGATTAAATGATTTTCTTATATCTCCAAGCATTCGGTAGGAACCTCAGCCTGTGTGAATGCTGATGGCTTGATCCACTGCACACAGACATAATGGTGTGTGTGTGTGAGTGTGTGTGTGTGTGTGTGTGTGTGTGTGCCTGTCTGTCTGAACCAATATATGTACAGCAGAAGTATTTATGAGTACAAGTATCAGTGTAAGTATGTGTGGATGAATTCTCCAGCTATTACAGTTATGGAAGCTTAGATACACATCAGCACAATCCGTCAATTTCCAGACGTTATCTCTCATGATAATTTCCTGCCAAATCTTTGAGTTGCAATTAAGAAAGTAGATAATTTGAAACATTTTCCTCTGCATGTTGAGATGGATTATAATCCTAATTTGATAAAGACTCTTAATGACTCATTAGCCACCCTTGGCTTCTCCTCAGGTCATCTAACTTCCCAGGCACTGGAGGCAGCAATGCTCAGGCCATTACATGTTATTGCTTTAGTAGCACTAAAATCAAAAGACACTACAAAGCCACAATGGCGACACTACAAAGCCACAACGGCGTGCCACAGTGCCACAGCACCATAGCCCTTGAATTCTCTTTTCATCAGCTCCTAGATTTAGTCGTCGGATTTTCTTTTCCTGGCTCTGAACAAAGCCTCTAATTTGCTGATAACCAAAATGCTCTCCCTAGGATCTTTGCACACTGCCCTAAGTGGCACATACAATGCTTTGTAGCCTTCCCTCTGCATAGATAGCGGCAGAGGGAGTCACCATCCTCAAACCTCTGGCTCCTAGCCCCATCACAATTTGTTTCCTAGGAAGTGATCCCCAAGTCCAAAGGGTAGGGTTCCTGGGAGCAAGAACTATTTCAAGTTGTTTACGGATGATAACTATGTAATAGCTCCCTTTCTTCTTTGGCTGACCAGGGATCAGAAAGCCCAGAAAGCCTTTAGGGAGGTTACCCAACCCATTCATTCCCTTCTTTCCTGACAGAGTGGCACCTCTTCCAGTCCCAGGCGTAAGAGCACTTATTGGGATGAGCACCGGGTGTTGTATGGAAACCAATTTGACAATAAATTATATCAAAAAATAATAATAATAATAATAATAATTAAATGTTTCACAGAAGCCAAAGCCACAGTTTCCTTTGGGTCACCCACTCTAGAATTTCAGAACCCTGACTCTCAGAAAGTTCTTACTCATACACGGACTCATGTGAACATGTGTGCAGCATACACATACAGATGTTCATGCAGCATGCACATCCACACATCACAGAACCACAGAGACAGCATGCATACGTGTGTAAAGATTTCTTTGAATAGCCCTTGACCCTGAGATCTGGTAAGTGAGTAAGGAGGAGAGGAAAGCTTAGTCGGTCAGCAAACATATCTTTTCTGCATGCCTACTACACGCTAGGCACTGTGCCAGGTGCTGGGGCACAACGTGGCACAGAGAGGAGAACCTGGTGGTGACCAAACATAGCTGGACCAGTGGTTACTGCGCTCAGGAGTTGGAGCAGGTGGGGGTGGCATCCGTGGTCCCCATCAGACTTCTGAGCCAAATTCCATTACATTCCTCCCCCATGTGTGTTCTCACCCCTGTCCCTGCTCTACTTTATCCCTGTTGTCTACAGTGTAGGCTTGGGCGAGATAAAAAGCCTCCACTCCCCCGCCCCACTCCCGCCCTGCACTTTCGATCAACGTGACAAATGCTCTCTGGGCAGGACCCCTGAGGCTGTCTTCACTGCCACCCACCCCTCCTTCCTTCCCAATGAGTCCAGGGAGATCTGAGCAGAGGGGTGATGGATAGCCTTGTCTTATTGTTCCAGACTCCGAATCCAACAGGGGCCTGGGAGAGCTGTATAAATCAGAGCCTGGGCTGGGCTCTAACCAGCGTGAGGGCTCAGCAAGAGGAATGGAAAGCGAGGGACCATAAAACTGTCTGTGGGCTAAGTCGTTTCATTTCAAGTCAGGGCCAGGGAGAGAAAATGTTTGGTTCTTGGGAGACAGACTCATTTGAAGAGGATGGATAAGCTGGTGGAGGTCTGCCTGTCTGCATGCTCAGAGAGAAGGGGCCTGAGAGAGGCTGGTCCCACAGGAGGGCACTGGATGAGTCCTCGTTTCAGTGTTCACTCATTCCACTACCCAAGAGGGGTGGGGTATGCTCATGTCCCACACTCTGATGACGTTTGGAAAAATTAGTCTCTAGTGGAGATAGATTTTTCACCCCAGATGGCTGAGAAACTATAATTTTCCCTTCTTTGAGCTAGGAACAGCAGCGTGGGGGGTGAAGGGGGGGGTTAAAAAAAAAAGGCAATGCTGGGCCTTGCTCTAACCAGCATCAAACCAGGATCAGATAGAGGGAGGAGTCATTCCCATTTCATTTACCGAAACTTGAATGGAGCAGCTACTGCGTATCAGACACCGAGCTGGGTAGCAGGGGGCACAGAATCACGTGGCCCTGCTCTCAAGGAGCTCCTAGTCTAGTGGGAGAGACAGAGAGGCAGTCTCATAAATCAGTGGCATGTAATTCAGTGTCCATTATCACAGCACCTATGACAAATCGCTGCACTTACTGATTTGCCTGTCATTCTCTCATTAGACTGGAAGCTCCTTGAAAGGAGAAAGGGAAGGAACCAATATTTGAGTGCTAATTATAGGCTCCCAATAGGCACTTTATAGTCATTTTATATCCACCATAACACTTCATGGCATATCTTATTATCCTCATTTTACAGATAGGAAGATTGAGGCTTAGAAAGGTTAATTCACTTGCTCAAGGCCAAAGATAGTATGTGGGAAAGCCAGCACTCAACCCAAGTTGGCATGTTCCCACACACTGCCCAGAGTTTCACTCATCTTGTGCCTTTAGCTCCGGAAGCAGTATCCAACTCAGGAAGCTGTTGATTATACAAGGGAGGGAGGGGTAGAGAGGAGTGTGTAGCTAATGTGGGGTGGGTGGGTCAGGAAGACTTTGCAGAGGAAGGGATTACTGAACAAATAGAATAACAAGTAGAACAAGTAGAATTGACCAAAATGACAAGAGATGAAAGTCAATGTAGGTGGAAAACACATGTGTAAAATGACATGGAGGCACGAAATAGCATCATGTGTATTAGCCATCTATTCAAAAGTTCCCTGCTGCATCCATGACCTCCTCTACCCCTCCAGTTCTAGGCCTAAGGAACAAGAGCTCAGCAAGTGACCCAACAGGACATCTGTACTATGCAGTGCGGTATGTTTCTTTTGCCGTTATTGTTGTTATCTTTCCTGGGACTAGATTATAAGATCCAGGTAGGATCCAGTCTGCTTTACTCATAAGTATAATTCCAACTTCTAGAATGGTGCCTGATTCATTTTGGAATGAGTGACAGAAGTGGACCAGGAAAAGGGGGTGTTCTCTACATCTCTGCCTTCCCACGAGGCTGGTATAATTGGGCCAGACTAGGAGTCTGTTTGGGGTCAGGGAAACCATCTGAAGGCCAGACAGGCATTGAGATGAGGTGAGGCCCAGGGTTCTCGAGCAGTTGGCAGAGGCTGGCCCTGCCTTCTCTGTCTTCCCTGCTTCCTCCTCTCTAGTTCAGGAGCCAAAACTAGGATGTGGGCTCAGAGAAAGGGGGCCACAGAACTGACCTTGGACCTGCCCCTAATCTTCAGCTTATGCTAACAGAATGGGTTTTTGTGGGGCAGAAGCCTGAGGAACACCAATATTTAAGGGACAACACAAAGCTGAGGAGCCTACAAGGGAAACTGAGGAGAGCCCAGGGAGCTGTGAGACCCAAAATGACACCCAGTCACCCACCCATATTCTTCTATAGCTTAGTGGCTATCACCCCACAGAAGTCACCATTCAACTTCTAGAAATGACAAAGGCATCAACCAAGGACAAGAATGACAGAGAAAAAAAACAGTGGGCTAAAGAGTTTCACAATTAGTTTTAGTTTTAGTTTTAGCTTTTGTTTTATTTTTTTAAAGTTTATTTATTTATTTTGAGATGGTGGAGGGGCAGAGAGAATCCCGAGCAGGCTCTGCACTGTCAGCATAGAGCCTTATATGGGACTCAAATTCAGGACCTGTGAGATCATGACCTGGGCCGAGATCAAGAGAAGGTTACTTAATGACTGAGCCACCCAGGAGCCCCCACAATTAGTTTTTTAAACAAAACAAAGAGGGAAGATTGGTATTGGATCCACAGAAAGAGTAAAGTCACAAGCCAAGGGCCTACAGTGGGGACTGATTCACTCTGCAGAGCCCTGAAAGGTTCAGCCCTCAGAGGCTCTAAGCACCATGGTCCTGGGGCCAGACACCCAGATGGACAGGGGGCATTGGTAGGAGCTCTGTTTATAAAAGGGGTTTCCACTCTCCCCACACAGCCAGTAAGCTATATTTCTTTACCCTCCAGCAAATGAGACTTTTCTTTGGAGGAACTGAGTAAGAACAATATTGGAGTTGGGAACACCAAGTATGGTGGAGGGTGAATGAATTAAGGGAGATCTGCATGCTAAACTGTGTGACCTTTAGCCCTTTCTCTGGCCTTGCTAGCAACTCCACCACACCACTAACCAATAGATTGGAAGATTCTTTGAACAACTGAAAAGCTACAGAGAGAACTCCAGTTACTGATATTTGAAGTTCCCTCAATAAAAAGACTTACTTACTTTTTTTTTTTTAATGCTTATTTATTTTTGAGAGAGAGAAACAGAGTGCAAGTAGGCGAGGGTCAGAAAAAGAGGGGGACACAGAATCGGAAGCAGGCTCAAGGCTCTGAGCCATCAGCACAGAGCCCAATGGCTCAAACCCATGAACTGTGAGATTGTGACCTGAGCTGGAGCCGGACGCTTAGCCGACTGAATCACCCACGTGCCCCAAAAGATTCACTTTTCACTTGATCACCCTATGTAAAGTCCACTAGTTAACAAACTGTACCATTTACATAATAAGTTTCCAAAATCAACTTTCAGTGCCTCCTTCTTAAATATAGTCAAGAATCAGAAGATACTTAAAGAAAGATTCAAACTTGATAAAAGGAGACAGATATAACCAGAAAAAAAGATCTGACGTGATAGAGATTTTGCAAGGAGGAATAAAAAAAAATTCAAAAAGGGCAATAACACCAATTCAAGAAGATAAGAGGAAAGGTTGCATCCAAAAAACAATAAGGGATTACAATAAAAAAGAAAAAAAATTAAATGAAAAAAGCCTCTCTGAAATTAAAAATATAACTAAAGTTTTTTTCAAAAACTTATAAGATTTAGAAGACAAAGTTGAGGAATACTTCCAAAGAGGGAAACAAAAAAGAGAGACTTAAATAACAGGAGAGAAATAAAATACATTAATCTAATTATCCCAGCACAAAGAATGAAAAAAAGATATCTACCAAAGCCCACCACCATCATCATTGTGATTTTATGAGACTGACATGCTGCCTACTCAACTTAGGTAGCCAGTTATTCTGATTTTAAATCAGGAGGGATAAGTAAAAATTCCTACAATCTTCTAAGGAGAAAAAGAAACAGGTAAAGGAAACAAGAATAAGACTATTAAACTTCTTCAAAAGTAGCATTACATGTTAAAAGACAACAGAGAAATGCCTTCTAAATTCTGAAAGAAAATATTTTTAAATCTAGAATTCTGTACTCAAGTAAATTATCAATCACACATCAGAGTAGTGTAGAGATATTTCCAGATAGCCAATGACTCAAGACAATTACTTCTTTTTTTTTAATTTTTTAAAATGTTTTTATTTATTTTTGAGACAGAGAGAGAAGAGCATGGGCAGGGGAGGGGCAGAGTGAGAGGGAGACACAGAATCTGAAGCAGGCTCCAGGCTCTGAGCTGTCAGCACAGATTCCAACGCGGGGCTTGAACTCACAGACTGCGAGATCATGACCTGAGCTGAAGTCAGATGCTTAACCAACTGAGCCACCCAGGAGCCCCAAGACAATGACGTCTAAAGTACTCATTCTTAAGAAATTATTGGAGACGGGCTCTAGGCTGGCTCAGTCAGTAGAGCATGTGACTCTTGATCTCAAGGCTGTAAGTTTCAGCCCCACATTAGGTGTAGAGATTACTTAAAAATAAAATCTTTAAAAAAGAGAGAAGTTATTGGAGAATGGAAGTTAGCAATTTAGTTAGGTGATAATGTAATAAAGAAGACAGAGATTCAGGAAATAGGGACTCCAACACAAGAAGGCAGTAAAGGAAATATTCAAAATGATGGTAAAGGGAAGCCTCAGAATAATAGTTATGTAGTATCCTAATTCTAAAATCAGCCAATCCAGATTGGAACAGAGAAACAAAAGGTTCTTAGAGAGAAAACTGTAAGGGGAAAAATTGAACAGATGAGCTTGAGTGTATGCAACATAGTATTACCAGGTATGTAGTAGAGTTGTTGAACCATTAGAAAAAAATAATTATAAGCACATTTGGACATCAGATCAATAAAAAAGGAGGCAGTTATTAACTCCAGGAAAAACAAAGAATTGTACAAAAGAGGACACATAATCACAGTGCACTACTTGATGCAGGAGTAAATAATATTTGCCTAATCATTAGTATATAAACACTAAACATCAATTTAACAAAAAAAAAAGTTTATGTTGAGAGAGTTAGAATGAAGGGGACATGCAGGGATGGCATTGGGGGAAACTAAGTTCTCATCTACCATGACAGAGAGTCAATATATAATTTCGAGGGGCGTGGGGGTGGCTCAGTCGGCTAAGCGTCCGACTTCAGTTCATGTCATGATCTTATGGTTAATGGGTTCAAGCCCTGTCTTGGGCTCTGTGCTGATGGTTCAGAGCCTGGAGCCTGCTTCAGATTCTGTGTTTCCCTCTTTCTCTGCCCCTACCCCACTTGCACTCTGTTTCTCTCTCTCAAAAATATATATACATTAAAAATGTTTTTAAAAACATGTATAAAATATATAATTTCTAAAATTAATAAATCAAGAAATAGTAATATAAGCATATTATTTAAAAACATGGCAATATATACAAATGACAAACGAGCTGTAAGAGTTGAGGTTGACTGCCTTGGAGAATGGAACATGGGAATGTGAAAGGCTGAAGCAAGGCAACTGCTGATTTCCAAACTATGCATATATATTCTTTGATTAAAATGAAAATTAAATTTTTGAAAAAGAGTCTCTATGGCTCACATACAGTCCAGCTTAGTAGCTTCTCATGATATAACAACAGATGATAATCTGGGGCCAAAGTTCTGGCCAAAATAAATGAAGCATTTTTATGTCAGTGTCTGCATATATCCCTTGGATATATGGAGACCTGACACAGTGGCCAGTGGTCAATAGGCTTCAAAGATTAAGAACTCCGATCCTGACCCACAGTTGTGGACATTACAGGCAATTCTCAAACATACCATATTTCATGTCTGGACATGCTGGTCTCTCTGATTAGAAGAAACAAACCTCCCAAGCCCCTAACAAGGTGAACTTCTCTTCAACCTTTAAAACTCTTCTCAGCTATTACCTCTCCTAGAAAGTCCTTCCTGATGCCTCCTCTCTGAAGAGTTACTTGTTCCCTCTTTCAGCCTACTTCTGAATCATCTGTGTCTCCATCCAGCAAAGCATCCAACCCCGTGTGATTCAGTTGGAAATAAGCTGTCTCTCCAGCTACTCTGTGATCCTCTCTCTAGTCATCAGCTTGTGCTAGTTATGCTGCAGGATAAACAACCACAGAATCTCAGTCACTCACCACACAAAGGTTTATCTCTCATCATGTTATATATTGGCTGTGCCTCTGGCTCCACTCCATGTTTTCTCTTTATGTGGGTCTTATTCTGGACATGCCATTCTCCTGGCAGAAAGAAAAGAGAAAATGTGTGTGGGACCACAAAATGTTCCCGAAAGCCTCTGCTCAAAAGTGACATATCACTTCTGCTTAATTTCCATTGGCCAAAGCAAGTCACATGATGAAGTCTGATGTCAATGGCACAGATAAGCATAATCCTGTCACAGGGAGAGGCAGTAAACAATTGGGTATAATAATACCATCTACGACAATCTGCTTGGTGGGACCCACATCTTATTTTTATATCCTGCACCTAACACAGTGTTTGGCACCAAAGTGGTATTCAAGGCATCTTCGTTGACTTGAACAGAATTGTCAAATAATAACTTAGCCTCATATACAACCTGAGAACAGAAGGAGATTTGAAAAGGGCCTAAAAAAATGAAAAGGGCTTAACGTAGAGCTGGAAGGGTACCAACAAGCTCATGGTATGCGGAACAGCACTGAGTTTGGAACCGATACACTTGGGTTTCAGGTCAGACTCTGAAAGTCATTTCACCTCTCTGGGCTCATCTTTAAAATGAAGGAAATGAGGGCACCTGGGTGGCTCAGTCAGTTAAGCTTCTAGCTCTTGGTTTCGGCTTGGGTCATGATCTCACAGTTCGTTAGTGTTAGTTCGAGCCCCACATAGGGCTCTGCGCTGACAGTGCAGAGCCTGCTTGGGATTCTCTCTCTCTCTCTCTCTCTCTCTCTCTCTCTCTCTCTCTCTCTCTCTCCCCCCCCCCCTGCCCCTCCCCTGCTCATGCTTGCTCTCACTCTCTCTCAAAATAAATAAATAAACTTTAAAAAATAAATAAAATGAAGGTGATGAAGTAGAGGATCTCTAGGATCCTTTTCAGTTTTAACCTTTTGGGAGTCTGTCATAGAACACCTCAACCTGGTTTCCTTAGGACCTGCTTGCCAATCTGCCGACTTCTATTACGGTACCCAGTTCTACAATTGAGAAGAAAATAAGCCCCAAAGTCACATCGCAGGCTAAAATGAATTTCTAAAAACCGAAAATTCGATGATGACAATAAAAGAAAATAAAATTACACTTCTGAAATGAATGTGTTTTCAACAAACATGTTAAGTGGCAAATGTTTTCTTTAAAACAAACCATTTTCTGTTTTGAGCACATTGTTCTAGACAGAGGAGAATCCATTACACGAAAGCTACTTATCACGACATTACAGAGGGGTGATTATACATCTGAATGTCCCCACTCTGAGTTCTGGTTCACAAATGGAAATCATCACATAAGTAGAAGCCATCTCACACATAGTGAGAGTTTGTTGTTTGTGGAATGAATAAATATGTGGCTTGGCTGAACTCCTTGGGTTATTGAAGCTATCATTACCAATCCAATGCAGCCCTATTGCTCTGTATCTGGACCTAGTCATACTTTTTTTTAAAAAGTTTTTAGGAAAAAAAAATCTAAGAAAGGGTTGAGAAATCCTATAGCTCATGGGCTGATGTACTAAGAGAATTATTTAACAGCTACTGGGTCCTAAGCCCTGTATTCTCAACAGTAGAAAGCAAATATTGTGATGATCCTGTTTGATTAGAGAAATGTGTACTCTTAAGTTTCCACCCATAAACCACAGATGTCAGCCCACGTACCCACCACCACCAGACAATAACAACATGTACATATCATTCACTGTATGCCAGGACTGTTCTGAGTTCTTTACATATATTAACTCATAACAATCATAGCAACCAGAGGCAATGGGTACTGTTACTATCTCCATTTTACTGATGGGGGAATCAAAAGTACAGAAAGGTTGATTAACCTGCCCAAGGTCACACACTGACTGGCAGGGCTAGGCTTTGAACCCAGGCAATCAGGCTCCAGAGTCTGTTCTAAAGTCCCCTCTGCATTATATTGCCTGGGGGTGGAGCATGCTACCAAATGAGTCGGGATCATTCTTGGATATAGATGTAGCCTGGAACCATAAGCATACCATGACTCCCTCACCCTTAAAGACCCTTCCCACCTGTCCCTGCACCAGCCTAGGAGACTGTGACTCCCACCCTCTGATCGTGGGTGCAGTGAGGGAAGTGAGTGTGACTAGCTCCCTCAAATACCAGAAAGGGTAATTTTTCAGGTGTATATCATCTGTCCTTATCCATTTCCAAGTTTCTGGACTGCATGTCCTCTTGCCTGGATGAGTGTCAGGAAAGGTAACTGAGCCCTGATACAGCAAGGTCCAGTTTCTAGTAGCCAGAGCACTGCAATCAGCAGGCAGGGCTCTTTCCTACAAAAACCAATCAATACTGTCCCATCCCACATCCTCAACCTTTCCTGCTCCTCGGTCTATAACTGCTATTGATTACATCAGAGCAGGGAAGCAAATGCCAAAATATATCAATCACCAAGGTGGCAAAGAGACTTTATTAAAACCATTACACCTTCTTCTATTTTCCTGCCCACCCCTGTTTCCTCAGCCCAATGGCCATTTCTTTTGGAAGGTTTCCAAGAACTTTGCAGACATGATCTGATGGCTGGTGGAATTTCCTCTATTTGGGGAAAATTTAGACCCAGAGAAGGAGCAAGAACAAGTCCCATGGTGAGAAGATGGAAACCAGGTGTGTGAAAATATGTGCATGTGTCTGTGCGGTATATACATATGAAAATGTGCACGTACATATGTTTGTTTAAAGAAAAACCTAGAACTTAGTCACATTTCAGAAACATTTTGTAATTATCGCTGAAATTTTTACAAATCAATTCCTTCTGGTCGCTTAATGTCCTTCACTAAGTGGTTTAATTGTGAAATTTCACTTTATAATTGGGTTCATTTTAATGCAGAAAGAGGTAGATTTGCATAAGCAAATGACAAACAGTTAACAAAATCCATTAGCAGAGAAGCAGGAATCCGAAGAGCCACACACCCTGGGTTGTTGGTTTCGAGTCAAAACCTGTGCTAAGGAAGTTGCTGGCCAAACCCAGACCGACCTCTGCGGCCCCTAACCAGACAGAGGGGAAGGACGAAAGGCATTTCAAATGCCTTCATGTATTATTAGGATAGCCTGTCAATGTGGCAGGAGAGACAAGGTGAAGGAAAATTTTTGCTTGTCAGTGAAAGACCAGATTCTTTGCAACTCCAGGCAAGGATTTAAAAAGGATCACCAGTTTTACACAGCTCCTTGACAGTTCTTTTTCCAGGTGAAGAGTCCTGGACTCAGAGTAGAAGGGAGTAGAGAGTCTCTGATTTCTGGTCCTCATTCTGCCACTAACCACCAAGGATCTTCCTGCTGAGGCCTCCATTAGATCGTATCTGAATATCTGTTTCTTAAAGCTCCTACTGTCATTACCAGTAATTGACAAATTCTTTCACTCATTCACTCAACAAATATATATTGAGTCCTTGCTAGGAACGGGTCCTATAGACATTACAGAGAATCACAAGGAGATGGGGTGAGGGCTAAGCTAAGAAATATAAATAAACAGTAGAGAAGGTCCTGCCCTCATGGAACTGATGTTATGGACTGAATTGCATCCCTTAAAGTTTACAGGCTGACAGGACTAGTGTCCTTCTGAGAAGAGGAAGAGACACCGGCAATCTCTCTCTCTCCATGCACACACAGAGAGGATGCCATGGTAGGGCGCTGTGAGAAGATGGCCAACTGCAAGCCAGGAAGGCATGCTGCACCAGAAACCAACCCTTCTGACACCTTGATCTCGGACTTGCCAGCCTCCAGAACTGTGAAAAAATGAAGTTCTGCTGTTTAAGTCACCAAGCCTGTAGTATTTTGTTGCAGCAGCTGGAGCAGACTAATATGTTGGGGGAGAAGGGAAAGGCACAGTACTATGCCAAGGGAGCACAGACTGGAGTGCCTTGCCCAGTCTAGGGGACGAGGGAAGGTTTTGCAGAGGACCTGCCACCGAAAAGGTCAGGAGAACCAGCAGGGGAAAGGCGTGAGGTGGAGGGCAGTTCTTGGGACAGGACACTCACGTGTGTGAAGACCTGCAGGTAAGAGGAGTAAGTTCAGTTGGGGGAGCCAAACACACTTCTTTGTGGATGGAGCCTGAAGTATCAGAGGAAGAGTATAGCAAGAGTGGGGCTGAGGAGGTAAGGGGAGCCAATTGGGGGAGGTTTCATAAACAAACATGTCCCTGAAGATCGCTGCCCCTGCCCCCCCCCAAAAAAAGTAGGCTCCACACAAGCATAGAGTCCAATGCAGGGTTTGAAGTCACAACCTTGAGATCAAGACCTGAGCTGATATCAAGAGGAGGACTCTTTGGGGCACCTGAGTGGCTCAGTAAGCTGGGCATCCGACTCTTGGTTTCGGCTCAGGTCATGATCTCGTGGTTCATGAAATCGAGCTCCACACTGGGCTTTGTGCTGACAGCGCAGAGACTGTTTGGGATTCTCTCTCTCCCTCTCTCTCTGCCCTTGCCTGCTCTCACTCTCCCTCTCTCTCTCTCTCTCTCTCTCTCTCTCTCTCAAAATAAATAAATAAACTTTAAAACCTTAAAAAAAAAAAAAAAGAGTTGGACCCAGGTCACCCAGGCGCCCCATCCCCAAAGATCTCAAAGGCCAAGGAGCTGCCATACCTATTGCAACTTTGGACTCATGCCATTGACACATCCAATCCTGAAAAGATGCCAACACAGGTTCTGCAGGCACAGAGTAATAGTTAGCTTTTCTTGCCACCCTAGCCAGTGAAATCTCTGTGTGTTTGCATTATGTTCCTTGTGGAAATGCTTCGTTTCTTTATCCACAAGCTTCCTCCTTGCCTTTTGAAGCATCTTCTGGGACAGCCTCTTCTTCAGGTGCTTGCCTTCAGTTCTGCAAAATTCCTCTGCTTTTTGTTAATAATTGCTAGTACTTATTGAGTTAGCTAATGCCAACCACGCACCAGGCCCTGTTTTAAGGGCTTTATGTATATTAGCTTTTTTAATCGTCACAACAACCCTATGAAGTAGATTCTGTTAACTCCAGTTTATGGATAAGGAAACTGAGCACAGAGAGATTCAGGCACTTGCCTGGAGCCACTCAGCTAAATGGAGAAGCCAAGATTAAAACTAGGGCAGTTTGGCTCTGGTGTCCATACTTTTAACGACTACTAGGCTCTATTGTCTTTGGGGCAAAAAAAAAAAAAAAAAAAAGACCGAGAAACTGAGGTCAGTCAGGTTCCCAAGGGCAGTTGAAGTCTGGGGGTCCTTCTGATTCCAGAGTCTATGCTCTTAACCTCTTGAGGGAATGAAGAAGCAGCAGCTGGCTTGGGGAGTGACTCAGGAAGTAGACTAGATAGAACTACCATGGAGTAGTTGAAGAAGAAGGAAGAGAGAGAGCTGGAGAGAAGTAGGAAGTTGCAGTAACAGTCTGGTTTCTGGGTAAACCATACAACCAAACCTTCATCATTTTGTGCCACTTCATTCATTTGTTCACTCATTCTCCCAGCCATTTAACAAATGCTTATTGGGAACCTATTCTGTTTCAGGCATTGGGCTGGGAAAGTGGGAAAGAGGAGCAGGTGGGTACTGAGAATGGCCATGAACCTCACCAGCGCCTTCCGCTTGCCCTCATCTAAGAAGCTTTACATTCATCTAAGAAGGACTTTACATTCGAGGGGGTGGAGTTGATATATAAATAAATTCAACACATTATTACAGTGTGATTATATATATCAATATATGTCCATCTATCTATAAAGCATTAAAAGGAGGACAGCCTATCTCTGCCTAAAACAGGCAGGTAGGGCATCGCTTTGAAGAAGGTCCCTTTTGAGCCAGCCATGAAGGATAATAGGAATATCCTAAGAGAGGAGCTGAGCTCCATGGAGTTTCCCTGGAAAGTATGTATGTAGCAGATCCCCAAATTCCTGGAACAGAGTCATAGAATTAGAGAACGTTCACACTGAAAGGAGGCTTAGAGGCCACCTGGCCCCACCCCTTTATCCACAGATGGCAAAGTGGGGCCAGGCCTGGGGTGAGGCAAAACAAACGTTATGGGAGCATTTCCTCTCACGGCCCTGCGAGTGTGGCCCAGCCCTAGCCCCTGCCCTGGAACCGAGGCACAGCTTTACTGGGTTCAAACAACCAGTCAAGGGCCAACAGTACCTTGCAAGAACCCCAGCCACCTCCACCCCAATTTTCTGGGCTTTGTGATTCATGGGTTGTGTGGAGAGCAAGGCAAATGGAAAAGAAGATGGAGAGGAGTCTAGAAAGTCACCATGATTTCAGGCTTGTATTACTGAAGAGACAACTCTAAATGTCCACCTCCATCACCCTTGCACTCTCAAGTTCCCAGCTTCCCCATCCCCAAGGCTTTTTTTTTTAATGTTTGTTTGTTTGTTTAGAGGGAGAGAGACAGAGGGCACTCACGCAGGGGACGGGTAGAGAGAGAGGGAGAGAGAATCTCAAGCAGGCTGGTGATGTCAGCACAGAGACCCATGCAAAGCTCAATCCCAGGAACCCAAAAAGGAGACCATGACCTCAGCTGAAATCAAGAGTTGGATGCTTAACTGACAGCCATCCCCACCCGCAAGTCTTATATTTAAAAGTAAGGATATCTTTCTCGTAATGTCCTTCCCTCTCCTCTCTCTGCTACCCACTCTTCCAACGCCACACCTCCCCAACATTTCTTTCAGCTTCAGATTCTCTTTTCAGCTGGCCGCCAGGAGCCCTGCAAACGTCCACCACGAAGGTCGCAGGGATGCAGTTCAACAATCTGCCAGCAGGGGGCAGGCCTGCCGCGAGCCCCGATGCTGCCCAAGCCTCCCAGCCCCCAGCCCAGTCACAACTCCTTAGAGATGCAAATTGAGAAGCAGCCTTCCTAACCCGAGAGGGCTGCTAATTCTCTGACGAGTATGCAGATTTCCATCCTGCCTTTGCCTGGGTTTATTTGTTTTACTTTGCAATAAATTTAATACAGACTCCCTGAAGCAGAGAGGCAGATGGACTATAAACTCTGCATTTTGAGCAGCCTTAGTTACTAGGTTAGTGTGGTTTTTGATCCCTACTTAAATTATATCTATGAAATTTGACATGGATTTGGGTCTGGGCTTTGCTGGCTCCTTGGTGCTCTGGAGCTGCTTCTAGGGAATTTACAAGGGTTGATTTGATTATTGGGACTTTAATTTCTCACGGAGGCTAACGAGCAGGCTGGGAAGCCTGGCTGGGGTGGAACAGGAAGATGGGAAAGTGAGAAAGAAGTAAGTTGGGTTGCTACCTGCCCCAGTTAGGCGGGGCCAGTATTGTTTTCCCATGCCCCTGGCTGGGCCCTAAGTCAGACAAGCTGAGGACCTAAGGCAGGAAGCCTGTGCTGCTCCCCTCCCCAGGGAGAGTCACGCAGCCCAAAGTGCCCACAAGAAGTTCAGAGTCCAGGAAAAAAAAATCAGACGCACATATGGGGCAGACATAACTAAAACATCCATAAAGAAGCATTAACAAGAACGGGGTTAAGCTGGCGTTGTGTAACAATGTGAATTGGACATGGGGGGATGTGGCAGAGGGGAGAAAACTGCTACTCACCCCTCCTATTAACACCTTTGCCTCACTCATGCTGCAGTGTGCAGCCTTCTCCCCTGCTGCCTTTCACAGACTGCTGAAGAAAAGGCATAGCGAGCTAGGAGCGTGACAAGCTGGGTTCTCGTCTCAGCTTCACGGGGTACTTCTTTGTTCCAGTGTTCCAATGTTGAGTAATATGTTTAATTTCTCTGAGACTCGGTTTCCCTGTCTGCAAAATCAGAATCACCCGATTATTACGAGGGCCAAGTAAGATAATCGGGGTGAGAATGCCTGTATGCAGCAAAGGATGAGACCAGAAAAAGTGTGTAAGGGACAGGTGTCCTTAGACAGTTGTGATCAATGATAAGAGTAGGAAGCCCTCGGGACAGGGGGAGTCTGTGAAGGGAACTTCAGTGAGACCTATATCTGTTCTATCCTTGTACCTAAAACCTGTCAGTGGGCCCTATGCCCACGGGATGAGTGGGGCCCCCAAAGGCAGACGAGGTGTAGTGGCCAGCTGCCTAACTTGGTCCTGCTCACCTGCACACGAAACCTGCCTGCCAGCAGAGAAGGACTGGCCAGGGCATCGGAGAAGGTTCAAGCAGCAGCAGATTCCAGGGACTGTTGTGCACACCTCTGAGGGCCTGGGCCACTCTGGCAATGGGAGATGGGCAGAGAGGTGGGGGTGCAGCCTCACCTTACCCCAAGAGAAACCCCAGAGCCCAGGCAGAGCCTGAGACAGGAAGGGGAGGCCAGCCCCCCTTCCTCTGCCTCCCTTCTCTGCACCTCTACATCCTTCAGCCAGAGGCTGAAGCAAGAAAGGGAACTTGAGGGGGTGATGAAAGGAATGTGTTTAAAGAGCTAAGAAAAGCAAAGGTTTAGGAGTCACCCAAGTAAAGGGGCAGAAAGAAGGAAGAGGGCAGATAAAGGAGAAAAGGAAGGAGCCAAGGACATGTTGACATTTGTTCCTTCTGCGTAGGGGAGAATCCCCAGAAAGGAAAAGAAGTACAAGAGGAGCAGAGCAGAACCAGAGAAAGGAAACAGCCTGATTCCCATGGAGGAGGGGGTGGGGTGCAGGGGAGGTAGAGGCTGAGCCGAAATGGAAATGAGGGGCTTGGTCACCATGGAGAGAGAAGCTGGAAGCTTGGCAGCAGTTTGTCTATTAGGAGGAAAGGAGGGGAATCAAAGAAGCTGTGGGCGTGTCTACACACACAACCGAATTGGAAAATAACTAGCTGAATTCAGCCCAAAGCAGGGGATGGAGGGGGATGGGGGCGGAAAGACTGGCTAAATTCTCTCCAAAACAACAAAACCTGCCCCACTCACTTCTCCATCCTACCTGCCACCCCCCACCCCAATAATGCACTGAATTAAAAGTGAGCTGTCAAGATCCTGTTAAAGGAAATTTGGTGACTTCCCACCCCCCAAACCAGAAGCAGTCTGATGATTTGTGTGTGCAAGGGAAAGGAAACGGAAGGCAGCAGAGACAGAGGTAGGGTGGCAAAGAGGGGCAAGGGTGCAGGCGGAAGCAAGGAGAACCAGTCAGACACCTTGGTCTTCAGAGAACCTCCTGAGGAAGGATGAAGAAATCTAGCAAGTACGAGCCACAAGGCCAAGAGGATGACCACACAAGTTCTCCGGAACTGTGACAGGGCCAATGCCACCCTGAGACCCACTGCCAGGCTTCTGCCTGACCCTGTGCATTAGAAAGGCTCACACTGGCACTCCTCCAGGTGCACCCTCCCCAGAGCCGTTGGGCAAGAGCCTTGCTCCCCCTTACAGGTCACGGTCCACATACCCAGGCAGGCAAGGACGGCTGTTTGGGTGAGAATGGAGGTGGAGTGGGGGGTATGCCCCTGCCCAGAGAGTGTGGGCAGATCTTGGGAGCGGAGACACTGACCACAAGGCTCCTCACAGTGCGGAACGATGTGGTGATAGGACTGGGGGACGTGGTGCTTGGCCAGGATCCCCACTTGCATGCTTGCCTTGGCCAGGAAACGTCCGCAGCTGTCCTCAGCAGAGGAGAGCCCGGCTTTACACCTAGAGATCAGGACACTGAAAAAAGTAAGGAATCCAAGGCTGCTATGGGTTAGAAGCCCAAAGGGCAAAAGGAGTGAGAGGGACACACACACCCTGGGCCTGTGTGGTAGAGAGTGGAGAATTCATACCAGAATCATTCACTGTTTATCCAAAATTCAAAGTTGACTGGTTGTCCTGTGTTCTATCTGCCACCCCTCCCTAGGGCCAGAGGGGTTGGAGTGGTGGCCACAAGGGAATGTCACAAGGTAAATGAGGATGGGGACTGGCACAAACTAAGAGGTCAAAGTCCTCCTAGAACTAAAACATGCCAGAAGGCCAGAGTCAGACCAGTACCTTCCAGTCTTGGATGGGGTTGTGACAAGCATGTTCATTTTCAGAGACCCTGGGCTAAGTGAAGAGAATGACCAAATCCTCTTATCCCGACCAATGACTTTAAGATAGAAGCAGGATCAGGGCAACACATGAGCAAGTCTCAGAGTGGGAGGTGGTGGGGAATTTCTCTTCTGCACCCACTGGAACCCCAGAGGCTAGCCAAGTCTAAACTGATAAAGAATTTCCTCCACAGGCATCTTGCCCCGGTCTTTCATGTTGAAAAAAAAAGGGGGACACTTTCAACAAAAGAAGCCTGCAACCAACACTTTTTCTAAGTACTTTAAAGTGTACACAATTCTACACTATTTTTCTGCTCTCACCTACACATCTCCTAGCACAACTGATATTTTTTAAAGTCCTTTTCAGCATTTAACCTTTCAGATGCTGCATTCCAGGAAGAAAGTAAATAAATGTGTAAATCAATAACAACCCTACACTGGTTTTGAACTCAGTTATGAACACAGAAGGAAAAAAAAAAATCAGTGCCAAATGAAAAAGGATAGACTCAAAGGAGGATTTCTTTTAATCCAAAAAAGTTTTACAATGGTGTGATGAGCAATCGAGAATAAAATAAAATTAAAACAATAATAATAAAAGAAGCATACCCAGCAGTGTCCTGTTAAATAATTGGATCAGCTTCATCAGGGCAGCAACTGGTGCTGAGTGTTTTTTAATTTTCTCCCTGCTGGATATTCTCCTCTCACGGTGTCAACAAACAGATTAACTACTTGTCAGAGACGGGGCCTTCAGAGAGCAAAATTGAATTCTTCAGTATTTATTTTCCTCTTCATACCTCCTTCCCAAAGAGGAATATCTGGGCATTTTTTAAAAGATTCCCCCCACCCTCCTCAAAAATCAAGAAATGATTAATTCTGTCCATGAGGATCACTTGATCATATCGTGCAAGAAGTTAATTTCACCACGGTGCACACTGGATTCAATAAGAGGGTTTAAGAAGATGTACTCATTGCCTCTCCTTATGAAGGACTCAAGCTTGAAAGGGCAGACCCAATACTTACTACATCTGTGGCAAGCGCAGGCCAAAGGGCACCATGGTGTTTTCAACAAACCAAGGTTTCACAGAAATTTGAATCCAGAACAGCGGGGCCCATGGCTCTAGGTGAACCGCATAAAAAAAGAACTGAGCAGGGGCACCTGGGTGGCTCAGTATGTTAAGTGGCTGACTTCAGCTCAGGTCAAGATCTCACAGTCCGTGAGTTCAAGCCCCTCAACGGGCTCTGTGCTGACAGCTCAGAGATTGGAACCTGCTTCGGATTCTGCCTCCCTCTCCCTCTGCTCCTCCCTCACTTGCACTTTGTCTCTCGCTCTCTCTCAAAAATAAACATTAAAAAAAAAAAAAGACTTGGAGAAAAAATTTAAAACCTTTTAAAACACATAAAAAGAAGATCCAAATAAATGCAGGAACGTATCATACCCTGGAAAGGATGAGTTAACTCTCTACAACGTCAGTTGTCCCTAAATTAACCTGTAAATTGAATCCATTCCAATCAAAATCTCAGTACATTTGGCCAGGAGACAGGGGTGGAAGAGTATCTGTCAAGCATTCTAAAATTTACGAAGAAGAACAAGGGTCCACTAATGGTAAGATGACTTTTTAAAAACAGCAGAAAGAAGAAACGCATAATACTAGAAATTGAGAAATACTACAAAGCCAGCATTATCAGAACAATGTGGTACTGGCACAGAAAGAGAGAAGCAGGCCAGTGGAATGGAAGAGTGGGTCCAGAAGCAGGCTGACAGGTGCATGAAAACTTGCATATGATAAATCTGGCATCATAAATCCAAGGGCAAGAGAAGACTTATCTCATAAATGGTAAAATAAATTTGAATCTCTATCTCATTAATGAATAAGAAAATAAACTCTACATGGATTCAATCCCTGAATGTGAAAAGGTAAAATCATAAATAATAGAAGAAAATACATGATCGTATATTGTGACCTTGAGGTGGGCAAAGATTTTGTGAACAAGGTGCAAAAGCAACACCATAAGGAGAAAAATGGACGGATTTTATATCAAAATTAAAGATTTCTGTTTGGTGAAGTATACCATCAACTGAGTTAGCATATAGATGAGTAGTACCTGGAAGAAGACATTTGTACCAATAAATGATCAGTAAGAAAATGCTTAGTAAAAAAGAAGAAACAATAGAAAAATGAACAAAGTAGGTAAATAAGTAGTTCATAGAAGGAGAAATCCTAAGGTCAAACAAATCTTTGAAGTAATACTTAATTTCACAAATGATATGAAAAACACAAAAGAAAAATAAGATACCACTTTACATGTAATAAACTAGCAAAAAATAGAAAGTCAGATAATACCAGGTGGTGACAAGGATGTGGAGAAACAAGCAGGCTAATAAATGGGAAAACCGGTCCAGTTCTCTTAGAGAGAAGATTGGTAGGGCTTACCAAAGTGAAGAATACACGGAGCCTGTGACCCGGCACTGGCACTGTGGGTACACACACCCTGGAAAAAATCTCAGACAGAAGCACGCAATGTCCATCATCTTGCTGATGGTGGAAGCAAAATGGTGGAAGCCGATGGTGGCAATCTGGGTATCCACCGCCAAGGAACCGGACAGGTAAGTAATGATAACTACAAATGACGAAACACCATGCAGTGGTAAGAAGGAATGAAATAGATCCACATAAGGCAACATGGATAGGTCTCCAAAACAGACTTGGGATGGGGGGTTGGGGAGAGGAGAGATTTATAGCACAAGACAACTTATGTATGTTTTTAAAAGACACAAAGCAACACCACATATGTTTCAAGGACCATGCAGACGGATAAACTCATGGAAGGTGAATTAGAAGGTTACATGCTACAGTGGATATTGAGGTGCTCCACCCATACCCCTCTTCAGGGCCAGTGCACCTACTCCTCCACAACTGCTAGGAGTATTAGTGCTGAGGCTCGAGGCTGCATCCATCAGGGGAACTGCCTCGCTGAAGCCTATGCCCCTTCCAGGGGAAGTGCTCAATGGTGGCTGATGCAAGGATGTACAAGGCCTGGTCCCTCCTGCCTTGTTTGGGAAAACTCTAAAGGGCCACGTCAGGTGCATAGTTTCCAGGATCTCAGTTGTGGCCTCAGTTGCACAGAGGGGACCAACTTCACCTTCGGTCCCTCCCTGCAGTCCTCACCTCCTATGTCTGTGTCTCCCGAGGGCCCTCCTGAATGGACCTGCACATAGGCGCCCATCTCGGAACTTTCTTCCTTCCAGAGAGCTCTGTCTAAGGAATACATGAAATAATCAAGGGTGGGAGCAGTTACTGAGGAAAAGGGAAGAGAAATGCAGCTGGGAAAGAAAGGGGAAAATAAGAATTCAGTGAGCCTAAGCGAGGTCTCATAGGACTAGTGATGGTAGCATACTGTGAACTGAGGAGCACGATCCACTCAACTTTGTGCACCCAAAGTCCAAAATGCAAAACATAAAATTGAAAACATACCAACTGTCTGCGGATAGTAGGCAAGCTGCCTCCTCCCTTTACTCACAGTGCTCTGTAACTCAACACCAGTTAATCTTCTGCCTGTGGGCCAGTGGTGAGCAAGGAGCGGACTCAGAAAAAGGGAGATAAATGGGCAACGACTTCTGTTTCCCCAACCCTTGTAACTAGGGGCAACCTCAAGAATCAGGAAGCCAGGGATTCCCTTTGGCTCAAGTCCCTCATGGCTGCGAGGCTCTAGGAGAGATAGTTACATCACACTTAGCATAGGAAGGTGGAAGTAAAGGGGTGTAGTATATGTGTGGTGGTGTGGGTGTGAGAGACAGAGACAGAGACAGAGAGGCAGACAGAGACAGAGAGTGTGTTTCCACCTCAGGCATAGAACAGCCCAAGATTTCACAGAGATAGAGATTCTATTCTTTCCATTCACTCCAGCACCAGATGGAGCAAGAGATCTTTATGGCACTTGCGGGAGGGGGTTACTTACCTCTGGGGGAGCAGCTTTGTCTGTCTCTGAGCCAAATGCCACACTGACTTCTGCTTCCCATCTTGCCTGCCTCTCCCCTCCTCTGACTCTCCTACTTGATATTTCTGTAACAGAAACTGGTTCCCTTCCTTGGGACTTGACCCAGCCCATCTCCTCTCCACAACCCTCGCCCCCACTCCTGCCTTCCGCCTCCCCCCCCCCCCACCCCCATCTCCAGAGTCCTTTGCCCTTTTCAGAGTCTACAGGAATTAGCTGGGTTAGCTTTCACACAGGCGGACACTGAAGCCTCATGTGGCTACAAAGAAAGCAAAACTGATACAATTGTGTGTGCCCTGGGAAGAGTCTGTGGAATGTTCAGGAAGTCCACTCCGTGGCTGACCGGAGCCTGAAGTACCCAGAGTTTTCTCCCTTCCCATTCAAAGAAAAATAGGGAACTATGTTTGAAGGAGCATAAGTAAATTATAATGTGAATTCACCAATCTACCCTTTCCATAAAATATACTGAGCTCCTACTACACAGCATGTAAATATGTTTGGAAGGCAGGGACTTCCAAAATGAGTAAGATGCAGTCCTTGGTCTGCATAGGGGTGACTGTCTGACCAATATCTATGAAGTAGAGGGTAATATGGAAAGGGCAAAAAAAAGTTACCCCCAAATGCTCAGATGGTTCAAAGTAGGGTAAAAGTCACATTAGAAGGAAGAATCAAAGTTTTCCTAAACCACGTAACTTTTAAAACAGCTTAAAACTGATGGATAAAATTTGTTCATATACTTTTAAAATTAGTTTTAAGGAACTTAATGCATTTGAATATAATGTAATGCATTCAATACACTGAATAACATTTTTTAAAGATGATAAATAATCATTCTGCTTTTGAAAAAAACTGTATGAAGTAAGAAATCATGACTCTTCTTTGACCCATCTCATTCCATCCCCCAAAAGTAACTCCTTTAACAGTTTGGAGTGTATTGGCCCTAATCTTTGGATGGAAATGATTTCAACAAAATGGGAAGAAGGAGAGTATCCCAGGTAAAGAACAGGAGGTGAGAAGAGAAAAGGCAAGTTGTGTACCCGGCGTGTGTGGCAAAAGCAGGAGACAAGAGATGACATTGCAACAGGAGGTTGGAGTCACATCACAGAAGGTCCTTTGCACGAGTTTGGAATTAGGGACATTATTCAATAGGTGGTGTCATATAAGAAATGGTCCAAGGAGTTAGGGATTTAAAAAAAATTTTTTTTTAATATTTTTTTATTCTTGAGAGAGAGACAGAGACAGAGTGTGAGTGAGGGAGGGGCAGAGAGAGGGGGAGACACAGAACCCAAAGCAGACTCTAGGCTCCCCGCTGTCAGCACAGAGCCCGATCCAGGGCTTAAACTCACGAACCTTGAGATCATGACCTGAGCTGAAGTCAGATGTTTAACTGACTGAGCCACCCAGGTGCCCTAAGAATCGGGGATTTTTAACTAGAGTAAAAGGAGATCTGGGGGCACATGGTGGCAATAATTCAATCATACAGGGGCACCTGGGTGGCTCAGGTGGTTAAGCATCTCATTCTTGGTTTCAACTCAGGTCATGATCTCACCGCTTCATGAGTTCAAGCCCCACATCAGGCTCTGTGCTGGCAGTGCAGAGCCTGCTTGGAATTCTCTCTTTTTCTCCCTCTCTCTCTGTCCCTCTCTACTCGTTTTATCTCTGTCTCTCTCAAAACAAACACACAAACAAATAAAAATAATTCAATACACAAAGTGCTATCATGTGGAAGAGAGATCTGGCTTTCAGTTTGAGGATCCACCGGTCAGAATTTGGGTCAAAACCTGGAAGTTTCTGGAGTGGCATTTCAGTTCTATATAGATAGGAAAGGACTTTCTAACAAATGGATCTGTGCAATAATAGAGTGGATGACCCAGTGAAGACGAAGCATCTCTTCACTGGAGAAGCTCTGACAGAGGATTTGTGCATCAAGCAGGGAGCAGGGGACTTGCAGAGTCTTTTCTAATATTAAGATTCTACAGTAAAATGAGGAAGCAGTGAAGGATTTTTGAGCAGTTCTATAATTAGAGCCATGCTTTAGGAAGATGAATTTGGCAGAAATGTATAGATTGGGTCAAAGTAGAAACAAAGTTAAAACAGATGAGCATGAGGCTGATAGAATCACTCAATCAAAAGCAATTAGGATTCTGGTTAAACATGGTACATAGGCCTGCTTTTTATCTGTACCCCCTCATAAAATGTAACTAAAATGACAGTGCATGAATCAAAAGGACATGAATCCACAAAGTCTATGGAAGAGGAAACAACAGCAGAGGGGAGATGTCAACAAAATCTGACTTGGAGCCAGAAGCACCAGGTGTCTATGAAGGCCAAGGAAATGGGCAGGCAGGTGACTGCCTAACACCAGTCCCCCAAATCCCCAGTGGCGACAGGACATCCCAGGAGAGACTGGATTGGAGGAGGTCCACAGGAGGGGCAATAGTCACAGCAAAAGGTGAAGTGAGGTACATTCTGAAAGCAGAGGAGTTGAGGGAAAGATTCCACATTAAATGGTGAGATCCTATGGTCCCCTTCCCGGGCTCGGCTCCTGGAATGCCAGCAGCCAGGGTTATACTCACCTCCTCAGGCAGAAGACTAGAGAATTTGTTTCTTGGGAAACTTACCAGCTCAAGAGAAAAAACTAATCAACACTAAGATTTGGGGGATTCCAAATAAATGGCCAGTCCCTGCCTAATGACTGCCATAAGAAGGCCCACTAGTCACCAAGACTAAGTAACCACCCCCCCCCCCCCCAAACACACACATACACAGAATCTCTACCTGAGCTTTAGGGTATCATTAAAAAAAATTTTTTTAGGCTTATTCATTTTTTCAGAGAGAGACAGAGAGACAGAAAGTGAGGAGGGGGAGGGACAGAGAGAGAAGGAGACACAGAATCCGAAGCAGGCTCCAGGCTCCGAGCTGTCAGCACAGAGCCTGACACAGGGCTTGAACTCACAAACCATGAGATCATGACCTGAGCCGAAGTCAGATGCTTAACTGACTAAGCCACACAGGCACCCCTAGGGCATCATTTTTAAGTACTACTGCCAGGCAATAATTACTGAAAATTTGAGTGAAATCTCTAACACAAAGAACTAACAACCAAAATGAATAAATTTAAGGAAACAGACAATGCAGAAAGAAAAGGCAACTTCAAAACTAGAATAACTGAAACTTAAGAGAATCAAGGGATGACACTGTATTCATAAAAAACATCAGGATGCTGAGGAAGAGAACAGAGAGCGGGAAAGAGCTTTTTCACATTGAAATAAAATATCCCCAATAAAACACTAAACAGAAAAGCTGGAAGAGGGCTGGGAAATTCTCACTGAAAATAGAACAAAACAGAAAACAAAAGAGAAAAGAGAAGCAAAGAGGTAAGTAGTACATTTGAGGATCAATTTAGAAGGTCCACAATCTAGTAGGAACTCTAGAAGAAGAAAAGAGAGAGAAATGATAGGAAGGAATCACCAAAGAAATAATATTAGAGCATTTCCCAGAACTAGAGCTCACAGTTCCCTGGGCTGACAGGGTCTATGGTGCCCAGCATGACAAATGAAGAAGTGGCACCAAGGATTGTCATTACAAAATTGCAGAAAGAGAAGGGGCAAAAACAAAATCCTATTCATGGAAGCATTATTCATAATAGCCAAAAAGTGTAAACAACCCCAGTATCCATCAAATTTTTTTTTAATTTTTTTAACGTTTATTTATTATTGAGAGACAGAGACAGAGCATGAGCAGGGGAGGGGCACAGAGAGGGGGAGACACAGAATCCGAAGCAGGCTCCAGGCTCTGAGCTGTAAGCACAGAGCCCGACGTGGGCTTGAACTCACAAACTGCGAGATCATGACCTGAGCCGAAGTCAGACGCTTAACGGACTGAGCCACCCAGGCGCCCCAAATTCTTAACAGATAAACAAAATGTGGTGTATCCATAGAACAGAATACTATTTGGGAGTACAAAGAAATGTGGTACTAAGACATGTTATAACATGGAGGAATCTTGACGATGTTTTGCTGAGCAAAAAGCCATTCACAAAAGACCACATGCTGTATGATTCCATTTCTTTCTCTTTTTTTTTAAAGTTTATTTATTATTTTGAGAGACAGAGCATGAGCGGGGAAGGGGTGGGGAGAGAGGGGGAGAGAGAGAATCCCAAGCAGGCTCCACGATGTCACTGAAGAGCCCAACGCGGGGCTCAATCTCACAAACCATGAGATCATGACCTGAGCCGAAATCAAGAGTCAGATGCTTAACCGACTGAGCCACCCAGGTGCCCCAGAAGTGGGTATTTTTGTGTGTGGAATGTGTTAAAGAGTTAAATTACCATCTGCTAGAGGAAGAAGACAATGATGATGGCAAAGTTGGGGAGGGGGGCGGGAATTAAGCATTAGAAGCACCATGCTGTTCAGAAAATACAGACTAGATACCAGAAGAGAAATTTAATTTGAGAAAGGTCATAAGGCCCTGAGTCAGAGTAGTGGCTGGTGGGGATGGATTTGTGAAACTTGGAAGCTGGATTGAGGACCTAGAAAATGCAGAGAGCAAGGGGAAGGGAAGCCTAAAACAAATAAGAAACACACAAAATCATTCCATAGTTTTAAGCCTGGGTTACAATAATGGCGGTGGTTGGGGAAAAAAGCTTGGGAGAAATTGGCTGCTTGGAAGAAAGATAAAGGTGGCCTCTACCATGTTCTGGGGGGTGGGGTCCCTTCATCTGCACATCTTTTGGTATGCCTCTGTGGCTTCTGGAGGCACAGCATTTTTTTTTTTAATGTTTATTTATTTTTGAGGGAGAGAGAGAGACAGACCATGAGCAGGAGGGGGACCGAGAAAGAGGGAGACACAGAATCTGAAGCAGGCTCCAGGCTCTGAGCTGTCAGCACAAAGCCTGATCAGGGCTCGAACTCATGAACAGAGAGATCATGACCTGAGCCCAAGTCGGACGCTTAACCCCTTAACCGACTGAGCCACCCAGGGGCCCCAGTGGAGGTGTTCTGATTGCAGCTGTTCAGCAAACAGAAGCTTAGAGCATCTCAGATGTGTGAGATTCTGGCACAACAGGGGTCTTAGAAACTACTTAAATTAATGCCTCTGACATTCAGCCCAGAGAAATTAAATCCAAGGGAGGAAACAGTTAACCAAGGGATGGTCAACTGTGTTAAGAGACTTAGAGAAGGAAAGAACTAAAGACCAAGAAAAGGCCCTTGGATCCAGCAATCAGGTGATCGTCAGGAGAATCAGTGCCCTGGAGGGGAGAAGGAAGAGCCAGAGGGCAGGGGGTGAAAAGTGATGTGGGGGCTGGGGGAACAGAATCTACCTGACAGCGTCTTGCACAAAGTAAGGGCTTCACAAATATTTGTTGTTGGTTTTTCTTTTCTTTTTTTTTCAGAGAACCATGATGATATAAATGAAAAAACAAAACAAAACAAAAGCTGGTAGCTTTGTGAGGATAATGAAGTACTTAAAGATGATGTCTGAAGAAAAAATTAGTCGTGGAAACTTGCAGCTAGATGGGGGGTGGGGGGGTGGGTAGGCAGTGGCATTTACTAAAGACACCAAGAAGACCAATGCCTGATGGACGCGAGGGCCAGAGTACCTGGGTGGACTTTAACAAAGGATGTCACCATAACAATTAGCTGTGAAAAAGAGGACTAGTCCAAGCTAAAAGAAAAGAAAAGAGGAAAGAAAAAGCTAAAAGGAAAAGAAAAAAGGATGGAAAAATATCCACATGAATTTTGATAGGGAAGAAAGGAACACTGAAAAGCCCCACGTTGGGTGATCTCTTTCTAAGGAAAATGGGAGTCATGAACCACCGAATGAAAGCAGGTGGGGTTGCAAGCCGGAAGACGGAACGCTTTGGAACAGTGGTTCTCCGCCCGGAGTAATTTTGCCCCCCACTCCCGCCTGCACCCCCAGGAGACCTTTGGCAATGAGACTGGAGACCTTTTTTTGCTGTCATGGTTGGGGAGACGGTGCTACTGGCATCTAGTTACGTTTTGTGGAGGTCAGGATGCTGCTAAACATCCTACAATACACAGGCCAGCCGCCCACAACAAAAATGATGCTGCCCCAAATGTTAATTGTACCAAGGTTGAGAAACCACGCTTTAGAGCAACTACTGAGGGAATTTCACAAAGAAGTCAACAAGAAATGTGTAGGAGGATGGTTCAGCAGCTGCACAGGCCAACCCAAGCTTAAATAGCATAAATTTTAGTAAATCCAATTGATGCTTTTTTTAAAGTTTTCTAGTTTACATTAAGCAGAGAGCGCTCATATAAATAGACTGTCTCATTTTGAAGGGCTTTACACACATTTGTCATGAATCAATTGTGAAAGGTATAAATATGTAGCATTTATTACCTTAAAGAAATCTTTGAGGTAGGTACCTTTTTTCTGGTTTTCCAAATGAGGAAATAAAAACACAGAGGGTTTGAGTAACTTACCCAAAGTCACATGGCCAGTACAGGTAGAGAAAGGATTTAAGCCCTGGCATTTTAACACAACTATCTATTCTTATTAGGATGCCATGCCTTTCGGGGACCTCTAAAATCAACCCTGTTTCTCATCTCACACCCTTCCAATGACCTTCCAATTCTGGAATGTGAGTGTTCTAGAAAAGGGGTTTCTTTCAACAGCTCTGCACCAAACATATCTCTGCCCCTTAATGTGCAGGACCCAGTCTTGAGTTGAACAATCCAAATCCTAGATGCTAAGGGCCAGGAAGGCGGTCAAGATTTCCTTAGAGAGAAGTCAAGTATTTGATATATGACCTCTGAAATAACTACTTTGAATAAGATCAGCCCCTAACCCCTTAGAAATTCTGCAAACGGCCAGTCTGTTTTGTGAACCCACATGTTAGCTATACCCCTCTTTCTGAGATTACAGAGTGACTGAATGCCTCTGAGCATTATTCATTCTATCTCTAAAGGCCTTTATGACTATTAATCCCTGATGATATGCTCTGCTCAGCCCAGGTTTGGAATTATCAGCCTCCTAGGTCTGTGTTCATCAGGACTTGGCAAAAGTTCATCAGAACTTGCTAAGTTTCTGCCTTCTACGTGCCTTAATTCAAGAACTCAGGGAAACCTAATGACTGGCCTATGACTAACGCTGTTATGAAAAATGCCCAAGAAACAGATGGGAATTAGACACTTCCAAGCATCATTAATTCATCCTCAGAACCAGTTTGACCTTTGACCCAGGTCTGGCTGCTGCCAGCAAGAGGGCTATAGGCTTGAGACTTCCGGCCTGTGGGCCTGTGGTAGCCTCCAGAGGGAAGGCTGTTGCAGTGGAAAGTGGAGGCACAAACAGCTTACCTGAAGGACTCGAGGTGGGGGGCAGCGAGAGGGGGCACAGGGACCAAGATACCCAGCAGAGAAAGACTGCATCCCTGCTCTGACCCCA
Organism: Panthera pardus; assembly: GCF_024362965.1. Classification (NCBI taxonomy): domain Eukaryota; kingdom Metazoa; phylum Chordata; class Mammalia; order Carnivora; family Felidae; genus Panthera; species Panthera pardus. The sequence goes on from NW_026526677.1 coordinate 93,072,510, forward strand.
TTATCCCTCTCCCCAGCCTCTGTCAGCTCCTCCTCTAGGTCAAGGGGCTCACAGAAGACTCTAGGCCATCCATCTTCCAGCTCCTTCCTTTCTCTCCGGTTCTTCTCATGTCTCTGTTATCTGGCTCCTCTCCACTCCCCCCAACCCCAGGGGTCTCATGCTCTGCCCCATCCTAGCTGCCCTTGACCCCATTCAATCTGCATCCCCCGAGTCACCTGTTTTCCTTGTACACTCACTCTCAGAAAGCCTTTCTTGATTACATATTGACATATGAGAAAGACAGGTCCGGCATTGGAGAATGTTTTTATTTCAGTTTGAATTACTAAATCATTTAGGGTTTTTCCCCCTGCTCATGATTCTGGTTGTTGCTTAAGTACTTATTAGATAGAGCTTGTTTTTCTAGTCATTTTGTGTATTTCCCAGATAATTCACATTTGATGACTCCTGTTTACTCTGCAGCTATGATAAAATCATGACCGTTTTAGGGGTGCCTGGGTGGCTTAGTTGGTTACAGGTCCGACTCTTGATCTCAGTTCAGGTCATGATTTCATAGTTTGTGGGATCAAGCCCCGCATTGAGCTCTGTGCTGACAATGCAAAGCCTGCTTGGGATTCTCTCTCCTTCTTTCTCTCCCCCTCCCCCCACTCATGACCTCTCTCTCTCTCCAAATAAAAAAATAAACATATTTAAAAAATCATAAAGATTTTAAATACTAGGACCTTCAGTTGACCCTCACTGACTAATAAATATTTGGGATTTTGAGATGACAGCATGATGGGGGTTACAAACCTCATTCAGGGCAAGAGCCTCCACTTAGTCTGATCTTATATCCCTTGCCATTAGAAAAGTCTTGCTTTGTCTAACTTAAATGTATCATGCTCTCCAGAAATCCAGATTTTCATCATAGTATCCCTCTGGGAAGCATCTCTCAGCCCTTTACAAGAGTTACTATCCCAGCCTTCTCATGCTGTAGTAAGAGGACCTGGGACAAGAAGTAAAATCCATCTGTTCTTCTAACATCAAGAGGGAGAAGGAGCTTAATCAGAGTCAGGTACCTGAGAGAAAAGGCCAAGGATAGAGCCCTGAGGCTTTGGTCCCCAAACCTCTGCACCTCCGACGGCTATACACAGAGGGCTTCTCCCCTTCCCAAGTCTCCATGTTAGTCCCTTGGCCACTGCCTAATGCCATTCCCTGATGTCATCTCCTTTCTCTGATCCACCCCCTCTGTAGCTCTAACACCAAAGTTTGTGTTAGCTAGCTGGTTTACTTTGTCTTTGATTCTATCTCCCTGTTACCAGGCCTGTCCTGGTCCCTTTCTTAACCAAGAGGCCTGCGTTCATGAGCCCTTCATGTTGCCTGATTTCTGAGAAGGATACAGTTGCCCATGTCTGAAGCTGACTGCATCTTGATTTCCCGTCAGGATGATCAAAACTGTGTTCTACCAGGACATAAAGAAAGATGATCCAGCCAGGGCTCCTCTGGGGCCGTAGGCAGAGTCCCCAGGGTACCTCTGAACTCTTGAAATGATTTGGACTTTGAAGTGATCTGTTTAGACCCTTAGGTTAACTAAGAGCAGAGAAATATAATGTCTGCTGCCCTTTGCTTCTTCTAGGAGCTCCATAAGGAAAAGAAAAATAGAGGAGTCTAGGAGACCCACTATCCCAGTGAGCTGGAGAAGAGGAGTCACCAGCCAGGTCAGCCTCTCACCCAGCCATCACGGAGGCTTCTTGGAACACTTCTCATCCAAAGAAAGACCTACAGCAATGAATGTATATGGTAGGTGCCCTGTCAATATTTGTTGAATAAATGAAAAAGAAGTTTTAATATCTTACAATATCTCTTCACTATTTAGATTACCCTCACTCTGAAGTAGATGGAGGCAAAAGAGACAGAAAAGAAATTAAAATGAGTTTGGCACCGAGACAGAGTAAAGCTGTGTCTAAACACAAGATGGAAATCACATCCTCTCTTCGTGCCCCAGATTCTCCACATGCAATGACTCGGGAGGTAATATTGGCAGACAGAAGAAAATGAAAACTTATTTCCTAGACCCCCAGCCCAGTGACAGCGTTCCATCTCTGTGATCCAAAGAGCACCCAGGCCTATTCTGACCCAAAGAGAGAGACAAAAATTCCTTCTCAGGAAACCCAAATTTCTGCAGACCTGAAGAACTTGCTATATCATGGCTTTAGCTAAACAACACTAGCTCGATTATCAAATATTAGAATTGGAAGAAACAAGCATTGATGCAAGTAAAAGAATATTCTGCTGCTGATTTAAAGACAAGTGAATCGCTAAATATTTTTATTAGCAGCAAATTTGCTGCTTGCTGGAACTAATTTCACGCCCCGTAGATATGGTGCTTAAGCTGGAAATGGCGTTAAATTGCTCTCTCCTCGAGGCGCGTAAGGCTTCTGGTAGCAACCACCGCTAGATGGCACAGAAAAGGTAGCTCCTCTAAGATAAGCAGCTTTGGAGCCAATCATGGGGAAGTCCAGAGGAAGTCCCGCCCTACATTTCCCCTCCTTCCAAAGAAAGGTTTGTGTCTCAAATATCCACTAAAAAACGAAGTTGACTGGAAAAGACCATTCCTCTCAAGGTTCTTGAATTTCCCGGTTCAATCTTTTCTCCAAACTCACACATTTGGTGAATACATCCAATCAGTCAATCAACTGTAATTTATACAATTTCTTGCATGTTAGTCCTGTCTCTTCAAAGGCACCATATAGCTCCTTGGAAGGAAAGATTACATTTTATCACCAGAACTGAAACCACAGTGAGCAAACAGGTACAAGTTGCAGATCAGGGAGCTAGAATAGAAGAACTGAGATAAAGATGGCAGTGCAAAGGATGAGACCGGGTTAGAACAAGACGGAACCAAACACGCAGAGGTTATGGGAGCCCCTGGGGAAATGAAAGCAGGTGAGCAAGCCAAAGTGGAGGCAACACCAGCTCTAAGAGTCAGAGAATTGCTGGGGCTCAGAAGCCACAGCCAGAGGACACATTAAACAGTAAAGGTCAGAGCAGGCTGCAGGTGAACAAATAGACCAACAAAATGCAGGACACAAATGCCTAAGGAGAAAAAAAGGCAAGAAGCCAAAGGTCAAAGCAGCAGTCAGGAAACACATAGAAGCTAAAGAAGTAGGAGCAAAACATACACAGAAAGATCGAAGTGCTTATTACATAGATGCTTAACGATCAGGTAATGAGAGCCCACACAGGTTCACTAAGAATAAATTTTGCCAAAATGAACTCATTTCCCTGTAGAGTTATGGAATTGATAAATCAGATCATGTTATTGATTCTCTTACTGAAAGACTTCTGAGTTAGCTACAGAATGAAGCCCAAACTCATGGTATTTGAGACCCTTCATATGCCATCTTGTTTCCTGTCACTCATTTCACTGAACCTGGGTTCCACCCCCATTAGGAGTTTGCTCTTTCTGAACCATTCCGAAGACATTCACTTCTCCATGGTTGGCTTATCTTAATCTCTCCTTTCTCTAGGTCCTCTGTAAACTCTGCTTATATTGCTAATGTGGAATATGATATCTATTATATTTTACATTGAAAAAATGTATATACCTCTAACATAAATTACATATTTAAATTATATACATATTAAATTTGGAGCTGATGCTTATATGGTTATCATCTCTGCTAAACTGTGAGCTCTTTAAGGTAAGAACAATATCTTGATCATTTTTGTGGCCTCACCACCTAACACAGAACCTAGCGGTTAGGGGGTCAACAATAAACATTTGTTGATTTGAATGGGAGTAAATGCCAAACACATATATCTTCAAAGTTATCATTATGCATAATGTTGTAAAATGTGTCGGGGGGCGGGGGGCGGGCCCTGGGTGGCTCAGTTGGTTAAGTATGTCAGCTCCGGCCATGATCTCACTACTGTGAGATCCAGCTCCGTGGCTGGTTCCTTGCTGAGCATCAAGCCTGCTTGGGATTCTCTCTCTCCCTCTCTCTCCATGCTTCTCTCTCTCTCTCCACCCCCCCTCAAAACAAATAAACATTTTTTTTTTAATAAAATAAAATGTGTCCTTAGGCAAAACTGAAGCTGTCTGAATATATACCCAGACAGGAAGGAGATTTTTCAATGCTGCCAAGTTTTATCCTAGACAACATTTTTTTAATGTTTATTTATTTTTGAAAGAAAGAGACAGAGACAAAGTGCGAGTGGGGGATGGGCAGAGAAACAGGAAGACACAGAATCCAAAGCAGGCTCTAGGCTTTGAGCTGTAAGCACAGAGCCCCACACAGGGCTCAAACCCACAAGCAGTGAGATCATGACCTGAGCCCAAGTTGGACACTTAACCAACTGAGCCACCCAGGCACCCCCTAGACAACATTTGTTTTAATGTTTATTTATTTTTGAGAGAGAAGGCACATGTGAGTAGGAGAGGGGCAGAGAGAGAGGGAGAGAGAGGATCTGAAGCAGGCTCTGTACTGACAGCAGAGAGCCCGATGCGGGGCTCAAACTCCCGAACTGTGAGATCATGACCCAAGCCGAAGTCAGACGTTTAACTGACTGTGCCACCCAGGTGTCCCTAAACGACATTTTTAATAGTAATCCAAATTATATACAAAAAAGTTTATCAAATGTGCTAGGATACTAATGTCATAGGGGAAAGAATCAAGACTTTAACAATAAATCTAATAGGCTGGAATCTAGTACTCTAGAAAACTAACAAGATAAAATTGAAATAAATGTAAAGTTCTATATTTAGATTTCAAAAATAAATTGCACATAGGATAGAGATTTCACTTGGCAGTAATAAATGTGCAGAAGAGTTAGAAGCTTCAGTTAATCATAAGCTTTAAAAGCAAACAGTGAGATGTGACCAGTAACATTCTAAGGACACTGGAGTCCCTGATGGTTGTGGAGTGTCCAGCTCAAAAGAAGCAGTAAGAGTGCCACTGTACTCCAAGCTTATGTGATGCATTATGAGGAATTCTAGCACCAGATTCTAAATACACCACAGTTCAAGTCCAGCCTAAAAGCAAACAAACAAATCACAGTTCATCCAAATCGCTGTGACCAGGAAGGTAAAGGAGTCTAGAAACAATGAAATGAAACAAGAACAGAAGAACTCTGTGTGTGCTTTACTTGGGAAGCTAAAAACTAAGGGAAGGTTTCATTGGTATCTTCAAATATTTTAGAAGTGGCCTTTTATATGTTGCTACAAATGGCAAAGCTAGACACAGTGAGTAGGAAATATGAGGAGGCCGAGTTTGGCTCAGTGTAAGAAAGAACTTTGTAAGATTTACAGCCATCCAACAATCATGGGGGCAGCCTTGGGAGGTTGACAGCTCTCCAACCCTGAACATATTCAAGTGGAGGCCAGATAACTAAGTAAATATCTATATGACACTTACAGAAGAGATGGTTTATATATACAAAATATAAATACCTTCCCTTGTGAAATCTCTCAGTGGCTCATCAGAATCTGCACGATGTCTAAATTCCTCACCATGTCATACAAGCCCTTCATGACACAGATCCCAGTGACCTCCCCCCTTCATCTTCTGCTTTTACCCACCTCCCATGCCTTCAGCCCCAGCCCATCCCATACCACGGACACTCTGAACTCCTCACCTGTCACCTATTTGCTATTCTCTCTCATACTGCTAAATATTTGCATGTGCCATTCTTTGTGCCCAGAACCCTCTCCTTCTTATCCTCTGCGGCTAATTTCCAGTCATCCATAAAGACCCAGTTCAAGTATCAACCTTCCCTGACTCCTCTATATACTGCCCTATACTTAGGAAGCACCCCATATTTCCCTCTGATGTAGCCTTTATTGCACGGAGCATTTTTTCTTGTTTGTCTCAAACAACAGAATGTGAACAATTTGAAGAAAAAGACTATGTCTCATCTCCGTACCTCCCATTTCTAGAACACTGCCTGATGGAGGGCAGATGTTCAGTTTTGGAAGTGAATTGCATCAGGCCTTTATTCCTTAGGTCAAAACATGACCAAAGGGTCAGGCAGAATGTAGAGTTTACTAAATAGGCAATCATCGTCAGAAACAGAGGGTTTAGAGAAATGACCAATTCTGGGAATGGCCATCTTTCTCAACCGTGGACCACCTAAATAATTACACATTGTGCTTTCTTCTTCTTTAAGGAATCTGGCTTCACTGTCTTCATTCCTCAAGCCTCCTGCCCTTTGTCACTCCCTTTCTTTCTTCTCCTTGTCCCCCCACTTAACATACTCCCTGACTCTCCTATCTCAACTGGGGGAATATTTTGGCAAAGCAATCAAAGAACCAATTCTATTTATCATCATTTATTTATTAGATTAACTTAAATCACATCTACTGCCCTCAGGGCCTCTGAGTTTGTGTAGCAAACTCATGTTAATATTTTCTATTGAGGATAGTTTGGCATGGTGCCCCAAAGGTTAGCAAAACACGGTTCTGGGGCAGAAAATCCCAGAGCTGAAATCCTCAAGGCTTCTCTTCCTCCTTAAGGACAGGGGTTCTTGCCAACAACAACAAAAAAATGTGGAATATTTATGAGACTACCCTTTCAAGCTGGGCCATACCTAGGTATTTCTGTGGCTTCTCAGAGAACTATATTCCTAATCCTGACTTACCTCTTAGATGTCCTTCCTAAGTAGTAGGTCTTTCAACCCCGGAACCCAGCACCAATCTATAAAAAGCCTTTCAATCTGAGTAGCTGAGAGCTCAAATAAGATTTGTGTTCATATTTCAAAATCCCTCCATTCTGGCCATCTCCTCTCACTCAGAGCCTAAGAACTTGTGACTACACTGCCTGCAGCCTCAGCTTGACCCTGTTCTGAAATGCCCTGATGGAACAGACTGAGTGTTCACTGGAGGTTCAGTGATGTCAGCCCAACCGGAGCATTTTTCAGCTGCTTCTTGGGCACAGTGAACTTTCTCTCTTGTAAGGAAGCATGGGGCTCAGGCCTGTCATGGGCTGTAACAATGCCTCAAGACATCTGCTAATCCAGAAACCCCATGGTTCTTCTAATACTCTCACACTTGCCCATAAAGCATCGTGGGTTTCCTTCCCCCACCCACCAAATGTTCCTGTACAGGCTCCAGCTGAGTTTTGCCGTATATATCCACCCAGCAGCTGCCTGGTATGTGCCTCTCGGGCTGCCGGCCTCTCCTCCTTCACAAGAGTTGAGGAAATCAGAACTCACGGAATCCTTCTCTTGCTGGTTGGTCGCTTTACGTCAGCTCCGCAGAGAGAATGGCTGGACTGTGAACCCAGAGGCTAGGGCCAGTGGCAACAGTGGTAACAGCTCTTCCTGCTGTTCGATGCTCTGTAGCCTCCTCTCAGTCTGTAGGAGAACAAAGGGACATTAAACTCCACCTTATCATCACCCTTGGCACTCTCCAGGAGAGGATGCCAGTTTACAAAGAACAAAGAAATCCACGCCCACGAGAGACGAGGAGAAATGGAATGAGCCTTCTCACTCCAACTCTGGGGAGGAATCACCAAAAGCTGGTTAAGGGCTTGGTATGATGGAATCAGGCCTCATTCTGACCACAGATTGTACTGACTAGTATTTGGCATACTCCTGTTGTTGTTTTTTGGCAAGTCAGATCAAGTCGCCCCTCTGCTCAAAAATCCTCCAAATGCTTCCCATGTCACTCAGGGGAAAGCCCGGGCCCCACAAGGCCTCCTGCAGACCTCCCCCCCACCCCCCAGGGCCTTTTGTCTGCTTGGGCATTGGCTCTTCACTCTCTCACTTCCTTCAGGTCGCTGCTAAGACATCACCTCAGCAGAGAGGTCTTCCTTTACTACCCTGTGTAAAATAACACCCCTCAACCTACACACCCCTTCATTATTCTTTATTCCTGTATCCTCCTTTTCATCCTCATAGCACTTGAAACCAGCAGGTATTTTACATGTTTATTTGTTGCTTATCTGGCTTCTCCCATTAGAATGTAAGTGCCATGAGAGCAGGGACTTTTTTGTGCATTCTTTATCCCCTCAGGCTGCAACAGTGCAAGCCATCGGTAAACTCAGTCTAATTTGCAGATGAATGAACACACGAATGAATGGCCCTACCCTTAGGCATCCGTACTAATGACATATGATCACTTGCCTTGAGCCAATAGGTAGGCACTGCCCTACCAGGAAACAGAGCCTCTTGCCCTTTAGCCCAGCTACTCCCCTATTTTCCAGAACTCCAGCTTTTCAAATGATTACTAGCATAATCCGAATTCAACGGCCCCTCTGCCAACCAGCCTCTTCCTGTTCTTCAGCTTAAGAAACAGACCTTAGAACTCCTCCAGCATGAAAAACCTTCCCAAGTATCAAACAAGCCAAACGGACCCCATCTTTAGGCAGCTGAATACACTAAAACATTTAATTTGGTACTTCTTTTTTTTTTTTTTTTAATGTTTATTTATTTTGAGAGAAAGCACAAGCAGGGGAGGAGCAGAGAGAGAGGGAGACAGAATGTGAAGCAGGCTTCAGGCTTTGAGCTGTCAGCACAGAGCCTGACACAGGGCTCGAACTCATGAACTGCGAGATCATCACCTGAGCTAAAGTCAGACACTTAACCGACTGAGCCACCTAGGCGCCCCTAATTTGGTATTTCTTTCTTTTTTTTTTTTTTTTTTAAGTATTTTATTTATTTTTCAGAGAGAGAGACAGAGTATGAGGGGCAGAGAGGGAGGAAGACACATAATCCGAGGCAGGCTCCAGGCTCCAAGCTGTCAGCACAGGGTCTGACGTAGGGCTCGAACTTGTGAACCACGAGATCATGACCTGAGACAAAGTCAGATACTTAACCGACTGAGCCACCCTGGCACTCCTAATTTGTTATTTCTTAATGTTAAAGCAGGACAACTTCTTCCTTGTATGGGCAAAGCAGTCCTTTTAGAAAGTAGACAAAATACCTGGCTCTCAGTTGCTGAGCCAACAGGTTGAATTTTCTGAGGGACATCTTGATCTGTAACAACAGACAAATAATTCAAAATCAAAAACCTGTTACTTGTCTCATCCATTTCTGAGTCCCACCAAAGAGGGAACTCACCTTCTTCTCTAAACCAGGGGAAGCAGAGGCTTTCACAAGACACAGGGCTACAGTGATGCTGAAGGAAGCTGTCCAGGTTTGCTTTTGATCCTATTGTCTTATTCTGTCTGCTCCCTCCTCTCCCAGAATCCAGGTTTCATAATGTACAGCGGAAAGACATTTAATAAATAAAACGGCCAGATTGCAGCCGTCAGCTCTACACAATGGGGCTGTCGGCATCTTCCGCTCAGCTTCAGCACCCGCTCTCCCGGCTTGCTTCAGCTAAAACAATCCCATTTACTATTTTCATAAAATTAGTTCCTCTGCAGTTTCTATTAATCAGAACATTCTTTGGAGAGAATGATACTGGGATTTCATCACCATCTGAGTTCAATCGTTATGTGAATCTGATGAATTTTTATCACCTCTATGAGCGCCAGAGAAGGTAAAAAAAAACTTGGGTGGGCTGATGTAAGTGGGCACAGAGTTTTTCCCTCGTATCAGCTGAGGTCTCACAGACATTAGAACCCAGATCAGTCTCCCCTGTCACACGTCTGAGTAGCTTTCTGCCCCAAACATGTCTCTTTCTATAGATCTGTAATACTTCTTGGGGTCACGGGCTCTTAAAAATCTTAAGATATGGATACTCCCCCCAGGAAAGCCTACATATGCACATCCACACTAACTGTTGCCATTCCGGGGGACTGTGGACACCCCCCTTCCCTTTCCACACATGCGGTCCATCCACATACTTCAGAGTAATAACTGTGTCCTACGGCTTCTTAACCATCCTCATCTCCCTGAAGAAACTTAGACTGGGGTAGAAACTCAGCCACCTCTGAATTCCTTTGTTGAAGCAGAAAGAGATTTTTTAAAAGAGGAAAAGAGCATGGAAGTGAGAAAGTTTTTCATGACGGTAATACATCTTTTGAGAAATGAGAAAAAAATGAAAAAGAGAAGACACCATCATATTGGCAGAAATAATGAAAGCCCAAGTATCCATAAATTGATCATAGTGCACTGTATTTGTCCAGATGAGACATGAAATCAAAATTTGGAAAGATGTGATGAATTCTCCTTGCCTCCAGAGTATACAACACCTATTCCATCCTAAGAAAGATAAGCTCTACATGGGAAAAGACTCAGCATGGATGAAAGAAACCTTGGGCCAATGGAACCAGGATTCTGGTACTAGCTCTGTTCACTGACTGTATGATTTTAGGCCAAGGAATAACTTATCTCTATCAGTGTTGTTTTTGTTTTGTTTTGCTTTTTATTAACATGATTTCCAAAGTCTGTTTCAGTTCCAACATTCCATGGGACTTGATTCATTAGAGACTTCTAAGACAGTAAGGCTCAAAACATTTTCCTAAGGGCTCAGCAATAAATATTTTACGTTTACGGGACATACAGTCTCTGTATTAATTACTCAGCTCTGCTGTTGTGAAGTGAAAGCCACCATAGATACTGTGCAAACATGCCTGTGTTCCAATACAACCTTACTTATAGACACTGAGACTTGAATTTCATATCATTTTCACACCTTTCTCTTTTTTTCTCCCCCAACCATTTAAAAACATAAAATTCATTCCTAGCTTGCAGGTCTTACAAAAAATAGATGGCAGGTCAGATTGGACCCCCAGATCACAGTTTGCTGACCCCTGGTCTACAGCATCAGGTAAATATTATGAGCTGGAAAACCATGGTGATGATTCTGGATGAGCTTGAAAAGCCAGTAACTTGCGTTCAACAACAGACAATAGTACGGGGGGAAATTTTTGTTTACCCAATTGCCTAATTAGCAGGACAGAACAATAGTCGCTTTTGCGTCTCAGCTAATAACCAACAATTACTTAAGTTTTGGGTACATTTTCAGACCTACAGAAATGCTCACATAATCACACATCAGAAAATGTACATAAAAAAATTCAGGACTCTCTGGAAGAAAAAAAAAAATGACTATAAAATGAACCAGACAACTCTATGTCTTCTCCTGAAATCACTCCTTGCACGCCACATCCTGATGACCTCTTTTTGCTACCCTACCTCTATCAGATAGCATAACAAATGATTTTACACGTTTAAAAAAGAGGAAAATAAGACACTCGTTTTTATTGTTATTGCTCGAGCTTTTTGGTTTGTTTAGGAGGAAAGAAAATTGTAATTAAATGATAGGCATATATCACCTATGTATAAGCACAGTATTAGCAATACATACACAGCAGAGATTTGGAGCCACGTGGAGAGGCACTGTGTAACACTTGACACAGGAGACAATTTGTGAAAAGAGAAAGATTGGATAGTCAAGTAATCAATCTTCTCTAGAGTGAACTTTGATTAAGAGATGGCAAAAGATGGAGTGCTATGGTGACAGCACTTCTCCCAATATCAATGAGAGGTAGATTATCATTATTTAATCAGAAAACTCATACCTTGTCCCAGTTAGGGGTGAAATAGGGATGGGGCTTGCAGGGTAGGTCCCTTGATGGGAGAGAAAACCAAAAATGTTATATCCATTCAGGAAGATGTAAGAGCTTTGGAGGGCCTTCTCAGTCATGTCTTATTCTTAATTTATAATTAAGTCAGCCTAATCAATAGACATAGAAGAAGGTCAACTTTCCCAATCTCAAACTTTTAAACACTCTCTCCCCCAAAATACAAAGAACTGGTCCTGACCAGGTGGTCTAAACAGTGTTCTTTTGGGGGGTGGGAGGGAGGGGAAGGTGGGTGATGGGCATTGAGGAGGGCACCTGTTGGGATGAGCACTGGGTGTTGTATGGAAACCAATTTGACAATAAATTTCACATTAAGAAATAAAATAAACAGTGTTTTTTCCATTATTTGCCTCCACTCTAGCTTACACCAGTCTCCAAATTGTTCCCCAGATACTCAGTCCTCCTCATCTCCATCTCTTTGTTCAGACTATTTTCTCTCCCTGGATTCCCTTCCATCTCTGTTCCACCTTTTCTATTCCTACCCATATGCCAGGACCCAGCATTAGTTCTAACTATACCATGAAGACCCCCATTAACTCCAGCAAAAACAAATTTCCCCCAAATAATGCAAGTGAAGATGTGCTCTGAAAACTACAAAATGCTCTGCAAATATGAAGTATTATTATTATCTTGGGGAGCATTTAAGTTTAGCACGTTATATTTTCTCTAAAAGTGGTTCCTAAGTGTTTCATATGTTGGTGGTGGTAACAACACAACAGCCTGTTAAGGAAGGCAGGAATCACATGGAATTTTTTGCACCCTCAGAGTCCCTACCAGTGCCTAGCTACAATTAACACTCAATTCCAATGGAATGAATTAATTAAAACAATGGCTTTCTTCACCTCAAAGCTTCTCATTGGGCCAGTGGTGATGTTGTTAAACACGTAAGAAGTAGTTGGTTAAGACATACGACTGCAAACGAAACCTTGAAAGTAAATTTGAGACTTACATTCAGTGGAATTCAACCATCTTCTTCCACTTTACTCATAAAGCTATGACCTGGGAGCTAAATTCCCTAAATCACAGATTCAGTGTTCCAAGAATGGTTTGCTTCACGATGTTTCAGAACTTTGTCTCAGGTCAAAGGTTCAGATACTGTAGTTCTCAAATTTGGTATTGTTTGTTTTGATTGTTGTCTGTTTTCGCTTCCTGATTCAGCAGTGGAGCATGCGTCCTCTGTCCTATTTCCTTTGGTTGGCCTGATTTATGGATGTTTTGGTCTAACAGCCATACATAGCTTTGGAGCAAAATCACGGCAAGTTTTAGTCTGCAGTCAGGTAAGTGCAGTTCCAGCTGCCTGGAGGTGTGGCTACAGATTTACTTTATGACCCCGACCTTGCTTCCTCAGTCTGCCCCGTGAGAAAAATGACCCTGGCCATAGTCTACTTCCTAGGGCTGACGGAAGAATAACCCCAAATAAAATAGGGCAAGGTAAGGACAAATGAAAACATGATGCTGTCACAACTTGTGCTTCGGCCTCTGTTCCCTTCGCGGGGTGGGGGTGGGGTTTAGGGACCCTTAATGACTGGGCCTCACCCCACCTCTCCGAGGCCTAATCTGACTTGCCCCCAGAGTCCCGAGCCCCACCCGAACCACTGTGTCGGGGACTGAGATGTCTATCAGAATCCGAAACAGACATTAACGTATAGATTGCCGTACAAATCTCCGGACTTTTCCATGAGGGGAAGAGGTCGCCTTCCTGCGCTACGCAACCTGGCTGTACAGTCTCCATGGTAACAGCGAGGCCGAGAGAAGCAGCTCTCCCTCGCCTGACAACCCGCCCCCAGGCAGGACTGACCAATGGTCCTGTGGGTTACCTAAAGGATAGTATGATTGACAACGGGATGGGACGGGGGCGGAGTCAGGACTGCCTCGACCCAATCTAACTTGAGTCTCGACCAAAAGCACCGACCAATCGGAGGGCGTAAAGAAGAGCGACGTGCCCACCCACCCCGCTCCGCGTTGCCTGGAGGCCCTGTGGACGTAAGCAAATAAGAAGGAAACTGGGCGTTGAAAGAGTGGCGCTGATTAGCGGATCTGGAATCGCCTGGATGAAAACCCACTTGTGATTCGTCGTAAGTAGATCAAAGCCCCTGTGGGCTGGAACTGGCCGGACAGTGAGGTGTGAGTAGGGGACCTGGGAGAAGGAGAGCCAGGTGAGGGGGAGGTGGGAAAAGTGGGGGCGGCTGAGAAGGGAGAATGGCGGAGGCTGGGGCTCAGGAGTATGGAAGAAAGCGTGGGTGGGTGGCTGTGCGTGGACTCTCAGAGCACCCTTACCCTTAACGTAGATCTGGACCCAAGGCCCGGTGGCTAATAAATACTTAATTGGGAAATTAATTAGGAAAGAAGGAATGGTTTAATTTTCATGCTCCTAAGAAAGTGAAATGTCAGTGCCTGATTCCAATACCTTGTGATCGAGACCTTCATCTTTCCAGTCTGGGAGGTAGCTGGGCGTACGTTCTTCAAATGAGACGTGGGGGCGAGGTTTTCCTGCGCCCGTTTGAACCAGCTACAGGGCTGGGGAGAGACGCTAGAGCCCTGGTTCCTGGGGTATTGACGCTCCAGCACTGGGGTGCTGCTGTCCGGAGAGCCCATGGTGATGCAGCTAATAGTCGCTATGGTACCTTCAAGTCCAAACACCACCCAGGAAAGGAGGTGGGAGGACGAGATCTGGATCCATCGATCCCCTTTTTCTCTCAGTGCGTTGAGATGATGTCATATGGATGGCATTTAGGTAGCTCCACGATTGATTTTTCCCAGACTTGCATTCTACTTAATTACAAAGGTGAGAGCATTATCCTAATATATTAAAATTAAAGCCGTAGTGGAATGTTTAATGTAGAAAAATAAATGATACCCGCCCCCCCCCCCCCCCGCATTATAGTTGAAGGTTTGGAAGGCTATAAAGGAAAGGGAAAAGGATTCCTCGAAGAAGGGCCATTCACCCCTGTAATCCCTGTTTTCTGCCTTCAAGGGCTTGAGCCAGTGACAGTCCAGGAATGGGTGAACTACCTATCTCCCACCACCAGCAGCACTAGGGCCAAGTTACCCTCTATGGAATCCACATTTGTATTGAACTGTAAGTCATCTTGTAATGGCCATTATTATTCTCACACATGATTGACAGCGGTGGTGAACAGTGTATTTTTAATCTATAAGGCTGTACATGCAGGGGTCAAGCACCTTAACATATGCCTCTCTGTTTTCTCTGAGAGCTGCATGAAAGGGTATGAAGAACCAATGGTAAATGAATGAGGACTGCACTCTATGTACCTCTAAAAGTTTTGGGCAATCTCTTTCCAAAGAAGGACCTCACAGCATGAGCACAGAGGGGGGAAATTGTCCTCATAACTGTTCTGCTGGTCAGCTACTAAACAGGGTGTTCAAATAGAGACATTATTTTATTCTGATTCTAGTCTACCTGCTTTAAATGCCATAGACTTAGGTAAATGAACTTTGGAAACCAGGTTGGCTAAACCATCCATTCTCCAGGTTTGAAAAAGTCCTAGACATTAATCAAAAACACCATGGTTTTAATCATTTTGCATATTTATAATACATATTTTATTACAAGCATTATTCCCACGCTGAATTTAACAATATAAAATGACTAGATGTTCACTCCTTTCCCATAACAGCACTCTATATGCTATATCCAGCCTTTCCTTTCCAAGCTTAGTGCGAAAATGTATAGATTGGTTATAAAGTGATGAACCTCCTTCTTATTTTTAAATTTTTTTTTTTAATCTTTATTTTTGAGAGAGCGAGAGAGACAGAGTGCGAGTGGGGGAAGGGCAGAGAGAGAGGGAGACACAGAATCCCAAGCAGGCTCCAGACTCCGAGCCATTAGCACAGAGCCGAAACCAGGGCTGCAACCTACGAACCCTGAGATCATGACCTGAGCCGAAGTCAGATGCTTAACCGACCGAGCCACCCAGGCACCCTGTGATGAACCTCATTCCTATAAGAACTTGGGGATATTTATCTCCTTACTTTAAAGCCATGTCCTAAATGGACCCCAATGTCTCATGAACATTTAAGCTTCCATGGGGGATTGAAGCACAATGTTTCTAATAGAACCAGCTTCGGCTACCACTTGCCTGTATTCTAGGTGTTAGAGTTGGTCCAAGTTTTATAGGTTATTTGTGCAGTATCCAAAACAGCAGCAATTAAACTTAACTAGTTACCTTGTTAGGGTAGTACAAGTCAGCTCAGTCAACCAAGCAGGAAACCTGAGTCTTCTCTAACACCTTTTCTCTCCACCCCCTTCCATTTTCACAGGTAAGGCAGGAGTCCAGACCCTCATCATCCCTTACCCAGAGAGTCCCCTATTGGTCACTAATCTCTGGTCTCTGATTTTGATTCATGTGCACTGAGCCACCAGCTACCTGGTTAAAAATTAAGAATTATCTCAAAAATTTCATAAACAGACAATCACACTGGGTAGTGTAATGAATACCTATGCCCTATTAACTGGATTAACAAACATTAACATTTGGGCATCTCGGCTTCAGTTTTTTCTTTTAAATAAATAAAACATCCCAGATTTAATCCTCAGATCCCTTTTGTTCTCTTTTCTGGCCCCATTTGCCTTCCTCCCTTCTTCCCTCCCAGAGGCAAACATTCCTTTGAAATTGTTGTACATCATTCATGCCCATGTATTTGTATTTCTGTGGTATATCTGTACCTTATAAATGATATAAATTGCTTTTTTTAATTTTAAAAATACAAGTAGTGTCATACTGTGGGTTTCATTTTGTAATTTGCTTTTATTACTCAACATTAAAAAAATTTTTTTTAATGCTTATTTTTGAGAGAGAGAGAGGGAGAGAGATTGTGAGCGGGGAAGGGGCAGAGAGGGATACAGAGAATACCAAGCAGGCTCCGCACCATCAGCACAGAGCCCAACATGGGGCTTGAACCCACGAACCGCGAGATCATGACCTGAGCCAAGATCAGTTGGACGTTCAACCAACTGAGCCACCCTGGCGCCCCTCAACATTGTTTTTGAGATACGTTCATATCAATACAGATAGCCAAGTTCATTTATTCTAAGTGTTTCTTATGAGTATAATGTTGTATCCATTCTTATGAGTGTAACATCGTATCCATTCCCTTATTGGTGGACACTTAACGTTTTTTCAGATGTTTTGCTATTATGAAAAAAGCTGCAATAAACATCCCTGTACATGTCTCTTAATGCAAGAGTTTTTCTAGAACAGTGGTTCTCCAAGGGGATGGTACTGCCCTGTTGGTCATTTTGGAATTTGTGAGAGCATACTTGGTTATAATTGTGATTTTGGCAGCATTACTGGGGTTTACAGAGCAGGGTGGGATGCTTGATGTTCTGCAGTGAAGAACTGTCCCGCATCCTGCACAATTTCTGAGTGTCCCACAGGGTAGCCATTTATAATCTGAGCCTAGAGCCTAACTCCATTTTTCATATAAACATTATATATATATATATATATATATATATATATATATATATATATTTTTTTTTTTTTTTTTTTTTTTTTTTTTTTTTTTGGCACAGCTTGCTATAGTAAAATTTCCAGGAATGCAACTCAAATGTAAATCAAGGGGAAATTATACTTACTTGTGTTTTGGAACTTTAACAAGAGTTGTTCATCACTTGAGAAGATCGCATAACCGAAGGCAGCCCAGCTCGTGGTATTTGAGTTGCCATACAACACACCTGCATGAGCCTGCATTTGTAGCTTTTGCGTTCGTGGCGATTCTAAGTTTAGGTGCAAGCATCTGACTGCTGTACTTCATTATGTATTCTAGTGTAGTCAGCCTGAACATTTGTATATTTAAGCATATGCTGCTTTATTATGAATTACTTTCCATTTAAAATTGGCTCGTATAGGATATAAGGTAGAGGTCGAGTATTACTCTTTTCTGATTGGATAATCATTTGTCCCAACACCATCTATGAAATCCTTTACCTGCTGAAGCCAAGCCGACTCTGTCCTGTACAAAGTTCTCATAAATACACGGATCTGTTTCTGGATTCTCTATTTTATTCCGCTGATCCATGTGTCTTTATGCCATATCACACTGTTTTAATTACCTTGGTTTTATAATGTGTCTTGCGGCAGTTGGTAACAAGAAAGGCAAGTCTCCATCCTATTTCTCAAAATTGTTTTCGCTATTCTTGGGCTTTTGCTCTTCCATATGAATTGAGGATCCGTTTTCAAGTTCCATGAGTTCCACAAAAATTTATTTTGAGATTTTGGTTAGAACTGCATTGAACTGATATTGAGATCTTTTAATATTGAACCATTCTGTCCAGGAAGGTAGGTTATTTCTCTGTTCGGGTCTGTTTTGTTACTCTCCTAGGGCCTTTAAAAATATATACCTTTTAATAAAGTTGAACAATTTTTGCTGTAAAAACCATACACACCTTTTTTTGGATTTATTCCTACTTATACACACACATATCTTTCTATTACAAAAGTTTCAAATACATTCAAAAGTATAAAAAATATTAGAGCCAACACTTGTGTACTCATGATCCAGCTTCAACAATTACCCCACGACCAGTCTTATTTCATGTTACCCTCCCCTTCCCTCCTCTCCCTGGATAATTATGAAGTTCCCAGACACAATTTTCTGTTCTCTGTGTTATGTGTATGTATGTATGTGTGTATGTGTGTGTGTGTGTATGTATATGTATATATATAAATGTGGTCACATGGCTAAAAGATGGTGATATATATCTTTTAGGCATGCGACCACAATGTCACCACAGTTTAACAAATAAATAATTATTCCCTAATACCATTGACTATCCAGATACTGGTCAGATTTCCCAAGTTGTGACATTTGGTTTGTTTGAATCAGGGTTCTAATTTCTCCATGTCTTTGTCAACACTTGGTGGTGTTGCCTCCTCCAGAACAAAAAGATAACAGATAATTTAATTTTGAACTGTCCTTTCTCATCCTCCACACAACTGTTCACAAATATTTTAGCTCTACCTTTTTTTTTATTATTGAAGTATAATTGGCCTACAATGTTATATTAGTTTCAGGTATACAACGTATTGAATCACTGTGACTTATTTATTTCATACTGGAAGTTTGTAGCTCCCCAGCCATTCTGGTGGCTATCTAGAGGGATTGCAATTTGGTTTTCATTTGCAAGTTCCTAATGACTAATGTAATTGAGCACCTTTTCACACATTTATTGGCCGTTCATATATCCACTTTAAGTTTCTGAGAGAGAGGTACTAAAATCTCCACTAAATTTGTGGGTCTGTCCATTTATTGCAGTGATTTTGGCTTTATATATTTTGAGGCTTTGTTTGAGATTCACGTTTGTCCTGAGTTGTATCTATTCACTATGCTCTTTGTGAATATTGCTATTAATACCTTTCAAAGCTTTCCATTCTATTTTGCTCGATACTCATTGTTTCAGTAGATTTTTTTAAATTGTGGTTAAAAAACACATAAAATTTACCATCTTAACCATTTTTAAACGTTCAATTAAGTAGTCTTAAGTATATTCACGTTGTTGTGCAACAGATCTCTAGAACTTTTTCATTTTACAGAACTGAAATTCTGTATCCATTGAACAACATCACCCCATTTCCCCTGTCCCCTTGTTTTTGTTTTGTTTGTATTTGCTTTTTCAATCTGTTTATTAGCAGCCTTTGCTTTCCTTGCAAAGAGCTGGTTTAAA
Source organism: Panthera pardus (assembly GCF_024362965.1). NCBI lineage: Eukaryota > Metazoa > Chordata > Mammalia > Carnivora > Felidae > Panthera > Panthera pardus. Next base: position 93,091,707 of record NW_026526677.1, read on the forward strand.
AAAAAAAAAAAATCTAAGGGCACCTGGATGGCTCAGTTGGTTAAGCATCTGACTCTTGATTTCAACTCAGTTCATCTCATGATTTGTGGGATCTTAATTCCCTTCATCTATTTCACCCACCCTCCACCTACCTCCCCTAAGGCAACCACCAGTTTGTTCTCTGTATTTAAGAGTCTGGTTTTTTTGTTTGTTTGTTCACTTGTTTTGTTTGTTCAATTCCACATATGGTGACATTATATGTTATTTGTCTTTCTCTAGTTTATTTCACTTAGCATAATCCTCTCTAGCTTCATCCATGTTGTTGCAAATGGCAAGATTTAATTCTTTTTTATGGCTGAGTAATATTCCAGTGTGTGTGTGTGTGTGTGTGTGTGTGTGTGTGTGTGTGTGTGTCACATCTTCTTTATCCATTCATCTATTGATGGACACTTAGGTTGCTTCCATATTTTGGCTACTGTAAATAAATGCTGCAATAAACATACGGGTGCATGTATCATTTCAAATTAGTGTTTCCATTTTTTTTGGGTACATACCCAAATATTAAGTCATACGGTCTTTCTTTCTTTCTTTCTTTCTTTCTTTCTTTCTTTCTTTCTTTCTTTTTTTTTTAGAGTTTATTTATTTTGAGAGGTGAGGAAAGAGACAGCATGAGAGCATGAGCTGGGGAGGGGGCAAACAGGGGAGAGAGAATCCTAAGTAGGCTCCACAGTGTCAGCCAGAGCCCAGGGTGGGGCTCGATCTCCTGAACCATGAGATCATGACCTGAGCTGAGATCAAGCATTGGACACTCAACCGATTGAGCCACCCAGGTGCCCCAGATCATATGATATATCTATTTTTGATTTTTTGAGGAACCTCTGTGCCATTTTCCACAGTAGTTGTACCAATTTGTTTCACCAATAGTGTATGAGGCTTCCTTTTTATCCACATCCTCACCAACACTTACTATCTCTTGTCTTTTTAATCCCAGCCATTCTGGTTAGTGTGATGTCGTATCTCATTGTGGTTTTGATTTGTATTTCCCTGATGATGAGTAATGTTGAGCATCTTCTCATGTGTCTGTTGGCCATCTGTAGGTCTTTTTTGGAAAAATGTTTCTTCATGTCCTCTACTCATTTTTTTTCTTTCTTAAAAATGTTTTTATTTACTTATTTTGAGAGAGAGAGAGAGAGAGAAAGAGCATGAGATGGGAAGGGCAGAGAGAGAGGGAGAGGGAGAATCTCAAGCAGGCTTGTTGTCAGTGCAGAGGCCAGTATGGGGCTCAATCTCATGAACCGTGGGACCATGACCTGAGCAGAAATCAAGAGTCAGAGGCTTAACTGACTGAGCCACCCAGGCGCCCCTACCCAGTTTTTAATTAGAGTGGGTTTTTTGGTGTTGAGTTATAGTTCTTTACATGTTTTGGGTATTAACCCCTAATAGGACATATCATTTGCAAATATCTTCTCCCATTCACTAGGTTGCCTTTTTGTTTTGTTGATAGTTTCCTTTGTTGTACGAAAGCTTTTTATTTTGTCCCAATATTTTCTTTTTGCTTTTGGTTTCCTTGCCTGAGGAGACATATCCATAAATATGTTGCTGTTGTTCTTTGTTTTTAACTCTTCAAAAAGTGTGCCCTTCTTATCGTTACAGAAATCTTTACCATCAATATTTCCCAGTATCCTTCTCACCATTACTTCTTACATCTCATGCCTTCTTTCTTGGTTCATTTTCATGCTTGCTCAGTACACCTATGACAGGTGAGCTCCATTTCAGTCTTTGTATGTCCGAAAACATCTTTACTTTATACCCAGTCTCACAGGAGCCTTGCATGCCGACTTGTGCAGCATCCCTACGGAAAGGTTTCAGTTGTCTCTGCCGGGCTCTTATGGGTTTCTCACTTTTGGACTGGTTTTATGTTGACCTTACTACTTGCGATTCCCATAGCACTTTGGTAGTATGATTTGAACCCCACACCTGCATGTGGTGTGGGATTAGGAATCAGATTCCTCTTGGGTTATTCTTTTTTCATCCATGGCCTGAGGTCCTTGGCCAACTTTCTTCCAACCTAAGTCATCAGCAGATGTTTTAGTCCCTATTTCACAGAGAGGTGAGGCCTTTCAGGGCTTAGCTTTAAGCTTTGATCTTTTCTTATTTTTTCAAATTTTTATTTAAATTGCAGTTAGTTAATGGGGCGCCTGGGTGGCTCAGTTGGTTAAGTGTCCCACTCTTGATTTCAGCTCAGGTCATGATCTCAAGGTTCATGAGTTTGAGTCCTGCATCAGGCTCTGCACTAACAGTGTGGAGCATGCTTGGGATTCTCTGTCTTCCTCTCTCTCTGCCCCTCCCCCACTCATGTACACTGTCTCTCTCTCTCAAAATAAATAAATATTAAAAAAATAAATTCTAGTTAGTTAACATATAGTGCAATATTGGTTTCAGTAGTAGAATTCAGAGATTCATCACTTACATACAACACCCAGTGCTCATTATAAGAAGTACTCTTTTTCATACCCATCACCCATCTGCCCATCCCCCCCACCTCCCTCCATCAACACTCAGTTTGTTCTCTATCATCAAGAGTCTCTTATGATTTGTGTCTATTTCTCTTTTTTCTCCCCCCCCATATGTTCATCTGTTTTGTTTCTTAAATTCCACATGTGAATGAAATCTTACGGTATTTGTCTTTCTCTGGCTGACTTATCATTTCACTTAGCATAATGCACTGTAGCTCCATCCATGTTGTTGCAAATGGCAAGATTTCATTCTTTTTGATGGTTGGGTAATATTCCATCACACACACACACACACACACACACACACACACACACACATCTTCTTTATCCATTCATCAGTCAGTGGACACTTGGGCCTTTCTGTAGTTTGGCTATTATCAATAATGCTGTTGATGCCTTGTCTCATTTTCAGTTCTCTGTATCATGGGTCTAAGACTTCATCTGTCTAGGAGAGGACCACTGCAAAGGTCTGCAGCTGGTTTTGGTACCCTGTAGACCTTTGGGCTCAGCTCCTGCTTACACTCAGGCTTTGAATTACACTTTCATTTATAGCGCTTAAGGATTTTCCTTTATTGCTTCTGAGCTCCACTGTGTATTGAATTCTTTTTGCTCTATTTTGTTAAGCATTTCTATGTGTTCACTGTTGTGTGAGGTACTTTCCCTGTTAGGTCTGTCCAGCATATCGACCAGAAGTTACAGTCATCTTTCTAAAGCTAAGTATGATCCTATCACCCCCTTACTTGATTTCTGTGGACTTGTTAGCACTCCTTCATTTATTCATCCAACAAATATTTCTTGCTCATAACATCAGTGGTGAGAGCTGGGGATACTGTGGTGAGCAAGAAATAATGTCTCTGCCCTCCTGGAGTTCACCATACTGGCTGGAGACACAGAAAGTCAGCCTGTAAACAATAAGTAAAAATGAGAACTACAGTTAGTGAAACGTCCCCTGAAGGAAATAAGGAGTGATGGAGAGCAGTTGTTTGGGGGTTACTTTAGCGAGAGCCGACACGTGAGACCTCTCTGAGGAAGTTACATTTAAAGCTAAAATCAGGAGGATGAGGAGAGGCCAGCAGTGCAAATACTAGAGGGCTTGTTGGGGGCTGGGGGCTAATTCCAGGTAGTGGAAACAGCAAGTACAAGGAGCCAGAGGTGGGGAACACCTGGCAGTTTAGAATTACCAAGATGAAACCATGTGCTCGAATGGGGGTGTGTGTGCCCCAGTTAGAGAGGCAAGTGGGAGCCCAGCCTCATCTGCTGCCACTCCTCTCTCTGCCCACCCCATTCCTACCCGTCATCTTGCCGCACTGATTCTTCCCCAAAGGGGTCTGTGTGAAGTCACCTCCCTGGTAAAGCCCTCCTCACTATCTTAGTTCCCACCGTACCTTGTCTCCTATCACAATATGGTGTGGAGAGCTGTTCACATGGCGGTGTTCTCCAGGGGGCCTGCAGCTTCTGTCACAAGGTATGTCTTATTTACCCTCATGATCCCCAGACTGTGACACAATGCTTTACATGGTAGGCACATAATAGATGTTGATTGAATAAGTGTTTGTTTGGTTTTTTGACAGTTCATGCTTAGGGCTTCCTTTCTGATCTTTCCAATGTCTTTATAACAGAACTTCTCATAGATCATAATTTTTGTGGTATTTAGACCATCAGGGTAAAGAAAACCATCACCTGAGGAGGAATTTATTTGCTTAAGATTTGTCTCTGATCCAGAAGGGGAAGATCGGGGGAGGTGCTATAGAATCAGTGGAGTGGGTCCAATGGTGGCCCCTGAAAAGATTGTGCCCACCTCCTAATCCCTGGAAACTGAATGTGACTTTATGTGGAAGAAGGGTCTGCACAGACATAATTGATGATCTTGAGGATGAGATCAAACCAGATTCTTCAGGGGGACTCTAAATCCACCATAAGTGTCCTCATAAGGGACAGAAGAGGAGGAGACAGAGACACACAGGAGAAGGCCATGGGAAGACGGAAGCAGAGACTGGAGCCATGCAGCCACAAGCCAAGAAATGCCTGGACCTCCAGAAGCTATAAGAGCCAGGAAGCATTCTCCCCTAGAACCTTTGGAGAAAGCTGGGCCTGGCTGACACCTTGATTTCAGACTTCTGGCCTCCAGAACTATGAGAGAACAATGTTTTGTTGTAAGCCACTGGTTTGTAAACACATATCCCTTCACCTTATACCTCAGTTACCTCTTCTGTAACGTGTATAATAATATCTACCTCAGAAGCCTGCTTCCATGATTAAATGAAATATGTGTGTAAGGTACTTAGCAAACTGTGGATGCTCAAAATAGTGGCGGCTCCTCTCTTCTTCATCATCGCTGTCTTTAAGGACTTAGGAGTTTGCTTCCTTTTATGAATAAAAACTCAACCATAGAGTGGGACATTTCTGTCTTGTGACTGTCTGGGGAGTCAAAGCTCACACCACAGACTTGGCCTGAGGGCTTCAACTTCCACATTGGCTCCGTAGTGCTTGACTTGAGTCCTGGTGCCTTCACAGCCCTCTGTTAGCATTTTATATCAAGAGCGAGTTCAGCTTGATGCTGTGGGTTGGGGAAGCCAAACTAGAACTCACATACCAAATTTGAAATGACCCACATGGAGCAAAAAGCAACCTCTCTGTCCTCACTGAAAAGAAAGGTTTGGGGATTTTAAATTTCTAATTCCTGTTGAGGGATTGGACATTCCCAAAGACCCGTACTGATGCATCCTATCACACCAGTCATCAGAAGTTCATCATAATGAGTTTGGACTTTCTGTATTTGTATTTGTGTTTATATGTGTATTTGTATTTGTTTTTGTCTGAACACCATTATAAAAGCAGGGAGTGTGTGGAAGACTGGCAGTACCTGCACACAGAGGGCAGACACTTTATGGTGGTGGGAAGGCCCCAGGGCTGAGCTGGGGTGCAGTGCTTATGCTTCCTTTCTCCCACAGATGGCTGGCACAGTGCTCGGAGTGGGGGCTGGCGTGTTCATCTTAGCCCTGCTCTGGGTGTTAGTGCTGCTGCTGTGTGTGCTGCTGTCCAGAGCGTCCGGTGTAGCGAGGTAAGGCTTTCTCTCCAGCTGAGAGTCCAAGGTAAAAGCAATTAGAAGCGAAATCGCTGATGCTTATTAAACATTTAGAATCCAGAAGACCATTTTTGCAATTACTGGCAGTTTGAATGAATTGTATTTTAACCTGTTGTCATAAGCACTGACTGTATTATTGATGCTTTGAAGCAGAGGTGAGAGAAGGGAAGTGGTGTTTTCTAGTTTTCGCGGTAGAGGAGATGGGGGGACACGAGAGATGAAAAGGAAATCTGCTTTTGCTGCCTGTGAATTTCTTGGGGTGTGTGTGTGTGTGTGTGTGTGTGTGTGTGTGTTTCTTAATTGTTCAGACTTAGGGCACATGCAAGTCCAGTCTTGAGGCTCTAACCTGAGCCTAGGGACACTTCAGGAGCACCAAGGGCTTGGGCTGGCTCTCTCTCGGGCACTGGCCTCAGAACACTGACTTTAACAACACTATAGAGCTGTGCTCTGGCCAGACAGTATCGGTATGAAGCAGCGAACTATGTGATTTACCAAAGTATTCCAGTCTGAAAACAAACTGAGAGATTGAGAAGAGGGGAGGGCTGCTTTGATTTTTCATGATTATGACATTTTTTGCAGAGGCAAAAATTAAAACTACCAATTCCAATTCTTAGGAATTGGGAATTATGGGAATAAATAGGAATGAATCCAGCTGGGGACCTGTCTAGAAAGAAGGGCTTTGGGATGAAGGAGAGACCATTTCTAAATTCGCTGGACAGTGTGGACAGCAGGTCTCTAGGCCTTGTTAATAGACTGAAACTTAGAATATTGGCTCCAAGGAAGAGCCAGTCCAGACCTCACTGATTAGAGAGGAATCTGTAAAGCGTGCTTGTGACATTCTGTCTTTTGACCCCAGGTTCTCTGTCATTTTTGTATTCCTCGGTGCTCTGATCATCACATCAGTTCTGCTGGTCTTCCCTCGAGCCAGTGAAGTCCCAGCCCCAGAGGTCGAAATGAAGGTAAAACTATTGGTTTTATTTTGCCCTCCTGAGTTATAACTCTTGCTTCTCTCAGTCTAGACCTCCATCCTGCCCTGAGGTGTTCCCCAATGTCAGGTCGGCCGACATGTGTTAGAAGTGTAAAGTTAAAACAAAGGTGGGGAAAGCCGAGAGGGAGTTTTAAATTCCCCTCTCCTTCCACCCAGACTGGGAATCTCACTCTGATTCCCACGTGCAAGACCACTGGGCAGTTATTTGCCTGATTGGAGTGCATCCCCACTGTGCATCGAGTTGAACAAGCAGTGTATCCAAAAGCCACCTGATCCTGTGGGGCTGGAGAGGAGGCCCTGAGTTAGGAACAGGAACAGGGCCTGGCCCTGAAATGAAAGCATCCTCATCCTGGTAGTCTGGGCTCAGGAAGTCGGATCCTGGCCAAAGTGTATGCAGTGCCCTCGGGGTTGCCCTCCCCGTGTTTGATTTTCTCCACTTGTGATGTGAAGAGAGTACTTTCCATAGAGATCAGTGGGGAAAGAGAATTTCTGTGGAAAGCAGTAATTGTAGAGACAGGTGAATTCAGTACTGACAGTAGTCTGGGAGATCAGCTGGCCCTAGTTCCTGGAACACCATCCGCCAGCACCCACCTCTCTAGGGGGCTTGTTAACCTCTCTCTCATAGCCCTTCTCTGGAGACCCCACCTATTCTAGTCCATTCTGGGCTGGGGCTCTGACTTTACCCTCAGATCTTGGTAATGGCATTGACTTCCTACCTCCCATCTACCTTCTAGCAGCTCCTCCCAGCCCCCCATTTTCATTTTTAAAGTGGTAATAATAGCTAATATTGTTTAAGGGGTTACTGTGCGTGAGGTTGTTTGCTAAACACGTTGTTTGCATGATCTCACTTAAACCTTAAGACAAGCCTAAATAGTATGAAGTAGGTGCTGTTATTATCCCCATTTTATAGGTAAGGACACTGAGGCTATAAGAGGTTAAAGTAACTTGCCCAAGGTCATACATATATGGGAAGAGGCAGAGCAAGGATTCAAGCTGAGGTCTGTCTGCAAAACCTTCATTGTTGGGGACTCAACAGAATATTGGGGGCCATCCCAGAGAGTTCATGGGTGAGTATTTGACACCAGACAACAGTACACAAAATTATACAACTTCTGAACTAAAATTGGAACACATTTCTAACTCTATCTAGGACTAGTCCCGGCAAAAGGGAGGCAATTTGCACTGAAAAGTCCAAGGAACATAATACCACACAAATTTAAGGAATTGTTTCCATACACCTCAGGTGTTTATCAGCATTTGAAAACCACCCTGTCAGTGTAAGTACCACGTGTGGGAGCCAGGAATAGACTCCCACCTCCATTTCCCTGTCTGAAAGGGAGAGAGTGATGAAGGCAACTATATTTCTGGATTGCTGCAGATGTGAATATTCGAAGAAGGACACAGAGCAAACACTGTTTCGAATTTAATCCCTCTATCCTCTGTCATAGGAGTTTCAGACCCAGGAGACAAGAATGAGGTTTGAGCAAAATATGTCCGTCAGCGTGGCCAGCAGAATTGGTGTTCTCATTTTCAGGTTTTGAGAACTGGCCCCTGCAGCAGCCTGGCTCAATACTGTATCAATAATACATGACCTGGGCCTTCTGCACCCAAGGCCTGCTAATTGGCTAATTAAAAAGTGAAACGTGTCAAACGAGCAAACATGTAGCCCGCAAGAGACTTGTTCAGTACTGGAGCCAAGGTCAAAGTTATGTTAAAGCTGTTTTATCAAACTGACCTTTGTTGTAAGTTGGCTGTTGGGGTAATCTCTGGAGCGGCCCTTTTCTTCTTGGTATCTTTGGATCTCAGCAATCAGAGCAGCACTAGGACTTGACAGGTACTTTGTGTATTGCCACTGTATTAGTTTCCTATTGCTGCTGTAACAAATCAGCAACTTAGGTTTGCAACACAGATGTACTGTCTTACAGTTCTGTAAGTTAGAAGTCCAAATGCAGCCTCACTGCGCTAAAATCAAGGGGTTGGCAGGGCTGTACTCCTTCCTGGAGGTTCTGGGGAAGAATCTGTCTCTTTGCCCTTCCTAGCTTCTAGAGTCCACCCTTGGCTAGTGGCCCCCTGGCTCCATCTTTAGAACCAGCAAGGTAACATCCCACTGACTCTACTTCCATCTTGACATCTCTTTCTTTGACCTTCTCTTCCACCTCGCTCTTCCATGTTTAAGGACCCATGTGATTAGACCGGGCCCACCTGGATTGGATAACTCAGGCTAATCTCCCTATTTTAAGGTCAGCCAATCAGCAACCTTAATTCCTTTGCCATGTAATCTAACATATTCACCATTTCTGGAGATTAGGATGTAGACATTTTTGGGTCACTATCCTGTCTACCTCCATTGCCTTTCAAGTATTTGCGATTCTATTCCCTTTGGGAAGCTGTGAAATCACCCTGTCATTTGGTTCATATTCCCTCTCCATTAGATCGATAAATTCAGTTGTTTTTTCCTGTCCCAATTTAAGCACCACCATTTGGGTCTGGGGAGAGTAGAGCCCTGGCAGTGGACAGTGGACAAGTGGGCAGAGCCAACTCTGAAGTGTAGGTTTTGTCAGCAAAGACCAACAGCTTTGGGGCCTCAAGTATGACTGGTTGCCAGACAGCCAACTGTATGATTAGGGCACGTTATTTATCCTGTAAGGATTTTAGTGTCTCAGGCAAAAGGCCATTTAACCTAACCCTTGGAGTACTGGGTTATGAATGTTAGGGTTCAGGACACTTCTGATGAAAATTTTCAAGAATCACCTTTCCATTTTGAAAATGAGCCCTCCTGAAACAGCAGCAGGTTGATGAGTTGGGGGCTTCGATCTTGGATACAGGGGGGTTTATTATGCTGTTATATTTTTATATATATTTAAAATTCTCCATAATAAAAAGTTAACAACAACAAAAATGAGACTTTCTAAGACCAAGGAAGCAAGCTTCTCATGAACTCCTTCAGATAACTGATTTCAGAACATAAAAGAGCTCATCTAAGGTCTTTGGAGTGTTTATGAAACCTCCTATATCGAGCCTTTTTTTTCCCCCCTGTACTTCATTAATCTTTTCTTTATCTTGTATTTCCAGCTCAGGGAGTTATTTCCCAACCATTTACAGAAGAGACTCAGATCAGGATGTTTCTGGAAGTCACAAATACAAACAGACTCTGGGCCCATTCATCAAAGATTTCAGATGAGCACAACCAGGGTGCTGAAGTGATAGTAATTTCCTTTTTGATGTTTCTTTCTGCAGATTGTGGATTCCTTTTTCATTGGCCGCTATGTCCTGCTGGCTTTCCTCACTGCTGTCTTCCTTGGAGGCCTCTTTTTGGTTCTCATTCATCATATCCTGGAGCCAATCTATGCCAAACCACTGCGGTCCTACTGAGCACTATTCAAGAAAGCCAAGACCTGTTCTGTCCTTCGCTTTTGATGTCATTAATGAGCAGAAAGGTACTGTTCAGAGCCTTGTTTTGACAGCCTTCATGCCTTAAGATCAGAGAAATATCCATTCATGACTAGGATAAATCTCTTGAATCCTGGATTCCAAAAATGGGGTTGCAAAATTGGCCCTGCAGAGGCGATTCTCACCATCTTCCGAGGGATACTGCTATCTTCTTAGCACTTGTTCCTCAGGTTTTCTGTTTTGACAGGGAAATAAAGATAGTGATGTGCTTCTGGTAGATTTTCAATCAAGACATCATTAAGTGGATTTTGGGAAAAGGAGCACTTTGGCTTCCCCTGTCCAGTAGACAGAAGAATCTCATCCTCTTGATAATACACAAGATTCTTAGTTACAAGGTTGGGATCATTTGGAAAGGAAAGGCACTCCAAGTTCGAAAGCTTATTTTAATGTGATGAGTTGGAAGACTTACCCAGATGTTGGTTGTTGACCAGTGTGCATATGGTGTCACAGAATCTATACAAGCAATGGGTGTCATTTCTCTCTGCTATAATAAAGCAATAAACAACCGAAGGACCGACTTTCACCTCAGACTCTTGGCCAAGACTTTCTCAGTCTATATTCTATATTTCAAGTTTGCTTGGGGATTAGAAGAAGGGTATGGAAATGTTGACTGTTTGTCTTGTTTCTGTGGATCTCTGGATTCTTTCAGGATTTGGTAGCCTTTGTGTGCCTTCTTTAATTACTATAAAGTCCATTTTGGATTATTATCATTTCTTTTCATCTTTGTAGCTCTTTCTGCAAAGCTGGTAAGAAATGTATGTTCCTAGGAATAGATACAACTCTATGCCTATCTGAAATCCTAGATCACCCAAGATTTGTCATTAAATGGAGGGGCTCTGGGCTGTTTCTACTTTGGAAGGCTCTCCTGACTCCCTAGAACTAAATGAAGAAGGATCTTCTGACTTAAAATTAAGAACCAGAAAACAAGTTGGAAGGAGAACTTTGAGCACGTACTTTATGCCAATATGACACTAGTTACCCTGAAACCCAATTTATTTAAATTTTAGGTTTAAAGATTATATATATAATATATATGTTATATATGTAATTATTATAGATTATTATCTATTTTTATCATTCCATTTTAAAGTAGAAAAAAATTAAGGCTTAAGGAGATGAACTAACTTGCCCAGGCATCATATAACATCCAGTGTGTGTGCCCAGGCGTAACAGACTCCAGGGCCTGTCTCTGGACTGAAAAGAAAACACGCTGAGCTTTGTGGGACTTTGAGAGCTTGAGGAAGTCAGGGCCACATCTCCTTCACTTTCTCTCCTGGATCCTCTTGTCAGTGTAGAGAAGATCCAATCCACCACCCCAGTGGGGGCTAAGTTCTAAGTTAAAAGAGGAGAGAATGGGTGACTTTTGGGAGTCATGGGCTGGTGAGGGCCAGATATATTTATTTCTGCATTTGAACTGTATCTTATTCAGTTCAGAAAACCTTTGCAGATAAGGCTTTGCCATAGAACCATTCAAAGGAAATCGTCTCTTCATCTAGCCTAGGGCCCACAGGTAAGGAAAGAAGAAATATCCCTCCAACCAGATTGGAGGGGAGAAAGGAGAATGCAAACATATGGAGGGAAGTTGGGCAAGCTGGGAGTCAGGCTTTGTCCTCCTCTCTGAACACTTGCACTGAAGCTTCCAGATACCTGTGAGTCTCTGTGCAGAGACATTGAACCAGCCCAAGTGGAGCACGGACTCCTAACAAGCACGGGCTGCCATTTGTCACCTCCTAAGAGACTTGCTGACAAATCAAATCTGGGAAAACTTGTAAATCTTGACCTTGAATCATCCTTTTTTATTCCCAAACAAAGGTGTCCAACTTTGAGATCAATGGATAATAGCTATGAAGTTTTGGGTGACTGCTTACACAGGGAAAAATGTGTGAAGGTTGGAAACTAAATCCCTTCCCAAATACCACGGCTACCTAATGCGTGTGTGTGTGTGTGTGTGTGTGTGTGTGTGTGTGTGTGTTTTGCACAGATATAAATGACAGGGGAAAAAATATATACTTTGTACAAAGTATTTTAGGTTGGCCTGCCTCCTATAGATCCCAAATCCGTAACTACCAAGTGTGGGGAAATGATAGATTACTCTCTACCTTCATGCTCAGAGCAGTCGTGGCCAACCCCCTGTGTGTGGGATAAGAAGTAGAAGGCTGAAACGTGAATTTCACTGAGAGTTCTACATGGGCCACCCCTACAATGTCTAATATGGCACCCCTTGTGCCCACTGCCTTCCTAGAGACAGGGCTTAGAGGTCATCTTAATGTCCCATTCATCATTCTTTGATCAATGGCCTTAGAGCAGGTTGTGCTATGCTGTTCCTTACCCAGAGGGGATCCTGTAGCCGAGAGACTTGTGGTGATCCCCACTGTTTACAAGTTGGAGAGGGAGAGCAAATCAAGAGTTCCACATAAAAAGTAGATGATTTCATAGCCTCTTAAAATTGTATCCTGACAAAAGCTAAATTAGCTAAAATTGTAACCTGACAAAAGTGATGCCACACTACCCCACAATGGAGACATTGATCTAGTCTGCTAGGTGGTGCTGTGTGATATGTGTTAGAAGTCCCTCAAGCCCCCAAAACACACCTCCTAGGTCATTTTTTGACAAGTTCCTTAAATCTCTCGTTTATAAAAATGGGAGTAATATTAGCATTCTTTACTGACACATGGTATCAGCTATTTGATCTAAAAATTCATCAAAATTATTGTACCAATGTTCAGGTACGAGAGAATGCATAGCCATTCAGTCATGCTTCATCCAGCATGCACTGCCATTCATTCAATATCTACTGTGTACCTGTTGGGTATAAAGCATCAGTCCTGGTGGGATAGACTAGCCTAAGAAGTAGCCTCTGAGCTGTCTAGCTGTCTTCCTAACCATCCCTGGATAAAAGCTGCCAAATTATTTTTTAATGTATTTATTCTTATTTTTTTTTAATTTTTTTTAACATTTATTTATTTTTGAGACAGAGAGAGACAGAGCATGAACGGGGGAGGGTCAGAGAGAGGGAGACACAGAATCGGAAACAGGCTCCAGGCTCCGAGCCATCAGCACAGAGCCCGACGCGGGGCTTGAACTCACTGACCGCGAGATCATGACCTGAGCCGAAGTCGGCCGCCCAACCGACTGAGCCACCCAGGCGCCCCAATGTTTTTATTCTAACATAAAGCAATCCATGTCTTGTTCTAGAACTTCTCTAAGACATAAACTGTTCCATCAACCATTTCGTTGCTGCTTCAGTTGAAGAATTTTTATTTTACTTTGATTTTTATTCAACATGTAAAGAAACCTGCTGCAATTATTTTACGGAAGAACAACAGGCAGAGAGGTGAAAGGGATTTTAAAAGTTTCCCTAGTTAGTGGGGCTCAAACTTGACATGGGGATTCCTGACATCTCCCTCTTCAGATAACTTAAAGATCATTTTTGGCTGCCAAACAACTCCTTGTTTCTACATTGGTTAATATTATTTTTTTTAGCTCTTGGTACCCATCTTTTCCCTAACCCGTGTCTAAAAAAGGTAAAACTTTCATTAAAGAATCTCTAGTTAACATCTACCGTACGAATAATAAATATTTTGTCATAACTTCTTGGCTTAAACCTTTAAGTATTTGGCTGTTGTCACATAGGAGCAAGTTTCCAGATGTGGAAACGGTATGGAAATGAAGTGTTGATTATCCTCACAGGAGCACAAAAAGTCAAGGTTGGACAGGATTTCATAGTTCATAGGGTTCAATCTTTATTCTCTGTTTCCATCCCAATGCTTGGAAATATTCTATTCCTCACAGGCTGAAATCACAATTTTCATTATATTTACCAAATGTGTTCTAAGCATTTTCCTAAATGCTTTGTAAATATTAAGTCATCCTCATAAGCAACCCTATGAGGTAGGTACTCTTACTATCCCCATTACACAGATGGGGACAGGGTACAGAGTGGTGAGGTGATTTGCTTGAGGTCACTTAGCTCAAGGTTAAATAGGAGTCAGGATTTCAAATCAGATGGTTTGGCTCCAGTCTAAGCTTTTACATACTTTATATTACACTATCTTGCTCCATAAAATAAAAATAAAGAAAAACGAGGGACCAAGGTCAAGTGATGTAAATCCAGTTGATAGAAATACCAAAAAAGCAGCAACTGAGTCTAGTGGAAAACCCAGAATCTTAAGATTGGGCAAGAGTCCGAGACAAAGAGACAAAAGCTACATAGGACCTCACAGACAAGTGCTCTCATCCACCCTGTGTTTTTGGTGGGTCTTTGCCCTGTTGGACTTGGCTCCTCAGTGGCTGAGAGAGAGATTCAGTGGAGCAGCCCATAGATGGAGTTTTCAAGGACACACACAGCCATCTCTCTCTTAAGCACGGTCCACTGGAATGTTTGATACTTGGGTTGGTTTTCAGAAGCGCCACTGGAAGAATCAAAGCCACAAACCAAGAATGTATTTGTTTCTTGATCTCTCTTTCTAACATCATTATTGGTGGTTGCCGTTTACTCAAGGAAAAAAGTTTCCAGAACCCCAGCCCCCAACCCCACCCCAACACACACCCTTCTTGTCTCAGTTTCTTGGGACCGAAGAAATGACAGGGATCAAAATCTGGGCCCAACACCACAGAACAAGAAAGTTTCTTTTTCTGGTATTCATCACATCATGTTGGGAATCCTGAAGAATGTGCATTTAGTACAGGCCCTGCCTTCAGAAGAACTCAGGGTAGTTAACGTGGGTAGCGTTTATGCTGTACCTAAATGCTACATAGCCATACCCTCCACTTGTTTTCTTTTAATCTTTGGGGATTTCTTTGGTTTTTCTGTCTTCAAATTGATGTCCCAGTTTTACACTGGGAACACGTAATAACTTCCTACTGCTGTAGTAACAAATTACCACCAACTTGGCAGTTTCGAAGAATACAGATTTATTATTGTACAGTTTGGGAGATCAGAAATCTGAAGTAGGTTTCACGAGGCTAATATAAAGGTTTTGGAGGCTCTCGGGGAGAATCCCATTTCCTTTCCTTTTCTAGTGTCTAGAGGCTGCCCACACTCCTGCACCAGTATACCCTTCTCTGTCTTCAGAGCCAGCATCTTCTAATCCGACGACACTCCTGCCTGCCTCTTTGATTGATTAAGGAGCGCACCCTGATAATCCAGCATAGTCTCCCCATCTCATGGTCCTTAATCACATCTGCACTTAACATATTCACGGGCCCAGAATTAGGCTGTGAGCATCTTTGGGGGCATTGTTCTGCAGGCCACAGAATATCAGGCCCCACCCTCCATGTCTAAGGATCGCTTCCTTCCACCCTCCCCACCTCACTGCCCCCTTATCTCCAGGAGCACTCTCTGGTCCCCAGGGCCCCCACCCCACACCCATGATGTGTTGAGTCTCCTTTCCCCCAACTTCAGTCTTGCTGAAAGCCTCAGAGTGCCAAGGGTTCCCTTTCTTTTCATTACTTCTTTCCCGCACCCCCCCCCCCCAACCACACACCACCCCAGCCTCCCAATGGCTCTCTAAAGGAGAAATGCAAAGAGTTATTGCTTTTTAATTACAAGTGCTATTGTAACATCTATAAGGAAGAACACTTTAAGCTTAATTGAGACCAAATGTGAAGTTAAATTAAATGAATAACTAATTAACGTAATGCTCCTGCATTAGCCCCAAGTGAGTGCTGAGGCCCAGAGAGAAGGCAGGTAGCAGGCTTGCGGGGGAACGGGTCCGAGCACAGAGCTGAAGCAGGGCAGGGAACCTGGGACCTGGGAGACGAGGGCAGAGGGACAGATCTCAGGGCTGGGGTTTTTCCACCTTTGGTGTTTCCCCCAAACTCCCTCCCACAGCCCAAGTCCTCATTTCTGAGCCAGGCATTGAGCTCCACAAGCCTTCTGCTGATCGCGGGTGCCATGCCTACCCTGGGCCCAGGCACCAGCTGGCACCTCTTGTTTCTTTTCCAGTCCCCATGCTGCACTTGTAGGGGCTTGCTCTATATTGGCATTAACTCCCTTCCTCTTCCAGGTCCCCTCCAGACCTTATCAAACTGACCACCTGCCCAAGTCCCAGGCATTCCTCCTTCTGACACCTTACACATTCTTTCCTCCTGCCCCGGGATCACCCACCCTCCGGCCCCTCTCCCTTCAGGCATAGGGAGGGATGTCTCCACTCCAGTCACTACCTCCAGTGTTTTTCTCCTATTGTTTTCATATTTCTCACTTACCCCTCCCCCAGACAAGCTCCTGGGTTGGGGGGGAGTGTGTTGACAACTGACTCCTCTCCCTTCACACCAGTCCTTCGAGGTAGGCAAGGGTAGGACTATTTTCTCTCCATGAGGACACAGGCTTAAAGGTAGCCAGTGGTGGGGCCAGGGAAGCGGAAGTCCCCCACCACCAGAGGAGGTCTCCCAGGACTCCTACCCCGACCTGGTGCGGTGGAAAGAAGGCCGAAAGTTGGCTAACGAAGCACCCTCTGCTCCCGCCTCCCCATCTGGAAGCAGGACCGGTGTGTGGCCCATGCCAGGCTTTGCCGGGGGATGGTGGCACCATCTAGCGTCTGCTCTGAAAGAAGCATCTGAGAATGCTGGACGTAAGGCCTGGCCCTGGGGCTCCCGAGGACAAGGTCCCTGACTGGCTCCAAGTCAGGGTGAGCGGCAGGCAAGTCGAAGGCTTACCGGTGTGTCACCGCAGCAGTGGGCGCCACCTATCTCAGTGCTGCCCTGGCCCAGGTGTCCCAGTGAATGTGACAGCTGTACCTGGTATGTGGCTCCAGCTCCCCATTTGACTGGCGGGTCATCAGTGTGGCCATGAGCATCTCCCCAGGGAATGCCCGCTGTAAGCAGCCCCAGTACCCGAACCCTGTGGTCCCGGGACCCCAACAACCCATGCGACTGGGCCAGGCCCTAATAAGGGCGAGCACAGGCACAGTGGGCAACAGGAATCTGTACTGTGCTGATGGGTGGCTCTGGAGGACAGGGAGAAATGCCAAGAGCCGGCCTGGCAGGCAGCATTCCAGGATTGGGGCGGGGGGGGGGGGGGCTGGGATAAGTACATGGGGAACATGGGGGAGAAAAGGCAGGCTGCAGAGAGCTCCAGGCATCTACACATGTGACAGCTGCGGGAATGAACCACACAGCCTTCTTTCCTGCTAGTCTCGTCGCACTGGTGCCTGTGCTCAGGGCAGAAGTCCTTGCTCTGTGTCCACCGTCTGCTCCGTTCCTGGAGTAGGGCTAGCAAGCAGTGAGCACTCTGCAACTACCATCCACACACTGGTGTTTTCAGTCATGCCTCCCTCCCTCCCCAGCACTGCACTGGTGTTTGCTCTTCCCCTGGGGACGCAGAGGGCTGGCAGGAGACTGAGGCAAGGGAGGCCTTCACTCTCCAGGGCGGCGCAGGCCCAGGCCCAAGCCCAAGAGTGATGCCTCCCTAACTTTTGCACCATTGGCACCTCCCTTGCGTCTCCCTAGTCCTGGCCCCGGAGGATATAGCAGTAACACTTTAATCGACTCAGGTCAGGAGTTAGAGACAGAATCAAATGCAAGGGAGAAGAGGTTCCAACGTGGGGGAATACACGAGAAAACCGGCTGGTGGATGAAGAAGCCAAGTGAGGCTGGGCAGCTCCGAAACAGGGTCAGAAATCCACCGACAGGTACAGGCTGGTCACAGAGGTTCAAACTGAACACGGGAAGGAGAACGAACACACCTTTGCCAAGCCTTGGTCCATGTCAACCCTCTGCCTTAGGTCTTGGAATCTGAACAAGCTAGAGTCTGAGCATATCCTCCCCTTAGCAAGCTGGAGACACCGCTCAGCTCTGATCCCCATCCTTTCTGCTTGCGGCTTCCAGAGCGCAGGCCCTTGAGTCTTCCATTCCCCATGTTGGCGGTCCCTTCCCATGGAGAATCGCCTAGCCCCTTAGCAGCCCTGTGGGCTGGCTGGTGTTAGGTCAAGAGGCTTCCATCAGCCATCGCTGGCAGTTTCCATAGTCTTGCCCCCGGTGGCGGGAGGGGGAGAGCTCTTTGGGAATCAGCTGGGGCCCTCCGTGCCTCTCTTCCAATCAAGGCCTCATATTTCTTTATACCTGCAGGAGAGAGGGGCAGTGGAAGAGAAAGTGAGGCACAGGTTAATAAGCCAATGGTCGGAGCAGGGAAGATGGGTTTGTAGGGTCCCTTAATAATTGCCTCTCATCCCTATTCTCTACCATTAGGGACCCCTCTCACCTCTTCAGCAAGCCAGGATAATAGCGAAAACCTTACAATGTTTGTACCGCATCTGACAGTTTTACAAAGCAGTATCACATATCCCGTCTCATCGCAGCCTCCTATCGATCTTGTCGGGTATTTAGGGATAAGCATCTCCATGTTATACACATAAGGATGTGGAGGCTCAGAGGATACGCCCAAGGTCTTATAAATGAAAGTGAGCAGAGAAGTCAGGATTGCCCAGGGATTTCTGGTTCTAGGCCCAGTGCTCCCTCTACCCTAGTACGTTCCTCCGCTCCCCCACACACTGGCCTTCTGCAGACAAGGCCCAGCCTAGGATGGCAGCAGTACAGAGCAAAGCAGACTCTGCTGGGACAAGCTGAAGGCCTTAGGCACATTCCATGAGTTCTGAGCCTCTCATCGAGAGATCAGAGAACCAACCTCACGGTTGCTGAGAGATAAGTGGGGATGTCTGAAGTCAGACTCAGTTCCAGGCACAGAGCAGATGCTTACCAAGTATTCATTCCCCTTTCCTGCTTCCTTCTTCCTCTCCCAGCCTCCCCTCAGCCTGGCCTGGGGAAGGCAGAAGGGAGGAGCACCGATCCCCTGCCCCTTCCTCCAGGGCAGGCAGATAGATACTCTGCTAATGCCTCCTGCTCTCAGTTCCTCTCCCCCTGAACCTGGAAGATGCCATCCTTAAGTGGGAGTGCTTCCCCAGAGACGATGCTGGTCACCATGACCCCAGGGGCTTCTTCCACACATTTACCATCTAGGACCAGGTCCACGGCTCCGGCCAGCTCATTAGCCAGAGCCTCCTGCTCAAAAGGAGTGCCAGAAAGGCCAGAGAGAGCATTACCCTCAGCACCAGCACACGGCCCAACCTCTTGCTGCCTCTGCCTCAGCCACTAGCCTATCTGTGCGGCCTCCACACCCGCCACCACTGGGCAGTACAAAGAGAACACACCAGGCCAGCCACCGAGACTTGATCGGAATTTTCTCCCAGAGGCTTTGATTGATAGTTGCTTTTTTCTGTACACCCCAGGCAGAGGGGCCAGATGATCTCGGTTTCTGAACTTCAGGAGGTACGTACGGCTCAGAGTCCGAGTTCAGAGGGAAAACTATTTCCCTGGATCCTGCCTCTGTCCTCGGGGTACATCCAAAGCCCTAAGGAGAGGAGTCTGCCAACCTCTGTGGCAGCTCAGGCTCCTTAGGAAACAGATCCCAAGCACCATGCTCTGCTCGGGGAGAGAGTCTTTGGAGTTGGCCCCCAAGAAAAACAAAAAGGAAGTTGGAAAAATCACAGTGGAGGAGAGAGGATTTGCATGCAGGCCCCATTCTAATGGCACATTAGTCACCGACTTGAAGAAAATACTCACAAAAGTCATGGGACTTGAGGAAAATACTATCGCGGGTGGGTTAGGGCCAGACTAGAGCTATGGAGACATATGGGGACAACAGAGGACACATTAGCAGGGCTGGGGGTAGGGGTGGGGGGGCCACGGAGCACATCCAGGGTCTGGCTCCACTCTGGGCTACAGGTGGACTCAGACTGGGTGCTGAGCACCAGAGCACCGGTTTTAATGCCCACAAGAGGTAAGGTTGGGGATTCAGCTATAGCTGTCTGGAGGACTCACCCTCTGTCTCTGCCCAGGGATGACTTCCAGGCTAGGATCTCTTTGTACACCAACCGGCAGAGGAGCTGTGGGGAGTTCGAGTACCCAAGGGAAGGGAGGGAAATATTAGCAATGAACACATGGTTAGTCCCCGGTGCTAGGTGACCAGGGGGCTGGCAGGAAGGAAGGGTGTGGGCACAGTTTCACCTGGCAGGGGCTCACTCATGGGAGGAAAGTGGTTCTGACTGAAAGGCAGCTGTTCTCATGTTCCAGAGCCCCTCACGGCCAACGATTTGGACCTCCCGGGTTCTAGCCTGGCAGGACAGGACATTCACTCCCACCAGTGCCCATGTGTGTACCCCAAGAACTCGTACCAAGCAGGCCAGGATGTCGGCAGAGATGAGCATGTAGAAGACATTGTTCCAGCCTGTGGGTGAAATAAGGCCAGCCAGGAGGGGCCCCAGAGCCGCACCTGCAAAGAACACAATGTCAGAGAAGGGAACCCAACAAGGGGCCCTGAACCTCCCTGCCCACCTGTGGGCAGCATTCTAAGAAATGTGCTAAAAACAAGGCTCAGGGCTCAGCTGCCAGGAGCCAAAAGCTAGAGTCACAGACCTATGGACCCAGTGCCGTCGATGATGGCCGTGACGGTGGAAAGTGCCTTTGCGTTGCCTTTCAGGCTCTGGTGAGTTCCCTGGGGAGAGAGAATGAGAATGGAGCGGGGAGGCCCAAATGGAGAGGCAGCACCAGGCAGGACCAGGGCTGGGAGTGGGGCTAACTTGGGGAAAGGCAGCAATTGGGCTTGGAGTTGAGAGAAAAGGCCAGGGGCCGATGGCAGATTCTGAAGGACTTTGAAGATCTCATATGCCAGGATCTCTGTGCACTGGGAGGGGGTAGGGATGTTGAGAAATGGATCTGGAGCCCCCAGGCCCTGACCAAGCCCCCAGAGTCGTCCCCGGCCCCAGGGGGGCAGCCCGCTTACCAGGTCAGCAGAGACTGCAGTGGTGATGAGCGCATAAGGGCCATTGACCAAGGCCCCACAGATGATCAGCATTACTGAGGCAGTAACAGAGACAGCTGGTTAGGGATGAGGGACCGCCACCAGCCCCAGCCCCAAAGCAGGTGAGACCACCCCCTCCAGGCATCAGGCTGAGAACCTCCACTTCCCTGTGCCTCCCACCGATGTCCCCAAGCCAGCTTCCTGGGGTCCCCAATGCAATGCTTTTCCTGTGGGCTGCCAGGACTTGAATTCACGCCCTCACCTATGGAGTTGATAATCCCACTCTGACCAATGAAGTTATACAGGAACATCTGGGAGGGGACAGGGGAGAGACAGTCATGCCCAGGCTTCCCCATGGGCTGCCTGGGTTAGATGGAGCCCAGAAGTCTGGCACACTCCCTCCTGCCAGGGAACCTCAGAGGTCACCTTACTCCTTTTCTTTCTCGAACCCAGACCTCTTGGTCTTTAAATGTCCCAGGGATGGAGGGTCCAACACATGGTAATATACTGTTGCCCCTTTTTTCACAAAGATTCCTCTCTTACCTAACCTTAATTTCCTATACTCTCCTTGACCAAGAACTTTAGCAGCTGGCCTCCCCTTTCTCCACCAAGACCAAGCCGTCGTTAATCCCTTTCCAAAATTCTCATTCCAAATCTCTTTCCTGTGTTCACCCTGGCTTCTCCCCCGCCCCTGGGTGTGCACAAGGATGGACACACACGCAAAGAGACAGGCGTGTGCATAAATGCCCGGGTGTGCACACATTTCAACAGCCCGCACGAGTCCACGTGAGCACATGTGCTTCACTCTTGAGGTTATACACACCATGGGGGCAGCCAAGATCAGCATGATGCAGCAGGTGGTGGCCCTGCCATTGGTGTAGTCAGAGATGAGCCCCGCCATGATGCCGCCTAGAACACAAACCAACTCACACGTTGCTGCCCCAGGTATGGCCACAGCCTCCCACTACATGGCACCCCAAGCTTTGCCCCATCCTCTACCCGGTGCTAGCTTGGGCATCCAGAACCAACAGAGCTTCCCCCTCTCAAGCCCTCCTGGCACCCATTGCTCATGAGAAGATCAAACTCAAGAGCCAACTTTCTTAGGGCCACCCAACTGGGCAGGAGCTGCCCAGGTCATGTCGCATTGGCCCTGTCCCGTCCTTCTGCACCCCCACAAGAGAAAAGGAGAATGAAGCCTGAGGCAGAACAGGGAAGGGCCTTACCCATGATGCCACCAACATCGAAGAGGGTAGACAGGTCCCCAGCCTGTTTGGCATTGAAATGAGCTATGCAAAATACAAACATGTGGTCAGACCTGGGGGCTCGGAGCAAACGTCCTGGAGTGCCACTGCCATAAGAACCCCTATAGAGCACCTGATTCGGTCCACTTCCTCCTTTTTCAGATGAAGGAGTGAAGACTCACGGGGAAGTCATTGGCCAGGGTCACAAGTAAATTTGCAGCACTTTTGGACTGGATACCCTTTCTGCCCCTCCATCCCATCCTGTAATTCCTTCTCCCCCTGCAGGTTGGCCTTGACCCCTTGGAAAAGCCTTCCCCTGAAAGCACTGGGATCTGGCCCATAAGAACCCTGTCCCACTGGGCCACTTTTTACCCTGGGGACACAACTCTCACTGAGCCGCAGCTCAACCAGACACATTCCTGCTCTGCTCCTGAACAACCGGCCTCCTCTGCCAGGAGCCTTCCCACCCATTTGAGGCCTCTGCTAATAAACAGAGCCAGGAAGGAGACTCACAGGCAAATGGGGACCTCAGGTCTTAGCCCTTGTCCTAGGATTAGAAAAAGGAATGTCCAGAAGCTTGAGTTGTAGCTTAACCCTCAAGGTTGACTCATACAAGGCCACAAAACAAAGAGTCACAGTGTCCACGGAGCCACCCTGATGCTCTACTTCTATCTTTGAGAGAGGCCCTATGACAGGGCTGTTGGGCAAGATATGAGCTGGGATTTGGCCTTGCATAATCTGGCCTTGCAGCATCCTGTTCAGAGCAAGTACGGTGCTTGTAAAGCAGCCTTGGCCCTCCCACAGGGCTTGGAGGGAGCAGCAAAGCCCTGGAGCAGAGGGCCTCAGCCCTGCAGGGCTCTGCAGTCAGGGGCAGGGGAGAGGGGGCCCAGAGGAGGGCAGTGCAGCTGACCCAGGCACAAGCCATCCATCCCAGGAGGCTCCCGGCAGCCCCTGGGGTGAGAAGAGCAGGCGGTGGGTAGCTCACTAGGCCCTCTTCCTGGGGTTTGGGGAGGCATTCAAAGGCAGATCCTTCCTAGCACCATCTATCCACTCATCTGGGAGCCAAGCAGGCCTGAGGTGGGTGCTCCTGTACTTAAGGCTAGAGAAGTTAGGCAGGATTACAGAATAAAACTTGGGTGTTCCTAATCTCCAAGGAGGAGAGATGGCTGGCATTGGGGTCTCCGAGGCCGTGTACAAGGTCTAACTTCCTACTTAACCAAATTTTTTTTTAAGTCTCCTTTTGCCCTACGAGAGGTTCAGCAGACATCCTGCCCATACTCTGGAGTCACGCACATCCCATGACAGGTTTCCTCTCCCTGCCAAAGATGGCCTTGGCCTCCTCAGAGACCCCCATCCTCACCTCTTCTTCCCCTTTACTTACCCACATTGAAGATGTAGAGGGGCAGCCAGTAGAGGAAGGTGTAACTGACCAGCTTGGCAAAGAGCAGACACAAAGAGAACTCGACCACACCCTGGAGAGCATAACAGAAGGCATGAGGGAAGAGATACAAGAGATCCCTGGCCCAGGGTAGCCCCAGGGGCTGGCTCAGCCCCCTAGGGCTGCCACCACCTAGCCACAAAGCAACCTCAAGTACACCTCCATCCAATCCCAGTAAAAGCGATGTGCCTATGCTCCAGTGCTGTGTCAAGGCAAGCCTCCCATGTTACTCCCCCCAAGTTGGCTATTCACCCTAAGCATCTCATGTAAAGAAATTCTGGAAGCCATAGGTCACCCCGAGCGTCCCCCCATCTCCTGACATCCAGCAGAGAAATCTAGAGAGCCTCTCTCTTCCCTCCGTCCCGCAAGCTTCTCACCGGGATCCGGAGCGCCCCGAGGAAGCTGATGGCGGCAGGCTGAGTGCTTGGCTCCTTGGAGCATCTGGCGGGGGTCTCCAGGCTGCTCTCCTTGTTAGTGTAGGGACCACTCCCAAGGTCCTCAGGGTTGTGCTGGTTCTCTTCCAACCCATCCTGAACAGAGATGAGCCCTTGCTGTGAGCACATTTGCGTACCGCCTCCCACCAGCTGGAGGTATAAGCCACGTGAGAGGTAGGGGTTCCCAGGCTGGAAGAGGTACGCGCCCCTCTCCTGGACTGAACTACCATCCGGCGAGGCCCAATCAGGCTGTCGGGGAGCCAACCTGAGGGCCTGACACTGAGCCCGTGAGGTAACCCACTGAGCTCGTGGGTGCACGAGCCCCTCCTCCAACTCCCTAGTCCCCTCTGGGACCTGTCTCTGAGGATGGATTGGCAAGGTGGGGGTCGGGCTGGGGGCACTCACGCTCGTGTGGTGCTGAGGAGGCGTGCAGTCCACATCTTCGGGGTCTGAAAAAAACAACCCGCTAAGAAGCTTCCTGGTGGGCCAGCCCCCGCTCCCTAAGGTGGCCAGTCTACTTCCCAGCGCGAGAGAGCCTGCAGCCCAGGCTCGAGAGACACATTCTAGGCCTGGCTCCCCTAACAACCACCTGGGTCACTACTGCCTTGTGGACTTCCGTTCTCTTGCTACAAAGTGGCCACCCTGCCCGGCCTAGCTCTGTCTCCGAAGGCTGTCAGGGAATGGGGAAGAGGACAGGGAATGGGGAAGAGGACAGCGGATGGGGAGTGTCCCGTCACCCCCACTCTCCCCTTCTCACACTTCAGAGTCAGCTGGCACTTGCCGAGCACAACTACAGGCCGTGCGTCCCAACTGCACGTCTCACTGACACCTTAACCAACCCCCAACCCTAGGAAGTAGATGCTATTATTCTTAATTTACGAATGAGAAAACTGAGGCCCAGAGAGGTTGTCTGTCCCGGGCCACATACAGGTCCTCCAGCTCCACGACCAGTAATCCTCCCCCTCGAGCCAGCTGCCTTCTCTCAGACCCCAAGAGGAGAAGTGGGAGGCTCAGTTCTGAGCCCTGTGGGGAGGGAGGGGTCCGCTCACATTCGATGAGGAAGAGGAAGGTGATGACACCCATAGCAGCGGTGATGATGCCAGGCACCACAAACGACAGGCCCCACTGCTCATTCACCCAGATGCCAGCGATCAGGGAGCCCAGGATGTTGCCCACAGACGTGTGTGAGTTCCAGATGCCCATGATAAGCCCCCGCCTGGAGGGGAGGGAGCAATGGCAGGGAAAGGAAGGGGAGGAGAGTAAATAAATAAATAAATAAATAAATAAATAAATAAATAAAAAATAAGTCAGAGAAGCACAGGGTTCATCACAACTGCCCTGGCCAAGTGCAAAACGCTGGCTGCCTCCAGCCTCCAAGCCCAAAGACAACCAGTCAGGGAGGAGGCGGAAGGCTTGCCTAGTGTCAAGCAAGTGACAGCAAGGCCTGGGGTCCTGCTCCCCTCTGCCAGCAACCAGAGGCAGCACACGTAGGGGCTTCCAGATGGAGCTCTCCCTGTCCTGAGGACATCAAGCCCCCCCACCCCCACCCCCACCCCCTTATTCTATGGCTGCTGGTCCTCCATCAGGGCCACTCTGCCTCCAGGGGACATTGGCAAAGTCTAGAGATTTTGCACTGGCCCAGCCCCAGGTGTGCTACTGGCATCTAGTGGGTAGGTGCTGCTAAACCCCCTACAGTGTGTCAGGTGGCCCCACAGCAAAGAATGATCCAGGCCCGAATGTCGGTAGGGCTGAGCTGGACAATCTCTCTGCTCTAGAGCAACATTTTTTTTTTTTTTTTTTTTTGCACGAAAGCCAGTTCAAGTACAAAATAATAATAACAACAACAATAATAAAGTTTTAACAGTCTCCATTTTTATCTTCATGCAAGATGAGAATTTGTCTGTTATGAAGCGAAAGCATAACTAAGGTCGCCTGTTTTTATGGATTAAAACCTTATCAAGGAGCAAATCAGCACTGCTTTTTAGTCACCAAATGGAACTAAACGTGAAAGTCAGCAAGACAGACACAAGGTTCTAACCCTTCTCCTTGAAATTATACCGGGACCGTGAGTGACCTCCTCACTCCCCGCAGCCCTCCCAGGGTAACCCCCCTCTCCTCCTCCCTCGCCACACTCACTTCCCCTTCCCGAACCAGTTGCCAACGCAGGTCACCACAGAGGGCCAGCCTGTGGTCTGGACAAGCCCATTACAGATCTGCAGGGAGACCAGAAGTTAGTGGGACAGGCCTGGGCCGGGCAGCAAACTCCCAGCTCTGACCCCTCCCAGGCCAAGGGGCCTCCACGGCCCGCACTGCAAGTGCCCTCTTCCCTCACACACACCCTAATGCCACAGGTTGGTTTCTCCTCTGGCCCAAGATCCTTCCCTGCAGAGACCGAGCCCCTCAGGCATCTCAGGGACCTCGGGGTAGTGCTCAGTGCAGACTTAGGGAGGATCTGTGTGATCCTGAGAAGTGGGAAGTAGGACCCCAAGGCTCAACAGAGGAGCACTGGGCTGTGAAGAAGTTATCCCCAGCCCAAATCTGCCACCACCTGGGGGTGTCTGGGAAGGACTAGCAGCCTCCGCAATCCTTCCCATGATGGAGCAGAGGTCTGAATGCAAGATGGAGGCTCGTACCTGGATGAGCACAAAGTACCAGAGCATGTGGATGTTCCAGAAATATCCTAGGCCAAAGAGCGAGGTGAAGAGGCCACTGAGCAGCATTCCAGCTGAAAGGTAATAACGGAGGGGGAGCCGCTCCCCAAAAATCCCGCTGGAGAAGAGAGAGTAGGATTTGTGGTTAGTCACCATCTGCACTCCTCACCTCTGCCACATACTTCCTCCCCCGCCACACCACTGACACAGCTCTGGCCCAGGTGACCGCCAATGACCTCTGTGTTGCCTGCCACACGCCAGGGATGCTCTCCGGCCTCCGCTCACTGGACTTCCCTGCCTTAGCTGCCACTGCTGAACATGCTCCTTGAAGTGTCTCCGTGGCCTCCTCCCCTCGCTCTCCTTGGCTCACCACTGGACATTTACTTTCCCTGGGGCACAGTTTCCTGCATCAGTTTTATGGTTGTAACTACCACCTAGATATAAAATAGCTCCAACCACATATTTTCCATCCTGATCTCTCACCCTGCAGGATCACACCCAGGTGCTTTCTGGACATCTTAACTTGGGTACCCCCAAAACATCTGCAACTCAACACTCTGAACTCTCCCTCCTCCTTCCCCACTCAGTCCCTTGGCCTGAGCCCCTCTTCTGAGTGAGTATCTTGAGCCCCTCCAGCCAGAGACCATGGAGCTTCCTGCTTCCTGCCTCCCCTCCCATGCCTCGCAATTCAGCCTCCAAGACCCTACCTCTTAAATAGTTCTCCAGGACATCAGCTCTCTTCAGCTCTATTACTGCTGTTCTAACTCAACTTCTCAAAGCTCATCTGGGCCATTGTCAAATCTGTTCCTAAGTGTGAGTGAGCAGGCCTTCAGTCTCGTCCTCCATCTGTACTATCTTCCATCATGCCCAGAATGATCTGTCTGAAATATCTGGCTATATCCGAACATGACACCCCTGGGTACCACCTTCAATGGCTCTCCTGTGCCCGCATCTGGCACACAACAGCCTGGCTCTTCAGCCCCATCTCCTGCCACTGCTTCAAATTTTACTCTGTTATTAAAGCTGTTAGGAGTACACCCCCAGTCAGATCGTGCTGTTTCCCACCTGCCTTTCTTTGCCCATGCTAGTCCTTCTGCCCAGCTACTTCTCCACTGCTCTTCCTCAGTATCATCTCCTTCCAGAAGTCTTCCCTAACCCCTCTTCTCTAATCCCAGCTGGCATGAGGTGACTACCCCTGAGCCTCAGAGCGGCCTGTAGCCACCTCCCTCAGAGAGCCACCATACTGGTTTGTAACCAGCTGCTGATGAGTTGGGCACCTCCATTAGGCTGTGAGCCTTTGGAAAGCAGTACCCTACCTTTTCATCTTTGGTCCCTGGCAACAAACACCAGGATTGCTATGTAAAAGCCACGCTCGTTGGGCTAATTTAGGCCCAGGACAGGAGAGTGGTATTCCTTGCCATCTCTGTGTGCAGGGCTACCTTTGAAGGATCCCAGTTCAGGACAAGCCGTATTTGTCCAGCCACACCACCACCACTGTCATCTGAGAGAATAACCTCAGAAGGAGCATCCAGGAAAGACTTTCGAGGAAAAGAAGAGTCTGTCTGCCAGGTGACGGAGGAGGCCGGGTGACCATGGTAAGGAAATGAAGATGGCCAGGGGTTGGTGGTATGTGCCCAAGTCTTGGTCTCATTTCCACCTGGGGGGGCGGGGGGCATCGGCTTTTTCACTTCAACCCTGCTGCCCGCAGGTTCGTCAAGGGGAGGCAGCAGCTCTGATCCCCCCTGACTCGGGGACAGTCACAGGCTCTGCCAGTCTCTTACCTGATAAACATGCCGATGGCATAGGCCACAAGGAAGGCATTGTCCACGGCCCCCAGTAACTCCTTGTAGTTGTTCTTGTCTGAAAACAGATGGCAGAGACAGAAAGCTGGTGCTTGGCTGCCCCTGCAAGAAGTCCTTACCGGCACTGGACAAACTCTTCCTGGGGAGGGGAGCTGGGGAGTGGGGAAGAGCAACTCGCCCTGTTCGTACCAAAGGGAGCCCAGTCGCACCACGTAGTGTCGTTGAGACTGTGGCTGTCATTAATGGGCTTGATCAGCTCCGAGCAGTTCTGGTGCAGACGGCTCTGAAAAGGCAATAGGATGCGTGGGTCAGGGGTCATCAGCAAGCAATCTGCCTCCCCAACCACACCAGCACCACTGTCTCCCCACTAGGCTCCATGCTCCTTCGGCTGGCATGACATCCTGCCTACCGTGACTGGTTATAGGCCAAGTGGCCACATCAGGCCCTCAGTGAAGGGGAAGAGGAGTCTATGAGCAGAGCCCATAGAGCCCAGGGTCCCTGCCCTCTCATTCCACCCACAGCCAGCAACACTGCTGTCAAAAGGAACACATAGGGAAAGTTCCATAGGAAGAACAACTACTGAGAATGGGGCGTGGCCATGGGAAGGGGTCATCTCCTGACTATGGTTGAAGGAATAAGGATGGTTATGGGCCAAGTTCCAGACCATTCTACCAGAGTTTATTTCCGCTGGGGCCCAGCATCTCCTGCATTCTTCCTTACCACCAGGCCAGCCTCACCTTGACAACACTGATGGGCTTCCTGGACATGTGATAACAGGTATAAATGAAGAAGGTGAGTAGCAGGATGAAGCCTCGGAACCTGCAGGAAAAGGCAGGCATCTGGGTCAGCAGGAAGTTGGCCTCAGCCAGAAGCTCAGACACGGTATCCCCACGGGACTTGCTCTGGCAACTCCAGGGCCTCAGCACCACCAACTCTCTACCTTCAGTCTCCCCTCCAGACAGTTCCTTGGACAGAGGCCAAGGGGAGGGTAGGAACAGATGCCCGGGGTCCAGGGCACTCAGGGAGCCCTATCTCTCTGGTCCCAACTCCTGAGGCTCTTCAGCAGAGCTGGCTCAGTACCAGCACCCTAGACAACACAAGTTACGCCTGCCCCTCCCCCCACCCCCAATTCTTGTCACCCCCCACACCTCTATTATCCTTTAACCTCGCCAAGGTCAGGACGCCTCTGTGTCTGCCTGTATGAGACATGGTGGCAGCGAAGTAGAATTGTTTTTAATAACAATACCAGAAATGGTGGGAGCAGGTGGGAGGCTGACACTGGAGAAGGTCTGTCTCTAAAGTGAGCTCAACTCCTCTCAACCCTTGAACACAGCAGAGACAGCACCTGCTGCAGTCCAGTTAGGGCAGTAGCCAAAAGTGGGAAATCTGGTGACACAATCCACATCCTCTTCCCAGGCCCGGTCTGGTCTATCCCACTGGACAGAAGGATCATTCTTTCCATCTGTGGCTCACACACCACATGTACCCTCTCCTACCCCCACTTCTCATCCCAAGGACCGGTCTGGAATGGAAAGAACAGTTCATCCAGGCACCACTGAAGTTTCCACCACACGCCCGGCCACTGCCCTTCTCCTGAGAGCCTGGGAAAAGGGCCTCGAGGTCCTCCTGAGTCAGCGTCTGCGCCCCTAGCAGAGCATCAGCTGAGCTGAGTCAGCCACCAGGAGCCAGGAAGTACTTGGAAAATAGACCTCAAAACGGACCCCCAACCCAGGAGAAAAGGCTAGACTTTAGGAAAGAGCCAGAGCCTTGGTTTATTCACGGTCTCATGGAGAAGGGTGGGGAAGGGTGGGAGGGGCCCTGAAGCCCTTTCCATCCCTCAGTTCCATGAACCCGAAGGGCAGGACACCGGAGGCTTACTCTGCCGTCTTTAGAGATCTGCCTCCAAACCCCAAACTCACTTCCCCCAAACATGTCATGAAGGCTACCGCTTGTGAAATACAAGGGAATTTCAGAAGAACCTGAATTTAGGTTGGGCTCCCAGGACCCTTCTTACCTCACCCTGGACTTGAGCTGCCTACCTGGGTTCTCTGACTCCGTTCTCTCCACTACCTCACAGTGTATCTTCTGAAGAGAATGTAGTTACACACCCTCTGTCACCTGGCTACACATTTTTTCAGTGGCTCTCCGTTCTGCTAAGAGTGAAGTTCCAACTATTTGGCCTGGATTTTATGCTTCTCTACAAACAGGTCCCTCTGGCTGCCAGTTTCCAAGGTAGCCACAGAGGTCCTTCAGGGACTTGAGCCTCAGGGAATGTGGGGTTACTCCAAGTGACTGTTACAGTGACTGACATCGGAAGGCTTAGTGGCCTTCCAGGTCCCACCCATCGGCATATGCTTCATAATTCCTATGAGGGACTTGTTAATAGTTCCAAGTTCAGGGACTTGTAAAATCTGGGGGAAATTCTCTGAGAAGGTGGCCTTCTTCAAAGAGTAATGGATGAAAGAAAACTATACCCTGCAGATAACCGGTCTAGTGCCCTGGCTGGGAAGCTACTTGGTTCAGGAAAAAAGCTAAAAGCTTTGAGTGATGCTTCTAATGTATTGTGTAACCAAATGCAAGTTCCTAAATCTTTTCTCCCTCTGGTTTCCTCATCAGCTGCACATGGATGATAGCACCGACCACATCTATCTCAAAGACGGGTGAACACAACATGACTCTCACCCTAGTCCCTAGGTCCCTGTTGTACCATCTTTAAGATCCCCACCCCCGTCTGCAGGGCTCAGCTGAGCCTATCCTGGCTGCTACATGGATACAGCCACTGGCCATGGAGACGAATCAGATTTCCTCTGGGTCTGAGAGATCCTTGTAGCCCCACTGAGGCTCCCGGCTCTGTTCTCTCGTGATAGGCCCAGCAGTGAGGAAGGCCTTTGCCAGCTAGAGAGCCTGGTGTTGCCTGGGAAGCCCTCTCAGGAGCTGGTGAGAGCCAACAAGGGGCCTAAAGGTCTAGCACGGTTTCCAGCCACACTGCTCTTCTCACACGCACTGCCCACTATCACTCTGCTTCAACTCCAAGCTTGTGACGTGACGGAGCAGAGACTCTGGCCTTCAGTGGCCTGCTCATGTGCTCCCTTGGGAGTGGATCCAGAAGATCCGCAGGGGCCCACACTGGTATCCTCATCTGTGAGATTGCAGCCTGCCCCCCTCCAGCGGCCTGGCCTGCCCCTTCTCCCAGCTCTGACCCCAACCTCCAGTAGAAAACCTGATGCCCAAGAGAGCAGAAGGGCATGATTCTGGGGGTAGGGGGGACAGGAGGTGGGACAGGAGGATCAAACGTGTTGTGATGCCAGGCCCGGCATGGATACCCTTTGGAACTTCCTTCCTGGACTCCAAAGAGGCAGTGGGATGAGCTCAGAATCCCATGGCTACCCGGGCAGAGCACCTGTTCACCCAATCCATCTTCACTCCACAGTCTTCCTTCCGTTCCATTCTGCTTTAGCAGCTATTCTGAGGAAAAGGCCAAGGTGCCACAGGTCAAAGGGGACTAGGGTCATCAATCAGGTGAAGGGCTGAGCTAGGCTGAGGCAAAGGCTGCCAAACTCATAGTCTCCCACAGGAAAGATGGTGATGGTCGCTTGGGCGTGAAGAAGAAGTTTCACTTCTCTTCTCTTGAACCGTTTCTTCAGAATCAAGAGGCCCCAGGAAGGGAGCGGGGAAATATACACAGCTGGCCTGGGGGGGGTGGGGTGTGAGGGGACGGATGGCAGCCCGGGTGGCAGGCCAGGCTGGGCAAACATGCTAGGCACAAAGGAACGTGCACGGTGAGGCCCCCATACTGTTCCAGGTGAGGCTGGCTGTCCCACCATCCTCTAAATCCTTGTTAGCAAAAAGTGGCACTGTGCAGAGTCCCACCTCCCCCACCTCCCAACACTGGACGCTCAGTGACTGGGCTAGATGGAGAGGCTATCGAGCTATCTCTTAACTGCTAGCTGACAGTCCAAATACTGACCTTATCAAGACTTTGCACTAGCACTTCTTCTGAGGCAAGGACAAGGAACAATGTGTCCCAAAGCAGCAAGGGGTTAAAAACAAACAAAAACCTCAAAGGACCTATTATCATCACCAGCACAAGAACAAAAAACTCCAAGAAACAGCACAGCAGGGGGATATTGGCCTTGGGAGACGGTGGAAAGGAGCCCCCTTTCCCCAGTAGCTACCCAGTCAACACCCCACCCCCACCCCCGTACCTGCATCCTGACTCCTTGCTTTGCGACCACATGGCTACCCCCCTGTAAGGCCAGTCCCTCATCAACCACTCCCGACCTCCCCCCTGCGTCAGCCAGGGGCTGCTAGTAAGGGTCTGCTCAGGTAGCCATGTGACAGGCTGGGCTGGCTGTGGCTGCAGGTAAGCTTGGCACTTGCCCTGAGGAAAGGGACTCGGTGGCCTGTCCTTGGAAGTGCCCTGTTCTGGGACTCAGCAAATCTGCAAAGGATAGAGGCTGGGAACAGTAAGAACAGGCCGATGGCGAGAGTGCCACCACCCACCCCCTGCCAAATCCCCCACTGCCACTGGGAGACACCCTGGTAGGGGGAGGCCAGCCTGGAACAGACAGCATGGGGCAGAGCCCTGAGCCAGGCCTCCCAGCACACAGGATGGGACAGGAACAGGCCACATCTGGGAGGGCCTGTCAGGACTGAGGGCACAAACCCCTCTTGGGGGCAGAAAGTCAACCCAAGGAATCCTCTACTTGTTCCCCTTCCCCCAGCTGGGTCTCAGGAGCTTGTTCGGAGAGATCAATTTGACTCAGGGCTTGGTCCCAAGATCCTTTCCAGCCATTGGCAGGTAGCCACAAGAAGCCACAGGAGTTTATAGGATAAATGAATAGATAAGATAATGATCACTTTAAGGAAAGAAGAAAGCTTTGAGAAGGAAGCTCTGTAAAGGAACCCCGAGTGCTCAAACAGAATGAAAAGACAAGGCTTTAAGCTACAGCTACAGCACAATGTTTTATTTGGGCAAGTGGAAAACGTGGAAGAGTGTGAGGGTTGGAAGGGTTTGGAAGAGGTGGTCAACGCTATGCAGACAGCACAGATGGAAATGTGCTGATGGTGGAGGAGTTGTGGTCCTGCCCAGCGATCTTCCTCTCAAGATTCTCTACGGGCCTAGCCCCACGCCTCACCCTCATCCACCGCTCTCCTGAGCATGAAGGATCCAGGGTAGGGGGCATGAGCCGGAGGCCAAAAGGAGAACAGCAATACAGCCCCTCCCCCACCACAACCCAAAGACCAACTCAAGCACAGCCAGATGGGGGAGTGGTGGGCTTCGGGGACTCTACCCCTGGTGTCCGTCCTCAATTCTGTTGTTACTTGGGGACAGCTCCACTCTGATCTCAGCATTCGGTTGGTACAGTTTGAAGAAGAAATAAGGCCTTGACAGACCATTCCAGACCAGTTCCCGGGCTCTAGGTCAGACAGCCCCGCCCAAAGCCAGGGAGGTACCAATCTGCTCAGTAAGAAGGGAAAGAGGAAACAGCAGGGAGGAAGAGGAAGTAGAAGGCAGCAATCACGAGTGGTGGTGGGGAGGGAGGGCGACCACCACAGGGTCATGTGCTCTCAACCAGCTCTGACCCTGAGGGGCCCAAGGGGATGGGGTGGGAATAGTAATTTTCCCTCCGGTTTCTCCTCCTGGATCTCCCATTCCTTTCCAGAGCGGCGCCTTAACGCCACAGCTCATTTTAAGGAGCCCTTTCTGCTGCCCTTCCCAAGCACTTCTTTGCAGTTACCAGGAAAATCAGACAAGACAGCTGCTTCGCAGCATCTGGGGCCCCTGATCTGAGGCCACGACGGAATAGGGAAAAGAAAGTCAGACTTAGACCCAAACAGGCTGAGTCCTGCTGCTTGCTGTGGCCTTGGGCAAGTTGTTTAACTCTCTAAGCCTCAGTTTGATCTTCTTTAAATAAGATAATAAGCTCCTGCACACAAGATTGTTATAGGATTAAATGAGATGTAATGGATGTGGAAGCATCTGGCGTACAGCGGGTTCTTGGGATGCATTTGAATGTCTTATGTGTCTACTAAGGGTGGGCTCTAGGATCTGGCAGTGTGAACCCTCAGCAAACTCCGGAACAAGAGCCACTCAGTTTGCAGCCACCAGGCAGCCTCGGCCTCCAGCTCCCACGGGAAGGTTAGGGTGTGGGGAAAACAGTGACGTGGGAGTTCACAGCTCCGGCCTTCCTGAAGCCTTCCTCCTCCCTGTTCCTGCTCATCCAGCCGGGCCTCCTCCCACAGACTTTTCTTCTCCTTGTCTCGAGCGGTTCCCCCTCACAGGGCCCCAGGAAATGGGCCCAGCCCCGTAAGCACCAACCACAGTCATCTCTGGCAAGGTGCCCATGTTGCCGGCTGCCCCCAGACATGCCCATGCAGACGCAAAGCAGAATTCTGGCAGGGCACCAGCCCGGTCCAGGGCTGGGATGACTCTTTCAGCCATGAACAAGTTATCCACCCCATCCTGACACAGAGGGGGAAGGGCAGTAGTATTGGCTTCCTGGGCAGAGACCTCTCAGTCTCTGACTTTTGCTTGCACACTTCCGGCTGCCTGTCTCTCTCAGCCTCGTCTCCAGGGACTGCTCCTTCCGCACCCTACGCCCCTGCCAGCTGCAGTCACACGTTGTTAGTCCTGAATAGGCAGACTGTCTTCACTTCTGTGCCTTTGCTGGCTCCACGGCCTCCAGACCCAACAAGTCCAATGCTACTTTTCCCTCCTGGCGAGGCTGGATCCATCCCTCCCTCCACAGAACTGCCCAAGCACTTAGCAATGACCAAGGGCTAACTGTATGCCTGGCACCGGGCCAAGTGCTTTAAATACCTTCTCATGTAATCTCACCCAAACCCCGTGGTATAGGTACATCGTCATTTCCATTTTGTGGACAAGGACCTGGAGCCTTTACATTTATTTATTTTTGGGAAACAGAGTGAGACAAAGCGCAAAGCTTTGGCTCCAGGATCCAAGCTCTGAGCTGTCAGCACAGAGCCCGATGCGGGGCTCGAACCCGCGAACTGCGAGATCATGACCTGAGCCGAAGTCGGACGCTCAACCAACTGAGCCACCCAGGTGCGCCAGGACCTGGAGCCTTTAAAGGGTTAAAGTGATTTGTGTGAGGCCAAAGGGCCCTGTGATCTTTCCCCTCCCTCGCTCTCACCCAGAGGGCAGCAGAAAGACCCCGGGCCTGAGCGTCTGACCGACCTGGATACAAACTCCAGCCCAGTCACGTCCCTAGCTACGCGGTGTTGGACAAGCCACGTTACTTCTCTGTGCCTCCTTATACGCATACGTTAGGTGGCGAAACGAATAATCGCCTGGCAGGGAACTACAAATAAACAATGTCTGGCACAAAGTAGTAGAAACAGTGAGCAGAATAATAGTCAATAATTAATGTGTAGTCAATGCTTAACAGGAGCCTGGAACTGGTCTGAGTACTTTACACACTGTACCTCATTTACTCCTCACGACGGTCTTGTGAGGTAGGTATTACCAGTGTCCTCACTTCACAGACAAGGTATCCAAAGCTCAGAGCCAGTCCACCCTCTGGTTCTAGTCTAGGGAGGTCTGCCTAGGTCAGCCTTCTTCACTTCTGCTTAATTGAAATGCCCTCCTTCGGGACCCACGAAGTAGTAAGTCCGAAAACTGCACACATCCTCTCTCCGGTTTGAGCCTCAGTTCCATCCAGGAAGGTAGGACCGTGTTTTCATCACTGCGGGCCTCAGAGTTCAAAATAATAATGTGCCTCCAGCAGGAAGTACGTTAACGTTTAGTGTTTGATAGAGGAGTCCAAACCTACACTCATCGGGAAAGAAGTGAAAGAACACTTACTGAGTGCCACTGGAAGTCAAGGATTTTTGCACATCATGATTATCCTCAGGAACCCACCTGGCTGGGGGGCGTCTGGATGGCTCAGTTGGCTAAAGCATCCGGCTCAGGTTGTGACCCCGCAGTGCCTAAGTTTGAGCCCCACGTCAGGCTCGGCACTGACAGCACGGAGCCTGCTTGGGGTTCTCTGTCTCCCTCTCTCTCTCTGCACCCCCACCTCGGCACATCCTCTCCCCCCCCCTCAAAAATACAATAAACATTTAAAGAAAAAAAGAACCCACCTGTTTTTTACTGATGGGGAAACCAAGGCTTAGAGAAGTTAACTGCACAGGGCATACAATTTCAATCCAGCTCAGTCTTAAATCTGGGAGATGTTGGAGAACACAGGACATTGCTGGAGTCACACTTTTAAAAGTGTGTAAAGGACACGTGTGGTTGTAGAAAGCTGTGTTATGTGTATTCGTGAGCTCTTCTAAAATGCTGGTGTGGGGGCATCTGGGTGGCTCAGTCGGTTAAGCATCCAACTTCAGCTCAGGTCATGATCTCATGGTTCATGTGTTCAATCCCTGCATCAGGCTCTGTGCTAACAGCTCAGAGCCTAGAGCCTGCTTCGGATGCTGTGTCTCCCTCTCTCTGCCCCTCGCCCGCTCACGTTCTGTCTCTCTCTCACAAATAAATAAACGTTAAAAAAAAATGTTTTAAATACTGGTGTGGGACAGGCTGTTTACCGTTATCTACCCTCCCAACCCCCTTTTCTCTAAAATGTAAGTTATTTGGTTAAAGCACATAAGTAATGTGTATGAATGAAACTCTGTTAGAAACAACAGTAGCGGATAGGTACAACTTGGCATATACAGTGATGAGATGC
Source organism: Panthera pardus (assembly GCF_024362965.1). Taxonomy (NCBI): domain Eukaryota; kingdom Metazoa; phylum Chordata; class Mammalia; order Carnivora; family Felidae; genus Panthera; species Panthera pardus. Next base: position 93,128,779 of record NW_026526677.1, read on the forward strand.
ATTTTTGTTTATTAAGAAGAAAAAAAGGGAAGTAATTCATACAAATGTAAAATGACGGGTCATTCCGGAATAAGAAAGAGGACAATGAGGGATAAAACCTGACTAGATAAATGTGTAGGTTTGTGAAAAGAGAATTTGACTTGCCTTAGATTATAGTATGTGCAAATGATGAGTCTGAACACGAGTAATTATGGTAAAATTTTGTTAAAATCTGGCACAGTTTTTATTTTATTCATACTATTTTCAAAAAGAGGCTCTAGTTCCTTTAATATCAAATATGTCAGTGCAAAAGTAGAATTTGGTTTTTGTTCTGTTAAAATGGCAAAATTTTTTTGACTATTGGTTATTGGTCTGCTCTTAAAGAGAGGTTGTAAAATGTTATGCTCTTACCTCCTGTGTAATCTGCCTACATGGTAGAATTTGTGTGTCTTCACAGAATAATTTTCCACACTTTTTAAAACAAAGATTTCCCGCTTAGGAAATAACTTAAGTTTCCTTACAATGTTACTTTCTATGTTTATTTTTTCATGTATTATTGTCACTTTCAAGTGGGTAGACAAGAACTATTTCTTAGGCACTCATGATAAGCATTCAAATGTCCTAACAACTGTTGATTTTTGCCTTCCCCAAATCAAGTCCTACGTGCAAAATAAAATTTCCTGGATATCTTTTATACCTAAAACTATCGATGAGATGTCCAAGAGGGCCCCTAGAAAATCACAAAGATTTGTGGGGTTTTTTTTTCACTTTTTAAAAAGAGAGGTGCTACAAATAATTAGGTTTATTTGATATGTTGCTACTGACCAACTGCATGAAAATAACTGTGAAATCAGAAGAGACTCAGCCTTCTCTAGGTTAAATTTCTCGAGGTAAAAGGTTATTATTTACATAAATATTTCACAAATTGCATGCTGTATGAGAAGTTTCTACAGATCTCTCAGTGCCCTCTGGGCCCATGATCTGCCACCATGTATCAGCACCCCCAGTGGTGCTTTGCCTGATGATAACAACACAGTGTTACCAGTCATGGTTTCAGTTATGATTTAAAATGTTACCTGGGCTGCAATCCTACTTTAATTTGAACCTAACATCTGCTAGGTCAGTGGTTTTCAACTCAGGATGCACATCAGACTTTCCTATGGAGTTTTATTAAAATACAGATGTGAAGGGGCACCTGGCTGGCTCAGGTGGAAGAGCGTGCGACTCCTGATCTCAGGGCCATGAGTTCGAGCCCCACGTTGGGCGTCGAGATGACTTAAATAAACAAAATGCAGATGCACAGGACTTACTCCAGACTTACTGAATCTCTTTAGTTGATATTCTTGGTACATCCTTGGTATATTATATAAATTCTGTCTCAGGATTTTTAAATATCTCAAGATTCTTTTCCTCTATAAAAATTGTGTTCGTTCATTTTTATAAATCAGGTGTCATGTTCACCATCTTTGAATGTACCTTACTACGTTTTAAGACATTGTCTGGATTTTTAATTGGCTTTATTTTGTTTTGCATATCTCAGGAACAACCAAATTTCCTGGGTAGCCACATTATTCTTGTCATGAATTCTCATCAGGTTGTTCACTTTTGAAAATTATCGTGGTAAGTTAATTCATACCTTTTAATGTCTCTGTCACCTACAGACAAATTTTTATTTTACTCTGCTGTTGCGGCTGCTGCTTCCTAAAGGCTCTTCAGTCAGCTATGGGCCAAAGGTTTTATCTCTACCAATGAAGAACTAACTGTCTCAGAAAAACACTGCACCAGGCACTTATTCTTGTGTATAGGCCTCCCATGGCACAGCTCACACATCTTTAAGAACATACCAGTGGAGGGAGTCAGGATTTCCAGAACTCGAGTGAAGAAGCAGATAGGTTTATGAGATTGCTAACCCGAGATTCAGTGGAATGAGAATTAATGATATAGGCCTAAATGAACTGATGAGGGATGGCCGTCATTTATGTCTGGAATATTGTTAAGGTTAGAGTGTTTGATGATATGTAAGGAAGCCCTTTCTATTTCTTCTTCAGCTGTCTATAACCCAAAACACTTTAGTACATTCTGGTTTTTGTAAACTGAAATGAAATACTTGCAAATATCTTATTCTCCTTACCTGACCACCATGCCCCCTAAATTCAGAAACTTTTGTTGAGTCTTCCTGCTTTTCGTAGCAATACAGTTATTAGCAAAAGTTCAGTAAGAATCCATCCTTTTTAAATTTTTTCATTTTCACTTAATTTTTTAAGCTTATTTATTTATTTTGAGATAGAGAGCATGAGCAGGGGAGGGGCAGAGACAGAGGGAGAGAGAGAGAATCCCAAACAGGCTCCACAGTGTCAGCGCAGAGCCTAATGCGGAGCTGGAGCCCACAAAGCATGAGATCATGACCTGAGCGGAAATCAAGAGTTGGATGCTTAGGGGCACCTGGGTGGCTCAGTCAGTTGAGCATCTGACTTCGGCTCGGGCCATGATCTCACGGTTTGTGAGTTCGAGCCCCGCGCTGGGCTCTGTGCTCACAGCTCAGAGCCTGGAGCCTGCTTCGGATTCTGTGTCTCCCTCTCTCTCGCCCCTCCCCCACTCATGCTCTGTCTCTCTCTGTCTCAGAAATAAACGTTAAAAAGAAAAAAAAAATTTTAAAGAGTTGGATGCTTAGCCTACTAAGCCACCCAGGTTCCCCTGTCTTTTTTTTTTTTTTTAAACCAGGATGTAATTAGAAAAATTGGTTATATAACCAAGGCTTTGCCTGGGCTGTCATATTTGACAATGATGATCGTTTAATCAGACATAACCAGCCCCATTTAAGGAACGAAGGCTGCCTGCATGGAGCCAATACTAACAAAACCCTCCCAAGAAACCTGGCTTACTGTGTTCTCTTACAGGCAAATAAGGAAGGTTATTCCCTGGCAGGCCCAGGGGTCTTAGGATATTTTCGGGGCTTCGAGTAAAGAGGAATTTGCCCAAATTTATAGGTACAGTAGGCAAAGCGTAGTGTAAAGACCAGTGTCTTGGCTTGACTTCCAATCTCAAAACAGTAAATAATACAGAGATAGATAGATAGATAGATAGATAGATAGATAGATAGATAGATAGGGGCTTTTAAAAGGCCAATCTAAGATTCCTTACGAAAACTTCTAGCAAAGCAAACTTAACAAGGTCTATATTATAGATTAACACTATTGTTGCACCTATATACATAATCAGATCAAATTTAATGAGATCAAACTCATTTTGTGATTAAGAATAATCTTTGAGGGGTGCTGGGTGGCTCAGTCGGTTAAACATCCAACTTAAGCTTGGGTCATGATCTCACAGTCCATGAGTTTGAGCCCTGTGTCGGGCTTTGTGCTGTCAGCTCAGAGCCTGGAGCCTGCTTCAGATTCTGTGTCTCCCTCTCTCTCTGTTCCTCCTCTGCTCGCACTCTCTCTCTCTCTCTCTCTCTCAAAAATAAATAAAGAATAAAAAAATTTTTTTTTTAAAAAGAATAATCTTTGAGACTATTTTTGATCAAAGCAGGGGAGACTGTAGAAAAAAAAATGTTTCACTGGAAAACTGTGTATTATCTAGAGGACACCCCTCCAATTATTGAATTCTATCTAGCCTTTCATTGACTTTGGGCTATAATTCTTTGAAGTGGTAGGAAACTGATAAGTCATACAAACTATGTGTATGAAACGACAGTCTCAGATTAATAGCCTTTTCTCCCTCCCAACCTGTGGAAAAACCAGTTTTGCCTCAATGTTCCTGACTTATAAATGGGCATGCTCTTTGGATACTTCTTTTTAAAGGTTATTTTATTTTGAGAGAGAGAGAGCGCTCACACGGGAGGGGCAGAGAGAGAGGGAGAGAGAATCCCAAGCGGGCTGTGCACTGTCATCTCAGAGCCCGATGCAGGGCTCAAACTCACGGACTGGACTGTGAGATCACGACCTGAGCCGAAATCAAGAGTCAGACGCTTAACCGACTGAGCCATGCTGGTGCCCCTGGATTTTTTTCAAATTGTGGTAAAATGCACAACACATGAAATTTACTATTTTTAAGTGAACAGTTCAGTGGCAGTAAGTACATTCACATTGTTGTGCAACCATCCCCAGCATCCATCCCCGGAACTTCTCATCTTCCCAAGCCAAAATTCCATGCCCGTTAAACACTAACTCCCTATTCCCCTCTTCCTGAACTTTTTCTTAACTGATCATAACATCTTCTGGCGCCCTCATTATGAGTAAAATAAAATCTTTACCACATGTTCATTTTTATATCCTATCAGAGTCATGTTTTCATCTTTTTCTGAAAATATCTCTTCACAATCCTAAACTCAAGAAAGATCAAATACATAACGTAAATGAGCGAAAAAGGCTGGAAGTGGTGAGGACTGTCACCAGTGAGGGCGGTCACCGACTGCAAAGCACCGTGGGTGATCAACCATCCCAATTTGCCCAGGACTGAGGGGGCTGGGTATGTAGGGTTTTCCATCTAAAATTGGAATAAGTCGGTCATCTTAAGAGCACCCATGCTCTGGAAAGGTACTCCTCAACCCCTAGTAATATAATCTGAGAATTTAGGCCTGACATCTGTTTTTCCAGAGGAGCCAGGAATCTGGGTATGTCAAATTCTACAATTTGTAAATGATGGCAACTAACCTACTGTTAAAAATAAACACGGTGCAGACCCCCCAAATCGCTCCAGTGGTGGCCTCTGATGAAGAGGGGGTTGAAGGCCCTCCACCCACCACACACCCCAACATGTTGTGGCCTCCACAGCCTCCCCCTGTTTGGTCAGGAGGAAAGCTACTGCGGAAGCCCCCGCACTCATTGTTGGGGTGCTAAGGGGCGGCGGAGATCAGAGAGGTATGCCCTCCCCTGGTATGTCCCTTGGGGCCTGGACCCCCTCCCCCCGCCCCCCCAGGTGAGGTCCCAGGACCACTGAGTTCTGGCTTTTGTGTTATTCAAGGAGTAGGAGACAACAAAAGGGCCCCTCAAAACTCCAGCTCCCCGGGCCTCCGTTCCCCGGCAAGCCAGCCCAGGCCAGGTGTGAGGCTGGCCCCGGAGCGCCCCGGACGCAGGCAGCTGCTCCCCCTGCCCCGGCCCTGCTCACCAGCTGTCCCTGGAGAAGGCGCGGAGGAACCAGACCCCCGGGGCCAAGGCAGACCGCATCGCGCCGGCCGGTGTCCGAAGCGGAGAGGGTGGCCGAAGGAGGGGACGGCGCGGGGCGCGTGTCCTTCGCTGGCAGACTGCCGGGTTTAAATGCCCCGCGGCTCGGCCCGCCCCGGCTCCGCGGCCGGACGCCTGCAGCCCCCGCCCCCTTGCACCTGAAGGCCCTCGGGGTCGGGCGGCGCGCAAACCGCCCGGCCAACCTCCTCCGGCACCTGCATTTTCTCCCGCTCAGTCTCCGGGCTAGGGACCGAGCGCCCTCAGAGAGTCTAGGAGCTCCTCCGTCGGCCTTTGACTTTCTGCTCACTTCCCGCCTGGGCACCGAAAGCGGCGAGCCCAGACTAGCCAGCTGTACGCGACCTTCCGTCCGCCCGCAGCCGGTTCCTGAAGCGCCCTTCTCTCCCGAGGAGCGGCTCCCGACACACACCGGGAAACTGAGGCACGCTGGGAAACCTGACACCCAGTGGTCCCCAACATTACACTGACCTGAGTTGGGGCGCACCCTCAGAGCAAAGGAGGTTTTCAGGGAGCTATGATGTTGGCCCAAATATATCTCCCAGGCCTGGCAGGGGCTTCCTGTCCCACTCAGGTTCCAGCTGTGTATTGAGCCAGGCAGGATTCTAGCATTCCCCTTCCCCAGAAGGACTGGCCTTCCACGCACTCTTGCGGGGATAATCTTGCAGCCATTCCTTCTCTCCCTTCTGGAGGCGAGCAGCCAGGCAGCTGCTGTGTGAAGGAGCACAGAATTCTGTGCCTTAAAAGTGCTCTGCAGGTAGCCTAAAGATTTCCAGGGTATGTTTCCATCTCTAAAGAGAAGACATTGTGGGGTGAGCCACCTGGGTGGCTCAGTAGGTTAAGGGTCCGACTTGGACTCAGGCCATGATCTCGAGGTTGGTGGGTTTGAGCCCCACATGTGGGTCTGTGCTGACAGGTCAGAGCCTTAAGCCTGCTTCGGATTCTGTGTGTCCCTCTCTCTCTGCCCCTCACGCTCCCCAACTGTCACCCTCTCTCTCAAAAATAAATTTAAAAACCATTAAAAAAATTTTTTTTAAAGAAGATATTGTGAGATCTTTGGATACAAGCCCACAGGTGAATTGTACGGGGCGGGGGGTGGGGGGGGGAGAGAGGAAGCATTCACTTGGAAAATAAAGTTGTTAATAGAGCATAAAATAGAAACGGGTCTGTGCAAATTGGCTTCAGCCCCAACACCGCACTGCCCCCAAGTCCTAGGGGTGGCCAGACCCTACGCGCAAGGTCAGCAAAAGAAGGCAACAATTCCACCAAACAGGTCAGGGCCCAGAATGAAGGGCCTGGCTGTTCCCAGCCCTAGAATCAAGCAAAAAGAGGGTAAGCAGAGTTGTGAAACCCTGTTGATGCCAGGCAGTCAGAGGCTGAGGTCTGGTGGCAGAAATGAAGACAACAAGGAGAGGACAGGAGGTAAAGGGGTGGAGAGAAAAGAGGAAAGGAGGCGGAAGGAGCCAATGCTAGATTAGGTACAGTACAGAGAGGTGAAACACCAACGGGAGAGCATAGCAAACAGCAGCTAACTTAACCCCCAATTATACCACTCACTATGCCTAGATGTCCGTTCATTTCATTCTCACAAGTCAGTGAGATGGGCATTATCCATCTGGGATCCATTCTGGTTTACCTGGGATAATCCCAGGAGACACCTGATGTTTCAGAATGTATGACAGACCAGTTCTGGGGTCAGCAACACCCAGTAGACATTAGGCCTGAATGAAAGCAGGTTAAGGGGTAGAAAACAAACTAGAAAAATGAGCTGATATCCCCAGGAAGACAGCTACTTGTTCCTAAGGGACTAAAGAGAAGGATAGAGTTGAAATACAAATGAGCCAAGGAAGCCGCTGAGTTACTCGATGCTATACGGGAGGAGAACATGGACATCACTTGAGGAATGGAGGGGACCATCTCCATGGCTCCAGAGGTGCCACCCAGTCTTCAGTGGTGTGGAACATCTCTTTTGATTTCAGACAGTAAGAAGACAAGTAATAACTCTCATCACTGCTCGTTTCACATGCCTCTCAGGAGACATGGTGTTTGTGCCTCTTAGCGGACCATGCTTGCCTGGGGCTGGAGCTCTCAGAGAGACATTACTAATATGCCCTCGTCGTGGTATGGCTAATGTGCCCGGAGTGCCAACAAGTAGCTGGGAGCCGGGCCAGTCCTGAGATAGTCTTTGCCTTGTTCCAGTTCCTTCCCTGTGAGTTCCAGCCACATACTCCTGTTCAGGGGCCAGGATGGCAGCTTGGTAATGTCTTTGGTAATAATAGACTCTTACCAATGTCCCTTACTTGCTCCTGTGGGTGAGCGGGACAATCTCCTTATTTCCGGCAGCTTGGGGGAGTGACAAAGAGGATGTTATGGCTCAGATAATCCTTTCACTCACCTACACAAGCTCTCCACTCTTGACTCACCTTCCTGTTCTCTGGCACCCCTTACACTCCTCAAACCCTGCAGGGTGCGGACAGCAGTATCTGATGGCAATAAGAAGGGAATGGATGAGTTACTGAATCTGAAACTAAAGGAAAAGATATCTAGTTCTTATTGTGGATAGTCCTCCATCATTTGTCAAAAATGCTTACTGTGGTTTAGGGGCACCTGGGTGGCTCGGTCGGTTGGGTGTCCGGCTTCAGCTGGGGTTGTGATCTCGCAGTTCGTGGGTTTGGACCCCACGTCGGGCTCTGTGCTGACAGCTCGAAGCCTGGAGCCTGCTTTGGATTCTGTGTTTCCCTCTCTCTCTGCCCCTCCCCTGCTCACGCTTTGTCTCTGTCTCTCAAGGATAAATAAACATTAAAAAAAAATGCTTGCTGTGGTTTAGTATCATGCGCTTATAGGACAGGAGATGGCCTTTTTGTTCATCAAATGCCAGTTCTTACTGCTAGCAAGTGTCACTGATCACCCACAAGACTTTCTGGGTAGCCAGTAGGCTGTACTGGCCCTTTTAGATATGGCAACAGCATCCTCCCTGTTTTTTTCTAAGGGACCCGGAGACCCAAAGGCTGGAGGAAGCCTATGAGAAGTGCCATGAGAATAAGCCATGAGGCAACAGAACTCCAAAATCCAACCACACACATACAAGTGTTATTCTCACTGCCCTCCTCCCCACTTTTGTCTTACTAAACAGAAAGTGGCATCATTTTTTATGATAATTATTGTGAAATTTCTTGATAGAATCAAGACCCAGACCCTTGATTAATGGGGTAGGAGTTGGGATATTAGGGGACATAGAGATTATCCAACCTTTCAAAGAATCAATTTCAGGGTGCCTGGGTGACTCAGTCACGTAAGCGTCAGACTCTTGGTTTTGGCTCGGTCATGATCTCAGTTGGTGAGTTCAAGCCCCACATCGGGCTCTGCACTGACAGCTAGCTGCAGAGCCTGCTTGGGATTCTCTGTCTCCCTCTCTCTCTGCCCACCACCCCCACGCTGTCTATCTCTCTCTCTCAGAAATAAACATTAAAAAAAAATAAAGATTCAAGTTCATATTAGGCCTTTTTATTAAGATGCTGAGTATTGTAGTGAAAACAACATAGGCTTGAGACGGAGTCGATCCTAAGATATTACTACCTCTCTGAACCTCAGTTCTTTCAGCTGTGAAATGTGGGTCATAATATCTACCCTGCAGGGTGGCTGTAAGAATTAAAAATTGTGCATATAAGGGAACCTGGGTGGCTCAGTCAGTTGAGCATCTGACTTTTGATTTCCATTAAGGTCATGATCTCACAGTTTGTGAGTTTGAGCCCCACATTGGGCTCTGCGCTGACAGTGTGGAACCTGCTTGAGATACTCTCTCTCTTTCTCAGCCCCTCCCCTGCTTGTGTGCTCTGTTTCTCTCTCTCAAAATAAATAAACTTTGAAAATTCTGCATATAAAAAGTGCCTGGCCAGATTAAGTAGGTTTGGTAAGTGGAGCACTGATTATTATATGTGCATGAGATATTGCCTACAATGGACAGACACCAATGGTCACTACAAATGAGAACAAAACATAGGGGTCAAGATTGGAGTCCTTAAAAACCACCAATGAGTATAGCAAATAGGTTTGACTTGTAAATCCTTAATATCCTGTGTGTGTATATGTGTTTGTGTGTGCATGTGTATGTATATGGGTATCTGTGTATATATGACTTTACTCAGTGAAGTTATTGTAAGCATCATGATAACACATGTTGAATAATTTCAGGTTGACAAGGATGGATGTATGGGTTGAGTAAAGTGTCATAAAAAAATGAAAGAAGCTATTATTATTTCAAATATGTCAGATGCTGACATTTCACTAAAAAGAACTGCAATTAAATATCTTCTAGCTGGGGCGCTTGGGTGGCTCAGTCGGTGAAGCGTCCGACTTCAGCTCAGGTCATGATCTCCTGGTTGATGAGTTTGAGCCCCGTGTCAGGCTCTGTGCCGACAGCTCAGAGCCTGGACCCTGCTTCAGATTCTGTGTCTTCCTCTCTCTCTGCCCCTCCCCGACTCATGCTTTCTCTCTCTCTCTCTCAAAAATAAATAAACACTGGGGGGCCTGGGGGGCTCAGTCAGTTAAGTGTCCGACTCTTGGTTTTGGCTCAGGTCATGATCTCATGAGTTCGAGCCCCATATTGGGCTCCATGCTGACAGCACGGAGACTGCCTGGGATTCTCTCTCTCCGTCTCTCTCTCTGCCCCTCCTCTGCTCTGTCTCTCAAAATAAATTAAATAAATAAATAAATAAATAAATAAATAAATAAATAAATTCTTCCAGCCAACACAGTCAAAAGATAGAGACAAGCAAAGTGACCATGTACCCCAAGAGATTTTGTTTCATTGAAAAGACAATGTTCTGGAAGGGTTTGGCCAAGAAAGTTCTAGCCTTGATATAAATGGTCAAAAGTAAGGGCTTCAGTCTCTTCAAGGCAGGACTGATGGATGGTTCATACTGGCCAGAAGAATGGTCTTTAAAGGAGACTACTATCAGCTGAACAAGGAGGCGGCCCTGCTCTCAAATGGTCAACCAGTGATGGCAGCAAATATATATGAGCGTGACCTAAAAGCAGGAAAGGGAGGAGCAGATTGAGGAAGCAGTTAAATCATTAGTCTCCCAAAGTCATTTTTTGGGGGGGTATGTGTGCAGAAATAAAAAAAAAAAACAGATATGGTAATGACAAAAGTGAGGTGGCCTCAGGCAGCCTAGTCATGCAAGCTGAGGACAATTTTTGGCTGCTCTGGTATCTGGAAGTAACAAGTCACTCATCTATTCATTTAATAAACACTTGTTAAGTGTCAACTATGTGCCAGGCACAGCACTCTGCTAGAGATACATTGATAAATAGGACAGGTACTGCCCCTACCCTCAAAGGATTTACAGTTGAATGGGACAGAGATGGATAGAGACATAATTCCACCTCAAAGAGCTCCAGTAGAATAAATCAGTTCAAATAAGAAATAGCTTGCAGGATTATGTTCATTCTGCTATGGTGGCACTGAGAAAGGGTCAGATAACTGGGAAAGTCTTGAAAGGCTTCACAGCAGGTAATACAAGAAGCAGAACTGAAGTACAGCTAGGTGACTGTCAAGTAGAGAAGAGGAGACAGGAGCAGCAGAGTGCACAGGCACTAGTGTGTGCTCAACAAGGAAGCACAAAAAAGCAAGACAGATATATTTAAGTGGTGCATGCGAAATCCATGTAGCTGGAGGGTGGCATGTCCAAAGTGTGGAGCTGCAGAAGTTAGGACTGTTATACCTGGCTGTAAGATACTGAAGAGCCTTAAAAGTCCATGTTAAGGGCTTGGGATTTTAGCCTTTGGACAGGATATGATGAGGAGGGTTTTAAGGAGGGTTGAGACATGATCGGATTTATGTCCTTAGAGGAGAAATGGCCACTTGAAAGCTCTTTGTGAGATTTCTCGTTCTGGATCAAGATGGAATAGACTCAATTCTCCCTACTCTCACTAAATGCTGAAAACCCTGGGCATTATATATATATAGCAACATATACATGACTCTGGATGAGCTAGGAAAAGATCTGAGGAGAGACACAGCAGTGATTTGTCTGTGTTTGCTTTTTGCTTCATCTATCTGAACTGGATGTTGGAGAAGCCAGCCATCTGGAAGAGCCAACAGCACAAAGAAAAAGAAAAAAAGAAGAAAAAAAGAAAAGCCAGCTATATCTAGTTAAAGGATCCAGACGGGGGTAGTCTAGCAATAGCCACCCTACTCCCACCAAACACCACAGAAAACTTGGCAGCCCCTTCCCACTCCTACCAGCAAAAGCAAAGCAGGGAGCCTCAACATCCATTTGGGCCTGGCTGTAACGAGGTATCCCCCCAGCCCCACAGTCAGAGTGGTGTAAGGAAACTACAAATGGGAGGCCAGAACTTTCACCAGCTTCCAGTGGTAATGAGCACCTAGCCCCTAACACCATGGTGTTAGTGGAGGACATGTGGGGATCAGTAAGGAGGCACCCTCCTGATCCCAGGCAGGGTGATGTCAGTAGAGAGCCAGAACTCCCACTAACCAAGCGGTAATGAGGTGTCCTTCCCCAACCCCCACCAAAGGGTATCAATGGAGGCCAAGAAGAAAGCTGGATTTCAACCACCCACCTGACAGAAAGGATTAAAACCAGAACCCAACTGCATGCTATCCCTTTCTTAAAAAACTAAACATTCACTTACCATACAGTCCATTAGCGATACTCTGGGCATTTATCTCAGATAAGTGAAATCTTCTGTCCACACAAACCTGTACACAAATGTCCACAGCAGCCTTATCTGTAATGGCAAAATACTAGAAACAACCAAAATGTCCCTCAATGAATGAGGGGTTAAACAAACTGTGGTCCCCATACCACGGGACACAATTCAACAATAAAGGGAACAAGCTATTGATACACACAGCAACTTGGATAGATCTCGGTGTCATTAAGCTGAGAGAAAAAAAATTAATCTCAAATGACCACTTGCTGTATGATTCCACTTATCTAATGTTCTCGAAATGACAAAATTATGGAGATGGAAATGGATTAGTGGTAGCCGGGGGTTAGAGACGGTGGTAAACGGGGGGGGGGGGGGGTGTGCAAGTATGACTACAGGGGTAGTAAGAGGAGATCTTTGTGGTGATGGAATAATTTTGTATCTTGACTGTGGTGGTATTTACACAAATCTACACAGGTGGAAATGGCACACATAAAACTATACATACATATTGTACCAATGTCAACTTTCTGGTTTTGATATTATACTATAGTTACATAAAATATAACCATTGGGGGAAACCAGGTGAAGCCTACATAGAACCTATCTGAACTACTTTTACAACTTCCTGTATATCTGTAATTATTTTTTAAAAGTTTTGTAACAAGACAAGTGTTGGGGGGTCGGAGGGGGAGGCAGCTGTTCATCAACTTTTAAGTTCCTTCCAGTAGTTCTCAGCTTGCTAATTCTAGAAACAAGAGATGGGGAAAAAAAAAATAAGAAATTTACCTTTTAAATATAAATTCCCTCTTTTGAGAATATGCCGTAAGTAGCGGGATGAGCTGTCCATATGACTCAAGTTAACATCAAGCAAGATTTCGGTAGTGTTCCTTAGATTCCAAGTTCTTAGTTCTTTTTTTTTTTTTTTTTAAATATTTTTAATGTTTACTTATTTTTGAGAGAGAGAGTGTGAATGGGGGAGTGGCAGAGAGAGAGGGAGACACAGAATCGGAAGCAGGCTCCAGGCTCCAAGCTGTCCACACAGAGTCCGACTCTGGGCTCGAACTCACCGACCGTGAGATCATGACCTCAGCCAAAGTTGGACGCTTAAACCGACTGAGCCATCCAGGTACCACCCCAGTTCCTAGTTCTTGTCTGACGCCTTCCTCTGCACCACTGGATGGCTAGGAGATAATCTCCTCAGACAAGGAAATTTAAGCTTATGGAGAACTGGCATGCCTGATTTACACAGTGATGGTGGTAGAAAGATGAGACAGCATCTCTCCCTGAGGACTTCTCCATATGTAAAATCAAACTCCCTCTTAGCACCTGGGATAAGTGTGGAACTGCCTCCCCACCTTACACTGCTGTTCTCTTGGGTCTACAAGTGGGAACACATTTTAATGTTGTGAGGCAAACGGAATGAAACAGGGAGAACAGGTTGGACAAATAAAAATTGGAAATTTGGTTTCGAAATCAGAAGCATGTGACTTCAAAGACCCATACTTTTCACAGGCAAGGATTGAAAGGTCTTCAAGGGAAGAGTTTTACTAGCAAGTTTTTAAAAGGTCTGAATAAACAAACCAGTGCCACCCAATAAAATCTGAAGATATTCCTGCCACCCCTAGATGTCTATGGCAACCAAAGTCTGGAAAAACTCTCTTATATCTCCTTTGGCCCAGCAATCTTTTCACCCTAGAATTTCTCCACAAAACCCTTGAGTACGGCCCTCAGATCCTTGGCTCCTAGTATAATAGTGGCATGCCTTGTAAAATACATGAAGGACTGCCTGCAAGATGCAGGAATCAAGTCCAAGACTGAAATTCCTGGGACAAAGAGTCCTAATCCTAGACCTACCTTCTGAGAGGCTCTTATTCTCTGTCCCAAGTCTTCCCTTCTTAGAATCAATGTCATCTAGATATTCACCGTATGTCAAAATGGGCTCTAATAATTTCTATTTACTGATCGCTGTTTCTAAAGCTGGTTTACCCCTTCCTACCAATGAACTTGGACAGGTTCTTCCAAGTTTATAATGACAGAGTTTCAGTCAGAGAGAGGGGAACATTCCCAGGCCTCTCGAGAATAAAAAAACAAATAAAACACAAAAAACAGAAAATTCATCAGTTTCTTTCAAGTCTTTGTGTGTTGCCTTATCAAGTCCTTCAAGTCTTATCAAGTCCCTGTCTATTTACTGCACCAAATGAAGACACACACACACACACACACACACACCTCAAATTAAAAAAATCCAGTCAGGTTGAAAACAGATGAACTAAACAGTTCAGGTAACCTACAACCCAGCAATTGCACTACTAGGCATTTATCCACGGGATACAGGTGTGCTGTTTCAAAGGGACACATGCACCCCCGTGTTTATAGCAGCACTATCAACAATAGCCAAAGTATGGAAAGAGCCCAAATGTCCATCGATGGATGAATGGATAAAGAAGATGTGGTTTATATATACAATGGAGTATTACTCGGCAATCAAAAAGAATGAAATCTTGCCATTTGCAACTACATGGATGGAACTGGAGGGTATGATGCTAAGTGAAATTAGTCAGTCAGAGAAAGAGAAGTATCATATGACTTCAATCACATGAGGACTTTAAGAGACAAAACAGATGAACATAAGGGAAGGGAAACAAAAATAATATAAAAATAGGGAGGGGGACAAAACAGAAGAGACTCATAAATATGGAGAACAAACAGAGGGTTGCTGGAGGGGTTGTGGGAGGGGGGATGGGCTAAATGGATAAGGGGCACTAAGGAATCTACTCCTGAAATCATTGTTGCACTATACGCTAATTTGGATGTAAAATTTTAAAAATAAAAAATTAAATTAAAAAAAATAAAAATAAATAAACGGTTCAGGTAATGAACAGGTATTTTAAAAGTCAAATATGACAGCATGTTTGGAGATTCTACCCAAATGTTGACAGGAGATCACCAAAATCCTACAGGAGAAAACAGGCAGCAACCTCTTTGACCTTGATCGTAGCAACTTCTCACTTGACATCTCTCTGGAGACAAGGGAAACAAAAGCAAAAATGAACTATTGGGACCTCCTCAAAATAAAAAGCTTTTGCACAGTGAAGAAAACAACCAACAGAACAGGCAACTTATAGAATGGGAAAAGATATTTGCAAATGAGGTACCTGAAGACTCCCTGACTCTGAACCCTCAAGGACAGAGCTGTAGGACAGTCAAGTTTGATGTGTAGATATAAAGTACTGATGAGTGACAGAAAAAGATGGGTTGGTCAGCTCTACGGCAATTGCTTTGAACTCCTTACAAAAAACACAGTGCCCACCTAGGAAAGCAGGTTAAGGCACCTCCTTCCTCTAGCTGAACCATAACCCAATCTTGATAAGGTGATAAGATCCTGTTGGGTGAGGGTTACCTCAAGTTTTGAGCAGGAAGAATTAAAATGTACGTAGGCATCATCTCATTTCTGGTTAAGCAATAAAGAAGATATGCTAATTTTCAATTTACATAACACACCCATCCATCTGGCAATGAGACAAACCCTCTTTCCTTGATTCTCTGCCTTAAAAAAAAATCTGGCTTTAGTGGTAAAAAAGCTCAGTGTAAGAAGGAACAATAAATAAAATAACTAAATGCAAATCAAACATAAATGTCATAACAACTGAGGCATATAGAAAACTTTTTCGCTTAGGCATTAAAAGGTCAAATTGGATGTCCCTATGTTCTTTTACAATCGCCAATTCATTCTTTTTGTCATTTCTACCCTGATGTTCCCCATGGTCTTTCATCCCTGATCTTCTGAATTTTTATATGCCTGGGAATTCATCAGATTATAAAACCAGGTGACTGGGTGCCTATCTGATGATTCAGGGTGTGAGCTGTATTAGAGAACTTCCACCTGCTGGAATGAACCTATTTCTATTTAATCACCCCTTCTTATAGAAAGGCCACAAAATGCTGCAGCCTCTAGGTTCTAATAATAACTGATAATAACAACTAGGTCAGAAGTCCCACAACTAAGGGATACTACTTTCATACCTAAACCTTCTATTATTTATGGGGAGGGGGAGCAGAGAGAGCGAGGAGGACACTTATAATGCTAACGAGGTTATTTCAGGACCAACGTTTTTAAACTGAATAGTTTTTAAGAAAATTCAAACATACACAAAAACAGACTGAATAACATGAGACCCTGACATACCCATGGTCTAGATTCGTTATCATCAAACTTTTGCCACACTGACTTTATCTCTGTTGTCTCATTTTGTTGAATTAAAGTAAATCTCAAGCATAATTTCATTTCATCCCGATATACTTCAGTATCCATATCTGTATAGATATTTTCACATAATACTTCATCATATCTACCAAACTTAAGACTCTTCAAATTCTCTTGCCTGCTTCAAAGACAGATTGCTTTTTTTCACATCAGGATCCAAACAAAGTCCATACATTATATTCGGTGGTTGTTATCTCCAGAAGTCTGTCTTAATCTAGAACCATCTCCCCGTTTTTTAAATTCAAGCCATTAACTTGTTGAAGAAATTGCCAGTTTACTTTAGAATGACTCATCCTTTGGATTTCTACTTTCTCATAGTATAATTTGTTTCCCTCTATTTCCTGTAAATAGAATCCTCACCACCCTTCTCTTTACATATTGTCTTCATCTAAACCAGAAAACACAGAGAACAATTTGAGTGGCTATTTTCTCAATTCTTCCCAGGATGGTGCGTGGTGCCATTCTAAGTGAATAGGAGAGAGGTTACCTTATTATATACAGTAGATTCCATAGGACAGTAGGACTCAATTTCCTCCCAGAACCCAGATGAGAAAAGCTTACAGGCTTGATCATATTCAGTTTCAACTTTTGCAGGGCACAAATACTTCACAGAAGGCACCATATGTTTTGTATTGCATCATACCAAGAGGCACAATGTCTGCTTCTCTTACTCTTAAGGTTGTGAGGATGAATTAGTGGGTTCAGATGATGGAAATGTCTAACAGTTTCATTAACTAATGACTGCTGTAGATATCTGGTGGGGGGATAGGCAGTTGCAAAGAACCTAAGCCAAGAATTGAGTGAAAATTTCTACCAAGGGTGATCTATCTCATCGTGGGGCCCAAAAGGGATGACAACTTATATGGTACAATACCAAACTGTCTTACTCAAAAGGAATCAATTTGACTTCTCCTTGGCATACCCCTCTAATAGCGGTCAGTGAGAGCAAGACCAGACATGGACTATTCATTTCCACCTTAAAACAGCTTTAAAACTTTGGGGTGCCTGGGTAGCTCAGTTGGTTAAGCGTCCAACTTTGGCTCAGGTCATGATCTCATGGTCTGTGGTTCAAGCCTGCGTCTGGCTCTGTGCTCAGAGCCTGGAGCCTGCTTCGGACTCTGTGTCTCTCACTCTCTCTGCCCCTCCCCCCACTTGCATTCTGTCTCTCTCTCAAAAATAAATAAACATAATTTAAAAAACACATAATAAATAAATAAATACATAAATAAATATATAAATAAATAAATAAAAATCTAAGTCAACATATTCAAAGTTGTTTGCCTGTCAGAATGGGCCTAGCATGCCAGGAGAGCATTTCCTTTATCTTCCTCAATAATATTTCCAATCTCCCAAATCTTTTTTTCAAAGAAGCATGGAGAAATGCCCCACCAAGATGGGACACAAAACAAATTATGCTCACTACACCTAGTGGGAAATGAAAAGAAATATTTTGCCTCCAAAAACATAACCTAAGTAAACATGGTAAAGTAATACCAGATACCCCCTTTATCACACCTGAAGTGGTTAGGAGAGATGAAAGCAGCAGTTTCTAGCCTCTGCGCCCAGTGGGTAGTCAATAAAGTTGCTGACAATCTCATTCCTGCTATCAAAAAAGGGCTAACTAGGTAAGGGCGAGGCCTAGACAATTAAGTTATGTACTAAAGCAATATACTACAACGGTGCAAGAGGGAGAACACAGAGTTTACTAAAACCAAAGCAACTGGAGCAAGCTGTTTTGGTTGGACTGCCTAGGAAAATGTATCATGCACCAGTTTTTTACTGCCGGAAAACTAGTACGTGAATATCCTCCGCTACTACCATATTCCTGAAGTGGCCTCCATCATATATGTGTTCCATCGCTTGGCACAGATTCTGTGAACCAATAAAGTTCCTGTCTTGGGAGCAGCACAGCGGGATTGTGCTCCTCTTGCTGCACGTATACCCATACTTTCTTGCTCTTCTTCCACCTGCTCTGCCCCCCTAGTCCGCTGGGACCTATCGAATCTGCATCTACTCTGACAAGGTCGGTGGTGGAGTCGGAGTGGAGGAGAACGAACCTGCCCTACCCTCGCCTCACTGTCCACGAGTAAAACCTACACTAGTGCAAGCTCAGCATGAAGAGCAAATGAAATGGAAACCCTGAGAGTGAGGTCAAAAGTATAAAACGTAATTACTAAGTCCATACAATGTTAAGCACTACAGGGGAGATTAAAGGTCACTTAGTATAACTCTCTTATTTTATAAAAGAGAATACGATAGTCCAGAGAAATTAAATTATTTGTCCCAAATTACAGTAGCAATGAGAAAATAAAATACAAAATAAAATGATGTCCAAAGACCTTTTGGGTAAAGATCAAAAACATTAGGTAAAACTACTAATCACGTAGAAATACTTGGAATTTTTAAAGGACAAAAATGTTCATTCATTTTACAAACATTTACTGAGAGCCCATTATGTGACAGGCATAGTCTTAAGAACCGGGGATGAACCATTGAATAAGCAAAAATCCCTGTCTTTGTGGAGTATACAATCCAGCAGGGAGAGAGAGAAAATAAACATTAAGTAAAATATATAGTATGTCATGCAGAAAGAAGTATTAGGAAGAAAGGTGAAGCAGAGAAAGGGGATAAGGAATACCTGGGTGTGGAGGTGGTCAGGAGGGTTGATTTTAAAATAAGATGGTCAAGGGTGCCTAAGTGGCTCAGTTGGTTAAGCATCCAACTCTTGATTATAGCTCAGGTCATGATCTCACAGTTTGTGAGTTCGAGCCCTGAGTCCAGCTCCACGCGGGCAGTGCAGAGCCTGCTTGAGAGTCTCTCTCTCTCTCAAGAACAAATAAATAAGGATTAAAAAAAAAAAAAAATAAGATGGCCAAGGGTCCAGAAGGCCCTTTAAGAAGATACATTTGAATAAAGACTTAAAGGAGGTAAGGAAGTTAGCCAAATATTACCTGAGGGAGAAGTGTCTCCATGTAGAGCAAACAGCAAATTAAAAAGCCCTAAAGCAAAAGTGTCCCTAGACTGTCCTAAGGAATACAAAGATGAGCAGAATGTGCAAAAACAAAGAGCAGTTGGAGATAAAGACTCAAAAGGGATTAGGACCAGATTTTTTACGGCCTTGTATGACATAATAAGGACTCTGGCTGAAATTTCCCGAATAGCCAAAGGGAACTGTGAGCAGAGGAGTGATACAATCTTACTTTTTCTGAAAGGACTGCTCTGGTTGTGGTACTAAGAACAGTCTGGAAGGGGCAAATATAGAAACAAGATAACCAACTAGGAGACCGTCACAATAATTCAGGAATGATGATGACTCAGATCAGGGATGCAGTGGGGCAGATACTGAGAAGTAGTTGTATACTGCATACATTTTCAAGGTAGAGCCAACAAGAAGTTGCATAAGAAAGACACAAGTAAAGGTTGACTCTATGCTTCTCCTTCTTCTTCTTCTTTTTTTTTTTTTTTTTTGGCTAAAAAGATGGAGCTGTCATTTGCTGAGATGGAGAAGACTGAAGGAACAGATTTTTTTGTTGTCGTTAGGGGGTATGCATATGTGTGTGTAAAAGGTGGAGACCAGAAGGTTGGTTTTTGGATGTGTTAAGTTTGGTTGCTGTACTGAGAAAGTATACAAAGTACAGGCAGAGAGATTACTTAGGAAACTCTTACAGTAATCCATGAGAGAGATGCTGGTGGTTTGGACCAGGCATCTGGCAGGATAAGGAACATGAACGGGAGATACATTTTGAAGGTAGAGCTGACACAATTTGCTGAGGAAGTGATGAAGGATGAAAATGAGATAAAGACAGAAGGCAATGATTTCTTCAAGTTTCTCGGCTTCAATAAATAGATGGGACATGGGAATTGACATGGGAAAGATTGCAGAAGGAGCAAATTTGAGGGAGGCCAACGATGTGGAAATGTCAAGTAAGCAGTTGGAGTTGTTAACAGTTTGATTTCAGTGAGAGGTCTGGACCAGAATATAAATTTGGGAGTATGTAGATAACATTTAAAACCATCAGGGGCGCCTGGGTGGCTCGGTTGGTTAAGCGTCAGACTTCGGCTCGTGTCATGATCTTGCGGTTTGTGAGTTTGAGCCCTGCATCAGGCTCTGTGCTGACAGCTCGGAGCCTGGAGCCTGCTTCCAATTCTTTGTCTCCTTCTATCTCTGCCCCTCCCCCACTTGTGCTCTGTCTCTATCAAAAATAAATAAATGTTGGGGCGCCTGGGTGGCTCAGTCGGTTAAGCGTCCGACTTTGGCTCAGGTCACGATCTCGCGGTCCGTGAGTTCGAGCCCCGCGTCAGGCTCTGGGCTGATGGCTCAGAGCCTGGAGCCTGTTTCCGATTCTGTGTCTCCCTCTCTCTCTGACCCTCCCCCGTTCATGCTCTGTCTCTCTCTGTCTCAAAAATAAATAAACGTTAAAAAAAAAATTTAAAAAATAAATAAATGTAAATTAAAAACAAAAAACAAAAACATCAGACTAGGGGTGCCTGGATGGCTCGGTCGGTTGAGCGTCCAAATTCGGCTCAGGTCATGATCTCACAGCTTGTGGGTTTGAGCCCCTTGTTGGGCTCTGTGCTGACAGCTCAGAGCCTGGAGCCTGCTTCCGATTCTGTGTCCCCTCTCTCTGCCCTTCCCCTGCTCGTGCTCGGTCTCTCTCTCTCAGAAATAAATAAACATTAAAAAAAACTTTTTAAAAAACTATCAGACTAAAAGAGATTACCAGAAGAGTAAGTGTAGGTAAAAAAGAAGTCCAGGGACTGAGCCCTGTGACACCCTAATATTCAAAGATGAGGAAAACACAGCAAAAACAAATGAAGAAGAAATAACCAGTTGAGTTGGAAGAAAAATCAAAAGCTTTGGTGTTGTAGAAGCCAGGTGATAAGAAACTTCAAAAAAAAATGTTTAATTCTGTTGAAAGGTCAAGAGGAAGTATGAGAATGAATGACCATTGGATTTAACAATATGGAAGTCATTGGTGACTCTGAAAAAAGCATCTTCATTGGAGAGATGAAGGCAAATGTCTTGCTAGAATGCATTCAAGAGAGAATGTGAGAACAGGAGGAGGAGGTAGAGACAACTCAAGGAGTTTTGTCAGAAAGAGAAGCAGAGAAGGCTGGTGGTAGGTAAAGGGGAAGGCAGGGCGAAGAAAGATAGGTTTTCTTCTCTCTGGTTGGTTTTAAAGATGGAAGAAATCACAGCAGCTTTATATACTGATAGCAAGACTAGGAGTGAGGAGGAAATTATGATGCAGAAGACAAGGCAGAGAAATGCTGAGGCATTGTTTCCTTAAGTAGGTGGAAGGGAACTGGATCTAGCCACAAGTCAGAGCAGGCCTAAGATAGAATAAAAGTTTATCCATATTAAGAACTAAGATACACAGGGGCGCCTGGGTGGCGCAGTCGGTTAAGCGTCCGACTTCAGCCAGGTCACGATCTCGCGGTCCGTGAGTTCGAGCCCCGCGTCAGGCTCTGGGCTGATGGCTCGGAGCCTGGAGCCTGTTTCCGATTCTGTGTCTCCCTCTCTCTCTGACCCTCCCCCGTTCATGCTCTGTCTCTCTCTGTCCCAAAAATAAATAAAAAACGTCGAAGAAAAAAAAAAAAAAAAAAAAGAACTAAGATACACAGGTAGGTAGGCAGGTAGGTAGGATGGTGGGAACTTGGGGAACCTCCCTTTGACAGCTTGTTTTTCCAGAGATACAGGAAGCATTGTCACCACCTGGTAAGTATGAGGGAAAACCTAGAAGAAATTTGAGGAGAATAAAGAAATAATTATCTAAGAAAGTTCATTCTTACTCAGTTGTTTATTTGAAATGTCTGCCACCTACCCTATTTGAATTAGTGGGTCCAAACTTAATACCCCCCCTCCCCTCCCAGAAATCAAAATCTATCTCACTTAGGCTCACTTCTTACATCCAGGTCTCTTCATTTTTATAGGTCCTTCTCATTTAGAAACCTTGTAGAATTTGTCCATCCAACCATGAGTTCACAAACTTATAAATTAGCAAACTCTTAGATTCCAAGCTTCTTTTCAAAGTGCATTCATCCAATTTAAACAGGATTTGCCACACTACCATCAGTAAGGGTTATGAGACTCAGGCTTCCTCCTTGGTAGCTGCTAGCTATCCCAGCATTCTCTAACCCCACAGAAATAAATCATTAACACTGTTTATATATGACCAAATTACAACGCAAAAACATATTCCTGCTCAGGGGAGATTTATGTTCATAGACTGAACCTAGAGGAAGAAGACTGGAAAGTTGCTTAATCCTATGCAAGATTTAATCCCATTATCATTTCACTGTGAACTTGGTGTCAGACACATCAATTCACCTATCTCAGATAACCAAACTAAAAAAAAAAAAAAAAAGAAAATAGAATGAACAAGCAAAAAGCTTGTAGTACAAGACCAAATAGGTAAGAACTAATACAACTTATCCTAGCAGTAAAAGGTTGGTCTGACATCTGAAAACCAATTATTGTAATACATTTTATTAAGTAGAGAAAAAAAAGACAAAAAACACACAATAATCCTAATAGATGCAGAAAAACATTTCACAACATTAAATACTTTTTCAGGGTAAAAACACTCAACAAACTAGTAACAAAAGGTAACTTCCTCAAACTAATAAAGGGAATTCAGAGACCCTTTATTAAAAGCTTTTATTAAAACTCACAGCAAACATCACACATAATGATGAAAGACCAAATGTTTTCCCCCTAAGATTAGAAACAAGACAAGGATGTCCACTCATCATTCCTATTCAACATGGTACTGGATGTTCTACCCAGGGCAATTAGGCAAGAAAAAGAAATAAAAGGCATCCAGATCAGAGAGGAAAAAAGCAAAACTATCTCTATTTGCAAATGAGAAGATCTTATATATTAAAAAATCCCAAGAAACCCCCCCAAAACTACTAAAAGTAAAAAAGAGTTCAGGAAGGTTGCAGAACACAAGAATAATATACAAAAAATCAATTACATTACTATACACTTGCAATGAACAATCTGCAAATAAAATTAAGAAAATAATTCTATTGAAAATAGCATCAAAAAGAATAAGATACTTTGGAATAAATTTAACAAAGTAAGTACAAATTTTATGCTCTAAAAACTACAGAACATTGTTGAAAGAAGTTAAAGAAGACTTAAATGAATGTAAAGATATCTTGTGTTCATGAATCACAAGGTAATTGCTCCAAAAGTGATCTATAGATTCAATGCAATCCCTATTAAAAAAAAAATCTCAGCTAGCTTTTTTTGCAGGAGGTAATCTTAAAATTCATATGAAAAATGCAAGCGACTCAGAATAGCAAACCAATCTTGAAAAAGAAGAACAAAGTTGGAAGACTTCCACTTCCCAACTTCATAACATACTAGAAAGCTACATTAATCAAGACAGATTGTACTGGTATAATGATAAACATATAGATTAATAGAATAGAACTCAGTTCAGAAATAAACCCCCACCTTAATGGTCCACTAATTTTTGACAAGAATGTCATATCAATTCAGCGGCACAAATGATAAATTTTTTGAACAAATGGAGCTAGGACAACTGGATATCCTCGTTCAAAAAAGTGAAGTTGGACCCAGGTCTAACACCTACACAAAAATTAACTCAAAATAGATCACAGACCGGGGCGCCTAGGTGGCTCAGTTGGTTGAACATCTAACCCTTGGTTTCAGCTCAAGTCACGATCTCATGGTTTCTGAGTCCAAGCCCTGCCATCGGGCTCCATGCTGACAGTGTGGAGGCTCCTTGAAATTCTCTCTCGCCCTCTCTCTCTGCCTCTCCCCTGCTCACTCCCTCTATCAAAATAAATAAACTTATAAAAAGAAAAACAATAGATCACAGACCTAAATGTAAGAACTAAAACTATAAAACTCTTATTAGAACACACAGGAATAAATCTTTGTGACCTTGGATTAGGTATCGGTTAAAGAAACAAAAGAAAAACAAAAGAAAAAGTTTAAATGAATTTGAGTTCATCAAAATTAAAAACTTCTGTGTGGCAAAGAAAATCATCAAGAAAGTGAAAAAAAAATCTCCAGAATGGGAGAAAACCTTCACTAATCATATGTCTAATAAGAGACCTATATAGAGAATATACTAACACTCATAACTCAATAATCAAAAGATAAATAACCCAAGTACAAATGGGCAAAGGATCTAAAAAGACAGTTTTCCAAAGAAGATATACAAATGGCTGATAAGCACGTGAGATGCTCAACATTATTAGCCACCAGGAAAATGCAAATTAAAACCACTGTGAGATACCACTTCACACCCAGTGGGATGGCTATAATCAGAGACAGATAATGACACATGTTGGTAATGTGAAGAAATCTGAACCCTTATCACCATAGGTAGAAATATAAAATGGTATAGCCAGCCACTTTGGAAAACGGTTTTCAATTCCTCAAAACATTCAACATAGAGCTACCACGTGACCCAGCATATTCACTCCTAGGTATACACCCAAGAGAAATGAAAACATATGTCCACAGAAAAATCTGTAAGCAAATGTTCATAGCAGCGTTATTCATAATAGCCAATTAGGAGAAAGAGCCCAAAAGTTCATCAAGCGATGAATGCGTAAAATAAAATGTGGTATCCATAGAGTGGAATATTACTGGGCAACAAAATGCAATGAAGTATTATACTGATACATGCTAAAACATGGAAAAAATCTTAAAAACATTATACTAAACATGGGGCGCCTGGGTGGCTCGGTCTGTTGAGCGTCTGACTTCGGCTCAGGTCATGATCTCACGGCTCGTGAGTTCGAGCCCCGCGTCAAGCCCTGTGCTGACAGTGCTGACAGCTCAGAGCCTGGAGCCTTCTTCAGGTTCTGTGTCTCCCTCTCTTGTTCTCTGCCCCTCCCTCACTCCTGCTGTCTCTCACAAATAAAGAAATGTCAAAAAAAAAAAAAAAAAAAAGAAATTATACTAAACAAAGACTCCAGACACAAAAATTATATATTGTATGATTCCATTCTTATGAAAAGTCCGGAACACGTAAATCTATCTATAGAGACAGAAAGCAGGTTGGTGATTGCCGAGCACTGAGGGAGGAGGGAATGAAAAGTGACTGCTAATGGGATGGAATTTTCCTTCTTAAAATTTTTAACTGTGGTAAAAAAACAAAACAAACAAACAAAAAACTGCACATAATCTAAAGTTTACCATTGTCATTGTTTTTAAGTGTGTACACGCTGTGTTCAGTCATGTTAAATAGATTCACACCGTTGTAAAAACAGATCTCCAATACTTTTTCATATTGTAAAACCGAAACCCTACACGTTCAACAACTTTGCATTTCCTCCTCCCCCCAGACCCCAGCAATACTATTCTAGTTTCTGTCTTTATGAATTTGACTAAGTTCCTCATATAAGTGGAATCATACTGCATTTTTCTTTTTGTGACTGGTTTACTTCACTCAGCATGTTCGTAGGGCTCGTCCATATTATATCATGTGGTAGTACTTCTTTCCTTTCTAAGGCTGAATAATATTCCATTGTACGTATAGACCACATTTTGCTTATCCATTCATCTGTCGACAGACACTTCTTGGGTTGCTTCCACTTCTTGGCCACTGTGAGTAATACTGCCATGAACATGGGTATGCAAATATCTGTTCGAGATCCTGCTTCCAATTATTTCAGATACATACTCAGTAGTGGGATTGTTGGATTATGGGGGCATCTCTTTAGAATGACGAAACTATTCTAAAATTTGACAGTGGTGACACTTGCACAATCCTAGAATATACTAAAAACCACTGAACTGCACATTTCAAATGAGTTAATCACATAGTATATGAATTATATCTCAATAAAACTGTTAGAAATACAACTCTTAAAGGCTGAATCATGGATACAAATACTTAAAGATTTTGACTGAACTGGATTATTAATCTGGTTAAATAACCAGTCAATCTTGTCATACAGGTAATTTTGACCCTTATTTTTGATGACCTGGCTTGATGTTTAGGGGTTTTTTGAGATGTAACCTATGTGCTTCTTCAACACTGATCATTAGAGAAAGTGGGAAAAAGAAATTCTCAGTACCTAAAATTTAACTCAGTACCTCAGTACCTTTAATTCAATACTAAACCTTTTCATATTTTGTGTCAGGAAATCAGTGATGAAATAACAAATTCACACTAACTATAGAAATTTTTACTTCATCTGCTCTGTAGATAGGCCATTCTTCACATTTTTAAAAGATAGGGAAATAAGGCAGGACCTTTACTCACTTTGACTTCAGATTTACTTTTTGAAATGTCACTCACAATTATTTCACATAGAAGAAGCTCAAAAGACAGAGGGTTTATTTACCTTGTTTTTACAGTACAAAATTATAAAATTATAAAGTACTATGGCCAATGGCACTGAATGGGGAAAGAGGCAATAAGTTTAAAAGCCAGGAGAGAAAAGTCTTGAGGAAAACAAAATGTGCATCAAATTCAGATTCTTCTCATCTCTAATCGCTATATATAACTAGAACAGCTAACAGGAATGTAGATGGCCACTGATGCTCAGAAACCCATTTCATCATCTTTTCTGTTTTATCTAGACATTTCCAGTTTTGTCAAGACTCAAAGAAACAGTTTTAAAAAGGCAATAAATGAGATAATCTCAATGATTTCTCATGATCTCTTGTGATCAGAGCAGAGCTAAGTAAAAAAACCTTACTGGTCTAACTGATCATTTTTTAAAAACAAGAGACTCCGCACAGTTCACGGCAAAAACACAAGCTTGGAAGCCAGCTTTCAATTTCAGCCCAAGCACAGACTGAAACAATGGTAATGATCTAATTATAGAGACGGTTGTTACGTGGGACAGTCTTTCTTTTAGATTACATATCTTATACACTTTATCAGTTTTTCCTAAATAATCTCTCAGGGTTGGTTTTAAATGAAGACTGAAATACTAACAGTTGGATTCAGATTCTCATTACACATTTTTCAAAGTCCGTCTGTGTGCAGAAACCAAATTATGCATGGCGACTCGAAGAGCTGAGTTCCCCACAGGGATATCACAGGAGTTGATGACCGAATGTAGTGCCCGGGTATATGCTGCAAATAAAGATTTGCACGGTGATGAAGTCAGTCAGATTCTCCACTACTCTCCCCACTTCCTTCCCATTAGTACTGCTTCTCTACTAAGTCTCATAGGTATTAACTTTGCCTACTCATTGAATACATATTTATCGAGTACTTAGTACATGCCAAGCACTCTGTGAGGACAGAAAAGATAATGAAGAGGATGGACACAGAGATAATTAAGTTTCAGGGTAATACTTTCAAACCAGAGGCATATACAAAATGTTGTCACATAATGAATTTCAGAATGAATGAAAACACATCCGGGAAGAGGGAAAAGATTTCCAGAAGTAGTAACACTTAAGACGGTCTAGGAGGATTAATAAGAGTAAAGGAAAGGCGGCCTTCCAGGCAGAAAAATAGATGGCACAAAAGGTATAAAAGAAAGCGATGTGTACTGGAAGTAGCAAGTCTGATAAGGCTGGAGTGTCACCTGGGGCCAGAGAGAAAATATGCTAAATATGGCATGCATTTCGTACTGTAATGGTGAACCCTAGAGGTTTTAGAAATAGAGGAATGGCATGATAAGATCTGTGTTTTTAAAATTTAACTCACAGAATTGATTAGGAACTTGTATCACACAGACAGGGCAGGGGGAATACAAATACTGGCAGTATTTTTGGTATGCACACGAAGCCTACACAATCTCTACCCTATGTAATAAATAAATATATTTAAGGACAGCCAGGAAACAGAAACATTGGTGACAATAATAAGGACTCTGTTTTTCTCTAGCTGGGATTCCTGAATATAGAGCTGATACTGGTCCTCATTTTCCTCAGTGTCACCTGGCAGAAGTGGCAGTCTAATGTGGATACAGATGGTAATAAGTCTATGTTAAATAACATTAAAGTATTTGGGCAGTAGGGAATGTAACTGGACAGAGGCCTCACTTCGATGGCCCTAAAACACAAGCTCTCATTTCTTCATTCACAGGAGGACCTGGAATCCAAGTCTCCCTACGGTGGAACGGAAATATTTTCCCAGCATAAATGGAGACAAGAAGGTAACAGATTTCAAAAAGGATTTTAACTCACTATAATTATTTTTATTGTCTCAAGAGTTGCTTTGTAAAGGAGTTATAACAGTCACTGACATCTAGTAAACAACCAATGAATGCTAAATTACTACAATCACTACATTTATTGTTTGTTTGTTTGTTTGTTTCATTGCCACCAGGCCCCAACCCTTCCTTTAAGAAGCTTACCTCTAGGGTTTTTATAGAAAATACAATTGTTGGCACAGGTATCAGGATGCGCATCCCAAAAATCAGGACCACAACAGCATAGTGGAGGTAAAGTAATATTATACAGCTGCATTTTCTCCTGGATCTGGGCTCTTAGAGCTTCCGTATATCTATATAAAGATAACAGTAAGATCAGGCAAAGTGAACCACTAGGAAGAGAATGAGCATGAGTCCTTATTTCACCAGCTTTCACTAGTAAAATTATTTCACATCTCCATGCCTCAACTCTTCCTCTTGTACTGGGAAATAGCACGGGAGGAAATACAGTGCTATTCCGCTAGAGCCAGGACTTCATGCAGAACTTTTCAAAATACCTTTGGCATTCCTTCTCTCTCTGTTGTTGTTTTTCTCTGGCTCCTTTTACTTCCTCAAGCTGTAGCTGGGCTATTTTCTCACTCATCTTCTCTCCTGAACATGGCTCTTCGTGGAAGTTCATTCTTAGTATCCTCTGCTCCTCAGCGTAACGTTGCTGCTCTTTCTTTTTTTTAATTCTGAGAATAAAATAACATGGTTAGGAATTTCATAAAATCATTATTTAGAACTAGCTACTAGAACCAAATAACTCAAAGAATTCCCAGAAACAAGGGAGTCAGGAAATCAGTTTAGCACCCCTAGAATAGCCTCAGAAATTCCTGCTGGCTGATTTGAGTTTATCTTATAGCTCACATAAATATGTAACCTCTCAAGTGGCAATGACCATTGGTTACAAATAAAAAAGTGTTTCTGGGGGGGTGCCTGGGTGGCTTAGTCGGTTAAGACACTGCCTCTTGATTTCAGCTCAGGTCATGATCTCACAGGTTTGTGAATTCAAGACCCACACTGGGCTCTGCACTGACAGTGAGGAGCCTGCTTGGGATTCTCTCTCTGTCTCCCTCCCTCTAGGCCCCTCCCTCACTCTTCTCTCTCAAAATAAATAAACTTAAAAAAAAAAAGTTTTTCTGTAAGAATCCAATTACAAAAGCATTCTTTCCTTAAACAGCCAAATAAATAGATAGATAAATAAACCAAACAATCAACCAGACAAAATCCAAAAACAATGGCTCTTATGGCTCTCAACATCAGGCACTGAGAAACAGTGATTCTTGACAAATGGCAAACAAATGAAGTGAGCCCTTTAACTGCCCAAGCCTTGAAAGTCTCCAGGCAGTGGCACAGGGGTGGGAGTGTTGAGGTAGAGCCTGGTGGACTGAGTTGAGAAGATACAGCTCACAGTCCAGGGACACAAAGGCAACTAGAGTTCGTGAGACAGAATACCAGAGAGGAGAAAACCCAGAGATCTACAGAGGTCTCCTTCTAATACACAGCAGAGTACTGTGCACATATTGGAAGAGAGAACCTGAGGTTAGGGACAGAATCATCAGAATGACTAATAAGGGAGAGTGCCTTGTGCTCACACAGAGCTGGGAACAGTGCCTGTTCCTGCCACTCAGACATGAAAAACTCATAATGCACAGGGCACTGGGTAGAGTTTTCAGGAAGATCTTACCTCCACAGTGGGGAATAACGATTAGTCCCAAACTGAGCACTGATCCAGACACAATCTAATAAATTATAAAAGCAAAGCTCTAAAGTAATTTAACTGCATCCCAGAACAAAGCTCAGAAAAATGTATATGAATACAAAGATATTCAGCAACCCACAAGGCAAAATTTACAGTGTTTGACATCTAATTCAAGATTACCTGGCATGCAAAGAAGCATGTTTATGTTTTAAAAGAAGCTTATGTTTTCCTAAATATACTCATAATTAAGAGAATAACCAATTAAAACCAACTTAGCACTGAGTTACTAGAATTAGCACAGAAAAACGTTAGTTATTATGACTATATTTTATATGTTCAAAAGTCAGGATATAAAAAGGACAAATCAAACTTCTCAAGATGAAAACTACAATTTCTGAGATGAAAAATGCACTGGAGAACAAGCCTAGATCTAATGGAATCAATAATTAATAACATTTCAAAACCAAAAACACCAAGCCCACATGGGTTCACCAATCACAGAAGAAATTATACCAATTCTCTACAACCTCTTTCAGAGAACAGAAGCAGAAAAAAATATTTCTTAACTCATCCTATGATGCCAGCATTACCCTAATACCAAAATCAGACAAAGATATTACAGGAAAAGACAACTAAAGACCAATATTTTTCATGATCACAGAGACAAAAATCTTCAAAACTGTTAGCACATCAAAACTAACAATGTATAAAAAGAATTAGATGCCAAGACCAAGTGAGATTTATCCCAGGAATGCAAGGCTGGTTCAACATGAAAAAAAATCAATTAATGTCATGTATCACATCAAAAGACTAAATAAGAAAAATCACATGACCCTATAAATAAATGGAGAAAAAGCATTTGACAAAATCCAACACCATTTATGACGATACTCTTGGTAAACTAGAAATAAAAGGAACTTCCTAATCTTGATAAAGACTATCTACCAAAAAAACCTACAGCTAACATCATACTCAATGGTGAGAAACTAAACACTTACCCACGAGGATCAGGAACAAGGCAAGACTGTCTCCTCTCACCACTCCTTTTCAACATGGTACTAAAAGTCATAGCTAGTGCAATAAGACAAGAAAGGGAAATAAAAGATATAGAGATTGGGAAGGAAAATAAAACTATCTTTGTTTCCAGATGACATGACAGTCTATGTTCTTCCCAACCTGATCTATAGATTCAATGAAATCCCAATAAAAATCCCAGCAAGTTATTTTATAGATATTGACAAACTGATTCTAAACTTTATATGGAAAAGGCAAAATTCCCAGAATAGCCAACATAATATTGAAGGAGAAAAACAAAGTTGGAAGACAGACACTATTCAACTTCAAGACTTATTATAAAGGTACAGTAATCAAGACAGTGTGGTATTGGTAGAAGAACAGACAATTAGAACAATCGACACAACACAGAGCCCAGAAATAGACCCATCGAAATAGAGTCACTTGATCTCTGACAAAGAAGCAAAGCAATGCAATGGCACAAAGACAGTCTCTTCAACAAATGGTGTGGGAACAACTGAATATCCATATGCAAAAACTCAATCTAGACGTAGAACTTACACTCGTCACAAAATTAACTCATAGAATTAAATATAAAACACAGAACTACAAAGCTCCTAGAAGATAACTTAGGAGAAAATCTATATGATCTTGGATATGGTAATGATTTTTCAGATACAATACCAAAGGCACGATCCATTAAAGAAATAACTGATAAGCTAGGCTCCATTAAAGTCAGAAACTTCTGCTCTGCAAAAGGCATTGTCAAAAGAATGAGAAGTCAAGCCACAGGTTGGGAGAAAATATTTGCAAAAGATATCTGATAAAAGACCATGAACCAAAATATACAAAGAACTCTTAAAACTCAACAATAAGAAACCTGATTTAAAAATGTGCCAAAGACCTGAACAGACACCTCAGCAAAGAATATGCCCAGTTGGCCTTGAACAACACTAGTTTCAACTGCATGGGTCCACTTTGATATGGATTTTTTTTACAGTACAGTACTGTAAATGTATTTTTCTTTCTTATGATTTCCTTAATAACATTTTCTTTTGTCTACTTTAGATATATATACCATATAAAATATGTGTTAATCAACCGTTTATGTTATTGTGAAGGTTTTCAGGCAACAATAAGCTACTAGTAGTTAAGTTTTGGGAGAGTCAAAAGTTACATGTGGGTTTCTGACAGTGTAGCATGTTGCTGCCCCTAACTCCCATTTTGTTCAAAGGTCGTATGATTATGGGATCATGCCTTAGTGATGAGTGAGTGAGTGAATTATTGACTGACAACTGACTGACTGACTGACTGACTAAATGGTGAGGTTACCCTTCGGTGAGCATTAACATGGAAGATAAATATTTTCATATCTTCTGCCTGGAGAAAACTATACATTTACCTCTTCCCCAGATCTCCTTGTCACCAACTTTCCAATAATGTTCCTTTCAAGTCCCCTGAGACCATCCAGCCAAATAACTGAGCACAGCCCATGGATCAGCATGGATTCCTGCCTCTATAAGCATAAGAGTTTAGGTTGAGTGAACAGTAATATATCTTAGATGACCAAAACAGAGTCATAATGGCCCTTCAATCGATTCTCAGACTTGAGCCAATTTATAGACCAAGAACCTCTTGAAGTGGAGTCCAGGCTTCCTTGAGGAAGGACCCTGCTACAATGCCAGAATTTTATACTGTTAATCTTTCTCTCAGTCTTCCACAAGGGAACCATGATCTATTATCCAAATGCCATAGGTCTCTATGAGTCAGACTATTGTGATTATTGCTTTGGCTCAGTTATCCAATTACAGTAACCACATCCCTCTTTTCTTGTTGATTAAATACCTGCCATTCCAGAGTCCCATTATCCTCATTGCATCAGGAATCCCAATTTGGTGGTTGCAGTTCCTACTGTAATGTTTGACCTACAGAGAAGGGTGACTACAGAACTCTTCAAGAATGCTGAGGCTCCCCTCACAAGTTTTTCACAGTGGTGGTGAAAGGTGTGTCCTCTTGACCACCCTCCCAGAGCTGGTGAACAGGTCTTACATGGTAAGTTCATTCTAACGTACCAGTCTCTCTAAGCTTTCGGGTACCTTCCTCTACAATATGCCAAGGAGGTTCTGGCATTTAACTTCATTTCGTATAGGCCACCTTTGGGTCCATGGTTTAGTCAACTAACCAACATATTAAAGACTCTTCTAACCCCTCAATCTAAAAGACTGAATTTGGAGTCTCTGCTGAGTGGGCACAGACCAATAAATTCTGCCTGATCCTGATCCAACTTGATATTCCATCCACTATGATCCTATCCTTTTATGACCTATTCTACATGTATTCTCTAGATTTCTATACATATAAATTCTTTTTGGAGTGTAGTGTATCTCCTCATAGGTCATACTTTGTATCTTACTTGGGGACTGCTGGGACTTGAGTCTAGTTATAGGTTGAGAAACTAAGAGTGCTGGCAGGGGTAGCAAATTAATATAGGCCCAAATCAGGGCAGAGGCTATGGGGATGGGTAGCAGGGTCTGATGGTTAATTTTATGCATCAACTTGATTTCACGGACCATGGGGTGCACATTATTCAGGGGACCTCTGTGAAGATGTTTTTGGATGAGATTAACATTTAAATCAGTAGACTGCATAAAACAGACTGCCTTCTCTAATATAGGTGGGCCTTGTCCAACCAGTTGAAGGACTAAATAGAACAAAAAAGGCTGACCCTCCCAATAGTAAGAGGGAACTCCTCCTGACCCTGGATGCTTTGAGCTAAGACATTAGTCACATCCTGCCTTTAGACTAAAACTGAAATAGTGGCTTTTCCTGGGTACTGAGCCTGTCAGCCTTTGTGTGTGTGTATTTTAAGTTTATTTATTTAAAGTAATCTCTATACCCATTGTGGGGCTTGAACTCACGACCCTGAGATCAAGAGCTGCATGCTCTACCAACTGAGTCAGCCAAGCACCCCAAGCCTGCCAGCCTTTGAATGGCAACTATATCATCAGCAATCCTGGTTCTGACTACAACTAAACCATTGATTCTCTTGCATCTCCAGCTTGCAGATCTTGGGACTTGTCAGTCTCAGTAATAATGTGAGCCAAATCCTTACAATAAATCATATGTATACCACACACACACACACACACACACACACATTTTTGGTTCTGTTTCTCTGGACAACCCTAACTAATACAGAGGGAAAGAATGAGAAGGACATTAAGGAGAAAGAATGAACAAGTCTTAGCAACTGATAAAATATAGATTTGGAGGACAGGGGAAAGAGAGAGAAGATGACTCAACCAGAGGATTGTGTGCTTGAGATAAGTGAAGAGGACAAATAGATTTGGAGAAGAAGACAGTGCATCTGACTTACCCAGCCTGAGTTTGAAAGGCATGGGCTACACCCAGGGGTAGATGTACAGGTTCCTGGAGGGAACTTGGGACTTAGTTTTTGGAAAATAGTTCTAGTCATGAGACAACAATGGGAGTCATCTCTACAGAGAGAGTTGAAATTTTAGTGAATGAGACCATGTAGATTATTTCAAAGAACCTAACCAGCTCCAACTCTCTATAATGAGTTTGAATTCTGGGATTATAACTGTCCTGGTTCCAATATTCTTTTTATTTTTAACGTTTATTTATTTTTGGGAGAAAGGCAGAACATGAGCAGGGGAGGGGCAGAGAGAGGCAGACACGGAATCTGAAGCAGGCTCCAGGCTCACAAGTCACGAGATCACAACCTGAGCCAATGCTGGATGCTTAACCAACTGAGAGCCACCCGGGCGTCCCTTCAATATTCTTAAAGGTATCTTGGTACCTAAGCCTTTCAAAAATTACAGAATTTATATTGCTGATTAGTGGTTCAGAGACCACTGCTGGAATCCCTCTCAGAACATCCCTGCTAGATGGTCACCCTGTATCTACTAAAGCCTACAGGGACAGGAAGCTCACTCCTTCACGAAGCAGTCCATTTCTCTTCAGTCTGGAGAATTCTTGAGAGAAGGCCAGAATGAAAAGGGGCTTCAGGGGAAGATTTGCCAGTAAAATAGAGGAAGCAGTAGGTGGACCACTGAGGAACAAAGGTATCAAGGAAATCAAAGAAGAGATCTATCAAGAAGTTACAGGAGAATCAGAACTTGGACTCCTGAAGTTATAGATGAGGAGGCTCCTGATGACTGGAGAGAAGATGATTCCAAACAAGTGGTAGAAACTAAAGTCAGATTCCCAGGGGCTAAAGACAGGTTTGGTGAGAGGAGTTAAGCGTGTTGACTGCTTCTTCAAGTGAGGGCCCTTTTAGGGGACTTTGCATTTCCCCTCCGTCAGCAAGGTGTATTTGAGCCTTTCTTGGTATTTGTAGGTGGAGAACCCACCTCTATTATGAATACTTGACTACATGAATACAATTTAGAGTGTAGGTATAGAAGAATCCACCTTTGAACGATTGCTTTATAAAGTAGGATTCATTTTGCAGATACAATTTTATAATGGCTCATATCCATACACAATTAGGCTGGAGTCATCTATTACTGCGTTACAAATCACCCCTACAACTTAATGGCAGAAAACAACAATAAAGACTTATCCCATTATTTTTGTGAGTCATGAATGTAGACAAGTCACAGTGGGGACAGCTTATCTCTGTTCTATGATATCTGGGGCCTCAACTGAGACTCAAATGCTGAGGAGCTAGAAACATCTAAAGGCTTAACTGACACTGGAAGATCCATTTCCGGACATGACTCATTCATGTGCCTGGCAAGTTCATGTTGGAAGTTGGTTCCTCCTGACATGATCTCCACAGTGTTGCCTGGATGTCCTCACAACAGGAAGTCTCACTTCCCAGAGTGAGCAATTCAAAGGGCCCAACGTGGAAGCTGCAATTTTGTTAATGATCTCACCTGGGGAGCCACACACCAGCAGTCTACAATATCCTATTGGTCACAGGACCAGCCCTCTTCATTGTGTAAGGGGTGAATACCAAGAGAACTGGGTCACTAGGGGCCAGCTTGGAGGCTGGTGGCCACACCTGGCATGACAGAGGTCAGTTAAAGCCAGACCAGAGCAGTACTGACAGAATGCTGAAGGTCAGGCAGCTGGCAGAGGCCCAAGCCTAACTGAGCTGGTTCACTGTCTTGGCTATTCTAGCCATGGGGTCTATAGATGCTGTGCTTGCTCTAACAGATTTTTCATTAGCCCAATCCATTAACCTTCCATAGGTGGAGAGTTTATAATTTCCCAAAAGGGAAGCATCAGCTGGGACCTTCAAACCAAAGCCACACAAAGCCGCTTTGCTGGGCTGGACAAACTCTCTGCTTGGCACATGTCTATGGGATGCACATTTTCTGGAAGCACATTTTCTGTGGCTGCTAATGAATTTAGAGCTGAGTGGGAAGGGGGAGTGAAACAACAGCAGGACCTCAGAAATGATTCTCCATTGAGCAAAGCTAGAAAGAAATCTACATTAACATGGTAGATTTGCATGAAAATAGTCTTTTCATTCTTTGTAAGGAGCCATAAATATGGATGTGTGGTGACACGCAAAACTTTGCAGGAGCCAGCAGGAGTTTCCACTATGGTTTCATGCTGGAGCACCTACCTCTTCAGCTATTTTGCTGACCCACAGGAGAACGGAAGGCCTAACATTCTTCCTCCTCACCACCTCCTACATGCCCTGGTGGGAGCTTTCCTGCCCTTTTGCCTTTCCAGGTAGAATGATGTGGCTTAGAACAGCCTAGACAGCTCGTCCTGAATAGAAGGGCAGGGAAAACCAGTGGACAGGATGGAAAGGGAAAGGGTAAACATGTGAGAGATACTGAGGTGCCAGAAGCACAGTGGCCCCACTAGAGAAGCTTCACCTAGAAGGTGCTCTCTCTTCTTCTGGCGCAGAAGCACCTCAACAGGACTGCCCCACTTCTCGGCAGAGCTTGCTAAATCGGAGACCTGCTGCTTCTGAACAGCTAAGTCAAGGTGAAAAGGAAGGGATTTTCCTCCAGGAAAAACAAGGGCTTCTGTTTCCATTACATGGCCTTTGTTATTATCGTGCTGTGTGACCAGGGCAAGTCTCAATCTTTCCACCTGTAGTTTCTTCATCTGTGGATAAGAATAATCTGCTTCTCTGGAGTTTGGATATGTAGTTCAGTGCAGAAGGAATGAGTAATTATTCACCAGACTCCAAAGCACCACTAGGTGAAAGGCTTACTGGGGAAACAGGGCAAAAGTGTTACCTTGCTCTCCAGTAATTTCCTGGGCTTCCTTCAGAGCTGTGTGGCATTAAGACAGGACCACAGACTTGGGGGCCAAATGCCTGGACAAACTACTTGCCCTGCCTTCCTGTGTGCCTGGAACACACTGCTCCCTAGGAGCATTCTCCCCTGCCACTTTTTAAAATAAGGGACTTGGCCAGTGGCCCTCTGTACAGTGCTTTCTGGTCTTTCATGGCCTTGAGTTTAAAGGCTGGAACGGCCACATGGTGAACTGTGGAATGTGGACCAGATGGACATGAGTTCTCCCCCACAGGTCTCCAGAAGAGCTCAGAGATTAACCCATCCCGTTTCTTCACCTTTATTGATCACCTGGGGAACCTCGTAAAAAATATCAGTCCCCTGCCTCACCCAGACCAATTGAATAAAGATCTGAGGGCAGGGCCCCGCTTAGGTATAGTTTAAAAAGCTCCCTGGGTGATGCAGATGTGCATCAAAGCTGAAATCACTTAACCCATCATGATTTACAGCTCTCAGCAGAGAGGCTCAGGTCCAGGCACTGGCCCAAACACTCTTATTAGTTAGAAGCAGGGCTGGAAGTGGACCTTAAGGCTTGTGAACCCCAATCCCTGAAAAGTACCTAGAAGTGACTTCTGGAATCTCTATCTCCCCCACCTATGGAAACTCGTGGATTGTCTCAGTGAAAATTATGCCGCATCCTGAAGGTAGCAATGGAGAGACACCTCCAGAGTGGGAGGGCAGTTGGATCACACACTGACTTTCTGAGAGTCACCTTTCCCCTTGGCAATCTCATGAATCACAGGTGCCTAAGACACAAGACGCCTAATTTAAATTTTAGCTTTGCTAAAAGGGAAAATGGATGGGAAGCAGCCACAGAAAGTCACATATGCCAAGAAAATCCGCCCACTTCAGCTCACCTGTCTTCTGAGGGGGATGCCTGTTGGCTGCCTCCCTGCCTAGGCCCACGTGGTGGAGGCCATTTCCTTTCCCAACAGACCAGAAAGTTCTGCGAGGCCCACTGCAGTCCGTGAGGTCAGAGTCAAGGAGGAAGGCCAGGGATCTTCTATGTGCAAGCTTCCTCTCCTGCTGACATGGTAGAAGGGCCACCCTCCCTCCAGGCCCACATCTCCCCCAGCTGTCCCCTCACTGGTGCCCTCCCAGCTTCAGGAAATGCACTGAAAGTACGTAGCAGAGGGGTGGTTTTGCTATCCTGCTTCATCTTTTCCTGGCTAAGAGACCCAAGATTCAGTCACAACAGAAAGAATTGCTGGACCTGTAGTCGGCAGGTCTGCATTCAGGTTTCGAGTGTTGGATTTGCTTGCCACAAGACCTTGGTCTATTCCTTACTTCCTCTGAGCTTTTGGCACCTCAACTTAAAAATAGGGATCTAGAACCCCACTCTACCTCTGAGGGCTGTGACAAAGACCAGTCTCACTGATGTATGTGAAAAATCTTTGTAAGCCCTAGAGTCTGCTTGGGCAGGGGCCTTCATTATTAGGGAATTGAGGCTGGGATAAAAGTACAAATACTCAAAAGGACTGATTTTTCAGAGAAGTGGAATATTCTGCCCAAACCACTTCAGAGTTGGGAAATAGCTTCAAGGGATCCTTGTCTGGGTCTACAGCAGAACATCCCTGGTATTTATGGGTTCCCTGAGGGCACACAATGGGGCTTACAGAGGGAGGCCTCAGCACAGACCCTGTCCTCTCCTGGAGCCAGAGCCTCCATAAGGAAAGCTACACACTGTATTGCTGCCGAGCAAATGTGATGATCTTCGCTACTGTCATTTATTGTGTCTGGTCCACGGAAGATGCCCATAAAAACATTTGTGGAGTGAAGTGACTTCAATATAAGGTAATGCCCATGCTAATCTCATACCCTCTTGAGATCTTCAACTTGTCAAGGCAGAATTTATAGATATTATGGAGGATTAAATTAGTTGGAAGTGAAAAAGAAATAACCAAACAAATCTCTCCAAGGAGAATACATATATATCCATTGTGGTTAAGAAGTAGGGATTACAAGTATGTACAATACATACATGACAAAAAGAAATAAGAACATAGGGGCGCCTGGGTGGCTCAGTCGGTTGAGCGTCTGACTTTGGCTCAGGTCATGATCTCATGGCTCATGGGTTCGAGCCCCGCGTCGGGCTCTGTGCCGACAGCTCGGAGCCTGAAGCCTGCTTTGGATCTGTGTCTCCTTCTCTCTCTGCCCCTCCCCGGCTCACGTTCTGTCTCTCTCTCAAAAATAAACAAACATTAAAAAAATTTAAAAAAAAAAGAAAGAAAGAAGAACACAACCCAGTTTCATAAAACTTTTTAGTGACAGCTATTAATACGTGCCCCCAAACTATGCTGGGCATTGTAGGCAGAGTATAGAAAGAAATCACCCGCAATGTTACAAGTGAGGTCAAAGACTGCATGGTGACTGAGGAAGGGGGATCAGGAAGGATTTGAGGAGGGGGTGGCATCTGATGCAGGCCGAAAAGGGGAACTGGGAGAACAATCCAACCAGGAAATCATGTGACAAATGGAAATTCTAGGGCATATTATGATTAAGTCACAACAGCTACTGCTTACTGAGCAGTGGCTATGAGTGGGTACCATGCTGAATGCTTTACATACAATGTCTCATTTGCTCCTCATGATACTCCCACGAGGTAGGTATT
Source organism: Panthera pardus (assembly GCF_024362965.1). Taxonomy (NCBI): domain Eukaryota; kingdom Metazoa; phylum Chordata; class Mammalia; order Carnivora; family Felidae; genus Panthera; species Panthera pardus. The sequence goes on from NW_026526677.1 coordinate 93,168,641, forward strand.
TTTATTCCCATTCTGCGTATGAAAAAACTGGATTTCAGATGGTCACAAAGCTAGTAAGTGGCAGGAACAGGGCTCAGACACTGATCTGATTCACAGCCCCCTGCCCTCAGTCCTTGATCTTCCGTAGTCCTGCATGAACGGAACGAATTGCTCATAGAGCGGCACACCGGGGGAAAAGACAGGATGAAGACAAATCATGTAATGTTTTGCTTATGGATTCTGAGGTGACTTTACTGAACAAAGAGGCTGGGGAGGGAGGCCACAGAAGGGCAAAGGTGGGGGAAGAACAAGATCAGAATTGTGCATTGAGATCACTCCAGTGGCCACGGGCACAGTGAACTAGAGACCACGTAAGAGCCTATGGCCGTGATCCAGGCTTGGGGTGAGAGAATCATTGCTTGCCATCAAGCTTTGCCACTTGAGAGTGTAATCCTGGGAACAGCAGTTTGAGCTGCTTATCACCTTGAGTTTGTTAGAAATGCAGACTTGTGAGCCCCACCAAGACCTACTGAATCAGAATCTGTATTTTAACATCATACCCAGCTAAAGCTACCGCACACTGAAATCCAACCAGCACTGCCATAAAGGGCAGAAGCTGTGCCTGGCGGGGACCAAAGGGGGGGAGATAGACTCTCCTCCTGGAGGTGCACAGTTTTGGACAGCAGATGCCTTTGGGAATCCGAGGAAAGCCAAGGACCTCACCCCAGAAAAAAGTGCTGCTGCATACCAACATTAGCCTACAACTTTCAGGGCTTCACAGAGCCCTGCAGAGCCTGAGCCACTGCTGGGTCTGTAGGAAATCCCTGAATCTTAATTCATTCATAATTTAGATGGGAAGGAGTGGTAAGGAGTTTACCATTAAAACAAAATTCAAGTCTGAACCCACAGACAGTCATTTCAGTGAACTCTCTAGAGCCTGGATAAGGCTTTGGTCACTACAGCCAGGGAGGGCCAAGGCTCTGTTTCCATTCCCCCCCCCCCCCACCCACCCTCCACCCCCTTGCATTGTTCTCCAAATCCCCTGGTGATCTGAGCAGATACCCTGGCACTACAAAACAAGGCCTACCCTGGCCTCCTTGAGCTGGACCTGACCTGCCTGTCTGTTTTTCTTTTCTTTAGTCCCAGAAGAGCCAAAATTAGCCTCTCTTTTGTTCATTTTCTTAGGAGCCTCTACATTGTATCTCAGGAAAGGATTATCGTGCTCTGGGGACTCTACCTCACCATGGGATGTGAGGAAGGTGAGGAATGAACAGAAAATGGTCTTTGACAAATTGGTTCAATTCAGACATTCACATGACTTTCCAGGAACTGCCCACCATTGCTTCAGTAAAGCTATTGTTTCAGCTCCCAAATATTAGCCCAATAGGAGGCCAGGGAAAGTTGAGAAGCAGTCAGAGGTTTGAAAACATGACCATGTGAGCAAAGGACTTTTGTTGGCCGTCTTCTGACATTATACTGGAAATGGTGATACCCCAGAGGCTCTTGTCCCATGACTTGAGTTCTTTGTCACTAAGTGAGTCCTTTGGGGGTCAGGAGACACATTAGGGTCACTGCCAGAATGCAGAGAAGTGGGAGTGACTCCTGAGGTGTGGGCTTTGGAGGCCGTAGCATTTGAGCCTGGTTTAATTCTGCAATTACTGACTTCCTTTTACCTATTCTTTTACCTCTCACAATGAGCGCTGCTTGAAAAACAAAACCATGTGCAGTGAGCCGGGGGCAAAGGTGACATGAAAGGTCAGAGCTAAAGGTTTCACACAAAGAATTCAAGGTGTGATCAGGCATTTGCCTTATACAACTTCTCAAAAATTCCAGAGAGCTCCTGCTGACCTCATTCAGGCTTGCTCGGCCTCACCTCCTTGGACATTTGGGAAATGAAGCCAGTGGCAGCAGCACGTGAGAATGTGTTGATGGGAAGAACATTTGCCCCTGGGCTCATGTGGTCACCAGTGACAGAAAGGAGCCATGAGGTGATCAGGGCCCAAGCCTTTCCCTGCTGCCCACCAGCAGCAGCTGTCTCCCCAGCCTGCATTCCCAGGGGTTCACCTCGCTCCCATGGAGAGTTCTGATATAGGGATTCCTACTTTGGACATACATTTTCTTCCATCTGCAAATATGTCCTGCTAGCCACACAGGGCATACAGTATTTGACGAGAGATTTGAGATTTAACTTTGAGAGCTGCACTATGTTTCCACCTTCTGATGAGAACTACCTACCCAGGAAACCTCCCCGGTCTCGTACAACTCCCTGCTTAGGCTAACTATAAGGGCAACCTTCTGCCCACTCTGTCCACACCCTCCCCACGGGTCCCTTCCCACTAGGGCATCTCACTAGGATTTGGGACTCCCAGACTTACTGAATCAGCAAGACTTAAGAATCTGTATGATAAGCAGACCACCTCCGTGATTCTGCTGCACACCAGGGAGGGAATCACTGAGTCAGCTGATCTTGAAGGACAGACTTAGCTCCAATACGCTAGATCAAAATATTCCGAGGGATGGCAGCCTCCAGGAAATAAGCCTGCCTCCCAACTTGAAGAGGTGACTTTTACCAACCATTACATCTCAGTCTTCTTGTTTCAGTGATTCTCTACCTTGGCTGGATATTAGAATCAGGCATTGGGTTTAAAAAAATTACACATAATACAGGGGCACCTGGGTGGCTCACTTGGTTAAGCATCAGCTTGGGCTTAGGTCATGATCTCACAGTTTGTGAGCTTGAGCCTCATGTCGTGCTCTGTGCTGTATGGAACCTGCTTGGGATTCTCTCTCTCCCTCTCTGCCTGCCCCTGCCCTACTCATGCACGCATGTGCATGTATCTCTCTCTCACGTGGCACCAAGGGGCAAGCAGCCTTTTGAACAAAGTAGGATGTGGGGACCCCAGGAATTACCCTAACGTCCTTTAAAAGACTACCTTCACTGGGGACAGGGCCGTGCCCAGACCCTTTAGGTTCTAAGATGGCCACAGAAGTGCTGTGGACCCCAGGGTGGATCTCTGTGGGGAAGAAGGTGGGAGAATGGAGGTTTTGGCTCCACCAGCTACAGGAGCTGGAACTAGTCCTGACTCAGCACTGCAGGGCCGGCCAGCATCCTGGCAGGAGCCTGCGTACACGAACTGCTGTATTAGGAGACCAAGTCAGGGTACAGTGGGCCACGGGTAGCAAAGGGGGAGGTGGTGGTCCCTTCTCAAAGGGCCACAGCTGGGCCTGAAAGGCTGCTAGGAGCAGCAGGCAAGCACTAGCTGATGACAAGGTAGGACGACGGCCCAACAGTGATGCTGTAAGGCAGTGAGAGGTCACAGCAGAAGTAATGATAAATGCTAATATTTCTCTGGTGCTATTTGCCCAGCAATGACCTCAGTGCCTTGCACTTATTCATTCATTTAATCACATTTAATAACAGTTCTGTGAGGGAGTCATGACCAGCCCTATTGTAAAGAGAAGGAAACTGAGCTGTGGAGGTTATACAGAGAGTAGCCACCAGGCTGGGAGCCAGGGCAGTCTGGCTCCAGAGCCCACACCAGTAATCACCAGGTAGGCTTTGACGCCCCCATGACGACAGCCATTATTTACTGAGCACTTACTATGTGCTATTACGTTCTCTGTGCTCTTTTAGTCCTCACCACTATCTTATGAGGTGGGAACTGTTTTAATTTCCATTTCACAGATGAGAAAATTGAGGCACAGGGAAGATAAGTAGTGAACTGCTCATCGTCCATTCTATCCCCTCTGGGAACAGAAGCTGGGCTAACCCCACCCACGGCAGTTCCATCACTTTTTTAGAACTTCTAAGCCTTTAGGCTTATCAGAGAACTGAAGCTAGATGAGAATCTTTACTAGGTGATACTGAGCTTCCTGCAATAAAACATGTGCAGTTTTTAGTGAGAACTGGAAAAACAAAGATCATGTGACAATATTTCTACCTCCAAATGTGTAAAAGCAGATCGTATCAATTTCAGCAGTCCTGCCCCAAACTTACTAAATCAGAATACATGAAAGGTGGAGCCACGGAATCTGAATTAAAACAACACCAAAAACAAACCACAGGTGATTCTGGTACATAGCCAGGGTTGAGAATTACTGTCTTTATTTCATAGTAATATTTTACAGCCCTCAATGAGCAAGCAGTATTTCCAAAAACCATCTTTAGTTTTCAAATCTTTTTGCTTAGAAAGAAGCTACGTGCGGGAGCTGACCAGAGGAGAGGAGCTGGTTAAGGATGGGGGCAGGGAAGCAAAGCCCATGGGGCTTTAACACTCACATCCACGTGCACTTTGTTCATGCCCTCCCTTCGCCTTCTCCATTTGGAAAATCAACATCTGTTCTTCAAATACAGGCCCAAATGTCATATTCCTCGTGACACTTCCCCTGTCTAGCCTCCCTTCCTCCAGCCTCGCCCCACCAAAGACTGCCACCCCGTGAGCCCACAGCACAAACCTCTCTAAGAGCACTGCTGATCTCATTCCTTCTCTGTATTCTCCCTGCACCACATTTGCAGGACTGGCAATAATTTACATGCTCCCCCTGGCCCAGCAGATGTCTGGGACATAATAACCTCTTGGAAAGTCCTAGATGAATGAATATAAGGCAAAGAAAGAAGGGAAGAGCCGATACAGGGATAAAGAAGACAAAAATGGCCAAAGGGGTAACCACAGAGGGAGGATGGCTAGTGAAATCTGATTTAGTGCTGACCCCTTGAGCACATGTGATCCTTGCTCTGAACCATGGGACAGCCAGTCCAGGCACTCACTTGGTCAGCCTGGCACTGTGTGCAGAGTACTGAGAGTCACGTGAGAGCATTTATGATTACACCAGGAATCACTGCTTATTTCTGCTGAGCCTTAAAACAACCTTGTGAGATAAGCAGAGTAGATGTTGATAATCTCATTTTATAGCTGAGAAAACGAAGGCTCAGAAACCTGATAAACATGTCCAAGATCACATGGCTAGGAAGCAGAGCATGGATTAATTCAGATTCACTGCTAGATAAAAGTGGCTCATATTGTTAAGGTTGGAAGAGACCTAGCACATCATCTGATCCAACTCTCTGGTCAATGGCGCATCTTCCCCAGCTGCTCTTCAAGGAGGGGTGATGGAGCTGAGTCAGAGCATGGGGAGCTCTGTGCAACCATTGCAGCTTGGACAGGCCACATGAAAGTTCTCCCTGGCACTGAGTTAAAGTCTTTCTCTGTAGCATATACCTGCCAACTCAACCCCCTCCTCCTGAAGACTAACCAAAGGCACTGCTCCCGTCCCACTCTGCCAGTTCTGCTCTGCTGCCCCTGAGATGCCAAGGCCGATGGGCTGACATCCTGGACTGAGTGGAGGTCCCGCTTCCCTCCTTTGCAGCACTCTGACAGAGAGCTGCCAGTGCCGGCTCAGCCAGGACGCTGACATTCTGGACAGTGTGAGTGTGTCACCACTTGCCTGTGGGGATCTATTTCATCGGTTAAGGCATATCACAAGGGCATCGTCCTCTGCCATTCTCTGTTTGCTCAGGAGAAAATGAGCATCTCAAGGTATCTCAATCCTGCTTCCTCAGAGGTTTAAAGGACTTCACTCACACAACCTCGTAATAAAAATATATACTCAAGGCCTAAAAACCATCTAGCTGAGTTGCAAAACTAATTGTTTTGTGCCTACAAAGTAATAATAACAGATATCTCACTGGCCTTTAGGAGTTGAAAGGCCCTTTCGTGGTTTGTTTTCAGTTTTTGTAGCCCATCAAGAAGGCAGGCAGGAGAGAAGAAAACTGTTTTTTTGTGAACAAAAATAATGGGAATCAGCCTCACAGCTTACAAGTGTGGGATCAGGACTTACCCCAGGTGCTCTCGGTCCGAGGTCAGTGACTTGGACCCGCATGGCCCACCAGAGCAAACACTGTGCAGACCAGCCAGCCAGGTGCTGACAGTGCCCAGCACCCACAGACTTCCGCTCAGGCCTGAGTGGTGGCTGCTCCCACTGGGACGGTAGCAGACTTCTGAGCACTGCTTCATTTTGTACTCTCTCATCTCAGTAGGAAAAGGCGATTCAGGAGAAGAACCTTTGTCATGGTGCTCCAGGTTTTCCAGGTGTCTAGCTTTCGAAGCCCTGGTTGATCCCCTGGGTCTGACCATTACTCATATCCATGGAGGCACCTTAGCAGGGCTATCTAAGATATAGGGCCTATTTTTATCTCAGTATCAGACAAACTGAATCTATCCACCCTTTGTGGCCTGACATCCCCCATTCAGCTGGCTCTGAATCCAGCCACACTGGGAAGCTGCTAGAGAAGCAGTCCCTAGTAATCCAGCTGCTTCCCTCTTACAAAGCCCTAGGATTTTAGGGACCTCTTCTCCACCAAGAAGGTGGAGAGCCATCTTCATGGTGGAGCTGACGGTGAGAGTCCAAACTATACCTTTGCCCCCAACTTTTTCCTCTGGACAGCTTCAAACCCACAGAAAACCTGAAGGAATAATACAATGAGCATGTGTACTATTCACCTAGATTCACCAGTTCTCATCTCGTCACATCTGCTTTATCACTTTCTCTCCATATACATACACAGCCAACCCCTGAACAACACAGGTTTGAACTGCACAGATCCATTTATACATGGATTCTTTTCAATACAGTCCAGTACTATAAATGTATTTTCTCTTCCTTATGATTTCCTTAATAATATTTTCTCTCCTCTAACTTACTGTATTCTAAGAATACAGTATATGATACACAAAACGCACAAAATATGTGCTAATCAACCATTTATGTCACCAGTAAGGCTTCCAGTCAACATTAGGCTATTTGTAGTTAAGTTTGGGGGGAGTCCAAAGTCATATGCAAATTTTCAACTGTGCAGGGCATCAGTATACCTAACCCCTACATTGTTCAAGGGTAAACTGTACAGATGGCAAACAAATATATTAAAAAATGCGGCATCGTATGCTATGAGGGAAATGCAAAATAAAACAATGAGATACCATGGCACAGCTATTAAAATAGCCAAAATCTAGGGGTGCCTGGGTGGCTCAGTTGGTTAAACATCTGACCTCGACTCAGTTCATGATCTCACAGTTTATGGGTTCAAGCCCCACGCTGGGCTCTATGCTGACAGCTCAGAGCCTGGAACCTGCTTCAGATTCTGTCTCCCTCTCTCTCCGCCCCTCTCCCATCACACTCTCTTTCCTCAAAAATGAATAAACATTAAAAAAAAAAATTAAAAAAAAAAAAAAGGATAGCCAAAATCTAGAACACTGTCACACCAAATGCTGACAAGGAGGTGGAGCAAAGAGAACACTCACTCACTGCTAGCAGGAATACAAAATTGCACAGCCAGCTTACTCTTACCATATAATCTGGCAGTCACACTGCTTGGTATTTACCCAAAGGACTTCAAAACTTATATCCAAACAAAACCTGCACATGGATGTTTATTGCAGTTTTCATAACTGCCAAATCTTGGAAGAAACCAAGATGTCCTTCAGTAGATGAACAGATAAATAAACTGTGATATACCCAGACAATGGAATATTGTTCAGTGGTAAAAAGAAATGAGCTACCAAGCCATGAAAAGACACAGAGAAACTTAAATGCATATTACTAATTGAAAGAAGCAATATGAAAAGGCTACATACTGTATGATCCCAACTACAGGTATCCCCAGATTTTCAAAAGTTTGTGTTATTCCACTTTGCTTTTACAAAAGCCTTACATTAACACCTATTTTCACTAACTGAAAGAAATCTGAAGATTTTTGCTTTTACGAAAAATGAAAACAGCGTTCAGTTTTTGTTTTGCAGTGAACCATCACAGAGGGAGCCGGTACCCTCAGCAGTGAGAGTGGCACCACGAAGCTCCTTCCTTGGGAACTACACTCAGCAATCTCAGCATCAAGCCACCACCACTGTGAAGGTTAGCATCTGTGATTCATCTTGATTTATTTTGTATATCCATTAGCATGATGTGTTCTAGAGTCAGAAAAGCTTAGGAGAGATTATTTTTTTGGGTCTAGGAACACTCAAAAATTTTTCTGTATCAATTAATGGTAATTGCTCCTTAGCTTTACACCATTTCAGCTTATGAAAGATCTCGTAGGAATGCTCTACTTTGGGATAGCAAGGGAAACCTGTGTATGACATTCTGAAAACAGCAAAACAGTGGAGACCGTGAAAAGATCAGTGGTTGCCAGAAGTTAGCAGGGGAGGGCAGGGTAGAAGGATGAATGGACAGAGCATCCAGGATTTCCAGGGCAGTAAAACTACTCTGTATGGTGTTATAAAGATAAATACATGCCGTTATACATTTGTCCCGACCCATAAATGTGCAACACCAACAGTGAACCCTAATGTAAACCGTGGACTTTGGGACTTAAGTTCATCATTTGTAACAAATGTGCCACGCTGGTAGAGTATGCTGATAACTGAGGTGGCTCTGAATGTTGGGGGACAAGGAGTATATGAGAAATTGCTGTACCTTCCTCTCAATTTTGCTGTGAACCTAAAACTGCTCTATAAAAATAATTTTAAAAATACACTGGATGGGATTACCAGCAGGTTAGATGTTACAGAAGCAAATCTGAAAGCATAAATGATAGAAATTATTTCAAATAAAGCACAGAAAAAAAATAATCCAAAAAGAAGCAAATAATCCAATTAAAAATGGATAAAAGGCTTGAACAGATTTTTCTCCAAAGATGATCTGTAAATGTCATCAGGCATAGTAAAAGTTGCTCAACGTCGCTAATCATTAGGAAATGCAAACCAAAACCTCAGTGAAATATCACCTCACACCCATCAGGATGGGTACGATCAAAAAAACAAAATAAGTGTTGGCGTGGATGTGAGCAATCGGAACCTTTGTGCACTGTCGGCAGGAATGCAAAATGGAGCAACCACTGTGGAACATAGGATGGACATTCTTCAAAAAATTAAAAATAGAACTACCATATGATCTAGGAATCCCACTTCTGAGTATGTATCCAAAAGAAGTGAAAGCAAGGTATTTGCACACCCATATCTGCAAACCCATATTCACTGTGGCGTTAAGAAGCAACACATGTCCATCTACAGATAAATAGCTAAATAAAATGTGCTATGTATATACAATAGAATATTAATATAATTCAACTTTCAAAAGGAAAGAAATATGGTAACATGGGAATCTTAAGGACATTATGCTAAGTCAAATAAGCCAGTCACAGAAAGACAAATAACATATGATTACACTAATACGAGGATGTAAAGTAGTCAAATTCATAGAAACAGAAAGTAGAATGGTCAATTACCAGAGGCTATGGGGTGAGGGGGAGTTGTTTAACAGTACAGAGTTTTCTATTTGCAAGATGAAAAAGTTCTGGAGATCTGCTTCATGGCAATGTGAATGTAACATTTATTTATTGACACTACTGAACTGTGCACTTTTTAAAAAGCATGTTAAATAGGGCACCTGGGTGGCTCAGTCGGTTGAGCATCTGACTTCAGCTCAGGTCATGATCTCACAGTTCATGGGTTTGAGCCCCACGTTGGGCTTTGTACTGACAGCTCAGAGCCTGGAACCTACTTCGGATTCTGTGTCTCCCTCTCTCTGCCCCTCCCCTGCTTGTGCTCTGTCTCTCTCTCTCAAAAATAAATGTTAAAAAAAAAATTTTTAAAGCATGTCATATAAATGAACAAATAAAAGGGAAAAATGAAACAAAGTTGTTCTTAGACCTACAAAAGCTAAAAGAATTCATTGCCAGCATACCAGCAACTACAAGAAATGTTAAAGGTTGCAAAATAATACTTTATCTTTTTTTTTTTTTGCAAAATAATACTTTAGGTTATGTATATAACTATTCTTCTGGTGTCTTTAAATAATAGACTTTAAAAAATAATAATGTCGTTTGTACATAAAAGTAAAATGCATGGGGGCTCCTGGGTGGCTCAGTCAGTTAGGCGTCTGACTTTGGCTCAGGTCATGATCTCACGGTTCATGAGTTCGAGCCCCGTATTGGGCTCTGTGTTGACAGCTTGGAGCCTGGAGCCTGCTTCCGATTCTGTGTCTCCTTCTCTCTCTGCCCCTCCCCTGCTCGCACTCTGTCTCTGTATCTCTCAAAAATAAATAAATGTAGGGGCGCCTGGGTGGCGCAGTCAGTTAAGCGTCTGACTTCAGCCAGGTCACGATCTCGCGGTCTGTGAGTTCGAGCCCCGCGTCGGGCTCTGGGCTGATGGCTCGGAGCCTGGAGCCTGTTTCCGATTCTGTGTCTCCCTCTCTCTCTGCCTCTCCCCCGTTCATGCTCTGTCTCTCTCTGTCCCAAAAATAAATAAAAAAAAAGGTGAAAAAAAAAAATTTAAAAAATAAATAAATAAATAAATAAATGTAAAAAAAAAAAAAGTAAAATGCATGATAACAATAGGACAAAGGTTGGGATAGGAGAAATGGAAGTATATTCTTGCAAGATTCTTATACTATGATTTTTATGCTATATGTATAGTAGTATAATATCATTGGAAAGTAGACTGTAGAAAAGCTAGACATGTATACCACAAACCCTAGAATAACCAATAATATAACAAAAAAAAGTTATAGCTAACATGCAAAGGAGATCAAACAGAATTATAAAAACATAAAAGTAATTCAAAAGAAGGCAGAAAAAGAAAAAAAGGGGGGAACAAAAAGCAAATGGCACAAATAGAAAACAAACGGCAATATGATACTCTGATATCAAACCCTGTCAATAATCACATTAAAGGTAAATGATCTGAAACACCCCAATTAAAAGGCAGAAATTGTCAAATCTGACAAAAAGTCAAGAATTAATTATATGCTGCTGACAAGAAATGCACTTTAAATATAAAGGAACAAATTGGTTAAAAAATAAGAGGATGGAAAAAAATAAATTGCGCTAGCACTAATTAAAAGAAGGCTGAGTGACTACATTAATATCACACAATGTAGATTTCAGAGAAGACAAAATTCTCAGGGATAATGAAGATCACTTCATAATTATGGAGTCAATTCATTAAAGAGACATAACAACCTCAAACATTTATACATCTTATAACAGAACTTCAAAATATATGAAGCAAAGACTGATGGAACTATAAGGAGATGTGACAAATCCACAGAGATTTCAATACTACTGTCTCAATTACTGATGAAGTAAGTAAGCATAAAAATGGCAAGGACGGGGGTGCCTGGGTGGCTCAGTAGGTTAGGTGTCCAACTCCAGATTCCAGCTTGGGTGGTGATCTCAAAGTGGTTAGATCAAGCCCCATGTGGGACTCTGTGCTGAGTGAGGAGCCTGCTTAAGATTCACTCTCCTTCTGCCCCCTCCCCCAGCTCTCTCACACACTCACACACACACACACACACACACACACTCTCTCTCTCTCTCTCTCTCTCTCTCTCAAAGTAAATAAACATTTAAAAAAAAGAGAGAAACTTGAAAATCACATATTTGGAAATTTTTTTTAATGTTTATTTTTGAGAGAGAGAGAGAGAGAGACAGGATGCGAGCAGGGGGAGGGGCAGAGAGAGAGGGAGACACAGAATCTGAAGCAGGCTCCATCCAGGCTCCCAGCTGTCAGCACAGAGCCCAACGCAGGGCTTGAACTCACAAACCATGACATCATGACCTCAGCTGAAATCCAACGGATGCTTAACTGACTGAGCCACCCAGGAGCCCCAAGTATTTGGAAATTAAATAATACACTTCTAAATAACCCACGATCAAAGAAAAACAAAGGAAACATGAGCAAGTATTTGGAACTGAATGGAAATGAATCCATCAGGTGCTGTTAGAGTAGTGAATTATTTATATGAGAAAAGAAGAAAGGTATCAAATCAACGACCTACTCTTCTACATTAAGAACCCCCCCCCAAAAAAAGGGAAATTAAGCCTAAAGTAAGCAGAAGAGACTAAATAATAAAGATCAAAACAGAAATCAATAAATTAGGGAACAGAAGAGTGAAAAAAAAATGAAAAAGCTAGGTCTTTGAAAAGTTCTATAAAATTGATATATCTTCAGCCACCTAGATCACACATACAAAAAGAAGGAACAAATTATTAAGATACAAAATAAGAGGAGCAACAGAAGCAACATCACTACAGATTCTGCAGATAGTAAAAGAATGATAGAAGAACACTAAAGACAATGTTATGCCAAAGTGTTTAACAACTTAGATGAAATGACAAATTTGTTAAAAGACACAAACTACTAAAGCTTACTTAAGAAAATAGAGATAGCCTAAATAGCCCTGTATCTATTATCAACAGTGAAAATGTTGTTAATAACCTTTCCACAGGGGCGCCTGGGTGGCTCAGTCAGTTAAGTGGCCAACTTCGGCTCAGGCCATGATCTCGCAGTCCGTGAGTTCTAGCCCCGCGTCGGGCTCTGTGCTGACAGCTCAGAGCCTGGAGCCTGCTTCAGATTCTGTGTCTCCCTCTCTCTGACCCTCCCCTGTTCATGCTCTGTCTCTCCCTGTCTCAAAAATAAATAAACATTAAAAAAAAATAACCTTTCCACAATGAAAAGTCTAGAGTCAGATGGGTTCATTGGCAAATTCTACCAAACGTTCAAGATAGAAATAATACCTATTCTGCATAAACTCTTCCAAAACAAAACAAAACAAAACAAAACTGGAGAGAATACTTCCCAACTCATTCTATCAGCCTCTGAAATGAAAACTAATCAAAGATATTACAAGGAAAGTATAAGCCAGTATCTCTTAGAACACAGATGTAAATTCTAAACAAAATTCTCAGCAAATCTAATCAAGCAATATATTAAAAGGACTATACATTGGGGTACCTGGCTGGCTCAGTCAGTTGAGCACCTGACTTTGGCTCAGGTCATGATGTTACGGTTTGTGGGTTCGAACCCTGCGTCAGGCTCTGTGCTGACAGCTAGGAGACTGGATGGAGCCTGCTTCAGATTCTGTATCTCCCTCTCTCTCTGCTCCTCCCCCGCTCACACTCTCTCTCTCAAAAATAAATAAACATTAAAAGAAAAAGGATTATACATTATCACCAAGTGAGGTGTACCCCAGAAACACAGGGTTGGTTTAACATTCAACTATCAAACAATGTTATTCCCCATATTAATAAACTAAAAAAGAAAAACTATTATGGTCATCTCACTAGAGAGAAAAAGATTTTTGACGAAATCTAACAGCCATGCCTGATAACAATTCCCAACAAACTAAATGGCATCCATGAAAAAATGACAGCTGACATGACACTTAATGATGAAAGACTAAATGTTTTCCTGAGATCCAGGATTGTCCACTCTGAGCACTTCTATTCAACATTGTACTGAAGGTTCTAGCCAGTATAATCAGGCAAGAAAGAGAAAGAAAAGCCATCCAGCCAGATTTAAAGAAAGAAATACAAGTGTCTTTGAAGATAACACATGATCACCATGTAAATAAATCCAATGAATTAATAAGTAAGCTTATTAATAAGGTTGCAGGATATAAGATCCATACCCAAAAATCAATTGTGCATTTCCACATACTAGCAACAACAGCAAAAAATCAGAAACAAATAAAATAAACACCATTTACAAAGCCATTACCAAACACCATTACAAAAATATGAAATACTTAGGGACAGATATGATAAAAGACGTGAAAGACCTATACACTAAAAACCATAATTGAGAAAAACTAAAGAAGAGCTAAATAAATGGAACAATATACCTTTGTCACAGGTTGGAAGACTCAGTATCATAACATGTCAATTCTCCCCAAATTATCTATAGATTCGACACAATCAAAAAATCCAAGAAGGCTTTTCGTATGAATTGACAAACTTATTTTAAAATTCATATGGAAATGCAGGGGTGCCTGGATGGCTCAGTTGGTTGAGCGTCCGACTTTGGCTCAGGTCATGATTTCACGGTTCGTGGATTTGAGTCCCACATCAGGCTCTGTGCTGACAGCTCAGAGCCTGGAGCCTGCTTCGGATTCTGTGTCTCCCTCTCTCTCTGTTCCACCCCTGCTCACACTCTGTCTCTGTATGTCTCAAAAATAAACAAAGATTAAAATTCATATGGAAATGCAAAGGGCCTAGACGAGCCAAGACAGCTCTGGGGAAAAAAACCAGAGGGCTATCACTATGTGATTTCAAGCATTGTTATAAAACTACACTAATCAAAACTGCATGGTATTTGTACTTAGACAAATAGATCAGCAGAAAAGAAGAGCAAGTCCAGAAATAAACCAACACATATATGGAAAGCTCACTTTTTAAACACCTTTACTAAGATAAAATTTGAATGCCATACAGCTCACCATCACAGTAATATGAGAACCTGTTCATCGCTCCCAAAAGAAATCTTATATTGGAAAGAAACTCTGTATTCGTTAGCAGTCACTCTCCATCCCCTCCTTCCCAGACCTAGCAGAGTCTCTATAGATTTGCCTGTTCTAGACATTTCATATAACTGGGATCATACAATATGCAGCCTTTGTGACTGGCTTCTTTCACCTGGCATAATGTTTTCAAAGCCCTACATGTTGTAGCCTGAATCAGTGCTTCATTCCTTTTTATTGCTGATATTCCACTGTATAGATATACCACATTTTATTTCTCTATTCATCAGTTTTTGGACACGCGAGCTGCTTCCACTTCCTGGCTATTATGAATAATGCCGCCACGAACACGTGTGCAGGTTTCTGTGTGGATGTGCACTTCCAGTTCTCTTGGTTATATATCCAGGAGTGGAGCTGCTGAGTCATATGGTAAATCTGTTGAACCTTTCGAGGAATTGCTAAACTGTTTTCCAAAAACAACTGTACCAGTTGACATTCCCCACCAACAATGTATGGGAATTCTAATTCCTCCATATTCTTGTCAACACTTGTTAGTATTTGCTGTTTTTATAACAGCCATGCTCGTGGGTGTGAGGTTTTGATTTGCATTTCCCAATAACTCTTGAGGTTGAGCATCCTTTTAAGTGCTTATTAGCCATTTGTATGTTTGCCTGGGAGAAATGTCTATTTAAATCCTTTTTAATTTAATTGGGATTGTCCTTTTATTACTGAGTTGTAAGAGTTCTTTAAATATTCTGAATACAAGTCCCTTATTAGATATATGATTTGCAAATATTTTCTCCCATTCTGCAGCTGTTTTCTACTTTCTTGATGGTTTTAATTTAATGAAGTACAACTTATTAATTTTCCCTTCCATTTGTTGTACAACGGATTGTTGACATTGGCACAAGGCAATGCAGTGGAGAAAGGATACCCTTTTTGACAAATTGATATCCACATGCAAAAAATAACTTCACACCATATATGAAAGTGAACTCAAACTAAATTACAAATCTAAATATAAAACCTTAAAGTGATCATCTTTCCAGAAGAAAGCAAAAAAAAAAAAAAAAAAAATTATGACCTTGGGTTAGGCAACGATTTCTTAAATATAACACCAAAAACATAATCTATTAAGGAACAAACTGAAAAACAGGTATTCATCAAAATTTATTCTGCTCTTTAAAAGACAGTGTTAAGATAAAAAGACAAACCACAGGATGGGAGAAAATCTTTGCAAAGCATATATCTGATAAAAAAGACTTGTATCTAGATTATACTAAAGAAGTCTTAAAACTCAGTAAGACAACTCAAAAACTTTGGGTTTGAACAGAAATGTTACCAAAAATGATATACAGATGGCAAATAAATACTTGAAAAGATGCTCAACACCTTCAGAGGTATAGGAAATGCAAACTAAAACCACAATGCGATACCATAACACACCTATTCAAATGGTTAAAATAAAAGACTGACTATACCAAATACCAAGTATTGGTGAAGATGTAAAAACTTGAACTCTCTTACACTGCTGGTGGTAAAATTAAATGGCACAACCACTTTGGAAACCAGTATGACAGTTTCTTTAAAAATTTAAATATAAACTTACCATATGATCCAACCATTCTACTCCCAGCTATACTCCCAAGAGAAAAGGTAACATATTTCCAAAGACTTGTACATGAATGTTCATTGCAGTCTTTTTTCTAGTAGCCCTAAACTGGAAACAACCCAAATGTCCATCAAGCTATGAATGGATGGTGTGGTATATCTATAAAATGGAATACTATTGTACAACAAAAAGGAATCAGTCTTGATACTACAACAAGGATGAATCTAAAAATAATTATGCTGAGTAAAAGGAGCTGGGCACAAGAGTACATGTTGTAATGAGGCAGTATAGGAAAAATAAGAGGAATCTAATTCCTATAAAGTCACTGGTCTAAGGCCACTTAAGTTTTCATATGCTTAAAGACAGATACCTCCTTCTGGGCAAGAGAACAAACAAGCAGTAACAACTGTTAGAGAATAAAGGTTGTTTGAGCAAAAACAAAAGAAACAGTTTACACAGAAGTAACAATTTAGAGTCAGCATGAGCAAATATTTCTATTTTTCAGGTACCCTAAAGAATGCTGACCATGGAAAAAGGTATCCTATGACTGTCTTGTGACCAAAGAGTGATATCACACTCTTTGGCCCAGGGGCTGGACCAAATGATCCAGGGGCTGAAGGGCACTTCCTCACTCCTAGTCCCCCTGTCCCTGGGAGGAGTGCCTTTATATGCCATGCATAGTACCCCTTCTGAGCAACATTCCTCTTTCTTGTTGGCTACTTTGTATCCAAGCTATCTCCAAACCAAATATTGACAGAAAGCAAAACAGTCCTTGGTTGCCTAGGGAGGTAGAGACAGGGAGCAAAAGAAAAGTGGGGCTACCAGGGGCATGAGTAAACTTTTGGGGATGATAATATGGTCACTATCTTGACTATGGTAATGGTTTCATGTATATATATGTCAAAACATCAAAGTTTGTACTTTAAATATGTGCAGTTAATTGAACATTAATTATATTTATTTTTTTAATCCACCTACAAGTAGAGAGGAAATAAGTAGCTCATAGAAAAAAAAATGAAAATCTAAGTAATGAGCTTTTGTTAAAAAAATATAACAGATTCAAGACTAAACCTTATACGCTGATAATGTCAACCGCTAAAAATTAATTTGAAACAAAAGAGCTGTTGTTTTCTGAACAGTAGTATGAGGCCAATTCACACCCATACCTCTTCAATAAAGCATGGACTGCTGAAAAATCTGGGCTTCTATCCATTTGTGGCAGGCTATTTACTCCAGGGGAATGATGGCCTTCCTTTCAGTTAGATTAACACAGGCATATACTAAAACCCAGGAAGTTGTCCTACAAAGGCTGAAAGATCAGGCACTGGAAAAGTACAAGAGACTCAGTAGTTGTATTGTATATGGAACTCAAGTCCATCCAGATTCTGACAGCTAATCAAGGCCACGTCTAGTAGAGTGACAAGACTACTTTAAACAAGGATTTTCTTACAACTGTTCTCCCACACTTGCCATTCTTTGCTAAGCCAAAACTCTAAGTCTAACTTGAATACTCCTCAAAGAGTATAAAACATAAGCATATCTTTTATAGTATGATTCAAACTCAAATGCAATGAGGTGAGAAATCTCATTATTGCAACTTGGGCAGACAGAGATGTTTTCATATCAGTGAAGATGAAGATAAAGGCACGTAAGGTGGTGTAGTAGGAATAGGAGAAAAGGTAATGTGTGTGGAAAGGCCAAGACAGGCACATACTCGTTCACAACTGACTTTAAAATATATGTCAACTTGCTTTCTTAAAACACAATGTGTGAAATAAGCAAGAGAATGACAGGAAAAGATTAAGAGTGCAAAAGTTAAAAGATGAGCCTAAGATCATGAAGGGGCTCTTGGCTAGGGATCTACATTTATAGAGATATTACACCAAAGACAGCCAGTAAAGAGAAGTTGTATTTTGAAGGCATTTATATTTTCTCAGTTCAATAACTCCTTATGTTGTGAAAAAGGCAAGCGGTAAAAGTTAATGTTCAGATAATGAACCAAATTGAGGTTTTCAATGGTAAAATTTAAACGGAGCCAAGTGAATGACAACGGAAAAGAGATTAGCTACTGGTATAATTCTCAAAACCAATTATCCTCTAAGCCAGAAAACTAAGATCTAAGGAAACATGTCAGCATTGTTTTTCAAATGTTGTCTCTTTAGATCTTGGTAATAAGACAGTTACTAGAAATAATGGAATCAGCCCTCACTCCCACCCCAACTATTCCTCACATCAAACGTCTTGTAAGAGTTGTGTAGACTTTCTGGTTCTATTTCCTGACCTCCTCACCTAAACCAATGTAGCTTATAGGCCCATCAATCACTGCATCAAAACAACTTTCTCCAAAGTCAATGGTAGTGGTGGGTTACAGGTCATTTAATCCATCTAGCACATATATCCTCAATGGGAGCAATATCGTACCCAAGGTAGCAAAAACTGATTTGAGAGAGCAAAAAAAATGTTACATATTAAAATAGTCTGTGGCCCTCCAAAAAGTCATAGTACCTAAGTAGAAATACAACATACCTAGGCATTCTTCCTTCACTTCTCACGCTGTAACTTCTCCCCAGGTGACTTTATGCATGCCACCTGCTTCAGTTCCCACCCACTAACACCTGTACCTCATAAAGCTACAGCTCATCATACACAGTTCCTCTGAGATTCAAACCTATTTAACTACCTGCCAATTTGACATCCCCATTTGAATATTTCAAAGGTATTTTCCTGGGGAAAAAATCCACAGCTTTGGTCAGATTCTCAGATTAAGAACTATTGCCATATGGTAATTTCAGAAAGGGTCATAAAGTCGAAAATGACAAAGCTAACTTACAAAGTTGACATAAACAGCTATTCTGTAAGTGAGTTCTTATTCTCTGATACCTGTAAGGCCTCTTGTGTAAACAGAACTTTCAGTTGATACACAATAGAAACTAAACTAGGTCAGAAATCAACATGTCAATGTATTGGTTGTTTCCAGAGCACTGAAGCAGGCAATGTAATGTACCTAGCTGTAACACCGAAAGTTATTCTGAAACTAGTGTCAGACTTGGAGTAAAAGAGAGTAAGAATACAAAACACTGCAAATTGGTCCGTAAACTTGCTATGCTGAGTGTTGGCCCAACTAAACAAGTATATAGGTCAACACTGACACTTTGAAAAGAATCCTGAAGATAAAGCAGTGTCACAGGCAAACAGCATTTAAAATAGTTTTATCATTCCAACAGTTCAAAAATTCTTGTTGGCCATCCTCCATATTAATAAGGCCACACTACTAACCCTTTACAAAGTTAAACTAAAATACAGACCTGAAACTAAAAATGAGGCCTATCTTTTTGGCTCTATGGTATTTTTCTTCCAGAGCCAGCAATGTACCAACACCGATATTCTCAAATAAAAGGAATTCTGCTTGTGGATTAAAACACAGGTCTATTTCAGGGGTTAAAGTGGTGCCCTGTTAGAAAAATAACTTCTCAAGGACATGAAAGAAATCTTCCTCTTTGGCACAACAGGATTAAGGTCTAATCTAGCAGGTCTAAATCTTTGCTTGCTGATCCTGTTTTTCTATTCAACCTTTCTGTCTGCTCACTTCCTGATTCTGATAAGTACTCTTCCTTAGTGATTTCTGAAATCATTATTAAAAATAACATAACATTTCCTACTGGATTCTCTAGTTGGATTTCCTTTAAGCACCTCAAACCCAGTATGCCCCAAACTAAACTTATTGTCTCCACATCTACCTCCTTCCAGGCAAATCTGTTTTAGATTTTACCTGGTGGCCTAATTCATAAACTTGGGACTTAACCCTGAATTCTCCTCTGACAAAATTTTATGCACTCTCTCTTATGCTCTTAAAATTGTCTCCTTCTCATTGCCTCCTTGGTTCTGGCTTATTTGAAAGGTGGTGTTACAGACTTCAAAGAGATTGGGTGCCTGAAATCCAATAAATTTGGGACTGAATTCCAGTTCTGCCATTGCTAAGTGTGATCTTAATCTTAGGCAAATTACTTAACCTCATCTTCTTTTCTACAAGATTAAAATAAAAATCAAATTTATCTCATAAGGTTATGGAAACAAGTAAATGAGCTAATGCCTCTAGAACACTCAACACAGTGCCGGGACACATTATAAACACTCAGTGAATGGCAGCTACCACTATCCTGCAGAATTGTATCAATTAAATGAGACCATAATGAATGTAAAGCATTTGACACACAGTAAGGACTTCATATAATAATCCTTTTTAAAAAACCAATTTCCTCTCTCATCTTCTAAGTGTATTATTTCAATAATCTCCTAACATCTAGTTCTTAATCACCTTATCCATTCTAAATGGCTCCTGCTTTCAGGATAAAATCCAAATCCCTTCTCATGACATACAAAGCTGTTTATGATCTTGTCTTTGTTTTTTAAGACTTACCTCTTGCCATTCTTTTAGCTCCAATCATATCCAACTCAGAAGTGTCATATTTTCTCAAGTCACTGCTTTTACAATGTTATTCCTTTTACCTAAGATTCCCATCTACTCTTTTCTCCAAACCAATTACAATTTTTTTTTAAAGTAAATTTCATGTCCAGTGTGGAGCCCAATGCAGGGCATTTACTCAACCGAGATCAAGAGTTGAAGGCTTGACTGATTGAGTCACCCAGGCACCTCCAACTACACTTCTGTCTCATACTACTGCTTCTAATCCTTCAAGACTCAGCCCAGGAAGCCTTGTGCTACAAACATACCCCCAATTCTGAGTTCAAAACACAGTTGCTGTACCCCCATATATTCTTGCGATTTTTTATTCTAATGATATTAAAAGAACTATTTTATTTTACTTGAGATTTGTATACTTATGTTGGTAAGAGAAATTAGTCTGTAACATTGCTTTATTGTAATGCCTTTGTCAGGTTGGCAGTGAGATTATACTGGCCTCTATAATTATTTGGGAAGTATTCCGGGTTTTCCATTCTCTGGAATAATGTAAAACTTGGTATTATTTTTCCTTAAATACTTGGCAACTAACATTTATCGAGCAGCTACTGTGCCAGATTGAGCACATTCATATGTTACCTCATTTAATTCTCATGGCAACTTCAGGAAGTATATACTGCTATTATCCCTTTCCCACACAGCTGGTAGGTAGCAGAGACGGGACCTGAACACATATCTCCACATGCTCTTAACCACATGCTATACTGTCTTGTAATACTTACTATATGGTATTAAACTATGTAATTCATTTGCCTGCTTCCCCATTCATGAGTGAAATCTATCTAGTAAGATCTTTGTGAAGAGTGGGATGATGTGTTTCATTTGTTGCAACCCCTAAGTCTAGCCATCATGTCTACCAATTAATAGATACTCAATAAATTGCTCCTAAATGAATGAATGAAAACATATTATTTGATTCTTAAAACAACTTATTATCAATTTCTGTCTAGAAAGAAGATATATGTTTATTTTAGAATGCTGCTAAAGTGGTTTTGCCTTTTTTTAAAGCTGTTTTGTCTTTCAGTTCAATCATAACTTCCATGCAAAAAAGGCATGCGTGATTTCATTTCTTCAACAAGGAAGAAGCAAAAAATAATAATTTTTAATTGTTTGCAAATGATTGACAACAGATTTAATTTTCTGATACCATCTGTAAGACAGAGACCTTCATATTTTTTCTGGGGTCAAGAGTATAAATCAAAGAAGGAAAAGATTATCCAGTGAGAAAATGGCAATACAACAAAAGCCTTAAGCAGAAAAGCTTTCAAAGAAGGTCAGCATATAGCTAAAGAAGAATTCCCCACTGACTATGCCATGTGGTAGGCATGTCATAAGAAGATTTAGGTTAGACATAAAACATCCACAGCAGGGATGTCCTGGCTTCAGTTATTTGAACTGAACTAAATTTCTGTTCTTTTGCTTGAAGAGTTGATAAAATGCTTACATACTGGCATTACAGAAATAAAAGGATTTTTTATGTAGATCAGATCATAATTATGGTTAAATGACTAGGTGATAGTAAGACAAATTGAGCCTATATATAAGAATGAACTTCCTGAGAACCAATGTCCTTAGATTCTGAAACTATTATCCAAGAAGATTATATAATTATGGCCCTGATGAACATTAAAAATAGAAAACAACCCTTGAAATATTTAAATAGAATCCTGGCTTAAAGGTTACCCTAGACAACATCATGAGGATTTTTTCAAGCCTCTTCCACCCCAATCCTAAACATGTACAGAAAATTTTTTATCGCAGCAGTTTCTGTCAAGCGGTTTTTAAGACAACAATATTCTAATATATCTTGAGGGGAGAAAAAGCATGTGAGAATACAAACATACCAAAGAACCTATTAAACACCTCAGAGGAAAACCATTCTCACCCATGAATTGCCACATAAAAGTTTCAGAAGTCCTTGTACTCTCTATTACGAAATACACAGGATATTCAGCAGGAAGGGGCCCCTGCAGATATTGTTTAGGCTCTCAAAGTCAAAAATACTAATGATAAAAAATTTGAAAAATTAAGAAACATGGAACAGGAGAAAATTATTTTTTATTTTTAGCATCCAAACACATTTCTCAAACATCTTGGAATGTTTTATTTTAGTCATTTTTTTCATCATCATTGGTTGTGCAAAAAGCTTTGTTTCCATTGGGTCCATGGTTTGGGAAAAGTTCAGGGGTGTTTAAGAAGCTGCCCTGGGGCAGGAGGCAGAGATTTGGGCAGAAGTTCCAAGGACAATCAGGCAAGATCGCCATGAAAATGAAATATTTTCATGTCAAGACAAAATTGCAAGTTTTCCATAATCCACTGCTAAAACAAAGAGGAGAATGGCTTTAAAAAAAGGAAAGAATTAGTTCCAAAGACAGGGGCATGCAAGAGTGCCCCTCAAAGGCCACTGGGCTACTATTTCACTTGGGATTTTACATTTATATTGAGGAGAGAAATTAGTCTGTAATGTTGCTTTCTTGTAATGTCCTTGTCAGGCTAGTATTAACGTTATGCTGGCCTCTACAATTATTCGGGGAGAATTCCCTATTTTCCATTCTCTAGAATAGTTTATGTAAAACTTGGTGTTGTTCTTCCTTTAAATATTTGGCAAGAATCCCCCAGTGAAGACATCTGAGTCTGGACCTGAACATGAATTTTTCTCTTTGGTAAGATTTTTTTTTTAAGCTTATTTATTTATTTTTGAAACACACACAATGAGAGAGAGAGAGAGAGAGAGAGAGAGAGAGAGAGAGAGAGAGACAACAAGCAGGGGAAGGGCAGAGAGAGAAGGAGAGAGAGAATCTGACGCAGGCTTCTCACTGCCAGCGTGGAGCCCGACCCAGGGCTCAAACCCATAAACCATGAGATCATGACCTGAGCCAAAATTAAGAGTCAATATTTAACTGACTCAGCCACCCAGGCACCTCTCTTTTTGGTAAGATTTTTAATAACTGATTTACTGTCTTTAAGTGGTATGGAGTGACTCATATTTCTATTTCTTCTTGCACTGATATTTTTTATTTTTAAAGCAGTTTCTCTTTCATCAAAATGATCCAAATTTTTTAGCATGAAGTTGTTCATAATGTCCTTTTATATCATTTAATGTCTCTAGGCTCTGTAGTAATGGCTCATTTTTCATTCTAATATTGGTAGTGTTGTCTCTCTTTTCTTTTTTACTGATTAGTAAAAGTGGTATGTCCCTGGAAAAACTAAATTTTCAAAGAACTTTTGGCTTTGTTGATTTTCTCCATTGTATATTTGTTTTCCATTTCTGGATGATTTCTGCTCTTTATGACTTCCTTCCCCTTCTTTGATTTGCTATTTTTTCCTAGCTTCTTAAAGATGTAAAGTTAAAACATTGATTTTTACCCTCTTTACTTTTTCTGATAACTGCAATTAAGGCTCTAATATTCCTTCTAAGCACTGTTTTAGCTGCACCTGACAAGTTTTGATCTGTTACATTTTCATTATTCTCTTCACAGCACTTCCTGATAATTTCTATTGTAATTTTATTTTTCACTCAGAATTCCTTTAAAATGTACTGCTCATTGATTTCTAGCTTAACATCACTATAGTCAGAGAACATGTCTGGAAAATAAGCCAGGATATAATCAATCTCGGTAAATGTGCCACGGACACTTAAAAAGAGTATATTCTATCATTGTTCAGTGTTTTTATGAATACTTTTATTTTCCTTGAGGAAATATTTAGCAGCAAAGAGGATAGTTCGTAAGGTAGGTGTATGTTTAACTATATAATATACTAAACAGTTTCCAAACACTTTTCCACTTTCACTACCAATACATCAGTTGTAACTTGTCTACATCCTTGCCAATATCTGACACTGTTGATATTGTCTACATTGATGGAAGGGGCCAAGATGGCAGAACAGCATGGAAGTTTTTTTTGCATCTCTCATCCTTGAAATGCAGTCAGATCAACACTAAACCATCTTGCACACCTAGAAAACTGATTTGAGGATTAACACAATAATCTGCACAACCTGAACCACAGAATTCAGCAGGTACGCAGTGTGGAGAGGTAAACTGGGGACAGAGAAGCCATGGAAAGCAGGGAGCTGTTTTTGCTTGCAGAGAGAGGATGGAGACTGGGGGATATGGGA
Organism: Panthera pardus; assembly: GCF_024362965.1. Lineage (NCBI taxonomy): Eukaryota > Metazoa > Chordata > Mammalia > Carnivora > Felidae > Panthera > Panthera pardus. The sequence continues at coordinate 93,193,124 of NW_026526677.1, forward strand.
TATAGGAAAAGCACCACCCCCCGAAAGCAGCTGGATAGAAAGTGGAAGACTGGAAACAGCTGCAAAGGACTGAACAAAAAAGGGAAAAAGGAGATAGGAGTTTAAATTCCATTTAGACTCTAAAAACAGGGGGAGTGCAGAGTCTGACACTCTGCAGCTTGACACCTGGCAGTGCTCTGGTGGGAAAGGCAAATCCCTAGGAGCAGAGAGCGAGGTCCAAGGGGTCCTCGGGCCACATGGGGAAAGGCAGTTCCCCTGCTGGGAGAATATTGGTAGAGGCGATGTGGCCTTCCCACAGGCAAAGGTCCCAGCAGATCTTGGAGAAGGGCCACCACATTCACTGGTGTTAGAACAAGGACATTAAGGGTGAAACCTGGTACCAGATGTGTGTTGTGATTTGCCAAAATCCCTGAAATGCTGCTGCTACACAATCGCAGGAACTTTTACTGGGGCTGGCTGGCACCCAGCCACAGTCTCTGAGCATCGGCAGCAGCATGGTCTCCCGAGCATTCCTGGGGCCAGTCAAGCACCTGGCCATTGCTCAGTGAGACCCTCCCCCAGAGAGTTGGAGTGGGTAACAGTTGCAGTTGGGAAACACGGCCCCATCTGAGATAAAATTCTGGATGGAGGTGCCTCCTGGCAGCCTGACGGCTTGGTCACGGACAGTGTAGAAGCAGAGAATGGACTTAAGCTGGAGACAAAGGAGGGATGCTTGATTGCCGGTTGGGGAGTGCACAGAGTCCTGAAACTAGATACTGGGTAGCTGGGTGATGTCATTTTCACCCCTCCTGTGAATGCACATACATACCTACAACAATACACTCCAGTAAGCTAAGCAACACCATCTAGTAGAGAATGGAGCTATTACACTAAGCCCCGCCCAAATGGGCCAACTGCGCTCTTGACGAACACAAGTCTCTCTGCCTACTTAGTTTACAGACTATAAAATGCTTCATAGTGTGACTACTACAGGAAAACGGTTGTAATTTCAATTTGTTTTCATTCTGTTCGCTGGTACATCTATTCAATTTTTTTTCTTTTTCTCTTCTTATTCATGAATACAGAAAGGGAAAAATTTATTTTTATTTTCCATTTTTATTAAAAATATTTCTTTCATTTTTTTCTACAATATTTTTTACTTTCTTGTATCTATCTTAAATTCTATTTTATTTTCATCATTTCATTTTATTCTACTTTATTGTATTCATTTTTTCAAATTTTCACATTTTCCTTTTTTTCCCTTTTTTTCCTTTTCTTATCTTTCCCTTTTTTCTCTAATCTATCAAGCTTCTTTCAACAACCAGACCAAAACACACCTAATATCTAGCATCCTTTATTTGATTTTTGTGTGTATTGTTTTTTAATTTTTTAATTTATTTTTTTTTACATTATTCCTTTTCTTACTTCAAAATGACGAAATGAAGGAATTCATCCCAAAAGAAAGGACAGGAAGAAATGACAGCCAGGGACTTAATCAACACAGATATAAGCAAGATGTCTGAACCAGAATTTAGAATCATGATAATAAGAATACTACCTGGGGTTGAAAACAGATTGGAATCGCTTTCTGTGAAGATAAAAGTCAGGATGAAATAAAAAATTCTATAACTGAGCTGCAATCTCGATGGTTGCTACGGCGGCAAGGATAGATGAAGCAGAGCAGTCAATCAGCAATACAGAGGACAAACTTACGGTGAATAATGAAGCAGGGGAAGACTAAGGCAAAAGAGCACAATATAAGAATTAGAGAATTCAGTGACTCATTAAAAAGGAATGCCATCAGAATCATAGGGGCCCCAGAAGATGAAGAGAGAGAAAATGGGGTAGGTTTATGTGAGCAAATCATGGTGGAAAACTTTCCTAACCTAGGGAAAGACACAGACATTAAAATCCAGGAAGCACAGAAGACTCCCATTAGATTCAACAAAAACCAACCATCAACAAGGCATATCATAATCAAATTCACAAAATACTCAGCAAGGAAAGAATCAGGAAAGCAGCAGGGAAAAAAAAAAGGATTTAACCTATAAGGGAAGACAGATCAGGTTTGCAGCAGACCTATCCACAGAAACTTGGCAGGCCAGAAAGGACTGGCAGTATATATTCAATGTGCTGAATCAGAAAAATATGCAGCCAAGAATTCCTTATCTAGAAGGCTGTCATTCAAAATAGAAGGAGAGATTAAAAGTTTCCCCAGTAAACAAAAACTAAAGGAGTTTGTGACCACTAAACCAGTCCTATAAGAACTTTCAAGGGGCACTCTCTGAAGGGAGAAAAGATGAAAAAACAAAAACAAACACGAAAACAAACAAAAAAAGACCAAAAGCAACAAAGACTAGAAAGGACCAGAGAACAGAAACTCCAACTCTACAGGCAATATAATGGCAATAAATTCATATCTTTCAGTACTCACTCTAAATGTCAGTGGACTAAACGCTCCAATCAAAAGACACAAGGTAACAGAATGTATAAGAAAACAAGACCAATCTATATGCTGTTTACAAGAGATCCATTTTAGACCGAAAGACACCTTCAGACTGAAAGTAAGGGGATGGAGAACCATCTATCATGCTAATGGTCAACAAAAGAAAGCCAGAGTAGCCATACTTACATCAGGCAATCTAGACTTTAAAATAAGGACTGTATCAAGAGATGGAGAAGGGCATTATATCATAATTAAGGGGTCTATCCACCAAGAAGACCTAACAATTGTAAACATTTATGCGCCAAATGTGAGAGCACCCAAATATATAAGTCAATTAATCACAAACATAAAGAAACTCATTGATAGTAAGACCATAATAGTAGGGAATTTCAACACCCCACTCACAGCAATGGACAGATCATCTAATCAAAAAATCAACAAGGAAAGAATGGCTTTTAATGACACACTGGACCAGATGGATTTAACAGATATATTCAGAACATTTCATCCTAAATCAGCGGAATATACCTTCTTCTCCAGTGCACATGGAACGTTCTCCAGAATAGACCACATACTGGGTCTCAACAGCCCTCAACAAGTACAGAAAGACTGAGATCATACCATGCATATTTCAGACCACAACACTATAAAACTTGAAATCAACCACAAGAAAAAATGTGGAAAGATAACAAATACTTGGAGACTAAAGAACATCCTACTAAAGAATAAATGGGCGAACCAAGAAGTTAAAGAGGAAATTAAAAAGTACATGGAAGCCAATGAAAATGATAACACCACAGCCCAAAACCTCTGGGATGCAGCAAAGGCAGTCATAAGAAGGAAGCATACAGCAATCCAGGCCTTCCTAAAGAAGGAAGAAAGGTCTCAGATACACAACCTACCCTTATACCTTAAAGAGCTGGAAAAAGAACAGCAAGTAAAACCCCAAACAAGCATAAGACAGGAAATAATAATTAGAGCAGAAATCTATGCTATCAAAACCAAAAAAACAGAACAGATTAATGAAACCAGGAGCTGGTTCTTTGAAAGAATTAACAAAATTGACGAACTACTAGCCAGTTTGATCAAAAAGAAAAAGGAAAGGACCCAAATAAATAAAATCACGAATGATAGAGGAGAGATCACAACCAACACTGAAGAAATACAGACAATAATAAGAGAATATTACGAGCAATTGTACGCCAATAAAATGGGCAATCTGGAAGAAATGGACAAATTCCTAGAAACATATAAACTACCAAAACTGAAACAGGAAGAAATAGAAAATTAGAACAGACCCATAACCAGCAACATATTGAATTAGTAATCAAAAATCTCCCAAAAAACAAGAGTCCAAGGCCAGATGGCTTTCCAGTGGAATTCTACCAAACATTTAAAGAAGAGTTAACACCAATTCTTTTGAAGCTGTCCCAAAAAATAGAAATGGAAGGAAAACTTCAAACCTCATTCTTTAAAGCCAGCATTACCTTGATTCCAAAAGCAAAGACTCCACTAAAAAGGAGAACTACAGACCAATTTCCCTGATGAACATGGATCCAAAAATCCTCAACAAGATACTAGCTAACTGGATTCCACAATACATTAAAAGAATTACTCACCACAACCAAATGGGATTATAGCTGGGATGCAGAGCTGGCTCAATATCCACAAAACAATCAATGTGATATATCACATCAATCAAAGAAAGGACAAGAACCACATGATCCTCTCAATAGATGCAGAGAAAGCATTTGACAAAATATCCTTTCTTGATAAAAACCCTCAAGAAAGTAGGGATAGAAGGATCAAACCTCAAAATCATAAAAGCCATATGTGAAAGACCCACCAATACTATCATTCTCAGTGGGGAAAAACTGAGAGCTTTCCCCCTAAAGTCAGTATCACAACAGGGATATCCACTCTTGCCACTGTTATTCAACGCAGTATTGTAAGTCTTAGCCTCAGCAACCAGACAACACAAAGGAATAAAACTATACATTGAAAACTATAGAAAGCTTATGAAAGAAATTGAAGACACACAACAAAAAAGGAAAAATATTCCATGTTCCTGGATTAGAAGAACATTGTTAAAATGCCAATACTACCCAAAGCAATCTACATATTCAATGCAATCCCTATAAAAATAACACCAGCATTCTTCACAGAACTAGAACAAACAATCCTAAAACTTGTATGGAACCAGAAAAGACCCCGAATACCCAAAGCAATCTTGAAAAAGAAAACCGAAGCTGGAGGCATCACAATCCCAGACTTCAAGATGTATTACCAAGCTGTAATCATTAAGACAGTATGGTACTAGCACAAAAACAGACACTCAGATCAATGGAACAGAATAGAGAACCCAGAAATGGACCCACAAACATATGGCCAACTAATCTTTGACAAAGCAGGAAAGAATATCCAATGAAATAAAGACAGTCTCTTCAGCAAATGGTACTGAGAAAACTGAACACCAACATGCAGAAAAATGAACCTGGACCATTTTCTTACACCATACATAAAAATAAACTCAAAATGGATGAAGGACCTAAACGTAAGACAGGAAGCCATAAAAATCTTAAAGGAGAAAGCAGGCAAAAACCTCTTTGACCTCGGGCTCAGCAACTTCTTATTTAACATGTCTCCAGAGGCAGGGGAAACGAAAAAAAATAAACGAAAGCAAAAACGAAAAAAAAAAGTCCTGAACTACCAGGACCTCATCAAGATAAAAAGCTTCTGCACAGCAAAGGAAACAATCAGCAAAACTAAAAGGCAACCGACAGAATGGGAGAAGACATTTGCAAATGACATATCAGATAAAGGGTTAGTATTCAAAATCTGTAAAGAATTTATGAAACTCAACACCCAAAAAAACAATCCAGAGAAGAAATGGGCAAAAGACATGAAGAGACACTTCTCCAAAGAAGACATCCAGATGGATAACAGACACATGAAAAAATGCTCAACATCATTCATCATCAGGTTAATACAAATCAAAACCACAATGAGATACCACCTCACACCTGTCAGAATGGCTAACATTAACAACTCAGGCAACATATGTTGGCGAGGATGTGGAGAAAGAGGATCTCTTTCTCTGGTAAGATCTCTTTCTCTGCTGGTGGGAATGCAAACTGGTGCAGACACTCTGGAAAACAGTATGGAGGTTCCTCAAAAAATTAAAAATAGAACTACCCTACAACCCAGCAATTGCACTACTAGGTTATTTATCCAAGGGGTACACATGTGCTGTTTTCAAGGGGCACGTGCACCCCAATGTTTACAGCAGCACTATCGACAAAAGCCAAAGTATGGAAAGAGCCCAAATGTCTACTGACAGATGAATGGATAAAGAAGATGTGGTATATATATACAATGGAGTATTACTCGGCAATCAAAAAGAATGAGATCTTGCCATTTGCAACTACGTGGATGGAACTAGAGGGTATTATGATAAGCAAAATTAGTCAGAGAAAGACAAATATATGAATTCACTCATATGAGACATTTAAGATACAAAACAGATGAACGTAAGGGAAGGGAAGCAAAAATAATATAAAAACAGGGAGGGGGACAAAACATAAGAGACTCTTAAATATAGAGAATAGAAGCTTGCTGGAGGGGTTGTAGGAGGGGGGGATGGGCTAAATGGGTAAGGGGCATTAAGGAATCTACTCCTGAAATCATTGTTGCACTATATGCTAACTACCTTGGATATAAATTTAAAAATTAATTAATTAATTAATTAATTTTAAAAATACAACCACAAAAAATTGGATTTTATATGTATTAGCAACTATTAATAAATACATTTCTTGGTTTAAACTTAAGAAAAATACTGTCTACATCCTTACCAATATCTGATATCCCCTTCCCCCTCCTCCTTCTTCAAGCTATTCCAGTAAGTATGAAGTGGTATGTCATTGTGTATCTACTGAGTTACCATTTTAAGATTCTATTTGTCAATTCCAGACTTTCTATTTTATTCTATTTTATAGATTCCAATCTCTGGTGAAATTCTCCATATCTTCATCTATTTTTTTCATCTTTTCCTTTATTTACTTGAGTATAGTAATCAACTGTTTTAAAGTCCTTGTCTGCTAATACCAATATCTGTTTCATCTGTGAGTCTGCTTCTGTTGTCTCTTTTTCCTCTTGGCTTTTGGTCATCTGGTCCTATCTCTTGATATGCCTAAAAATTTCTGATTGAACACTGACTGTTGTTTTGAAACAAATTTAGAAGGACGCCTGGGTGGTTCAGTCTTAGGTTAAGCGTCTGACTTCATCTCACAATTTGTGAGTTTGAGCCCCACATCAGGCTCTGTGCTGACAGCTCAGAGCCCAGAGCCTGCTTTGCATTTTGTGTCTCCCTGTCTCTCTGCCCCTCTTCTGCTCATGGTGTGTGTGTGTGTGTGTGTGTGTGAGTGTGTGTGTGTGTGTGTGTGTGTGTGTGAAAAATAAATAGACATTAAAAACAAATTTTAAACAAATTTAGAAACACCAAATGATATTATCTATGATCAAAAAAAGTTCACTCTTTGCTAGGCAAAGAAGGCAGGGTACAACACCTTAATCCAATCAGACACTCTGCAGAATCAAGGCAGATTTACAGTTTAATTAAGGTTTATCCTACAGTTGGTTAGACCATCTTGTTAGTGTATAACTCTCCATATTCCTGTAGAAGTCTTCAGTCTCTTTTTGACTGAAAGTCTGGTATATTCGCTGGGTCCTAACTCCCCTACCTCGTGCTGGTGGGTCTATAATCTGTGAGATTATAGAAAATTTCTGTTTTCCAGAAGTTTTCAACTTAGACCTTCAGCCTTCTTTATTGCACAAATTTAGACATTGTCTTAAGGAGAAAACTGATAGAGTGTTTGAAGGCTCCTCAAAGTCTGCAATTTTGTTAGTTCAGCACCTGAAAACCAACAAAAGTTCCCCTTGAATCTCTGTCTCCCAGAAATAGCTCTGTTTTTGGTCTCAATTCATGTTGAAACACATACTAAAAATTCCTAAAGAAATCTTTAGTTCTCATTGCTGCCAGAACTCTAGTTCTTTTTTTTTTCCCCAAATGTGTATAGGTCAGCCCTCCCTTAATAGTCCAGAGGCTTCTCAATGTCCCAAATTGAACTTGCTAGCTTTTTTTTCAAATCTAGTTCTTCTTTGGGAATTCCCTACCTATGTTAATGGTACTACCCTTCCATTCAGTTATCCAAGAATAAAGTTAGAAACTACCCTTGATTCCTCTCAACACCAAACTCAATTAGTCATCAAGTCATATGGATTCTATTTTTTTAATTTTATTAAATATATGACTCCCTGTTCCCAATGTCCCCATCATCTCCTACCTGAACTACTAAAATAACTTATTAACTAGACTCTTTGCCTTAGTTTTCTGTCTTCTCCAGACCATTCTGTACTCTGCTGCCAGAGTAATCCTAAAATTATAAATCTGATCCTAAGACTTATGCCTTAAAATTTTTCAGCAGCCTTCTGAAAGCCCCTCTGCCACTTCACTGCCACCAATTTAGCCACCCCAAGTTTCCACACTGTCTCCCACACATACCTTATACTTTTACATGAAGTTTCATGATGATCTATCAAATTCCAATTCATGCTTCAAGACCCAGCTTGGGTATTAACTCATCTATATACAAACCTCCCTAGCCTGTCCCTGCCTTCTCATGTAGCATTATAATTATTATTTTCATCTCCTTTTCTTTATTTGTCTGGCCTTCCTTGGTATTCATCCTATTTACCTTCATCATCATCATCATCATCATCATCATTATCATCATCATCATCACTACCACCACCATAATAGTAATATATATTATTTACTATGATTTTATTAAATGCCAAATACAATGTTAAGTATTTTACATATATTTCTCCATTTAATTCTATCAACAACCTAGGAGACAGGTATTATAATCCTCATTTTATAATTAAAAACACTGAGTCTTGGAGGTTAAGAAATATGCTGAAGGTTACACAACTAATAAGTTGCACATTCAAACCCAAGACTATTTGATTCAAAACCTGTGCTATGAACCACTACCCTGCCACATACACATTTAATATTCTTGGCATATAATCAGCACCTGGCATGTGCCAGGCTCTCAATAAATGTTTGTTTGTTGAAAAATTCCAAAAAAATTACATATGAAAGCCCTTCTAAATTATAAAACTCTGTATGAATACTATTATTTGCTACCACTCTCAGTTTATGTTGATTTTTCTACTTTGCCATCCTTATCTGCTTCCCCAATAAACACACATTTATCCACCTAGGCCCAAGTGAAATGTAATAATTTCTCTAACTTTCCAGATGGAATCAGTAATCCCTCTTCTGTGTTCTCAGGGACTCTGTGCCTACTCCTTCTATTGTAATAATTATACTACTTATTTGTATACAATTATTCCCCCATTCACCTTAGATTATGAATTTCTCAAGCAAAGGAACCACTTTTTATTTATCTTTGTATTGCCTATGCCTAGGACAGTCCCATGATATGAAAGTGCCAGATTAATGTTTGCTGAATAAATGCAGAATCACTCTCAGACCAGCTGGATAAGAAGTGAAGTCCTTGCTTTGGAAATCACATTTTTCCCCCTCAGCTTTATTGAGAGATAATTGATAAACACATTGTGTAAATTTAAGGTGTACAATATGTATTAATGATTTCATATACATATATAGTGTGAACTGATTACCACAATATTAGTTACCACTTTCATCACTTCACAGTTACTGTGTGTTTGTGTGAGCATGATGAAAAAATTTAATATCTACTCTCTTAGCAAATTTCCAGTATGCAGTACAGTGCTGTAATGATAGTCACCACACTGTACATTATTAGGTCACCGGAACTCCTTTATCCTATAACTGAAAGTTTACAGCCTTTCACCAACATCCCATTGCCCCCATCCCCCAGGTCCTGGCAAACACCAATCTATCTCTGTTTCTATGAGTTCATTTTTTTAGATTTCACATATAAGTGATATCATAAAGTATTTCTTTCTCTGATTTATTTCATTTAGCATGATGCCTTCAAGGTTCATTTATGTTGTCACAAACGGCAGTATTTCCCTTTTTCATTGCTGAATAATATTCCATTATACATGTGCCATTTTCTTTATTCATTCATCTGCTGACAGACACTTAGGTTGCTTCCATGTTCTAGCTATTGTGAATAATGCTGAAATGGATATGGGGGTACAGACACCTCTTCCTTCAGATATAGACCCAGAAGTGGGATTGCCAGACCATATGTAGTTCTATTTTTTAATATTTTGAGGAACTTCCATTTTGTTTTCCATTGTGACTGCCCCAATTTATATTCCCACCAACAGTGTACAAGGGTTCCCTTTTCCCCACATCCTCGCCAGCACTTATCTCTTGTGTTTTTGATATAATAGCCATTCAAACAGGTGTGAGGTGATATCTCATTATGGTTTTGATTTGCATTTCCCTGATGATTAGTGATGTTGAGCACCTTTTCATATATTTATTGGTCATTTGTACGTCTTCTTGGAAAAAATGTCTATTCAGGTCCTTTGACCATTTTTTAATTGGGTTGAGTTTTTTCCTATTTAACTGTAGAACTTCCCTATATATTTTAGATATGTACATCTGACCAGATATATACTTTTCAAATATTCTCTCCTATTCCACAGGTTGCCTTTTCATTTTGTTGATTGTCTCCTTTGCTGTGCTGAAGTCGTTTAGTTTGATACAGTCCAACTTGATTCTTTTTGCTTTGTTGCTTATACTTACAACGTCATATTCAAAAATCATTGCCAAGGGGCAACTGGGTGGCTCAGTCAGTTGAGTGTTCAACTTCAGCTCAGGTCAATATCTCATGGTTTGTTGAGTTCAAGTCCCACACTGGGTTGCTGCTGTCAGCCTGTCAGTGCACAGCCCGCTTCAGATCCTCTGTCACCCTCTCTCTTCCCCTCCCCTGCTTGTACTCTCCCAAAAATAAAATAAGTATTTTAAAAAAGAAATCATTGCCAAGACCAATGTCAGAGTGCCTACCCCTATGTTTTATTCTATGAGTTTTATAGTTTCAGGTTTTATGTTCAAGCCTTTAATCCATTTTGAGTTGATTTGTGAAGGTGTAAGTTGATTTGTGAAGGTGAAAACTGGAGCCACTTTTCATTCTTTTGCATGTGGATATCCAGTTTTCCCAACACCATTTATTGAAAAGACTATCCATTCCCCATTGTATATTCGTGACTGCTCTGCTGTAAATTATTTCTGGGCTCTTTATTCTGTCCCTGTATCTCTGTATTTGTTTTATGTCACTACCATCTGTTTTGATTACTATAGTTTTGTAATATAGCTTGAGATCAGGAAGTGTAATGCCTCCAGCTTTGTTCTCCTTTCTCAAGATTTCTTTCACTATTTGGGGTCTTTCGTGGTTCCATACAGAGTTTAGAATTTAGGACTGTCTTTCCCATTTCTGTCTTTAGAACTTTGATAAGAACTGCTTTAACTTTGTATACTGCTTTAGATAGTATGAACATTTTAAACAATATTAATTCTTCTAATTTATGAGCTTGGAATATCTTTCTATTTATTTGCATCTTCTTCAATTTCTTCCATCAGTGTTTTAGTTTTCGTGTATAGATCTTTCACTTCCTTGGTCAAATTTTTTCCTAAGTATTTTTTATTCTTTTTGATGTTTTTGCAAATAGGACTTTTTTCTTAATTTCTGTGATAGTTCATTGTTAATATACAGAAACTCAACTGATTTTTGTAAACTGATTTTGTATCTTGCAAAATACGGTATTACGGAGTTCATTTACTAGTTCTAACAAGTTTTAGGTGTTGTCTTTAGGGTTTTCCATACATAATATGTCATCTGCAAATAGAGTTTGATTATTCCTTTCCAATTTGGATGACTTTTATTTCTTCTTCTTATCTAACTGCTCTGGCTAGGACTTCTGGTACTAAACTGAATATAAGTGGGGAGAGTGGGCATCCTTGTCTTGTTCATGATCTTAAAGGATTTCAGCTTTTTTATTGAGTATGACGTTTAGCTGTAGGCTTATCATATAGGATACATTCCCTCTATACCAATTTATTGAGAGTTTCTTTTATCATGAATGGATGTTGAATTTTGTCAAATGCTTTTCTTGCATCTATTGAGATGATCACATGATTTTTATCGTTCATTCTGTTAATGCAGTGTATCATACTGACTGATCTGTGGTTTCTGAACCATTCTTGCATCGTTGGAGTAGATCCCACTTGTTCCTGATATATGACCCTTTTAATGTACTGTTGAATTCAGTTTGTTAATATTTTGTTGAAACTTTTCACATCAATATTCATCAGGATGACCTGTACTTTTCTTTTCGTGTAGCAACTTTGTCTGGTTTTGCTCTCAGGGTAATGCTGGCTTCATGATGAATCAAAATGTGTTTCCTTCTCTTCAGTTTTTTTGGAAGAGTTTAAGAAGACCTAGCATTAATTCTTCCTTAAATGTTTAGTAGATTCACCAATGAAGCCATCTGGTCCCGAACTTTTGTTTTGGGGAAGTTCTTGATTGCTGATTCAATCTTCTTATTTGCAGTTGGTCTGTTCAGATTTTCTATTTATTTATGTTTCAGCCTTGATAGGTTGCATGTTTCTAGAAATTTATCCATTTTTTTCTACGTTGTCCAATTTGTTGGCATATAAGTGTTCACAGTAGTCTCTTATGATCCTTTGTGTTTCTGTGGTATCAGCTGTAATGTCTCCTCTTTTGTTTATAATTTTACTGATTTGAGTCCTCATTTTTTTCTTGGTTAATCTAGCTAAGCATTTTCTTTCTTTTTTTTAACGTTTATTCATTTTTGAGAGAGAAAGGGAGAGAGAGAGAGAGAGAGAGAGAGAGAAGGAGGGAGCGAGCGGGGGAGGGGCAGAGAGAGACAGAAAGAGACAGAGAGAGACAGAATCTGAAACAGGCTCCAGGCTCTGAGATATCAGCACAGAGCCTGATGCAGGGCTTGAACTCACGAACTGTGAGATCATGACCTGAGCTGAAGTCAGACACCAAACTGACTGAGCCACCCAGGTGCCTCTAACTAAGTATTTTCAATTTTGTTTGTCTTTTCAAAAAACCAACTCTTAGTAACATTGATCTTTTGTATTTTTTCCTATTCTGCTCTAATCTTTATTATTTCCTTCCTTCTACTATCTTTGGGCTTACTTTGCTTATCTTTATCTAGTTTCTTGAGGTGTAAGATTAGGTTGTCGTTTTGAGATCATTTCTCTTTGAAGGCATTTTTAGCTATAAACTTTCCTTTTAGAATTGCTTTTGCTGCATACCATAAGATTTAGTATGTTGTATTTCCATTTTTGTTTGTCTAAACATTTTATTTCCCTTTTGATTTCTTCTTTGATCCATCGGTTATTCAGGATTGTGTTAATTTTCATATATTTGTGAATCTTCCAATTTTCCTCATTACTGATTTCTACCTTCATACCAATGTGTTTGGAAAAGATACCTGATATAATTTCAATCTTCTTGAATTTGTTAAGACTTGTGTTATGGCCTACGTGGCATATGATCTATCCTGAAGAATGGTCTGTGTGTTCTTGAGAACACACAGTCTGTTGCTGTTAGATAGAATGTTCTGCATATGTCTGTTAAGTCCATTTGGACTATAGTGTTGTTCAAAACCAGTTTCCTTATTAATTTTCTGCCTGAATGATCTATCCATTGTTTAAAGGAGGGTACTAAAGTCTCCCACTATTATTGTATTGGTGTTTATTTCTCCTTTCAATTCTGTTATTATTTGCTTTCTGTTTAGGTACTCTGATGTTGGGTGCGTAAATATTTTTAATTGTTATATCATATTGATGAATTTACATAAGAACCTTCTTTGTCTATTGTGACCCTTTTCAACTTAAAATCTATTTTGTCTTCTATAAGGATAGACACCCCCACTCTATTTTGGTGACCACTGACTGCATGGAATCTTTTTCCATCCCTTCACTTTCAGCCTATATGTGTCCTTAAAGCTAAAGTGAGTCTCTCATAGGCATCATTTCTCTTTTAAGACAGTGTGGTATTGGCAAAAGAATTGACAAATAGGTCAGTGGAACAGAAAAGAGAGCCCAGAAATAGACCGGTATAAAGTTAACTGATCTCTGACAAAGGAGCAAAAGCAATACAGGGAAGCAGAGATAGTCTTTTCAACAAATGGTATAGGAACAACTGAATGTCCATGTGCAGAAAAATGAACCCAGACACAGATCTTACATCCCTTATAAAAATTAACTCAAAATGGATTATCAAGCTAAATGTAAAACACACAATGACAAAATTCTTAGGAGATAACACAAAAGAAAATCTAGGTGACTTTGAGTATGGCAAATAATTTTATATATATATATATACTTTTCTGTTTTTTGAGAGAGAGAGAGAAAGTGCACGCGAGAGAACACTGTCAGTACATAGCCCAACACAGGGCTCGATCTGATGAACCATGAGATCATGACCTGAGCTGAAATCAAGAGTCAAATGCTTATCCGACTGAGCCACCCAGGTACCCCAATTTTTTAGATACAATACCTAAGGCATGATAGATGAAAAAAAATAATTATAAGCTGGAGTTCATTAAAATTAAAATCTTCTGCTCTCCAAAAGACAGTATCAAAAGAATGAGATTTAAAGCCACAGATGAGGAGAAAATATTTGTAAAAGACACATTTGATAAAGGATTATTATCCAAAACAAAGAACCCTTAAAACTTCAGAATAAGAAAACAAATAGTCCAATTAAAAAGTGAGCCAAAAACCTAAACAGATACCTCACCAAAGAAAATGTACAGATGGCTAATAAGCATATGAAAAGGTGCTCCACATCATAGGTCATCAGCAAACTGCACATTAAAACAACAAGGTACTGCTACACAACTGTTAGAATGGCTGACAACCAAAACACTAACAAACCAAATGCTGGAGAGGATGTGGAACAACAGAAACTTTCATTCATTGTTGACAGAAATGCAAAATGGTACAGCCACTTTGGAATAAAGTTTGGCAGTTTCTTTCAAAACTAAACATACTCTTACCATATGATCCAGCAAGCATACTTCTTGGTATTTACCCAAAGGAGGTGAAAACTTACACCTAAATGAATCCTGCACATGAACATGTAGAGCAGCTTTATTTATAACTTCCGTATCTTTGAAGAAACCAAGAAGTCCTTCAGAAGCTGAATGGATAAACTCTGGTACATCCAGACAATAGAATATTACTCAGTGCTACAAAGAAATGAGCTGTCAAGCTATGAAAGGTATTAGAGGAAGCTTAAATGAATATTACTAAGTGAAAGGTAGCTAATTTGAGAAGGCTACATATTGTATCCCACCTATATAACATTCTGGGAAAAACAATGGAGACAGTAAAAATATCATTGGTTACCATGGGCTGGGGAAGAGAAAGATGAAGAGGTGAAGCACAAAGCATTTTAGGGCAGTAAGACTATTCTGTATGACATCTGTATGACATCATATGTCATTTATTTGGATACAAGTCATTACACATTTGTCAAAATATATAAGAATGTATACAACACTAAGAGTGCATCCTAGTGTAAAATATGGATTATGATGTGTCAGTGGAAGTTTATCAGTTGTAACAACTGTACTACCATGCTATAGGATGTTGAGAGTGGAGAAGGCAGTCCATGTGTACAGGCAAAGGAGGTAAATAAAACTCTCTGTACTTTCTGCTTAATTTTGCTGTAAACTTAAGATTGTTCCAAAAAAAAAAAAAATTCCACCAAAAAAAAAAAAAAAACCATAACTCTTAACCAACTTTTCATACTTCTTTCCAGATCAAAAACACTTGTTTCTACTATGCCTAATGATTTCTAAAACCCAGTTTTCAAAATCATCTTAACTGGCAATTGAAGGCTCATAATAAGGATCAAAGAACTTACTTTTCAGCTTTCTTTTGATGTTCTTTTTGCCTTTGTTGTTCTTTTACTTGTTCTCTTTCAATATCCATGAAAAGTCGTCTGTATCGCAGGTATTGCTTTTGACGCTAAAGGAAAGAAGTTAAAATTTCTTAAGATTCTGCTCTCAGAGGACTTCCCAAGGAAGGAAAATTTCCTTGTGCCATAGACAAGAAAACTACATATTACAAAAGTTACACGGAATTAAGTCCTTAATTTCTTTTTTTTTTTTTAAGTTTATTTGTTTATTTTGAGAAGGAGAGAGGGAGAGCACATGTACATGTGCACATGCATGAAGGAGGGGTGGAGAGACAGGGAGAGAGAGAATGCCAAGCAGGCTGTGCTCAGGACAGAGCCTGACACAGAGCTCGATCCCACAACCACAAGATCATGACCTGAGCCAATATCAAGAGTCAGACACTTAACCGATTGAGCCACGCATGCGCCCAGTCCTTAATTTCTATTTATGGTGACCTAGGATAATATCACATACAGCAAGAGCTTTATATTCTCAAGCACATGGCTATTAGATATTACAGACAAATCAGAGAAAGAAGTATTGATTTTTGCCCTTAGTATAGTCCTTGGTCAACAGCACTTGAGGAAATGATTGCATAGGACATGATAAGATTTGGTACTATATTTACTCTGTGTTCCCAAGTTATTAAGTACCATAGAAAGCCAAAGAAAGAATGTGAGAGGTATTTTATGAAAGAAAAATAGTCACTTTAACTTTTCAAAATTAAAACCATATCACAAAAGTATACTCGAAACCAAGCCTAATACAGTGGAAAGAGGGAAGAAGGACTGGGAATATCTGAGCATCATACTTTTAAAGGGAACAAGTATAATAAAAGCAGTGCTACTGCCCTGTGTGTGACCTGTTCATACTTCTGGGTTTATACATTCTCTTTTAAGGACAGAAGCTACTCAAAGGGCACTAGTGCACACACAGACGTGGTTTTGCCCTTTGAGCAGCTGATGTCCTTTCGGTAAAAATTATGAGAGTCTAATAGCCAGTTCTTAATATTGAGGATACGTCACAATTATCAGTGGTGTTCTTTAAAAACACAGATGCCCCAAACCTACCTTTTCAGATACTGATCAGTATATCTGGTTTGGGTCAAGACATTTGTATTTTAAAAAAAGCTCCACATCTGATTCTAGCACATGGACAGTGTTAAAAACTGCTGGTTTAAACTAACATTAGACTGAGAAGGGAAAAAAGGAAGTCATAAGTTAAAACTCTTCCTTTAGGTCATTGTAACAAATATAGACTAATGGGAAAAATTCACTAGGATCAGATCTCTGATTTTACATCAAGGTTATCTTAAATCCTAGGGGCTTAGAAGAAAAGTTCAACACATTATAAAGAGTCGAGTAACTTCTTTGCCTTTATCCATGGAACTTGTAGTATTAGCTCTAAATGTGTAAGTACACAATAAATTGTTCCCAATTTCACACTATTATAGTAGAAAAGCTGGTGTCCAAAAGCAATTATCATTACATACCTCTTTCTTGTCTTCTTCTTGATCTACTCCAGACTGAAGTGCTGGTGGAATTTGGAATTCGGTGTTCAATCTTGACTGATATTCACCATACACCTGCTAGAAGTCCAGTCACACAAAGTGAAAAAACTGCCCAAAGCTAGCCCTGCACGTGCTTTTGCTATTTTCATCTATTGATTCTTTTCTCCTGCAACCCTGTGCTCTATTGGATAAAAACAAACAAAAACTCAATAAAATAAATTAAAAAAGAATGAAAGAAGCAGAGTCAGAAGGAAATAAACCAAACAAAAAACAATAAACCAAAGAAAATGATTCAGGTCAAAAACATGGATGAATTAGTAACAAATCAAAATGTTCAGAATGAAAGTTCTTCTAACATGATCGCTCGAAATCACTCTATTATGCATGTGCTTGGGATTGAATCCAGGATATAAAGCCAGATCCCTTATTATCTTAAATCTGTAATCAATTTCTATTTATACAACTCTTTGGTGGGTGTGAGCCCAGAGAAGAAGGGCCTGAAAATGTTATAACATCAATTGACATGGAAGGGAGGAAACTGAAGCTAAAGTTCCCCCAAATTACTATAAAAGCCTTATGATATAACCTGGTATACCTGCTTTGACACTCTATGAGTCAAATTATGATCTCTAACTTTCAGAAATTAAAGTCATTTTAATATTACTTTTTCTTAGCTTAGAAGTTATTTATCTTTTAGCAAAGTTTCAGGATAGAAGATCAGTATTGTATTTCTATTACTTGCAATGAACAATCTGAAAATGAAATTAATGGAAAAATCCACTTAAAATACCATCAAAAACTTACTTAAAATAAATTTAACAGAGGAACTGTAAGTTTTATACTCTGAAACCTAAAAACATTGTTGGAAGAAATTTAAAAAGATCTAAATGAATAGAAAGACATCTCCTGCTCATGGATTGGAAGACTTAATATTGTTAAGATGGCAGTACTCTCCAAATTGATCAACAGATTTAACGCAATCTCCATCAAAATTTCAGATGACTTCTTTGCAGATGTTGGCAGGATGATCCTAAAATTCATATGAAAATGCAAGGGATCCAGAGTTGCTAAGATGGCTTTGAAACAGAAGAACAAAGTTGGAGCAATTACTCTTCCCAATTTCAAAACTTAACACAAAGCTACGGTAATCAAGATAGTGTGGTACTGCCACAAGAACAGATTTATGGGAAAAAAAAAAAAAGAAAAGAACAGACTTATAGATGAATGGAACAGAGCTGACAGTTCAGAAAGAAACCATTATGTTTACAAACAACAGATTTTTATCAAGAGTACAAAGAGACATCAATGGGTAAGAAGAGTCATTTCGACAAATGATGTTGGGAGAACTGGATATCCACATGCAAAAGAATACCTTATACCACATGTGAAAATTAACTCAGAGCAGATCACAGACCTAAATGTAAGAGATATAAAATTCTTAGAGGAACACATTGGAATAAATCTTCATGATCCTGGATTAGGTTATGGTTTCTTAGATATGACATTAAAAGCACAAGCCACAAAGAAAAAAAAACAACTAACTTAAACTTCTTCAAAACTTAAAACTTTTGTGCTACAAAGGAAACCATCAAGAAAACAAAAAGCCTACAAAATGGGAGAAAACATTTGTAAATCATATAATAAGGGGCTTATATGTAGGATACATTAGGAACTCACAAAACTCAATGATCAAAAGATAAGTAACTCAATTACAAATTGGACAGATAATCTAATAAGGAGTTTTGTAAAAAAAAATATCCAAATAGCGAATACACATGTGAAAAGATGCTCACCATTAACCATCAGAAAAATGTAAATCAAAACGACAATGAGATACCACTTCACACCCATTAAGAGAGCTATAATTAAAAAGACAGATAATAAGTATTAGTGAGAATGTGAAGCAATTGGACCCCTCATGCACTGTTGGAGGGAATGAAAAATAGTGCAGCCACTTTGGAAAAGAGTTCGGTGGTTCTTCAAAAGGTTAAGCATAGAGTCCCAGCAATTCCACATACAGGTACCCTCAAGAGAAATGAAAACACATCCACAAAAAAACTTGTATGCAAATGTTCACAGCAACATTATTCATAACAGCTAAGAAGTAGAGACAATTCAAATATTCATCAGCTGATGAGTGGATAAATAAAATGTGCTCTATGCATAAAATGTAATATTACCCAATGAATAGGAATACAGTACTACTACATGCTACAAGTCAGTGAACTCTGCAAATGTTACACTTAAGTGAAAAAAGCCAGTCACCAAAGACCATGGGTGATCATGGATTCCATGATCCCACTTATATGAAATGTCCAGAACAGGCAATCTCTAGACAGAGAAAGGGGTTACTGGTTGCCTAGGGCTGGGGGTGAGAGTGAGAGGAAAAAGGAATTGGCTGCTAATGGATAAGGACTTTTTGGGTATGATGAAAATGTTCTAAAATTCATGGTGGCAAAGTTTGCACAACCCTTAGAATATACTAAAAACACTGAATTGTATACTTTATTTTTTTTTCTTTTTTTTTTTTTTTAATTTTTTTTAACATTTATTTATTTTTGAGACAGAGAGAGACAGAGCATGAACGGGGGAGGGTCAGAGAGAGAGGGAGACACAGGATCTGAAACAGGCTCCAGGCTCTGAGCCATCAGCACAGAGCCTGACGCGGGGCTTGAACTCACGAACCGCGAGATCATGACCTGAGCCGAAGTCAGACGCCTAACCGACTGAGCCACCCAGGCGCCCCTGAATTGTATACTTTAGATTAATTATATGGTATGTGAATTACACTCATTTCTCAAAATCCCACACACCTTATCTGTGAATTTGCCTATTCACTAAAATTTGTTTGTAATCCCAAAATTAACACTTGCAATGCTTTTATGGTCATCTGCAGACATGTACAGAGCTGTGAAAAATTTGAGTCACCAGATGTGCATGTTGCCAGCTAAGGTCAAACAAGGTGATGCTTTTTGTTCTTTTTGTTTCAGCCTTCATACTGTAAACAAGTATTCTTTTCAAGGTCTATTTAGTGCCCAGGTTTTTGCATTTTTGTGCATTTTGTTGGTGATTTTGCTGTTTAAAATGGTTCCCAAGCACAATGCTGAAGTACTATCCAGTATTCCTGAGCATAAGAAGGCTGTGATGTGCCTTATGGAGAAAATACATGTATTAGATAAGCGTCATTCAGGAATGGGCTATAGTGTTATTGGCCCTGAGTCCAATGTTAATGAGTCAACACCATATATTAAATAAGGTATCTCTGAACAGAAATTCACGTAAAATAAAGTTAGGTATTGATCAGTGACCAAAATGTTATGATCAGAAGCTCACAAAAACCTAACTCTGTTATCTTCCCTAGCAACATTGGCTCAGCATTCACCAATTCAGTGTGTGTGGCAACTTTATATAACTATCATAACAAGAATCGATTATATTATTTCATTCAAGCTCTTATGTTTAAAGCTATTTATCTATTTGTTATAGATAAAATCTGAAAATTATACACAACAGTGGCTGATGGTAGTCATCTCTGGAATTTTTGGTTATTTTTTCTTTTTGTTTATTTGTGTTTACTTTTGCTACAATAAAAATGGAAACATTTTCTGCTTTCAAAACAGTAAGAAAAACTGGACTTCCAGCACTGGGCAAAGAGTAAGCTCACTATGGACCTGTCTCTCTGTCTCTCTAATTTTGTCTCTGTTTCTAATTAAGAACTCCAGGAAATGTGGCCCATGGTATCGGGGGAGAGTATAGGGGGCTCATTCTTCTTATCCTGAAGAAGAATGAGCTAGAAAAGTGGATTCCTTAAATCTGTGTATGAATTGGCATACACCCCCAAATCACCCCTAAGCTGGGCATGCATGGGATGGACCTAAAGGAGTATAATGAAGGCTCTGAGAATCAAACATTAAAGACCCTATTCACAGGAAGTGAGAAAGAACTTATAGCATAAGTTTAAACCAGGTTGATTGCCTACTAGAACAAAGAAACAAATAACATTCTTCAGAGGATTTCATCAGTAGCCAGAGTCTCACAGTATAATATTCAAAATTGGATCCAGAAGAAAAGATGGCAGAAGAATCCAGAATATGGTCCAAAGACAGTTAACTCTTCTTCTGAGATAGCAGGAATAGGTAAGAATGGCAAGAAAGCAAATGACTGAGGGAGTAATTGCGTGATGGCTTCTATTTTCTTCATGACAAGTCTGAGAGTATGGGGACACAGTAAGAACTTAAGAAGTATTTAAGGTTTACAGTTGTAAGTGTGGCCCATAGGAAGAGGGAGCTGACAAAATGCTAAGCGGCACAAGGGACCCAGCTGTGACTCTAAGCCCTAAGTATGAATGTGATCTAAATCTACACTATTGAAATGTTTTTTTCCAATAAGGCAGGATTATTTTGGGAGCCTAAAAAGGTAAAGGACGGATCCAGGGGTGAGGATTTTCAGGGCTTGTATGGCAGAAGGACATGAAGAAGAGGTTCTGACCACTTGGCAGCACCCTCGATCAAATGATCAGGGTTAGGTACCCCTCTTTTGTGTTCAGTTAATGCCCTCTGCACCTTCTACCTTCAGTCATGTTACTTAGTAATCATCTGCTTAGGTGTCAGTCTCTCTTCTTTAGACTGTCTGAAATTTGAGTTCTGATTCACAATTGTGTCTTTGATATTTAGTGCTTAACCAATGGCTAACACCTAACAAAGTGATAAATAAATGTTTGATTGATTAACTAATTCATTCAAAACATATTTAGCAAGAGATCATCAGGTACCAGGCACCATATTCTAAAGGCTGTCCATATATTGGTAAAAAAAACAGGTGTGGTACCTCTCCTCATAAAGCTTACACACCAGTGGAAAACATGTTAAATGAATAAATAATTACAAATTGTTTTGTGTACTGAGAAGGAAAGAGAATGCAAGGATAGAAAAAACAGAAGGGAGACCTATTTTTGACAAGGTGGTCGGGATAGTTTTTTTTAAGGAGCTTTTATTTTTTTTAACATTTTCATTTACTTTTGAGAGATAGAGGGAGACAAAGCATGAGCAGGGGAGGGGAAGAGAGAGAGGGAGACACAGAATCCAAAGCAGGCTCCAGGCTCTGAGCCGTCAGCACACAGCCCAAAATGGGGCTCGAACCCACAAACCGTGAGATCATGACCTGAGCCGAAGTTGGACGCTTAACTGACTGAGCCACCCAGGCGCCCCTCTAAGGAGATAACTTTTAAGCTGAAGCCTCAAGGAAGAGAAGGGACCAGCTTTGTGAAGAAAAAAAGAGATGGCTATCCAGATAAAGGAAAAAAACATATGCAACAGACCTGAGGTAGGAAAGAACCTGGCATACTTCAGAATACATGACAGTGTAGAATAAAACATGACAGCATCCCTCTAGGCCAACTTCATGGACCCAAACTAAAAATTACAAAAGAGCTGCTAAAAGTTTAGTCCTGAAAACCTCAGCCCAAATCCTACTTTCTGCCTTTCTTCTCCTTTTCTTCTTGTTCTCTTAAAAAGGCCAAAAGGAAATGTCTTTTTATCTGTTTTATATATCCTAACAACACCAGGTGCCTGAAGGCTCTGTTGTTAAAATAACATACAACCACAAGATAGAAATTATCCAGACAGTGGTAAATTCTAGTGGGAATAAACTAGACTTCACGAAACCATGGAAAAATCTTAGTAGGCCAGAATATTGTAACATTTTCTTGAAAAACTATAGATCTTAACTCAGTACATCAAAGCTTAGCTTATATATATAAACCCTAACAAGCTCTAGCCTGAACTCTGAACAGTTTATTTCTTGGTGATCCCATCTTATGCTCTCCCAACTTACTGACAGAGATCTAGGCCTGATCAATGGGTAGAAGATTCTCCTGCCCCTTCTCCCTCAGAAACCACTCATTTCTTCCCCTCTCACACCAGAAACAACACCTCTTCTAAAAGAATGTATATATAAAATATAGCTTTTCCAACAGGCAACAAGTGCCCCTGACAATACCCAAGGTTTCAGTGAGAGCAGTAATCTTATGTCAGGATAGGTTCTACACACTATGAAATAAAACAAGAATCTGCTTTTTGCTCACCCTGAGCACTTGCAGCCCAATCCTGTCTAAATTCCATTACTCATACTCCACCTGTCTTCTGCTGGAAGCCTCTCTCTGGTGCTTGGGTGGAAGTTGCTGATGGCCATCCAGAAACAAATCCTCTTGCCATCTTTCTGCTGTCCCAACAGACGGCTGCTGCCTGAAGCATAAGGTCTAAAACATACAAAAGCACTCACCAAAGCATGCGAGCAGTTAAATAATGCTAGTAAAAGTACTGTAGGCTGCAGTGATAGCCCTGACGTACTCCATGCAGGTCAGAATAATCTGATACATTATGCATATGAGTATGCATTACACTTCCTGCCACTATTATGGATCTTAACTGTATTCACGAAGCAATCATCCATAAGCTTCTTCATCCATAAAACAAGGATAATAGTATCTATCTCCCAGGTTATTGTCAAAATGAGAAATGAGACAATGGACACAAAGTTCTAGAACTATTTTAATTATGGAAAGTGCTTAATGAATGTAAGCTGCTTTTCATAATATTATTGGCAATATTATTGACAGTATGAGTAAGAGAGAATACCACCAGCAGCAGCTGCAGCACTGTTGTTAGAAGCAAAGCTCTGGCAAGCCCAGATCAAACTCTAATTTACTTTCTGCTGTTTACTTTTTATTATACTCTCCTCTACCTGTTCTCTGGCAGAACGTGGATCCTGGATATCATGTAAAACATATTCACAGCACTCTGGAAATAACTCCTTTCTCCATCTCTCATCTGTCAAATTATGTAAGGCCTGCCCATAGCTCCTGTGCTAAAAGACAACGTAAACACTGAATATCAATTGCCTAAGCAGGAGCATCATGACGGGGCAATAGTAAAAGCTTCAGTAAAGAGGCCCGAAGCAGTTTCAACAGGTCAGAATGGTGTGATACATCACAGAACAAGAGGACATCACAGCTTTGCCCGTTAATACTGACCTTAACACTAAATCCCTAAACAGTTACTATATTGCCCTATTAAATTTGAGCCAAAACCTAAGCAATTTATTCTCTGCTACTTATTCCTCACTCTACTCTGCTCTGCTTATTCCCTGAGAGAGGCTAGGTCTTAAACACTGGGTGAAACATACCGATGGCACTCCAGAAACAATTCTTCTTTCAATCTCCCATTTCTCAAAAGAGGCAGGTTGCTTGAGACACTTGTTCTAAAGGAAAAACAAAATATAAAACTGTGTAAGCAGAAATGATTTTAGACATCACTGACAAATCCAAAATAATGATACTAGCAGAGGATAATATAACAGAACTGGTGTGTACGTGTGCTTCCATCTGTTAGTACAAAATTCCCAAACATAAATCAAAGTAGGAAAGAAAATAGTATAATGCATCCCAAGATACCCATCCCCCAACTTCAATAATTAGTAATGTTTTTTTTCCATCTATCTCTTTTGCCACTTTTTTTCCTGGACTATTTGAAAGCAAATCCCAGATTATTCTGGTACCTTTTTTTTTTTTTTTTTGCATGGGGTATCCCCTTATTCAACAAATGGAAGCAGATAAGGCAACAAAGCAGTATTTTTATAATGATGCTAACATTTTCCCAAGGTACAGCCAGAACACAAGCTTGTGTCATTTCCACAAGTACTCCTACTCAATGTCCCCAGTAACTGCATGCACAAACACTAGAGGTTCAGGAAGTTCTGAGGTGGCAAACAGCTTGTTTTGCCCTTCATCATAACTGGTTTGCAAACTGGATGCCTGGTTTTGGTGTACTGCCTCAGTTGGTCAAGAGTAGAAGCCCTTCAGTATTTACGAGACTAAATGCAGAAAGCCAAATAAGCCTCCAGGATATGAGTTTACAAAGAACGATTTACTGTTAACCAATCAATATTACATAAACCCTGTCTCTTGGTTAACCCCAATGACAGAGGTATGCTTTCTCACCTGGACAGACTTTAGGTCTGGCACATTTCAAAATAACTGAAGATGTTATGCTCTTATCTTCCCTCCAGCAGCTTTATTTCTATGTAGCCTACATGC
The DNA here is from genome assembly GCF_024362965.1 of Panthera pardus. Classification (NCBI taxonomy): domain Eukaryota; kingdom Metazoa; phylum Chordata; class Mammalia; order Carnivora; family Felidae; genus Panthera; species Panthera pardus. Next base: position 93,218,126 of record NW_026526677.1, read on the forward strand.
AAACTAGCTTGATAAGCTCCAACCCCAATTTTAAGTAATTTTCTGTTACTATTTCAGGAAGGAGATAGTCCTCCCACTGTTTTTGCTCTACATGTTCTCTAGGAGAGGCTCAGTCCTGGCTTTAGGTTTAACATACTGATAGTACTCCAGAGGCAATTCATCACTCACTCTCTCTGCTCTCATAAAAGATGGCAGTTCCTTGAGAAACATGTTCTAAAGGAATAAAAACAGAAAACAAATCATCTGACCAGGGCAATGTGCTAATCTAATATTGTAGGCTTTGGTGAGAACTCCAGGGAAATGGTACCAGGTGAGGATATTCTGATACATTTGGACTTGAATAAGGATGTAACACGTTTAGCTCAACGCTGTAGACCTGAATTTGTAATCCTAAGCCATGAACAGAAGAGTCTGACAAACCCCTCATGTTTAGTAATTTAGGATCTGCCACTTTTTCCTGCACTATTCACGCAGGGACAGTATGTTTATGGTAATACTGTGGGCTTCAGCAGAAGTTGTAGCATCATCTTAGTAAACTGAAATGGTCTGATTCTACACTAAGAATATGAATGTGATTTATCAACCTTCCAAATGACAGAACTGATTTGATTGGATACATTCACTAGACCAGGGTCTTTTGCACCTGATTCTATACTTCACATTACCAATTATTGAGAATGTATAAAACCCAGTTACTTTATCTCCTGTTTATTTCCTTTTTATTCTGCTCTACCTGATCTCTGATGAAGGTATAGTCCTGGAGTTTAGGAGGCAGGTACTGATAACTTGCCAGGGAAAAGCCTTCTCTCCCTTTCTCACTTGACATATCAGAATATGACTCCTTGAAGCGTACTTTCTAAAAGAAAACAAAAACATTAATTATAAATTGCCCAGTGGAAGTAATATGCTAGTAATACTACAGACTTTATTGAAAGCCTTACAGTAATTGTTTAAACTCAAGATAATGTGAAATATGGAATAAAACAGAAAGCCATGATTTTTGTCATTTTTGAAGTCTAGCTGAAAACAACCATTGCAAGTTCCAAACTAAACCCAGAACAATTCAGCTCCTGCTGGTCTCTCTCCTTTTTCTATTCTACCTTGTCCCTGATGGAGGTCTGATCTTGACTGCTGTGTAGAAGATCCTGATGGACATCCAGAGGAAACGCCTCTCTCCCTCTCCTGTCTGTCAAAATTGATGCTGGCTGCTTCAAATTTGCCTTCTAAAAAAAGAACAAACACAAAATATCAATTGTTCATTTAAGAAAGACAAGTTAACCAATAATACTTTAGGCTGTGGTGAGAATTCTGGAATGAACTGAGGTCAGAATATAACTTAACATGGTATGGAATAAAAGAAAACATTATATACTCTATTCCATACACATCCAGTTATGACCCTATATAATTACTTCCTGTTGATCCCTTTCTTCTTATTTTCGGTCTAACTGATCTCTGGTAGAGGGCCGGCGCTGGAACCTAAATAGTAAAAGATAACTGTTGGCACACTTGTGGGCCATGCCTTTTTCCATCTTTCAGGTGTCAAAGCAGATAATGGCTGCCAGAATATTTTCCCTAATATGAAGATTTAAAAAAAAAAAAAAAGTAAATTGTCCAGACAGGGGTAATATGCTGTTAATACTTTAACACTTAATGAGAACCCTAGACTTTTGAGAAATTAATGAGAAGACTACTTTTTCCAACTATGACTCTCCAAATCAGCTGCAATTGAGTCCTTCCAAACCCCACTCCAAAATTTAACTGGCTATTTTTTCTTCTTATATCTCCTTTCCACTCTATTTTACCTGATCTCTGGGTGGAAAATCCTGTGCTCTGGGGAGAACACACAGGTCTCTGAATAGAAAATGCTGGTGTTGGTCTCTGGGTAGAAAATCCTGGTCCTGAAATTTGGACTGAATATTCTGGTCTTCGGAGAGAACATGCTGGTCCTGACATTTGGGTAGAATATTCTGGTCTTTGGGTAGAAAAACCTGGTTTTTAGGTAGAAAGTCCTGGTCCTGACATCTGAGTAGAACATTCTGGTCTGTGGGAAGAACACACTGTTCTTTGGGTAGCAAATCTTGGACTTCAGATACAATACTCCCATCTTCTAGTTCAATATTCTGGGCTTCTGGCATAATATCCTGAGTTTCTGTCTTAACAGCCTGGGCATCAGGTTTAGTGGCCTGAGCTTCAGGTTCAACAGCCTGGGGTTCAGGCTCAATGGCCTGGGCTTCAGGCTCAACGGTCTGGATTTCAGGCTCAATGGCCTGGGCTTCAGGCTCAGTGGCTTGGCCTTCCACTTCAACAACCTGGGTGTTGACCTTTGGCTCAATACTCTTAGCTTCTAGCTCAACACTCTGGACTCCTGTCAAATCACCCTGGATTTTCAGCAGATCACCTTGGGCTTCTGGAAGATAATCCTGGGCTTCTGGCAGAATATCCTGAAGGCCTTGAAGATCTAACTGCTTTTGCTCTTCCTCTTTCATCACAGCAAATAATGGATTTTTGAATTGTGCTTTCTAAAAGTGAACATAAACATCAAATATAGAATGCCAGGTAGTAGCAACACTCTAGGTTTTCCATAAGACTCCTAAAATAATCTCAAAAAGATATAGTGGTCAAACAAATTACTATAATAAAATGGAAATCAGGATCTTTGCTCAACTTAACAAAACCAAAATCTATAATCCCAAACCAGTACAATACTGGCATCCCTAGTCCAAATCACAATTAGTTTAATTTCTATCATACTATCTCCTTTTACTCAGCTTTACCTGAACTCTGCTGAAAGGTTTGTCCCTGTCTTCAGAAAGGAGATCCTGTTGGTCTCCCCAAAACAAATTTTCTCTCCCTTTTTTATCTATCAAAATAGATGAAGATTCCTCAGAGTCAGGTTCCTACAAAACACACAATCAAAATGAAAAAAGAAATATCTATTACAGGTAGAAACAATGTAATTACAATAAAATCCTAGGCTTCAGCACACTTTTAATATAATTTAGGAAGTAGGTCAATATAATCAAATATTATAAAAACAAGATATTACAAAAGAAGTATAAACTATATACTGAGAACTATAAAACACTGTTGAACAGAATTTAAAAATATCTAAATAAGTGGAAAAGCATCCCATGTTCATGGATCTCCGAAGACAATATTAAGACATCAATAAACCCTCACATTTACAGTCAACTGATTTTGAACAAGAGTGCCAAGAAAATTCAATGGAGAAAGAATAGTTTTTCAACAAATGGTACTGGGACAAGTGGTTATTCATATGCAAAAAGAATTAACTTAAAACACTTCCTTACACCACATATAAAAATTCACTGAAAATAGATCATGTAAGAACTAAAATTATAAAATTCTTAGGAGAACACATGGTAGAAAATATTGATGACTTGAAATTAAGCAATGGTTGGGGTGCCTGGGTGGCTCAGCCAGTTAAGTGTCTGGCTCTTGACTTCAGCTCAGGTCATGATCTCACAGTTTGTGGGTTCAAGTCCTGTAGTGGGGAGCCTTCTTGGGATTTTCTCTCTCCCCCTCTCTCTGCCCCTCCCATGCTCACGCACTCTATGTGTATGTGTGTGTGTGTGTGTCTCAAAACAAATAAATAGACAAACTTAAAAAAAAAAAGATTAAGCAATGGTTTATTAGGTATTAAATCAAAAGCATGCAACAAAAGAAAAAATAGATAAATTGAACTACACCAAAAGAAAAAATTTTGTACAAATGATAGCATTAAGAAAGTGAAATGTGACAATCTATAGAATAGGAGAAAATATTTGTAAATCATATATCTCATAAGGGACATGTATCCAGAATATATAAAGAACTCTTATAACTCAATAATGAAAAAACAAATAACTCAATCAAAAAATGGACACCACCACATTAGAATAGACACTTTCTCCACAAGACATATAAATGGGGCAATAAGCACATGAAAAGATACTCAAGATCATAAGTCATCAGGAAAACACAAATCAAAAGTACAGTGAGATATCACTTCATACCACTAAGATGGCAATAATCAAAAAGATGGACAATAGTAAGTATTGGAGAGGATGTGGAGAAATTGGAACCCACATATATTGCTAATGAAAAACAGCTTGGCAGTTTCTAAAAAGGTTAAACATAGAGTGACCCTATAACCTCCAAATTCCACTACTAAAAAAAAGAAGGCCCACACAAAGACATGTACACAAGTGTCTGTAGCACAGTTATTCATAAAAGCCAAGAGGTCCATCAACTGATGAATGGATATACCAAATGTGATATAGCTATAAAAGGAATATTATTCAGCAATAAAAAAGGAATGAAGTACTGACACATTCTACAATAAACTTTGAAAACATTAGGCAAAGCAAAAGAAGCCAGGTCACAAAAGACCATATATTATATATATGATTCCACTTATATGAAATGTCTAGAATAAGCAAATCTATAGAGACAGAAAGTAGATTAGTTGCTTAGGACTGGGGGTAGGGAAAGGGAGGGAACAGAAAGTGATGGCTAATGAGAATAGGGTTTCTTTTAGGGTTAAGGAAGTGTTATAAAGATTAGATTATGTTGACATTTGCACAAACCTGTGAATACACTAAAAATAACTGAAATGTATACTTTAAGTGGGTAAATAGTATAGTATATAAATTATATCTCAATACAACTGTTAGGAAAAAACACTACTGGTAAATAGTATAGTATATAAATTATATCTCAATAAAACTGTTAGAAAAAAAACACTACTGGACATTAGAATTTTAATCCTTAAACCCAACCTTAATTAGCTGTGGATGGCTCTAACAAGCCATTTTTCCCCCCTCTACTCTACATTTCCCTCCCTGATTTTCTATAAATTTCTGGTAATGCAAAGTAGTTAAAAGTCCAAAGGCCTTGATGGAACTTAAAGAGCAACTGTTCTTTTGTTCCTATATTTATCTTGAGGGATGATGGTTCCCTACAAAATGCTTTCTTAAAAAAACAAAAAAGAAAGAAAGAAAGAAAGAAAGAAAGAAAGAAAGAAAGAAAGAAAGAAAGAAAAAATGATACAGAAATAAATGGTCTAGAGAAAGTAATATGCTTATGATACTGGGTTGAGTTTTCGTGAAAGATCTGGAGTAATTTTAACAGATTAGGGTGGTTTAACATAGAATAAAGAAAAACAAGTAGTTAGTTCTACCTCAGATTTACAAATAAATCACTCACACATCAAACATATGGAAGGAAATATGCTGGTAGGAGAATATATTAACTTTATAAATGACCACTTGTTCCTATACCAGCCAGTAACAATTTTAGGAGGCTTATGATTTTGTCTTAGTGACCCAACAGTGGGCAAGCAAGTATATCTTCTAACTGTACCTCCAAATCTGGAAGAACAAAAACAACCAGACAGATTCTAAGGTCAGTAAAAATAAGTCTAACAAGGAAATGAAACAAGAGTTCAACCAGGTTACAGATTGTGTCCTTTCTGACTGGCAGATTTCCACTTCACAAAACTGAGGGGGTAGAAAACTATTCAGAATTGAGGGAACAACCACATACATGATATAAGAAATGTGAAAATTTTCACTAATTTCTTAGATCATTCTCATTTCTATGGAGATATGTTTCCAATGTTCTAGCTGAAAAATACACATGTATTCTTTGGAAGCAATAAGCAGAAAGTCTGAATACATCATCATCATCATCATCATCATCATCATCATCATGAATTACATTTAAATGGCATCTTTGACATATAAAACTGGTTTATAGAAGGATGTTACCTCAGACTTAATCCTTCTCCCTCTATTGGATAAGTATTTATTTCAGTACTTTTTCTGGAAAAGCATCAATTGAAAGGTTTGAACATATTCCACACAACATAAAATATCAGTCTCTAGGATCTGATAACCCTTTTTTTTCTGGTTTGCTAGAATGTGTCCAATCACTTCATTCTAATACTACTCTGAAGTCAGTACTGGCACAAACTACAGTCGCCAAATCCATAGTATGAAAACCGTCCAAAAACCAAGCCACTGAGAAGTTTGGTACAAAAGAAATTCTATCTTGAGAGTCCTAACAAGACAATGCTACAAAAGGGTAACCATACTAAACGTACCTGGGATGGAATGTCTTTTGTGATACACACCATATATTTATATATTTAACTATAAATATCTTACTATCACTGAAGAGGGAAACATAGATTAGTATTCTACAAATTACAAATACATAAAAGACAAATGTTTTTGATGGTTGTGTTGAGATACTTAAGAAAAAATACAAAAACATTTTTATATATATTTATATATATACCCATTTCTTTCCAAACACACACACACACACACACACACACACACACACACACACACACATGTATATACATAATCTAGGAAGCAAAACTAAGAAAGAACTAAGAGACAGAGGTGATGAGGGCCACAAAAAAAATAGAGAGAGAAAAAAGATGAGATGGTCCATTTTACTAGATGCTTTCTATCAAAACTTGATATTCATGCCAAAATTAAGTACACACAGGAAAATAGATGAGTTTATTTTTAGGATCCAAATCTGTGAACACTGAAATAAACAGCCACAGAACAATATCATTTTACAAGTATAGCCTTAAATATCCTTTTAAGTCTAGCTCTGCATCTATGTTCCAATTATTCACTCTAACCTTGTATTTTGAATCAAAAGAATTTCTTTTTAAATAATAACAGTATTGGGGCTCCTGGGTGGCTCAGTCGGTTAAGTGTCCGACTTCAGCTCAGGTCATGATCCCACAGTTCATGAGTTCAGGCCCCGCATCAGGCTCTGTGCCGACAGCTCAGAGCCTGGAGCCTGCTTTGGATTCTGTGTCCCTCTCTTGCTCTGCCCCTCCCCTGCTCATGCTCTGTCTCTCCCTCTCTCTCAAGAATAAACATTAAAAAAAAAATTTTAAATAACAGTACTGATTTTTTCCTAACTAGAAAGTAAAATATATACTTTATGGAAAATTTTTTAAATAGGGAAAACCAAGAGAAGAAAATAAAAATCACCTGTACTAACACTAACCATAAATAATCAGTATTAACCTCTTGGTCCATTTCTTTCCAGGCTTTTGTCTCTGCACATAGTATTCTCTTCCCATCGCTTTATCTTTATTTTTTTATTGTTTGAAAAATATTCTACATTTATTTGCTTATTATTTGCTTCCCTGCTAGCACAGATGCTCCTGGAGGGATCTTTGTCTATCTTTTTTTTCCTGCTTCTAGAACAATGCCTGGTAACGACAGACATTCTATAAACATTGGCTGCATAATTTTTTTTTAATTTAGAATATATTGTATATAATTTTGTATCCTACTTTTTTCACTTAATTTTGTATCACAGACACTTCTGTCTTTAGATATTCTTTGAAAGCATATTTTTTTACAATAGCTATATATGGATACACCATAATTTTTTAACCATTCCCTACCATTGGATATTTCAGGTTATTTCCAATTATTTTTACAGTTCTAAATAATGTTGAGATGTAAATAAATATTTATGTGTACTTTTTACAACAATTTATTAGAAATTAATTTACCTCTTGGTGGGGAAAGGTTTTTCTTCTACCATCTGGAAACACTGACACATTTTTTTTGTTCACAGTCTTAAATGATGCCAGTCGGTGACGAGCCTGTTTCATGGTTTGACTAAGCTGCCAGGGAAAGGGAAAAAAGAGCAAACAAAAACAGGCTAAAGTTTTAATACCAAATTCACTAAGTGTTCCAACAGGAAAACAGGCCCCTATTATTAAAAAATGCCAGACCTAAGACAAGAGGATTACCTGCAAAGGAGACTGTGGTTTGCTGACAGTACTTTTACAACATGACTTTCATTATTCTAAAATACTGTTATTTCATAACTTGATTTAAGGGCTGTTATTCAAATCATTTTTCAACAACATATGCTTTGTATTAAGAATGTACACAAAATATCAGAACCTAAAAGTTTTAATTAATAATTTTAGAAATTATGAGCAAATACATTCTTTACCTCCTATCCATCTTCTCAATAAGGAGTTATTTCTTCGACTAGTCTTTGCATGCCTAATCACTTTCATCACTCCTTGCTAGAGGACTCCATTCCTAGTCCCTCTAAAATCCTTTTTTCCTGTTTACAAGAATCCCTTCTTCACCCCTAACATTTGAAACCTGTAGCTATTCAAAGTCTTTTCTCAAACCCCCCTTCTTCCAGGAAGTCTTTCTAAGTTAACTCAGAACACAAACTCCAACATCTCAACAGAACCCATTTGTTTCAAGTACTCTAAGTAACAGCTGATAATGAGTATTAATATTAAATACATTGACTTTGTGTTCATTCCCTACATCTACCAGGTCATTTCAGTAAGCACCTGTTTTGATCTCTTTTTCAGAAGAGCATAGCCTATTTTATTTTTCACAAATCTGCACAGAATGTTCCCTTAAAGAAAATACAGAAATGAACAAAGTACCATGTTTTAGGCTAAGCACTACATCATGTAGAAGAAAAGCATATCCCTATACTACAAAGTAAAATTAAGGCAAAGTCAGGACCAGTTCCAACCAATCCAGTAAAAGTTAATGATATCAATTCTCCCTGGAAAGTAAATCATGACTATGATTTACAGATATAAATAACAAACACTTTGGTTTTTACTAATGGTGAGCTAGGGATAAAAACACTCTCACTACCGGTGCAGTTTCCCTACAGCATATCACCTGTTTTGTCCTTGCTTCTAAAGGTCTACACCTCTCACCAGAGAAATCAGCTTGAAACATTACTCTTTATTTTACTAAGAGGGGACTTATTTTTTTAAGAAAAATTTTTTTAATGTTTATTTTTGAGAGAGAGAGAGAGAGAGACAGAGAGCAAGCCAGGGAGGGGCAGAGAGAGAGGGAAACACAGAATCAGAAGCAGGCTCCAAGCTCTGAGCCGTCAGCACAGAGCCCGATGCGGGGCTCAAACTCACGAACCGTGAGATCATGACCTGAGCCTAAGTCGGTTGCTTAACCGACTGAGCCATCCAGGCACCCCTAAGAGGAGGACTTCTAAATTTGGTTAGCAGAATGGCTAAACGGATCAAGATAGAGGTAATCATACTATAAAAAGAGATATATGTACAGTTAAAGTTATAAAAAATACAGAGCCACAAATGTGCCTGCTTTTACTCATTGCCAAGTATAGTAGATGTTATTGCCCTGCACAATGTGACCAAGGATTCAAAATAGCTGTTGTAACAGATTTAAAATAAGGATACATAATCTACATCTCCCAACAAGTCCAAACCTCTATTAGAGTCACAGATTGATTTTAGTCCCTTAAGCAGGATATTTCAACTGGTCCAGCAGTTGGAATATACGTTATAGTCTTTCCATTTCTCTGTCATTACCATAACCCTTCATCAAACCTCAACCCGAAAGCCCTTTCAAGGACCAGCTATGAGGACTGTAATAGGCTGACTAATGGACACTCAAAGACACCAGGTCCTGATCCCTGAAACCTATAAACGTTACTTTATAAGAAAAAAGGGGCTTTGCAGATATTATTAAATTAAGGATCTTAAGATGAGGAGATAATCCTGGACTATCCATATGGGCCCTAAATGCCATCCCAACTGTCCTTATGAGAGAGATGGCAGAGGAAGATGTGGCATACAGAAAAGAAGAAGGTGATGTAAAGACAGAAGCAGTGATTGGTACAATGTAACCACAAGGAAAGGAAAGCCAGCAGACACCAAAAACTAGAAGAGTCGAGGAACAAATTTTCTCCTAGAATCTGTGGAAGAGACCCTGCTGATACCTTCATTTTGGCTCACTGAAACTGATTTTGGACTTCTGGCCTCGAGAACTTCAAGAGAATTAATTTGTCATTTCAAGTCGCTAAGTTTGAGGTAATTTGTTAACAGCAGACAAAAACGAATACAAGGACCAAAGTCAATGTTCATAAGCATTAAACAAAAATATAGAAAATAGGGGAATTTTACAAATCAAATTATTAAATGGGCCTCCCAAGCTATAGGCTCACCAATAACCTAGATCTTGCATAAAAAGGCAGGCTGGGATAATGAAGATTCCTTATCTTACATGATGAACTAGGAAGTATGAGAAATCAGACACAGGAACTGAACCTAAAAGGTCCGAAGCTGGAGAAAAGAGGCTAAAGGAGCCATAAGTATGCCTAAGTTTCAGAGCTGTGATGATGAGAATACCAGTAGTAGAAAAATTAAGCAAATAAGAGAGAAGCATATGTGTAGAGACAGGGAACACTCCCACTTTGCCTGGAACTGTCCAGGTTTAGCACTGAAGGTCTCATGTCCTCAGACAATAAGGAAGGTGGGTTACCCTATGAGAACAACTGAATCAATCAAGTTATTGATTAAATACTAGTTGTGAAAATCAAAGAACCTATGCTGTTGTGATCACTGGAGCTACCTCAGAGCCAGAAAAACTCCTCTGACTCCTTAAGGGAGTTTCTGATTCTGCCATTATCATCCCATGCATGTTCTTGAAATAAATGAAGTCTTGCAGCCAAAGAGCCTAACTCAAACAGTAGTTTTCCAATGATAGATTAAGAAAACTTATCAGGTTATTTCACATTGCTTAAATCTTTCTTAATTACCAAAATTAATTGGTATTTCCAGGGTTGAAAAAGCTGGAAAGCCTGCATTACAAAGAGAGAATAAAAATAAAAAACAAGATAATAAAAGATTCAGTGAGAAATAAAAAGCTGAGATATCCCATGCTAGAAAATAGTGGTAAACTTAATAGTGTATTTAAAAAAAATTATTACATGGTGAGAATGAAACAATGATCAGCTGTTCATTGATTCCCAACCAAAATGAAGTTATCAAGGGACACAATAGAAACTCAATCCCTAGAGATAAATATCAGTCTGAACAAAAGCAGGGGGCTAGGCTAGTTCTATTTTATGGGAACACTTGAAATTTCTTCCAGTTTTATGATTATAGTGGCTAACTTTAGGTACCCAATCTTATCTATTTCAGAACAAGTAGGTAATACCAAGTATTATAAGTGAAGGCTGGGGTGGGGGTACAGAATAAGAGAGGTCCTAGCAAAATCACATGTTGGGGTACAGGGCTACATCCAGTTTTGAAGGCCATATTTGAAAAGAGCATATTTGAAAAACTAAATAGCATCCAGAAGAAATCAACCAAGATTATAATGACTGAAAGCATTAGGAATGTAAGAATCAAAAGAGAAAAATGGGGGGCGCCTGGGAGGCTCAGTTGGTTAAGCATCTGAGTCTTGATTTTGGCTCAGGTCACAATCTCACAGTCATGAGATCAAGCCCTGTGTTGGGCTCCACGCTGGTCATTGAGCCTGCTTAAGATTCTCTCTCTCCCTCTCCTTCTCCCCTTCCCCCATGTGCACACACATGTGTGCGCGCGCACTCTCTCTCTCCCCACAAAAAAGAAAAAAAGAGACAGAAATGATAGCTATAATCAAATATAATCAAATACCTGAAGTGTCTTAGAGATGACCATGGTATTTTATTTTCTATTACTTGAGAGTGCAAAACTAGGCCCAATGGGTAAAAATTATAGGAACATTTTGACTTAGTATGTTGATAAAATACTTGTAATAATTTCAAGACTTCTAAAAATGAATAGCCTAAAAAGTGGTCAGTTGCTCAACAGTGGCAGTGTTCTAGCAGAAACTAGAGACAATATAAAAAGAATTCTTTAGAGAAAGAAAGGTTAGACTAGATAATGTCTTCTCTTTTCTAACATTTAATTAAAAATGTAAATAAATTCAGGGGCGCTTGGGTGGCTCAGTTGGTTGAGCATCCTACCCTTGATTTCAGCTCAGGTCATGATCTCACAGTTCATGAGTTTGAGCCCCACAAACTCTGTGCTGATAGCACAGAGCCTGCTTGGTATTCTCTGTATCCCTCTTTCTCTCTCTGCCTCTCTCTCAACAACAACAACAAAAAAGATCAACTTTTTAAAAAAGATTTTAAAAAATGTAAATAAATTCAAACATATTGGAAATGTCAAACATATAGTAGACAGAAGCTATAATGAATCCCACATACACACCCAAACAGTTTTAACATTATCAATTCCTGGCCCATCTTATTTTATCTATAATGCCTTACTTCACTTCACCCTTATATTACTTTGAAGTATACCCCAGGTATCAAATCATTTCATCCTTAAGTATTTCAATATGTCAGATGAACTTTTAAAACCCTCCAGCTCCAGGATTCTATGGTTCTATCACTCCGTGGCACACGAAAACTGAAAAGTCCACCAATATTCAGAAAGTGAATTATATTCACCATTTACTCAACCACTTCTAGATAAATCAAGGGAGTTAGTGCTTGAACAATGCCTCACTGTCTAGTTCTTAGTGACATCTAGTGGATAAAAACTGCAACAGAGGAGTGGCTGGGTGGCTCAGTGTCAAATTCTTGGTTCCTCTCAGATCATGATCTCATGTCTTGAGTTCAAGCTCTGCGTTGGGCTCTCTGCTGAGCCTGCTTGGAATTCTCTCTTTCTCTCTGCCTCTCCCATGCATTCGCACATTCTCATTCTCTCTCTCTCATTCTCTCAGAAATAACTTTTAAAAAATTTTAAAAAGGGGTGCCTGGTGGCTCTGTGCTGACAGCTCAGAGCCTGGAGCCTGTTTCAGATTCTGTGTCTCCCTCTCTCTCTGCCCCTCCCCTGTTCATGCTCTGTCTCTCTCTGTCTCAAAAATAAATAAACGTTAAAAAAATTTTTAAAAAATTTAAAAAAAAACTGCAACAGAAACAGTAAGATTAAAAAGCATCTAATGTCAAGATGCTATTTGGGCAAAAGTTTATAGGCTTAAAGTAGTTTAGGTCACTGAACATTCTTTAGTAGTTCATCTTTTAAGAAAAAAACGGTATAAATTTTTTTTTAGTTTTGTAACATTTCAGGCTTTTCATAACCTGATTTCGTCCTATGTAACCTCAATTTTCTGTCATCCTCCTCTATAAACTATCAATCAGAAAGGTTCCATCACTTATTCCCAAATATACCAAGCTCATTATACATCCTACACTCTTAACTGTTCCTCCTATCTCAAAATTCTCTTCAATTCACCAATTCAATTCACCTTACCAATTCAAAATATACAACTCAATTCCACCTCTTCCAGGAAATATTTCCTTGGAACTGAAAAATTTTTGAAATTCCCTAGTGCAACTTTATCATCAAATATAGCAAATATCTCTATATTATTATCTAATAGATTGGGGTCTACCAGCTTTACATCTCTACTTGGAAATGTAAACCCCCATAAAGGGTCCCATTTCACATTTCATTCGTTCAATGTTTAAGAAACACAGTATATTCAAATATCTGTGAACTGATGTGTTCTACTTATATACTATACAGATGAAGTAAAATCCTCACTACGGTGGGATTATAGCCACAAGCACCACGAAGGCAACAACCGTGTCTGTTTTCATCAATGTTCTATCCCTTATACTTTATGAAGTGCCTGATTCAATAAATATTTGCTCAACAGATTGTTCATAACCTTAAAAAAGGAAACAAAAATGATTTTTAAAATGATTACTACAAACCAAGCAATGGCAAGAAAAAGTCATAGTTTGGGCAAAGAAAAAAAATTTTTTAAGTATTTCAATATAATATATGCTTATAAAGCTTTCCCTAATTATACTAACAACTATACAATCCCTTCATACTTATGACCAAGCACGTCAGCAGTTATGAAATTTTTATTTTTGCATAATCATCATTTTCTACACTTTTGCTCTCCTCTCACTATCCCTAGAAATACATTTTAAATAAGATGAAGTATAATTCCTACAGCAGAGTTGAAGAATATGGTATCGAGTGGACAAAAGGCTCAGGTACACTAAGGAGAGTTGAGTGCACAGTCTCAAGTGATTTCAGCGGATGAACCTACTCATGGTGATTAATTTTTAAATAACAGATAATCAATTACTTAGGATATGTTACTTTTTTTTTAATTCTATGTCAAGAGTTTACTATGTTATTACTTGACCTATAGATCTATTTATTGTGATTATCAGACTAAAGGACAGAAATGAGGAAAAAGAGACAAAAATAATGAATGAAGTGCCCTGTATATGTACTGTACCTTTTTGCAATAGACGTTAGGAATCAGTTCTGTCCAGATACCATAAACAATAACTTACCCATAACACAATTCCAGTACAATTGGGAAAAAAAATCTATGTTCTTTAACTTAAAGCTGTTTCTCATAAGTTTTTAACTCTAGAGTTTGGCAGCTTCCTTTAGATGATTCTAAATTGTCTTACCAAAAATAAATAAATTTAGAATATGTATAAAAAATAAACATCATTCCACTATTCCCCACTTTACAAAAGTAAAAAAAAAGAAGGTAATTAAAAGTGAAGTTGAGTAGGATACCTCCTAATCTCTACTTCATATTATAGATATGGCATGTATCTAAAGAAAATCAGGCATAAAATGAGTATGTACTTACAGCCTGGGCTTGTTGTTGGAGTAATTCATTCTGATTCTCTCTATCTTCTAGTCCATCCCCCAGCACCTGGGAAGGAGGTAACCTAGCACTTCCAATTGCAGCATTCAAGTTCTTTGGAAAAACACTTGTTCTTTTAGGAGTTAAATGTGCTGGATCTGAGGACTGCATGGCTATAGAGCCTTCTTTTTCTGCCTACACAAAGGAAGAAAGAGTGAGATTCTTCTAGTGAGATTCTACTCCGGGCCAGTACAATCAAATAATGCCTATAAGTGGCCCAAAAGACTTTATTTAATTTTTTTTTTTTTTTCAACGTTTATTTTATTTTTGGGACAGAGAGAGACAGAGCATGAACAGGGGAGGGACAGAGAGAGAGGGAGACACAGAATCGGAAACAGGCTCCAGGCTCCGAGCCATCAGCCCAGAGCCTGACGCGGGGCTCGAACTCACGGACCGTGAGATCGTGACCTGGCTGAAGTCGGACGCTTAACCGACTGCGCCACCCAGGCGCCCCCCAAAAGACTTTAAATCATGGTCAAGGATAGAAAGAGGAAAGCTTTAGCAAGCAATGAAACTAATATTTACCAGGCATCCCTAATGTGCTAATAATTTACCTATCAAATTCTCCTAACAACACTGTGAGACAAATATCATAACCTCATTTTATAGATAAAGAAACTACAGTCCAGAGAAGTAATAGGCCCAAGGTAACAAAGCTAGCAAGCAGCAAAGCCAAAATTCAAACCCAAATCCAAAATTCTGACATTGTTTTTGATTATTTGGTGAAAACAAAAAAATGAGTCAGAACAACATAAGAATAAAATATGGTTTCTCTTTTGAACTTACTGCTTCATAAGATCTCTGAAGCTGATGCTTTTTTCGCAACCTGATTTGTTGATTTACTCGGCATTTGACTTGTCTCTGAAAATGCTTCAGAGCTTCTTGTTTTTTTCTTAGTTGTTCCTTTAGTTCTTCTTCAATCATATATGCTGAAGTCTTGAAAGATGAAAGAAAATAAACTTAAATGTCAGCAGTTTTGCCTGTTAGGACTGTTTTAAGCACAAAGCTGTCAAGGTACAATCCCAACAAAATAATTCAGTTCTATAATCCAAAATTCCCAGTATAGTAAGGAAATCACAGGAGTTCAGAAGCTGATAATCTAGACATAGCTACTGAGTACCAAGAACTCAAACCAAATCAAAAACTAAAAATTGGAATTTTTGTACTCAAATCAAATCTTAATTTTTCATTGAATTGACAACTAAAGTTGCCTTCATTAATTCTTAATGAACCAATTCAAACCTATCTTGTTACACATTTTCTAAAATGAATAAAACAGTCCAGATACACCAAATTGCTCACCGCTCACCAAACATGTCCTATTATAAAATGCCTTCACACTCAGATTTATGCTCCATTTTTAACCTTCCTGTCATCTCCATCTAGTAAAGTAAAGGTGGTACTCATTCTTTAAGACCATCTAATAACCAACCACCTTCCATAATTGGTTCTTCCTCTGAGCTTCCTATGCTATAGTACCTCTCATTCTTATTAACATTGAGTGTAATACTTCTCAACTCCCCCATTAGATTAGGCACACTGTGAGGGCAGGAAATGTATTTATCCTCTTTTGTTTCTCCTACAGTATATGACACAGAGCCTTGAATATAAAGGCACTCAATATTTGTGTAATGCTCAATTCTAAAACACATTCTAAACGATCTAGAACATTTTATCCCATTTGAGTCCCTAATCAGTATTCACTTCCTCTGAATGCTTTGAATAACAACCACAGGCATAATTAAAAGCAGTTACTTTCTTTTTTAGAGAGAGAGAGAGAGAGAGAGAGCACAAGCAGGAAAAAGGAGGAGAGGGAGAGAGAGAATCTTAAGCAGGCTCAATGCTCAGCACAGAACCCAACTCGGGGCTTGAACCCACAACCCTGGGATCATGACTTGAACTGAAACCAAGAGTCAAATGCTCAACCAATGAGCCACCCAGGTGCCCCAAGCAGTTATTATTATTAAAGATCTATTACAAGACAAGCACTTTAACCACATTATATCACTAAATCCCTAAAACTACCTCCAATAGAAGGTATTCTTATTCTTTATATTAAAGATGAGGAAATTGGGGCTCAGAAAGATTCATCTTTAGCCCAAGATCCTACAGCTGGCAAGCAGCAGAGCTACAAGTCTCTCTGACTCCAATACTTATGCCCTATACTGTTACTGCTTGTCTCTTGACTATGTCTCTCTTTCATAAGGGATCTTCAAATAAATAAAATCATACTCCTATCCAGCCCTTCTTCTAACACAGTGATTCCAAATTCTAATTCAGAAAAGTGCCTCAAATATTTCATAAGGCAATCATTAACTCTCAAAATGAAAAGAATTTAAATTCCAATAAAAATTACATTTTCCAAGAAGTCTATCCCATATTCTACACAAGTATATACCATAGGAATAGAGTGTACAAAACAAATATCAAAGAACAATTGGGTAAAATAATTCCAAAGGAGAGATATATGTAGTAAAGACTGAACAACTGACCAAAATTAACACAGGCTCCAGAAAATTAAAGCCATCCTGCCTCTTTTATGTCCATTGTCTGTCTGCCCCCTTTTACCCCCATGCTGAGATTATTGAACATCTTATTAGTGTATGACTGATTCCAAATTGTGAATCTCAACTGTAAACCAAAGGTAAGAGTATACCATATTTTAGAAATATATTTTGCTCAGCAAACACCATTTTTATAAGGCAATCAGAGCCCAAGAACATTGTCTCAGATTCTGGGACATTAAGAGATTCCCAGAGTCAAATAAATTTGAGAAATACTGGCTTAAGCAAAAATAGATATTGTTTCAATTGTACAACTAATTCCTCATAGACATAGACTTTTTGTACCCTAAGGACTATCCAAGGGGACAATATAGAAAGAAGTGTTTCTCGCAACAAACAAAGAACATTTTTGGATAATTCACGTATGATGAAACTTATGTTTAGTATTCACAGTAGCCTCCAAAGATGATCTCGCCTTCTCCCCACAGTGAATCAAGCCTCCCAGTATCAACGCTCTTGTGTAATAATCTCCCATACTGATTGTAGTCTGGCTCTGTATATATCCAACAGAATGAGGCAGAAGCATTGGCTCCATGACTTCTCAAGCAAGGTCTTAAAGCAACTTCCACCTACAGCTCTTGGAGTGCTCGCCCTAGGGGAAACGAGCCACCATATAAGAGTTCTACCCTGAGACCACCATGCTGAAAGGAAGCCCAAACTAGCCAGATAGAGAAACCATGCGGAAAGAGAAAGCAACCAAGCAAGCCCGCAGCCATTCTAGTCATCCTAGCCCAGTGCCAGACATGTGAGTGAGAAAGCCACCCTGGACATCACAGCCCAGTAGATGGCCAGATGAAGAGGAAACAAGAAATCCAACCAATAGCCAGAATCCAGTAGAGTTGTCCCAGACATCTCCAGCTATTTCAGCTGTCTCAACCGAGGCTTCAGACATCGTGTTGTAGACGAGCCATCCTCACTGTGCCCTGTTCTAAATCCTGACACACGGTATAATTTGCTTTATGCCACTAACATCTAGGGCAGTTTGCTATACAACAACAGATAATCAGATAAATTATAAAATAATGCGACAGCCATATATGCTGATAGAATACCAGTGTCCTTTGATGCTAATTTAATTAGTGGAAGGGGAGGTCTGAAGCTATGGTATTCTTAGGAATCTCAATGGCTCCTTGAAATTTTGAAACAAAAATGATTAAGAGTTTCCCTTTAAAATAAGCATGTATTAGGTCTACCACACTTTAAAAGTAACTATTCAGCATTTATTCTGAGCTGACAGAAGCTGCATCTGTCAATAAGAGTGGATTCCCCAGACTATACACACTAAATTGGTAGAGTTCTAGGAAATGCTTGATCAAATTGCCGTTGACTGGTACTGATCAAAATTTTGTAAGTGAGGGAAAGGAGACATATATTTTCCAAGACTAATATTTTGAGTTAAAGTTTGGGAACATGAGACTAAATTCTTTTTAACATAGAAAAAGAAAATTCTGGTGGTTTTTAGGCATTTTGATGCTACATTACAAAGATGCCAGGGGCACCTGGGTGGCTCAGGCGGTCAAGTGTCCGACTTCAGCTCAGGTCATGATCTCACGGTTCGTGGGTTCCAGCCCCGAGTCAGGCTCTGTGCTGACAGGTCAGAGCCTGGAGCCTGCCTCGGATTCTGTGTCTCCCTCTCTCTCTGTTCCTCCCCTGCTCTCACTCTGTCTCTCTCACTCTCTTAAAAATAAATAAAGATTAAAAAGAAACAAAGATGCCATAATTTGAGCAATGAAAACGAGGTGTCAATAACTTAAATACCAAAATACCTTTGTACCAAACCTTCTTAACTCTTCTGGGGTGTTTCTTACACTTATCCCTTTTCATTCCTACTTCAACCACCCTTTTTTAAAGCTTTCCCTTTCTATTCCTTATCATGAAACAAGTCCTGATGCCATACTTCATGGCTAAATTGTTACAATTATATCCTAATTCGTCCCCCAGAAGCCAATCTATATCTCACCTCAAAAAATTTTTGAAGCAATTAACCTAGTCAAAACATTGTTTTACCATATTTGTCTGTAAATATTACACAATGCATGAAGTCAATCCCTTATCCAAGATTTCCCTACAGCTGTGGTTCCCAACAGCTCCTATTTTCCACAATCCCACTACACATCCTCTCCAATCAATCTAATCTACCCTTAGAATCCTGAATATACCTCCCTCACTTCCTACTCTCCCCATTCTCCTTAATTGGAGAATCTTCCTCCTTCTTTGATTACCTAATTTCTTCATTAAGCTTGCCTGTATCACATCAACCCAAAGTCCTACCTTTCTTCCTTAAGTATCATAGCACTTAATCATATACTACTTAGACACTTCAAATCCTTTCTGGAAATAGGCAGAAGAGGAATAAATGAATATATATGAACATACATATAAAAAAATAAAATGAATATATGAAATTGCTTTGTTATTTAAGATTTACTTTAAACATGTCTCATTTCTTCTCTGAGATCAAGGACCACTCATATTTTTCGTCTCATGTTCAGCATTTTGTCTATATGTGCAGAATACCCTCACACAATTTGTGCATTCCATAAATACTTACCAAGTGCTTATATTTATCAGGCACTAAGACAAAGTTGGGGATGGTAAAAAATGAGATTTTTTTTTTTTCCCTTGTGCTCTGGAAGCTCACACTCCATCAGGAAAAGTAGACATGCATGCAACTTACTATAAATATAATGTGGTAAGTGCCACAATAAAATTCCAACAAATAGCTAAGGGGCACAGTTTGGTGAAAGACTATCAAAAACCTTCTTACAAAATTGTCCTCCTGCGCTAATTAGTACATATGAGAGTTATTATGGAAACAGGCGCACATGTAAACTTTGCAAAAGTTTCCCTTCACCTGAAATGCGCTTCCCTACGATCTATACTTACAGCATTTTCATTTCTTAAGGACTAACATAGGCTATATTTCCACACTCATTCATTCCACAAATATGTCCTTAAGACTTACTACATGACAGGACAGGAATGAACAAAATATAAAGGTCCGCGTCTTCCTGGAGTTTATAGTTAAAACTTCCTCAGGATCTCAGTCAGAATTAATCTCTTCTTTCCTTATTCTCTTACTGTATCTGAATCTTACAGAATCTCTATCACACACTTACCATAACTCTAAACAATCAATTCATGTTAAATTAAGTGCGGCAACTGTCATCCCTACTAGCTGCAGGGTGTCCAGAAGATACAGACAGTGCGTATGTCTTGTGCACAGCAAGCAATCAAGAGTTTGTGAAATACGGTTTTGGCAAATACATGTTTGTTCTACAATCCTAAGGCAAGAACATAACTATTTATAAAAGGACATCCCCCAGACAGTTCATCTTTATCTAAGCACCAGGGATTAGAGAAGGCTAATATGAAGAAGAAAAAACAAAAAACAAAAAACAAAAAACAAAAAAACAGAAACAAACAAACGAACAAAAACAGGGGAGGAACCCCACCACATCTGCATCAAACTGACACTCACATATGCTGGGACTTCCGAACTATCTGGCAAGGCAGGTTCCACCCAGGCCCCAACTGGCACTATAGCCTGGTTCCTTTCGGCCAGCACTGCCAACACGTCCTTGCTCTTCAGGGGGTTTAAAGCCAGGGGCAACCTTGCGGCATTTCGAGGCTTCTTGAGGGGGGCCATCCTTCCTGGCATGTGACCCCTGGATAGGAGAAAGGAGAAGCTTAAAATCTTCAAGCGACTGCGTTAAAAGCTCAATCTCCTAATCCATCAGCCACAGGCTCCTGGAAAGGAGAGAAACCTGGGAGGAGGCAGTAAGTAGCCTGACAGACAGTCGAAGAACAAGAATTCTGGAGAAGGAAATGGGAACAAATGAAAAGCGTTAAGTTTTAAAGACTGCCTTGTGCAAGGAATGGGGATGAGAGGGGAGAGAAAAGGGATCTACTGAGGGAACGAAGACTGTGCCCACTGGTGGCACCGCGAGGAAAGGGAGGAACGACCGTAGCAGCCAGAGAGGAAGGGGGCTGGTAGGGTCGGGTGGGAACCTGGGTCTGAGGCTGAGTCCAAATAACTGCTATCCGGTTATGGAGGGAAGCGATGAATGCCGGGGAGTCCCGAGCCAGATAAAAGCCTGTTTCTTAGGCCTCGGGGGTCCCACTCCTGCTGAGATAGCACCGACCAAGCACCGGTGCACAGGTCGCCACACATTCAAACTATTCGGGATTCCTAGGTAACCGCCTCCAGCAAACCGCCACTTTCGGGAGGGCCGCCGGGCCCCTCCCAGTCCGGCCCCGCCCTTCGGTGGCCATGTATCGGCCCCTTCCGGTCTTGCATTCCCTCCCCGGGGATGGGAAAGCGTAAGGGGCGGGACTTCGAGCTCCGCGGCAACGTCACTTCCGCTCCCTGTCTCATTCAGGGGGCGGGGTTTGTGAAGGCGCGAGGAGCGGGGCGGGCACGAGTGGTTTCGCGGAGCTGCTGAGTGATGCGACAGTTAAGGTGTGTAAGGCCCCTGGTGCAGAGATGGAGACCAGCACAAAACCTGCGGGAAAAGGTTACGTTGAACTGAAGAGCGCTGACTCAGAGGGCCAGGGTTCCCAATAGAGGGAAGCAGGGGAAAAGAATGGAAAAAACTGGGTCTGACAGAGCTTTCCAACAGGAACAAACTAAACTAACAGTAAATCATACCCATCCTGTGTACACATCATTACGTTTATAAGGCTATTTAATACATACATATTCTTATATTTGAACAGCGCAGCCTCGTCACCCTCTCTGCTCCAAGCTCTACTATAATTCTGGGGCACTTCATTACGTGAAGTACCCATTCATTCGGTCATTTAACATATCATTGAAAGCTTTTTGTATATCAGTACTGTTCTGGGCACTGGAAATATATAGCAGTGAAGAAAACAAATATCCCTTGTTCGTGGAATTTGTAATATGATGAGAAGTAACCGAATAAACACATGAGTAAGTAAATGTGCCTGAGGCTGATGAATACTGGAGAGGAAGAGCAGAGAAAGAAGATGAACAGTGTACTGGAGGGGAAGTGAAATTTTAGATAGTATGCCTTCACTGGGGTACTTTTGAGCAAAGGCTCCAATGCAAACCTCCATGAGATAATGGAACAAGCTACTGTGATCTTCAAAGGAGAGTTAAGTGTTCCAGGTAGAGGGAACAGCAAGTACAATCACTCCAAAGTGGGTATCTGTCTGGCTGTGAAACAGCAAGGAGGCTAGCGTGACTGGTACAGAGTGAGATGGGGAGAGTGTTGATATAGGAAGTCAAAAGTTAGGGGGTGGGCAATTATATAAAGCATTGTAAGCCATGGAAAGGCACTGAGATGGGGAACCACTGGAGGGTTTGAGCAAAGGAATGCCATAATGTGACTCAATTGTTTTTTCTTTAAATCACTGTGGCCACCATATTGAGAATAGACTGAGTGTGGCAGAAGTATAAGCAGTAGGCCAATTAAGAGGCTATTCCAGTAATCCCAATAGGAGATTATGATGTCTTGGATCAGGGAAGTAGTGGTAAAGATGGTGAGAAGTAGTTGGATTCTGAATATACTTGGGAGGCAGAACTTTCAGGACCTGTTGAAAGTTGGGATATGGAGTGTGTGTGAGAGAGAGAGAGAGAAGAGTCAAGAAAAATTCTAGTGATTTCATCCTGAGCAATTGACAGGATGGAGTTGCCATTTTACTCAGCTGGGGAAAATGGTGGAAGGAGTAGGTTTGGGAGAAAGATCAGGAGTTCAGTTTAAGTTGTGTTTAATTGACATCTAAGATATGATAGAAGTATGGTAGAAGTATCTGCAGTTCATAGGAGAGTTCTGGACTAGAAATATAAACTTGGGAGTTGTTAGCTTATAAATTTAAAGCCAGGAGATGAAATGAAATCATCAAGGGAGTGAATTATAGACAGATAAGAAAAGAGATCTAAGGACTGAGCCGTGGAGTATCCTAACAATAAAGAGGCTAAGAAGGGGAGAGGAATGCAGAAAGAGGGAAGGATCAGCTAGTAAGCTAAGGAAGAAAACCAAGAATGTGTGATAGCTTGAAATCCAAGTGGAGGAAATGTTTTATTGAAGAGAACAGACCATCATGTTAAATCCTGCTGATAGCTCAAATTGGATAACTAAGAATTGACTATTGGGTTTAACAATGTGGTCATTGATGACTTTTAAAAGAGCAGTGTTTTTGGAGTAGTTGGAGAGTATAAGCCTGATGGAGTAGACTTAAAAGAGAAGGGAAGGAGGATTTGGAGACAGCAATTTTAGACAACCTTTTCAATGGGTTTTGTTGTAAAGGGACATAGAGAAATGGGTAGCTGAAAGGAAAGATAGAATCACAAGATGATTCTTTAAAATCACAGCACACATTTTTTTGTTGTTGGGAATTATCCAGTAGATAGGAGAAAGCTGACAATGCAGGAGAGAGATGGGAAAATGTTTGCATCTGAGTCCTTAAGTGGGCAAGAGGGAATGGCCTTAGATAGCAGGAGGAAAAGTTCACTATAATAATAGCAGGGAAAGCAGACTATATACTGGTAATTGGGTAAGATAGTGGTGGGAGTTGGGGAAGTTCTCTTCTAACTGTTCCATTTTCTCTGTAAAATAGTATTGTAGTCAGCCTACAAGATAGCCTCTGATGTTCTCCACCTCCTGGTGTTCACACCCTCTGTAGTCCCCTTTTACACTGTACCAGGGTTGGTCTGGTGACCAATGGAATATGGCAGAAGTAATGATATATCACATCAGAGATTAGGATGTAAAGATGCTGTATTATGTCTCTCTCTTTCTCTCACTTGTTCCCACTCTCTCTCAGATCACTTGCTCGGAGGCCATTTATGTCACAAGCAGCTCTATAAAAAGGCCCACATGGCAAAGTACTTCTGCCAGCAGCCCTGTGAATGATCGTGAAAGTGGATCCTTCAGCCCCAATCAAATATTCAGAGACTATTGTCTTGGCCAACAACTTGACAGCAATCTCATAAAAGACCTCGAGCCAGACTATGCACCCAGAAACTGTGTGAGATAATGTTTGTTGTTTTAATATGCTAAATTTGGATTAGAAAGTGATAACTAACACAGATAGGAAGCAAGTTCATCGATTAATAGTATAGAGGAAGAAATGTTGGAGGTCTGAAGAAGGAAAATAAAGTACAAAATAGTTGTCCAGAAAAGTAAAATCAGAGACCTGTACAATTGCTAGATGGCTGTGAGGACCCATGTGAGATTCATGATTATGAATTTAAAGTGAGACCAGTCAGCATTGTTGATTGTTTTTCTTCAGTTGAATGGTTACAGGCAACAGTAGTAGAAAAATTAATTTTAACCAGGGTTGAGGTTTTACCAAAGTATTACTATCAGGCAAGAAATGAAGATTAGGGAGTTGAAGAGAGTTGAAGATTAGTGCAAGGAAGTAATTAAATGACTGACCATGAAACTTAAAATAGGTAATGTGGAACAGGAGGACAAGTGGGATGTAAGGGGCACTGTAAAGTTAGTAGGATCAAGAGATTAAAGGCTCCAGTGGAGATCTAAGGTTTGTTAAAGCAGGATACTGGAAAGAATGCACCGAAAAGATAAGAGGGGGGATGCTTGAAACTGAGAGTATGGAGACACTGCAGATTGGTCCTGTCAAAGTCTATGGTGGAACCAAGAGGAAGATTAAAAAACAAGATCACTGGGGAAGAAGTCATAGAACTTCTAGTTGCTTCTAGTCAAGCACTGGTTGAAATGTTCCTAAGGTTATCAAAATCACCAAAATATATGACAAGAATAGTGTTGGTGAGAAACAGGAACAACAGTCTTCAGGGAATTTTGAGAAAAGACCCGGAGGTTAGTAGACAAGAATAACTTGGAAAGCAGTGAGTGGTATGGCCTAACAACATTAGATTCAAAGTGAGGGGCGAAGCTAAGGAAAAGGAGGGAGAATGGTTTATAAATAACCAAGTAGCAAGAAGGTAACCTGTTCCACCTCCACCCAGATGGGCAAGGAACAGAAAAAAGCCACCCCTTGGGGCACCTGGGTGGCTCAGGCAATAGGGCATGCAACTCTTGATCTTGGGGTTGTAGGTTCAATTCTCACGCTGGGTGTAGAGATCACTTAAAAATAAAATCTTAGGGGCACCTGGGTGGCTCTGTCAGTTAAGCATCTGACTCTTGGTTTCAGCTCAGGTCACGATTTCACGGTTTCATGTATTTGGCCATACTTGGGATTCTCTCTCCCTCTCTGCCCTTCCCACACTTGTGCTGTCTCTCCCAAAATAAATAAATAAACTTAAAAAAAAATTTTGTAAAGAAAACAGCCATTTCCCTGAGAGGGCCAGAGCGAGATTGATATGTATTCCTACACACACACACACACACACACACACACACAGAGCCTTCAACACTGGGGAGGGTGTGATTAGGTAGCTCCTTGCTCTCTCTAACTCTCTCTCTACCTCAAGGTCTATGCATCCCGCCAGCAGTTGTGCCAGTGGTTTCATGTGAATCTGTACTCTTGTGATGTCCACGGAGCTCACATCTTGAGCTCTGCTCCCATTTTCTGACCTTTTCACGTGGTTTATCTTCTCAATGGCTGGAGTTCATTTCTCAGCAAAGGGATCTGTTTGCTCAGGAACATGTGTTTTCTTCAGAAACTTAAAAGAATGAGTGTTTCTGGCACCAGAGTCTTGAGGTCCTATACCCCAGAACTCACCAGAGCTGAATTATCTCTGATGTATATGGCTGGGGGATCCCTGGCCATCTCTGCACAAAGCCCTGAGTCACTGGGTCCTTGGCAACAGTCCACTCCACACAGAACCAATTGTTTGATGAGCAGTAAGAGGCAATTTGCTGTTTGTTTGCCACTGTGCTATTTGTGCCTGACTGACCCACACCGGTAACAAATCAGAAAACTTGATCACCAGTTAGTCCAAAGAGCCTACCTCAAAGAGATGGGAAACCTGCCTATTCCACTCTCATGGGGTCTGGATGGGATCTGGATGGGATCTAGATGTTGGGAACTCAACCCCAGGCAGCTGAATCATGCCCACTTTCACTCTCTTGCCCAAACTTGAGTTAGATTTCCCCAGAACTAACCAATGTTCTGGGCTATTTCCTGAAAGTAGACCATAGGACTGTCCTTCTTTGATCTTCCTCCTCCTTAGCCACCTCTCCAAATAACCTTCCTAACTGGTATATAATCTGTGAGGGTCCTTCTGCTTGCCTACACAGACCAGGTTTTTGTAGCAACAATTCATTGTAAATGGCACCAGTAGCAGATCACTCAGTTGTCTCAATAGCATCTGCCATACTGATCTTTGCAAAAGATTCTCTAATTTTATCATGGATACAGAAGTCTTTTCTCCTTTCTCTTGATGAGTGATTTAAAAAAATTAACATAGCAGTCTCAGCGTCTCTCCACGGTATCAAATACTCTTCTAGGATGGACACAGGGATGCACTTCCCAGATCCCGCTTCAAGGAAGGACTTGCTGGCTCAGCTTTGGGGAATGTTGTCATTTTTCCAGCTGTCAGCTCCTTCAGGGACTGCTTTGGCTCCAGATTGTTGCCCTGCCTTCCCGTTGAGAAACAGCCATATCCAGTGACTGACCGATATGGGGATATAAAGGCCCAGAGGTTTCTGCCTAAGTTGGAACAACTCTGATGGGTCATCATTTCAGCTCCAGAGCTCCCTGTGGGGTCAGCTGAGGCTGCCTGGCCCGCGTCACGGCTTGACTTCTCCCTTGCCCACTCCTAGTCCATCCTCCTTTCCACAGGTGTCCATCTCAAGCACACTCCCTGATAAACATCCTGGACAGGAAATTCTGTCACAGAGTCTACTTCCTGGAGAACCCAACTCTGACACCCTCTGAGGGTTGTTAGGCCTCAGACACCAAAGCCCTGGCAGCTCTCAGACCATCTAAGTCCTAGTGCTAAAACCCATAGACTTCTGATCATTATTCTTTTCTTTTTCATCAAAGACACCTGCGATATTTCAAGGATAGGGTCTAACCACAGTTAAAGTCCTTCTTCCTATTCCCTGTTGACACGTTCTAGCCTCTGGATTAAGCTAACTCTCAAGACTTTCTCTAGACAGCCTCTAGACTTTGTAAATATGTGAGCTAATGAAGCTCTTTATTGTTAATGCCAATTTGCATTAGGTCTTATACTGTTGGTAACATAAAGAGCCCTGAGATACGCAAAATAGAGGGAGTCAGTTGGTCAAGAGAGGAGAACAGAGCAGATAAGCAGAAAGATTTAGAGTTACCTACAAAAATTGATTCCAGAAACTGCCCCAGTGTTTGAGCTCTCCTATTCCAGATCCATGCAATATGCCTCTCCTCTGATGGCAACTTCACGGGGATATCTGTTCTGTGTAGCCAGAGAAGTTTCACTAAGGACACTGCTTTAACATAAAGCAGATTTGGCCAAAATGAGTTTAATCTATCTATAAATTTTTATCTGTATTATCCACCATACTTTTGACTGTTTTAGAAAATGTACTCCTAAAATATAAAGGTTGCAATCATTAAACATACTTTAAAAATATGTCGCAGGTTCTTAAAGTATGTCAAAAGAAGAATTTTAAATATGTTTTCTAGAATAAGTAGCAAAGGACTCAAGGTAACTATTTGGAGAAAAACCAAGCCATTGATTTTTGTGTGTTCTGTTTTGATTGTTAATAATTCACTATTAATAGTCACATTTTCTGCATCCCAAACTTCTAGGGACAGCACATTAGCAGTCTAGAGAACAGAGCTTTGGATACAAACTTGGATTTATATTCTAGCTCGGCAATTGACTGTCTGTTGTCAAATCACATAATCTGAGTCTTTGTTTCTTCATTTGTAAAATGGGAGCAATCAGGATTTTTCTGTGAGAATTCAGTAATATATATGAAATACATGATATGTAATAGGTTTTCAATAAATGCTTATTTTTTTATTTTTTTTATTTTATTTTTTTTTTAGGAATCAAGATAGAAGTCATCTCTTCTACCTTTAGAAGATTTTGATTTGTCTGCACAAGCCTCCCTTCTATTTTGAAGTAGGTAATAGACTGCCCCACCTCTGACTGTGAGTAGGCACATGGCCAAGCTGGGGTGGTATTCTATTCTGGTTATAATGATTGATCCAGAGCTGTGCATGTGACACAGGCTAAACCAACCACAGTCCTTCACCAAGATTTTTTTAAAACTAGCTTCATCTAAAATATCTCTGGATGACAAGAAGCACGGTCCCATATGTTAACCACTAGCTACATGTGGCTATTTAATTTTAAACTATTTAAAATTAGATAAAATGTATAATTCATATAATTATAAAATTTATAATTCATACAATTCAGTCCCACTAGCCACAATGTAAAGTACTGAATAGCCATGTGTGACTGTTAGCTACTATACTTCATAATGCAGATACAGAACATTTCCATCATCACAGAAAGTTATGTTGGACAGCATTGATAATCTATAGAATCTGGCAACCATCAAAAACTATAAGAAGGTTTGAGAAAATGAAGCTGATACCAAGAGCTAAGCAAGGGATGAGTAATAACCAAAATGGCTTTTAAGTATCTTAATTCCAATTATTCCAGCTCCCTTCAAGATTTTGTTACACAGTACAAGAAATTTTTCCCTTTTTGCCTCAAATAGTTCACATTGAACTATCACAGCCAAAAAGTCTTGACAAATCAAGACAGCAAACCAGATGCGGAATCCTGGAGGGCTAACTTGGGCAAAGAACTCTGAATAAGACAAAGCTGAACCCTACAAGTACCGCAACAAGGGGTGAAAACTTTGGCCTGTCTTCAAGGTCACCTTCCCTATAAGGGGTCCTCTTTTAAGAAAATTTGTTTCTCCCCCTGTTTCGTGTAACATAATCCATCTTAGTGGCCTTGGACTCACTATTGGGGACCCAATCATTCTCTTGCTGATTAGGCTTTGTTTTTTTAGGTCCTGTTGTCTGCCTTTGTTATGCCCAGAATTCGTGATCCCCAAATACCGCCAGGGAGCCGAGTCCGATGTAAAAGCAAAAGAGCCTTTATTCGAGCTAGCTCGAGCTCAATCCCCTACCTGCACCGACACAGCGGTGAGAAACCGGGGAGAGAGAGCGAGTTTCAAAAGGACAAAGGTTTTATTGGGGCCTAGGGGCAGTTGGTGAGGTAATGGCTATGGCCTCAGCCGATTGGCTGGGGAAGGGTCCTGGGGAAGGGTCCGAGTCCTGTTAGGCAGGTGAGGGGGGGGTTACTCAAGGGGAGGAGGTGTGGTCAAGGTGAAGGACACAGAACAAGATGGAGTCGGCCGGCGTAGGCCCGCCCTTTCACCTTATCCTTCTTTGTTTCACATCTTGTGTCAGAGCCTTCTTTTATTCTACTGACTTTTTACATCGGTGGGCAACCTCTTCCCGGAGTATAGTGTATATAAACACTAGACCAAGAAGCACAGGCTGAGTCTGGACCTTGCCAACTTACAAAACATGTGACTTTGAACAGGCGACTTAGCCTCCTTGATCTTCATGATGATCTTTAGGGAAAAAAAAATACCTGCCACAAAGGGTTGATATTAGATTAAATAAAATAATAATTTAAAAGGCAATTTGCAAGAGGCAATGCAAATGTATTAGCAATTATACTTGCTTACAGATTGAAATGTATCTCTCCCAACTATATTTAAGCACCTATATTGTGCTTAAATTGTGTCTTCCTTTCCTTTCGAATGCGCCGCCTTTCCTCTTATGCCACATCCCACTCCTCCTATTAACGTCTAGAACATGGAGTGCTCTTCACACAGTACGGAATTATTAGATGCTGGCTAGCTGATTTGCATTTCTGTGCCTCCCCCACTGGGAGGAGGGAGAGTGGGGGAGGGAGAGAGGGAGTGTGACAGCAAATTCTTCCCTGGGGGCAGGACAATGGTTGTTGGGAAGACACCATTTGAGGATCTAGAAGGGAAACAATGAAGCTTTTCATGAGTTGGGGGGGATTGTGGCTCCCCCAGGATTTTTCAACCTGTTTTTATTTAAGTACTGAAGCTTTACAAGAACAGAACTCCAGAGATGTCCTCTAGAATGTCCTCACTACATCTTAAATAGGTCTGCAAAAGCATGTTCTTTACAACACTTTAATGCCAATTAATTTCCCTCCTTTGTTCCTCTGGAGAGTTGCTGAATAGGGCGCGTTCAGCAGCCAGGGACACAAGCCTGAGTTCCTCCCAGTTTCTGAGGGGGCGGGAATTCTATTCAGAAGTCAAATATTTACTCTCAGCATAAAAGACATTGATGTTTTTCCGTTTGCCAGCATGGAAACAGGCGCATCTCCACTCTGCCTTACTGAAATTCACCCAGGACCCCTTGCTGTCCCAAGATCATATACTTCTCCCAACACACACCCCACTTTTTTGAGATACCCTATGTCTGCAGAGGGCTTTTCCTCTGAGGGACTCCTCACATTCGAACCGAAGGCCCTGAAAAGGGCAGGAAGAGCCTTTTAACCAGTCTCCACTTTCTATTTGACGTTTCTCAGAAGTAACCTGGAGTAAGGCTACCTAGGAGAACTTTAAATAGGAAAAGGAAAGACAAAATGTCCTTTGCCGGTGGGGGGTGGGGGGGTGGTGGTACATTTCTTGCTGTCCAGATCCCCAAAAAGCTTGTTTTGTTCAAAGGGAGCTAGCTAATCTGTCTCTTGTTCAGTGGTTGCTAGAGCAGCTAGGCCCTGCCTCCTTTGAATACAAAGCCTCACACAAATTCCTTGTTTCCCAGGCAATGCACTGCAGTTCTACAAATTCTCTGGCTGATGTTGGCATCCTGATTCCTCCCTCTCTCTCTGTTCTGGCAAGTTGAATTTATGTCAGGGACAACTCCAGCACCATTCACATATAGGTTTATGGAACCAAGAATCAAAAACAGCTTCAGCAATAATAGAGGGTGTCAGGGGTGGACAGAGAGGGCCACCTTATGCTCTGGAGCTTAGCCAGAGAGTTGGTGCTGGGAGGTAAAATATTAGACCAGGACGAAGACTCCAGCACAGGGGAAGTGGATTCCTATTGCTGAGTTAGGGAGGTGGTCAGAAGCCTCAGCTTTATTGGTGACCAGCCTGCAGCTCTAATCCAAGCTCTGCCACTGAGTAGCTACAGGACCTCAGCAAGTTGCTAACTTCTTGGAATTTTAGATTTTCTTGTTTGCAAAGTGGGGTTATCATGTCTACCTAAAAGGGATATTAGGAGAATTAAAGGAACAAATAGATACACTATGCCTGACAGAGTACAATGAGGAGTAGTTTACACACACACACACACACACACACTCACAAACACACCTATATTAGTTTTTCATGCTGCATAACAAATAGCAACAAATTTAGCAGCTTAAAACAATATATACTTGTTAGCTTACAGTTCCTGTGGGTCAGGAGTGCAGGCTTCACTGGCGCATCTGCTCGAGGTCTCACCAGACTTCAGTTTAGGGGTTGGCTGGCCAGCATTCCTCTCCGAAGCTTGGGGTCCGCTTCCGGGCTTCCGTGGTTGTTGGGAGAATTCAGCTCCTTGTGATTGCAGGGCTGAGGTCCCAGGTTTCTGGCCACCTTTTGGCAGAGGGTCGCCCTCGGCTCTGAGAGGCCACTGGCAGTTCCTTTCCACCTGGCCTTTGCCCACCACACTGTTTACAACTTCAAAGCCAGCAGGACAATCCGTGTCTGGTCTGCTGAGCCTGAGTCTTCAACAACATAACCTAATCAAGGGAGTGGCTATTTTACTGCCTTTTGCCATACTCCATCAGCTAGAAGCACACACGTTCTGCATTTGTGTAGTGAACTTTTCTGGAAGTTTCGAAGAAGTCAAAGGAAGAAGAGTTTCACAGTGTAGCTGTGCGAGCTGTTTTTTTTTTTCTTCAGCACCCCCCCCCCCCCCCCGCCCAGCAAGTGGCTCTCTCGTCCCTTCTGTCCCTTCTTTCCTTGACTTCTCTCCTCTCTGCCCATCCCTTCCCCAAATTCCTGTTTATTTCTAAAGCACAGCAGTTTACCTTTTTGTTCCTTGACTTTTTATGCTTAAGACCTTACCTTCTACTCCATGTGATGTATTTAAATCTTTTCCTTGCTAAAGAAAATTCCCTCTCTAAGAGGGGTTTTGGTTCCATTTATTTGTTGATAGATTCTTTTTCATTCTGCTACTAAAGATTATTTACAATCTAGTGGAAGAACAGATATGGCTCAATTAATGCCAGGAAGTGAATGGAGAGAAAGAGAGGAGAAGGCTAAATATAAAAACCACCACTGGTATTATGGTATTAATCAAGCCAGAACCTCTCCAGTAGTATCATCAGTGCCAGCACAATCTTCCTGGATTCTGGAGACAAAGAAACAGGCCAGATGGGTGGAGACATTTTTAAATCTAATGGTCGAATTGTTAAAATTGGTACTTATATACCAATTTGTGTGTGTGTGTGTGTGTGTGTGTGTGTGTGTGTGTGTGTGTGTGTTTTACCTCTTCTTGCCTCTACTATAAAGTAACATTAGGAGTCCTGGGTTGATCATTACATAACAGGGCAAGTTACTTATCTTCTCTGTCTCTCAATTCCCTCATCTAAGAAATGAAGAAGTGGGACAAGGTAAATCTCAGATGTCTCTTGCTGTGGAGTAAATCTACTGTTCTGCCATTCCTGCTAGACCTTCAGTTCTTTGAAGGTGGAGCTCATATTTACACTTCCCAATTCCCCAGCCAGGAATTGTATTTCCTTCTCCCCCTATTTCCCATAGAGGTCTGTGTAGGGTGCTGACTTATTCAAAATCACTAAGTAACTGCTTCCTGTCCTGGGGATGGAATACTTGTGAGTTTAAGTAGGCAGGTGTGTGTGTGTGTGCGTGTGTGCGTGCTGGGGGCTCCATTCTGAGCCTTGGGGGCCCTATCCAGGTGCTCAGCACAGAGGTGTGAGTACAGCAGGCCAGGGCTGTCATGGGTGCAGGGATGAGGCGTTGGGATCCCAGACCCCCAGAGAAGGAGCCAGATGAGGAGCGGCCAGAAGCAAGTCTGTGTAGCAGAGCCAAGAGGACTGGGCCATGCTGCTCGGAAGAGGACAATGCCTCTGGAAATTCATCTATTGGAAGTGCTCAGAGGAGAGAGGGGCACAGGTCTTGGCTAAGCAAGGGCATTACTGTCAATCGGTCCATCAACATCATTTGTTTGAGCAGCCACATTAAGCAGAGCTCAGAATTGGGCCCTGCAAGGAGACTCATAAGAATGAAGAGTTATAGTCCCCGCACTGGAGAAGCTCCCAGGCTAATGAGGATATGGCCACAGTAACATTTTCTGATCTAAGAGTGGGGCATGAAGACTGACAAGTATTAATGGACTTAGAGTTGAAGAGACGTAATATTTATGATCAGGATATCCTTATGAAGTTTATCATCAGTAGTAAGATGAGACAGACATACCCATAGAACATATGGAAGGAGAAAACTAGGTAAGCCAGGACAGGTGGCATAAATGTTACATTATGTATGAGAATAAGTTGGCTTGACTGTTATCTTATGTCTCTGTAACCCAATTTCTTATCAGTACCGCCCCCCAAAAGTGAATCCCAGTTATTTCTGGGAATTCACAAAGAGGTGCTTTATCTGTGCTCACAAACTAGTCTATTGTCTTGCAGTCATTATTTGGTGCCCTCTGTGCACTCACTCCTCTGCCCCAGCTCCCCCTTCACGGCCATCCTCTATTGCATCCAGTTGCTTAAGGTGCCCCCCTCAAATTCTCATCCATGCAATATTCAGCAACTGTTTGCAGAGAACCTACTCTGCGCCCTGCCCTGTATTAGGCAGTAGGTCTACAGAGACCAGTAAGCCATAGTTCTTCAATAAGAGAGCTCTCTGTTTTAAGGGAGAAAGGTACATAAGCAGATACCATAAGCTTCTGTAGGCCTATTCATTTTAAAAAGACCTGAAGCAAGGGGCACCCACATGGCTCAGTGGGTTAAACATCCAACTCTTGACTTTAGCTCGGGTCATGATCTCACAGTTCATGAGTTTGAGCCCTGCATCGGGCTGCTCGCTGAAAGTGTAAAGCCTGCTTGGGATATTCTCTCTCTCTCTCTCTCTCTCTGTCTCCCTCTCTCTCTCTCTCTCTCTGCCCACATATGTGAGCTTTCCCTCTCTCTCAAAATAAATAAACTTAAGAAAAAAAAAAGACCTGTAGCAGGATTGCAAGGGTGCTGGTTGGACACTCGGCCACAAAGCAACTGCAGTGTCTTCGTGCCCTTACAGCTGCTGTCACCTGCCACAGAAGCCACTCACAGCCCCCCAGGCAGCAGGGAAAAGCTAACTATTAGTCTATCCTGGTAAACTCACTCTGACCCGACTATTTCAACATTCTCTTGAAGTGTCTCCGTCACTGCTTAGACAACTCTGGCAACTGCTCATTCAATCTGTTTAGGTTCCTCCCCCAACCCAGCTCATCTCGAAGGAACGTTGGGGTGAGTGTAGGTGGTATGGCTTAGGTGACCTCATGACAAGAGGGGAGATGGTGTCTGTAGGCCTGTGTGGCATTCTCAGGACCCCTGCTGGTCCCTGCACCCCTCGAGGTTGCTCCCTGGTGTGATGAGCTACATGCTGACCCCACACCAGCAGCTGTTGTCGGTTCTTTGCCTCTTGGCACTTCTGAGCCCCCTCGGGGGAACTTGTGGGCACTTTGGGGCACTCGCATATTCCATGGGTATAAGGAGCCTGAGGTTCCCCCCTAGGGCAAGAGAAGGGAGGATGTTGAGAAGTTAGATCCCACTTAGGTCTCCTGCTATCACAATTTCCTTTCCATCGTCCTTCAGGCTAAAAAAGGCAGACTCCAGCCTTTCTATTTCCTGAACATAATATCCTGCTTTTACTCTTAGACAATAAATAGCCTTTTGTCCTTTACAAAGACTGGCTCACAAGCCTTTTGTCTCACTACTGACTCTAAAATACTATTTTAGGGACACCTGGGTGGCTCAGTCGGTTGGTTAAACATCTGACTTCGTCTCAGGTCATGATCTCGTGGTTTGTGGGTTCAAGCCCTGTGTTGGGCTCTGTGCCAACAGCTCAGAGCCTGGAGCCTGCTTCAGATTCTGTGTCTCCCTCTCTCTCTGCCCCTCCCCGACTTGTATTTTGTCTGTCTCTCTCTCTCTGCCTCTCAAAAATAAACAAACATTAAAATTTTTAAATAAATAAATAAAACACTATTTTAGATGTCAGAAACTGGATATTGACTTTCTCCTTCTCATTGTATGTCTGCCAAAACAAAACTAACTTTACCAGAGGCAGACAGGTGCCTTGAGCTGTGTAGGGGAAAGTCATAGGCACAGAGATGCAAAATGAAAACAAGAATCTCATTTACATATTTCAGAATATTTTTTGGAGTTCCTCTGTAGAGTTAAAAATCAATGCTTCCCTCTTCTACTCTGCACCCTTAGGCTCAGCTGAGCCATGCAATGAGTCTTCAGTTCTAGAAACCTGACCTACTCAGGCTTTCTCCAGGATGTAACAAGAATATTTCCAAAGGTAGCCACCACATTTACACAACTAAGACCCGGCTTATAAACCAAGAGGGGAGCTGTAACTTTGGTCTCCTCAAAATGTGAAGATCACTACAGGAATGAAAAAGAAGAGGCAGGTTTACTTTTTAAGTTTAAAATGTTATCTCTCTAACAATTTCCAAGGTACCCCACTGTATTAAACTGTCATCAGTCCTCCCAACAATTCCTATAAGGAAGCTACTGTTTCCCCAATTTTTAGATGTGAAATTGGAGGCTTAACCAGACTGTGAGCCCTTCCCAAGATCTCAGTTAGTAAGCATACATTCCAGTGACAGTGCCCGTGAGAAGGTGTGGACACAGTCATGAGGGGTGAGGTGGAGCTAAGGGTGCTTTTCCTCATCACAGCCTCAAGACAAAAGGAGATATCGAGGCTGTGAAGCTGGTAACAGAACCCCAGGATGCTGGCTGTTAGAGTATTACCTTCATCTGTGCTCTGACATGTTCTAGAAAAGTGGCTCGAGGCAGGGGAATGAACAGAATGGCTTCTGGAAAGAGGTCCCCAGCATCTATGTGATTCTGTGATAGGAGAGAGAATCCCAAGCAGGACCAGGACAGGTATGAAAATAATAGAATTCAAGTCATTTTCCAATCTTCTTCCTTTGGGGTGGAACAGGGGTTTTCCATTCGTCAGCAGTTCTCTGGGATCTCTCTTTCTCCCAGCTTTTTAAAAGCTCCTCTCCCTCCCTTTTCAGAGCTTATTGGAGGTCTGTCCCTGGCACCCACCCTCCTTCGCAGGAACAAGGAGCGTGAGGTGGAGACAGGATAGGTTGGGACACAAGATCCAGTTCAGAGTGTGTCCCAGCCCAGTCCCCTCACGGAGCCCAGATCCTCATCTCCCCCTGGTAGTGGGGCTCAGCTCAAGCAGGCAAAGAACGGATGGGACCCATCAGATTAGAACCCACATTGGAGATTATATCCTAAGCAGATACCCCATTCTGAACTGGGGATGTAGCGCTTTGAAACTAGAAAATGCCAGGTCTGAAAGAGAGGAAAGAACAAGTCCAGCAATACACAGGGCTCTGTGTATTCAGAGGGAAGTTGGCAGAGTTGTGTTCGGGCAGAGAAACTCCGAGTGGTACAAAGGGACGTGCCCAGAGTGGAGAAATCATGCTAATTGTCTGCACCAGAGCTGGAGAACGCCACCCAAAATGAAGAGAGAAAGGGGAGCCCTGTCCAGAGCCTTCAGTGCCCTGAGCCTCACCCCTTTTGTCTACCTTCTTCTGATCCAGACAGGTAGGAGACCAGAAGGGTAAGAAACGGTCTGGAGAGGGGACCCGGTACTTTCAAAAGAGAGGGAGGGGGAGTTAAAGGGCAGAATGACTTTAGGTTGGGAGGAGGGGAGAGAGCTCAGCTGCCGCCCCGTGGGAAGCATCTCAGTGAATTCAGGCATTAGTGTTGAATGTATTTCTTCATTCTGTGTGCCTCCCGCCCAGCCCCTGCGCCCCTCCCCCAAAAGGCTGCATGACTTTGGAGCTCCCACGGCATTCAGTACATTAGATAGAGGGCAGTGAGCCATTTCTTATGGGATGTCTTGTTGGCGTGGGCCAGTCAGGCATTCTTTCCAAGGGATCATGATGGGCTTGGAGGGGTGGGGGAGATCTGGGGTTTGTGCCTCCCCAACCCCCACCCTGGCTTCTCTGAGCACAAAACAGCAAGGGAGATGAAATAAGCTTTGGAGATAATGAGCCTTTTGGTTTTTGGAAATAACACCAATCCATCCATAATTCACCCCATGCCCTAGACACCTACCTTCTGTACTGCCCCCTACCAACTCCTTAGAGAATTGATCTTACTTTAAATAGATGTGTTTCTGTGTGTGTGTGTGTGTGTGTGTGTGTGTGTGTGCATGCATGTGCGCACATGCACACACACATGCACTATTCCAGAGAGCCTAGAAATTCACAGTTTGGTGAAGCAAACAGATGCAGAGATCATTTTAATAAAATGCAGAAACTACTATGAGTCAGATACACAAAGGATGTCCAGGATCAGAGAGAGGTCACCTACTCCATCCAGAAAAGCTGGTGCTAGAGGTGCAGGGTGGGGTGGGGGAACATCAGGGGAGGTTTCCTGGGAGTGTCTGGACTAAATTTTAAAGGATGAGAAAAAGAGGTAGGTGTGAGAGTGTGCATTATAGTTGGAGAAGTGGGTAAAGGTCAACATTTTAGAATAGCATCCTGTGTTTAGTAGGAGCCCAGCCATTCACCACTGCTAAAGAGGAAAATGTGAATCAGGCGAGAGCCTTGGAAACCATACTAAGATCCCTGGAATATAATCTATAAACAGTGGAGGAGAGGAAGGGGTATTGGGCGGTTGGTAATCAGGACTGGCAGGACCAGATTTGTATTTCAGATAGCTCACTCTACAGGGAGACATTGGAGAAGAAACCAGAGGCAAACATGAGAGGAAAGGAAGCCTGTATCCATTTGCTAGGGCCGCTGTCATAGAGAATCACAAACTGGGTAGCTTAAACAACAGAAATGTATAGTATCACAGTTCTGCAGGCTGAAAGTCTGAGATAAGGTCACAGGCTCTTCAGGGCTCTAGGGAAGGATCTATTCCAGGCCTCTCTGCTCGTTTCAGGTAGTTCCTTGGCTGGTGCCAACATAACCTGTTTTCACAGGACATTCCCCCTGTGCTTGTGTCTGTGTCCAAACTTCCACTTTTTATCAGGACATGAGTCAATTTGGATTAAGGGCCCAGCCTACCCCAGGATGACCGCAGTTTAGCAATAATCCCATTGCCAAAGAAGGTCACACTCAATATACTGAGGTTAGGACTTCAATATATGGATTCAGGAGTGGACACAATTTAACCCATGACAAGGCTATTGCAATAGTTCAAGAGAGAAATCACATGAGCTGGAAATAGAATAAAAAGAGGGAGAAGCAGGCACATGGAGATAATATTTTGGAGGGAAAGTCAGGACCTAGTGATCGACAGGAAGTAGGAGGATCCAGAAAGGGAGGTAGGATTTCTGTGTGAAACTTGAACCGATCACTGGGATGGGGTCTGAAGTGTGATAATGAGTCCTGACCAGGTTGAGGTTGAAATGCCTAAGAGACATTTGTGGGGAAATGTCGAAAAGCCTGAAGTAGGGGTGGGGACAGGGGAGAGAGGTGAAGAGAGACAGGTGAAGCTCTCAGCCTATAGGTGAGATCCAAAACAGTGAGAATGGGTCATATCGCCTAGGGGGAGAAAATGGGCTAAACGTGGAGCACTGAGTAACCCCAGATTTGTAGGAGGTAGAGGGGGAAAAGGCCGGCTGAGGAGACCAAGAAGGAACACGCAAGAGGGACAGAGGGGAAACTAAAAGACTGTGGTGTCCAGAAAGGGAGTTGGAGTTTTTCTGATAGCATCAAAAGTGTCAAAGAGGTCCAGTATATCAAGGGCCAATTATATCTGCAACTATTATTATCATTATCATTATTATTATTATTATTATTATTATTATTATTATATTACAATTCAAAGAGTTTGTTGGATACAGAAATTCAGAGGCTAACTCTTAGCCTTAGTGAGAGCGGTCTAGTGGAAATTACAAGGTCAAAGGTAGGCAGTCAGTGGATTGGGAACACGAAGTGCTCAATGTAATATACCAATCGGAGTTCTCCCTAAACGCTTTCCAGGAATGGTAAGGAAACCGTTCATCGAATGGTAAGGAAAAAAATTATAGAAAGATCTTGTCAGTCAGCATGACCAAGGGAAAACAAAAAGTGACAAAGTCTCTTCTGTGTGGGAGCATGTTACTCAGTATATGCGGCAAAAAACATTCTAAATATAAATTATGCTAATCGGATGAGATTTATGACCTATGGTGGGTAAAGAGGTAAAGAAGTACAGGGTCAGGCCACTGTACTGCTGTGGACTCAAGAACAATAAAGAGCTGGGATTCCATAAAGAATTTCTGCCATCCTCACTATATTAGTTAGGAAGATACTAGCATCTGTAATGAATCCCAAAATTTACGTTCCTGGCACTAGCCATGTAATAGTACAGTGTGGTTCTAGACTAGGCCTGGGATGAGGAAGTGCTCTGATTCCTGAAGCTTTTTCAGGGACCAAGCTGATAAAGCTCTCTGTCAGCTTCCAGTAGTCACCCTGAGGTTTATCTCCATTTCTTTCAGGCAGAGAATTTTTTTTTTTTTAAAGGAAAAACATTTTTCTAAACTAGCCTAGAACTGGTACCTATCACTTCCACTGGTTCTACTGGCTGGAACTTGGTCACATGGCCATACCTACCTGCAAAGAAGACTGGGAAATGTAGTTTTTTAAGATTGACGCTTAAAGGGGGCAAGTAATAGTCTTTAATGCTTTGTCCCTAATAGGGACAAATGAGGCTTTCCTAAACTGATCACAGCCCAAGTCATGAAACATTCAAGCAAGGTTTTTCTAGAGGCTGACATATAAACATAAACATGGCATGCCATAAATCTACATAATCTGATTTGCAAAATTTTCCTCTCCCAGATCCTAGAACTATTCCATCCTCCAGGGACCCAATGGGAAGAAGTCCCCTACCTGGGTTCCACCCGTTTAGCCTTAAGATCACCTTCACATTGTAGGTGCTGTCCTTTTCTTCTAACAGAGATATGCACAGAAATGCATTGAGTGTAAGGATATGTTGATAAACCTTTAAAAAGTGAATGAACCCATGTAATCAGCCTCCAAGATCAAGAAATAGAATATTTCAGCATCTCAGAAGCACCTCCCCCAATACTTCAGTTACTATTGCCCTCCCCCAGGGATACAGTGATATCCTAACTTCTAATACTGATTAATTTTTCATGTCTTTGAACTTCATATAAACTGAATCATATGCCTGCATTCTTTTGTATCTGGCTTCTTTGGCTGAACTCCAAATTTGTTGTTGTTGTTTTTGAAGGGGGGTGGGGGGACCAGAGGGTCCAAAGTGGGCTCGAACTTATGAACTGTGACATCAAGACCTGAGGTAAAGACTGATGCTTAACCAACTAAGCCACCCAGGCACCCCACAATTTGTAAGATTCATTCATGTTGTTGTTGAAATTATAATTTGTTTGGTCTCAGTGCTGTATGGTACTCCATTGTATGCATACACCACAATTTATTTATCTATTCGGGGCGCCTGGGTAGCTCAGTGGGTTAAGCATCCAACTCTTGATTTCAGCTCAGGTCATGATCTCACGGTTCATGAGACGGAGCCCCTCTGTGCTGACAGTGAGGAGCCTGCTTGGGATTCTCTCTCTCCCTCTCTCTCTGCCCCTCCCCTGCTTGCACACAAGCATGAGCGTGCTCTCTCGAAATAAATAAGTAAACATTAAAAAATTATCTATTAAACTTTTATAGACACTTTGGTTGTTTCTAGTTTGGGGCTTTGTCAATATAGTTGCTAAGATATTCTAGTGCCTGTCTTTTGGTGAACAGATGTACACATTTCTTTGGGGATACACCAAGGAGTTGAATTGTTGAGTTATATGTGGTTAGCCTTAGTAAGTATGGTCAAACAATTTTCAGAAGCGATTATGTCCATCTACATTCCCACCAGCAGTGTAACAGAGCTCCAGATACCCCACATCTTCACCAACAACTGTGTTTTCTCTTTTTCATGTTAGTCATCCTAATGAGTAGGCGGTGGTATCAAATTATAGTTTCAAATTGCATTCCCATGATTATTAATAAAGTTGTATCTTTTTCATACCATTATTTGCCATTTGGAGATCCTTTTTTGTGAAGTACCTCTTCTAAGTCTTTTGCCCATTTTCTACTAAGTTTTCTGGATTTTTAAAAAATTATCGATTTGTAGGAGTTTAAGAAATATATTTTGGATATGAGTCCCCTAAAGGGTATATGCATTGCAAATATCTCTCGCTCTGCAGCTTGCCTCTTCACTCTCTTAATGGCGTCTTTTGATGAACAGAAGCTCTTGATTTCACTGTGTCCAATGTATCTTTTTTCTCTTATGGGTACCACTTTTGTGTCCTGTTTAAGAAATCTGTGTCTGCCCTCAAGTCACAGAGATATTCTCCTATGTTTTCTTTTCTTTTTTTAATGTTTATTTATTTTTGAGAGAGGGAGGAGACAGAACATGAGCAGGGGAGGGGCCAAGTGAGAGAGACACACACAGAATGTGAAGCAGGCTCCAGACTCTGAGCTGTCAGCGCAGAGCCTGATGCAGGGCTCAAACTCACAGACTGTGAGATCACGACCTGAGCCGAAGTTGGATGCTTAGCCCACTGAGCCACCTAGACACCCCCTCCTATGTTTTCTTTTAAAAAAACACATTGTTTTACCTTTTGCATTTAGATCTGCAATCCATCTAGGATTGATATTTGTGTAAGGTGTGAGGTAAGGGTCACAATTCATTTCTTTCCTACATGGTCCAGCACCACTTATCAAAAAGATAATCCTTTTCCCAGTGCACTGCAATGTCACCTTTGTCGTTAGCCAAGTGATCATATATGTTTATTTTGGGCCTCTCTATCCTATTCCATTGATCTATTTGTCTATTCTTGTGCCACTATTACAAAGTAAACCTCCTGCGATTTTTATTGGTATTGTGGTAAACCTGTAAGTCGGTTTGGGAGAACTGACAGCTTAACAATAGTGCTAGTTCTGATCTAAAATAGGATAAATCTCCATGTGGCATCTTAATACCTAATAGCTAGGTATGCGTTACTGGACATCTATACTCTTTGAGCACAGATAAAAGGTATATGGACCCCTCTCTTCCTGGATCCCAAGGGCCTTCTTCACAATTTCTGTTTCCTGGCTTTCCCCTACGTTCCTGAGTGGTTGACACTTAAAATGATTTCACACTCTTGTAGGCCCTTGGAGGGCTCAACAGATACCAGTGTAAGAACACAACACAGGAACCTCAACATGTATGCAATCAGTGGTACACCTCTAAGGAGCAGAGGAGGGGGTTGTTTTCAGAGCATCGTTCGTTAGGAAGAATATGAAAAACCGAAAGCAGAAAGCAAAAAGTTTTCCATTTAGAAAATCATGCTGTGTGCTGTCTTTGGATTATTGTATTATTGTAGTTCTGGTCCCTGCACCTCAAAAAAGAAATAATAGAATTGGAGAAAGCCCAGAGAAGTGTGTCTATGATGGTCAAAGGGACTTCCTTGTGGTGACAGACACAAACGAGACAAAAAAACAAACACACACACACACACACACAAAGTCTATAACTGGAGTCAATGGTGTTAGTGAGTATGAATTAGGTGTATAAAGACCAAATCCTAGAATACATGTTTGGCATTGTTTCATCGACACTTCTAAAAGGAAAATTCAAGGCAAATACTGGTAAGAGAAAAATTTTGTTGTTTTTTTAAAAAAATTTTTTAACGTTTTATTTATTTTTGAGACAGGGAGAGACAGAGCATGAACAGGGGAGGGTCAGAGAGAGGGAGACACAGTATCTGAAACAGGCTCCAGGCTCTGAGCTGTCAGCACAGAGCCTGATGCAGGGCTCGAACTCACGGACTGCGAGATCATGACCTGAGCCAAAGTTGGCCACTTAACCGACCGAGCCACCCAGGCGCCCCAAGAGAAAAATTTTGGCAAGCATAAAGGAGCACATAAAGATCAGCAGATGATGGTTGCCTTAAAGGGAGAGGCTATGAAGGGAACCCAAAGCTACTGGCAGGTACATTCTCATGCTTTAAAGCTTGACATTCCTTGGTGTCACAGCTGGTCAAAATCCCACTTGAGAGGGGCCACCCATCTGACCCAGCATGGCATCATTTAAGTTGACAGGTAAATCTTGCTGTGATGTCAATTTCCTTTTGTTCAGCCTCCAGTGGGAACAGAGACTTTCTACATAATGATGCCTCAGAGACTCAAGCACCATGATTAAGTTAATCGCTTCTCAAGGTTGAATAGCCCTAGTCTCTTTTATTTCCACTGTGGATCCTAGTTGTTAGCCATTTCCTCATTTCTGTGTCCTGCTTTGGCATCCATCCCAGTTCACTGTGTCCCCTGTTAAGTTGTGGAACCCTGAACTTAATACCGACTCCAATTTTGGCTAGAGTTTTGGGAAACAGTGTTTGCTCAGCAAAATACTCTCTTTGTCAGCTTCCGAGAAAGACTGCTCCATTCACTTCTGAACATGTGTACAAACACCCCTGCAATTCGTGGGCATACCCATGTTCCTGCACATGAGGAAGGCGCCCACCTACAGGAGGGGGAAGCCTAGGGCAATCCATATGTTATAGGTTTTCCAATGTTTTTATGCAGAAGAATCAAGTTTAAACTGGCAGAAAGAACTGACCTGAGCTGGGAAGACATCACAAAAGGACCACGAGGACCTTGTACGGAATAGGAGAGATATAAGACAA
This sequence comes from Panthera pardus, assembly GCF_024362965.1. Taxonomy (NCBI): domain Eukaryota; kingdom Metazoa; phylum Chordata; class Mammalia; order Carnivora; family Felidae; genus Panthera; species Panthera pardus. Next base: position 93,262,057 of record NW_026526677.1, read on the forward strand.
GGGAAGCTCAAGGGAGGGCCAGAGAAGAACGAAGGAAGAGAGAATCCCTTTCACTTCTCTTTGGGGCTTGGACTATCACTTCTCAGCTTCCTAGAAGGAGGAAATGAGAACCCTCAAGGTTTAGTGGTTGGGGTGGCTAAGCCCCAAGATGCCTCTGCATATACCACCCTCACGTGCAAACCCCACTGCTGCAGACTATGTCCTGAATAGATGTTCCCCAACTATTTGATCACCACCACCCTGGCCTTTAATGAAACTCAGTGACTCTTTTCAGGGCCACCTCAAGTCACACATACCAAAGTCTATTTGCCTCTTCAGGTTAATCCGAAAGCTTGCTTTTCCAAATCAAGCCAAGCCTGGGACCTAGCAGTTGCTAGGTAAGAAATCTTAAGAAATTAACAGTTGGAAGAAATCCTAAGGATTCTGTGGTTAAATGGATTTCAATCTGATACAGACAGCCAGAGGGATTCCTAGTAGCACCCCAAGTTATTGGGGAGGACAAGAGTCTAGTCTCCACCACCTCTTCTTCCAAATTGATGAGCCAGAACTAGATTTCATTTGTTTTCATCTTCATACATGGTTCTATGGGAGCAAATATATCTTTTTTTAAATGTTTATTTATTTTGAGAGAGACAGAGTGTGAGTGGGGGAGGGGCAGAGAGAGAGGGAGAGAGAGAATCTCAAGCAGGCGCCATTCTGTCAGCACAGACAGAGCCTGATGCGGGGCTCGATCCCACAACCCATGAGATCATGACCTGAGCTGAAATCAAGAGTCAGATGCTTAACTGACTGAGCCACCTAGGCGCCCTACCAAATATCTTTAATAAAAAATACTTGAGGGGCACCTGGGTGGCTTAGCCAGTTCAGCATCACACTAGATCTCAGCTCAGGTCTTGATCTCAGGGTTGTGAGTTCAAGCCCTGCCTTGGAGGGGGGCTTATTCAAGCCACATGGAGCCTACTTAAAAAAAATTTTGACAATATTTGATTTGGCCATTCTACTTCCCCCAAATCAAAAATCCTCTCAATAACAAGCATATGATATTCATACATATGGCAGCTTTAATCATTCTAGGACTTAAGGTTTCATGATTCAACCTTCATACTTAAGGTTTCCTGATTCTAACAGACCTGGCAGGTATGGGATCATAGAATGTCAGAGATGAGAAGGCCCCTTGTGATCATCTGGCCCCAAAACCTTATTATGCAGAGGAGGAAACTGAGGCATAGAGAGGTGAAAGAACAACAATTGGCCTTTCCTTGACCCCTTCCAAAGATGATGAGCTTGCTACTTAACAAAGCATTTGTTCCAAAAATTGACTAAATACGTTTATTAAATTTGCTTCAATCTCCTCAATTCATCTTTTCGTTTAATTCCCTTTTGGTTTGGTCTGGGTCCTCTAAGCACAAGGAGAAGAATAAGGAAAGGAAAGGTACAATTTGCTTCCCCAAATCTAAACAGCAGTAGTAGCAGAGTGGGAAACTGGAGAGAAAGAAAGAGGGAACTTCAGGGGTGTGTTACCATCAAAGAGAGCAGCTGGGGGTGCAGAGAGACTGAGAACCTGACATGTATGTGTCTGTTTAGCTAAACTCAGCCCCGCTCCCAACTGACATCCCTCCCAAAAGAAGACCCTCCTTTGGGTGGTTGTGTTGCTCTGCAAGGCCATGTAACACCAATGAATGGCGTCTGTTCAGGTTCCAAAGCTTCTAAGAGGTCTCTGAAATATGAGATATGTCTCTAGATGGGGCAACCATTGGACAAGATAATAAAATCCCAGAATTTCAGGGCTGGAACAAATGAATGAGACATCAAGATTACCACTTATTTCACCTCTCTGAGTCCCGAACAGGTAAGTGACTTTTCCCAGGTCCTAAGTCAACAGTAAGGGCCCACGTCTCTGATGCTCACTCTTGTGTTCTCTCCACTACACAATAATAACTGATGTATGTGTTGTGCTCTTCCATTGTGAACTTGATAAGGCAGTTGTTCTTGTTATTGTTTGCATCCTGAGTTTCTAAACAAGAAGAATGAGGCCTAGAATGATGGCTTGCCCAAGTCCACACAGCCTGTCAGTGGCGGAGCCCAATCTCATAAGGCCTTTTGATTCCAAACTCTTTGTTCTACCCATCCCAAATCCCTCTTCTATAGGGGTTGCAAGTCGGGCTGGCGTCTGGGTGTATTTCAAAACCTCAGTTGCAGGACTATTCGCCCCCAGGCAGGTCAAGTGAAGTGTTACATGCAGCAGGGGCAAGGAGAGGGGGAGACTCTTGGTACGAATGAAGAATGGTCTAGTTGTCTTCTGGCCCCTAAACTTCCCCTTTATTGGCACTGTCTTGTGACATACTCCTTTCTTTATGAATCTGTGTTCCCATGCTTCTCCATTCTCTACTTTCCCAATCCCCAATCAAGAAGAAAATCTGACAAATTCACCCTGAGATCTGTGTTTGTCTGTTTTGCTCACTGATCTATCGCGAGGACACGGAATAGTACTCAGTAAACGTTTCTGTGAACGGAGCACATAGCGCGTGCGTTGGCCACAGGTCCTCCTCGAGAGGAGGCAATGGAGAAAACTGCCAGAGGTAGAGAGCCAGGGAGAAGAAGGACTTAGGGCAAGGGCTGGGTGTGAGGGGTGATGGAGAATCAGAGGGGCCAGAACTGTAGTCGAGAGGCATGGCATCAAAGGTAAGAAGGAAGGACTGCCAGGGAGTGAAGGGCCCAGAGGGTGAGGCACAAAGACATCAGAGGACCTAAGGGAGGGAGCAGGAGTAGGGAGCCACGGGCCTGACACTGCCATCTCCCCATGGGCGTCTGTTCACAGAGCCCCTGGAGGGGGTGAACATCACCAGCCCGGTGCGCCTGATCCATGGCACGGTGGGGAAGTCAGCCCTGCTTTCCGTGCAGTACAGCAGCACCAGCAGTGACAAGCCCGTCGTGAAGTGGCAGCTGAAGCGGGACAAGCCAGTGACCGTGGTACAGTCCATCGGCACAGAGGTCATTGGCACCTTACGGCCTGACTACCGAGACCGCATCCGCCTCTTTGAAAACGGCTCCCTGCTTCTCAGTGACCTGCAGCTGGCCGATGAGGGCACCTATGAAGTTGAGATCTCCATCACGGATGACACGTTCACCGGGGAGAAGACGATCAACCTCACTGTAGATGGTAAAGTGCTCTGACAGGGAAGGGGGCAGGGCTGGTGCCTGGGACTGGGGCAGGGTCTGCCCTTACACTGGCCAGACCCTGGGAATCGCAACACAGAAGCCACCGGGGAGCTGAGAGAGAGACCACTGGACACCAGAAGTCGGCAGATAGGCCACAGTGAATGTGTATAGCGTGTTTACTACGTACCAGAAACTATTCTGTGTTTTGAAATATACTGACTCATTTAATGCTTATAATAAGGTAGGGATAGTTAGTATCATTATTCCCATTTTGTAGATGAGGAAATTGAGGCACGAAGAGGTTGAATAACTTGCCCAAAGTCACAGAGCTAGCACATGATAGAACCACTATTTGAACCCAGACATTTGGACCTAGGTTTCACTCAACTGAAATATGTTTCAGGCTGGGCCAGTTTACGACATCTTGAAAGGGCATTTGAGAAGAAGGAAGGGAAGGCCCATGAGGGCGGGGACCATGGCTATCTTGTTCAGCATTGTACCCTCTGCACTTAGTAGGTGCTCAGCAAATACTTGGTAAAGAAATGAATGAATGAACGAACGGATGGGTGGGTGATGGGGAAAGATGGGACCGAAGATCCCTGAAGGGCCTCTGAGACCACAAATTGAGTTGTGATATATTAGAAGGCGGGAGGTAAGAAGGGGAAGGGAAAAGCTGTCTGGCCCATGGCTCACAGCCTCTCTCACCCCCGGGACTCAGTGCCCATTTCCAGGCCACAGGTGTTAGTGGCTTCGACCACTGTGCTGGAGCTCAGCGAGGCCTTCACCCTGAACTGCTCACACGAGAACGGCACCAAGCCCAGCTACACCTGGCTGAAGGATGGCAAACCCCTCCTCAATGACTCGAGAATGCTCCTGTCCCCTGACCACAAGGTGCTCACCATCACCCGCGTGCTCATGGAGGACGACGACCTGTACAGCTGTGTGGTGGAGAACCCCATTAGCCAGGGCCGCAGCCTGCCCATCAAGATCACCGTATACAGTGAGTCTCCCTGCCCGCCTGCCCCTAGGACTCAAAACCCCGAGAGGCAAGTGCTATGAGGGACTGAGGACATCCCAGACAGAGTGCCCCTGGATGGGGAAAGGCAGAGGTGGGCCAACTTTCCATGGAGGACAGCAACAGTGGGCAGTGGGTTCAGTGAGTTCTGCCAAGGGCCAGCCATGCTGCTTGGGGCTCCTTTTCTCTTCCTTCCGCTGCAGGAGCTCTGCTCACCATACTTGCGGCCCCTCTGAAGTCTCCCTCGCCTCTCTGCCTCTCTCTCTCCCTAGGAAGAAGTTCCCTCTACATCATCTTGTCCACAGGAGGCATCTTCCTCCTTGTGACCTTGGTGACAGTCTGTGCCTGCTGGAAACCCTCCAAAAAGTCTGGGTAACTCTCCAAGCTCCACACCCTGACACCCTAATCCTTCAATCTGTCCCCACCCCGAGCTCTGTTCTTTTCTTAGCCTTGTAGATACTTATCCTCCCAGGACCCTGCGCCTCTTCCCAGGAGATCCATCTTACCATTCCATGTGTTGCATATGGAACGAACGACATCATGTGCTCACCACCCCCGACAGCCCGGTGCTGTAATAACGGTCACACTTGCAGGGCACCTTTTGTGGGCCAGGCACCAAGGTTGCGGGCAGTGAACTGCCTTTTAAGTATGATCATCTGCAGTTTACAGATAATAACACCCAGACTCAGATGTGTTAAGTGACTTGCCCTCAATGCTAGCCACAGACGCAGGATGCAAGCCTAGATGTGACTCATTCCAAAGCCTATGGACTATTGCTGCGCCCACTGTGCCCAGCCCATCTCCCTGTTACAAGGACTCTCCTACTGCCACCAGATTCCTCTAGGGACCCTGCCCCCAGGCCCTCTCCTGCTCATGCTCCACAGCTCTGTTCAGAAGCTGGTGGGTTGATTTGCAGGAAGAAGAGGAAGCTGGAGAAGCAAAACTCCCTGGAATATATGGACCAGAATGATGACCGTCTGAAACCAGAAGGTGAGCTCCCAGCCACCCACTCACCCATCCCATCGCCACTCAGATCAGTGGGCTGCTGGGAAAAGGCAGAACTGGGCCACAAGGAAGCCAGCTCTGCAGGGCCCCTTCCTCCACCAACTGCACGAAGACTGCAGAGCAGGGAGAGGTGCGGCCAAGGTAGGACCCCAGGTATTCTGGATCCTTTGGTGGAGGTTGTGTTGGGGCCTTGACTGGCCACTTGGGGAGCAAAGAGTACAGGTGCTGGCTGGTGGCAAGGGCTCTGTACCTGGGCCAGCCACCCCCATTCTTCACCCTGTGCAGCAGATACCCTCCCACGAAGTGGCGAGCAGGAGCGGAAGAACCCCATGGCACTGTATATCCTGAAGGACAAGGTGAGCGGCTTCCTGCTGGTGCCCCACAAACACACAGTGAGCCCTGCCACGTTCTGCTGCTGGGTAGCCATACCATGCTCGTGTCTCTTTCCAGCGCTCAGACTAACCCTGAGAAATATTTGCCTCACCTACACTTTAGGGATTAGAAAACTAAGGCCTACAGAGGTGAAATGACTTGCCCAGGGTCGAACAAGTAAATACACATAAGTGGCAGATCTAGGCTTCAAACCTAGGTCTCTGGACACCAACTCTGGTGATTTCCCCCACTGTACTACAACTAAGTCTGTCCCAGGCTGTCCAAGCCAAGCATCAGAAGACAATAAGGGGACAAAGCAGTCAAGTTAGTGCATTTGAACATTTCCTGAGCACTTACTTACCAGGCACTATGCTAAGGGGTCTGTATTGCAAGAAAAACCAGACGTATGTCTGCCGCCTTCCACGAGGTGGGAGTGTGGAGGGAGCCGTGCCCGCCTCGGTATTCCCAGCGCCCTCGAGGGGACGCTCACCCCGCGGCGCGTGTCCTTGCAGGACTCCCCGGAGCCCGAGGAGAACCCTGCCCCGGAGCCTCGGAGCGCCACCGAGCCCGGCCCGCCAGGCTATTCCGTGTCGCCGGCGGTACCCGGCCGCTCGCCAGGGCTGCCCATCCGCTCGGCCCGCCGCTACCCGCGCTCTCCGGCGCGCTCCCCGGCCACGGGCCGGACGCACACGTCGCCGCCCCGGGCCCCGGGCTCGCCCGGCCGCTCGCGCAGCGCCTCGCGCACACTGCGGACTGCGGGCGTGCACCTGATCCGCGAGCAAGACGAGGCCAGCCCGGTGGAGATCAGCGCCTGAGCCGCCTCGGCACCCCCGGGGGGTGGGGGGGGGGGGAGCCCGGCAAAGCGGCCGGGGCCCGGGGGAAGGCGGGGGAACGCGGCCGCCGCCGCTGCCGCGAGGGGCCAGGGGAGGTCCCCGCGGGGACGAGTCTCGCGTGTGGGCGAGTGTGAGCATGCGCGGGTGGGGGACGCGGTGGGGCAGGGAGGAGTGGCTCTAGTGGTGAAACTGGGTCGCGTCTGCTCCTGTTTCACCAGCTGTGTTCTTAGTGGGTATGGGTTGTGCCCTCTTAGGACCATATAGATTATTAAATTTCTGGCCCAATCCTCCAAGGGTCTTATGAAAACTAACATCAGTAACCTAACTCCCGTGACTATCCAGTGCCCTTCCTAGGGAGCTCTAAGCTTCCACCCAACCTTCCTTCCCTCTGAATGAACGCCTGGTTCCCTAGGACACTTTTTTGGCAAGCTCAGATTAGTGAGGCCACTTGCCCAAGAGGAACAACTGTCCTAAACTAAGGGGAAATCAGATGCCGGTTACTGGGTGTACAGAGAGGACTGTTCTGAGCATCCGGGGAATCACTGTGAAGGCAGTGCCTCGGAGCACCCTTCTCTGGACACCTGGTACCTGGGGACCTACCAGTTTGGTGAGGCAGGAGCCAAGTACATTGCTTTGGCCCCTGACCTGAACCCTAGCAAGGGCAAAGGATTCAAGCCCCTGCCCCGTGCTTGTGCTTGGCCTCCTCCCAAAGCCTCCCTCTGGGTATACCAAGAATTCTTTCCTCTTTTAGCCTCTATTCCTATAGAGAAAGGGGTTCTCCCTCCCCTGGCCCACAAAGCTACATCAAGTGAAGAACTTTTTAAAAACCCTCACACCTATGCCTTCTCCCTGGCTTCCTTACAAAACAAGCCTTTCAAACAATCATTGTCCCTGGGGAAGGTCCCTGGTCTTCCTTCAGCTGTAAGAGAATAAGGTTCCAGTCTGCAGAGTAATGGTGGGGGAGGGGAGGAGGAGGAGGTTTACTGCTCCCCAGGATGGCAGGGAGACAAGATCCAACCCTTGGCCTCCAGCCTCCCACCTGCCCTGCTCCCAGATGCTCAGATCCCAGGAGACAGAACAAGGGCAGACTCCCTAAGCACACAAACATAGAATACAGAGAGGCTGGGCCGCTGTGTCACCGGGCCATGCCCATGTTACTGAACTCTTGAACAGTTTGCAAGACAGACAGTAATCTACTGTGCAAGGAGTGAGGGCAATTAAAACACTGAAAGAGAAGGAGGGCCTCTGTGTTCTAACCTCTCTTCCGTGATGCCTTTGGGGCCCTTGCATCCCCGGCCCCTCTCCAACCTCCTGAGCTCCAGCCCTGACTCTCCGCTATCTCACAGAGACCCCCCTGTTCCCTGCCCCGCCCCTCCACACTGGGGCAGGTTTTGTGCCAACCCCAAGGGCAACAACATTTCTAATCGGCCCCCTTCACCCTGACCTCCACAGCATGCCCCTCCCAGCTCCCTCCCTGTCCCCATAGCCAGGACTGCTCCCCTCACTCTCCCAGGTGCCTCATCCAGAATGAGGTCATGCCTGGAGGGGAGAGTTGCTCAGGCAGGTGGAAGACGGAGGGCTTGGAGAAGGGGTGCAGGCTGCTCAGCCTTGCGAGGCGGGGTTGGAGTGAGGGAGATGAGAGCATGCTGCACCCCCTGCCCTGGTGCTGAACCCCTGACGGGCTGGCTTCCCAGGCTCAAGCCAAATCTGCCTTAAATCCGGGGGGGGGGGGGGTAAGTAAGGAAGTGGTTTTGGTTTGGTTTGCTTTGGTTTTGATCTTCATCTTTGTATTACCAGCATCTAGCAGAGTGCCTGGCACATCCTGGATGCTCAATAAACTTTTAATGAAATGGAATGGCAACTTTATTGCTCTTGAGTGAGGAGAACAAAGCAGACAGCTTAAAAATACCAGTCCTTTCCCTTTTCCCTTTTCTTCTCATTTTCCATCGTCATTCTTCAGCCTCTTTGCAAATCCCAAATTGTCCACTTCACAGCCATCACTCACTCACCATGTATTCATTCATTCATTTATTCATTCACTCATTCATTCACTCATTCATTCCAGTGCTCTTTCATTTATTCAACAAATATTTGTTAACCTACCATGCACTAGGCCCTGTGCTAGACGTTGGGGAAACAGTGTAACTATGCCATGACCCCTACCCAGAAGATAGTCCCATGGAGTAAGCAGATCAGCACAATACAGTGTAAAAAATGCATGCCAGAGATAGATACAGTGTCATCTGACACCATGTAAAAGCATCATCCAACTTAGATTAGAGGTATCCGCAAAGGTATCTTAGAAGAGAAGGTCTGAACTTAGTCTTAGATTAGTTGATCAGATGAAAAACAGGATGAAAGGACACATTCCAGGGAGAAGGGGCAACATGTATAAAAATTTGGAAGTAGAAGGTAAGTCCAGACTACTTAGCACTTATTAAGTGTGGATTACCTAGGGGAAAAGGTTTATTTTAGCACTATAATGGAAGACTAGACTTGGGCCAGTGGCCGGGTGAGAGGGCTGAGTCTGAGACTCCTGGATTAAGTTGGTATCATAGAAGGGAGTCCTAAACTTCTTTTTATTTTTTAATTTTTTTACATGTTTATTTATTTTTGAGAGAGCAGTGTGTGTGTATGTGTGTGTGTGAGTAGGGGAGGGGCAGAGGGAGACAGACACAGAATCTGAAACGGCTCCAGACTCTGAGGTGTCAGCACAGAGCCTGATGCAGGCCTCGGACTCACAAGCCATGAGATCATGACCTAGGCCAAAGCCAGATGCTTCACCAACTGAACCACCCAGATGCCCCCACAAGCTTCTAAAATAAAAATGCAAATCCTTTTTGGAGAAAAGCATCTCCTAAAATTTTCAGAGTTTAAGACCAGTCAAAGATGAGTTGATCATGAAAGTCCATTAGAAGGAAACGAATCACCATGAGTGGGAGTCAGCAGTTATAAGAAGCAGTAGATTTAGAACCCTAAGACCTTCAGATATTGAAATTATCAGGTGTAGAATTTAAATAATTAAAGGGGCGCCTGGGTGGCTCAGTCGGTTAGGCGTCCTACTTCAGCTCAGGTCATGATCTCGCGGTTTGTGGGTTCAAGCCCCTCATTGGGCTCTGTGCTGACAGCTCAGAGCCTGGAACCTGCTTCACTTTCTGTGTCTCCCTCTCTCTCTGCCCCTCCCCAGCTTGGACCCTGTCTCTCTGTCTGTCTCAAAAATAAATAAACACTAAAAAAAATATTCGAATTTAAATAATTATGAAATGCCAGAAGAAATGAAAGACAAAATTACAGAAATGAACGATCAATAAGAGACTGTCAAAAGCAACCAAAGTTGAACAGGAACAAAATGGAACTTTTATAAATAAAAATAAAATGTATTGAAATAAAAATGTAAATGAGGAAATTAAACAGCACATTACATACAGCTGAAGAGAGTTCGATTGGAAGATGTTTCTGAAGAAATGTAAGAGTAAGGCACAGACCAACAAGGGGATGAAAAATATGAAAAAGAGAATAAGGGATGTGACACACAGAATGAAAAGATCGAACATCTATTTCATCAAGAGCTCAAGGTGGAGAATAGAGAGATGGAGGAGAAACTATTTTAAGAGTAATGACTGAAGTTTTTGTAGAACTCATGGTAAGTGGAAATATATAGGAAGGTTAACACAGAGCATATGTAAAAAGGTTTCCACACCTCCATAAAATGTAGTAAAACCAGAGCACACCAAATACAAAGAGAAGATATTAAAAGCATCCAGAGAGGGAAAGACGGATCTTGTATGTTTAGACAACAACCATAATAGAAAGCCTTGGAAAGTGGAGTAGGACCTTCAAAATCATGGACACGAGTACCAACCCAGAAGATCGTACCTTGCCAAGCAATCTTCCAAATATGAGGGTAAAATAAAGATATTACCAGATGAACAAAAACTACAGTTTACCATCAACACTATAACAACTCCTTAAGGACATCTTTTGGGAAGAGGGAAAAGCAAGGTTTGAGAGACAAGAAACGATCATGAGTAGAAAGGTAGGCAAATCTAAACAGTGCCTTATAAAATGATAGTAATAGTATCTAACTTGTACTTTCCAAAACCTAACAAATAAAACACAGGGAAATAATAGCATGCAAATTGGGAGGGGGTTATCAGCATGAAACTATTGCAAGGTCCTGGAATTCTTTGGGGAAGGGAAGATGGTTAAGATATTAAACTTCAGACTTGATTAAATATTCAGGGGAATCTTATCGGAGTAACCACCGAAAGAATAAAATGAGAGAATTGGTATAATTTCCAAACCAGTAAAGGGAAAATAGAATAAAGAAACAATCACAAACACAATCAATTTTTTAAGCCAAGAAAAAAGAAAAAAAAATTGACACAGAAAAAGTGAGACAATAGAAAGCCAAAAATAAGGTGGTAGAAACAAGGCTAAATTATAAATAAATTGTAAATGGCCCAAATTCATCAGTTAAAATACAATCTGTTGGATTATATTTTTAATAATTCAGCTATCTGCCATTTAAATGAAATATACCCAAAACAAAGATTTGGAAAAGTTGAAAATAAAGTAATGGAAAAACATATACCAGGCATATAGCAAGTGAAAGGAAGGAAGCTGGGGTAGCTATTAACATAAGACAAATGGACTTTGGAACAAAAAGCCTAATTAGTAGGTTGACCTTACATCCTATTTGCCTGTGACAGTCCTGGCTTACTCCCATTATCCTAGCAACAACTAGTATGCTCTTTGACTCCCAAAAGTATCCCAATTAAATAGATGGACTCCTTTAGTATTAGTCCTTAATAAGGTGCCTTGAATTTGAATGCAAATCATTTATTTCAGGAAATACCAGTAGAGTAGTAAGGAAGTAGATCAGGAAAGACATCAAAGTCAGTAAAGGACATGTTATCAAACCAGTTAATACTGTGGGAAACTAGAGCTCAATACTATGGGGAATCCTGAACGAATAGTTTGAAATCAGATTTTAGATAAACAAACTTCAGGATAATCCCAACTGAGAGGCAAGGTAATGGGGGTATTGATCCCCCAAATCCTCATCCATCATTCACTTAGGATAGAAGGCCCTCTTTTCGGGCCTTACCTCTTAGTGCTTCCAACTTGCCCTGCATGTGTCCAAATATGGTCCCCAAATAGAGCTCCATGTATTCACAGAAAGCAGCCTTCAGTGTAGAGGTAAATGCTGAGGAATTATAAATGGAGCCTCAATAGTGTTTGCTACAGAGGGTAACTATATAATATTAAATGATTTACTTCACCAAAAATTTTTTTTAATTGAATCATGTATATCTAATTAATTAACCTCAAAATATATGAAATATATACATATACACCACATTTTCTTTATCCACTCATCCATTGATGAGTGAATATGGCAACAGGTTGTTTCTGTATCTTGGCTATTGTGAGTAATACTGCAAAGAACATGGGGCTGCAGATATCTTTATGAGATCTTGATTTCAACACCTTTGGATATATACCCAGAAGTGGGATTGCTGGATCATAGGGTAGCTCTAGTTTTAATTTTTTAAAGAGCCTCGCTGTTTTCCACGGTGGCTGCACCAGTTTGCATTCCCACCAGCAGTGTACTGGGGTTACCCTTTCTCCATACCTTCATTGTCCCTTGTCTTTTTGATGATGGCCATTCTAACTGATGTGAGGCGTTATATTATTGTGGTTTTCATTTGCATTTCCCTGATAAACCACAGCTACGCATTCACCTGCTACAGGACATCTTGATTGCTTCCAAGTTTTGACAATTACGAATAAAGCTGCTGGAAACATCTGTGTGCAGATTTTTGCATGGACATAAGTTTTCAACTCCTTTGGGTAAGTACCAAAGAGTGCAATGGCCAGAATTCAAGAATAATTTAAACATACAAAATTCATAAATGTTATACACCACGTTTACAGATTAAAGGAGACAAACTATCTCAATAGATACCAAAAAAGATTTGTAGAATTTAAAACTTAATCATGATCAAAAGCTCTTAACAAGCTAGAAACAAGTGCCCTTTGCACTTTTGAAACCTGATAAATAGCATCTACAAAAACCATCTGCAAACCTCATTTTTTAAAAAATGTTCATTTTTGAGAGAGAGAGAGAGAGAGCAGGGGAGGGGGCAGAGAGAGAGGGAGACAGAGGATCTGAAGCAGGCTCTGTGCTGACAGCAGAGAGCCCGATGTAGGGCTCGAACTTAAAAACCGTGAGATCATGACCTGAGCCGAAGCCGGACGCTCCACCAACTGAGCCACCCAGGTGCCCTGCAGACCTCACTCTTAATGGTAGAACTTTAGAAGAATTCTTTTTAAAATGAAAAAGTAAACAGAGATACCCACAATCACTCCTTGTACTCAGCATTGTACTGCAAAGCAAGAAAGAACAGAACGGTATAAAGATGGGAAACGAAAAACAAAAACAGCATATTTGGACTGCATAATTTCCTACACAGGCAACTCAGAAGAAACTACAAACTATATATCAAGGCATCTCAGTTCTTCTTTGCTTTGTAATGAACCACCCCAAAATTGAGTGACTTAAAAGAATATTGTTACAATTCTCTGTGTCAGCAGTTTGTGTTGGACTGGCTAGGTGATTCATTTGCTGGTGCTGCATGAGGTCGCCTGTGTGACCACATCATCTGGTATCCTGAACTCGATCTGGATGCCTAGGATGGCCTCACGCACATGTCTGCTGACGGATACTGGCTGTTGGCCGGGAGGTTTAGGAATCTTCAGCTAGAATAGCTCACCTCTACTCCATGTAGCTAAACCAAGCCTCTTCACATGGCAGTCTCAGAGCGGTGTTTCAAAAAGTCAAGAGCAGAAGCTGCAAGCCCCCTAGAGGCTTAGACCAGAAGTTTCCACACATCACTTCTGTATTCCATTAGTCAAAGCAATTCACAAGGCCAGCCTAGCTTCAAGGTGTTGGGGAAAAGATTCCAGTTCTTTGTGGGAGGAAGGGTGACAACATTGCACAGGGACAAGTATACAAGATGGTAGGGATTATTGCAAATATCTTTGTTAATAGTCTCAACAGGAGGCTTACAAGTCAGCTAAAAACACATTTAACAAAAATATGTGTAATATTTATACAGAGCAAAATCTAAAACTTCATTGAAAGGCATCAAAGAAGGGCTAAATAAAAGGAGAGGTATACACGTTCATGATCGGGAAGGCTTAAGGTTATAACAAGTCAGTTCTTTCTATATGTTCAATCAGTTCACAAGGTTTTCAAGGAACCTGATAAGCTGAAACCCCAAGTAGAGCCAAGATACTTCTGAAAAAGAGGAAAGGACTCACCCTACCAGATATCAAAATTGATTAGACAGCTCTAATAATTGAGACGCTCTGATGTTCATGCAGGAATAGACAAATAGGCCAATGAAACAAGCTATACGTATATGGACATTTGATGTGTGACAAGGAATCATTGTAGGTGATTAAATAAGTAACGCTGGGATTATTGTTTACTATCTGAAATATATATACATATATATATATATATACACACATAAGGCATATAAAATAATCAATTAGTGATAGATCAAAGACTTACATGTGAGATTTTTATAGTCTCAAAAGAAAATATGGGAGAATGCCATTTTGGCTTTAGTGCAGAAGGGGTTTTCTTCAAAAACAGAAAGAATGTACTAAACATAAAAATAAACATATCTACAGTAAAATTAAGAACATCTGTTACACCATAAAGAAAGAGGAAATTTAAGGCCAAATTTGTTTTTGCAGCATCTCTAATCCACAGAGAATTATTATTCAGAATATATAAAACTGAAGGTTACTGAGAAAAAGACAGATAAGAAATTAAAAAATGAGCAAAAGATGGAAATAAATACTTCCCAGAAGAAAAAATGCAAAGAGTGAGTAAACACTTGAAAAGATGTTCAGCTTTATTATTTAATCAGGCAAATGCAAATTAAGGCAATAATAAAATATTATTTTACATGTTAGATGGTCAAAAATTAAGAAGTCTACCAACGGTTCTGAGAATGTAGCTCAAGGACATTGGTACAACCAACTGTTTGGGAAAACTATTGTTACCATCTAAACTTGAATATTTGTATGCTCCAAGACCCGGAAATTTTACTACTAGGTTTATTTATTCCCTAGAGAAACTCTTGAACACTTATAGTCATATCAAAAGACATCTAAAATAAAGATTAGGGGCAGCACTGTTCATAATAGAAGAAGAAAAAACCACTTGATATACTACATGGCAAGGAAATTATCAAAGACACTCTTCTGCAAAGAATCATAGAATTGTTCCTGATTCTTGATAGCACCCAATTTAAAGCAAAGCTTCACTTCCTAAGACCTTCCCCAATATCACCCAGTCAAAGCCCAAATCCTAAAACAGGTTCTTTCTAGCACCTTAGTGTTACTAAATAACACTGAGTAAGTAAGTGTCTCTTACTGAGACACTACACAGTTCTCCATGGTATGTGCACACTCCTTAGTTGCAAGGAATAATAAATCCAACATGTTCAATAACAAGTGTGCTTGTAGTGGTCTTTGGCTGGAAGGCATTGACAAGTTGAACACAAAGTACAGTAACTGATGCCTTTTTCTTCTTGGACATGTGAGCAGATGGTTAAATGTTGATGCTAACAGCCTTTGAAATCTCCATTTGGCCCAATCTCCAATGTTTGGTCTAGGTGTGATCCATGGTCATTGGTGTTGAAAACCTCAAGAAACTGTGTGGTTGAAAGTGTTAGATGTAATATCCCCATGAACCTTGTTATTGCCCATGATGTTGATGGGACCAGGAACTAAGGACTAGATGCTATGCCAGTGAGATGGTATCAGGGCAACTTTCCCATTCACCTCCATTTCCCTCCAGCCATTGGCATCTTGCAACAAAGATGAGAATATGAGTAGTTGGGGCTGGCTGTGGCTGTGTCGGTCAGGGACGGGGTATGGCATTCCCAGAACACTCAACAGATAATTAACATATATTTAGTATTAACATCTCCATATCTACTATCCATAAACCTCACACAAACATTTTACAGATAAGGAACGTGGGGCTCAGAGAGGTCATGTGACTTATTCAAGGTCTCTCTGCCAGTAAGAGGTGAAACCAGGATCTATGCCTAAGTGTGACTGACTTCAAATCCTACCTGAATTCATACTTGCACCCTACCAGCTTGCCCAGCAGGAGTCCTGGCTGCATCTTCAGAGAACACAGAATAAGAAGCCAGAGAAGCCAGGAGCCAGAAGCAGAAAAAAATTTCCTCTGGAGGGTCCTTCAGAAGGACACTTAACTCCTCTCTTCTCTCTTCCCTCTTTTTTTTTTTTTTTAAATTTTTTTTAATGTTTATTTATTTTTGAAACAGAGAGAGACAGAACATGAACGGGGGAGGGCCAGAGAGAGAGGGAGACACAGAATCAGAAGCAGGCTCCAGGCTCCGAGCCAACTACCCAGAGCCCGACGCGGGGCTCGAACTCACGGACCGCGAGATCGTGACCTGAGCTGAAGTCGGACGCTTAACCGACTGAGCCACCCAGGCGCCCCACTCTTCCCTCTTATACGCAACTAAAGAATTACTCACAAAAACACAAAACTCTAAAACCAAGAGGTGAAGGAAGATACTATATAACTGGTCACTGGCCCCAGAGCAGAACTTCCTTGAAATAACTGGGGGCAGCTCCCACTGACTAATCTCATCCTCATGACTCATCCGGTCGGCTCTTCCTTAGTGGGTGGAAATGAGACAATAGGGATGCTGCTAGGCCAGGTTGCTGGAAATGAGCACTGTGATCTCTGGGAGCCATCCAGACATACCCTACTGTTGGGAATTCCCCTTGGCCATCACGCCATGGATCTGTGAGTGCCCTGGATGCTTGGACTGAGTGAGGAGAGTCTTAATGGCCCCCAGGAACAGCTCAGTTCCCAGCCCTTGGCTCTCCAGAGTCTGGGAATGGAGACAGGCTGAGCTGAAGGCCATCTTCGGGGATGAGGTACGTGACTGAGGGGTAGGGGTTGTTGCTCAGGCTGCTGTAGCCTCAGGGGCTCCATTCTTGGGGCACGGCCCTGGAACTCGTCCTCACTGTGAACCTGCCTGTTCTCACTCAACTGAGGATGGGGCTGGTCACGAATCTGTACCATCTTTATGGATTGTAGAAATTTGAGGAAAATCAAGTTGGCATCAAATCATTAGTGGAGAACTTGGTTTGGCTCCCTAAGTCCAGTGTATAAGCAGAAGAGACTAAAGAAAGACTACTGATAGCAACGTTCTTGGGAGCAGGCAGTGGGGGGGAGGGGCAGACGGGCTTGGGGGCTCCGTACTTGGGAAAACCCTAAATTGTGGTACATGCAGGAAATCCACCTGTCCCGCCACATCCTTCCTTGTCTGGTCCTTAGATGACTTCAGTGTCCACATGAATACCCCCTTCATCACTCCAGCCTCCCAGACCCTTGACGTCATAACCTCTGCTCCACTCTGCCCGACACACGTGTGCCCATGCTCGTTCCAAGGACATTGTCATTGCCCTTAGCTCCTCCATTTCTGAAATACCAGACTCTGTTCTCTAACCCCAATTCCTATTCTTCCAGCCCTGTCACTACGTTGCTTTCACTCTGTCTATTCTTCACCAGCTGGAAATGCCCAGTTTGTAGAGACCATGGTGTTCTCTTGTTCTGATTGTCTTTATCAGTCTTGGTCTGCATTTGAGGGGAAAGAGAAGGTGGAGTGAAGGAGGCCTAGAGCTGTGGCTGCGGCTGGCACGGAGGTCAGGCTGGGAAGGGGGAGGAAGGGAGGGAGTCAGCTGCATTAGGGGCCCCACAGAGGAGCTGGCCGGGAACAATGGGGAACAAAGGCTGGACACTCTTCCGCTGAGCCTCAGCTCCTGGCCTTGGCCTTCCGGGAACAGCTCCAGGAAATGGCTGAGATTCCAGATTTGGGAGGAAGAGACGTGTAAACAGGAGCTGGGCTCTGAGAGGGGAGAGCAGCCTCTCTCTTGGGGGGGGGGGGGTTGCGGGGGGGGAGGAGTGGCAGGGTGAGCACAGACTTTTCAGGTTCAGAAGCTATGAGGCTTGCCTGCTATAGCCACAAGGTTTCAGGGATGGAAAGACTCAGTAAAGTTCATTTACTCCAACCACGCTTCCAGGGCCTGAAAAGTATCCCTGCCAAAGATGCTCGAATAGTTTCGGTGATGGGATGTGCATAAAAATAAATAAATAGCAATATTGGCTAACCTTTACTGATCACTTAGAACGCATCAGGCACTGTACTAAGGATTTCATGCAATATCTCATCCCGTCCTTGCTCCAGCCCTCGAGGTGGGAACTATTATTATTATTCCTACTTATTTTTAAAATGTTTTTAAGTTTATTTATTTTGAGAGAGACAGAGACAGCGTGAGTCAGGGATGGGCTGAGAGAGAGGGAGACAGAGAATCCCAAGCAGGCTCTGCTCTGCCAGCGCAGAGCCTGATGCGGGGCTTGAACTCAGGAAACCGCAAGATCGTGACCTGAGCTGAAACCAAGAGTCGGACACTTAACCCACTGAGCCACCCAGGTGCCACATTATTACTCCTAGTTTACAGGTAAGGAAACGAGCTTGCAAGGATGAAAGGACTCTCTCAAGGTCTCAGAGAGCTTATTTGATTTGTCTGTGAGCTGAACAGGAACACACTGTGAGCTTCTCCCGGATTGTCCCAGAGCCTCTAAAGGCTTCCCATCTTCTGCCCTACCCACCGCCTATCCTCGGGCAACCGGGCTGTGGGATGACAATATGCTCCTGCTTCCCTCCGCTTAGCTGCCTCAGCCCACTTCTCTCTCCCCTCAGCTTCTTAGTGCCGTGCCCTGAGCCTCCACCTCTGGGCCCCCATTCCACTCTAGCAGGGAGCCACTCGGAGCAGAGGGGTAAGAACGGCCATCAAGGTTTAGATGGAGGCTGAAAGTTAAAGGACGAAGGCTGTGCTTTGGAACTACGTCAGTGTGAGGATGGCCTTTAGGAAATCCCAGACTAGATCACAAGGTAAACTTTAGGGCCGGGGCTGGAGTCAGGGGTGATGGCTAAAGGGTCAAGGGCAGAGAGTTTCTCTCTGCTGGTCTCCTCCCAGTTCTCCAAGGCACCGAGGGCCAGGCAGGAAGCATGGGTTTCCTCAAAGCTGCTTCCCTCCTGGGGCAGAGTCTCGGTCACAAACAACCACCACCACCCCACCCCGCCCCTCCTTCCCTCCGCTGTGAGCTCAGAGCTGCAGGACAAAGTGCCTGGGACCAGGAGAGAGGCCTGAGAGCAGCCATGGGCTCTGGAGGATCAGGCCTCCTCGGGGCCCCGGGGCCCCTGCCTCTCCTGCTTCTGCTTGTCACCGGTGAGTGTGGCCCTCCCCTCTCCTAGCCCCTGTTCCCTTGATCCAAGGCCTGGACAAGGGGAGAAGAGGTCCCCCTTGCTCCCTTGCTTCCCTTTTTTCATGGGGGTACCAGAGATGATGATGATGATGATGATGATGATGATGATGATGATGGTGTATATGTGAGACAGAGACAGACAGATTGAGAGCTCTGCAGATCCTTGCCTGAATGCCCTGCATACCAGCTCTCTCCCCTCCCAGATTGTTAATGGAAGTTATCTTCAGGCAAGAGAGGGCAGAAGAGATGTTCAGGGATTTGGGGGCCCTGTTGGTAGTCGGACTGGGCTCCGCCCCCCTTTCCCTTCCAGGAGGTATGGCTCAGGACTCCCCACCCCAGATCCTAGTCCATCCCCAGGACCAGCTGCTCCAGGGCCCCGGCCCCGCCAAGATGAGCTGCCGAGCCTCGGGCCAGCCGCCTCCCACCATCCGCTGGCTGCTGAACGGGCAGCCCCTGAGCATGGTGCCCCCAGACATACACCACCTCCTACCAGACGGAACGCTCCTACTGCTGCGGCCCCCTGCCCCGGGACGTGCCCACGACGACCAGGCCCTATCAACAGACCTGGGTGTCTATGCATGCGAGGCCAGCAACCGGCTGGGCACAGCGGTCAGCCGAGGCGCTCGGCTGTCTGTGGCGGGTAAGGCCTGGGAGGGGAGGCCCGGGGCGGGGTGCACCTGAGGCCAGATGCCTGAGGTGAAGACATATAGGGGGATATCTACGAGGGAAGGCCTGGGCTGGGTGAACTGAGGAGGGTGGGGCTCTGAAGAGTTAGCACAAGGCGGCGAAATGGTGGATAGACCAGAATGGGGCCAGTGTGGTAGGAGACACCAAGGCAGGACCTCTGCGGAGGGGAGCACTGGACGTTCCTCCCTGCTGACCCTCCATCATCCCTGCAGTCCTTCGGGAGGCTTTCCAGACCCAGCCTCAGGATACAGTGGCCACTGTGGGCAAGCAGGTGGTTCTGGAGTGCGGGCCGCCCTGGGGCCACCCAGAGCCCACCGTCTCGTGGTGGAAGGATGGAAAACCACTGGCCCTACAGCCAGGGCGGCACGTGGTGAGTGAGCCCCCCTTCCCCATACTTTTTCTGGTCCTGAGCATAACTGGGCACACCCTGAGGGAGTCACCTGCCCTCCAGCCGCCGTGTCCCCTGCAGAATTTGAGGAAGGGAAGGCAATGAGGCCTGAAGCTTCCCTCCCCAGTCTGAGCCCCTCCCACATGAGACACTTCACAAAGCGCCTGGCCCTGACAGGTCTCCAGGGGGTCGCTGCAGATGGCAAGAGCAGAGAAGAGCGACACAGGCACCTATATGTGTGTGGCCACCAACAGCGCAGGACGACGGGAGAGCCGGGCAGCCAGGGTGTCTGTCCAGGGTAAGTCGAGGGTGGTCAGCTAAAGTTAGGGCCTGGTTCTGGCTGGAGTCAGTGTACGTGGGGGTCAACCTGGGATCAGGATCAGAGTGACACGGGCCCCATCGAGAGGGATGTTCCCCAATCCTGGAGTAGAAATAGGAGTGCTCTAGACTGGGAAATCTAGGAGTTGTGGTTTCTCCAAGTCTGGGGGATATTTCACCCCTCAGTCCCATCACTCTGGCCTACGGCCCCCAGCCCAGCCCTATGCTCTCCACAGAGCCCCAGAACTACAAGGAACCTCTGGAGTTGCTGGCTGTGCATATTCAGCTGGAAAATGTGACCCTGCTGAACCCAGACCCCGAAAAGAGCCCCAAGCCCGGGCCTGCTGTGTGGCTCAGCTGGAAGGTGAGGCCCAGGCCCTAGGGGTGGGTGCCAGTCCGAGCTCAAGAAAGAGCCGGCCGTGAACTCCTTGACCGCCTATCCTTCCTCTGGACTCTTTCCCAGGTGAGCGGCCCTGCTGCACCTGCTCAGTCGTACACAGCCCTGTTCAGGGTCCAGACGGCCCCAGGAGGCCCGGGAGCTCCCTGGGCAGAGGCCCTGCTGGCCGGCTGGCAGAGCGCGGAGCTTGGGGGCCTCCTCTGGGGCAAAGACTACGAGTTCAAAGTGAGACCGTTCTCCGGCCGGGCTCAAGGCCCTGACAGCAACGTGCTGCTCCTGAGGCTGCCTGAACAAGGTCAGAGACAGATGTCTAAAGGACCCAACAGTATACTCTCTGACACCTTCTTGTCTGCGGGCCCCTGGACTGTCCCACTCCAGTTTGGAGGGACGGTGGGCCTTACTCCTGGACTCCCTTCTGCCATGGCCAGGCAAGCAGAGCTGCAGGAATCTCTTATTCTTACCAGTGTGGTCTCTGACCGTGTCCCCATCCCAGATCTTTTTCCTAGAGTCCCCTCCTTCAGCATCCTTTACAGCCTGTCTTCCTCCCCTCCAGTGCCCAATGCCCCTCCCGGAGAGGTGACCTTAAAACCTGGCAACGGCAGTGTCCTTGTAAGCTGGGTCCCACCACCTGCTGAAAACCACAATGGCATCATCCGTGGCTACCAGGTACCCCCCCCACACCACCTGCCTAGTGGTGCCAGGACATCCTCTTGCCTGGCATCCTGCATACCCTTGTTCTGGGCACTAGGAAGCAGCACCTGTGCAGAGAAGCAAGGAAAACTTGCTGTCGCTGAGCAAGGGTCTGCCCGACACTGCCAGGCACTTTCCTATGTGATCTCATTTCATCTCAGAGTCCATCCTGGGTTATTATCCCTAATTTATGGACATGGAGAGTGAGGCCAAGGCCACAGGTGCAGGAAACAGAGCAGGAATCAAACCAGGCTGTGTCTGACTGTCAACTTCTAAGCCAGTGGGATCAGAATATGGCTCTTGGGCCAGCAACACCAGCATCGCCTGACAACTTGTTAGAAATGCAAATCCTTGGGTCCTTCCCAGGCTGATGAATCAGAAACTCAGGGACGGACCTAGCAACCTGGACTGGTAACAAATCCTCCCAGTGACTGGAAAGCACAGTGAAATTGGAGAACCACGGTCTAACACCTATTTTAGCAGACTGTTTTTTGTCCCCCCTGCTGTCAGCCTAGAGAGAAGGCTCTCTCACTCTGTAGGGAGAAGGGAATAGGAAGTGCGGCTACATCGGGTGGGGGAGTGCTCCCAGGGGAACAGCGGGGCAGGATGACCACATGGCCAGTGGTGGAGGACTCGGCCGCTGGGATGGCGCGGGGGTTGGTGCGGGGGGTGGTGAGTGCCCATTTCCCCTTGTGCCTCAGGTCTGGAGCCTGGGCAACACTTCGTTGCCCCCAGCCAACTGGACTGTGGCGGGCGAGCAGACCCAGCTGGAGATGGCCACCCAGATGCCAGGTTCCTACTGCGTACAAGTGGCTGCGGTCACGGGCGCTGGGACTGGGCCCCCCAGTAGCCCTGTCTGCCTCCTCTTAGGTGAGGGCGGTGCCCACCCGTACCCCGCGAGCCCCCATCCCCACCTTCCTCTCGCCCTGTTCCCGCCTCACACGTCCAGCTCATTGTCCGCGTGACCCTCATAGCGCCACCCGCCCCTCCCACTGAGCTCAAATTCCCACATAGAGCGGGCCATGGAGCGAGCCACTCAAGAACTCAGCGATGGTCCCTGGACCCTGGAGCAGCTGAGGGCCGCCCTAAGGCGGCCAGAAGTGATTGCTAGCGGTGGTGTCCTGCTCTGGCTGCTGCTGCTGGGCACTGCCGTGTGTGTCCACCGCCGGCGCAGAGCTGGGGTGCACCTGGGCCCGGGTAAGAGGATGGACCCCCGGGTGGCCCAGGCCGCACAATGCAGGGGCTTAGATCTCTGGCCAGATGTCAGGCCCTCTGGATTTAGCTCTCTTCCTTTTGCTCTCTCCCAGGTCTGTACAGATACACCAGTGAGGACGCCATCCTAAAACACAGGTGAGAGATGAAATGGGGGGGGGGGGGGGCTTGAGGTGAGGGGGCAGGTAGAGGGGCCAAGGGGCCGTGGAGCTGGGACAGAGAGTTGGATGGAATGCTGTCTCCTCTACTGCCAGCCAGTTCGGGACCCTACTACCCAAATCTCTCCTGAACTCCAAGTGAGAATTAATTTCTCTTTCATTAGTGTTCCTACCACACCGCTTGACAGTTGAGTAAACGGAGACGCGAGACTTAAGTGACTTTGCCCGAGGCTACACTGCTAGTAGCTGGCCTTCTGAATTCCCAATCTAGGACTCTTGTCACCCACCTCTCACTAATCCTCACTACACTCTCCTGCTGACCCATTCTGCTAGGTGGGGAGTAACTAGCACGGGACGACCAGCCTACTTTCTCATTTTCTCTGTAGACCCCGGGTCTGCCTAGCAGCGCCTTCGCATTCAGGAAATCACCCAAACAGGGAGTGATCTTCACAATAATCACCCACAGTTCCAGCAGAGGGCGCTCTACCCCTATGTTCTCAATTCTCACGCCTCGTTCTCAGTAGCAGGGTCAGCTTGCGGGTACACCTGCTCCAAGTGTCTTTGGCTGCCAAAGCAAGTCTGTGGTTATGAGACAGGGTGCCAAGAGAGAAAAGATACTTTTTTGTCCTATTGGCTGAGTTTCACACTAAATAACCATTTCATCTCTCTGCTCTTTTATCTCGTTGGATTTCCTCTGAAGGGCTTCACGTTCCAAGTCTGCATCTTTCAACAGAAGTTTATCAAGTACCTACAATGTGCCAGACACGTCCAGCCCTTGGGTTACCATTTTGCAAGGTTCCGAGCGGGCTGGGGCCATATATTCCTGCGTTATTCTGTGCTCACTGGCCTTTCTCTTCCAGCTACCTCCTGGCCTTTGTTCTGTCCCCGAACCTTCTCTGGCTCCCCTGGAACTTTATCCCTTGTCTCTCAAGGGGATTCCACTCTGATTCTCTTGTTCATCCATCTCTTTAGCACAGGCTCCGTCCACCGGACAGCCATGCCAGCATACGCATGCAATCGAGAGCTAGATGTGCGGAAACACGTAGAAGACACGTGGAAGAGGTGGGGTGGGGGAAAATTCCACGTTTACCCTGATGGTACGAAGGGGAAAGGCAGAAGAGCAGCGGGAAGAACTAGCCTGCTATGTTCATAGGGAAAGATAAGCTGTTTGGTCTGGCTAGGATGTAGGGTGCAAGATGTATCGGAGTAAAGGATAAGGTCAGGGAGCTGAAGGCCAGACCAACAAGGGTGCTGCTCGCCCTGCTAGGCAGCTGGTAAGTGGGGAGCCACTGACGGTTCTAGGCAGAGAAGTGCTTTGGTATGATCTCTGTTCTTGAAAGATTGCTCAGGCAGCCAGCAGGACGCCCGGTTCAAAGGGAACCAGACTAGAGGTAGAGAAGGCAAATTCCACGTAGCAAACTCTCGCTCTGCCAGCTGAGTGATCTCACATTTCCTCATTTCAACTCAAAACATCAGCCTTATATGGCAGCCCTTTTACAGATAAAGAACCAGGGCTTAGAAAGGCTAATAGACTTCTTTGCCCAGAGTCGCACACATAGGCTGTAGCAGATGGGGATTTTCACACTGGGTTTGTCTGTCCCCGGATCTGTGTTCCCTTTGTTTCAACACATAGCTGTCTCTCTTTAATGCCTCCTCATTCTGGGCCACTTGGACTTCCCCGGTCCCAGAATAAGAAAGGACCACTGAGTTTTGGGATGCCAGGTCAGAGATCCTAAGGAGTCTGTAAAGGCCTGGAAAGCAGCAAGAATAAAGCTGCTGCTACCCTCTACTCAACCCCTTCTGCTACCCTCTGAACCGGAGGTCTTGTCCAATGATGTTCTCGCTTCACCCCATTTCTTCTGCCCCCCCCCCCCCCCATTGTCCCAGGATGGATCACAGTGACTCTCCTTGGCTGGCAGACACTTGGCGTTCTACCTCTGGCTCTCGGGACCTGAGCAGCAGCAGCAGCCTCAGCAGCAGGCTGGGAGTGGACCCCCGGGACCCACTAGACTGTCGTCGCTCCTGTGAGCATGCCCAGCGGGGCCAGGGCTCTGCAGTGGAGCAGGGATCCCAGGGCTGGAGATGGGCGTTGTGGGGGTGGGAGGCACTCACCGTAATTCTTTCTGTCATTTTTACCACAGTGATCTCCTGGGATCCCCGAAGCCCTGGTGTGCCCCTGCTTCCCGACACCAGCACTTTTTATGGCTCCCTCATCGCCGAGCTGCCTTCCAGCCCCCCAGCCCGGCCAAGCCCCCGGACCCCAGCTGTCAGGCGCCTCCCGCCCCAGCTGGCCCGGCTCTCCAGCCCGTGGCCCAGTCCAGACAGCCTCTGCAGCCACAGGGAACTCTCTTCTCCCCGCTTGCCTCTGGCCCCTGTGGAGGCTTGGAAGGCCAAAAAGAAGCAGGGTAAGGATGGGGAGCATAGACACAGCCCGAAGCGGGTGGCAGGAGGACCAGGAGTGGGAACGTGGTGGGACCGTGGCCTGGAGACCTCGAAGCCAGATGTGGGCTGTATCCCACCCACGGCTTCCAGGTCCCTGCCCTGGTGGACACCAGGTCTCTCCGCTATCACCAAGGCACTCAGCGAGGGGTGTGCTGGCCTCCGCTTTTCTTTACATGGTTGTCTGCTTCCGCTCGGCCCACACCAGCAGCGGGCCCTCTTTCTGCATGCAATTGAATTTGGCAAACATTTCGTAAGCACCACTGTAAGCCAGATGTGGGGACACAAGAGACAGTTCTTGCCGTCTAAGGGCTCAGAGTATGGTGACAGTGCCCGACCAGCACATAAGGAACTCTAGAACCTGGCGGTGTGCGACCGGTGCTAGCTTGAAGCCTCATCTCCATGGGCACTGTGCACGGGCCTCTCCAGGCACTGACTCCCCACTCACTTCCCAGAGAAGATTGAGTAATTCCATTCTTCCCAGATTCCTCTCCTGAATTCCAGCTACTTGCTTTGCCTTTCCAGAGAGAAATAATTACAGTCTCTGTTTCTTTTGGAACTACTATACGTTAGGTGCTTTGTTTCATTTAATCCCCCCAACCTATTGGCTAGATATTATTTCTCTAATTTTGCAGGTGGGGAAAGAGGGTCAGAAATGAGTCACTTGTTCAAAATCCCACAAGTCAGTAATCTGCCGAACTCAGATTCAAAGCCGAAAAGGTCTGCTTCCTAAGGCCACCCTCTGAGAGCTCCCTTAGAAGATTCGATTCTATCACTATTTTCTCTTGTTTCTGAACGTGGGTCTGAGCCCCACCTGCTGTCTTCACAAGCCTTCTGTGCTGCTTAGTAAGACTTACGAATGTCCTACAGCCAATTCTTTTTTTCCCCCCAGTGAATATAATCCAAATTTCACAGAGACAAAGATGGATACAGAGTAATTAAGAGCTTGTCCAATATCCAGAACTTTATGACTCTAAATATTAGCAAAGCTGGCATTCTTTCCAGCTTCGCCTCAGATGCATTGCATTAGGAATCCTCAGTGGGCACAAAATAGCAGCTAAAAAGGGGTTGAAACAGTCCCATTTAAAACCCAGCCTTCCCACGGAGAACGGCACTGACCCGGATTTAATGTAGAGCTCATCTTCGACTGTTAATACTGCTGGGAAAAAAATGAGAAATTTTCTACAGCCAATTCTTCAGAAAGGTTCCAATTCCAAGATGAGACTTAGGTCCTCACTTCACCCTGTGTCTCTTCACCCCAGCCCCGCTGGTTGACCACAGTAAGGCCCCTGGGCTGGTGGACACTTAATGGCCCACCTCTGGCTCCTGGGACCTCAGCCACAGCAAGTTCGTGCTATGGTCTGGTCAGAGCCATGGAGTTTGGCTCTGCTGCTGTAAGTCCAAAAGACTGAGGATTCTTTGTCATCTAACACTGGCAAGCTCTCTCAGTGCCCCCTACTCCCTTGACCTGTTTATTCTTTTTTCTTATTATTTGCCCTTAGGTGGGTTTTTTTCTCCACCGCTTATATGCTCAGAACTGTACTCTCCCGTGTTTCATCCATTATATAAGGATGTTAGTTTCACTCTTCCAGATACGCCCACTGAATATCCTAATTAATTCATTAATTAATTAGTACAAATATTTATTGCCATTCAGGTGTGCCCAGTGAGATTTGACCTAACCTTCATAACATTTTTATGGTGTAGTTTGCTCAAATAACAGTGAAACTAAGATCCAAGTAATTACAAGCAGGGTGGAAGGAGGCTTTTTGTTATGAGAATCCTTTAGAGGAAATGAATGGATTGGGACAAATGTGGCCTTTTCTAGGACTGGCCTTTCCTCTTCCTCTTCCACACAAACCAACCAACCGACATGGGTCCCATTTCTGAGCTTACTCAGGAAGCCAGGCACCAGACGAGACAAAGCTGTTGAGAGCAGAGTTGGAGCACCTGAAGTTGGCCTCCAGAACTCCCTAGATCATACGACAACTAAAGGAAATTTAAAAAACAAAGCAGCCTAGGTACAAAAGGCAATTTTGATGGAGGAAGTCTAGCCATTGTGTGGGTTTTCATCCCAGAGGCTCAGAAGGTCTGGCCACTGTATAGGGATTCCCAGGGGCCAGATGGTCTCAGGGAATGCCGTAGCCTTGATCTCCTCCCTGCTCTGAACCTGCCCATGGTGGCATCCAAATCTTTGAGGACAGCTGTGCCTTGAGGATCCTGCCTGGTCTCTGGTTTGCCAAGGAAGGAACCCCCTTCCTAAATGAGCTTCTGATCATGTGGCACTAATCCGAAGACTGGTTCCTTTTTGCCTTTACTTGATAGTTTCCTGGTTCCTGGTCTTGAGGAAATCTCTTCCCTCTATCACCCTTCTGGTTCCCTTTTGGCTTAAACTGAGATCCATTTGGGGTTCGGCCTGACCAAGAAGCATGCGCTAGGGTCACTGCACCCAGCTAGGTCTGCTTCTTCAGTTACCTCAGCTTCTCCACTATCAGAGTTCACCGAGAGCCCTGTCTCTTAAGTGGCCATGTGAGCCGGATGGTAGCTGCAATCTTGTGATTCTTCTCACCTTGTGTTTACATCTACCCCTCTCATATTATCCATCTCTTTGTTCATTCATTCAACAAATATCACCGAATACCTACTGGTAGGGCACTGTCTCCCTGGGTGAGACCCACACTCTTCCTATTCTAGAGGTCCTCTCCTCCTCAGCTGACTCCTGTCCCACTCGGCATGGTGTGGGGTTGTCTTACCTACTCAGCTCAACTTGACAGCCCAACCCTTCTTCCCAAGTGAGAAACACTCGGGTTTCTCGGGCAAGGTTACCCACAACCATGTGAGATATTTGTAATGTGAGAAATGGAAATTAACAGATTCTCTTCAAGAAAAGAAGGGGTATTTGTCTTCACAGAGCCAAAATTCATGAGAAGAGTAGCAAGGTGGGGGGATAGAGATCAGGAAGATTGGGATGTATACATGAGGAAAAGAAAGTTGTCCAAGTATCTTTTAGGCACCAGGAACTTTCCAATCTGTTTTTAGAAATAAATTAAAATTGGCAAAACTATGGTTTCACTGGGTGTTCCCAAGTGAAACGGGAGCCCAGAAAATTTAGTGGATTTGCCTGAGGTCACACAGCAACTATGTAACTGCGCTGGGCTGTGAGCGCAGGTCTTTTGACTCCAAGCCTCGTGCTACCTTCCTGCATGGAGGAAGGGGGGGCGGGGCAGAGGATGCAGGGAGGTTCTTCCCTCTTGTCTCTGAATTCAGGGACCCTAACGCCTGACTGAATGACAAGGCTGAACATAGAGCCTGTGGTTGGGGTCCGAAAGGCCCACCCTGGCTTGCCCCCCACCCACTGACTCTCGCCTTTGCAGAGCTGCACCAAGCCAACAGCTCCCCGCCCCTCCGGGCCAGCCACCCTATGGAGTTCTGGGCCTGGGAGTTGGGGAGTAAAGGCTCCAAGAACCTTTCCCAAAGTCCAGGTAAGAGGAGGCCCTGAGAGGAAAGTGAGGAGGTGAGGCAGGGTGTAGGGGTGGGAGTGGGAACAGGAAGCTGGGGGACAGGGTTGGGGCTGGGGCTCATGGAGGCCCTGCCATTCTCACCCCTAGGCTATTGTTCTCCAGGAGCCGTGCCCCAAGCTCTGGTTGCCTGGAGGGCCCTGGGACCACAGCTCCTCCGATCGTCCAATGAGCTGGTTTCGCGCCCTCTCCCCCCAGCACCCCTCGCTTCTCGCGGAGCCTCCACTCAGAGTCAGCAGACCCAGTAAGAGGGCATGGGGTCAGGAAGCAGGGGTGGGGGACTGGGGTGTGAGGGGTCTTTGCTGTGCTTGAACAGGGGCTGGGGGAGGGGGGGACAGGGGCTGCAGTAATGACCCTGTCATCACTCTCTTACCCCCATCAGGCCCTCGGTGGAGCCCCAAGCTCCCTCCTCCCTCCCACTGCCAGCCGCCCCCCTCCCCATCCCTGTCCCCTCCAGTCCTCCCAGTCCCTCCAGCCCCCAGGCCTCTTCCCTCTCTGGCCCCAGTCCACCTTCCAGTCGTCTGTCCAGCTCCTCGCTGTCATCCCTGGGGGAGGATCAGGACAGTGTACTGACTCCTGAGGAGGTGGCCCTGTGCCTGGAGCTCAGTGACGGTGAGGAGACCCCCAGGTGAGTTGTCTGAGGGATGACCAAAGGACGGGAGATACGCACACAACAGGGGTATGCTTATCTCAACTGGAATGTCTCTGCTGTGCCAGTAGACCCACCTCAACCATAGCACTGTGTCCCATTTTGCCTTTTCTAGGAATAGCGTCTCTCCTATGCCAAGGGCTCCTTCACCCCCTGTCACCTACGGTTACATCAGCATCCCGACAGCCTCAGAGCTGGCGGACGTGGGCAGGGCCGGAGGAGGGGTGGGGTCCGAAGTGAGGGGCTTGCTGTGCCCACCCCGGCCCTGCCCCACCCCCACCCCCAGTGAGGGCTCCTTGGCCAACGGCTGGGGCTCAGCCTCCGAGGACAACGCCCCCAGCGCCAGAGCCAGCCTTGTCAGCTCCTCTGACGGCTCCTTCCTTGCGGACGCCCACTTTGCCCGGGCCCTGGCAATGGCTGTGGACAGCTTTGGCTTTGGTCTGGAGCCCAGGGAGGCTGACTGCGTCTTCATGGGTATGTGAGACCACCCTGTCTTCCTCCTCACCCCACCCCTTGGAATGAACTCAGATCCCATAAGAACCCCTCCCTCCTTTTCCCCAACTAAGAGGCAAGGCTTCCTAATCATTGTCTTTGTTTTTTTTTTTTAAGTTTGTTTCTTTATTTTGAGAGAGAGAGAGAGAGAGAGAGAGCCCTCGTGAGCAGGGGGAGGGGCAGAGAGAAAGGAAGAGAAAGAAGTCCAAGCAGGCTCAGTGCTGTCAGCACAGAGCCTGATGTGGGGCTCGATCTAACAACCGTGAGACCATGACTTGAGCCAAAATTAAGAGGTGGGCGCTAAACCAACTGAGCCCCCCAGATGCCCCCCAATCATTGTCTTTGTGGTTATCCTTAAAACAGCCAGCTTTTATTGAATGATCACTATGCCCCAGGCCCTGTGATAAGTGCTTTATATACATTCAATGTTAACAACTCTATGAAAAATATTCTTTATCTTTCTCTTCCAAATGAGGGAACTGTAAGTCAAACAGGTTTTTGAACTTGCCCAAGGTTGCCCACAAGAACAAGGACAAAATGTTCAAGTCTAAAGCCCAGAGGCAGCCAGTTGCATTGCCCTCCCCCCAGGTCCCTCGTCTTACCCAGACACCGATCACCAGGAAAGATTGCTCCCCACCTCTTCTATTTACTATTTACTCCAACCCCCTGTTTCAGATTCTCCTCATGATGGGAACTTCTGTTTTCTCTCTTATTTCCCACTGTGCTTGCAAGCCCTCCTCTTGTCCTGTCTGTGGCTGGGGTAAAGAGAAGATGGGCTCACTCCTTCACATGTCTACCAGAGTGGGACCATTATCTCCATGGCAACAGAAGGTAGCTCAGGCTCCCGGTGCCCCTTCCTCATACACTCTGTCAGATCCCCTATCGCCATCTTATGAACCCCAATAAAAACAACCAGGCTTGTAGTAAACGGGAAAGCAAGGATTATCCAGGGTAGAAGTGCCCACAACAGAAGGAGAAGAAAGGTGCCCGGGGAGAGGAAGGGTGAAGGGAAAGAGTATGGATAGAGGGCCAGAACTGGGGGGCACCTGGGTGGTTCAGTCAGTTAAGTGTCTGACTCTTGGTTTTGGCTCTGGTCGTGATCTCATGGTTTCCACACCAACAGTGTGGAGCCTGCTTGGGATTCTGTCTCCCTCTCCCTCTGCCCCTCCCCCCACTCACACTGCCTATCTCTCTCAAAATAAATAAATAAATAAATAAATAAATAAATAAAAAGAAGGCCAGAGGTGGGCTAGGAGGAAACAGTTCAAGCTATTCTCCCTAAGAAACCAATGGACTCATTCCAGTGGCCCCCAGAATTGATGGGCCGAGTTGGGGCTAGGTTATCTTCTGGGTCGCATGTATGCCTTAAGCAGGTCCTAAGTGTTCTGCCCTAAACTGGTCCCTCAGAGTGAAGGCCAACCCTCCACAAACAAATCTACCCTCCCTGACAGATGCCTCCTCACCTCCCTCCCCCCGGGATGACCTCTTCCTGACCTCCACCCTCTCCCTGCCCCTGTGGGAGTGGAGGTCAGACTGGTTGGAGGACATGGAGAACAACCACAGCCAGCGGCTGGGAAGGGGGCTGCCTCCCTGGCCCCCCGACTCTCGGATCTCTTCCGGAAGAAGTCAGCTCAGCCGTCCTGAGCCCAAGGCCGGCAGTAAGTGCCTGTCTGCCATACTCTTGGTGGAGGGATTCTGGGGAGGAGCCAAGAGGGAACCCCTGGGGTTGGAGACGTGAGATTAAGGAGGGTAACTCCATTCTCCTTCAACTTCCCTGCAGGCTCCTCATGAAGTGTACCTGAGACAGGAGACGGCCAAGAGGAGAATCAAAACCACCCCACTGAGGAGTGTCAGTCTTGGCCTGTATTCTCTGCAGCTGGGGGACCACCTTGCCTCGCCACCAGGACAGTTCTCCTTCCGGGATTGTGAGAACAAATGAAAGCAAAACAAAATAAGAGCAAAGCAGACCTGGAGCCCCCAGTGAGCAAAAAGTCATCTCGGCCTGCCTCCTACCCCTTGCTTTCTCCTCTGCTCCATCCATCCCAAAACTGGGTCTTGTGGCCTGAGAAGCAGGCTTATCTCCTGATCTCCCCATCCCCCACACTTGCATCACCAGAAGTGGAAGAACCAGAGATCTTCCCGGAGGACAACAGCATCTTGTGGGACAGGCTGGTTAGGGGAGGAGCTTTATGGAGCCATGCCTCTCAGGAAGGCACTTTTCCTACGTAGGCAGGCTCACTTTTCCCCAGCCACACCCATAAAGGAAGGACGGAGGAACACCCAGTGAGGACCAACCTTGTTTCCAAGGCAGAGGGTCCAGAATGGACCTAGGGAGGGAGCCAAAGGAAGGGTGGTGGGAAAATGTGGGGCCAACACCCTCTTCATACTGTGGACTCTATGAGCTTAAGAAATTGATACCATTAAACTGAAATGACTTGAGTTTGTTGAGATCATCCCCCAGAGCACCATTCTGGGGAGGGTACCTGGAGGTATGGGAAGAATTCTCTCAGTTGGGGCGGAACTGAGCATTCGTTGGCACTCAGGGCGTGTCACTTATTTCTGTTCTGCAATTGAGGGAAGAATTACACGCGTCCATCAGATTTTCCCAGTCTGCTGGTCGTAGCAACTGGTCCTGGGAAGACACTCCTGTTTTCAGCGGTCCCGGTGCCCCGCTCCCCAGAGACCAGTCCCGGATGGTTAAGAACAGGTGTTTTCTTAAAATAGACAAAAGTAGCTAGATTCCACAAAAGGTAGGACCACCTATAATGGTTGCCTAGTGAGCACCCTTCAGACAAAACAACAGCACGGAGAAATGGAGCAGGACTGACAAGCCTGAGCCACAGAAAGCGGGGCAGGTGGGGGCTGGTCTTTTTTCTAACTTGGTGGGAAAGGCAGGGGCAGGACACACACAAGCTGCAGGGGATGGTGCTCCTGCATGTGACCAGGGCCACCGGAGGACATCTTTAAGGAGGGCTGACCAGGAAGCAGGCCCTGGAAGGGGGTGATAATCCCCCCCGAAACCAAGGCAGCTCTACCTGGAGGCCACTCTGAACTCAGAGGCTGCGTGAGGCCGAGCCTGGGGGACACGGTGCTGCCTGAACTACCTTAAACCCGCCCGTCTGGTCTGGAATGTCATAATCTCAGGATGAGAAATCAGTGCTCCGGATACATATCCGTTCCTCTCTATTTGCTTTTCCTTTTTTGGATTTTGTTTTTCTTTTAGTTTCCTGGTAAAATTCCTTTTGAAAACATTCCAACCCTGTTTGCCAGACCAAAGGAGAAAAAGGGATTTGTGCACACTTAGGTCAAAGTGGCAGGAGAGGTCAGAGGCCTGGGCTTGGGGTGGGGGTGGGGAGTAGTGGCCATCCCCTGAGAGCCCAGAGCAGTTCCTGAGCCTGGGGGTGAAAAAATGAGAAGGAAACAAACCACAGAAAACCAGTGAGTGGCATGGGCTGTGGGTGGGGGAGCAATGGTCACTATGGCATTCGGGGCCAATATTTTAAAAAATCCTGTGTCAGCCAAACCCATCACATTAGGGTCTCTCCTGGCCAGGAGGTATCTGTTTGCACACATCCAGGGTCAGGGAGCCTGACAAAAGCCTGTTTTCCCTTCTTGGCTGGGGTTTCCCCCATCAACTCCTTTCTATTATTTTTTTAAATTTTTTTTAATGTTTATTTATTTTTGAGAGAGTGACAGACAGACGGAGTGTGAATGGGGGAGGGGCAGATAGAGAGGGAGACACAGAATCTGAAGTGGGCTTCAGGCTTTAAGCTATCAGCACAGAGCCTGATGCAGGACTCGAACCCACGAACCATGAGATCATGACCTGACCCAAAGTTGGATGCCTAACCGACTGAGCCACCAAGGTGCCCCAACTCCTTTTTTGTATTATTATTGTTAGGGGCATATTTCCCCCTAGAGAAGAGATAGACCCCAGAGGAGGGCGCCAAGGGAGAGCCTGGCTTAGTTGTCTGAAGGTGGGACAAGTTTCAGCTCCTTCAGGAGGCAGGCCAGGCCAGCATCTCTTAGCCCCTGTCCTCAGCTGGTGCTTTTGACAGAAGAGTTTCAAGCGAGTGCCTTGATCTACACTGTCTCACAGTCTTTCTTCCCCATGCCCCGCATGAAACCAGACAAGCAGGGCCCAGAGCTCTGAACAGACTCTTTTTATTTGTCCCTTTTACACATGAGTTTCAGGTAGAAAGAGGTGGAAAGTTTCAGGTAGGAAGAGCTGGCTCTCTGGCTTTTAAGCATCATTGCTGGGAGGGAAGAGGCCCCCCCCTGCTCCTCTCTGCTCACACCCATTTACCAGGGGGAGGGGCTCCCATCCAAGGCTCCCGGCCCAGGGACAAGCCCTTCCCCGTGGAACTCCTGATAGCCTCATCCAGGGTCATCTTGGTTCCTAGAGAGAGAAAGAGGCTAGTTTGCAAGGCCCTAGGCCCTGGCAAACAGGCTATAGTGGGGGACGTGCCTCTTTTCTCCTCAGCCCTCCTCCTGAACCCACTCTCCTCTGGAGAGCCCAGGCTCCTCCACATATCACCTTGTCCTCACCCTTTGTCACCTGTTCTCCAGGATCCCTCCCTTCCCCCCTCACCCACTGGGTCCCCTCCTTTTTGACACTTGCTCAGAAAGCCCTTCTCTCCTTTCCTGTTTCCAATCATCCCTTGGCTCGCCCCTCCTAGTCTTCTCGTCTCCCATAGTTTGCCTACCCCAGCCCCCACCTCTCCGCGTTTCTGTCCTGGTCTTTGGCTCCGGCTCCGGCTCCGGCTCCGTCCAGGGCCCCGGGAGCCTCGGGAGCTGCTGGAGCCTCTGGAGGAGTTGCTGCCAGCTGTGGAACAGGTGCTGGTGCCCTGGCCCCGGGACAGGAAGCTGGGTCGGCTGTAAGGGAGCCAGGCCTCTTCTGCAGCACAAGAGAGAAGGGCCACCAGGCCCGGGCAGAGAGCAGAACATCACCGTTTGCCCACTGTACCACCTTGACCGCAATCCCAGATCTGGAAGGAGGGTGGAGGACAGGCATAGGGCCCAGGCCCTTCTGGGGGCTGAGGAGACATAGAACACCCAGCACATGGCCTTGACATAGCACCTGCTCAGACACCCAGAGGGAGCTCCCGGGCAGAGGGAGCCTTGGGAAAGGAGGGACAGAACACGGAGCCCCGCTCTTGCCTCTTCTGGGCTTCAGTCCTGGGAAACTATACAACTTGGCAACTTCTGGGGATCTTTCCCAGAGAGAGCTACAGAGACATGTGTAGGATTTGATCAAGTGCACGAACCCCGCTGAAGACGAGGGGTGAGCTGGGTGAACATTAGTCCTTCATGGCTGTACTACACTAGCCGCCAGTCCCACCTTCTTGGGTAGGGATGACCTTCTGGCCTTTCCTGGCCCTCCTTACCATCCAGGTGGGGACCCCGCTGGGCCCCCAAGGGCCCGGCCTGCACCATTCTCCTCTCTCCACTGCGCTCCCGTTCCCGTTCCAAGGAGGACATGCTGCCTGCTGCCCTCAGCCCTGTGGCCCAGCTTGCCTCTTCCTCTGGTGGCGGCAAGGGTGGCGGGGGCAAGTCTGGGGAGAGACCTGTTTTCAGCAGAGTCTCCCGCTCCTCCTGATACCAGTCTTCCTCCCACTCCTACTCCCTGGCACCAGGAGGCTGCGACTGAACAGCCCAAGATTTGGGTGCACGTGCTTCCTCCTCCAGCACCACCCCCCCCCCCCAAGCAGAGCTCACCCTTGGTTTCCTGCCTGTTCCCCCTCCTTTCACCATCTCTCAGGCCCCTGGCACCCTCACCCCCAGGACTGTGCTCCCGTCGGTAGGGAACAGCCTTGGGTTTCCGGATTCGGGCACGGGGCACTTGAAGTGGAGGAGTCATCTCCCCAGGCACCTGCCGGGTTCTCCCTGTAGCATTAGGGGACAGGAAGAGCAGGTGAGACAGAGGATCAGGAAACAGGCTTGAGGGTTAAGAAGAAAGAAGCTTCCGAAGGGTATGGAGAAGTAGGAGCAGGTTAAGGCTTCTGCAGACTCACCTGGGGCACTGCTGGCTGTACTAGGGACAGGGCTGGGGCTGAGGTGATGGGAGGCTGTGGGTCCAGCACCCAGGCCAGCAGGCCTCCCTTCATGGCTACTCAGAGTGGGCTGGGATACACTGAGAGGGGAACTTGGACCAAGGGGCACCCTCCTGCAATGACATGAGGCCTCAGCATTTGTTCATGCGACAAACGCTAAGTGCCTACCATGTGCTAGACACTCAGACGAATAAGGCACAGCCTGCCCCCAACAAGGCTCCCCAGCTAGTGAAGTATGAGGAGAGCCATGTCTTTGAAATGCCCAAGAAGCTTGCAGAACCAGTCCAATGGAGAAACAGTCTGAAGGGAGTGAGAGACCTTGTCAGCCTCCACGTTCCTTCCCAAATCACACTTCCACTGTGACGTGGCCATGAGACCTCTGCGTCCCAGATTCATCCATCCATCCATCCATTCATCTATCCATCCAGTCATCCACTCCATAGATATGTACCCAGGGCTTATAATGTGCAAGGCATCATATACCTCCCTACCTGGGCATCTGGTGGAGATGGGGGATATCAGTGGGGGGCTGGGGAGGGTCAGGAGGTGAGGGGGTAAGAGTGGCTGTGGACTGCTGTCCATAGGAAGATGTGGGAGAGGGGGCTTCCCCTTGGGACGGAGGGACCAAGCACCCTCCACTGGAGCTGGGCTCTGCCAGGTGGCTCCTCTCAGGCATTGGTGGACACCACTCTTCTGGCTCTGAGCTGGAGGCAAACAGGGGTGACTGAGTAGCTTCCATACCTCCCCTTGGCCTTCCAGTTGCCCTCTTCCCTTCCTCTCCCAGCACCTCTGCCCTCCCCCTGCAGGAGACCCTGCAGTCCCATCTGTATAGGGCATCCGCAGCAGGGCACATCCTTACCCGCCCTCCAGCTCCTCCTCAGGCCCCTCTAGGCAGCTCAGTTCACAGGAAGGGGGAGGTGGTGGCAGGGCTTCTGGCCAGTTGAGAGAGGGCATCTGCACAGGTTTTCCCAGAAGCTTTACTTTGCCTCCCCTGGCTCCTGAGGAGGGTAGGATGGGGACACACCAAGATAGGAGGCAGATGAGAAATGTCAGAAAAAAAGTGCTGGGCTAGGTCCCAGAGGGGAACGGTAGAGGATATTCTTTGGGGATCCTCTGCTCAGAGCTAAAAGGGGGGGGGAGGGTATCTGGAACTACAGTCATACCACTGTTCCCCTGGCTCCATTCTGGAGGAGCATACTGGCTCCAGGTGCCTGGATCCCCTGAGGGATTTGGGGGGAATCCCCCATGGAAGGTCTGCAGCTCCTCCCCAGCTGGGTCAATGGTGCTGTAGACAGGACCCTCAGTCGGGGCGGCAGGACCCCGGGCCGTCTGAGCCAGGTACAAGGAGATTCCTGCTTCTGAGGAGGAGAAAGAGGGAGGCCAGGGGGGGAGGCAAGGGGCAGGGGGCAGAGACAGAAAAATAGCGGACAACAGGAGAATGGAGGGCAAAAGGAGATCCCACCGGACCAACTTCTCCCCCTTCCCAAACCTTACTTCCAAACCGGGGTGAAGGTTAGGCATGAGAGAGGCTCCCCCAACTCATATCTTCCCCAAGGACTGACCAACCTCAGGAAGACTGGCAATCCTCGGCTCCCTTCAGTTTGCCCCAGTAGGTTGAGAGGAGAGAAGGGTGTTGGGGGCCAGGTGGGCCCCTGAGAGAATTAGAACTCCTCACCATTGTAATATCTGTCATCTGGGTCAGGATTGCTGGGGCAGCAGCTTCCCCTGGGCTCCGGGGCTGAGGGGCTTCGAGATGGGTGGGGCCACGAGTCTGCTAGCCATGGGTAGGGGGCGGGGCCAAGGCCCATGGGTGGCCTGAGGGAAAGCACGTGAACGCTGGGGACTGAGAGCCAGCGAATGGAAGAGTAACCAGGAGTCCTAGGGCAGTGATGGAGAATTTGGGGGTGACAGGTGGGAGGCAGTGTGGGGAGGCACTGAGGCCTGGGGAGGAAGGAGAATAGTCTCTTGAGGGAGGGGATTATCCTTGAGAGATGAATTAAGAGGATTACCTGGAACTGGCTCCAGAGAGGCCCTCTGAGTGTGGGAAGGACACTGGGGAAGATGAGGGGGACACTGAGTGAGAGAAGGGCCCGTACTTGGGGTCTGAACCCCACTGGAGCAGAGATATCTTACCTGCAGGTGTGTAGGCAAAGGAGGCTTCCGAAAAGAAATCCATGGGAGAAAGAGGAGGGTAAATGGAGAAAGGGTCAGAAATACTCACATTCTTGTCCCCTTCTTGGCCCTGGTCCCAATTCCACCACTCAACCTGTACCCTGGACCAATTTCCTCAGAATTTCTAGGAGTGGGACTCAAGCATCAGTATTTTTCTAAAGTTCCCAAGTGATTCTTATGTGTAGCCAAGATGGGGGGGCCCCCTGATCTCAGAGACCTCTGAATCTCTCCAGATACGCCCCTTATGGGGGAGCAGCAGAAATCAAGTCGCCCCTCTCAGCGGGCCCCACCTTTCCGCCCAGATCCCGCCCCACAATTTAACGTCCAGGATCCTGGCCACCCACCTGCTGCTAGGCCCCGCCTTTCAGGAAGTGAGTTTTCCCCCTCTCCAGAATTGCCCCTTCTATACAGAGACGGATGGCAAAGCCCGCTGTCTTATCGAGGCATCTTAGGGGGAAATTTTACCCCTCTCCCCAGATTCAGGTACGGGCCCCGCCGTTCCCCCAGTCCCGTCGGCTCCCTGCCCCATCTTTGCGTACCCTGCCCCTCTGCAAGGGGCTGAGCTGTAGTGCGACCCCTTCCTTCTGACCGCCCCCCCCCCCCCCCGCCCCCCTACTCACCGAGCCGTGAGCCCCTCCCGTCCCGCTCTCGGTTCCGCCCGCCTCCCTCCCTCCAGGCTCCGCCCACTCCAAGGCGCTCCTCTCGGTCTTCCCAAAGCCCAAGTGCGCCCCTCGGCCCGCGCAGGCCCCCAGGTCCCGCTCACCCGTGTAGTGACTGAGCTCCTTGCGCTGCCTCCGGCGCCGGTAGAGGACGCCGCAGAGCCCGAGGAGCAGCGCCCCGCACGCGGCGCCGCTGCCCGCGAGGAAGGCAGGCTCCCGCAGCACCCTCGCCAGCCGCTCCGCCAGCCCCGGGCCCACCTCGAGCCCAGGCTCCAATCCCGGCGGGGAAGCTGTAGGGGTCAGAGAGGTGAGGGGACTAGGGGCCTGGAAACCCGGGAGCGAGGAAGGGGTCATCCCTGACCCCGCAGGCACGGTTACACTAGGACCCCACTTCAGCTCCCCAGCGCACCCACCCCCACCCCCACTCCCACCCCTGGACTCACGCAGTTGCACTGACACCGGGGCACTGGCCACGCCCACGCCCACGCTGGTGGCCGCCGCGACCTGGGTCCGGTAGAGAACACCGGGCAGCAGTCCCCGGAGCACCGCGGAGCGTGCCCAGCCTGCCGCAGACCGGTTGAGGTGGAAGCGACTCTCATTGCCCAGGCACCATATCTGGGGAGACGAGACCCGGGTTCAGAGAGTCTGAAATGGGATCCTGGCCTCACGTGGAAACTTGAAGCTCTGAATGGTAGAGGGGGCTTAGCCAGGCATCGTTCAGCCTGGAGGGATACTCTTGAAACCTCTCTGCTTTCCCCCAACCTCATCTCCAACCCCAAAGCCAGTCCTGGGTTTCCTCCTCCCTAATCCTAGCCCCTAGGTCCTCCCTCTCCCTCCCCTCCCCAGTCCCTTCTCAAACCCTGTACCTGGTATTCCTTGATGATCCCATTTTGCTGGGAAGGGAGTGGAGGTTCCCAGGACACTGTGACACTGCTGTTGCCTTCACCCCCCAGGGCTACTGTCACTCCCTGGGGGGGACCACTGGGGGCTGGGCCAGGGTAGAGCATGGTGAGAAAGACACAGTCATGCCAGCTACCCTTCCTGCCCCAACCTGCCCCCTCCCAGGTTGACATCTTAGGGAAGGGAGGTATCTTTTCTTCCCACAACTCCCCTTGCTCTCCCCCCGCAAACCTTTATCCTCCCCCACTCCCTCTTTCCTGTTGTCTATTCATCAGCTCTGTGCACCACCTCCCTTACCCTCCTCAGGAATGCTTCTGGTCATGAAGGGACTTTCAGGCCCCAGCCCCTCCTGGCCTTGGGCTTGCACCTTGACCTGAATTTGGGTCCCTGGGGGGAGTCCTCTTAGCACAGTACTTTGCTGGCTTGGGGACTGTAGGTCCAGTACTGTCCAGTGTCCCCCATTAGGGCCTGCTACCTTCCAAGACACTCGGAAACCTTGCACCAGCTGGACTGGGCCATCTACCTACAGGAGACAGGACAAAGCATACCAGAAGGAGAGGTAAGGACCACACAAGTCCTCCAGGTCCTGTCCCTCCTCCACTTACCTGTCTTTCCCAGCCACTCACTTCCCACTTTCCTGTACCCATTCTTGGAGATCTCTACCACCCCCATCATCGTCCCTGCCCTTAACCTCGTCCCCATGCCACACTCACAGTCCAGGACACCTGCAAGGTCCGGGGCCCAAGGACTATGGGCTCCTGCATTCGCACGGCCACTTCATCCAGTCCCCTCTGGCCTCTCCATGGGTCCTCCACTGGCCTGGATGGGTTGCTGTCTATTGACCAAAAAGCCCACTCAGCAAGGGCCACCAAGGACAGAGTCAGACTGAAAGTGTGCTGTACAGACTGTATCCTCAGTCCTCCAGAGCACACCCCAGCATCAGGAGGGGGCTGGTCAGGGGAATAGCTTCCAGAGGTGGGCCTGTGTGTCCAGCGAATGTGAATCTACTTTCTGCATAACCACATATGTAGCCTTTAAAGACCTCAGTTCCTCATCTCTAACATGAAGATGAACTCTCCAGTGTCCCTTCTAGTCCTCATAAGCTACGTTATCTGTGGGTAAAAGGCTCAGAAGTGAGGGGCTACCAGGATGACCCAGTTTCCCTCTCTCCCCTCTTCTCTTGTCCCTAGATGAGAGGGAGGCCTGACCTACTCCAGGCTGGGCCACAGTAGAGACATGACACAGCAGAAGAGAGTGGCTGTGCTCCCGTGGTTTGGGGGGAGGCGTGCTCTGCAGCATTTCATGCCATAGCCTTGAGCCAGGGACTCTGGCCCTACTCACCCCGGGTGCGGACAGGCTCAGAGACGGGGCTGGGCTCACTGAGG
The DNA here is from genome assembly GCF_024362965.1 of Panthera pardus. Taxonomy (NCBI): domain Eukaryota; kingdom Metazoa; phylum Chordata; class Mammalia; order Carnivora; family Felidae; genus Panthera; species Panthera pardus. Next base: position 93,302,958 of record NW_026526677.1, read on the forward strand.
CCCCAGGCTCCCACAGCTCGTACCAGGAACAGATAGATGGTGTTGGGCTGCAGACCGCTGACAGTGTGTGTCTCCAGCTGCACGCCATCTGCCACTGTCCGCCACGTGTTGCCAGCTGCTTGGCTGCAACAGGAATGGGGTGACAGACTTGTCTGAGCCTGGGGACCCCTCATCCATTCTCTGTGGCCCCCTACTATCTCCTTGCCCTGGGAGAGGGAACTGGCAAAACTCTCCCCACCATAGCAAAGACCCTAAGGACATAAGATTCCCTTCTTCCAACTTTCCAGGTTTGCTTTCAACATTTTCTCCATACCTGAAGGCCTCTATCACGTAAGAGGTGACTGTGGCCCCGGCCTGCGGGTTGGGCTTCCAGGTCAGGGTAATGCTGTTCTTGGTGATCTCAGTGACCAGTGGCTGAGAGGGAGGCCCTGGAGGGGTACTGGGCTCCGTAGGGGGCTCTGATGAAACTCCCCAGTCCTCTGCAGTGAGGCAATAATCTTTCAGTAGAAGGATGGGAAAGGGACGGCACCTGCGTCACCCGCCTCCTTCCCAGAGAAGCTCTGGGGCTGTGGCATTTGTAATGGTGGAGACGGGGATGTGGTTACTGAACTGATCCCTCCTCACATCTGCCTCCCAAGGGCATCACTTCTGTCAAGCTCCTCCTCACCACCATGGCCGTGGCATTTGGAAGATAAATCAGTTCTGGGGCTCAGGGAGGTACTGAGTACCTTCGAAGCAAGTTTGGATGAAGGTGCTGGCAAAGCAAGGGGACAAACAAAACTCACCCCGCCTCCTAAGCCAGCTACTCCATGTGGCCTCCCCTGTGGAACTCTTGGCCACACAGCTGTAGAAACCCATGTCCATCTCCTGCAGGAGAGGGTAGAGGACTGGCAAACAGAGTGGATCAAGGTAGGGCGAGGGGGTGGCGGTGGGTATACAGAAGGGTGGGAAGGGCATTGTACACTTTAGACGGTCTAAGCAGAGGAGCAGAAATGGAGTTAATCCCAGAGGGTACTTCCGAGATTTGGGCATGCGGACTGTGTGGCCATTCTCGGTTACTCAGGGCCCAGGGGTGAGACTCACCTGCACCCTGGCGATGTACAGGGTACCGTTGGCCATTAGATTGAGTTGCACGTCGTCCCCCTGCAGCCACTGCCCGTCCTTCTTCCACTGGATGCTAGGTTGAGGGTTCCCAGTCACTCTGCATGGCAGCCACACAGAGGAGCCAAGTGCCAGCGTCTGATTGGCTGGTCCCTGGAGGATGATGGGAGGCAGCCCGTCCAAGGAGGAGGCTGAGAGAGGAAGAACTTGGGCACCTCAGGAGAGGATCCTGGGTTCAGGAAACCAGACCCTTGTCCTCCTTCTCTGCTCCTTCAGCCCTCCTTCCCCTGGAGATTGGAAGGGTTTCGATAACCATCTGTAGTCTCTGCCTGGAACCAGCCATCTATTACTGGCTTCTGTAGCTGATTTCCTAACTTCAAGGCCATGTCTCAGGAACACACCCCTCCCCTTGCAGACATATGATACAGAACCCAAGAAAAACAGATGTCCTTAAGCCATGATTTCCTTCCAGGCCATGGGGCCAGGCCTCTCTCCATGAGCACTTACCTGCTTTTACCTCCAACAGGGCCTTGGCCAGGATGCTGCCGGCCACACTAACAGCCTGACACACATAGTAGCCAGCGTCCCCACTCTGCACATCAGTAATGTTGAGCTGGCCTCTGGGAGAGACTGAGAAGCGCCCCTTGGGCTGAAGTGGCTGACTGGGGAAAAGCAGGACCTGTGGACAAAGCAAGGAACCGAGATAAGGAATGAACAGGCAGCTGGCAGAGAGATCCCCATTCCCATCAAACCCCCGAATTCAGAGAATCCCTAAGGTTCTAGTTCATACTGTCCCCAGCCAGTTATATGACCTTGGGCAAAATAGTTAGATTCACTCACAAAAATGTGGAAATTTTATGAGATGATATTGGGGTGCACTTCCCAGCTTTGTGATTACTAGTTGGGAAACTCTGAGCAACCTATTTAACCTTCCTGAGCCCCAGTTTCCACAAAGTTGATAGTCATGAGGATAGTCATGAGGATTAAATGATTAAACATATGAAAATCTTTTAATACATTGTGTGATAGTTGTCAAAAACTTTCCCCTTCTTTCTGGCTTTAACATTTTACGTTACCTAGATACATGGAAGGTAGGGAAGGTGGTTGGGTCACAGGTAAATGGCACCAGGCTGATCCCCTGATGGATACCTACTCCCACCCTCTACTACCACCAGCATTTTTATTCATTTAAAATACAGCAATCCCAGATGCTAGAGAAGATATTGGAAAATTGTGGCTGTGGATTTGAAATGAGGTAGTGGGAGAGCTGGTTTTCCAGGGAGGTGGAGTTAGGCAGACTTATTTTATTATACTGACCCTGCTTCCTAGGAGCAAAATGCCCACCTTTCACCTAGTGGGCGGGACTCGTGTTGTAACTTAAGTTAATGTTCCTTCCTGTTGTGCAATCAGCAATTTGTTGCGGAAGATTGGAGAGGGGTGCCTGTGAGCTCCCCCTGGTGGAAGTCCCTTGTAAAATGATGAGCAAGTAATGCTGTTCGCTGAGCAGCTTTGGTACAGTACACACTTTCCAGAGCAGCATATTAAAGCCCAGACCCCAGGGGTCTGGGAGAGGAGGCATCCAAGTGGATGTGCTACATCCTCAGGGCAGCCTTGCCTAAAATAGAAGGATTCTCCAAGGAATTACCATACAGGACTATTTCCTTTCACCTAAACATATTATCAGTTTTTTTTTTTTTAAAGTGTTCAGTATGTTAGCTAGCCCTTTTATATTCATTATCTTATTTGACCCACCCAAATAACCTGCAAGCGTTTCTGGGAGGACCAAAGGTAAAACAGAGAGAAGTGTGCAGAGAATACAGAAGCAGGGAGGCTAAGACCCAGAGGAGAAGATTGTGGGAAGGCCCACCATGCAGCTGGCCACCTACTTGACTTCCCTCCTTCTGCCAGAAGATGGCAGGTGGGGGGTTTCCTTTGGTCTCGCATTGGAAAGCCACGCTCTCTCCAGGAGCTGCCATCTGGTCCTGGGGCTGGGTGACCAGCTGGGGAGGGACTGGGAAGGGGGAGGGCATAAAGGAACAGGGAGTCAGGGTACTCAGAAGGGAGACTGAGGGAACAGGAGAGAGAAGCCCAAGCTTGGCTTAACTAAGAGCAGATATCCATCTCTTGTTCAAGCCTGTTCAGCTCTCTCCTTCTAGAAGTGTCAAGGGATCCCCCACCACCACCATATCTCCCATTCTGTCCTTTGTCCCTCATTCTCCTCTTCATCCCATCCTCCCTGGTCCCTCATTTCATCCCTGCTTCTGACAGTCCCAGGCCGGCCCTCACCGTGAACACTGAGGGAGCCAGATGCTTCGGCACGGCCCACGCTGTTCTCAGCCACACAGGTGTACGTCCCCTCATCGTCCGCACTCACACGCCCGATCCAAAGGCTGTGGTCGCTCCGGATCTCATACCTGCTCCACTCCCCACCCCCAGAATGGGTTGGCCACAGCTAGAGACCCCTTCTCTCTCCCCCAGACAGACACCAGGATCAGGGTACGTAAAGACAAGGTAGGCCTCAACAGGGACAGAGGCTGGTACCCATGGACCCATAAAAGGAGCTGGGGACTGGAGAGGGGAGGGGCCACAGGCTCCAGGGTAACAGATTTCTCTGAGCTGTCAAGTGAGAGGGTGTCTGCCTGTCCCTTTTCTAGGGCAGGGTGTGCTCTTGAGTGGTTGGGTCTCCTTACAGGCAGGAGGAGGGGGCTTCTCACCTGCCTGTGGGTAGTTCCCCATCTTCCTTGCGCCATCTTAGACGAGGCGGGGGATCTCCTTGCACCTCACATGGGAAATCCACGGGGGCATCTGCCAGGACCACCTGATTCACAGGTCTACGCAGGAATGAGGGTCGCTCTATGGATCGGGAATGAGTGAATCATCAAGGGATCTGCACAGCTTCTTACTGCCCAGGCTGTACACCCCCATAATTCCCAAACTCCCTGTGCCTACCCAGGACCACAAGTTCGGCTGCCCCACTCTCCCGTTCTCCTGCCATGTTGGAGGCCACACACACATACATCCCTGCATCACTCTTGAGTGTATGTGACATCATCAGCTTCCCTCCACGAATCTGCAGAGTAATAATGGTAACTTTGGTCTTTTGTAACCATCAAAGTATATTTATTTATTTGATCCTCCTAGTAAACTAATGAAAACCTGTAAAGTTGACTCACTTATCAGATAAGGAATCCTTAAGTGATTTACCCAAGGTGGGGCTCAGGTCTGTGTTTGTTCCCACAGCCCAAACCACCTCCCACAAGTCCCTGGGGCATCTTGCTCCCCACCTAATTCATACCAGTTTCTTCCTATCCATCCTTAACTTATCCCTTACTTAATAGCTGCCTCTCAGCCTCTGGTCAGCTGATACCCTGACCTTAAATCTCCTGCCTTATCACATCTAAGACATTATTCCTCGCCCCTCCAAGACCCTGAGATTCACTGCTTCCTCCTTTGAGACATACCCAGCCCCCTAACCTGTGGTCCCACCTCTCATGATGGCTCTGGCCCTGGCCCTTAGTCAGATCCCTAGCCAGGGCACGCCTCCTCACCGTGATCCTTCCCTCCTCCTCCTTGAGTCTTGCACTGTCCTTCTTCCAAGACACGGAAGGCTCCGGGTGGCCACGGGGAGGCACGCATTCCATTACCGCTGGCTCCCCCACTGCCACCACCACATTCCCAGGAGACTGCCGGAAATCATCACGGAGGACTGTAAAGAGAGACAGACAGACAAGGACAGAGACAGAGACAAAGAGACAGTGAGAATGAATGACCAGGGGAATAAACGGGAGTAACTGGGTTAAGACACAAGGCAATTGTTTTGGGGAGGGCTGTATCACCAAAGACGGGAACTCTTGCCCAGGGGCCAAAATACCAGGGCCACTTCCTCCCTCCGGTCAAGGCATGGATGTTAGAGACCAAAGGTCACGGTCTCCAAAGAAGATGTTGAAGGAGCTGAGATCGGGCTGGTTCTTGATCGGATTATCTGGTGCCCTCCCGCCTCCCCTAGGCTGGGGAAGCAACCAAAGGACAGTGCGGACTCTCACCTGCCACTTCTAGCGAGGCATTTCTACTAGCCGCTGCCCCCAGGTAGTTGCGCGCCACGCAAGTGTAGACACCTTCGTCGGGCCGCGCGCGGCGCCCGTGAACGATGCGGGGGAAGAAGAGTGCCCCGCTGGGCAGCAGCAGGCGGTGCGCGCGCGGGTCCTCGCGCGCAGTGGCCACTCGCGCCCCATTCTTGTACCACTCGATGTTGGGCCGGGGCCGGCCCTCCGCCCGACAGGGCAGAGTGGCCGGCTCGCCTCTGGAGACCAACAGATCAGGCGGCTGCTCCACGATGCGCGGCATCGCGTCCTCCGGCTCGACCCTTGACGCTAAGAGTAGGGGTGTTGGCACAGAGCATTTAGACCGGGAAATTAGGGGAGAGATTGAGGCTCCAGAGAGAAAAATAACCACTCCTGCCCACCCTGCCCACCCTTTCTCTGTAGGGTCCATTGTCTCCTCTGGGAAGGCCCTCCCACGTTCTTGGGCTGGTGAGGACACACCTTACAAACAGGCAGATCGGTAGAGGAATCAGGACACCAACTCCTAGGCTGGCTTTCTAGGCTGCCCAAAGACAGACACTAGCCTTCTCTCTGGCCAAGTTTGAGTGACAGGTCTTCCCCTCCAGCCCACTGTTATTCAGTCTCCCACCCTCACTGGTTTTCAGATTGTCCTTGCCCCTGAAGACCTGCACCAGAGCTAACACTTGTTTCTTGGCCCTCTGCATGGCCGCGGGTCATAAAAATGGAGAATGGGGACAAGCCTGGAGTCCCTCCCTTAGGAAAGGTAAGAGGAGAGTGATCCGACTAGAGACTGGACTAGAAGGGGTTCTTAATCTGGAGCCCATGAATGGACATGGAGCCCTTCTTCTTCTTCTTCTTCTTTTTCATTTCTTAAAAAAAAATTTTTTTTTTTATTAAGTAAACTCAATGCCCAATATGGGGCTCCAACTCACAACCTTGAGATCAAGAGTCACCTGCTCTCCCAACTGAGCCAGCCAGGTGCCCCTCTTACTGACACCCCAGACAATCATGCTTGGAAAAACCTGTAGAGTCACAGGACTTGAGTGAAAATGGTAGTGAAAATGTTAGTAGTGGCTCCTTTTCTAGAGGTGCAAAGTTTTCAACAGATTATTCTACAGGTTGATCGACAGAGGCTAAGAACCACTGGGAAGGGATTCCTCTCCTTCCTGTCTCATCAGATCCATTCACCTGGATGTTCTGTTCCTGCCTCTCACTTGGCCTACAGACTTCTGCTGGCTTCATCCTCTGCACTTGCCTTGGGATCCAGGATCCTGGAACCCATTAGGCTCAGACACTTCCAGCTTCTTCTGAAGTGGATTCGTAACCCATGGTGGCCAGTAGGCGCCGCTGCTGCCTCGCGTGATTTGGTGTCCTCCGATAACCAGGGACTACCCCCGCTTCTGTTCTCTACCTTACCCTTCCCCGCCCGCGCCCCTCCCACTCTGTTCCAAAACCCGCAGGGACCTCCCTGTAGCTTCACGCTTCGTGTGGGATGGGGTTTCATTTCCCCACCCCTACCCTGAGAAGTTCTTATGGAGACTAGGCCGGAAGGAGGTTGCCCCATGCTGGTACTGTCCCGGGGAGAATTTATTTAACTGGCTAGGACCAGATTAGTGTCCCTCCTACTTAGGGAAGGGAGTAATTTTTCTCCGGTTGCTTCCTTCCAAATGGAGATCTCTGCTTCTCGGTGGTCTCTTCCCCTGCACCTCGTCCCCGTCCGGTTTAGACAGACCTCCATCCTGAGCGACACTAGAGTGGTGAAGAGCTCAGGGGTCGTCCTGGAACCAAGTAGGGCTGGGATCTCAGATTTGACACTTCCTGACTGCAAGAACTTGGGCAAATTACTGAATTTGTTTGAGTCTCAGTTTATTTATTTTAAATATGGGAGTAGTGACAGGGTTGTGTTAAGATCATAATCTATGTAAAGCAATTGAGGGAAGGCTCAATATATATGTCAATTCTGTGATGACTTGAGGGCTCTCCCTCCCTGGCCTACCTTAGCTTATCTTGGCTACTATAGTCTATACCTGACTCAGATTCTAACAGGCCCCAATATTCCTTTGTTCCCCGTCACAAATCATTAGAGTGTACTGGAAATAGGTTTGTTATTGCTAAGCTTTACGTTGCTTCTGTGACCCCTGGGGTACTTTTCATCTTTTCTGAATTTGTTTCCTCACTTGCAAAATGTGGCCATCAACACCTTCCCTACATACCTCCTTACATTTTCCAGCTTGAATGAGACAGTGTGTGGTGGAACCTACACCGTAAGAGCGCTGGGGGAACGGAGGTGTGTCTGGGGCGTCTGTGAGAAGGGCTCTCTCTGTGCCTACCCTCCTGGGAATCTACAGCGGGTCAGGAATTTGGAGACCTCCGGCTCATTTCCGACTTTCTTCGTCCCTGCTCCCTCGTGTACATACCACACCCTTCTGGTTGGCCCTTTCCCCCTAATTCCTGTAGACACAGCTGCAGGCGCCCTTTCCCTGGAATTTCTTCCCTGTCATTCCCGGTCTCAGGAGAGGCTCAGACAGCAGCTAATGAATAGCTAATGATCATGCTAATAGGGCTCTGGGGCTCCTCCCCCAGCACCTGGAGTACCCCAGACACAAACACATGCACATTGTCTAGGTCTCCTTTACCGTCATCTTCGAGTTTCCAGGACCGTGCTGCCCCTAGATTCGAGTGGGTGGATGTCAAGGGATGGGGACTGGGGAGGAACCACGGGGGAAATCACCCGCAAAGAGGTCCGGGAAAGCGGGGGATTCCCGACACCGCCCGCAGGGGGCGCGATCGGGCCTCTCCCCAGACTCCGGGAGATCAACTCTGGCCGCCTCCCCGCCGCGCTAGGGGCGAGCGCGCTGTCTAGTCATTTATTAATCACCGTAATTAGCGGTAACGACCTCGCCGCCGGCGCAGCCAGCCCGCCGCAGTTCCGCGGGGTGGGCCGGGGTGAGTTCCACCTCTGAGGGGCAAACTTCTGAGTTTCCCTAAAACGGTCTCAGCGTCTGTCGCCCTCTGTAATAAACACACCCAACATTTTAGCTTCCTCACCCTAATCCTAAGTGAGCTCTTGGAAAACTTAGGGTCCCGAAGGAAAACTTGCTACCTGGGTGAGTCACTAAGTGGCGCGGCTTGGCCACCGCGTTCCCTTCTCTGCCCTCCCTGCAGTGCGTCCCAGCCACTCTAAGCTCCGTAGCTGCCCGTCACCAGCCACGGTTCTCCTCACTTGGGGCGGCAGTGGCGGTCGGTGGGGCAGGTGGAGAGCAACGGACTTAGCAGCCATCTCCTCCGAAGCCCTCGATCTTCCGTCGATACCTCCACTCGGGTGCTAGAAGCTCCAAATTATCCCCTGGTCCCCAATCCGGAGGAGGCGCTAGGAGGCGCCGCTTGGTCCCAGTTTTTGGGACAGGAGCTCTTTGACCTCCCCTTCCACGACGCCCTCCCACCTTACTCCATCCCTTGATCTGAGGTCCCCATGGAGCAAGGTCTTACCGTTGAAAGAGGGATCGCCGGGGGGCAGCAGGCTGTGGTTGAGCGCCGCTACCGAGGAGTTGAAGCCGAAGAGCAGGTCACTGGAGTTGGAAATGTCCCCCGCCAGGGAGTCCGCGAACAAGTTCATCTGCAGCAGTGTTTTGAGCAGGTAGCGCAGCATGGCGCGACCCAACTGGGACCGGGGCGGGGGGCTCGGGGCCCAGCCCCTGGGTCTGAGACCCGCGGGCCGGGAGCCGTAAGCCCCTCCACAGCCTCTGCGCACTGCCCCAGCCACGGTGCCGCTCTCCTGCCGGCGCGCCTGGGTACGGTGCGTGCCTCCGCGTGCCCTCCTCCTTCCCTCGTCCTTCTCTCCACCCCCCAGTGCCGGGGTCCCCCGGGAGCTGGGCGGGCGGAAAGCAGGTGCCACGCCGATCACGGCGTAATTAAGGGATTAATCCGCCTCCTTCCACCCTCCCATCCCCACCCGGATGGCCGCTAGCAGGGCCAGAGACTAGAGTTGCGTAGCGCGCGAGTTGGAGTCCCCGCCCCGCGCCCCGCGTCCTGGTCGGGTTCTGGACACCGCAGGAGAGTTTCCCTCCTTTCTCAAAGCAGCCAAGATGAGGGGCGAGGCTCTGTCGGACTCTGCCCTTATGACTGACTTTAAAACAAGAATCCCATCACTCTTTTAACGGCCCTTAGGCAAAAGAGCAGGACCCTCTGGCTGTCAAAGCTCTGGCTTTCATTTCCTCCCAAGTCCGGGGTCTTAGCGGCGCAGTGCTGGAGGCTGGGGTGGTTTGGAGCGGAAGTTGGGAGTGGGTGAGGAATAACTGCATGGCACGTCCACCCCTTTACCCCGCGGCCGCCCGTTTGGCAGCCGAGAGGTCAGGGGACAAGGTGCCGAGTCTTGAACCGGAGTCCTGCTTCAGACGCTCTAATCTACTAGTTCTTGCAGGAGGCTAAGAACAAGGATAAAACCGGAGGGGGGGGCGGAGCCCCAGGCTCCCAGGCATTTAACAGCTATATGCATACCTCTGGCATCGATTTGCATACTTTTGCATTACTGTGCTCTGACATTGTCTATTAAATTGTTTTACCTTCTTGAGGAGACTGAATGAATCAGATAGTCCAGGACAAAGACAAAGAGAGCAACATTGTTTCTGTAAAGGCAAGTTCAAGAAAAGAGGAGGGGTTGATACAAAACTCGTGCACATCCTGATAACGGTCTTTCCCACGGGGAGCAGTGGGGAGAAACCATGATCCCCTCTCCTCCGTCCAGACTGCTTCTGAATTTTCTGCAGTTCTTTTTACCTGAAGATCTAGTCCCCCACCGCCCACCCACCCGTCCACTCGCGCGTGTACACACACACTCACTCGCTCACTTTCCTAGGCTGGAGATAGCATTGGGGTGTCAAGGGAAGAGAGACCGGGGGCTTCCTATCTGGGGTAAGGTCGTGTTGATGGCTGAGTGGTGGAGTTCTAGCTCAGTCATCAGTTTCTGTATGATGAGATCACCTTAGTGGGGTCGCTTCTTCTGACCTGGGAGATCACCTGGGGCTAGGTGAACAGGTCGAGATCCAGAGAGGCGTCTGCTATACGGTCGTAGAGCTCCACAGTAAGCACACTCAAGAGTTGGAGTATTCGGGCAGGCAGCGCTCCAGTGAACCGGAGACTTTGTCAAAGGATGGCAGGCTTGTCCCAAAACTCCACCCTCAATCCACACGCTGGCCCCTGTGGCCTCAAACTAACAAAGTAACAGGTGTTTAGGTATCTTCCTACCCTCTCCAGTCAGCTTTGCCCTGAATTTAGCAAAGCCGGAAGCAAAGGTGCTGGGGGTGGTGGGGGTGGTGGGGGTGGTGGGGGTTGGGGCGCGCAGACAGAATTGTGGGAGGCAGCGCCCTGGGAGCTGTTCTTTCAGCACCTCCTCTGCCCGTGCTGAACTTGGGGTCTGGCGCCCCACAAATGGCTTAAATCCGAGCAGACCATGAGGCTGAAATGAGTTGGGGTAGATGAGAGAGGGGGTAGCGACACATTCTCTCTAAAGCACCAGGATACTAAAAGATGGGATATGACGCCTGTCCCTTACCCCAGGGCCAGGTTGCATTCAGGTAACATAGAATCTAAGGGATAGGTTTCCCTCACCAGAAATCAACCCGTTCAGGAATGACCAGCCCAGAAATGCGTTCTGATCCCATATATGCCAATTAGAAGACACCATCGCTCTGGACTTCAATTTCCTCATCTGTTAAAGAGAAATTGTACTACTTTCTCTGCTCTGATGCTTCAGATTTCTGGCTGGGGGCCCTCTGCTCTGCCTCCTGCTGACTGGGGTCACCCAGGTTCCATCACACCAGGGCTAAGGCAGGACAGAAATCCGGGGTCCTGGCACCTGGCCCTGCTGTGGGGCGTGGAGGGTTGCAGCAGACAGGAAACTGCATCCTGCCATGTGGCTCCTGCCCCATCCTAATCCCCTGATTTGCTCCCTGTCGGCCTCTCAGCAAACACAGCGCCTGCCAGCGTCTAGGGGCTTGTCACCCTGTTAGCGGATTTGTTCCCTGAGACGGCGCAGTTAATTGGCCCTTTATGTGGGGATCAGGGCGTATTTGCTCAGGGTTCCCTGAGCGGAGGCTGCAATTCAGCCCATGGGCGAGGCTGCTTCCTAATCCCTGTCATCCTGATTTGGAGGTTTGACAAATAGTGGGGCCACTCTCCTTTCCGGGACCCTCCTGGCCTGAATCTCCCATTCCTCTTCTACACCTCACCCCTTCTTGGTACATTCTTTTTCCTATCCACACCTTTCTTCTTGTTTCTCTCTGTTCTTTCCTTCCTTTGTACTTCTCTGTATCTCCAGAATACTCTCCCATTAAACCAAGTCAGACCTAATGACAAAAATTAGGTGAATACTCAACTGGGGGTATACTGGAGAACAAATACCTCCCAAGTCTAAGTTCCCTCCCCCTGCCCAAGTGTTCCTAGAACCCTAGAACCCAGAGAAAAGACAGAGAAGGCCCAGCAGGGGTCACACCTTCCAGTTCTGCAGCCCACTCTTTCCCTTCCTTTCTTTACTTAAAGTCAAAGGGGCAGCATGAAAACTGGCCCTGCACCTTTTCAAGTACAACTTTTCTCTGGGCTATTCCCAGAGGCCATTATAGAAGGAGTTTGCCTCCTATTTGTCTCCTCACTGGCCGCCCCTCTCCTCCCACAAAATACCAAACTCTGGCTTCTACCTCTTACGTAGAGAGAGTAAGTAACTCTATCTCCATTTCCTGACTTGTAGACTGTAGGTGCTTGTGTAGCATCTGAAACACTATGTGTGCATTGCAATCACAGGGCCCTTGTGTAGGGATCCATTCAATTCATTTGTAAGTTTCCACCTTAGGCTGAAAAAAGAATCAGAATCGAGTTCTGGGCCCATCCCTTCTACTGTGTCAGGAGACTACTTCTTTTCCAGAGACTTATCAGTAATAGAGTCTGCACTTTATTTTTTTTTTTTTATGTTTATTCATTTTTGAGAGGGGGGAGGGGCAGAGAGAGAGGGAGACAGAGGATCCAAAGCAGTCTCTGTGCTGACAGCAGAGAGCCCAATGTGGGGCTCAGACTCACGAACCCTGAGATCATGACCTGAGCTGAAGTCAGATGCTCAACTGACTGAGCCACCCAGGCGCCCTTAGAGTCTGCACTTTAAAAGGAAGTGTAAGGTAAGGAAGAGAAAAGGAAGTTTGGAAGTTAGCAGACAGAAGAGAGAGTAGCAGCAGGCAGGGAGGTTGGGGAAAGTTAAGCCTATGGAGAAAGAAGTTTGTTCTGATAGGGTTATGGTATCTAGGGGGAATGTGTGTGTGTGTGTGTGTGTGTGTGTGTGTGTGTGTGTGTGTGTGTGTTGAGGGAGAGAGTAGTTACCCCAGGCCAACTTGCTTGGCCTAGGGCCAGCACAGAGGCCAGAGAATGTGGCTGGGAATTTTCAGTGACCGAGCTGGGGGCTGTATAGGAGGCTTCTTGGTGGTCCAAAGCCTGCATGCCAGCTGGTAGTAGATGAAGCTGCTGGCATGTAATTGCCCAGGAGGGCAGTCTGAGGACAAACCTCCCCCCAATCCACACAGATTACTGCCACTGTCTGTCTCCCCAGTACGTTCGCATGTGCACACACCCACCCACACACCCACACATACATATCGCCCAGTCCATTTACATCCCCCTAGAGCCTGCAGCTCCTCTCCTCCATTACTCTCTCTGCCTGGACCTCTTCCCAGAGCACTGGTACACATTGAGCATATGTGTGTGTTTTGGGGAGGGGCAAGGAACTAACATCTGTCCTCCACCCCTACTAGGCTATGCCTGCGAATGGCCCAGCAGGGTCGCTGGCTTCAGAGTGAGGATGCCAGGGGGCAGTGACCCAGCCAGCAGGGGCCAGAGGGCCAAACAGTAGGGGGGATCAGAGAGCAAAGAGCAGACACCCGGCTGGAAAGCAGACAGCAGGAGCCTGCCCCCGGCAGGAGCCAGAGTTTGTTGGCTCGACCCCTGTAGCTGCTGAGATAATAAGCCAGGGCCCCCTGCCCAAGGGTACCCTTTCCCCCCAGGGCTCCAGTGGAGGAGCGTGCAGGGAGACACTTTGCAACACACTCCAGCAAGTCTGGAAATCTGGAGGCAACTGGGCAGAAATATCCACACCTCAGTCCAAACGGAACAACAATGACTGAGGGAGAAAGAGCTTTCTCAGTTCCTTTTATAAAACTTGGTATGGAGCAAGCACTCCGTAAATAGTGGTTTAGTGATTACATCTGATTAACGCCTAGTCCTCACAACTGCGCCCTCAGAGCCCACTAGCCTTCTCTGCCTGGCTGCCTCCACCCTACTCCCCTTCTTATATTATTTCTGAGGCCTGCTGTTATGAAGTACCACAAACTAGTGGCCTCACACAGCAGAAATTTATTCTCTCACAGTTCTGGAGGCTAGAAGTCTGAAGCCAGTGGGTCAGCAGGGCTATGCCCTGTCTGAAGGCTTTAGGGGGAATCCTTCCTTGCCTCTTCCAGCCTCTGGTGGGTGCTGGCAGTCCTTGGCTTTTACAGCATCACTCCAATCCCCGCTTCCATTTTCATATGGCATTCTTCTGTGTGTGTGTGTGTGTGTGTGTTATAAGGACAGCAGTCATTGGATTAGAGCCCACATCAGTACAGCATGACCTCCTCTTAATTATCTCTTCAAAGATCCTAATTCCAAATAAGCTCACATTCTGAAGTTCTGGGTGGATATCAATTTGGGAGGATATTATTCAACACAATGTGCCTTCTTTTCCTGTTTTTCTTTCTCCCTTTCCCCCTCTACTGTTCCTGATGCTCTCCTAGGGGCCCTATTTTGCTAGTTTTAAAAATAGTTTTGTTATTATAGGTATGATACATACGTGCACATGCAAAAATACCCAAGCAGAATAAGAGAGTATCAGATGGATGGTCAAAGTCCCCACCACTCTTAAGTCGTTCTTCATCCTATAGACCCATTTGCCTGGGGTAGCTACTGAAGGTTTCTTGTGTATCTTTCCAGACTTCTAAAAAGCATATCTCTATCTTTTTTAAAGCACAATTATCATCATACTATTTGTACTGTTTCACAGCTTGCTATTTTAAACTTATCAATATTTTTAGGGCATTGTTTCATGTCACTATATGCGTCTCCATCTTTTTTACTTCAATGACTGCCTAATATTCCATCGTGTGATTTATCATTCAATTGTAATCAGTCCCCTATTTATGGAAATTTGGATGGTTTCTTCTTTTTATAAATAAGCAAATCGACAAATAAACATACATGTATCTTTTCACGCATGCATATCTGTAGGGTAAATTCTCAGAAGTGAAGTTGTGGGGGCAAATAATAGCTAATGTTTATCGAGTGATTCTATTCCTTCAACCACCCAGCAGATGTTCACCACGCACCTACTATGCGCCAGATGTTTGGATGTGAGGGCTACCACTGTGAGAAAGATAAGACAAGAAATCTGGCCTGAGCATTCTGAAAGCATATTCTTGTGCAATTTTCGCAGGAAATTTATGAGGTAGGTACTGTTCTCTCAAATTTTCAGATTAGGAAACTGGGCCTAAGAAAGGATAGTATGTAATTTTACTTAAGTAAACTGCCCAAAGTCACTCAGGAAAGCTTTTGAGCAGAGGAGTAACGTAATCTGGCTTATTTTAAACAGGATTTCTCTGGCTACTATGGTAGGAATACACAGAAGATGGGCAAAGGTAGAGAAGGGAAAACAAAACAGAATGCTTTTGCAATAACACAGTCAAGTGATGATGGTGATTAGGACCAGTCGTGATGAACAATAGCCAGATTCTGGATGTATTTTGAAATTAGAGCTGGCAAGATTTTACTGAGGTTGGGGAAACTCAGATTCAATGCATAATCTCAGGAAATTTCTCAGGAAATCTCAGGAAACCTAATTTCCTGTTAAGTTTGAGATGCATGTTCAAAATCTTGGTGGTGTCATCACATGGGCAGTTGGATGGATGACCTAGTCTGGAAGTTCAGAGGAACAGTCTAGGCTAGGGATATGAATTTGAGAGTCCTCATCATACAAATAGTATATGAAGCCACAGAACAAGATGAGATCATTAGAGGAGGTAGAAAAAACATGGACAAGTCCAAGGACTGGGCCTTTGGGTACTCTAACATTTAGAATTTAGGGAGTTGAGGATGAAGTGAAAAGAAAACTAAAAAGGGACCAGAGACCTAAGAAGGAATCTGGGAGAATGTGATGTCCTGGAACGCAAGTTAAGAAAGGGGAACCCAGGGGCGCCTGGGTGGCTCAGTTGGTTAAGCGTCCGACTTCGGCTCAGGTCATGATCTCACAGTCCGTGAGTTCAAGCCCCACGTCGGGCTCTGTGGTGACAGCTCGGAGCCTGCAGCCTGCTTTGGATTCTGTGTCTCCCTTTCTCTGCCCCTCCCCTGCTCATGCTCTGTCTCTCTCTGCCTTAAAAATAAGTAAAAACATTTAAAAATTTTTTTAAAAAAAGAAAGGGGAACCCAGGGGACAGAGGAGGGATCAACACTAAGTGGGGTAAGATCAATTAGGATGGAGACAAAGATGAACCACTGGATTTAGTAACGTGGAGGCCACTGTTGGCCATGTGAAAAGCAGTTTTGGTGGGTTGGTGGAGACAAAATCTAATTGGAGTGGATTCAAGAGTAAATGCAAGGAAAGAAATTAGTTTTGCTGAAATGAGAAGATTCATATGGAGATGGCTGGAAAAAAGTGGGATAAGAAATATCTTTACAAAGATATAAATTTGACTGAAATTACCTAATAGGGAAAGGAAATCCATGATGTAAAGAGGGAGAGCTCCTGGAGCAATGTCCTCAAATAGGAGAGAGGATGAAGTCTAGTCCATAAGTAAACAGGTTCAAGTAGTTAGTAACATCGTTCATCCACAGTAACAGACAAAGGGTAGGGTGTGTGGACACATACAAATAGGTGGTAAGGTGTGGTTGGAGCCAGTGGGAGCTCTCTTCTGATGGTTTCTCAATTGCCCATGAAATGGGAAGCAAAGTTATCAGCTAAGAATGAAGATAGGGAAAGAGGTGTGGACAGTTTGAGAAGAGATGAGAGTGTATGAGAGTTGTGTGGGAAAGCAGAAGACTTAACGACTGAGGAAAAACAATATAACTGCTAGACAGCAGTAGAGGACTGCTTGAGGTTAGTAATCATGAATTAAAAGTGAGACAACTGTGCATGATTTTGTATTTTTTTTCCAGGTCCATTCAGGTGCTTGGGTGCAGGTACAGAAGAGGTAGAGAGTTGGATTTGACCAAATTTGTGCATTAGCCAAACAAGCTTATAGAAGTGAGAGTCATGGGGGAAGTTGAGAATGTATGCAAGAAACCAATCATGATGATTGATGATGGGAATTTATGCTGAGGAAAAAGGAAAATAGAAGGGTGCCTGGGTGGCTCAGTCAGTTGAGGGTCTGACTCTTGATATCAGCTCAGGTCATGATCCCAGGGTCATGGGATCAAGTCCTGAATCAAGGCCCCATGCTGAGTTTGGAGCCTGCTTAAGATTCTCTCTCTCTCTCTTCTCTCTCTCTCTCTCTCTCTTCTCTCTCTCTCTCTCTCTTCTCTCTCTCTCTCTCCTCCTGCCCTTCTTCCCTGCTTGCACGTGTGTGCACACTCCCTCCCTAAAATAAAATTTTAAAAAAGTGAAGTAGAGCCATGAGTTGATAAACCAAAAAAGTGATAGTGAAAAGGAGTTGAAATCAATGGGAAAAATTGATCAAAGGATTATGTTGATGGGGTCTAAGGTTTGTGGGAACTGGAATATCAGAAGAAGTGAACAGGAAAAAAT
This sequence comes from Panthera pardus, assembly GCF_024362965.1. Taxonomy (NCBI): domain Eukaryota; kingdom Metazoa; phylum Chordata; class Mammalia; order Carnivora; family Felidae; genus Panthera; species Panthera pardus. The sequence goes on from NW_026526677.1 coordinate 93,319,923, forward strand.
AGGAGATGCTGATTAAAAATGAGAATGCTTGAAATTAAGATTATGGCTAATTAAGATTATTCGTTTATTGGTTATGACAAGGTCCACCAGGGTATGACCACAGGAATTAATGGCTAGGGTAGAGCAGACAACAAGATTGTGGTAGGAGAGATCAAGAGACTGAGCTGCAAAGGTACTGGATGGATCATCTAAGTGGCTATTAAAACCATCAAGAATTAGAGCAAGGGAAGAGCTAATGAGGGACAGTAAGCTGGGAGCTAAACCCCACAAGCAACAAGGTGGTATGCCCAGGAGGAGGTAGTGGGTGGTCCTGAGATGGTGGGTGAGTCTTATGACATTAGAGTCAAACTTGGAGAGTTTTTTAGGGAGGAGGGTGGGTGAATGGTTCAGATTCGACAATGAAGAGCAAGGAGTATGTTTATCCCCCTCTAGGACCAGTGGTACAGGTCTGCGGAGGAAAAAAGCCACCTCATTTTTATGTCCTTTAGTAACTTGAAAAGTTTTCATCATGTAGATCTTGAACACTCCTTGTTTGTTTATTCCAATGTTTATTATTGTTGTGTTTCAATTGTATACAGGATCTTTCTTTTAAATATATATTTTTTTAACATTTGCTTAATTTTGAGGGAGAAAGACAGAGTGTGAGTGGCAGGGGCGGAGAGAGAGGGAGACACAGAACCCAAAGCAGGCTCCAGGTTCTGAGCTGTCAGCATAGAGCCCGAGTCAGGATTTGAACCCACAAGCCACACAAGCCACATGAGCCGTGAGATCATGACCTGAGCCAAAGTCCGCTCAACTGACTGAGCCACCCAGGCGCCCCAATTCAGGATCTTTCTTTTGAACTCTTTCTAACTTCTTCATATCCCCCTTAAACTCTGAACCCCAGAATGCTTGGGTGGCTCAGTCCATTAAGCATCTGACTCAATTTCAGCTCAGGTCATGATTTCACGGTTTGTCAGTTCAAGCTCCATGTCTGGGATTCCACACTGACAGTGAAGAGCCTGCTTGGGATTCATTCTCTCTCTCTCTCTCTCTCTCTCTGTCTCAAAATTAATAAACTTTAAAAAAAACCTCTGAAACCCAAGGTGAGCATGCCACTGCCGTGAGTTTTTGAGAGGCATTTCATCAGTTCTGTACCTCCTGCCCATCTCCAGTGCCATGGCCTCACTATCTTTCATTCTGACAATTGCAAACGAACTCCCTGCATCTACTCTCCCAGTGAGAATCCATTCTCCACACTGCTGCTTAGGGGAGTTGTCCTATGGTTGTTCAACCCCCATTTAGTAAGCACCTACCAAGTACCGAGCTACATACTTAGCTCTAATGTTCAAAACTGATCATGTCGCTCACTCGAGAATTATAATGGCTCCTCAGTTCCTATGGGGTAGATCCCATATTCGTGGCACACCATTATGGCCATAGTCTGGATGCTATCTGTCTTTCCTCCTCCCCCCTGGCCATCTATATCCCACCACCAAGCTACCTTATTTCTGTAAAGGGTGGTGTTTCCCATCACCTCTTCCTGAAATGCCCTTTCCTCTCCATCTCCACCTGCTGGATTCCTTTTCTCCTGGCAATCCAGCTTTAGTCACCTGGTTAATGGAGCCTTCCCTGACTCTCCCACATAGACTACAGTGTTTCCCCAGACCATTGGTTTATTCCCCTACTGTATAACTTAACATACGATGTTTTAATTATTTGCTTACATGTCTATCTTCCCCCATAAGCTCCAAGTTCTCCTTAAAGAATAGGGACTATATCTTATCTTTGCACCGCTGGTGCCTAACTTAATGGGTAGCATATAGTCAGTGTTCATTTAATGTTAAGGAAAACATGAATTACAATAGATAACATTTATTTTTTTTTATGTTTATTTAGTTTTGAGAGAGGGAGACAGAGCATGAGCAGGGAAGGGACAGAGAGAGATGGGGACACAGAATTTGAAGCAGGCTCCAGGCTCTGAGCTGTCAGCACAGAGCCCGACACAAGGCTTGAACCCATGAGCTATGGGATCATGACCCGAGCCGAAGTCTGACACTAATCGACTGAGCCACCCAGGCGCCCCACAATGGATAACATTGATTGCAAGCTTACTCTCACCAGGGCTGTTCTAAGTGCTTTATTCATGTAATTCTCCTAAAACTCTATGAACGGGTACTGTTATTACACTCGTTTTACATATGGAGAGATTGAGGCACAGAGTGATTAAGTTGCCCAAAGTTACTTGGCTTAACTCAGGCTAAGGCTACAGCTGTGTGCTTAGTATATCACAACTCTGCAAAAGACCTGCATCTGAGGATATCAGAAGGAAGACACCCCCACTTCCTCGTCCAACATTCTATGCTTACGTGTAATTCTAGTAACAGAATAACTTCACACTCGTGTTGTTGAGTATAATCAACTAAGACATTCATATCTTTTCCTTCCATTCTGTTTTTTGTTCCTAAATGCCCTAGTCCCTGGTACCTACCATTATAATTCTGCTGCTTTTTGTATTTGCTCATTTCTGTAATTCTGACACTTTTACAGCTTCAGGGAACCCAGAAATGGACTCTGTTCTCTCTCTCTCTCTCTCTCTCTCTCTCTCTCTCTCTCTCTCTCCATGAGTATCAAATTCACAAAGGAAGAGACTAATTAAGATCTTCAATTCCTCCACATCCAACAGAGGATATCCCATTTTTCAATTAAAGATGACTGTTCCCTTGCCTCTAAGGATTTACATTCAGAAGGAAATGCTTTTGCATTAAATATATGTGAACGGTTTTCCACTTTACACTACTAAGTCTTTATTCCCTGTGTTACTTTGGTTGCTTGTGTGTGTATTCATAGATTTGTTTATATTTACCTTGAATACCATAACTATCTCCTGTATTTGCAGAGAGCCCTCTATCCTGGAGTCCCTCCATCCACCGTTCTACATGGATCTTTGGTTTTCTATACCATAAGGGGTTTCTTTTTATGACATATCCTGGAGCTCAGTTCCTTGGAATGAAGATGACGACGAGATCTCTGTGGGTCCCACAAAGAAGCACAGTCTGACCAAGGAAAGTTCAGCTTCACTGTGACCTCATTCCCCATCTCCACGATGAGTAGAGAATCACCTAGATTTTAAGAGCAGCAGAGAAGTCACTATTCTGACCAGTAATGGGAACCTTCCTTCCTCCCTCCCTCCCTCCCTCCCTCCCTCCCTCCCTCCCTTCCTTCCTTCCTTCTTTCCTTCCTTCCTTCCTTTCCTTTCATGTGCCCTTCTTCTTTTCCCATGGCTTCTCTGCCATGTCCTCTCCCCTTCCATTTTCTCTACTCCCATCTTGCTGCCTGTTTATTTTTAAAGCCTTACCTCCTAGGTCCTGATTGCATAGCTCATAAATATTCAACATTTCCTAGAAGCAACCTCTGAATGATATTTCACCGCTCAGTGTTGTTCCTTCATCTAATCAGAAATGGGGCTAGACTTTTCTCAGGGTCACCTGCCTCCACCCCTGAGCCCTGCACTTATCAGTATGGGTGCCTTACTTTCCTCTCCATGATCTTAATCATAAAGGGATTGCCCACTGAGACTTTGGAGCTCCTCACTGGCTCCAGCCTTGATAGGCCCTGAGACCCCTATCTCTCAATGTGAGAATTCTCAAATATTCTACGATGAGAAGGTTTACCTATTCTAGGGTAATAACCCTGGCATAAGAAGAGGAGAAGGAAATATAGGAACAGATCTGGAGTTATGATCGGAGTAGAAAAATTACAAGCATTCTGCTTGACCCACAGAAGACATTTAGCAAATATTTTCATCGTGCTGAATGATTTCCTATATGCATATAAAAATGGAAAGAGGGGTGCCTGGGTGGCTCAATCAGTTGAGCATCCTGACTTCGGTTCAGGTCATGGACTCGTGGTTCATGGGTTTGGACCCCGTGTCAGACTCTGTGCTGACGGCTTTGGAGCCTGCAGCCTGCTTCGGATTCTGTGTCTCCCTCTCTCTGCCCCTCCCCCACTTGTGCTTGTTCTCTCTCTCTCTCTCTCTCTCTCTCCCCCCCCCAAAATAAATAAATAAACATTTTTAAAAATAGAAAGAAAAATAAACTGAAATATAAGCAATATTTGGTTAGGTGTGAGGGAATATCTACAATGTTTCCATCTTTTCTCCATTTAACAATATTTTGTTAATTAATAGTGGACAATATAAAAGTATAATTTTTAAAAAACAATTAATGTTTATTTATTTTTGAAGGAAAGAGAGACAGAGCGCAAGCAGGGGAGGGGCAGAGAGAAGGAGACACAGAATCTGAAGTAGGCTCCAGGCTCTGAGTTGTCAGCACAGAGTCCTATGTGGGGCTCAAACCCACAAGCCATGAGATTGTGACCTGAGCCAAAGTCAGACGCCTACTGACTGAGCTACCCAGGTGCCCCTAAAATTATCATTTTTAAAGTGTTAAGTAGAGGAAGGAAGACAGGGAGGTTATGGGTCCAGGACTCTCCTCAGGACATAAAGCCCCTGCTTCAGTGGGCATGAATGTAGGAGCAGCCCAACCCAGGCAGCAGCCAATCTCAACTTTCCTCCACTGGTTTGGAAAAAGGCCCAGCAAAGCCACCACTCTCTTCATGGGGGAAAGGAGTGAACAGAGATGAGGGAATAGGACATAAATGCAAGGAATCCAAGAGTGGTAGGTCCCTTTGCAAATATCCTCCCCAAACGTCCCTCTATGACATTTCAAACAGACCTTATCCAGCCTTGGCTTGAATCCTTCCAGAGACAGGGAGCTTAAAGGCTGGCAGGGAAGCCTAGTCCATGATGAGGCAGCTCCAACAAAGAGAACAGCTCTTTTCTGTGGATATCTGCTACAGACCTAGCTTTGTCTCTAGCTGAAGTATTGGTCAGGAAGTGGTTCGGAAGAGAAATGGGATCAAGGAACAGAGATGGAATCCAAGAATCAAAGGAAAAGAAATCTCTCGTTATGATTTCAATAACAGTTGAGACACTGGAGACTGAGAGCCAAGTTCCCCTTTTTAACATTGCCATGAGCCATCTCTGCCCAAAACCCACAAGAAGACCTAGATTGGCAGAGGTTGGGGATAGTGTGAACAGCAATGACTTGGGCCAGTGTCCAAAGAAGCAGCTTCATGGCCCCCTTTTGGGCCCTATTTTGGCACCGCTTAGGTTGGAGAGGGGAGTGAGGAAATATTCTATGGGACTATTTCAAAAGGCTAGGGCTGCTGTCAGAGGAAGCTGTAAAAGTGTGTGTGTGAGGGGGGAGGGTCGGTGTGGGGACAGGGCCCATGTGTTTTGGGCTCTATTAACTAACTCCCTCCCATCCATCACAGCCTCCCCCCGGGGCCGCTGCAGCCCTGGCAGCTGGGTCACCCCGGGGAGGCTGGGCTGGGGGTCCCTAAAGGGAGCCAGGCTTCAGGCAGAGGAGCGGAGACACATGTGTGCCTGGCTGGGTTGGGGCTGGCGCCTCATTGAGAAGGGGGCTCTCCAAGCTGGGCTTCATTAGGGCAGTGGCACTAATAGGGGAGGGGGTGCAGGGGGCTGGGCTGACAGCCAATTACTTGCTCGTCTGCATTATGGATTAACCCATCTGGGCCTGGGAGATTGGCTCTGAAAGGGGCACAAAAGGGGGGGCGTGACCACAATCACACACTGAATTATCCTGTCTGAGCGCAATTGTCCACCAACAAACGGGGCCTCAGGATGGGTGACCCCCTTGGGTTCTCTCCTTCCCCCACCCCTCACCCCACAAGAAGAGCCAGAGATAAACTGCTGCCTGGTTAAAAGGCAGGGTCTGGGACAAGGACAACAAGGATGCGGGTCCAGAGAGGCAGGGGATTTAGGGGAGGAGGCTGGGTTTGGGATGAAGTCAGAGAAGCCAGGAGCCAAGCAAAAGTTCTCCCAACAGACTTTTGTACTTCACTCCTCTACCTCAGAGGGAAAGCGTGACCTAAGAAGTTCCCCCATCTGAAATATGGAACAGAACCAGAGAGTAGAGGGTCTCAGCAGAGTCTAGGGAAAAGAATGAAAGGAAGGGCCCTCAGAGTCAGGTGTCTCACATCTCACCCATCACCTCTTCTAAGGCTAATTGATTCCAGACATGAATAAGGGGTCCTCAGATGGGGTCTTGGAGGACCCCTGCCCTGCTCTGGCATCTCTGATGCTCTCCCAGTGGGAGTGCCCGCACCCTCCCCCCACACCTCCTCCTCCAGGAGTAAGCCCAGGAGCAGGGTGAAGGAGAGAAGAATGGGAGGGGGCGGCAGGCAGGGGGGCTCTCTCTGGCTAATCCCCTCATTACCATCTCATAATCAGAATCACGCTTTCAATGTAAATGGGGATGTTAAATATTGGTTTCTCTAGGCACAAGCTCCTTTGGAGAAAATTACTGATGCTCCCCTTTTGCCAGTGCTGGCCAGCTCCCACAGTGAGGGGGGTGGTGTGGAACATTAGCGAGGGCTGGGGGCTTCAGTGTCCAGTTGGTGGGGAAGGTGGAGATGTCTGACAAGACAGGGCAGACAGATTTGGTTTTCGTTGGCCTGGGCAGCCTCCATTTCCGTGATTCTGCAGAAGAAACTCATCCAGAGGAAACTGGCTCATTTCAAGCTCACCAAGACTTTGTTGGAGCTGGTTGGCTTCTGGTCTCACACCACTCTTGACTGGAAGAAATCAATATGGAGTTGCAGATCCCAAAGTCAGATTACTGGGGTAAGGGAGGTATGTTCATCAGGGAGCTCAGGCGCTGTTGCCCATTGCTAGACCCGCCTGGCACACCCCAGGGGGAAGTGACCTGGACTCTCCTTCCAGCCATTTCCAGATACAGAGCACATCAAGTTACAAAAGCTTTTAAATGGAAAGCTTCGGGGGCGCCTGGGTGGCGCAGTCGGTTAAGCGTCCGACTTCAGCCAGGTCACGATCTCGCGGTCCGTGAGTTCGAGCCCCGCGTCGGGCTCTGGGCTGATGGCTCAGAGCCTGGAGCCTGCTTCCGATTCTGTGTCTCCCTCTCTCTGCCCCTCCCCCGTTCATGCTCTGTCTGTCTCTCTCTGTCTGTCTCTCTCTGTCTGTCTCTCTCTGTCCCAAAAATAAATAACAAAAAAAATAAATAAATAAATAAATGGAAAGCTTTGCGCCTGTCCTTTTACATCAGTCCCATGAAATAGGTATATGGCCGTTATCATTCCCAACTGGCAGGCTCGGCGTCCTCAAGCAACTCACTCAGGTTCACACGGATGGTCCATGGCAAAGTCATACTGTAACATGGTTCTTCTGAGTCCAGCCTCATTGTACCACACTCCAGCCTTTAAAACTGAGGCTACTGGCTACTGCTCGTATGCCACTTGTGGGGGCACAGAGGACACTTGGGGTGTCTGTAGTCTGACCATAGAAGTATGTGCCCGGAGGGGTAGGTACAGGGGGCTCATGCAGAGGCCATTTTCTGTTCTTCTCTATCAGCATGGTTAGGACACAAGGCCACAGACTGATGGAGAGGCCATCACACTGCCTGTCCTCTCTGTTCAGGATCTCCATCCCTCATTGCCTCCTCTCTACCCCAGGTTCAAAACTGGGAATGAAAGAACAACTATTTATTATTTTTAATTATTTTTAATGTTTGTTTATTTTTGAGAGGGGGTGTGTGTGGAGGGGCAGAGACACACACACACAGAACGGGAAGCAGGCTCCAGGCTCTGAGCTGTCACCACAGAGCCCCATCCAGGGCTCAAACTGGTGAACTGCAAGATCATGACCTGAGCCCAAGTAGAAGGCAACTGAGCCACCCGGGCGCCCCAAGAATGAAAGAAAGTATTGTCCATATTAATAATGGTGGCTTCTTCTCAGGTTTGCTTAGCATTTTACAGTTCACAAAGTCCTTTTCGTGTGTTATATGATTAGATTCTTGTAACCACCTCATGACCTAGCACCGTTGCTTAATGCTTAAGGACACAGGTTCTAGAGTCCCACTGTGGGTTTACTACACAGGCCTTCGTAGCTGGGTCATCCCAAGCAGGTAGCTAGGTGACCTCAGGTAGGTTATGTCCCATTCCCTGCCTCAATGTCCTTATCTATGGAATACAGATGATAACAACAGCCTACTTCCTAGAGTTGCTGGGGACAATAAAAGAGATTACAGGGGCGCCTGGGTGGCTCAGTTGGTTGGGCAACCAAGATTTCGGCTCAGGTCATGATCTCACAGTTAGTGAGTTCGAGTCCCGCATTGGGCTCTGTGCTGACAGCTCAGAGCCTGAAGCCTGCTTCAGATTCTGTGTCTCCCCCTCTCTCTACGCCTCCCCTGCTCACGCTCTGTGTCTCTCTGTCTCTCAGTAATAAATAAACATTAGAAAAAAATTTTAAAAGAGATTACACATCCCACCTGCTTAGGGTCTGGCATATACTAGGTTCTCAATCAGGGTTAGCCAGTTTGAAGGGGGTAATAAGGAGTATGACCCAATTTTACAGATGCAGAGACTGAGGCTCAGATTACCAGGAATTTGTTTAAGGTTACTCAGTTGATAACGACAGAGCTGATTTTTAATTCCAGGTGGGAATGGAATCTGCAGGTGGTCTGGGACTCCTACCCAAACGTTCCTCAAGGTGAAAAGAAAAGGGGCGGTCGATCTTCTGGGGTCCTTTGTTGTGTTGTGGTTGGCAAGGGCAGGTTCTTTTTCCGTTTAGCCAGGTTAGGCACACGCGGAGGAAGGAGAAGCGAGTCCCCCACTGTGGCCAGCGTGCGCCGGCAGCGACCCCTCCTCTCCCCGGCCGGAGGCGGTGAATGGAGCCAGGGGCACCATGTGGCTTGCGCTAAGCCTCTCCTGAAAAGAGAGGGCGGGAGATGCCTTCGGAGGGCCCCCTCCGGGGCCTCGGAGATGGCTTCCGCTGCTCAGCTCCCTCCGTTTAGCTTTCTCCTCATTAACTCCCCGGCCTCATTAATCAGCCCCGATGAAATGCGCCCCCGGGAACACTGCCGGCCAGCTCCGCCGTTTGGCGCTTTAATTATCCTCCCAGCGGGAGGAGGCGGGGTGGGCGAGGTGCTCGCGCGGACGGACGGACGCGCGCGCGCGCACACACACACACACACACACACACACACACACACACACCAGTCGGGGCGCGTGCACACACACCGATCCTCCCGCACGTTCGCGTGCACACACCAGCCCGCGGATGGCCAAGGCCAAGCAGGTCCTGGGTCGTGACCCAGCCAGGGCAGCAGACACCGGGCTCGGTTCCCAGGAAGCTCCATCAGCCCCAGGCAGCGCTAGCTTCTACTGGGCATCTGTCGAAGGAGTACTATAGAGTTGTCATTTACATCAAGTCCCCTTCCTACAAGGGAAGGGAGAACTTCTGTCCAAAAAAGTCCTCAAACCTTCAACTCTTTAGTCTAATTTCATTTACTCATCAAACCCTCGCTGCCCCGCCTGCTGTGTGCTGTGGTTTCAGGTGCTGGAGACACAGACACAGTGGCTGGTTAGGCTTCAGGGAGTTCCCACACCATCCAGGAGGGAGACAAATGGAAAAAAATCCAATACAACTTGAAAACGCAGCAACAAAAACAAAAACCCACCATGGCAAGGTGATGTTCTTAAAAGAAAGTATAGGATGCTACAGAAGTGCAGAAAAGGACCTGGAAAGAGGCCAGGGCACGCCAAAAAAAAAAAAAAAAAGGTTTTTCCTGAGAGGATCACAGCTGGAAGTGGGACGAAAAGTCTAAGTGGGAGTTAGGTGGTGCCGGAGTAGTGCAAACAGCAAATACAGAGGACAAAATACAGGCAGCACTGTGTGTGCAAAGCCCTGTGGGTAATTTGATCTGGTTGGAGCACAGGGTCCTGACCACGGGACAGCACCCAGGTGATGAGGGGCTTTGTGTGCTATGCAAAGGAAGTTGACTTAGATCTAACCTAAACGCAACGGAGGAGTTACAGACGGATTTTAAAGCCAGACAGTGACATGATTAGACTAATGTTCTCGAAAAACCTCTTTGCCAGCGAGGAAGAGGATTTGGAGGAGGACAGGAATGGAGGCAGGGAGGCCAATTAACAAGTTAGGTGACTGACGTGGTGTGGGAGGAGAAAGAAGAGGGGGGGTTTCAAATATTCCCAAGTTTCCTCTGTAAAGGGTGGTTGTGGGAATTGGGAGGAAGATTATGTTGAGATATTCCAAGGTGTCTGACTCAACTCAAATTAGAGGGAAGGCTGACTCCAGCTACTTCTGCCCTTGTGGGAGGCAACCAGGAGATTTATCTTCCAGGCCTAGGTAAGTAAATTACCTCATCGGCTTTCTCGTCCATAAGATGAAACACGGATTGGATGGGGTTTACAAACTCACACCTGTAGGGTCCAAGGAAGATAAAAGGAAAAGATCTAAGCAGACCAGGGTGAGAATAGGTGCCCACTAAGAGGGCAGTGCCCTTCAACCACAGACTACTCCAGCCATGCTGGAAAGAGGCTCAGGATTGCCAGATGATCTATAGGAAAAGCCAGAGCTCAGTATTTTTTTTAAGATTAAAAAAAAATTGTTAAAAGTAATCTCTACACCCAACATGGGGCTTGAACTCACAATCCTAAAATCAAAACTCCCATGCTCTACCGATGAAGCCAGCCAGGTGCTAGAGCTCAGTGTTTTTAATATGGTATCTCCTAATTTAAAAATACCCATGCAATTAAAACATACTTGGTTTGAAACATATCAAATATATTGAAGTCCATGAATTTGTAAAGATATATTTTTAGGTTTATTTATTTATTTTGAGAGAATGCAAACAGAGGAGGGACAGAGAGAGAGGGAGACAGAGAGAATCCCAAGCAGCTCCCTGCTATCGACACACTGAGCCAAAGCTGGTCGTACAGGGCTTGATCTCAGGAACCCCATGAGATCATGACCTGAACCAAAATCCAGAGTTGGAGGCTTAACTGCCTGAGCCACCGAGGTGCCCCCATAATTTTATATACATACATATATAATTACATTTATATTTATATATTTAAATCACTGCTCACCTTTAGATGATGCTAAGTAATCAACTTGTTATTTTGAGAAAGAGTGAAGAGAGAATCAAGCATTTATCCTACCTTTCCTATTCAGAATGTATCTCAGGATAAACAAATCGTCTATGACAGGTTTTCTTTTTGCTTTTTTTTCCCTTAATGCTTATTCATCAATTTTTGAGAGAGAGACAAGAGCATAGCTGGGGAGGAACAGAGAGAGGGAGACACAGAATCTGAAGCAGGCTCCAGGCTCTGAGCTGTCAGCACAGAGCCCGATGCGGGGCTCGAACTCACGAACTATGAGATCATGACCTGAGCTGAAAGTCAGACACTTAACCAACTGAGCCATCCAGGCACCCTGATGACAGGTTTTCTTTACAGAAGTATTCCAGCTAATAAATGAAGATGGAATCACAGAATTAGAATGTCACAATTTGGCAATCCTTAATGAAATAATGGGTCTGGGTAATAATCATTGCTGGATGCTAATATAACAACACAACAACAAAACAGACAAGCAGCCATTACTCTTGGGACAAACGATATTGCCTATGAAGTATTCGTGCAACAACAACAACAACAACAACAACAACAACAACAACAAACCCAGACATTAATTGATTGGGCTTCTATATCTGGCAACCAATTTACAGAAAATATAGGGGCAGAAGAACATGTTAAATGACACCATAGGGATACATTCTCACAAAATCCAGACTATGGGAAATTCTACAGAACAAATGACTCAGTTTTTCAACAAATAAATTGCAAGGGAAAAAGAGAGATTACGTGGAGAACATCAGGTTCAAAGAGTCATTGCACAGTACAGACTCATTTGGATTCTAATTTGAACGACAATACCAATGAAGAAAAATAATTGAGACAAGTGGGGAAGTTTGAACGTTGGTTATAGAGGATATATTTTAGGTTGATAATGGTGTTGTCATTACATTATGTAATGAGTCCTTACTTTTTAGAACTACATTGAAATATTTACAGAAGAAATATGATTTCCAAGATTTGCTTTCAAATCATGAGGGGAGTGTGGGGGTATAGATGATGGAGGTTGCCTTTCAATGGATAAGAGCTGAGGCTTGGTGATGGATATACAGGGCTATTCTATTATTCTATTATTCTCTCTAATTTGGGGTATTTTTATTATCCATAATATGCTCTTATCCATAGTAGAATGTTTTAAAAATACTTTATGGGCCAAAATGTGTCTGTTGCCTCAGTTTGGCTCATGGGCACCAGGTTGTGGTTCCACTCAACTCTAAATTGCCTGTGAACCAAACCATCAGTGGTGAGAACCTTTATTACTAGACCTCATCATCCCAAACCTCTTCCTGGTCCCTTTTCAGCTTCTTTCTCAGAGGTGCCCATCTCCCAGGGAACAGGAAATGGTGTGGCAGAGAGGAGCATCAACAAAGCCATGAACACTAGGAAGAGTTCCCTGGGACAGAAGACACAGGGATTAGGGAGACTTGGAACTGCAAGTTAAGAGCTGTCACAACCTAGCACCCTTCCTTAAAATCCCTGCCTGCGCCCTTCCCATATCCCACTCTTTCTCAACCTTAAAGGTACACACAGCATCCGGCTGGACCTCCCACCGTTTACCTCTGCGTTCCAGAACCCAGACAAAGGCATCCACTGCCCAGAAAACAAATAATAAAAGACAGGAATCTCCCCCGAGGCAGTTCAGGTTAGAGAAGAGCGTTGTCAGTATGGGGAGACAGAGCATTTGGGGTGCGGGCGGGGAGCGAGTGAAAGTCCCCTTATCCGCTGGCTCCTGTGGGGGACTGTGCTGCACCCGGGCTTAGTGCTTTTTCTGTGCAGCCTCTTCTGGTTTCATCCCCTCCTCCCTCCACCCCTACTTCTCCCTCCGCAGTGGACGACCCTTCCCCCGGCACGTGTCTGCGCTGCTAGCTGCTCATTTAGAGCCGAAGAGGCGGGCTGGGAGAATGAATTACGCGATCTGAAGGCTGGGGGTAGCGGCGGGGCCCGGGACGCCAGGCGGGCGCGGAGGGGAGACGGACAATAGGCAATCAGCAGACCCCGGGGCTGGGGAGCGGCGGAGGCGGGGGCGGGGGGGGGGGGGGGAACGCCCACAGGGAGCGCGCTCCCAGGGCGCGTCCCGGCCCTCCCCAGCCTGCAGGCCTCTATTGTTCCTCGGCTCCTCCTCTCCCGCCCGGCCCTGGGAGCCCAGCTTGGCACCGGCCGTAGGGGTTTAGCAAGGGTCGGTTCCGGGCCGCTACCGAACCGGTGTCCTCTGTGCAGGCCTCGTCCCTCCACTGTCGCGCGCTTCGGCCCAGGGGTCTGCGAGCAATGGTCAGGAGGCCGGCCCTCCCTTGCTCCCAACTCTTTCATCATCCGCTCCTCTGCGGGTCCCGGTAATGAGCTCCTGGTCCCGCGCCATTGTGTACACGTTAGGGTGAAGGCGGGTCTCCGCGGTGCGATGGAGGGTGACCGCGCGCGCGGCTGCGACCCCCCGCTTCACACCTGCTCCCCGCCCCCAGCCCGGGGCCGACGCGGGTGTGTCCTCTCCCTCCCCGCGGGAGGGGTCTCAGCTGGGGCTGCACTTGGTAAAGAGGCCGTGGAGAGGACGGCAGCGGCCGGAGGAGCAGCTATAAATTTGGAGCAGATGCGGCCTGACAGTCACCCAACCCGGGGAGGTGGGGGGCGGGGAGGGCTCTGTGCCCCTCCCAGGCCCCATCTTCGAGTCTGCAGCTGAGTTAGACGCACTCTGGGCCGAGGTTGACCGGGACTTTGGACAGCCGGGGCCTGCCTCCTCGACTCACACCCTCGCTTCTGCTCTTTGTGTGCCCACGTTGGGGGGGGGGGAAGCGGGGGGGAGGAGGAATGGAGGTCAGACAGATACCTGAATAAGTTTTATTATTTTTCTGCTTAAAAAAGGTGTTTTGTTTTTTGTGGTTTTGTGTGTGTGTGTGTGTGTGTGTGTTTTCAGACGAGACTGACAAAGTCTGCGCCCCTGGCTCTGAGCTGGCACTTCTGGGCAGCAGCTAGAGGAAAATAGCAGAAGCATGCTAACGTTGTTCTTTCCACTCTTTTTTAAATCAAGTGCCCATTTTGTGCTAGAAATGCCAGGTAGGGAGGCTCAGGCAGACAGGATGAGGCTGGGGAGAGGAGAGTGGGAAAGGATGGGAAAAAAAAAAAATGCCTGCCCTGAGTATTCTATATACAGCAATACTGTACATTTAAATAGCATTTCCTTTAGTAAGTAGTATTCTCCCCATTCAAAAGAGGAGGGAGCAGGGTCCAGAGTGCCACCAGAGGTTTGGTGGGTTACTGTTAAATCCAGGCATCCTGAACACTAGTGTGCATGGGGGCGGCCGGGGGGGGGGGGGCTTATCACTACACCACACTGCCAGGGAGGTCCAATGGGAAGAAAGCGGAGAGAGTTGGAGCTGAGCGTGGGTACCGGTGGCTTATCTTACCTGCCCTGGACGGCTCCCTCTCTAGAGTAGCATGAATTGAAGGCTGAGTCTGTGTTTCTAGTGTGAAGATCATGGTACCATAGCCAAGCCGATGTAGAGTGAATTTGGGGGTTAGTGTCCACAACACAGAGTTGCCAAAAGCCTCTGCAATGACTCTGTCATCCCTCTTTGCAGGTGTTCCTCTGCTTCCTCGAACACTGTGGGGCTAACTGCACTGGCTTGTAGGATCCATTGCTCTTTCTCTTCCCTTCCACTCTCACAAGTCTTGCTGGTCCATGCCCAATGGGTTACTAGACCAGTGGTTCTCAGACTTTAACTTGCATCGAAATTACTCGGAAATCTTAAAATACTTCCAGTTTCTGATTCAGTCAGTCTGTGGCAGGGTGTGAGAATCTGCATTTTTAAAAGTTTCCCAGGTGATGACCCTGCTGATGCCTGGGACCATACTCTGAGACCAGCCTAGGCAGAAAGGAAAAATAGGGGCTGGTGAATGAGGAAAGGACTGTAGTACTGTATGTGTGGTATTGGAAATGGTTATTGGCAGTTCAGGCTCTCAAGGGTACTGGAGTATCTTCTCTGTGAGGGAAAGATAGACTAAATCCCCAAGGAATTGTGGGCATAGTTCTGAATTAGCCCAGGGTATGATACTTTCCTGGAGACTTAGCACTCCCCCTAATGGACTCTAATGATTCTGCACTTTCCTCAGCCTTACAAATGGCAGCAAGAATTACCCTAATTTTCCCAACCTAATTTGGTTCATCCACTCATCTCTTTGTCACTAAAGGAAGAGGGGTGTTGTCATATACATTTGTTTGCAAACTGGTTAGCATAGGTTTTTGCTATTCAGCAATGAATCAGTGAATGTGTATGAATTGTTTTTTTCTTCTCTATACGAGAGCCCTAACACTTACAAGTCCCCTCCTTCTCACCTTTGCTTCTCCCAGCTGTTCTAAAACACTTTAAAGGTGATTTAAGATGGTTGAATTCCAGATATTTGCTAGAAAATTCTCTTTGAGGTGTCAGTATCTTTATCACCAGTTAAGAGCCTTTGGCAGGTGGCAAGCAAGCAAGTCTTAAGTCAGAGGCTTAAGGATGGGTTTGCAAAAATTGAATTAAGGGTGAGGCGGCTAGGTGGCTCTGTCAGTTAAGCGTCAGACTTTGGCTCAGGTCATGATCTTATGGTTCATGAGTTCAAGCCCCACACTGGGTTATGCACTGACTATGAGAGCCTGCTTGGGATTCTCTCTTCACTCTCTCAAAATAAATACATTTAAAGAAAGGGAGGGAGGTAAGGAAGGAGGGAGAGAGATAGGATGAAAAAAGCAAGTGGCATTTTATTTCTTACCACCAGGTGGCAGACCATGCTTCATGAATGAGAAGAACACTACATTTGAAGCCCAGCCTAAGCTCTACTTTTTTCAAATCAGAGCCAGGACAAAAGGGCTGTTCTCTAATTAGAAGACTTGGGAATTGAGGCAGGGAGACCAATTGCTTGTAAATACCTTAGTAACTGCTGCCAAGGTACTTGAGTGATTCCCTGAGCTTCCTCATCAGTGAGAAAGGGAGCAATGGAATGTTCTAGTTTTTCCTACCGGAAAAGAGGTACACCCTCTTTGCAGATTTAAGAAAATGGGTTATTTAACTAAGAAAAATACAAAGAATGTCACTTCAAACCAGAGGTTTCTGATGCCTTAAAGACATATGGCAACTCTAAACCACTTTATAGGCACATCTTTGTTCTGTTGTTCATACTGAACTTTTTTTGAACATAAAATTAAAGCTTTATTCTAACTCTAGAATCTGCTCAGGGGTTTTCTTACTAAATTCCAGTTGGCAATCTAAGGGACACGTGGATGGTCTCAAATGATCATGCCCTCAGATGATACTCAACAGTCAACAAAACCTAAATCCTCCAATAAGTAAGCAAGAGTTACACACGTACAGCACAAACATATGTATATTTCTCTTACAGGAGGGCTCAATGAAAGTTTTGAGAGAAGGGAAGGTGAAGATTTCTGTTTTATACACCTTTCTCATTTCAGGTGTACCAACAAACACTGAAAATACAGTAGTATCCACCACAATGTCAAGGTCAGAACAGATCTATTCCTTACATAGAAAACAGGAAATTGTAGGGTTGCCTGGGTGGCTCAGTTGGTTAAGCATCTGACTTTGGCTCAGGACATGATCTCGTGGTTCATGGGATAGAGCCCTGCATTGGGCTCTGCACCAGCAGCAGGGACGGAGCCTGCTTGGGATTCTCTCTCTCTCCCTCTCTCTCTACTCCTGTACTACTCACTCACTCACTCTCTCTCCTGTAAGTAAGTAAATAAATAAATAAATAAACTTAAAAAAAAGGGGGGGAACCAGGAAATTGTATATACCAGTATCAGGCTCTCTAACATAGATGGGATATTATCCTGTTAGCCTGCAGGGGACATTACTTCTCTTAGTTGATCAACTTTAGGCTTCCTCCCTCATTCGGGAGTGGGAAGATCCCAAGTACACACTGACCATCTCAGACTAAGCAAAGCTTCCCAGCCCAGAGTACTTCATTGATCAATTCTCTGCCACTGCAGCAGCCCCTTGTTCACTTTCAATGTTTATGGATATGAGTGGTAAAGACAGAGACCATGAGAAAAAAATATGATTTAAATGGTACATATTTGGGGTTTTTTTCTTTGTGGGTTAACAAAGTCACTCAAAACATATTTATGGAATGCCTTCAGGGCACATAGCATGGCACTTCACCCTTCATTGAAAATCCATTAAAACAATTACCAGGTCATGCTTGGAAACTTTTTTTCACAAAGGAATTTGCTTTAGTTGTTGGGTTAGCAGAAACTAATTTGAGATGCAAAATTAACAACCCCGTTTGTACTAGGAAGGCCTTATGTAAACCGTCACACAGTGAAAATAATATATGTGAATTTATTATACCTATGTCTGAGCATATGGATTTAGAAGCTACAAACCTAATGAGACAGTGTTCATATGAGGGAAGAATGATTTTAGAAGTTAATGAATCATCTTCTATTAATGCTCCAAAGTTAAATGTTTACCTGGAAGGTTGTGCCCTGGTTATAGGCCATTAATGACCACCAAAAAATGAAATTATGTTCACATCTATAACACTTATGGAATGTCATATCCTCTTGACTCATACCAAGAATCTAGGCTCAAAAACAAAAAACAAAAAACAAACAAAAAACCCTACTTTTTACTGAGATACTGTTGATCAAGGCAAATATCCAGATTCATCCAAACCAATATCTCGTCTTTGAAATTAATTTATAATTGTTTCTTCCCACAGCTAACTTTAACAACCTTTATTAGCATATGTACGTATACAAAGTTGGTTCTGTCTTCTTTCATTATTCATTTCACAAGGAATTTCCATTGCCTACATAAGGCGCTGAAATGGAACTTTCCCCCACATCTTGAAAAGCCCAAGTTATCTAGCAGAGAGATGTTTGAAAGAGTTGTGGGGTCTTGTTAATGGTTCCCAGTCGCAGTAGGACTGCCACCATTCTATTTCTGTCCCTTGTTTCTAGTCCCAAATCTTTCTGCAACCAGTGTCTAATCCAAACTTCTCTACTGTATCCCCTGCCTTCTCAGGGCAGGAGGGGAGACAAAAACTAGAGATGGAGAGAGGGTCCAACTCTGCCTTAAAAGAAGGATACAGTTGAGGCACCTGAGTATCTCAGACGGTTAAGCATCCAACTCTTGATTTTGGCTCAGGTCACAATCTCATAGTTTGTGGGATTGAGCCCCAAGATGGGCTCTGTGCTGTCTGCAGAGAGCCTGCTTGGGATTCTCTCTCTCCCTTTCCCTCTGCCCCTCCCCCACTCGTACACGTGCTCTCGCTCTCTCTCAAAAATGAATAAACTTTTTTAAAAAAAGGAGACACTTTCCATCAAATTGTAGAGCTGACATAAGGTGATTAACATAAGAAAAATAATACAGGTTTAGAGCATAAACTGGTATCAGATAATCTCAGGTTTGAAGTTCAGATCCACCACTGACCAGTGATATGATTTGGGGCAAGTAACTTAACTTCTCTGAGCTTAAGCTAACTTCACTGTAAAGTGAGGTTTAAATAAGGTAATGCATATAAAATGCTTAGTGTAGTGTCTACTAGAAAGCATCAGTGAATGAAAGCTCTTAGTATCCACCAGACCCTAAGCTCTATGACAACAGCAGCCTATATCACCCCTGTGGCTTCAGGTGATTTCTGGCAAACTTTTACCTGTGATGGAGAGAGTGTGAACAGACTAGCAATACAGCAGAAAGCTCATTGAACTGTCAGTAAACCAGGGTACTGCATCATAGCGACTTTCTTTTCTGGGAAAAAAAAAAACAAAAACAAAAGCTCTGTTGTGAGTAAGTAAGTAAGTAAGTAAGACCCTCTCCCTTTCTTCTAATTGTCAGTAGGTTAGGTGGGTCCTTCCAGAGGTAGACACTGAGACAAAGATTAGAGAGCGAGGAGTTTATTTGGGGAAGAGGATTACCAGTAGGACAACAGAAGCGTGGGAGTGAAAGGAAGGAAGCCGATAAAGGCTGGGTTGCGGGTACCTGGCATTTTATCCCATTAGGGAACTCTGGGAGATGGCACAAGACACATCTCAGAGTTATACCATGTAGGAGCAAGAAGTTGGGCTATTTAGCTACTAACTCTCCATCCAGCATTGGTTAAGATCTGCTTCTGGGAATGTTTAAAAGGACGGACATGCAACAGGACCCTCAAGGTCTATCCTGCAGCCTTCCTAATGGAGCCTGCAAAGGACTATTGGCACAGGCGTCCACAACAAATGACACCAGCCTCCTGGAATCGACTAGTCTTACGGCCTAAGCAGTAAGGCCAGTGAAACTGCAGCCAGAACCTGCTGCAGGGAATCTGCCCTTGCTCTGGGCCCCCCTCAAAACTTGTTCCTCTATACACAGATTGAAGCAGTAATCCTAAGTGTGGTATATGTTGTCTCCAAAGTCCGAAGAGGCCTACCAGTAGGGCAGCTCTGAGTGTTAGCAAAGGCAAGTCACTTGTCCCCAAACTTGGTGTGGACATCTTGGCATCCTTCAGACACCCGGCCTCCTCGAAGCTTCACTGATGTGGTAGACCCCTGACTCATTTCAGCATTTGTTTCTTCCCCTCTGGTATTCAAGTGATCCAATTAACATAATGCCCTCAAAGTAGGGGAACTTTGTGTTGTTATATATACGGTCTTTTGGGCAATAGTTTGAGGCTGCTGTGGGAAAATATCCTGAAGATTCTCAGAAGCCCTAGTCGAGAGAGCCCTTTAGACATTACCTTAAATCATTCAGGGTCTTAACAAGGGTTTACAGCCATACTCTTTTTTTGATTTTTGGCCTCAGACTCTCTTACTATTTTTTTATTTAAAAAAAATTTTTTAAGGTTTATTCATTTTTGGGAGAGACAGAGAGACAGACTGTGGGGGGGGGGGGAGGGACAGAGAGAAAGGGAGACACAGAATCTGAAGCAGGCTCCAGGCTCTGAGCTGTCAGCACAAAGCCGGATGCAAGGCCCAAACCCACGGACCATGAGACCATGACCTGAGCCAAAGTCAGACTCTTAACAGACTGGGCCACCCAGGCATCCTGGCCTCAGACTCTTAGCTTTGAGAAATTTTTACCAGCTGGGAGAACTGGGGGAAAGTTATGTTTTCCAAACCAGCTAATCCTTGGGCTTTGAGATACCCTTGAGATTCTTCTTCTAAGTGCCATAGTTCTTGCTTTTGCTCATCTCTCTCTTCCTGCCCATTGTCATATGGTTAGAAGCAGCCAAATGGCACTTTCAACATTCTGTCTGGAAATCTCCTTAATCCTATTTCTGAAAGTCTATTAGGTATCTTTTCCATCTTTCACGTTTTCACAGGCAACCATTTGCCAGTTACTGCATCACTACACAACCAAAGTTGTCCTGTCTCCGGCCTCTGATAACCATTTTCTCACTGCATTCCCAGCCTCCAGCAACTGTTTGTCCTCCACTCCTCCAGTCTTTGCTAATAGCCTCTTTGGTGTTTCTCCAGCCTCTAGCCACCAACTGGTCCAAGGGCAGAATTCCAGGAGCATGAGAGTGGAAGTTACAAAGCGCTTGAGGTTAGGCTCTGGAACAGCATCACTTCTGCTACATTTTATTGTAGCAAGCCACAGGACCATTCCAGATTTAAGGAGTCTGGGGAAATAGACTCATCTTTTAATGGAAAGGCTTGTCAGACATTGTGACAATGCTTTGCAATCCACAGCAGACATCTTTACACTGTGTGTAGATACATCTTTAGAATAAATTCCTAAGAGTGAACTTGCTGATGAGTCCAGTGCAAATATGTATTTGTGAAATATTGCCAGTCACCCTTCACAGAGGTTATACAAATTTTGAAACTCACCAGCAACATATGAGGATGCCAGTTGAGGTTTCCCCAAATCTCACAACACAATGTGTTTTCCAAATTATTTTCTCTGCCAATCTGATAGGTAAAAATGACATCTTCTTGTAGTTTTAATTTGTATTTTGCATATTGTGAGTGAGATTGGGAATATTTTATTAAGAACCAATTATATTTTCTCTTCTTGAAACCAGCCGGTCATATGTTTGCCATTTTCCATTTGGTTTGTAGGTATGATGCATCATCTTCCAATGCACTTAAGAGTGGGATACTTGGATACCAACTCTGGGACAGGTTCTCTTGAGTCTCTGAACTAAAAGATTTCTTACATACCCAATTTTGGTCTTGCTGAGAGTAACAAATTTTCTCCCTTGGGAAAGGCAATTACTATGAGGAGACCATAAATGAGCTCTAAGGAAATATGTAGTTCTCTAACTGGAGAAGACCCAAGTTTCTAGATATCTTCCTCCAAATCTCACTGCCCCCAAAGGAGAAAATCAGGTGGGAGAGAATCCTAAGTCTGGAGGGACCCAGGTGCCTTCAGTTTCCTAAAAGGTGCTAATGGAGAACTGATCATAAAGATTCCCTGCCCTCTCCTGCATATGTGTTGTAACTGACTCCTGTAGCTTGTGGGCTCTGGTATAAGGAGTTCTGCACTGAAGTAGAAGGCCGTGTTTGAGTCTAGTGACTTCGGACAAGTGTCTTCCCCTTCACTTCAGTTTCTTCACGTGTAAAAGGAGGGTGATATTACCTGTTTTGAAGCTCAAATATGAAAGTAATTTGCAAAGGTAAGATATAAAAATATATGTTATGATGTTTACCTAGAGGTTCTAGATGCCATCCAGAATCTAATGCAACATGTGGAAACTCAACGATTCTAAACCATCATTGCCTGAAGGACACCACCATCTTTCTCAAGCTGAGATACTAGATATGCCTGCCCAACTTCTTCTAGTGCTACCACGAGGAGCCAGAGTTGAGGGTAAGGGCACAGTCCTCCAGGCTTCCAAGTGTACCCAAGACTCCAGGTACCAGCTGCAAGTTCAGGGACCCCTAGGGCCACCTTTACTTCCGATCAGCTGGCTACAAATTAGGGAGCTCTCATGACCACCATCAGGTTCAATAATTTGTTGGAATGACCCACAGAATTCAGGACTTATGATTACAGTTTTACTATAATGAAAGGATACAAATTAGAATGAACCAGAGGAAGAGACACATATGGCAGAATCTAGAAGTGAGAGGGTTCCGAATGCAAACTTTTGTGTCCTCAAGAATGGGTCTCCCTCCTAGCATTGATGTGTGGTAACATGCAGAGTGTTGCCAATCCAAGACGCTCATCCACAGGCCTTGTGTATTCAAGAAACAGCAAGGAAGCCAGTGTGACTGGAGGTTGGAGGCAGCAATAAGAGATGAGGTCAGAGAGGTAACTGAATGGAAGCAGGAAGACCACTTAAGCAGTTCTTGAAATAATCTAGGCAAAACATGATAATGACTTGGAACAGCAGTGGAAGCTGTAGGAGGTCATATTTTGAATTTGGAAGGTAGACCTAGCAGGATTGGCTGATAGCTTGGACACAGAGTGAGAAAGAGTCAATGACAATACCATGGTTTTTGGCCTTTGAACAGCTGGAATGATGAGGAAGACTGGAAGGAACAGGTTTGGAAGAGAAGATCAGAAGCTGTTTTGTACATTCAGTTTGAGAAGCCCATTATGTGACCATGTGGAAATGTCAAGCAGGCAGCATGTTATACAAGTGTGCAGTTTGGAAGAGAGGCCTTGCCTGGAGATATACATTTGAAAGCCATCAGCATATGGAGAATTATTGAAAACTGTGAGACTGGAGGAGATCACCAAGGAAATGAGTGTAGATGAAAAGGACAAGAAGTCTAAGAACTGGTTCGGAGGCACTAGCAAAGGAGACTGAGAAGGAGCAATAAATGTGGTAGGAGGAAAACAAGGAACCAGGAAAAGTATAGGTTTCTGAGAGCGAAGTGATGAAAACATTTGAAGGACGAAGGTGAGATCAACAGTGTCAAATAAGGCTGCCAGTTCAGGTAAGATAAAAATGAGATTGTGCCTATAGAACTTAGCAACATGGGGGCACCTGGGTGGCTCAGTCAGTTGAGCATCCGACTTTGGCTCAGGTCATGATCTCTCGGTCTGTGGTTGGAGCTCCACGTCAGGCTCTGTGCTGATAGCTCAGAGCCTGGAGCCTGCTTCGGATTCTGTGTCTCCCTCTCTCTCTGCCCCTCCCCTGCTCATGCTCTGTCTCTCTCTCTCTCTTTCTCTCTCTCTCTCTCTCAAAAATAAACATTAAAAACAAAAACAAAAAAACAAAACAAAAAACGGGTTTGGCAAGGGGCAGGAGGAAGGAGACAGGAATTGAACGTGAAATACTGAAACACTTTTGAGAAGCTTTGCTCAAGAGGGAAGAAGAGAGAGGATCATTTCTGGAATGGTAGTGTGAGGAGCTCTGCGGATGCCCTCTCCAGTGAAACAGCCATAACTGGTGAAAACTATTTCTTAAAAACCAATCTTTCAGTCCCTGTAAATTGTCCTAAGGGCATCAAGCAAACAAATATTTATTCAACAAAAGTGTATTAGATCTCAGTTTAAACAGGGAGAGTCTGTGACACTTAAGCCACAACACCCCTCCCCCTCTTGACCACTCTCCCATCTCAGCTGGATAGAAACTCTGCATGGCAGCAGTGGCCATGAAGACAGGGCTTCCTTTCTCTCCAGCTCCCAGTCACAGACTGTTATCTCCCCGTGCAGGGCAGGCTACCAGCATTTTCCATACCTCCAAACTCTGTGTGGCAGAGGTTAAATTCCAGGGAAGTGCTGCCAAGAGGCTGGAGTCTCTCCTCCTTCACCAAGCCCCCATGTGTAGGTCGGAGGCTCTACCCAGGCGTGATAGGCCTAGAACACTGGGGCCCTCATCACTCACAGACAGAGGTTCCATACGGCCAGAAGGAAGCCAAGGAGATCAGATGGTTACTACCCCCACCCTGTGCCCTGCAGAGGCAGATCACTTTGAAATACTTGGACAACTGTCCCCGCCACTGGCCCTAAAGTGGTAGTGTAAGATTTTGCCCTAGAGGAGAAGTAGGCCATAAAAACAGAGAGTGCCAAGGCTTTCATCAAGGGAACTAACTTTATTTGGAACACAGTGTGGGGAAGTTCAAGCCTAAGGGCACTTTTGAAAACAATGGAGATTTTGGTGGTAAGCAATTAAAAGGCTGGTACCTCCATGAGGACAATAAGCTAAATTGTAAGCCAACAAGTTTACCAGCGAGAACTGAGGAAAGAGTCAGCTAAGAACAGCCCTCCTGGGGTCAGGACAAACCTCAAAAACTTACCTCAAAAACTACCCCTGCAGGGGGAGCCTGGCTGGCTCAGTAGGTGGAGCATGTGACTCTTGATCTAGGGGTTGTGAGTTCAAGCCCCACACTGGGTGTAGAGATTACTCAATAAAATCTTACACACACACACACACCTACCCCAGCAAAGAGAACCAGATTTCATTGGTTCCCACTGTGGGACAATATGTGCCCCACTCTATTATAGAAAACAATAGACCAATCAGCTGGCAATTAGTGGTACCTAACTATCAAGTGTGAATGTAGATGTGAAAATCCTAAAAAGATAAAAATACTAATAAACTGAATCCAGCAACATATGGAAGGGATTATAATTCATAACCAAGTAGGATTTATCCCCAAAATACAAAGTTGTTTAAACATCTGAAAGTTCATTAATATAAGTCACCGTATCAATAAAGGACAAAAATCATGGACAAATGATCATCAGTAAAGGACAAATGATCACCATATCAATAAAGGACAAATGATCATCTCAATAGAAGCTGAAAAAGTATTTGACAATATCTAACACTCCAATATCCCTTCATAATAAAAATATTCAACAAACTAGGAATAGTAGAGAGTATCCTTAACTTGATAGAGGACATCTACCAAAAACTCACAGCTAACAGCATTAATGGTGAAAGACTTAATGCTTTTCCCCTTACCATCAGAAATAAGATAAGGAAATAAGATAATTACCTTCTAGCCAAGGTAGTTAGGTGAGAAAATGAAGTAAAAGACATTCATATTGGAAAGGAAGAAGTAAAAATATCTCAATTTTTAAAAAAAATTTTTTTTAACGTTTATTTTTGAGACAGAGAGAGACAGAGCATGAACGGGGGAGGGGCAGAGAGAGAGGGAGACACAGAATCTGAAACAGGCTCCAGGCTCTGAGCAGTCAGCACAGAGCCCAACGTGGGGCTCGAACCCACATACCACGAGATCGTGACCTGAGCCGAAGTCGGACGCTTAACCGACTGAGCCACCCAGGCGCCCCTAAAAATATCTCAATTTTTTAGATGAAAATCATGTAGAAATTATATAGAAAATTATATAGAAAATAATAAATAATTCACTAAAAAATTATTAGAATAAACAAGCTAACAAGGTTGCAGGCTACAAGATCAATTACATACATCAATAGGATTTCTAGACACTAGCAATGAACAATCTGATAATGAAATTAAGAAAATAATTCCACTTGGAGTAGCATCAAAAAGAATAAACTACCTAGGGATGTATTTAGCCACAAAAAGTGTAAAACTTATACTCTGAAAACCACAAAACTTGTTGAAAGGAATTAAAGAAGACCTAAATAAATGGAAAGATATTCTATTTTCATTGATTGGAAGATTTAATATTGTTAAGATGGAAATTGATGTACAGATAAGTTGCAATCACTACCAGATATATACTGGCTTTTTTGAGGGGGAGGGCAGAGCACAAATTAACAAGCTGATGCTAAAATTCATATAGACATACAAGGGACCCAGGATACCAAAACAATCTTGAATTTGAATTGGAGGACTCACTCTTCAGAATTTCAAAACTTACTATAAAGCTACAGTAATGAAGACAGTATGATTATGACAAAGTGATAGACAGAAGATCAGTGGAATAGAATTGAGAGTCCAGGGGTACCTGGGTAGCTCAGTCAGTTGAGCATCCAACTCTTGATTTTAGCTCAGGTCATGATCCCTGCATTGTAAGATCAAGTCCCATATATAGGGCTCCATGCTGAGCATGGAGCTTTCTTAAGATTCTCTCTCTCTCTCTCTCTCTCTCTCTCTCTCTCTCTCTCTCTCCCCCCCCTTCCCCTCTCCGCTGTTTGTGCTCTCTTGCTCGCTCTAAAAATAAATAAATAAATAAATAAATAAATAAATAAATAAAAGTCCAGAAATAAACCTCACATTTACAATCAATTGATATTTGACAGGGAGGTGGGCAAAACAATTCAATTGGTAAAGAATAGTCTTCCCCACAGTGTTGGGACAACAGGATATCCAGATGCAAAAAAAAAAAAAAAAAAAAAAAAAAAAAAAGGAAAAAAAAGTTGGACCCCTTCCTCATTTAATATGAGACAAACAAAGGCATCAAATAATCTAGTCGTGCAGGAGAGTGAGAGAATGAATGAGGGAAATAAAATGATTGTTCAACCATATCAAGGGGCCACTTGAGGTCAGCAATCACCATTTAATTGATAGGCAGACCAGTCATTCTGATTTGTGGTTTTCTCCAACCAACAGCAGCTGCATGGTGCAGGGTTCATAAGCAGACAGTTGGATTTAAACAGGATTGTGATTTTGCCAATGAGTGCTACAAAGACAGAAAAGGAGCAAGTGAACGAAAGATTACAGCCCTCGTTTATAAGGGTTGAAGCTGGAAGCTGGGGACAGCCAGGGTTTACTAGGAGCAAGAAGGTGCACAGAAGGGTCAGAGAAGAAACTGAGGACATAGAGAGTTTTTCTGATCACTGATCACAAACACTGGAGGACACAGGAGTTTGAAGGGGTGGGTAATGGAATCAGAAAAGAGAATTTACAGAGTTTCAGGGTTATTAAATTCCATGGCATTTAAGATGTCCTTATATTCCTGTGAGGAGTGACTTAAACAGGGAAAAGGGTGTGATGAGATTAGTTCTGATAGTCCCAAGTCTGACAGCGGTAGTGTAGAAGTAGCAGTCACAAGGCTGTCACTGTTGTATTGGGTCAGGCCTTGGGGTGGGAGCAGCTATCTTCTTTTTTTTTAAGTTTATGTATCCACCTTTAGAGAGAAAATGGACACACACACACACACACACACACACACACGTCAGCGAGAGGTGGAGAGAGAGAAATCCCAAGCAGGCTCTGGGCACTATCAGCACAGAGCCCAATGATGACGTGGGGCTTATACTCCCAAGTGAACCATGAGATCATGACCTGAGCTGAAACCAAGAGTTGGATGCTCAACTGATTGAGCCACCCAGGCGCCCCAGCAGCTATCTTCTATTAAGTGCACTTTATCATTATCTTATCTATGCTTCATACATTTCCTAAGAGGTAGGCACTATGTCCCCATTTGGGAACAAATTGACACAGTCCACATGCAGTGTTATAGTGCCCACAAGTGCTACAGCCATGGGAGAGGGAAAATTATTGCATTACTTCTTCCAACACTTCTTTTTAAATTAACTGGGTCTTAAAAAGCAGAATCAGACCTGTAAACCCAAAGAACAGACTGATCATTGCCAGAGGGGAGGAGGGGTGAGAAGATGGGCAAAATGGGTGAAGGGAAATGGCAGATACAGGCTTCCAGGTATGGAATGAGTAAGTCACGGGAATAAAAGGCACAGCATAAGGAATACAGTCAATTATACTGTAATAGTGTTGTAGGGCAACATATGGTAGCTATGCTTGTGGTGAGCACAGCATAATGTTTAAACTTGCGGAATCACTATGTTGTACACCTGAAACTAATGTAACATGTGTGTTAACTAAATAAATAAAATATTAAAATAAATAAAAATTTAAAAATTAATTAAAAAATAACTGAGTTTATTTTGTTTTCTTAGGTATCACAAAACCATCATTTTTTTTCTTTGTGAGAAAACAAAGATCAACAGCAAAATGAAAACCAGAATTAGATACAGGCAGTATTAAACCCTGTTGCATATTATTTCAACCCTTTTAAAAGTTAATAAATTGTATGGAAGCCTATTTTTCAATAAATTATTAATAGACATTTTTTTTTTCCTGCAGAGAGAGCAGCTTTAGGTTTACAGAAAAACTGAACAGAAAGTATGGACAGTCCTCCTCGCCCTGCAGTTTCCCCTATTATTAACATCTTGCTATCCTGGTACATTTGTCACAATTGATGAACTGGTCCTGAAACCTTACTATTAATTAAAGGCCACAGTTTACATTAGCATCTGCCCTTTATGTCCCAGAATTGTATGGGTTTTGGCAAATGTATAACGTCAGTATCCATGTATATGTCAGTATCATACAGAATATTTTCACTGCCCTAAAGATCCTGTGCTCCACCTATCCATCCCTTCCTCCCTTCCTGCCCAACCTCTGGCAACCACCGTTCTTGGTCTTTCCTCATTGTCTCCATTGTTTTGCCTTTTCCAAAACATCATATAGTTGGAATCATGTAGCTTTTCAGACTGGCTTCTCTCACTTAGCAATATGCATTCCTCTATGTCTTTTCATGGCTTGATAGCTCATTTCCTTTGTTCGTTGTGTGGATGTACCAGTTTTTTATTTTGTTTTATTTTTTTCCATTCACCTATTGAAGGACTTCTTGGTTGCTTTCTGGTTTGGACAATTACGAATAAGGCTGTTACAAACATTTACATGCAGGTGTTTGTGTGCATGTAAGCACCACCATTAGATCTCATAGTAAGACTATGATTAGATTTGTAAGTGGTTGTACCATTGCCTTGAAATCCATTGTTTCATATATTTTGTCTGGTTTTCTAGCTACTTAAGATAGGAGGGTATGTCTAGTCCCTGTTACTCCATCTTTGTTGATAGCGAAACCTGCCTGACACCATTCTAAGTGCTGGACCTATTAGAAGAGAACAAAATGGACACTCTTGGGCTTCAAACAGCTTACATTCTAGAGGGGGAGGGCAAACAATAAATACATGAAAGCAAAATAAATATGCATAAATAAATGATTTTGGAAAATGTGTATTTTTAAAATTTTTATTTATTTTTGAGAGAGAGAGTGTGAATGGGGGAGGGGCAGAGAGAGACGGAGACACAGAATCTGAAGGAGGCTCCAGGCTCTGAGCTGTTAGCACAGAGCCCTACGCGGGGCTCGAACTCAACAGACCACAAGATCATGACCTGAGCAGAGGTCAGACGCTTAACTGACTGAGTACCCTGGAAAATGTGTATTGATAAAATAAGATAGTAATGTGGTAGAGAGGCAGATAGAAAGACATCTCTAGGGAGGTGATTCATGTTTGAGGAGATGAATTATGAGAAGGAGGCTACCACTTAAAGAGTTAAGATAAGAGTGTTCTAAGACAAAGGATCTATGATCATCCCAAAGGCCTCAAAACAGAAATAAGCTTGACTTGTTTGATAGGACATATATAAGGCCAGTGTGGCTGGAGTGGGAGATGAGGTTGGTGAGGTAGGTAGATTGAGCTTAGAGTAAAAAGGGCCTTGTAGACCATTGTTCCAATTACCTATCACTGCATAACAAAACACCCTAGAAGTTAGTGGCACAGAACAACAACAATCATTAATTTTACCCATGAATCTGGGGATACCTGGGGTCAGCTAGGCAGCTCTTGCTAGGGTCTCTCATGTGGGTACAGTCAGGTGGTGGCTGAGGCTAGGATTGTCTCAGAGCTTCTGCATTCACATGTCTGGCTAGGTACACAATAACTGGAGGCTGGAACATTTCTGGCTCCTTGGCTTTCTCTGTCCACATGGACATAGGGTAGCTCAATTTCTTACATGGTAGCTAGAGGTTTTCAGAGCAAGAGAAACTGGCAGAAGCTTCAGGGTATTTCTAAACCTATCCCTGAAAGTCACACAGTGTCCCTTCTACCACTTCTGGTTCATTCAGGCAATCACAAAGATTCACCCAGGTCCAAGGGGAGGGAATGCAGACTCACCTTCCTGTTGGAAGAGAGTCAAATAACATGTGAACATGTTTTAAAATCACCATGGTCACTGCGAAGAGTTTGGATTATATTTTTATAATAAGAAGCCATTGGTGGGTTTTTAACAAGGGAATGACATGTAATGATTTACAGTTTTAAAAGACTGTTCCATCAAGATTACTAGGTACAAAATAAACACGCAAGAATCAATTGTATTTTTACATACCAGCAAAAACAATTAGAGAATAAAATTTAAGAAATGATACCATTTATAAGAGTGTTAAAAAATATACCAACCACCCAGGGATAAATCCAACAAAGTGTATAGGACCTTTGTGTAGGAAACTATAAAATTTTATTGAGAGAAACTAACGACTAATGAAGGGATATCATTCCAAGGATACATCCCAAGAGATATCATTTCCTTTTCTTTTTTTCTTTTTCTTTTTCTTTAGAAAGAGAGAGTGTGAGTAGAGGATAGAGGCACGGGGAGAGGCGATCTTAAGCATGCCCCATGCTCAGTGCGGAGCCTGACGAAGGGCTCGATCCCAGTGGGGAGCCCAATGTGCAGCTCAATCCCACAACTCTGGGATCATGACCTGAGCTGAAATCAAGAGTCAGACGCTCAACCAACTGAGCTACCCAGGCACCTGAAGAGACATCATTTTCAAGGACTGTAAGACCAATTATTATAAAGATGTCAGTTTTTCTCAAATTGGTCTATAGATTCAGTGTAATACCAATCAAAATGCCCACAGCTTTTTCTGTAGAACTTGATAAGCTAATTCTAAAATGTATATGGAAATATTAAGGATCAAGAATAGAAAGCCACTCTTGAAAAAGGAGGAGGAAGAAAAGGAAGAGGAGGAGGAAGGACTTTCTCGACTTGACATAGCCTTATTATAAAGCCAGTGTGACTCATTATTGTGGCAGTGTGATATTGTGGCAGGGAACACAGAAAAATAGACAGACAAATAGACCAATGTAATATAAGAGCCCAGAAACAGACCCATGCACATATGGACACTCGATTTAAGTCAAAGATAGCATTGCAAAAGGAGGAGGGAAAGGATGGTCTTTTCAGAAAATGGAGTTGGAATAATTGGGTATACACATGGAAAGAAGGAAGAGAAGAAGAGAGGGAGGAAGGCATATACTCTTGACCATATGCGCTGGGAGACATGGACAAGAATGTTTGTAGCAGCATTTTTCATAATATCCTAAATTAGAAACAGCCCAAAATTCAATAGTAGGATGGATAAATAAAATTTGACGTATTCATAAAATAAGAGTATTTTACAGCAATGAAAATGAATAAACTGTAGCCTCATACAGAATAGATGACTCTTAATTAAAAACATAATACTGAATGAAAGAAGCCAGATATACAATACATGTAATTTCACTTACAAAAAAAAAAAAAAATCAAAACCAGGAAAAACTTTTAGTGATGTAGGATACAATGGTAAAATTATTGTTTTTTGGGGGGAGGGGTTCGACCAGCAAAGATTTGTTTTTTCTGCAGTGCCATATTTTTAAAAAAATAATGCAGGGGCGCCTGGGTGGCGCAGTCGGTTAAGCGTCCGACTTCAGCCAGGTCACGATCTCGCGGTCTGTGAGTTCGAGCCCCGCGTCAGGCTCTGGGCTGATGGCTCGGAGCCTGGAGCCTGTTTCCGATTCTGTGTCTCCCTCTCTCTCTGCCCCTCCCCCGTTCATGCTCTGAATCTCTCTGTCCCAAAAATAAATAAAAAACGTTGAAAAAAAAATTAAAAAAAAAAATAATGCAACATTTTAAAATTAAATTTAAAAAAATTTAAAAGCCAGACTTCTGGCCTTCCTTAAAAGTTGGAAGCTTGGCAAGGTGGGCCTACATTCCTTTCTGACAGTGCTTGGGTGGATGAGATACAGTGACAAAATTATAAAGAAAGGCAAGTCAGTATAGTGGTTATCTCTATAAGGGAGATAAGGGTTTAACATTGGGAAGGGATTATGGGGCAAAGCTTCTAGAGTGCTATCTACATTCTATTTCTTTGACTTGATTGTGGCTATGCACTATTTGCTTTATAATAAACCATACAGTAGTTGTACATGTATGTTTCATATACTCCTCTGTATTCATGTTACATTTCACAAGAAATAAGTTTTAAAAAACCAAATTCACCTTGGCTACTGTGTAAGCAGACAAGTGTGCACATAGAAAGTCCAGTTGTCCAGGAAAGACATGATGGAGGCTAGAGTTGAGAAGTAGTCAGATTTAGGAAAGATTTCAGAGGTAACAGGACTTGATGTGGAATATGAAGGGAAAAAAAGATGAAACAGCAAACACACTGACAGTCATAAAACACAGCAAGGGAGTAAGTATGTAACAGAATGAATAAAGCTTTTGAAACAGAAAACATTAATGTGAAATGCTAAATTGTGTGAGTGGGTACTAGACGGAGAACTTTTGTCCAACTGATTAGGAGAGGCTTCAGACAAAAGTTGGAAATACAAACACTGGGCACAGAGGAATATGCACTGGGAAATAGATGGTCTTTTCAACAAATAGTGCTGGGAAAACTGGACAGCCACATGCAAAAAAATGAAACTGGACCACTTTCTTTTAAAATAAACTCAAAATGGATTAAGGACCTAAATGTGAGACCTGAAACCACAAAACTCCTAAAATAGAACGTAGGCAGTAATTTCTTTGACATCAGCCATAACAACATTGTTCTAGATATGTCTCTTAAGGCAAGGGAAACAAACACAAAAATAAACTACAGGGACGACATCAAAAAGCTTCTGCACAGTGAAGGAAACCGTCGACAAAATGAAAAGGCTACTACTAAGTGGGAGAAGATATTTGCAAGTGATACATCTGAAAAGGGTTCATATGCAGACTATATAAAGAACTTATACAACTCAATACCCAAAAACTCCACAAACAATCCCTTTACAAACTGGGCACAGGACCTGAACAGACATTTCCAAAGAAAATATACAGATGGCCAACACACACATGACAGGATACTCAACATCACTAATCATCAGGGAAACGGAAATCAAAACCACAATGAGATTATCACCTTATACCTGCCTGAATGGCCAGAATAAAAAAGACAAGAGGGGCGCCTGGGTGGCTCAGTTGGTTAGTCCAACTTCAGCTCAGGTCATGATCTCACTGTCTGTGAGTTCAAGCCCTGCATCAGGCTCTGTGCTGACAGCTCAGAACCTGGAGCCTGCTTCAGATTCTGTGTCTCCCTGTCTCTCTACCTCTCCTCCACTCGCATTCTGTCTCTCTCTCTCTCAAAAATAAATAAACATTAAAAAAATTAGAGTAAAAAAGACAAGAAATAAGTGTTGATGAGGATGTGGAGATAAAGGAACCCTCATGCACTGTTGGTGGGAATGTAAATTGGTATAGCCACTGAGAAAAATGGTATGGAATTTCCTCAAAAAACTAAAACAGAAATACCATACAATCTAATAATTCCACAATAGGGTACTTACCCAAAGGAAAATGAAAGCACCAATTTGAAAAGTTACATGCACCCCTATGTTTATTGAAGCATTATTTACAATAGCCAAGATATGGAAGCAACCCAAGTGTCCATTGACAGATGAATTGATAAAGAAGACATGGTATATACACAATTGAATATTACTCATCCATAAAAAGGATGAGATCTTGCCCTTTGTGACAACATGAATAGACCTAGCGAGTATAATACCAAGTGAATTAAGTCAAAGACAAATAGCATATGGTTTCACGTATATTTGGAATCCAAAAAACAAACTAAACAAACAAGCAAACAAAAAGCAGAAACAGACTCATAAATACAGAAAACAAAGTGATGGTTGCTGGAGGGGAGGGAGGTAAGGAAACGCACAAAAGAGATGTAGGGGAAGGGAAGATTCAGGCTTCTAGTTATGGAATGAACAGGTCATGGGAATAAAAGATACAGCATAGGGAAGATAATCAACGGGGGGAAAAAAGAACGAAAAGTTGAGAAAACAAATACTGGGCATAGATTGTGGAGGAAATGGAAAAGGGGATGATGCAATTAAAGGGGATTACAGGTTGATGACTCTGTATCGGTCTGACCTCTTTTGCACATTATTTTGAGACATTGTATACATTATCTCTCAAATAGGTTTTTCATCTACTCATGCTATCATTTGAATCCACAAAAAGTGTAGTACATTACTTCAAACACATTCCAGAAATTCTGATTGAACTATGAAGCCTTGAAGGAGCACATCACACAGCTCCAGGAATCCAGGATCAGCCATGGTTAGCCAGCATGACAAGCACATGATCCAGGTTGCCTATGCAGCAATGCCTCCATACTGTGTAGTACATATTAATGGCTTTTATGTTATTGAATTAATTGTAACCTCAGGATATTACTGGAAATTTTATTTTTGACACTTTTTCTCATTGGATAGACTGATGAGCTGTGGGAATAAAGGGGGGGGCATATAGAAATAATGTCTAGAAACAGAAGTTTGTGGGAAGGGAGACTTCCCAGTCAACCCACTTTATCTAGGAAGGCTTCCTGCATGAGTCAGAGTTGATTTGAGAATCATCCAGAATTAACAAAAGAAGGAGGGAGGCTCTTTTTCAGGCTCCTGGGAAAATGAGAGCAGGATAAGCAGTGATTTTAAAACTCTTCGGAGTCTCTGATTTAGGCATGACTCTCCCCTTTCATGCACATTAAATACCTTATGACATTAAAAAACGTACTGTTGGGTGGAATAAGAGTGAATTTTGCTTTGACAGGTGTTTGAGATGCCATAAGAGCCCTTAAAAGAACTGAAAATGAAGACACTGAAAGCTAGTGGTGGAGAGAAAGCGACAAAGGAAAGAGTCTCTATTAACTAACCTACAGTAGTCCTCCTTATCCACAGAGGATTGGTCCAAGACCCCCAGTGGATGCCTGAAAGCACACATAGTCCCCAACTCTACATGTACTATGTTCTTTCATATACATACATACCTAAGATAAAGTTTAATTTATAAATTAGCCATGGTTAGAGATTAATGACAATAACAATAGCCCAATTATAACAACGTACTGTAACAAAAGTTATGTGAATGTGGTTCCTCTCTCAAAATACCTTATCGTACTGTACTCACCCTTCCTGCGATGATGTGAGATGAGATACTGCCTACACGATGAGATGAAGAGAAGTGACTGACAGAGGCATTGTGAGATAGCTTTAGGCTATTGACCTTCTGGCCATAAATCAGGACGATCTGCTTCCTGACTGCCTTTTGGCACTGGCAACTGAAACCCTGAAAGTGAAATCGTGCAGAAGAGAGGACTGTCACATAGCCCAAATGAGATAATAGCTAATGTTCATCTAACGTTTACTGTGAACCAGGCACCCTTCTAAGGGCTTTACCTGTATCAACCCATTTAATTCTCATAACAATGCTGTGAGGTCATCCCCATTTTATAAATGAAGAAAGCAAGGTACTGAGAGATTGCTTAACTAAATTGGCTGAGGTTGCACAACTGGAATTTGAAGCCAGGCATTTCGACTCTAGAATCCAAACTTTTTTTTTTTTTTTAACCCCTTCCCAACTCCCATAGAATCCATACTCTTCACCAAGGTGTTTGACCATATCTTTTTCTTAGAAAAAGAGGAAAATATAGCATAAATTCTGGAACTTCTTTATGATTCCTCATACTGAAAACTATGGGGGCCTTTTAATATGATAGAGACGGTTACCTCCTCTACTTCATCCCTACTGCTTATTCCTTTGGCTTTCTAAGCATATTATTCTCTTAGTGTGATTCTAGGGTGTAGCTGACCTCAGCTCTATATTTATTTATTTATCTATTCATTCATTCATTCATTCATTCATTCATTGTTTCCACACCGGGCAGGAGCCCAATAGGGGGCTTGAACTCACCACCCTGAACTCAACACCTGAGCTGAGATCAGGACTCGGACACTTGAGGGACTGAGCCACCCAGGCACCCCCTCAGCTCCATTTTCTTTTAAAAACCTAACAAATATTTGCTTTCCAAAAAAAATTCCACATATTTGAAAAAGATCCGCTGAGGCTTTTAAGTTAAGGATTCAAGATAAACAATCAGATATTCGGCTTTGAAGATTATTGAAATACCTTACAGCTACTATTGGCTTTGGCGTGCTAATGTTCATTAAACTGCAGCACTTTGAGGAGTATTCAGGAACGGCTGATAAACTAATTACCAGAGGTCACAAGAGCTGCCATAATTGGCAGCCGTCTTTTCAAACTCCTTACACTCCAGGGTGTGAAATACAGTAGGAAAACGAGGCAACTTCCAAATCAGGGATGATGGAGAATGGTTTTGGAAAGTAACTTTTCTGCCGGGCCCCAGAGTTCCTACATGTTTAAACTACAAAGTACAGACGCGATAAAGACATCTAAGTTTTTCTACACATGGTCACACCTACCCAGGCTAACTGGAAAACAGATCTTAACTGGAGCCAGAGTTGCTGTTCCTCAAATAATGGCGCAAGGGTTTCTCGAAAAGCCACAGCGAACCAACTCTAACCCTGGTCCACAACTGCTTTTTAAAGCCTCCCCCAGAAATGCTCTCCTTCAGCCTCGGCGCTTCCCGGAGAAGCCCTCGGCAGGTTTCCCCAGTCTCCGCCCTGGACGTCAGCCTCGGCGCCCCGAGGCCAGCTCAGAGGGAGGGGAGGCAGAGCGGAGGGAGAGAAGAGAGAGAGCGAGGGAAATGGTCAAGTCCTCCTTAACTCTGGGCCCCCTCGCGGGCCTCACCCCTCCTCCCGGGGGCTGAGATTGGAGAGGAAGTGGGAAGGCTCCAATCTGTTCCTCACACCAGCGCCCTCATGCCCCCACCCTTCTCGTCAGCTCGGGGCTTCGGCGCGCCTCATCCCCGCCCCTCACCCCGGGAGAGGAGCGGGCGGCGCGGTAGGGCCCGCGGAGAGAGGCCGGGGGAAGCGGACGGCCTCCGTTCGGCAGCAGGGGCCCGTAGCCGCCCGCCCTCGGGCGAGCCAGGCCCGAGGGCAGCCCCGGAGACCGCGGCGGCCGGATGCGCGGGCGCGTCACTTCCGGGCGGTGCAGCGGCGGCCGCTTGGAAGATGGCTGCGCCCTGTGGCTCGGAGCTGCCCGCCAACTCGCCGCTAAAAATCCCGAAGATGGAGGTGCTCTCCCCGGCTTCTCCTGGTGGCCTGAGCGACGGAAATCCATCGCTGTCCGACCCTTCCACGCCTCGGGGTGCCTCCCCGCTCGGGCCGGGCAGTGCGACGGGCTCGGGGGCAGCGGCGTCTGGGGGTCTCGGGCTGGGGCTGGGGGGCCGCAGCGCCGCCTCGTCCTCGGTCTCCTTCTCCCCTGGTGGCGGCGGTGGCGGGGCTGCGGCAGCCGCCGCCGCCGCCTGCCGGGGCATGTCGTGGACGCCGGCCGAGACGAACGCGCTCATCGCAGTATGGGGCAACGAGCGGCTGGTGGAGGCGCGGGTACCAGCAGCTGGAGGGAGCCGGCACGGTGTTCGGCAGCAAGGCCCCTGGGCCAGCCATGTACGAGCGCGTGTCCCGGGCCCTGGCCGAGCTGGGCTACGAGCGGACCCCTTCCCAGTGCCGGGAGCGCATCAAGGTAACCGGCCGCCCGGCCTGGGGCAGCGAACCAGAGGCAGAGAGAAGGCGGGGAAGCGGGCCTCGGGGGCGGGGGCCGGTCTGAGCTCAGGGCTCCCCTCCGGGGCCCGGTGGGCGATTCGCATCTCCTCCGCCTTTTTCTTCTTTCCCTGGGAAGGGGGCTTTTTTCCAGATGGCCGCCAGCCCGTAGGTTTCCTGAGTTTGAAGTTGGGCGTGCCTGCCGCCGCCCCTCTTTCTTGCCAATTGATGTTCCTACGCTCTGAAGTTGGTAGTTTCTCATTGTGCGCTGTGCGGCAGTTCCCGTGTCGCTGGCGCCTCTCGCCCCCACCGCCGGGGCCCCTCGCTTTGTTCCAGGCTGAGGGGCTCCCAGGCCGAGGCTTACCAGCCGGGGCGGAATTGAGGAAGGATAGAAGAGGGGGGCCGGTGAGCCCTCAGTTTAGGAATTTTCAAATGAGTGGCAGTGCAGAGCCACGCA
Organism: Panthera pardus; assembly: GCF_024362965.1. Taxonomy (NCBI): domain Eukaryota; kingdom Metazoa; phylum Chordata; class Mammalia; order Carnivora; family Felidae; genus Panthera; species Panthera pardus. The sequence goes on from NW_026526677.1 coordinate 93,357,789, forward strand.
AAAAGCGCCTTTGGACGACTGGCCTTTGTGTCAGTCGCCTTGCTTTTCTAACTTGAGCTTCGAAGGATAAGACTTGAGATGCTTTGGAGAATTGAAGAGGCTCGGTTGTAGTCAGATAGTGTATTGTTATCGCGGAGTTAGGGGCACAATTAAAGTTAGCCTGGCTGAGAGTTGGTCTGGAATTTGTAGAGTGTCGATGTCTCCAGAGTTAGGTTGGCTTGAGGCCCTTCTATGTTTCTGACTAAGCTCCTTCACGAAAGCCAGTTTTTCCCTGCTTTAGTTATTGTGCCGGATGTGGTGAAAAGTAAAGCTCTCAGTGTGCATCTGGCTATCTGTGGATCTGAGTGTTCAGGTACAGAGGCTTAATTTGGGCTAGAAATTTTTACCACCAGCCAGGTTATCTTTCCGTTGTTTGTTTTGACCTTTAGGCTTTCAGATTTGTATTATTGGCAGAGAGGGAGTTGTCTTTTAGGTAAGCTAGTTCCCTTGTCATAGTATCTGCTAAAAGATTCTGGTAGGAATCTTTCTCCCAGTTTTCAATGAACTACTTCTTGTTAATAGTCATAGTATCTGTGTACTTCTCTTCTGGCAGGGATGGCACTTTCCCCCCCAGCTCCTTGGGTAAAAACCCAGTGAGAACAATCACAATCACGCTAACGGAGGAGATTGTTCCAAAGTTGGAGAGATCTTGGCTCAAGTAGTGTTCATCCCGGGACATTGTCGCTTAGAAAATTTGGTCCAGAAACTAAGATATTTCAAACTTATTGACTGTCGTTCAGGGAATTTGGCACCCACTTCTCAATTACAGAATTGAATTGGTTTACTTGATAATGTTTACATTTAGGTCTTCTTACGACCCTCTCTTTTTATACCCCCTTAACAAGGGTGTCATTAAAGTAGTAGTTTATAGACAGGATTAAAGTAGTAGCTAATAGGAGCCACTGTGTTCTGAATCTCATTGATTGTTCTATTAAAGAATAAAGTTATAAATTCAATTTCAAGGTCATTAAGGTTAAATTTCTGGGAGTTTTTGCACCGTGCTGGTTAGCATCCACCCATGAACTTTTCATGAGTTTAGAAGTGTACTTAGGCATTTGTAACTGTTTTGGCTTGATTGATTTTGTCCATAGAAATTTCCCAATCAAAAGGGTAAAGTGTTGTGCAATCAAAACCTCAATGAATATAAATCTCTCCATAAAACTGTTTCTCAAACAACCAGAAAATAGCTAGTTGCGTCTTTGTCCACTTATGAGAAGCATAACCTAAAGCAAGGAAAGGAGATTGAGCTTCTCTGAAGAATTGTTTTTAATTTTTTAAATGTTTATTTATTTTGAGAGAGAGAGAGCGAGCATGAGCAGGGGAGGAGCAGAGAGAGAATCCCAAGCAGGCTCCATGCTGTCACGCAGAGTTGGAAGCGGGGCTCAAACTCACAAACCATGATATCATGACCTGAGCCGAAATCAAGAGTCAGATGCTTAACCGACTGAGCCACCCAGCTGCCCCCCTGAAGAATTTTTAAAAGAGGATCTGTTCACCTGATGTCAAACAGATAAGACCAAATTGACCTCAAGCTCTTAGAATATTTTGAGAACATGTTGACAGTGAATCCACTGTCCACTCTGATCAACAGTTGTAGGTGACAGGAGGGCAGATAACTGTATGTATTTTTTTTTCTCTACTTGTTAAGTGATTTCAACCAAGGAACCAGATTTCTTCATTAACAATGTTGGTCTTTCCTGCCAGAATATAAGCTCTGTAAGGACAAGTTCTGGTTTCTCTTATTCACTGCCATATTTCCGTGCCTAGCACATAGTAGACACTGGACACATATTTATTAAATTTATCAAATACAGTCTAGAAGGAGAACTTTGGAAAGTATAGAGATCTAGATCAGTGTTACTCAGACTTTAATTCAAAGACATAGACTGAAACCCAGTTTGAAAAATTTTTCATTGAATACTAAGCTCTGTCCCTCTAGAAGACTTAGTATAAATGTAATCTTAAGCAAAGAAGCAAATGTCGTCACTGACACCGTAGCCTTACACAGTTATGAGGTGGATGTCTCCAAGTAATCCAGACAGAGTATGTTTATGAAAATAAAAACACAACTTTAAAAAATTCTCAGAGAGTCTCAGATACCTGAAAGCAAATCTTTAGATCCCAGTTTCAGAAATGCTTATTCAGAATGAGTAATTCGGAAATCTCTTCTTCTTGTTTTTTAAGTTTATTTATTTATTTTTGAGAGAAAAAGGGGGAGAGAAAGAATCCCAAGCAGGCTCCATGCTGTCAGCCCGGAGCCCGACTCAGTGCTCCATATCACGAACTCTGAGATCATGACCTGAGCCAAGATCAAGAGTCGGACGTTTCACCGACTGAGCCACCCAGGCGCAACCGGAAAGCTCTTCTTTTACTTTATTGTCTTGATGAGAACTGCAAAAAGAAATTCAACAATCTTTGTGCTTTGAATTTCACACAATAGAAAAAGTACAGTAAAATATGGACCATGAGGAACTTTTTGTACGGACTAATGTGCTCACTTAAATGTGAATTCATGTCAGAGGGTCACAGGGAAGGAATATCCTGTGTGTCCATTAAATTTCTGGCTCAATGCATTTGAAATATGCATTAAAATGCAATTATGAAAACTCAGTAAACAATTTCTTCCAAGTTTGAAAGGAGGGAAGAGGTATATAGGAACTTCGGTTTTTCCAGGAAACTTTCCTTTAATCATAGTTTCAGTACGTTGAGGTAGCAGCCTTCATCTCATCACAAGAAGGCATCAGAAAGCTGAGTCCCATCCCAGCCTCTTCCCTGGCTACCTTCCTGAATAACCTGAAAAACATATCACTTCCCTTTTTTGGACTGTTTTAGACTTCTTATCTATTGAAATTGTAAATTTTGAAATTAATAGTTCTTGGATTTTGCTACCAAAGTACTATTTTTGCATGCTATCTAAGTGAATGTGTATATTTCTAAGTGCACAGGGTTTTAGCTTAAAGTCAGATATAAACATTTGTTTATTGCTGCAAAGAGTTTCATTTTGAAGTCCGACATGTCCATTTATTGGTATTCGTTCAGTCATTTGGAAATGGATGTGTTTGATACTGCCTTACTGCACAGATTACTGTTTGGTTCTGAAGTTTTGTTGCTTTTTTTGTTCGTTTGCCAGAAGAAAATCCGTCCACTAACAATTCCAGCCTAATTTTGGAGCCAGATAAACAAATGGGTGGTTTTCTATCTGGTGATTGCATGATTTTCCTCTTATTCTATAGGCCTTTTCATCATGTCTCCATTCACCATATAACTTGAGTGCTTACTATGTGCAGGGCTGTATGCTAGATGTTAGGATAAATAAAGAGCTTACAGTGCAGTTGAAGTATGTATAGACACATCAAAGAGTTAAAAGCTGGACAACACAAGGGATGGTATGTGATGGCAGTATTTGATTAAGTGTCATATGACTAAAGCAGACAATAAGTGTGATGACTTCAAAGGAGGGAGAGATCTCATCACAGTCCATACTGTAGTAGTTGAAAGATCTATCTAGACTTGGCATTCATGAAAGCATTCACTTCTGAGCCAGATGCTGTATTCACACTTCAGTCAGTTAATCTGATGCACTGCAAAACTCATTCTCAAGTCCCATATTTTTGGGTGTTCTCCAAAAATTTGCCTCTTGAGAGTTGGCTTTATGTCTTTGAAACAGATGTGTACTTCTAGCTCTGCCTCGAGATGAAATGCAAGGTGATTGTATGACCTAAAAAGCTTGTGTTTGCTGGATCAGTACTGGTTGCTCATCAGACAAATTTCAAAGTGGTAGGGAGTCTTCTGCCTAGCAACCAAAATGATCAGTGTTTTAGGGGTATTGCTTAGATTTATTCATTAGTAATTGTTATAATCTTTAGAACAAAATTCATGCTTTAGCAGACAAATTACATATTGACCTTTCGTTTTAGCCCTCAAGCCTTGTCATTTGTTTGTGAGAACCAGTGAGGTAAAGATGGCTTGAAGCCAGCAGATAACCTGTGTCCCTGTGTAGCATTTTACTAGACTCCACCCACCTCTGAGGATTTCTCTCTGGTGTTTGCAGACAAGACGTTCCCTCTGTATGGTCATTGAAAGATTTCCGAGAAATATGGTATACCACTCAAATCGTTTGCAAGAAAGATTGGGTCAGATTTGTTTGCTTCCATTTTTTACATATTCTGTTTCTGTTGTTCCCATGCCACTGTCATCCAGAGGCTTGTGTGTTCCAGAACGCTTGCCTGCTTGTGAGTCTGATAGAGGCTTGATGTGTATCTTAAAGGAATAGACCATCTTGGACTACCGACCATACACTTACAGTCTTTCAGTTTAGGAGGTGAGGGTCTAACAAGCACATGTTAAAACTTTGGATGAATAGTCTTCTGAGTTTATTTCTTGGCATTTGGGGAAATCTAGTGAAGAGTGGAATGAAGTTATTATGGATCCTTCAATAAGATGATACGTAAAAAGAAAAAAGAATTTAGAAAGCACATAGTACAAACAGTGCTGTGTAATAAAACTTTCTGTGACGATGGACATGTTCTATATCTAACACAGTTCATTGTGATAGCTACCAGTCACTTGTGGCTGTTGAGACCTTGGAATGTGGCTAGTGTGCCCGAGGAACTGAATTTTAAATTGTGTTTCATTTTAATTAATTTAATTTTAAATTATAAATGCCACATGTGGCTAGTGGCTACCATATTGAACAGTGCAGGTAAAAAGTTGTTATTTGGAGTATTAAAGAAGTCTATTTTACGAAACAGTTTTCTTAGCTACATACTCAAACCTTTAGGGGAAGCTCAAGGTTCCTTTTTTTTTGCCCTCCCTGTGTCTTTACCCCAGAGTAGGAGGAACCTTGATACAAGTAAAGAAAAATGGTCCACCCTACTAGGGAGGAAGAGCTTTTAGTGCACAGAATAAAGTCTTATAATCTCAGTTAGCTAGGGCAAACAGTGTCATATTCTTGATTTTCTAGGACAATGCTGTCTGATAGAACTTTATGTGATATATGTGTCCTGTTGTCTGCACTGTCCATCAGCCACTGAGCAATAGCCACTAGCCACAGGTGGTTATTGAACACTTGAACTGTGGCTAGTGTGACGGTGTGAAACTGAATTTTTAATTTTCTTTAAGTTTAATTTAAATGGTCATATATATGTAGCCAGTGGCTACTGTATTGGCCAGAACAGCTTTGGAATAATGATATTCAAACTTTGTTTTTGTGCTCCCAAAAGACTTTTTGTACTCTCTTGAACATTTTAAAATGGACATTAAAGTTTTTTTGTTATAGGTGAAAGTTTACAGGATGTTAATAGGATATAGGAAATATTAAATCTAGTATGAGATGAATAAAATGAGCATTGACTGTAAAATGTACTCAGTAATGTACTATGAATCTGAAAAATCCACGCAACATTCGTATCTGTAGATTTTATCAAATGTATCTTGAGAATGTTGATGATCAGACAATATTCCACTTAACATTTAAAGAAAACCAATATCCCTAACCTATATTGCTTTGGTTATTTTAAATTCAGGGGCCAAGCTTTACATGTAAGAAATACATGCCAGCTGGAAATGCCAGGAATCCCTAAGGTTTTATGATGCCTTGATTAATCATGAAAGAGTAGGAATACCCCAGTGGGAGGCCACTGCTTTAGAACTCTGAGCATCTTTCTGATATCTTTCTTGGCAGCCGTAGCGGGACTGGACCCTTGAATTCCACTGTCCTTAGGAAGCAGGAGAAAGATGTGGAGCTTAACTCTTGGCTAAAGTGCAAGAATCTGTGGGAGGATTTGGAGATCTTACCCATTCCCTTTCATCAGACCCAGCTGACAGATTTCATCACAGGGTTTCTCCAAATACTAAAGTCTGAAATAGGGACTTACTTTTTTATTATTATTATTATTCACCACAAATATTTGAGTGCCTTGTGCAGTAGGTCCTAGAGATGCTGCAGTGTACCATTTACCGTCAGAGTGTCCACCTTCCAGTGAAAGATTCGGACTACAAAAGCGCCAGTTACAGGGTTGTGAGCAAGGTCTGTGTGACACGTTGACATTAAGCTCATGGTGCTTCAGGCATACACAGGAAAGGCACGTCATCATAGGCTTTCAGGAGGTGGATCCTGAAGGTAGAGTGCACTGAACTGAGTAGAAGAGGTTAGTTAGAGATGAGCACTTGGGGTAAAAGACCAGAGGCAGCATAACCGAGAACAGTGTAAACTGCCAGTATAGTAAAATATATTTTGTTCAAGAATCTTAAACTGGAAACATCCAAATACCGCATTTGTTCCAGAAAATTTATAAGTGACTATTTTTTCCCCCTTCCCTTCCCCCATGGTCTTCTAAGTTTCTCAAGATCCACATATGAGTGAAAACATATGATATCTGTCTTCCTCTGACTGACTTATTTCACTCAAAGAAGATTTATAAGTGGTAAGCTGTTTAAAAAGTCATCCCTTCTGGGGCACCTGGGTGGCTCAGTTGGTTAAGCGTCCCACTCTTGACCTCAGCTCAGGTCTTGATCTCAGCGTCTTGAGTTCAAGCCTCGTGTTGGGCTCCATACTGGTCATGAAGCCTACTTAAAAAAAAAAATAAATTAATTAAATTAATTAAATAAAAAAGTCATGCCTTTCAACTGAATAACAGTTTGCTATAGTGCATGGCATTTGGTGAAGGTATGACTTAGAATCTACAAATGACTCGTTAGTGGTGTCTTAAAGAACCAAGAAAGGGTGGAGCAGATAGTTTTGGAATAACAGTATGGTGGGCATACCAATTCTAGACAATTTATATGTTTTGATAGATGACCTTTTTATAGTGTTAGATTGTAGTTGTGCAGGTATCTATTACATATCTCATTCTTATATACTGGAATAAAAAACCAAAGCAATGCATCTTTTGAACATATAGTAAGAAGAAATATATTTTACCCTGTGGCCTAATAGTCACGTAATATATATGTTTAACTGAAACATTTCCACAAAATAATAATGATTGTAGCCAACACTTCTGTAACATTTGCTATGTGCCATGCACTGTTCTAGGTGCTTTGCAAATATTCACTTATTTAATCCACAAAATGACGTGCTACTTAACTATGTGCAGTGCCCTCTGGTATGTTCTATTATATTCGAGCACAGCTAATCTGGCTCTAGAACCACCAGGTCATATGTCCTCTCGAGTATCATAAGTATACAGCACACGAACACACCCAACACATTGCCTGTACCTGGTAGGCTCTTTCTCTAGTCTCCTCCCTACAGGTACGTAGTCCTCCTCCACCACCACCACCACCACACCTCCTCTACCCCAGTACTTGGCAGCATTGCCTCCCCTTTTCACCACCCCCCCTCCTGGTACCTCTCATCCTTCCCTGCCCCAGCCACACACTCATTTGTCTCCAGAAGTTCCCTCACCTAAAACTGGTGCAAAGAAAACCTGGGCGGATGGGGGTGCCCGCTCCCACTGGTATTGGGCAGCTGGCTTACTCCTGGGGGACTGGCAGCTCAGGGTCACGTTGGTCCCCACACGGGCCACACCCAGGAGACGGCAGGACGGAGGAGCTGGAGGAACTAAAGCAGGGAGACAGGTTAAAAATTCAATCCCCAGGAACCAACAGACCCCCACCTCCACCACCTCCTACACTCCCCGCCTCCCTCTTCTGTCACTCCATCTGCCCTCCTCCAACCTTTACAGGCAGCCTTTTGGGAGAGACCTGCCTGACCTCCCTGGGGGCTGGGGCGGTATTGCAAAGTGTGTGCTTCACACTTACCCAGCACACTGAGTTCTAAAGTTTTGCTGCTGTGGCTCCTATTTATGCCTCGATGGTCTTGCACATTCACAGAGCAGCGGGAGGACCCAGAGTCTTTCTCCTGGAGGCCCTGCAGCCGCAGCGACACATTGTGGGAGGGCATGGAGTAGACCAGGGATACCTCAGGTTTGCTTGTCGTGGTCCTGCTGATGTACGCCAACACCTGGTGTGGGGCACGACGCCTCCCGGTTATCACATGTATGCACTGTGCCCGCGGGCTCAGCCAATCCCCTCCCCCACACTGGCAGTCTTCAAGTGCTCCTCCCCTGCACCCATCCCCTCCAACCTGTACCAGCTCCCCATTCACCCTGTTCTCCCTAGCCACCCTCACTGGCCCTGGGTCCTCTTTACCATGACGCTTCTTGATCCCCTGTGCCTTGTCTCTTTATCTCCCACTTGGGGTGTTTAGAAAGGTGGTCACAACCTACTAAAATTGATTTCCCAACTCATCCCACTTGTGGGCTATAACCTGCAGTTAGATAAAAGAAAATTAGAAGATACTGAGGTGACATTGGCTTTTTTTTTTTTTTCCAATCATTGTGCTCTTTTAGATTTAAGGCATCAAAACTTCAGAAGCATTAATTTGGAACAGGTCATGTCCCCAATAGTCTGGTGAAATGTTTTATGTGATGTAGTTCTAGCTAGCTGGAGCCTGAGGTTAGAGGGAAGAGGGTGAAAGGAGGTGGGAAGTGATCAGAAATGAGACTGGAGACATACATAAGAGGTGAGATGAGGTACTAGGGGGTTTAGACTTGACCCTAGACTTAGTCATCAAAGAGCTGTAAGCTGGGAAGTGGACATAGTCTTAGGTCCTAGGACTGGCTGTAATGTGGAAAATGAATTGGCAAGGGTAAGATGGGAAGGACAAAGATCACTCAGAGGCTTCTTGCAGTAAGCTAGACAAGAGGTACAATAAAACAGTGGCCATGAAAACAGAAGACAATAGATTTCAGATATACTAAAATCAGCAGGGCTGTTTAGGAATCTGAAAATTTTATGGGGTTTGTTAAATCTTCTACCAGCTTACACAGGATTCTTTGTTGTAGTCCTCAAAGATCATCACAGTGCTTCATTGCCTGAATTTTTAGAGTTGGTTCTAGAACCTAGTGAAATCCAACTAAAATACCATTTTGGCACAGCTCTGTTACCTCTAAGATGTACTCTAGACTCTTGGATTCTAATCTCCCTAAACTTCAGAAGTGATGATCCTGCCTTCTTTTTTCCCCTCTTTTTTTCTAACATTACCAGAGGGCAAGAACTAAAATTCACATCTCCAGTTTCAGATATTGATTGTCATACAGGCACTCGGAAGTTGCTCATACTGCTAGGCTGAGGTAGAAGAGCAGTTTTCCCCCCTCTTGGAAGGTTGTATCTATGTAATGTTTAAAAAAGGCTTAAAAATGGCAGAAAGAATGTCTTGAGTTTCAAAAACAGACCAGGACCACAAAGAGCTTTAACTTTTAAACAGTTGATTGTTGGGACTGCTTTGATTATTGGGTACTCTTTAATCCTGGTTTGGGGCTGGGGAGCGGTTCATGCAGTGTGTTCTTCTCTGCCTGCTGTTGACCATTGCAGAAACAGCATTCAGTATTCAGGATGAATGCTTAACAAATCTGGGCCTAGTATGCATATGTTGCAAATATCTGGAGTTTGTAAACTATGCGGAGTCTTCCCCCTACTGTTCCAAATCATTGGAAAATGTCTGCGAATGGAAAAAGGCATGTATTTAAATCTGTTTTAATTCTTACCTGTTGTAGTTGAGAGAGTCCTTGAGAGCCAATGGAAATGCTTACTTTTTTTTTCTTGGCACTAATCAAGTGAGTGTTCTCTTGTCACTTAGTGGGAAGTGTTGTTATTCCTTAGTATAAAATACAAACCTGTGTTTATTCTCAGACATTTTAGGAATAACAGCCATCAGTTTATTTTTATATATGTGCTCTTGGCTGTATTCATAAATTACATATTTTGAGCTACCAAATAATATTTCAGTCAATATAAATTGATACAATAGAATGGAAGTTATTTACTTAGATACGTCTTCTAGTTGCCTTTTCTCAGCCTATGTAAGACTATTTTGTTGTAATAGCCTGAATTTTTGAAACTCACAGTATTATTGTCGCTCTACTATCTACCTTCAGATTTCATTTATTCAAATAAGTCAATTATGTTTGTAATTGGTATTAATAAAACCAGAATAAAGTTCGTATCTATCAAAAACTGCTTTTATTATTATTATTATTTTAAATTTGCAGATACTTTCTCTAAATGGGAAGAGCTGGTTTATGATTTAGAAAGAAGAGTGTGATAGGTCAAAAAGTACCTCAACCTTACGTTTAATCTCTCAACTGCCATATAAAATCTTAAGGAATTTTCTTTCATTCATTCATTCATTCATTCGTTTAGCAAAAACCCACTGAGCTGCTTCTGCATGCTGGCCATTGATGTAGGTACTGGAAATACATCAGTGAACAAAATTGAAATAAACTCCTGCCTTCAAAGAGCTTACATTCTGGTAGAAACCAATATGATATTTAAAATATGCAATTCAAAACAATTAGCACAATAGAAAGAAATTGCCTCAAATACGATATTACTAGATATCAGCCTTGTTGACCTTAGAACATTAGAGCTCTTATTCATTATATGTTACTTTTGCCTTTACCAAATGTTACCATTTGCCTTTACTTTCTTAAGAATGATTTACATGACTTTATATCTTTTTATTGTGGTATGTCCAGTTGTCACTGGGGTTTGCCCCATCAAGCAGCAAAGTGCAACATTGTTAATAGTCATTCAGTCATTAGATTATGAGCACCCCTATTCAGTCTTCTGTATAACCAGGTAATGTCCCTTCTCTTTTGCAAATTAGAAGACATGGTTAATAGTTGGATTTTGAGGGATCAGATTGTACCTGTTTTAGAACAGTATAAAATATTTTTTCCTTTATATAAGTAATGTAAACCACATTATAAAATTAAGAGGAAAAATCAAGGGAGAAATTTTAACTTTATAGCAGAACTAACATATCTATGAAACCCTAATTTTCAAGAAGTGGTGGTCAATCCGATTTTACTTCCAGTAAATTTCCATGCACCAAAAAAGGAATGAGAGGTCTACATGTTTTTTGTTCCATTGAACTCCAGGAAAATATATGAGCCATTCATACTTCACTGTTTGTCTACCTACAGCTTCTTGTAAGCAGGCTGCCCAGTGAGTGAGGCATGTTCCTATGGTTAGTTAAGATTCCTTGTTTCCCCTTTGGTTTATATGTCAGTGTTAGTCACCATATTCTTGCCAGGACTACAAACCTTTGAAAATGGTTAGATAATTAGCTTTTATAAAGAAAGAGGAAATAAGAGCAAATGGTTGAAGAAGTTATGCTAGTATAGCCAGGTGTTTCTGAAACTTGAATAATCTAAAGCATGTTTATACAACAATGTTACTTGATGTGTAACAAACCTAAATCTAGGTGTAAACTTGTTATTTGTAGATCTCGTGTGTTATCAAACAAAAATAACTGTAAAATACTTTTATGTACTAATAAAACTAAAATTCAGAAAATCAAGCTAGCATTCCTTTAACACTAGATGATGTGGTGTAACTGAAACTTGTTTTCCAAACGAGATTCTGATACTGACTGCTACAGTTTGTTATTCCTACCATGTGCTTTGTGATAAAACTTTGGGGTTACCTTTCCCTACTTGAACTAACCTTTATTTATAAGTGGTCTCCATGTGGTGTGACTATTATTTTTGTAACAATCAAAATGACTAACATTTATTGAGTATAAGCTCTTAGGCACTGTTTTAAGTGCTCTGTTTGTATTTTTTCATTGAACACTCACAGCAAATCTGTGATGGAGGTACTGTTATTAACCCCACCTAACAGATGGAGAAATTGAGGCACAATGAGATTAATTTGTATAATGTCACAAAGCCAGCAGGTGGTATATTGCCCCTTTATGAACCGTCAACCCACCTTTGAAAAATGTTGACAATTGAAGTAAGATTTTGGCAACAGTGTGATTATAAACGGTCCAATGCAATAGCCAAAACAGAGCAGTACAGATGGATGTTATGCTCATACATGTTACTTCTCACAGTAGGAAAACACAGGTTTTAAAAATTCTTGCAGATAATTCATGGTGTCCTAAGGTTATAAACACGTGAAAAACGTTTGATTTGGAACTCCCAAGGAAGAGTTGACAACAGGCATCAAAACATTTAGAATAGGCTTTTATTGTCAAAGACTCAGTTCACTCAAATCTTTATATAAATGATGGCATTTATTGAACTACCGACTCCTCTTGAAGTAAGTTTGAATTACAGAAGGAATTTGCAAAGTAGAAGTACTTTTTTCTGCAGTAAAAGGTTAAGGATGTGGCTTACCAAAAGGAGGCCATAGAGCGTCCATTACCTATGCCTAAGTGTTCTTAGAGATGACAAAGAGGAGATGGGTTGTTTAGAATATATAATGTAAACGTACGAAAAAAGCATATGCATATGAAGAAAGCTAAAAATAGAAAATGAGAGATCAGAGGGTGCAGTGAGTAACCCAGGTAAATATAGTTACATCCGCTAAATATTAAAATGAGCTGTGAACTTCCTGGCAACTATGGCAAAAAGGTAAACAAAGTGACTTTCTAGACTTTTCAATGTCTACTGAAGAGAGGAACACCAGGTCCTAGTTTTGAAACCTAAATTTACATTAAAGAAGTTCTGTTAGTGACTTTGGATAATAAGCTCTTACCTTTCCCTTAGCTCTCTCTTCAGTTAAATAGAAATGCATCACATATCTTCCACGTACATGTGATATAGTCCCCAGACCCCTCCTCCAGGAATGAGACACCCAGCCCCTTCCCCAGCTGCCTGGAGCAACGATTGGTGACAGCTTCCAGTTGAATTCCTTCGCCCAAGGGAGCTGTCTCCCCCAAGGTAAGGCTCCCTCTCCAGGGAAGCCTGAATCCAGTGACTGGTCCGTGCTGAAATCCAAAGGAACAGTTTCCTTGCCCCAGTTCAGGACAAATCTGAAGGTTCATCCAGTTTCCACACCTCACTTTGGGTTAGCTGAGGCCTTTGCTGCAACTGTGTCTTCAACCAACGTCTTCGTCCGCCCAACCCTGTTCCGGTCAGTTTCACAGGTATTCGTTCCCAAGAGCCCTCCCCAGTAAGCCTGCTGCACAGACTCCTCAGTCTGTTTCCTGGGACTCTCTCTTTTAGCATTAAAGTAAAAATTAGGAATAATAAATATAAACTGCTTAAGTCTCAACACACAGTAAGTAGGCACTGAGAAAATGGTAGTTATGGTTTTTGCCTTCATTGCACAGGACATTGAGCCACATATGGAAAATGTTTCATTTTTGTAGACAGTACATTTTTCATATGGCTATTGCTTTTAGCAGTCCTCATAAAGGTAAGAGTAAAATATAAAAATGTTACCAAATGAGCTGTAAAAAGTATTATGATTGCCTGAATTTCTAACAACTTTCTAAATATGTTCAGGTTGCCTACAGACAGATGTATACACTTAAAACATGCTTATTTTCAGGTTTTTCATAGAGTATTTGTCAGCATATGAATATTTGTTCTTTTCATGCATTTATGATCTGTAGTTTACAGCATGTAAAATGCAAAAACAAAAAAACAAAAAAAAACCCCAAAACAAAACCACTTTTTGAAGTAGAGTTGACCCTGAACAACATAGGTGTTAGGGACACTGATGCCCTGTTCAGTCAAAAATCTGGATATAACTTCTGACTCCCCAGAAACTTAACTACTAATAGCCTGCTGTTGATTAGAAGACTTACTGATAACATGAGCAGTGGATTAACGTATTTTGTATGTTACATCTATTCTATACTGTATTCTTACAACAGAATACTCCAGAGGAAAGAAATTGTTATTAAGATGATCATAAGGAGGAGAAAATACATTTGCAGTAATATATTTATTGAAAAAAAAACCTTGTAGTTCAAATCCATGCTGTTCAAGGGTCAACTTTAAGTCAACATTTACCTTTTTAAAAAACACCTGACTGAGTCTTGACCCAGATTCAGGCGAGACTAATATTTGTACCCAGATACCTTGATGGAGGATTTCTAATAACCTTACTTTTTAGATGATTTTATCTAGATGTCACAGCCAAATACGTAAAAATTACTAATGGAAGGAATTTGTATTATAGATTATTTTTTCATTATAGATGGTAGTTTTTAGTAAAAAAAAAAAAAAAAAGACTACAAAACTTTCATGAAAGGAATAAAGTGACCTGTTTTGGAGGGGGTGGGGTAACTGCTCTGCACCATTTCCCTTTTAAACACAGGTCTTACCACCAGTAGAAAGTACCTTTGTGTTTGGGAAGCAATGTGATGTAATGGTAAAGCTGTGTGAGATGTTATTGTAATGTGTATGCATGCATGTGTAGTTCTTAAATTTTAGACATAGTTGATTATGGACCAGTTAGTGTGCAATTCAGGGTGTTTGTGTGGGAGGCCTTTAAAGGTGAATGATTCTCCCCTGCTGTCCTAGAAATACTGTAGATAATACTCAAATATGGTTTTTTTCCCTCACATATTAGTAAAAGTTAACATTTTAAATAAATATCATCTGAATACCACTTTGAGATGGTGCCCGGGGTGTGAAGTAAACAAAATCTAACAGAAACGCTAATATAGCAACTTCAGAGGTGATGTAGGAGGTCAGATGAAAACAACCTATCTAATCCAGGATAATTCTTTACCAGACAACTGGTTCCCACCCAACCCCTGCCCCACTAGATGGGAAGGAGGTTGTAGGCAAATAGAGGTATCTGACTGTCTTTGATGACTGTAATGTATCTGTTGCTGCTTATGTCTGAAATAGTTAAGTAGTTCACTAAAGCCCTAATGTTTTTACCCGTCTTCATGCCTGGAAGGATTCTTGTATCCCAAAGAAGTCCTTAAACAGGACTATGCTTACTAGGTATGGCTTTTATGATATTACTGCCAATAGGAGATATGATTTACCTACAGCATAGGGTTAAAAACTTTATGATCATATGAATATAGTTCCTTGAGCAATGGAAGGTGTTTGTTTTTGACAATTAGTATTGTCCTCCTGGAGGGTTTTTTTTTCTGTTCATAATCTGAATGGACAAGACCCTCACCAGCTAGCATGGAGGAACCTAGAAAACTTGGAGGAGTCGATCCTCACTGAGAATCAAAATTTCCTGAATTATTTGTTCCACACAAGAATCTCTCCCCGATGAAGACAGTACTGACCAGTTGTAGACAAAAAAGTGAGTCGTACATAGCCAGATTCGGAATGCAGTGCAAGTCGATAGCATTCAATCCTGGACAGTTCCCCACAGAGACTGGGGCTCCAGAGAGGTAAGATCTTTTGGTTTCTGGTGGTCGTTCTGTTTGACCCTCTCAGAATCTAGGAAACAATTGAGTCTTTTTCCTTTTCTATCTTTGACAGAACTCTGTATCCTTGAATATATTACTTATTCAATGTGTAAGGCATAAGAAATCATAAAATTTGGACAGAGCAACAGAGGTCTGTGTGGCAGGAGACCCCTCTCCCACCACCGAGAAAAATTTTAAAAACAAGAATGGTAGATCTTTTTACAATAACCTGGCCCTCTGCAGTTATTCCCTTTGTTACAAAGGGAATTTGCTTTGCTAATTTGAGCTGTATCTATGCTTCATACCATTTTCTGCTCCTGTTTTTTTCAAGTAGGAGCCTTACGTACCTTAGATTTATCGATTCTATAAATATAATCTACCATGTGGTTAAACAGTTTCTTGATTTTCTTTGGTAAGAAAAAAAATTTATCTTCTTGCTAATGATTTGCAATATTAAAATTACCTTAATTCATTTACTTAATAAATGTATATTGAACCTTTACATGATAGGCACTCTTCTGGGCTCAGAGAAACCGAGAACTAGGCAGACGTACCTAGTTCCTACCTCATAGAGTTGATGATCTAGTAGAATAGTTCTCTTAGGAAGCATTCACATTATATGAGTGGCATTTGGTAATTTTTGTTTGTTTGTTTGTTTTCCAAATCCCCTTTGAAGAAATACTTGTCTTGGGGCCTTGGCTCCTCATTTGTTAAGTGAGAACTCTGTGATCTCTGAGGCTCTTTTCCATTCAAAACATCCATAATATTTTGGAAGTTTGGAACTTGGTTTGCTATTAGAGCCTTGGGCAGCTCCACCCACCCCCTGTCAATCAGTAGATTATATAAAAGAGATATTTGGCAAGGATAGTGTCATAGACAGATAGGCATTATATCAGGTGTTGCAGGAAAGTCAAATGAGTTAAGGACAAAGTTTGAGGGTCATTCTTCTCAGTAATTAAGAAATCGCTGACCATGATATGAATGGTTTCGGCAGAATAATAGATCAGACTGAGTCCCATTGGGTTAAGGATTGAATTAGTGTAGACATTGCCTATTCCTTTCAGACCCTTTGGTCTTTAGGCAGTATTAAAATGGGAAGATGCAAAAGCTTAGCCATCGTGACTACTAAGGAAAGTAGTCAAGGCTTCCTTTCCTATGCTTGTTCCAAGATACGTGAATTTCCTTTAGGTAATTTATGTAGCATCTGTATTGATAAGTGTATCAGATAATGAATGGTCAAGTATTATGTGATTCAATTGGGACAGATAATCAGCATAATTTATGAATCATTTAATATTGCTTAGTTTCCACTTCAGAAAAAGATTTCTTCCCTAGCAGGTGGGAAAAAAAAAAAACAAAAAACTCCTATATTTTTGTGAAGAGTAAATTGATATCCCTGTGTGTTCTTACTGCTAGGAATTGTTTCTTTCAAAAAGCATGGGAATTTGACTAATTGGCCTCTTAAAGAAGATATTAATGCTGCTTTATCTAAATGAGCAGAATATGGAGCAAACTGGATAAATTTTACTTAAACTGGTTGTCCCAATCTTTATAATCTCTTGTCAAACCTAATGCACAAATTAAGTCTACCTTATTTTAGGGCTTCTGACTAATACCTGTTATATTCTTTTATGGAAGAAACAACCACATGGTATAGAGCAGTTTTTAACCCGAAGTTCTGGTATGGGCTCTTCAGAGTCCGTGTTCTTGAAATTGTATGGAACAGTTTTGTATGTGTGTTTTTTTCTGGGGATGGATCCATGACCCAAAAAAGAAAAGAACTTCTATTCTGGAGAGGAAAAGGAAAAGGAATATTTAAGAATAAAAAGCTTTCTCACTTGCCAAACCTCCCCTGTAGCGCTAAGAACTGGGGGAGTGTGATGCAAGGGCTATATTTTTGGTTTGAGTTTTGTTTTGTTAGGGTTTAGGGTTGGCTGGTTTTAAAGGATTAAGTGATTGGCAAATCAGTTTGCCAGATTTTGATGTATAGAAAACAGGTAGTAAATAGGTAGTAAAACTTCTGCTGGCCCCAGATAGATTTTGCCTTACGTGACTTCCTAATCATTAGTTCTAGCTCGGTGTAATATACATCTCTATGTAGGAATTTATGCTGTATTCATAATACCCCTCTTACTGTGTGCAGAAATGTGTTTATTTATTCTCCTACTTGGAGTTTTATTTTATTTTATTTTCTACCTTTTGTGCTCACAGTAAGAAACTAAAACTAATTAAAGACATATTGAGTCTCCAAAAGATATTGAAATAAATTCAATGGGTTTTTTGTTGTTGTTGTTGTTGCCTCATTAAGAGCAACTAGTTGTAACAGTTACAATAAAGCGGTAACTTTAAAGGAAGAAGATTAATGTATTTCACAAAGACTTTTGCTTTAAAAATCCACATCTGCTAAGGCTGAGGTATTGTTTTTAATTCTTTTATAAACAGCTAGTCATTGGAGATTTGCCCCCAGTGTAATTTCCTCTATCTCTTGTGAAATATGATATGTGATTCTTAAGACTCTGACTGCAAATAAGTATATTCTTTATGGAATCATTTGGGTTAAAAAAAAAAAAAGCTAAAATTTATCATATTTAGTTTGCAGAGGGTTAAGATCATCTATGTAATCCATTTCTAGTGTGGCCAGTTTGACAACTACATTTGAAAATCTGTTTCACTGCTTGTTTTTTCTTATAACATTGTTTCCTGCTGTTATAACTAAGCTATCCTGCCCTGCGGTTTGACTTTTTCATCTGACATCTTAGGCTGATCATGCCAGTGTTTTCTGGACAACACATTTATGTAGCTATTATGCTACACATTTCCATTCCTCCTTATTATAGACCCTGTTCCACCTGTAGTCAGTTCTGTTAGAACAGTGGTTTTGTCACGGTGATTATGTTTCAATTGGATGAAATGGGGCAAATTTTGAGAAAACAAGCCAGTAGCAGAATTGGTTGGCATATGCCCATATGATTTATTTAGTTGGCTTCCTGCTTTGCCATACCAGGGAAAAATTCAATTCCTCCCACTTCCTGAAAGTCAAAGGAGGGATTGAAGGACACTGAAGCGAAAGAAACCTTATTTTTACCCCCAAAGTAGCTTATATAATGTCAGGAAGGGCTTTGACGAAACCACTGGCCCTACTTATAGATCTTATTTTCCAAGCCTTTCATTATTTTATTTGCCCTTTTCTGAACTCTACAATTTCCCTCTCTTGTAGCTGGTTCGATGCCCAGAACTGAATGCTGTGCTCCAGCTGTGGCCTCACCGGTGCTGAATAGAGAGGAAGAGCCACCTTCATAGCTTACATGTGATTCCTCTGCTTATACAACCCAATACTGGATTTACTTACTTTGGCAAGATAGCTGCATTGTGCACTGTATTTAATGTTACATGTACTGTAACCCTGGGTCTTTCTCTGCATTGCTGCCGTTAAACCCCCAATCCTGCCAATCTAAAACTCCTACCTTTGTTTACCTGCCCCCTCCCCCGCAGACCTCCCCCCCACATTCATCCGCAATGAATGTCATCTTTATTCTCTCATTTCCTTTCCCTCCAATCTTAAACTTTGGCAGAACTTTCCCTCCGTCTATAAATTATCAGTTGTCAGCCATCTTGTTTTCCTCCCTGCTTTGGTAATGGGACATCTTTTAAGCCTTGTCTCTGGTTCTTTTCCTGTTGTGGTGATTAAACACTTGGCATTTCTTCCAAATCAAAGACCTACGAACTCTTCTGATTTGACCACCTGATCAAGTTGTTACCTACCCTTTAGTTCTTTCTAGATTCTCTTGACTCCTCCTGACCTCTATCCCTCTGACTTCCTTCAAGAATACAGTATTACCTCACTGCTCTTCCCCAGGGAGGAGACTGTAATATTGATTTACCATGGAAACTTCTAGCAATAAGGAAAGTGTTATTCTTCCTAATTGTGAATAGGCTGGTCTTTTAATAATTTTGAGCAAATTCTTCCCCCCCCCAACTTCCCCCAAAATCTTAACTTTTAAAAGAAAATGCTAGAGGTTAAATTACCATACATTTCTAAGATGAGTGAGGTAAAGAAAGAAGGAAGGGGAGTAAGGTATTTGTGTTGGGTAGGAAACGGCCCTCCAAGAAAGCTAAACTTGAGGTTCTTGTTGGGTTTGGTGTGGCTGTCTGAAGTGGGAGGTGAGGCTTTGCTTTTCCTAGAGTTTGGAGCATTATCGTAACCTCAGATTTAGAGTAGATTTTTAAGTTGGCTTATTTAGGACTGTTGACACAGACACGCAGTCTTTTAATTGCGTGATTTGGTTCATCGTTCGGGGTGTAGGAAGTGTGACCTTTCTTGATTGGAAGGCCTCCATAGGTTCCTTTTATCTGTTTCTAAAGTCCCTGCAGCTTCACTGAGTTCAGTGTCTCCCACAGCGGTGGTCTTGCTCAGGTTTGAGTTCTCCCTTTCGTTTTCTATCTTAGTTGATGTGTCCTATTCAAACAGCCTCTCCTTGGATCCATGGATCCTTTGCTGAACCCAGAAGGTACCTATTATGTGTATTTTATGTCTTGAGAGTGTTAAAATCAATTTGGAAGTCTTTTTAACATTATTCCAATATATCAAATTCCTATCGTATGGATTTAGGAATTACCAAGCATTTTTGCTCCAGACCCCTAAAAGATATTTTTCATATCAACACATGACACTATTAAAGTGTATCACAAAAGTACACTACAAGGAAAGAGGTGGCAAGATCTCATAGCCTTTTTCGATGAAATATAAAATACATCATCTGACTGTTCTTCTGTATCTAAAACCATTAGATATTGCTATTCACAATTACATAAGCCAAGTGAAATTTTAAGCTCAATTTGGTGGTTTCAAAGAAACCTGTCGTTTCCCACCATGTACATTGTCAAAAGATTGGTGGCTTTGCTTAAGATGCCCGTGTCACGACATTCCTTCAAAGGAACGTGAGTTTATTCCTTGACTTCTGAAATGACCCCCAGTGACAGAGGCGACTGGACTCTTGTGTGCTGCGTGCACTTCTCGAGGCAGCCAGAAAGTAGTGAGCAGTGACATCTCCATTTATGGCCTTGGCAGGGTGAAAGGGACACGGCCGGGACTCTCCATGTACGGTCCTTGGAGGAGTCGAAAAGAGCAGTTGGGGTGTTCTTGGAGGCAGAAACTAGACATTGTAAGATAAAAATAAGTTGGCAGGAGATGTTTGCAATTCAAATTCCAATCCCTGCAAGGAGGGCAGAGGGCACTGGGAAAGGGGAGTATATAGAAAATTAAATGAGATCTGCTGCTGGCATTTGTCTCCTTCCATTGGAAAAGTTACCCTGTGACGCATTCCCCAAGTTCATTTCTGACTTTTTTCTAGAAAGTTTTGTGTTATGTAGTTGTGACAATCTTTTACAAAGAGAAAGAGGGAACACTTTTAATCAGAAACCTTGGCTCTTTAAGGCATCATTTGAGGCACCAGAGATCTCAAGAAAGGGAGAAAGGCAGATGCTTATGCAGGGGGTAGACTGGCCGGTTTTGGGACAGGGTGACTAATCACCACTCTGTGTATGTCTGAGGAAGATCATCCTATGTGCCATGCTTTTATTACTGCTTTTGCCCATCTGGATTCCTGGCCTCAAGGGACAGATCTGCAAAGTATTTGACAGAGTGTCTTGTCATTTGTCACCTGTGATTTAAAGATACTGAACTTTCGTGGAGGCTCTGTAAAGATTATGAAGAGTTGTTTTAGTTTGGTGGGAATATGTGATATATTGGTATGGAAAGTAATCTCACATTTAGGAGAAACGTACAGTCTGACTAATGCATATAAATTAAGTCTGAAGTGAACCGGTTTTGCACAGTTGAGTCAGAAGGTATATGAGAGCCACCAGGGAAAAGGGGTCTTGTCTTTCAAGAAAATTCTGAGAGAAATTCAGTAAAGTAGAAGGGAGATTAGAAGGAGCAGAAAGAGCAGAGATGGGATAGAGACTGGATGTCAGTAAACTAAATTTGGATGCTGGGACTAAGTCCTTGGTTTATCTTTTGAAATACCATGTAAGACAGAGTAAAAGATGCCAATAATTAAGGAAACTGGGCCAATGATCAGAAACAAGTATGCGTTGGAAGACCATGAAGAAAATGGTTTGTGCAAGACATTAAAATGATCCAGGTTTTCCCTGTGGACTTGCATAGTGATTTTTATTTGCTGCGTAGCATAAGGCAGAAAAAGGAGTGCAATGGTATCCCTCCACCTCACTTTCCCCCCCAGGAAAGGAGATTATTGGTTTGTTTCCTGGCAGTCTGAGTTGGTAGAATAGATTAGAACTGGCTAATCTTTCGATGTAGGAATTAGCACATTGTTTCTTGATAGTTGATGTTTGAGACTGGGGCTCTGTAGCATAATTATTTGACCTCTTTTAAATTTAGCAATTTCCCTAAAGACCGAGTAATTTAGTAAGGACTGTGGACTTTGAGGGTAGTATGTTTTACTAGCTGATTCACTTAGGCGATTGTTTTTACCCTGATTTCCTTCTGAAGAGTAGGGAAGGTTATATTCTTCGCTTGGGAAATTCTTCTTTCTGTCCCCCCTTCCCTCACTTTTTCCAAATTCTGGGCACAATAGCAGCTCTTTCTCTTCTGTGGCAGGTGTGCATCCTATTGGCTGGCTGGTATTTCTTGTTTTCTTTTTTTTTTTTTTTTCCTACTTCTTCTTTTTAAATGGGGGTGGGGGTATAAAAATATGTGTTATGGGGTACATGAAATAATGTTGTAATGTTTCTTGTTGTTTAATGGATGATTAATTGCAAAATAATTGTTTGAATTATAACATGTTTGAGTAAATGCTAAATTAGTTTTTTTTCTAATATAATAATGAATTTGAAATCTAGCATTCCTGTAACAATGTGTCTGTGTTTGTCTGTCTGTGTCTGTCTAATAGTAATTAATATCTGTGGTCCGTACCTGGAAGAGGAAGTACAGCTTTAAAGGAATAACAAAAGACTTTGTGTCTTAGACCCTTCGCAGGTGTTACAGTCGGGTGAAAGAACATGGTGTTGGGAAAAGAAAGAGCAGTTACACATTTGAACAGTTGGAACAGGTGTTTGGTCAGGGAGGATGGGATGCTCAGCCCTGCCAGCCTGTACTTATTAACAGTAGTGGCTTGTACCAGGAGCTGGAGTCAGATGGCAGCACTATGGAGGAGTATTCACAGGAGGACTGGGGAAACCACAGTCAGGATCTCCATGGCTATCCAACAGATCAGGAATTGGGTAAGAAAGCCAATATATATGATACTTAACGTGTGTGTGTGTGTATGTGTGTGTGTGTGCACGCACGCCCCTTTATATGTGTATTTGTACTTAGTAGTTCAGTTCCTGCTGTCAGCACAAGGCACACAGCCAGCCCATTTGGGGCAATCTGGACATTGTTGGTTTTGCCCTCAATTGCCAGCTAGTGCCTGGTGTTAGTCATTTGGATTTGCGGACCAGCAAAAGTCCTAAAGACCCACAATTCCTAATCAGTGACAGGTAGAAGAATCCTATATGCCGTTTCAAATATCCTACACCTCCTTGTTCTAAGATAGCTGCCAAGAAGGTTAACTCTTGGCTCAAAACTGCTGTAGACGTGACTTTCTTTTCATTGCTTTATTCCAAATACTTTTTATTTTCTGTTTGTGATTTGGAAAAGGTCCCCACCCACACTTTAGTCTGAACAAAAAAAAAAAAAAAAACAAGAAGAAGAAGAAGAAGAGAAGCCTCTGTTTATGTTGAAAAGAGATGATATTTGAATTTTATCAGTGATCATACTCCTTCAGAATTCATTAAGGATCCCATCTGAGCAGTGGCTGGAATGATTCAGACTTAGAACTAACAATGGAAAATAAAACTCCTGGCCATCAAATCTAAACGCGGGTGGCCTAATTAAGAGGGGATACGTAGTTAGTTTTTGTTTCTTTTTGCAACAGACTCTCCAGTTTGGATTTTTATAATTTGGAAGTGCTAATCGGTTTCTGCTGCAGTCACTGGGCTTCAGTAGCAAGTTGTGTGATGCGTGTTCCCTTACAAGTAAATGTTTTCTCCCCAGTGAGCTACTCGGGCAAGCTCCAAAGAAGTATAAGCAGGATTGGCACTATGAACGTGCTTCCCTGGCTTAAGATAAAAGTCCACAGGCATTGTTTTACAGAATTCCTGATGATAGAGAAATGCTAATGCAAAAGAAAAAGGATTAAATGCTAATATTTCTTTCAAATGCGATTTCTTTTTAAATCTCTCAAATATTGGAAGACAGGGAGAGAAGAAACTCTTAAACTGTAAAACTAATGCCATGTAAAAGAGAGACTTAAGGACTGGAAGAGTAAAAAGGGCAGATACCAAGTGATCACTACCTTTTAATTTCCAAACAGTAGTAAGGTCTAAATTACTTTGGCATCCTGTAACTCTGGTTTTGCCATGGAGAATTAAGTCACCCAAACCTTTGGGAAAAAATAAAATAAAATAACATGCAGAGTATATTGATTCTGATATTGGGAGAATAGTTGCTGTGTAAAACCTACATAGAAAACCTAAATAGAAGAGAATTATTTTTCATTCTTGTTCCTTCAAAAATCATGTTTGCAGTGAAATTAAGCTTTAAGCTCCTAGCTAGAAATCCCACTGGTGACCTTGAAGAATTTTATACTTGTAGAGCTGGTTTCTGATCTTGCATATAAATGTATGCATCTCATTATATAAGAGTTATATTTATAAATCTGGCATTGGACAGTGTTTGACACTAGAATTACGGTCTTGCGTTGGAAAGTATGGAACAGACAGTAAACACAATGACTTATGTACATAAATGTCTGCTACTTAGAAAAATATAATCTCTTTCAAAAACCTTGCTTTTCAGATGAAATACCTGTCACAAAGAGAACATTAAAAATAAAACAAGAGTCTTCTGAAGAAGCACAGTAAGTAGATGCTTCTTTCTATAAAGTGTATTTACCTAAATGTAATGACCATTGGGAAGATGCAGAAAGTCATGGCTGTCGTTAGACTTGTGGTGGAAATTGTAGGCATGCCACTGAGGAAGCACGTGTGGTCATTGTTTCACATCTTCTTAGCTTAAGTTTGCCAGTGGTTAACCAAAAACATCGAGAATTTTGTGCACGACACAAAGAAATAAATGTATTACACAAAAATAAGTGTGTTTGTGGTGTTTGCCTGTACGTGAATGTGGATGTATGGATGTCCAGTTGTGGTACCGAGATGATCCATGGGGCCCTGAGTTTATCTGGGCTTAGGTGAGAGGACAGGAGGGCCAGAGGGACACTTACATTCTTCATGATATCACACTGTAAGAATCAAAAAGCAAGCTCTTAGACAGCCTTTTTATACATCTGGAAAAGAAAGCAGTTGCTGGAGGAAAGATTAACCTGGGCCAGGGCCCTTCACCTGGTCTCCACCCTAAGTTCAGCACTATCTCTTCTGTAAGGATATCACAGCTCTCTGAATTTCAGTGATACTATATTTGTGGTTCTTTTTTTTTTTTTTTTTTAATTTTTTTTTTTAACGTTTTATTTATTTTTGAGACAGAGAGAGACAGAGCATGAACAGGGGAGGGGCAGAGAGAGAGGGAGACACAGAATCGGAAGCAGGCTCCAGGCTCTGAGCCATCAGCCCAGAGCCCGACGCGGGGCTCGAACTCACGGACCGCGAGATCGTGACCTGAGCCGAAGTCGGCTGCTTAACCGACTGAGCCACCCAGGCGCCCCTGTGGTTCTTTTATTTGTTTGTTTGTTTGTTTGTTTTTAAGAGAGAGACTGTGAGTGGGGTAGGGACAGAGAGAAGAGTGGGGGACAGAGGATCCAAAGCAGGCTCTGTACTGACAACAGCGAGCCCAACGTGGGGTTTGAACTCATGAACCAGGAGATCATGATGCTTAACCACCTGAGCCACCCAGGCGCCCCTGTTTGTGGTTATTTTGAATAGCTTTAAGTAAATCCCTGATTATATCTATGAAATATATTAAAAGATAAATTTAGTGGAAAAGTGGAGGGACACCATTTTTTTTTTAAGCCTGGTCATCACCCATTTTTTCTTCTGTACTTCATTCCATACATTCGATCTTGATGTTTGAGGGATGGTGGAGAAAGGGGGAACAGGCAAGACAGAAAGAGGTGTGATAGGCAACAAGCAATACAAAAAGGAAACTGATGTTTTCATTTACCAAACCACCACCACCACCACCCTTTGCAAACGCTCCTGCCTTTTTCAGAGCATCTGTGGGACCAAAGAATTCCCAATATCAGCTGCTTCCATGACTGGGGAGATGGTGAAAGTTTAGGGATCAAGAATTGTTCCTTAAAATTGTAACCACTCCCCACTCCTTAAAAAAGAAGTTTATGGCTCAAGTCAGTAAGTTTGAAGCCGTCTCTCGTTGGGAAGTAGGTCTGTTTTCAAATTGTGACATCGGAATGTCCCAAAGAAAGGTTAACTTTGATGAGTATTTTTAAAAATGCATTATTACAAGTCCATATCTTCAGACCCCTATTCTCCAAAAAGGCCATTCTCTCTCCTTCTTTAAAATGTCCCATCTCTCCCTTTCACCCAGGGGAGACCCAGTTGATGTAACTGGAGATGAAGTGAAACTTTACAGAATTGGTGTCACTATGTTCAGACCATCTGCACTTTTCTTGTGGTTGGAACTTCAGAAATCAGGAAGTATAATAGACAGTTCTCTGGAACCACTTAAGTACCTGGGTCTCGTTTTCACTGTGCTCTGTAGTTTTGCAAATGTGATGAGTCTTAAGCCCAGGGACCTTCAGGCTGAGGCAAGAAACTAAGCAGGGCAAGAAACTGACAGGCTATGTAGAAATAGACAGTTTTGCTGCCTCTTTTCGAGGTTTTGGCTCACAGGGGAAAAAATATTAGATTGATTCCTAGTAGGCCATTTATTTTCCAGTACAAGTTTCCCCAGAACTGTTTCTTATTGATGATTTAGGGCAATGACAGTGCTGAATAAAATAACTTCATTTGGGCTTTGGATTATGTTTTTCCTCTAAGTATAGGTGGGATTAGCCTGAGCCTGCTGACATAGCCTATAGTTAAAATATTCCATGCTTCATCCATAAAGAAGAGTCACCTGGGGCGCCTGGGTGGCGTAGTCGGTTAAGCGTCCGACTTCAGCCAGGTCACGATCTCGCGGTCCGTGGGTTCGAGCCCCGCGTCAGGCTCTGGGCTGATGGCTCGGAGCCTGGAGCCTGTTTTCGATTCTGTGTCTCCCTCTCTCTCTGCCCCTCCCCCGTTCAAGCTCTGTCTCTCTCTGTCCCAAAAATAAATTAAAAACGTTGAAAAAAAAAAAAAATTTAAAAAAAAAAAAAAAAAAAGAAGAGTCACCTAATCTGCTCATTCAGTCCACATTTATTTGTCAAGTGCCTCCTTTATGTCAGGCATTGGGACACGTCAGTGAGCAGAATAGATGAAAATCTCTGCCCTCCCTCCCAACTCCTTAGCCTGTCCTTGAAGTCAGTGTCACATTTCAAAAGAGGACAAGGAAGGATGTGGCTGTGAAAGATAACTTTTTTTGAAAGCGTTGACCCATGCAGAAACATGGTTCTATATCTTCACCTCACAAGCACCAAGCTAAATGTGAGAGAAGTGATCACTGAGTGCCTTTGTGTTCTCTGAGAAGAACAGTCCCCACTAATGCAGTGGTTTTGTCAAGGTGGCCACGCTGATACTTGGAACTTCCATGACAAACTCAAGAGCGGCCGATAAGTCCAGGGCAGTCTTTGGCTCCAAGAAGCAGCTGATAACCAAATATTGGCATTTTGTCATCTTGCAAAGAAAGCCAAAGAGAGTACGAGCACAGACTGAGAATGGCTGTGTGGAAGATTCCCCATTTTGTTCCAAAAGCTCTTCCCCTCAAAGATACAAGAATTGAATAGGAAGCTTTCAAGTATCTGTCTCCTTACGAGAAGCCATTAGCAACCGATGTACATCCTCTTCTCTTGCCTGTTGGATTGTACATAAGGATGGTAGTTGAGTATTTTCGTAGTTTAAACCTATAACCGGTGTAGACTGTGATAGTTGGTTGCGAAGTTAATACAGAACAGACTTCAATCTTCCAATATCCGAGTTTTGCCATACCTGAGAAACAAACTTGTAATTACGTATCCTCATTATAGTACATGAATTATTGAAGCAGCAGTTACAATTATAGGAGTTAAGCAGCATGTGAAACAAGAACGTCCCAGCATTTTCTGCCTTACTCCTTAACTATCCAAATCAAAATTGAAATTGTCTCTATGCTTTTGTTCCCTGTTAGAAAGTATTTTGTTAAAAAAAAATTTTTTAACATTTTTATTTACTTTTGAGAGACAGACACAGAGCATGTGAGTGGGGGAGGGGCAGAGAGAGAGAGGGAGACACAGAATTGGAAGCAGGCTCCAGGGTCTGAGCTGTCCGCACAGAGCCCAACGCGGGGCTCCAACCCATGAACCACAAGATCATAACCTGAGCCCAAGTCAGGACACTTAACTGACTGAGCACCCAGGTGCCCCGAAAATATTTTCTAGAATAGGCTTGATTCATTCATTTTCCCCTCTTAAAACCTGAGCTTGATGTAGACCTTTTCCATCTGAATTCTCAGGTCTTAATTTTGTGCTTAACTGACAGTTCTTCTAAATTTGGGAGTAGTAATGAATTTTATTTTATTTTATTTTATTTTTTAATGTTTATTTATTTTTGAGACAGAGAGAGACAGAGCATGAACAGGGGAGGGTCAGAGAGAGAGGGAGACACAGAATCTGAAGCAGGCTCCAGGCTCTGAGCTGTCAGCACAGACAGCCCGATGCGGGGCTCGAACTCACGGACCGTGAGATCATGACCTGAGCCGAAGTCGGACGCTTAACCGACTGAGCCACCCAGGCACCCCAGTAGTAATGAATTTTAGACAAATAGAAAATGTCATTTTGTTTTTGCATGAGGTCATTAGTCCTAATCAACTGTATATTTTCCTACAGCAAACACATATGGGCCAAAATTATTGAACTTTAAGAATTTCGAGGTTAGAAATTAAGCTGTTCATTATTTTAATTGATACTGAATACCTTTTTGAATACAACATCCTTTGTCTGCTTTTGGTACTTAGGTCTGAAGGCCACCATGTGCATTATAACAGCCACTTTATAAGTCACTCAGAGAAAGGCAAATACCATATGATTTTACTCATATGCGGAATTTAAGAAACATACAAGCAAAGGGAAGGGGTTACCAGAGGGGAGGTAGGTGGGGGATAGGTGAAATAGCTGAGGGGGATTAAGGAGTGCACTTGTGATGAGCACTGGGTGATGTATGGAATTGTTGAATCACTATATTGTACACCTGAAACTAATATGACACTATGTTAACAATAGTGGACTTAATAATAATAATTTTTAAAAACTCTTGATCCTTGGGATCCTTGGGATCAAGACCCTAGGATTTCTGAAACCCTAGGGTCTTAACGTATCAATAGTTACTAGGTTTAATATAGCCAGACTATTGAAGTAATGGAAAGCAGTTTGTCATTAATTCCTAGAAATTTCCTAGGAAGAGTGTTTCTCAGATTTTAATACTATGATTATCTAGACCTGCACTGTCTGATAAGGTAGCCATTAGTCACATGTGGCTATTTAAACTTAATTTCAAATTATGATTAAAAATGTAATAGTTCACTCACACTAGCCACATTTTCAGTGCTAATGGCTACCATATTGGACAGCACAGGTGTAGAACATTTGCATCATTGCAGAAAGTTGTGTTGGACAGTGCTGATCTAGACACCTGGAGAACATGACTTGTGTTTCTCTTTCCAGGAAGAGAGACATCATGCAAAATATCGTACAGATTTTGGAATCAGTACAATTGAAATGGGAACTGTTTCAGAGCTGGACAGACTTTTCAAGGCTTCATCTTTCTAATAAACTGGCCATTTTTGGAATTGGTTATAACACCCGTTGGAAAGAGGATATCCGTTACCATTATGCTGAGATCAGCTCCCAGGTGCCCCTGGGTAAGCGACTCCGGGAGTACTTCAACTCCGAGAAGCCCGAGGGACGGATCATTATGACCCGCGTGCAGAAAATGAACTGGAAAAATGTTTACTACAAATTTTTAGAGATCACCATTAGTGAAGCTCGGTGCCTGGAGCTGCACATGGAAATTGACTGGATACCCATTGCCCATTCCAAACCAACTGGTGGGAACGTTGTTCAATATTTATTACCAGGAGGCATTCCCAAAAGTCCAGGCCTTTATGCCATTGGTTATGAAGAATGTATTGAGAGGCCCCCCTCACCCCACATGGAGCGACGTTCCCTAGACCCAGGAAAGGAGGGCCGGGTTGACTTGGAGACCCTGTCAGCACAAGCCTCATTACAGGTGGAAATCGAACCCACCCGAATAATCTATTGCTACCTCGGGATTGCTGAGGTCAGGACTCTCCAGCAATGCTTATTTTTACATTTCCAAGCAAATACCAAAACCTTCAGCAAAGATTGGGTTGGTATTAATGGGTTTTTGTCTCAGAACTGTATTGTGGATCCTGGAGTTTCCCCCAAATCCATCTATATCAAATTTGTCGAAGTAGAGAGGGATTTTCTTTCCGCTGGCTCTTTAGTTGAGTGCCTGGAAAAAGCCATTGGATACCCCTTAAAATTTAACAACTGAATGTCATCCTTCATAAGGATTTGGGCTCTTACCTCCCTCTTCTCTACTCACTTTCCATTACTCAGACTGCCCCTCATCCAGATGCTGCCATCAGACTCTTCATGGGAATTCTTTCCACAATTGGGCCAGTACAACTTCTACGGAATCATATTAGACTTTGGGCAGAAAAAACAGACCTCACCTGAAAATGCTCATTTTGAGCAAGCAAGATATACAGCGAACTTGCATGGTGGGTCAACTGTTTCTTTTTTAAAAACAAAAAACAATTTTTAAATGGATTTTAGAGCCCTAATATAAACAAATGTAGGTACATTCCATATTGGACAAAACTTATACTTTGAGTTTCATATGAAATTGAAAAATTGTATTTTTTTCACAATGTTTCATTTTTACACATCTCTATGTCTCTATATAAGTGTTATTTACAACCCTGAATAAATAAGCAATAGATAATGGCAAGTTAAATCTTGAGTCACCGTAAATAAGACTGTTTTTCAATATCACCCTTAGCTATATTGTATATAATTTAGAGTTTCATTTTTTTCACCAACCAAGTGTTTTGCTATTCCCGATCAGTGTTGCCTGCAAAGACCTTTGTTTCTGTGATGTACCAACTTTATGGTTGTGTTACCATTTAAACTTTTTAACAAAGAAATTATTAAAGTAATTCTTGACCTCTTGGAGTACTAGTTGAGCTTTTTGTAGCAGAGCTGAGAATGTATGGAACAAATGGGGCATTTCATTTCATATTTCCTTTTTTTTTTTTTATTTTAAATGACTAGGATATTCCTGCTGACCCTAAGCATGTGGATTTGTAAGAGATTTTCATTCCTCATCTTTACACTCAGTAGTCAGGGGCGACTCTCTCAAAGAGTACAAGTGGAGAACTGTCATCATGCTGTTTACAAAAAAGGAGAGACGATCCAATAGAAACACCCAAAACGTTTTTGAAAGTGATCCACAGGGTAGGAGGTTGTAAGAAAGGAGTCCATTAGGAAAGTGGTTATCACATTTCGATCTCTCAGGGATTTCTTTGCATCAACTAGCACTTTACTTAGAGGTTAGTGCTCTTCACTAACGACTAGATTACTAGAAGGGCAGTCAAGGATCACTTTGGTCTTATGGCCAAGACTTGTTAGATTGATGATTTATCTTTAATGAGTCCCCCAACATCTCGCAGGTGCTCTGCTTTACA
Organism: Panthera pardus; assembly: GCF_024362965.1. Lineage (NCBI taxonomy): Eukaryota > Metazoa > Chordata > Mammalia > Carnivora > Felidae > Panthera > Panthera pardus. The sequence goes on from NW_026526677.1 coordinate 93,388,874, forward strand.
CTGACTGCAAATCCAGGTAAGAGCTCTAATTTTCCCCATTTTTTAATACTATTGAAGATAAAATTGCACATTGATAAAAAATATTCTTTTCCTTCCTGCACCCTGGTCTCAAATCAGTGGTTTTCTCATCCTGATACCTCTTGGCTTGTTGAAGCTTATTTTTCAAATGGCTAGAGGGCTTCTAATCAGTGGGATGACTTTTATGAATGTCATTTTAGTCTGGGTTTAAGGAGTTGGCTGTTTTCTGATAGAAGCTGCTAAACAGGGTTTGCTAGTCGGGGTGCCTGGCTGGCTCGGTTGGTAGAGCATGCAATTCTTGATCTGGGGGTCATGAGTTCAACCCCCACATTGGGCGTAGAGATTACTGAAAATGATTTTTTTTTAATGGATGCTAGTTCAGTAAGAGTATAAATATTCTTGGAATTTGAGTGTAGCACCTCTTCTCCCTAGGTACAGTCTGTAGGTATGGGCCTTATGAAATTCTCATGAGCTTGCTTTTCTTTGAAACTTGGAATTACAGACCTAAAGGCTGAGGCTGCACTGACCATCTTATAGCAGTAATTTCTTAATATTTCAGCGCTAAGTGCTGCAGGAAAATGCATTTCCAGAGTACCACACGGTATCCCCGAAACTTTGCCACTGACAAACCCCCAAACCAATGTGCTTCATGCATTTTTTCCACTCTATCCCACTTCCTGCTGCTGTTTAGTTACTTAGCTGGGGCAGATCATTTGGGGAACGTTTAGTGAGGATGTTTCAGACTGACCTAACATTACTGAGAATGGGGCACTACTAGACCACTGTGAGGAGCACGAAGAAGATGGCCAAGACTGGATCCAGGATCCAGTATGTTTTCACCATTTGGCTTCGGACGGATGAGCCGTAGCAGCAAGAGGACAAAACTGAACACTGGGAAATGGACGCTTGGAAAGAAAGTAGCTGCTGTTAACTGAATATCTAGTTTCTTTGTCCAGAACAATCTAGAAGAGAGGATAGCAGGGAATCAGATAACTATATGAGCTTTGCAAAATAAAACGGGGGGGGGGGTGAGGGGGCTTTAATGAAGCCTTATAATGAGTCAAGGGGGACGGAGACCCTATGTTCAGACATAAGAATCAGCATGAGAAGATACTTTGAGATATGAGGTATAATTGGAAGAAATACTAGTGACCTGCACGTCTCTTAAATACGAAACTATGAACTTAGCTCTTGCATGCAACATGTTTGTGGAAGCAGGCTCCAGGTCACTCACGGGTTATCTGCCAACATTCTCATTTTACACAAGGGTAGAGAATAGGGTTCGTCCCAAAATGCATCTTGGCACTTTCAGAAAGGAATAGAGCTGCTCTGCTAACTGCTGTCACTTTGACTGGCTCAGGGTCAGCAGAAAGAAGTGGTTGGAATAGGCGTTCCAGTGGGAAATGTTTTGGTTGGGGTCAAGGGCGGTGAAAGAGTCCTCACAGGACTGCCCCTGTGTCACATGGAGATTTTCACTGCCTACACATCTTTGGTTGCAGCTTTACTTCTGATGTTGCAAGTTATTTGGGATCTAAATTCCAAAGGAAAAGTTGGCTACAGAGAGTGTGTATATTGAGGCTCTAATATAGCACTTGATAGGTATGAGCACAGCCTGCGAAATTGGTTGCTTTGGCGTTCCTGAGATGCAGCCAAAAGACTTTGTACTTTCTTGGAGGGAGTTACTTATTAGGGGTACATTAACCCTGGTGTGGAAATGAAGGAGGAATGTTTACAGGAGCTGGTTTGCAGTGTAAACTAAAGGAAAATTTGAGTGTGATAGAATAGAAAAACCAAACCAACAGCCCCCTCCCCTAGTACACACACACACACACACACACACACACACACACACACACAAAACACCTTGACAGTCTAAGCTTGTAGGTCCTCGAATAAAGGTATGAGACTGGCAGTAATCTATTTCTGTTGCCTTTGCTGCCGCTGAGCTGCCAAGTATTAGATTCCAGGGGTTACATGAGCGGTCTGGTGTTTGCATAGGCATTGCTCAAAGCCACTGCATGGCAGGTATTTGAAGAGCAGCCAGCAAAGTCACGCTAGGAAGAGGCATCTGAAAGGGTCTGTGGGGCACTGTGTACAAAAAGATCTTGTGCCGTGCAAGCACAAGGACCACACTCGGTGTTAAAACAGTGCAGAACTGTATGTGGAGTAAATGGAATCGGAGCCCTGACTGCTTTTCTTCCCAGTCCACTGCCACTCGGAGCAGGCAGCGCCAATGATTCTTTGTTATGCTTTCTGCCCCCGGTGACCTTTGCTCGGCGGTTAAGCTGTGCCCGGATGTTTGAAGCATCCGTATTTTGGCTGCTGGACAGAGAAGCTAGAACAGGTGCGTCCCCTTCTGTAAGGGAGCTGCGGCCGCCAGAGGGCGCAGAGGTGCCTCTGGACAGACCCGGCGGAGGGGCGAGAGTGTGGGGGGCGGAACGGTTAAATTAAATTCGCAGCGAACGCGATCTAGTCCCGGGAATTAAAGGATCAGAGCCGGCACGATGACGGATAAGGGACAGTGAAGATACAAGGATAAAGAAATGGGGGGACTTTGTCCAGTTTACCTTCCCACAGCTGCTCCTTCCTCCCCAGTCAGCGTAAGGCCTATAAACCATTCTGGCTGGAGGTGAGGAGCTGGGAGCCGAGCTCCTGTTTCCTCAGTTTCCTGCTCAGCATTGCTCCAGTCCTTTCCCTGCTAGGGGTGTGGGGCACAAGACCCGGTCACCTTGAGGGCTGGGTTTTAGGGGGTCTCCGAGGACCTGCGGAGAGCGCCTCTCTTCGCCGCCCGCAGGTGCAGACGGTCCCCGCGCGCACCTGCGGGCGCGGCCCTAGGCCTGCCGGGTGGCAGCTGCGGGGGGCCCCTGCGAGGCAGGGTGGAGGCGGGGCGGCCGCATCTCTTCCCCGCCCGGCTCCGAGGAAAGCAGCTATTGCGAGCGGGAGAACCGCGCCCCTTCCCGCCGCTCCGCCCCACACACTTCGGAAGCGCAGTGGCTCCGGGACAACGCGGCTCCCCTCTTCCTCCAGGAAGGCTGTCCGGCTTAGGCCGAGGACGCGGTCCCCCCAAGCCCGGAGCCAGAGCCCAGGCCGGCTACGGTGTCAGGCGTGCGGGTGGCTCCTGGACGTCGGAGGATCCCCAGACCTCCCTCCCTTCCCCGTCTTCCGTTCCCACCCCAAGCGAGCGGAGGGGGGAGGGCATGGCCCCAGTGTGGCAGTTCGGGACCTTCCCGTTTCCCCTGGCCCCCGGCGGGCTGTGGGGGCTGTGGGGACACCGCCACTTACCGACCCCACCCTGCGTTCTGCCTGGGCGGAGGCCGCTAGGTCCGGCCGTCGGAGCGCGGGAGCCCTCCCCAACCCCCGCCCGCGGAGGGTCACCCGCACGCCCCGCCCGGGGAGACCGCGACCTCTCCGCCCCCTCCGGACGCCCCGCCCCCCTGTCCCCGTCGGTCCCCACCCCGCCGGCTGGACACGCGCGCACAGACTCCGGCTAGAGCCGCCCTTGGTGTCAGTGGCCGGGCTCCCGCGTCCGCCCCAGCTGCGGAGCCGCCTTAGCACCTGTCGGTCGCTGAGTCCCGGAGCCGGCGCCCCTGACTCCGTCGGGGCCAGGAAGGGGGGCCATGGTTTCCCTGCCCAGGTCCCCAGCGACCAACTTGCTGCGGTTTTTGTTCCTGGGGCTGAGTACCCTCGGTGAGTGCCACCCGGGACCGGGGGGGGGGGGGGTAACTTGAGATGGGAAATGGGATGAATACAGCCCCCGAGGGAGGTGGTTTGGGGCACTGGTGAGGAACTGGATGGAAGGGGACTCCCGCCTCTGACTCTCGTCCTCCTCCCCACACACTCCTCCGCCCTCTCCGCACCCAGGGAGGGCATCGCTGGCTGGTATTGACTTCTGTCTCCGTGTCGTCCTCGACAGCTACCGCTTTGGGTGCGGTGTGTGTGTAGTAGGGGAGAGGGGCAGGGCATCTAGCTGGGTAGACCTCTACCGGAGATGTGGGAACATTCCTCATGCGTACTCCCCACCTCCACCCAGCAGAGCCGGATGAACTGAGCTACTAGATGAGACACTGGCTAAAGAGCTTAAGGACTTAACTCCAGCCCCCCTCATATCCCCCACCCCCCACACAAGCTGATGTGCAAGAACCCCCAGGAATTCCCTGGATCCCAGGCTTAACAAACGCACTTCGTGTCAATTCCCCGGCCCAGATCCTCTCTCTAGCCCCCTCCTGCTTCCTGCCCTGGGAATAAAGGGAGGTGCCCCAAAAGCATGACCGTGAGGTCACTTGGGACACAGGAAATGGGGGAGGGGTTTGAATGCCTAGAGGAGCAGAATTGTGACCCCCCCCCCCCCCAAGAGGTCCACCACCCCCATTGGTTCCCAGAGCCAAAGGGACAAAGGAAATAGAGAGGAAGTTCCTCAAAGAGTCAGAGAGGAAGGGTGCCTCCTTGGAGCAAGTGCCTAAGGAGTGTTGAGGGCTTCCATTCCTACATCTGGAGGGAAAAGGACCCATCATGAACTAAGCCCATTCTAAACTCCTTTCACTTACTCCAAGGCTTTCTTGCCATCTCTTTTCAAGGGTCCCAAATAGGGTGAAGGGTGAGTTTGTCAAGGTCAACTTTAACCCCTTATTTCTCTCACTTTGGAAGTCACCAGATGCAGAGAGCTATGGAGTGCAATTCAGTCACAGTGATGGGGTCTGAGATGGGAACACCTAATGCTCACCCGTGCCCCCTTTAGCTTTGTGCTGCAAGGTGTGGGGACATGAAGTGGGTCCCCAGACAAAGAGGGCTCTAGAGCAGCCCACCGGCCGCACTGAAGATGGAACATCTTTCTGCCCCTCTAGGCTTCGTGGGCCTACTCCAGGATCTCTTAACTTCTCAGGTCCCTTCTCCCAAGGTCAACCTCAATGCCCCTTTCCCCTTCTGCGTTTCCCCCATCTCCCTGCTGGGCATTCGGGAAGCAAGGGAAGAGAAAAGTCCAAGTTCATTGCTTGGGCCTGGTCTACATCTCTCCTGTAACATCTTCGTTTTCTATCCTAACTTTGAACCCCAGTTTTTACAGGACAGCCCAGGCTCAACGTCCCTAGCAGGCCACTGCAGGAGGGCTGCTGACCTCTCCGTGGCTGCTCTAGAGTTAATGGCACTCTGGCCGCCACCGGGCGCTTGGGGCAGGCATCCACTCTGCTGGGCTAGGCTGCACTGGGCTCTCCCGGAGGCCAGTCTGTTCCGCGCTCCTCCGCGGTTCTGCGCTGCTGCCCCTGGGGCGTGAGAAGCCGGCGGGGGGAGTTTCTCAGAGAAAGGGAGACTAAAAATAGTAGCCCCGGGAGCGGGCCCATTTTTGTGCTCTTTACGCCCTTGCCTGCTCTCTCACTCTGGTCTCAGAGTGGGCCAGAAGGGTCCCTTTCTTGGGGTGCCCCTGTGTCCTGCACTCAGACCCACTACTCCAGTGTCCTCTCCCCAGGGCACCACGGACCTTGTGAGCGAAAGGGGTTTCTGCTGCAGCGGGCACCCAGACCCGAGGGCAGGGAAGCCTCGGGCCCCCTTCAGCCATTGGTTTCTGACAGGGGCATGTGCCCAGACCCCAGTGTGTCCATCACTATCTTTTACCACCCCTAGTCTTCCTTTTGCAAAGTGGTAGGATAAATGCAGGACCTGGGGGAGGACGTCGGGGTCGCCTGTGGCGAAGAAGCTCTTGCCTCTCCCGGGACCCAGGCAGGGTTCCCAAGGGGAAATGTTTGTGGTCTCTCGGGAGTGTGCTCCAGAAAGGCCAGGGAAGATCCGGCACTGCCCGAAGGCCTCCCGGCGTCCCCGGCCTCCCCGCTCGGCGAGCAGCGGGCCAGGTCCCCAGGGGGGTCGGGCTCCTTGAGGCAGAGGTTGTTTTCGCCTCTAGAGCCTCCGGTCTAGCTGCGCCTCCGTCATTGTCTTCTGCCTTATCACCGGGCACAAGTTTCCCGCCCGGCCCGCGGGGACCCGCCAGGAAATGGATAAGGGGGGTGCGGCGAAGGCCAAGGAATAGGGCCGGGGGTTCTGTAAAGACGCACAGCCGGAAAGCCGTGGGGGTGGCGCGCATCCTGGCCGGATCTGCGCCTGGCCCTTAGAGGCCTTTAGGGCCTGCTCCTGGAGGGCGGAAAGCCGGGCCTGCGTGCGGCCTCTGTCCGCGCCTTGGCCGCCTGGTCACCATGTAGAGATGGCGTCTCAGATTCCAATGCAGAGTGCTGAGGCCAAGGACTACGGTGGCCAGCATCCTCAGGCCTGGTCGGGTACAAGCCCGAGGTTATTCGCCCGCCCCCGGAAGGGTTTAGCATTGGGCTGCTCCATTGCCTCTCTGAAGGGCAGATACTGCCCATTGCCTCTGAAGGGCAGAACGTGAATGTTTCTGGACGCCATCGTGCAAGCATAGATTCCATTGTCCTCTCCTTGAAACTGACACCCCAGTCCACCGCCTGAACTCCATACGCAAGCAGACATAAGTTTTGTACTTGATTATCAGGGGACCATCATGCGTGTTCCCGCTCTGCCAAGAGTTCCTGTAACCTCACAGGACCCGTCCGGATCGCCTGGACCCAAAAAGGGCCCCCTTCTGGGTTCTCAACTCTCCGCTTTCCTGGGGAAGTCCCTGGGTCGGGACTGAGCCTGGGGGCCTGGGGAGCACTACCGTCAGTGGGCCAGGTGGAGCGCTAGATCAGAAGGAGCCGCGCGGGTTAATCGGTAACCCGGTAACCGGCAGGCCTTCCAACCCCCTCTGCGCATCGCTGGCGACCCTCAGCAGCATCGAGACCCATTCTAGCCCAGGGAAATTGGGGGAGCAAGTGGGCTATGCAAAGTGTAGATGAAAAGTGTTAAACCTACCCTTCCTCTCAGATGTCTTCCCCTCCCCACTGGAAATCTGCCCCCTCTTCCTGGTGCTCTGAAATCTGGATATCAATAAATGCACAGAAATGTGTCCCTAACCCTGTTATGAACCCAGGAGCTGAGGTTGTGGAGAATAAGGTCTGATAAAATCCCAAAGCAGGACACTAGGTCTGCCGTCCCTGGGCAGTGTGGGATCTTGCAAGGTTTGTCCTCTCCTCTGCTGCCTTGGGCAGGGCCCTCAGGCAGAGTGGGAAGCCAGCCCTCCGTGCTCACACCTGTGGCTCTTGTCCCCAGCGTCCCCCTCGCAGGCCCAGCTGGAGCTCCACGTGCCCGCTGGCCTCACCAAGCTGAAGGCGGTGGAAGGAGCAGAAGTAGTGCTCCCGGTGTGGTACACCCTGCAAGGGCAGGTGTCCTCCGGCCAGACGTGGGAGTTGCTCGCTGTGATGTGGTTCTTGGAACAAGAAGGGAAGGATCTGAACCAGGTGAGGGAGCAAAGCATCTCAGCCAGAGGCTGGCTACACCCTGTGACTGAGGGCAGGGAAGAACTGAGGAGAACAGGAGGGGTGGCCAGGGAATGGGGGACAGGGAAGGAGTTTCAGGAAAATACACGGTCCCTCATGGGCTCAGTTTTTGTTCTGAGCTTGGAGGCTGCCCCAAAGAATTTTCTTGTCCCCAGTTTTCCCTAGAAATCCAGCACACGAAACACTGGAAAGTGGAAAGGCATTTTGCTTTGCTTTGCTTTGAGGAGGGGCAGTGAGGATTGGGGTTTGAGGAGGGAGGAAGGGTTAGGGCAAGTATTACATCATTTTAAAAAGCTGAGCATCACCCTATTTTCATCTTCTCTGTGCTTTGGACACTGTCACAGGCCACTTCTCTTCCCACGTGATTATCTGTCCTGCTGCCCCTTCATACACTCCTTTGAGAGGCAAGCGGTAGGCTCCTGTCCCACCCCCCCTCCATCTCCTAACCTCAGACCTATTCTCAGAGGCAGATTTACTCAGAAGCCAATGAAATGTCATTTTCAGAGCCCCCTATTTGCATGAGCTCCTCCCTAGGCTCTGAAAAGTATGTTCTAGAAGTCATTTGATAAATAGGGGGTATGTGTGACAGAAATTGAGATTACAGGGGTAGATGTAAGTTTTGCAGGGCCTGAACTTATACATAGGGAAGGGGGGACATCTTCAAGAAAAAGAAGATTAAAAAAAGATATTTAAAAAATCCTGGATCGGGGCGCCTGGGTGGCTTGGTCGGTTAAGCGTCTGACTTCGGCTCAGGTCATGATCTCACGGTCCATGGGTTCGAGCCCCGCGTCGGGCTCTGTGCTGACAGCTCAGAGCCTGGAGCTTGTTTCAGATTCTGTGTCTCCCTCTCTCTCTGCCCCTCCCCTGTTCATGCTCTGTCTCTCTCTGTCTCAAAAATAAATAAACGTTAAAAAAAAAATCCTGGATCTATCCCTGAATTCTAAGTTTCTTTCATAAATACCCCCTGTTTACATTATCCCTCACCCATTATACCACCTTTCTAAACACCCCAAGTGGGAGATAAAGAGACAAGGCACAGGGGATCAAGAAGCGTCGTGGTAAAGAGGACCCAGGGCCAGTGAGGGTGGCTAGGGGGGAACAGGGTGAATGGGGAGCTGGTACAGGTTGGAGGGGATGGGTGCAGGGGAGGAGCACTTGAAGACTGCCAGTGTGGGGGAGGGGATTGGCTGAGCCCGCGGGCACAGTGCATACATGTGATAACCGGGAGGCGTCGTGCCCCACACCAGGTGTTGGCGTACATCAGCAAGACCATGACAAGCAAACCTGGGGTATCCCTGGTCTACTCCATGCCCTCCCACAACGTGTCGCTGCGGCTGCAGGGCCTCCAGGAGAAAGACTCTGGGTCCTACCGCTGCTCTGTGAATGTGCAAGACCATCGAGGCATAAATGGGAGCCACAGCAGCAAAACTTTAGAACTCAGTGTGCTGGGTAAGTGTGAAGCACACACTTTGCAATACCGCCCCAGCCCCCAGGGAGGTCAGGCAGGTCTCTCCCAAAAGGCTGCCTGTAAAGGTTGGAGGAGGGCAGATGGAGTGACAGAAGAGGGAGGCGGGGAGTGTAGGAGGTGGTGGAGGTGGGGGTCTGTTGGTTCCTGGGGATTGAATTTTTAACCTGTCTCCCTGCTTTAGTTCCTCCAGCTCCTCCGTCCTGCCGTCTCCTGGGTGTGGCCCGTGTGGGGACCAACGTGACCCTGAGCTGCCAGTCCCCCAGGAGTAAGCCAGCTGCCCAATACCAGTGGGAGCGGGCACCCCCATCCGCCCAGGTTTTCTTTGCACCAGTTTTAGGTGAGGGAACTTCTGGAGACAAATGAGTGTGTGGCTGGGGCAGGGAAGGATGAGAGGTACCAGGGGAGGAGGTGGTTGTGAAAAGGGGAGGCAATGCTGCCAGGTACTGGGGTGGAGGAGGACGTGGGGAGAAGGGTGGAAAAAGATGGCCCACCAGATGCAGGCACTGTGTTCAGGGCTTCTGCATGCTATGTACTTTTGTTACTGAAGAGGGTCTAGAGCAGATGATCTGCATTCGAATTCCAGCCCGGCCATTGACTAGCTGTGTGACTCTGTGCTTCCATTTCCTCATTTATTTATTTTTATTTTCAAAATTTTTACTGTTTCTTTTTGAGGGAGAGAGAGAGAGAGAGTGTGAGTGGGGGAGGGTCAGAGAGAGAGAAGGAGGGGCAGAGAGAGGGAGGGAGGGGCAGAGGAAGGGGGAGGGGCAGAGAGAGAGGGAGACAGAATCTGAAGCAGGCTCCATCCAGGCTCCCAGCTGTCAGCACAGAGCCCAACACAGGGCTCGAACTCACAAACCATGAGATCATGACCTGACCCGAAGTCAGACGCTTAACCAACTGAGCCATCCAGATGCCCCTCCATTTCCTCATTTGTAAAATGGGGATATCACAGCCCTGATTTGAACACACCAGCTACAAAACATATTTGGGGACAATTGGAACGTTTTCGATATGGATAATTAGATAGTTATTATTAGGTATTAGATCATTCTTTTAGAGAACTATTAATTTATTGGGTGTGGCAATGGTATTGTAGTTATGTGGTCAGGGTCCTTATTTTTTGGAGATTCATGCTGAAGTGCTTATTTTTAAATGTCTCACAAAAATTCTTTGGGGCTCCTGAGTGGCTCAGTTGGTTAAGTGTCCAACTTGGGCTCAGGTCATGATCTCACAGTGTGTGGGTTCCCAGCTCAGAGCCTAGAGCCTGCTTAGGATTGATTCTCTGTCTCCTTCTCTCTCTGCCCCTTCCTCGCTCATGCTCTGTCTCTCTTTCTCTCAAAAATAAATAAACATTAAAAAAATTTAAAAAAATCTCATGAAAAGAGAAATGAAATAAATATAGCAAAATGTTAGCAATTGTTGAATCTAAGTAGCGGGTATATGAGTTTTCAATTTGTCCCTTTTTCTACTTTTCATTTGACCAATTTTATAATGGGTTTATAAATATATAAAAATATATTTATTTTTTAAGCTACTTTTTTTTTTTTTTTTTTTAAATTTTACAGAGGGGGAGGAGGGGCAGAGGGAGAGAGGGAATCTTGAGCAAGCTCCACACTGAGCGGGCTCAATCCCAAGACCCTGGGATCAAGACCTGAGCTAAAATCGAGGTCAGACACACACCGACCCAGCCCCCCAGGCTTCCCAAAAGTTGTGTTTTTTTTTTTTTTTAAACAGTGTTTATCTCATAGGTTTGTTGTGAAATTTTCACAAGTTTGTACACATAAGGGACTTAGTCTCTGGCATAGAGTAAGCAACCAATAAACTTTAACTGTTATAATAATTATTTCATATAATCCTTTTAATGCCATCATGGAGGTCATATTACCCCATTTTATAGATGAAGAAATTGGGCCCCAGGAAGAGGAAGTAACTTGTTTAAAGTCACATGGCCTATTCGGGAGCTCAGGTTTTCTGATTCCTAGCCTAATATTTTCTTTTTCACCACACCGCCAATCTGGAACAGAAGTAAAACTGATATTTGGGTTTCTCTGGGCATCAATTCCTCCTTAAATCTTTTTAGATTTCAGTTGGGGACACTGGGCAGAAGAAATGGAGAGGGGCATGGAGCTAGCAGCTTTGTACGTGGGGGGAGAACTCAGCATGGCGGTCACAACTTTTCCCACCATGAGTCTCCCAGAGAATCAAAGAGGGCATCCTGGAAGGGGCAGAATTTTTCAGTGGGAAAGAAGGTCCCTGGACTGATGGTCAAATTGTGTCCACAGATGCCATCCGGGGGTCTTTAAGCCTCACAAACCTTTCCAGTTCCATGTCCGGAGTCTATATCTGCAAGGCCCACAATGAGGTGGGCAGTGCCCAGTGCAATGTGACCTTGGAAGTGAGCACAGGTCAGTGAGGGGTAAGTGTGGTTAAGGAGAAGATTGGTCACTGGTGGGGGTGGGGCTGCAAGAGGAGAGGAGGCCTGTCTGCTTGTCCTGGTCAAATGTTTGTACAAATGTTTGGTCACTGGCTGGCTGACCATTTCCTGCTGACAGTCAACCCCTCTTCTTAACATGGAAAAAGAGAAAAACTGTTAATGGTGGCAGTGGGGTAGTGGGATTGGAGGGAGTGGAGAACGGCTGGGGATCTCCCTCTGACACCAAGGTCTCCCCAGGGCCAGGGCCTGCTGTTGTTGCTGGAGCTGTTGTAGGCACTCTGGTTGGACTAGGACTGCTCGCTGGGCTGGTCCTCTTGTACCATCGCCGGAGCAAGGCCCTAGAGGAGCCGGCCAATGACATTAAGTAAGTGTCCCCAGTCTCTGTCCCAATGGGGTTCTCCTAGCTTCCCTCAGCTGGGAGTTCAGGCAGCTGTCATCTAAAGGAAAGGTGGGCAGTGACTGAAACATCATTCCATTGGGGGATTTTAAGGGAGAGGAGAGTGAACTGGTGTGTGAGGGGGGAGTAAGACAAAGCAGGTAGAAATCCCCCCTCTTCCCCCATCCAGCTTCTGACATCTTATTGCTTCTTTGATGACTAGGGAGGACGCCATTGCTCCCCCGACCCTGCCCTGGCCCAAGGGCTCAGACACAATCTCCAAGAACGGGACCCTTTCATCTGTCACCTCAGCACGAGCCCTCCGGCAACCCCAAGGTCCTCCCAGGCCTGGTGCACTGACCCCCACACCCAGCCTTTCCAGTCAGGTGCGGCCCTCACCCAGGCTGCTCAGGACAGATGGGGCCCACCCTCAGCCAACATCCCCCAGCCCTGGTGGGGTGTCTTCCTCCACTCTGAGCCGCATGGGTGCTGTCCCCGTAATGGTGCCCGCCCAGAGTCAGGCTGGGTCTCTGGTGTGATGGTCCAGCCACTTGTCAGCTAAGCTATCTGGTTTATCCCCTTCTTCTAGCGGTCACCCCTAGTACAGAGGACTGAGTCTTGGGAGACCATCTTCTAGACCTCCAGTCCTCTGCCCCCACCTTTCTTTCCTATGGGAAAACTGAGTCTCAGTTAAGACTCAAATTTTCAGGAGGTAGAAGGGGAAGTGGACCTCAGATTATGAAGAGCGTCCGCCCCCTTGCCCAGTTCTCTCAGTGGCTCTAGTGAATGCTGCTGAGGTTGGCTACCTGCCCACTGGGGCCCTGGTGGGGACTGCCAGTCAGGGAGTCCTCCAGGCCCCCTTGATCTGTACTCCACCCCATCTAACATCACCCTTCACTCCTGAGCCAGCTCCCTGCATTCAGATAACCTGTCCTGCTGGCTTGGCTGGGTTTTGCTGGGGCAGGGGATAGAGAAGGTATTTTTTAAACTAACTTGAAATGTCTGTTTTTGTTTTTATTTTGCAAATTTTAATAAAGATGCACTGTGTTTGTATGGAAAGTGAGACTCAAATTGCCTTTTCAAACCCAAGAGCGCTTCTCCACACAGCTTCCCAGAATCTTTAAAAGGGTCATTTGCTATCAGGTGGCTGGGGGAAGGCCCCAGAAGCCTGAGGCTGGGAAGATCCTAATCCACTCTGGGGGGTAAGGGGATGAAATTTGGTGCCCTGTCTGCTAGAGCTTGAGTTCCCAAGGCTTGGGGTGTGGTGCTCTTAATCTCCAGCTTCTTCTTAAGCGGTGGGAAGAGTCACCTGACTTATGCCTCTTTGTCCCAGACCACTGAGTCCTTAACAAACACATCTCCTTGCCCAGCCAACAGTGACCCCCTGGTAGTGGGGGAAAGCTGGACATGGTACAGGCAGGTGCCCCAATTCTGCCACACCCTTTCCTATCAAGAGTGGGGTCTCTCCTCCAAGACTTCTTTGCCCCTGAAATGGAGTGGCTCTGGGAGTGGGGACGTGGCTCTAGTTTCCACGGAGACTTCTACCTCACAGCAAGTGGTGATACAGGTGCCAAAGAAGGGATCTCAGAGAAAAGAAGTAGGGCTTGGAAGGAATAGGCATCTCTGAAGGGATCAGAAAGGGTCTTCTGTTCTACCCAGGTCTCATGCTTGGGGTGAGGCCCCAAAGCGGTGATGTCGTTTGTTATCAGAATGCCCCCCTCTTCTTCCAGGGTGACCATTTGCCTACAGAGAGCTCCAGTTCCGACCCCTTCCCCTTGGGTGCCCACCCAAGCCCAGCCCTTGTCCCAGAGCCTGACAGCTTCATTAGCTGGGGGGAAAGAGGACAGAAAAAAGGAGCATGGCTAGAATGATTCCAGTATTGGGCCTAGAGGAGGGAGGAGCATTTCTTTACCTGAGGGCACAGGCCTCTCCCCTTGTTTGCTCTGAGATAGCCAGTCTCGCTCCTGCCCAGCTCGAGGAGGCTGCCCTGTGGGTGCTGCCTTCCCTCCCCACCAGACCCAGACGCCCAGACCAACCCATAGACGGCTGTAAGGCAGGACTCGGCCATGGCCCGGCTTTCTGGGCTGTTGCTCTGTGGGGCCCTGCTGGGCTTCGCTTGCCTGGGTGAGGAGGCGGCTCGGAGGGACCGCGGTCAAAGCTGGGGGGGGGGGGGGGCGAGGCCTGACCTCCAGGCTCCTGGGGCCTGCTCAGTTCTGCTGGTCGGGCTGGGAGGAGGGGGCTCGGGACGGCGGGGGCGAGGCCGGGAGAGGGCGTCGGAGGCCTGTGGCGAGGGCCACAGGCGCGCAAGCGCAGGCGGGCAGGCAAGTTGGGTCTCCCCGGGAGGGTCTAACCACCACCCGACCATTGTTTTCCTTTCTCTGGCAAACACACCCGCGTACCTGACCCAGTCTCAGTCCTTTTACCCACAAAAAAACCGGCTGGGGTGTGTGCTCCTCCCTCCCGGAAACCTCAGGTTTCGAGAAGGGATGGGTTGCGGGGAGGTAGGTGAGCTCCGCAGGAGGGAGGGAGCCCCCAGCCTCGGCCTCGGGAGCCGAAGGTGGGGCCGGACCCTCAGACCGCCGGGATTTGGCGCCGGGCCTCCGCCCCACCCCAACCCCGGGCCTGGCGCCGTCGAGCGCTCCTCCCGCCGGCCTCCCTCTGCGTCCCCCAGACCCCGGGGTAGCCGTGGAGGTGAAGGTGCCCGCCGAGCCCCTGAGCACCCCCGTGGGCAAGACCGCCGAGCTGACCTGCAGCTACAGCACGTCGGTGGGAGACAGCTTCGCCCTGGAGTGGAGCTTTGTGCCGCCGGGGAAGCCCCTCTCTGCGTCCCATCCCGTGAGTTGAGAGCAATTGCGCTCGAGCGGGGCGGCCCTCCTGCCTCTTGGTGGGGTTGGCTGGGAGGGGCTGGTACAGAGGGCCCACCCAGGATGAGGGAGCGGGGTCAGAGAGGGTGCGTTTGGGGATCAGTGTGCTCCGAGGAAAACATGAGTGGACTCTTTCTAGATCTTCTTAGGACCACAGCCTGCACGACCCTGTATCCCGTATATGGCTCTGTGTATCCGGCCTCCTCTCTCCGAGCTCCGACGTGCAACTCCCCTATTCTAGCGCAGTCCCAGTTTCCGTTAATAAACCCATTGAGGCTAAGCTCTGGAGACTGTTAGTAGGATCAAACGATGCCCCTTCCAGGAATATTTGCATTAATTCCCCAACCCTCTCTCCCCATCAAGAGCCATGCTTAGCTGAAAGCAATAAATCTAGCTCAAGTAGCACCTAGGAAGGGATGCTATTTGGGGACAGATAGACCTTGCTGGTTCTGACTCCAGAGCATCAGTTTCCCTGTCTGATATAAAGGAAGGGCCTCTTTTCTTTTTTTTTAAGTTTATTTATTTATTTTGAGAGGTGGGGAGGGAGAGGGAGAGAAAGAATCCCAAGCAGGTTTCAGGCTGTCAGCACAGAGCCGGATGCGGGACTCAATCCCACCAACCTCAAGATCATGACCTGAACCGAGATGGAGAGTCAGAAGCTCAACTGACTGAGCCACCCAGGTGCCCCTAAAGGAGGGGCCTCTTTGTTTTGGAGAAAGGACTGTAGAGTTGACACCAGGCAGAAAAAGGCACCCATGTGTGTCTTTTGCTTCTCCCCAGATCCTGTACTTCACCAATGGCCATCTGTATCCAACTGGTTCTCAGGCAAAGAGGGCCAGCCTGCTTCAGAACCCCCCCACAGGAGGGGTAGCCACCCTGAAACTGACTGACGTCCACCCCTCGGATACTGGAACCTACCTCTGCCAAGTTAATAACCCACCAGATTTCTACACAAATGGGTTGGGGCTAATCAACCTTACTGTGCTGGGTAAGGCCGGCTGGGGACCTACCAGACACCCATGTACCACGAAAGATTGCAGTGGCCCTGCTAAATCTGCTAAATCTCTCTACCACCCCCCTTCCCCACCCCATATCTCAATTTCCAGCCCAAGCATACAACTGCACTGGGGACCCCAAGGGAAAATGCCTCCTTCCCAAAGTCTTCTAATCTAGATGATCCTACTCCTGCCCCACCCTCCTTGAAGAACGACTCCTCCCTCGGCCCCTAGAAAAAAAAGATTCATGAGAGAGAAAGCCCTTCCCATACATAGGGATCTGAGTCATGGCCCCAACAACTCTATCTTTGAGAGAATGTCTCATTTGTAGCCCAGATTCTTTCTCTCCTTAGGTGAGTGGCAGAGAAGGAGAGTGGCCACTAAAGGAACAAGGGCCCCTCTCACAAAGCAGCAACTTTGTGCTCAGAGTTTCCATCTTACTCCAACCTAGAGCCTGCTCATGGATGAGCAAACAGAAACTATTAAAGAGGCTGGGGATATCTAGATGGAAAAGCGAAGGTTTAGGAGGTGTATAACAACAGCATTCAAATATCTGAAGGGTTGTCTTGTGGAGGAGAGATTTTTCATTTCTCTTTGTGGGCCTGGAGGGCAGAAATTAGGACCAAATGGGTGGATGGTATATTAACACAGATTTTGGCTCAGTATGAGGAAGAATTTGCTAACAATCAGAACTTCCAATAGTGGGAATCATTTCCTGGGGATGCAGTGGAATGTGAACAGAAGTGGACTACTATTTGGTAGGAGCATTGGAGCAGGAATTCTAGCATTTAATGGGAGTGAGGCTAAAAGATTGCTAAGGTACTTTCTGTGATTTTTGCAGTGCCTCCCAGTAGTCCCTTGTGCAGTAAGAGTGGTCAG
The DNA here is from genome assembly GCF_024362965.1 of Panthera pardus. NCBI lineage: Eukaryota > Metazoa > Chordata > Mammalia > Carnivora > Felidae > Panthera > Panthera pardus. Next base: position 93,405,278 of record NW_026526677.1, read on the forward strand.
ACCTCTGTGGGGGGCTCTGCTGCACTGAAATGCAGTTCTTCCCAGGGAGCCCCCAGGCCAGTGTACAACTGGGTACGCCTTGGATCTTCCCCTACACCTTCTCTTGGCAGCATGGTGCAAGGTAAGGGCCCAGAACATCTGGGAAGAGAGGACTCAAGACTGGGGCAAATCTGTCTCTAGACTCCATATACCCACACTATCAATTCCATGCCTGTGGGTAGGAGACAAATTGCTATACCTTTCCCTGCATCTTTCTTGGTGTCCTGTATTGCTCCCTCCTGTCTATCTTCCTGCAACCTGTGGCTCTACGGTCCTGGGAGCATTTTTTAACTTAAACGTATTCCTGATATCTTAGAAGAGAGTGGAAGGCAGGGGGCATAAGATTCCCACTTTTGGGGATTTCTTAAGGGTCATGAATCATTGCCAAACTTCCTAGAGAGGAAACTGAGGCAGAGTAGCATGGACTGGCTTGAATCACAGTCAGTTTCTTTGGAGGAAACATATAATTGGGTAAGAGCCTTGGCTTCTCAGCCTCCTCATGCTTGCTCTAGCCCCAGCCCCAGCCAACTCCTTTATGGATCCAGAGAACCTTCCAGATCATCTGGTGTATGCTCTGCCTTCTAAAGGGAAAGTAAAAAGCTTAGGAAGACATTTGGGTGAGCTGAGTCACCCCAGAGGCTATAGCTTCTAACAATCAAGACTTCCCCCCCACTCCAACCAGAAACCTGACATCAGCTAGTAAGCATCCCTCCCCAATTCCTTGCCTTCTCCCCATCCTCTGAAAAGGCAGCTGTGTAGAGTGGAAAGAACACAGAAGTGGCAGTGGCTTTGGCACTTTCTGGGTCACCTTAGACAGTTACTTTCCTTCTCTGAGCCGGCTTCCCCACTTTTAATAAATGAGGTTAGCCCCTTCTTGACAGGATTGTTGTAAGGAGGTAGTGAAATTTGCTTTCATCTTAGTAGGTGCTCACTGTGATTCAAATGAATGATGGAAGGCTTCCTCCTTACCCTCTAGATGAGGTGTCTGGCCAACTCATTCTCACCAATCTGTCCCTGACCTATTCGGGCACCTACCGCTGTGTGGCCACCAACCAGATGGGCAGTGCATCCTGTGAGCTGACCCTCTCTGTGACTGGTAGGGGACACTGGGCAGAGGCCCAGCTGGCAGGTCTGGGTTGGAGAGGTTGCATGGAACTATCTGGGGAGGGGCCAAGGAAGGTCTGCTGCTCTGAGCTTCCTGTGTCTCCTTAGACCCATCCAAAGGCCGAGTGGCTGGGGCTCTGATTGGGGTGCTCCTGGGCGTGCTGTTGTTGTCAGTTGCTGCATTCTGCCTGATAAGGTTCCAGAAAGACAGGAGGAAGAGGCCCAAGGAGACATATGGGGGCAGTGACATTCGGTGAGCTGGAGGGCTGGGGGAGGGTACAGAAAGGGAGAAAAGGGCTTAGGTTATGAGTGGGTGACTCCAGCCCTCAAACTCTGACATCTTTAGGGGTGTTTGGGGGGTAAGGAGTGCTGTTCAGCTCTGGGATTTGGTGTGTGGGGGGGGCAGTACAGCAAATGCATCTGTGTGTGAGCAGTGTGCAGGGTGGGGGACTTGGTTCATGGCTTCCCTCAACCTCCTCATACTTCATAGAATTTTCAGTTTTTGAGGCCTTTTCATACATATCTACAGGATGTGGATGGCAGGAGTTGGATTTGCCCTGAGCCCTCAGCTGAGTTCAGTTTTTCTGTGTGGGGGTAGTAAGGAAAGGAGAGGCAAAAGCTGCCTGTGTCAACCGCTTTAGCTTGTCAACCTTTGGGTCCTGAATAGTGATCAGAGCGCTAGTTCTCAGAGTGTGGTCCTCAGATTACCTGGACAGAACATACCAGGAGCTTGTTAAACATTCAGATTCAGGCTGCTTCCTATCCCTCCTGAAGCAGAATCTGTGGGGGCGAGGGTGATGGACCTGGAATCTTCATTTCAGCCAAAATTCCACAGATGATTCTCATGCACAGTAAAAATGTGAAGTCCTCAGGTTAGAGGATGGGATGGGGGGCGGAGACCTCTGAGGGATGCCGCCAGCCTTCACTAAAAATTTGCTTATATCTACCAGGGAGGATGCCATTGCTCCTGGGATTTCTGAGCAAACTTCTGTGAGACCAGATTCTAGCAAAGGGCTCCTGCAGAGACCCCCCTCTTCCAGCAGTGTGACGACCACCAAGTCCAAGCTCCCTATGGTTGTCTGATTTCTCCCCCTGTCCTTGAAGGGGAATATCAAGAATTAAAGCCTTTGGGTATCATATGGTCTCCCTCTTCTTTCTGCCGGCATAGCAAATTCCTTTTCACCAGTAAGAGACAGAATGGGCTGGGAGTCCTAGAGGTGATGCTGTAGGTGGGAAGTTTGGCTCCAAGGGAGTAGGTTTTAACAGAGGTCCTCTTCCCCTTTGCTCACCTCCACTTTTTGGTTTGATCAAGTGAAATTTGCCCAAGCTTCAGGTGGTGGCCTTATGCACCCAAACTCCCTCCCCTCTGGCACCCTCTGAATACTTGGACATTCCTCTTTATTGTTCACATTCCAACCCAGCACGGTCACATGCACACACGGAGATAAAAATCCTTCGGGCCACAACCCCAGGAGCCCGGCGGGGGCAGGGCTAGCAGGGGCGGGGGCGGGGCCGCGGCAGACTCCTCCTACCGAGCCTCCCAGGCGCTCGGCGTTTGCATAAACAAGGTGAGAGCTGGAGAGGCGGCTCTCGGGGTGCGCTGGGGGGGTGGGGCGGGGAAGCAGATTACAGGCAGGCGTGGGGTTATAGGTGCGAAATAGGTACTTCCCTTACGATCAGAGCAAGAGGCATCCGGCACCATGAAAACCCTCTTCCCCTCTCTCCTCGCCCCAGAGCCAAAATTCTGGGGCTAGGCTGGGGCGCGAACAGCACAGAGACGCAGAGCGCCCCCTTCAGCTGCGCACAGAACGAAAGGACTGTTTTGTTTTTTTTTTTTTTAAGTGAGTATACTTGGGCGACGCTTAGGGCGCCCCCCGCAGTGCGCGCAGGGAAGTGCGCAGAGACTGCGGAGGCAGAGCTGCATGCGGGGTGCTGGCGGAGGTGGGCGAGAAGCAAAAGAAGGAAGATGTGGGAGCGCAGGGTTTGGGGCTAGGGTGAGAAGAAAGGGCGAATGGGGACCATTCTAGACTGGAGGACTAACTAAAAGGGCACAGACTTAGCGACTCCTCGATGGAGCCTGCCTGGGAGTGGGAGTCTCTGGGGACGCAGGGAGGGCTCCTGAAGCTGGCAGGTTGGTGGAAAGGAGAGGATCACAAACACGGCAGGGAAGTCTCATCACTGCGAAGGGGACGCGCCATCCGTCTCTCCTGGCAACTGAGGACAGAGAAGGTCTGAGCACCTGCCCTCCCCGGTGCTTCCTCTCCTTCTTCCTTCTCCCTTCCCGAACCAGGACAAAAGGGCGGGAAGGGCCAGGGGACCCCAGTCACCCAGAACCCCCAACCCGAGTCACTGAGCTGAAATAAGCCAGCGGCCAGTGCGTGCGTGCGCCTCAGTGTGTTTATAGCCTCAGGCCGGGTTTGTGCAGCCAAATGGGGGTGGCTGCGGTTCTGTATAGGTCCAGGCGTGTCCCTGTCGCAGCCTCAGGCGTCCAGATGGATCAGGAAACCCTCAGGCTGGGAGGGGGTGAGGGCGGGCAGAGGGAAGGGTGGACGATTGGGTCCTTTTCTCCCACTCAGGCCTCCCACCCGTTTCCGAGTCGTATTCATTACCTTTGAAAATGCTCAGTTCTTCGGTCCAGGGCGGGGCAGGAGGGAGGGAGGAGAGAGAGGAACAGGTGAGCTCTCGGAGCCCGCAGCACCTTCAGCCTCCTCCCAGCCACCCACCTCACGTCCCGGGGGTAAGTTCCCCACCCTTAGCTCCCTCTCCACCTCTCCACCCGCTGCACGCCCTGAGTCCGCACTCTTTCCCGGGGTGGGGGGTGGGGAGCGGGGCCCCTCGCAGCAGGTCCCGGGCTTGGGAAAGGGGAACCCTGCGGCCCGCCGCGCCCCGCCCGCCTCACCTGGCCTAGTCTCCGCTGGGGCCGCCGCCCGCGCCTCCCCGGGCGCCCCCAGCTCCGCCCGTTCCCCCGTGGCCCGGGCCCTTCCGGCCGCGCTCTCCGCTCTTTATCTTCTTCCTTGCCATGTGGCCCCGGAAACTCGCCTGGATTTTGGCAGCGGCCGCGTTGGCGCCAGGATCGTCCAGCGGGATGTCTAGAATGTCGTCGTCCGGCTTGGAGCACGCGCTCTCCTGGGGGCGGGGCGGGGCAGGGGGTACTTGTGGGGTGACTGGGCCGAGACCCCGCGGGAGGGTAGGGTAGGAGTAGAGCCTTGCGGGGCTGAGACGAGGGAGACGCACGAGTGGGAAGCGCAGAGAGGGGAGCTGCGGGCGCGTCGAGAAGGGCTGAGGAAGGGCTGTGCGTGTGTGCGTGTGTGTGTGCGTGTGTGTGTGTGTGTCCCTCCTAGGGAACGGCAAGCAAAAAGGAAGGGTCAGGGGGTCAGGTGGCCACGGCCCTATTCCCAACTCGGGAAAGAGACGTGCACGGTGGGACGGGGTACAAGACAGCCAGATAGCCCTGAGGGAAGGGTCCTTCACCATCAGCAGGGCTGAGGAGCTGCAGAACTGATGGCTGGTGGGCTGGGAGGAGCAAAATAAACAATGAGAGGGACTGGTGGACGTGACTGCCCCTCCCTTTGTCCTCAGAGGGTGCCTCTGGCTCAGAAAGGCTCCTTGCAGGAGTCCAGGATTCCCTTGGACAGGGTGTAGAAGAATCAGGCCGGTCCCTTCCCTGAGTAAAATCACACCAGGACTCAGCGCTGGAATTAGGGTGAGAGTGGGGCTAGCCCCTGGAGTCAGCCTCCTTCTCCCTAGGGCTAGAGGCCCAGAGACTGCTTTGCCATGGACTCTTCCTTTTCTAATGTTCCCCAGGAGGCACTCAAACACAGAAGAGAGGAGATGGTCTGGAAGAAGCTGAGAAGGCTTCACTCCAAAAAAAGGCAAAGGAAAGATGAGTAGGAGCAAGTAGCCCTTAGCCTTGTGTGCTCCAGAAGAGAGGAATTATGACAATAGCTACCCATTAAGCACTTCCCTTGTTCCAGGCACAGTAACACAGTGTTTTACAGACATTATTTTATTTAGTCCTGGCAAAGCTATGACGCACCTTTTATTGTTATCCTAGTTTACCCCTACTAAAACAGATGACTTAAGTGTTTATAAACCTTACATGAGGTGATACAGATGGTTACTATGATTTAGATGGTATCTATGATTTAGACCCTTGTATGTCAGAGTCCAGAGTATATTTTTAACCCCTATTCCGTAAAAATCAGCAGAGGCCGTCAAGAAAATGACCCGAGCTCTACCACTTGCTACCTGTGTGGTTTGGGACAAGTTCTCTAATGTCTCATATCAGCTCCTTCATCTGAAATCAGGATATAACATCTGCCTCTGTGGGTTGTGAGGAACAATAAACCCCATGATACACATAAAGTTTCTGGCACAATCTAGTCACTCAATGTATAGTATCTATTACTATGATTCTTTTAATTAATAAGTTTATGTGAAATAGTTGTTTCTGTAGGCCGAAAGTGGTCATATAAAAACAATTTCATATGGTTCCGCCTATAATAATCACATCCACCCCTACGCCTCAGGTTTCTGTCTCCCATAACCTGCCCTATCTGACAGTGGAAAGGGTTAAGGAATAGATGGCGTTGATTTTAGAGGTAAGGCTCTGGAATGGAGAGGGCCTCTGTCCCTGTGCCCCTTTGTTGGTTAACATTACAGCATTAATGTGGGTTGGGATGCAGATAGTTATTATGGAGTTAAAAAGGCATTTTGCTTTTGCTTTGGCCCTCTGGCTTCTAAGAATTGTCCTTTTTTTCTCTCCCCTAAGGACTTCTACTATTTTAAAAATGGCTTCCGCTCATCATGCTTCACAATGCTGTTGTCATTTCCTGGGTTTCAGAGTTTTGCAATTTGCGCTCAAGATGCCCACGATTGATTTAAATGCAGTTAAAAGGAGTTATCCAGAAGCCAGTGTGGTTGTGGAGGGGACTGACACTCTTTTTGTCTTCTGCAGGTCTAGCCCTCTCTCTCTGACATCTTAGTCTCCACCTGTCATCAGAAACAACTCTTTTGGGTTCCTTGAATCTTAGAGCTCAGGCCTCTCTTGGGATATCCTTAGGGAACAGTGAAGTGTCTCCTCAACAGAGGACAATGATAACAACAACAACAACAACAACAACAACAACAACATAAACCCATTCCTGACCCACCTCTCTTTGGCCAGTAGCTGTGGAGGAAGGAGTAACTTCCCCCAGTCATGTTAAGGCCAACCTGCTGTCTCTACCCACCCCAGCTGGATACAGAATGGAAACCTGGAACAAGAGGAAAAGCCACCCAACACACTGTTCCTCCCCCAATCAGCCTCCTCTCACTCCAGCTGAATTCTCAGGGCAGAACTGCTAGAGAGAGTAAAAGGAATCTGGGAAGCGTCATGGTTCCTGGGCTGGTGCCTTCTAAAGCCAAGATCTGATGATGTGTGCCTGAGAGCTCTGTAGGAACTGGAGGTGCAAAGTGCACCAGTGGCTAAAACAGGAGCCAAGGCTTCTGGTCCCAAGTGGGCATATCCCTTCACCCCTGAGGGTCTGTTTCTTCAGCCACAAGTGGAATTTAGCCTAGATGAATAAATTCTTCTTTAGGTCCCAAATCCTAAAAGCTTTAAGAATTATCCCTTCCTAATGCTTATTGTATGCCAGGCCCTGTGCTAAGTGCTTCGCACACATTACCTCACTGAATCCCCATTTCAGAGGTCAAAAAACAGCCTCGGAGACATTTTGTAACTTACCAGAGGCCAGCAAAGCTAACAAATTGTGATGGGATTCAGAAGCCTGGCTGTTAATGACTGCCTCAGGACAGGTAATTATTTCTATGAGTTCCGCTAGACCTCTAAGTTCAACTAGACCAAGCAAAAGAAAGGAGTGGGATCCAAAAAAATGTCTTTGCCTTTTCATATTAAGTGAATGTAAGAAAGGCACATATATGTGACTATGTAAATCAGCAACTGGTACATTTGAATCGACAGCACTGCCTCTTAAAAAAAGAGGCAGGTTTTCTTCTCATTTCTGTCTGAGCCTCCTTACCAAGGGGTAAGAAGGAAATAAGGCAGGAGTAAGTGTTTCCCAAACACCAGGTCAGATGGTCAGCAAGGAGAGCCCCAGAATGAAAGATGAAGAGAGTCCTTCCTGCCTTGGGGTGCCTGGCTGGCTCAGTGGGTAGAACATGCGATTCTTGATCTTGAGGGGGTTGTGAATTCAAGCCTCACTTGGGCATAGAGCTTACTTTAAAAAAAAAAAAAAAAAAGAGGGCCCTGCCTCTAGACCCCAGATGCACTCTGTTCTCTCCATGTCCCAGCTCCCTTCCAGCTAGGAGTCCACCTGCACATAATGGAGATGAGGTAGGAAGGTGCCCAGTTCCAGCCCTGTCCCAGCCCTCTGCCCTTGTCACCTCTTCTCCCTTTTCTTGCCCTCTGCACAGTTTGACAATCGGGCTGCCTCCTGCTCAGTCCTTTAGCTCTGCCCATCTAGGACAGGGCCTCATAGGGTTGTTGGGATGATTAAATATAAAGTCAGGCACATGGCAAACATTCACAAAGTGACAAATATTACTGATATTATTAAATCATAATAACTATCACAACAATTTGTCCCTAAGTTCTTTCTGCCTCTTGGTACGAAGTCTCACCTCTTATAAACTGGGCTATTCTTTCCTTCCAAACCTCACTTTTTTTTTTCTTTTGTAAGCCGTAGTGTGGAAGGTGGGGGGCAGGCAAAGTCATAACCTTATCATTAGCCAGGTTGACTGAATGACAGAGAACGCAAGGGCTTTGGAGTGGTCCTTCTCCATAGATAGGGGCTAAAAATAAATAATAATTAAAAATAAAAAAAAAATAAACACATTTTATATACGCATGATCACTGTATTCCTCTAGTGTGCAGGGAGCCAGGTCCTGTGCCGGGCGCCTTCATACCCAAGTCACCTTAACAGCAACCTACTTTGGCATTAGGCACTTGCCGCATCCAGGTCTCCGTGGGCGCTGACAAATTGCAGACACTTCCTTCCCTCGCCAGCAGGGCTCTCTCGCGGTCACTTCACCCAGCCCCCTTCCAGGGCTAGAAGGCGATGGGGGACGGGCCAACCCCTCCCCAGAACCAACTGACTAGGCTCTCTGCTGCCCATCATCATTACTGAGCTAACCGATATGAACCGACTGTCCTATCCTGCTCTGTACAGTGCACGAGGGTCATGGAGATCATCCCGTCTGCCCACCCACGGCGGTGGCAGTGGGATGGGGAACGGGGCGAGGGCAAAAGCCAGGGGGAAAGGATACCCAAAGGAGTCGCCGCAGCTTCGCTACACTTTACAGCGCCTCTGTGGAGGAAGTTCCTCTTCTCGTCTAACCTGCAGCTTCCTTGCTGCAGAGCCCTGCCGGGTTCCCAGTCCAACCTAGGCTGCCTGGCGGCTGGGCGCCCAGACGCCCCCGCGAGTTGGGGAGCATTTTTCCTAGGGCTCCAAGTCAGGCGAGTGCCTTCCACCACCCACCACCCACGTCTCAGCAGGCACCCCTATGGCTCTTGGGTCTTCTGCACCCTCAAATGCACTTCCATCCCTTACTCTCCCTGGGTGGGGGGGGTTCTTGGGGACCCCTTGCCCCAGATCAGGCAGAGTGCCGGTCCCCCCGGCCCTCTAACTTACGGTGCAGCAGTCCATGCTGGTGTTGGGGGTCCTTGGCTGGGGCACAGGCTGGCGCAGGGCAGGGGTGGGGTCTGGGTGGGGACTCTGGGGCCTTGGGGCGCCCGCTGACCAGCGTCGAAACAGCCGCTCTGCTCTCGGGTCCTCTCTCCCGCGCTCCGCTCTGCTCGCGAATGTAACCTGAGCCCTTCGGTCGAGAAGCCAATCAGGATAAGCCTTGGGCAGGGCGGGCGGGGATATTGCAGGGAGGACCACGCCCCCTCTCTGCTCCCTCCGCCTCCCTCCCCCTCCAGCCCCAACCCCTCCGCCTACACACTTCCATCCATTCCTCCCACACACCCCAGCTTCTCAAGCTCAACCCCCTTGTTTGCTGAGGCGGCAGACTGCCAGGCAGATGTATGCCGCCGCGGGCAGAAGGAGGCCCCCGGCTACCCGGGCACAAATACACTCACATCTGGGCACAACACCTCTCCCACCCATATGTAGAAAACCACGCACCTCTCACCCACCTCCCCACACTTGCACAACTTAGCTAGAGTCCCAAATATGGCTCGCTCTAACTCCTCCTCTCCTCACCCCCGCCAGTCCTCATAAAAAAGCCCCCTAAGACGTGCGTTTAAAAAGTCCCATCATCACTCTGCTAGGGAATCAAGAAAGCTGTTGATACATAACCTGGGGATGAGCACACATAAACACAAAAGCTCACAAGCCCCATATCTGCATATATGATACTGCCCGGGCTCACTAAAATGTGCACTTCTTCAACAGATTCTACAGACACAACCTACAAAAATAATTGCACAGAACTTGTACACACACGCTGTGCAGATAAATGCAGACGTGTGCATGCAGACGTATGACACAGGGGTAGTCACCCTATCCGAGATGTTGCATTACATCCTTATCTATCTATCTATCTATCTATCTATCTATCTATCTATCACCTATCAATCATCCATCATCTATCTAATGTATATATTTATGCATAGATACTGGCTTCAGAGAAACATCCTTCCCTTCCCATACTAGAATCTCCCTAACCTCTTGGTATCTTGCTTCAGAATAAAACAAAAATGCCATTCTCACCTTGCCTGGGAGGAAGAAAAATACCCTAAACCCTAGTATTGGGAAATATAAAAAAAATCGTTGTCTTTTGGGGTCCGTGGCGGAGGAAGGATGTGGGCTTTTGTGAGAGGCTGGGAAAAGGAGATAGGGGAGGAGAATTGTGGAGCAGCAGCCTGACTGGATTGTGGTGGCCAGTGTCCCCTAGCCAGTCAGGGTACTGGAGCTGGCAGTGTGGCTTGTTAAATGGATAGAGTGGGCCATCTCGGAGGAAAGTAGAAAGAAAGTCTTTCTCAGCTAAGCTCCCAGAGGAGGGAAGGAAAGAAAGGATGGCTGTTGCTCAGGCTCAATAACTGAAGCGGGCAAGGAGGGGAAAATGCCCTGTGGTTCTGGTTGGGAGAGGGGATCTTAAAACAGCACTGCAGTGAATCCACAGCCACTGGCCAGTCATAGCATAGCTGTTGCATGCTTTCCTTCCTACCTGAATGTTTGGGCTACAGGCTCTGTTTGCCAAAGGGAAAATGAGTGGGAGGGAAATTCTGGTGGCCACTCATGATGGGAATGGGGTTAGTCAGCTTAGGCTCCCAAACCGAGCTGGAAGCTGGCCGGGATTCCAGGGCTTGGGGCATAGGGGTGTCTCTCCCAGCATGTTTGGGACCCACCCACCCTTGTAACTGAAAATCTGTTCCCCAATCTGTCTCTGGCACATCCTCGATTCCCCCCCGCCCCCCCCCCCCCCACCTCCACCAAATGGCAGGATGTCCTGGAACTCTGCCCCTTGCCTAAATCATGGGCACATCTGGGGCCTTGGTTTGTGCCAGCTCTTGTTGAACTTCAAATTCAGAATCCAGAGGGGAAAGGGAAGGAGGAAATTGGGGATAGAATGGGTATCAGGCCTGGACTCTGTGCTTTTCTCTTCCCAAATTAGAGCCGAGGAATTCGGGATTTAGCGAGTTTGCAGTAAAGTCTCCCAAGTTGCTAGGCAACATCCCTCTGCAGGCTGCGCTGCCTCTGGGCCCTTCTTCCTGCTGGTCAGAGCTGGAGGGGGGGGGGAGGAGTATCTTTACAACATGCCCCCCCTGAACTCCCACACAGGCAGCCCAGCCCTTCCCTCTTCCTAAGACGCCCTTGTGTGGGGTGAGGGTGTCTCTGAACACTGGCGGCGGTGGAAGAGCAGAAATGGCAACTGTCAGTTCCATCCGCAAAACAAGCATTTCATCAACAGCCCACTTGAGGCGCCTACGCGGAACTGGCCACTGTGCTTGCCCTGGGGGATGGGCAATCTCTGAGGTAAGGAATAGGTAGACAGAGAAAGGCAAGGACGGGAATCAAAGACAGACTCAAATAATCCCGAGGCAGGAGCAGCACCCCGTACAGCCTCATTTAAATGACACACACCCCGACCGAGAGGCACAGAAACACACACTGTTCACACATCCACAGAGATACATGCTGTGGGCACATTGCCACCCACTGCCATCCAAAGATATGCACAGAAGTGGACCCCTTCACTATCATGCATCGAGGGCACATGATTCTTTTTGGTAAGGGGTTCCTCTTTTGGACTAGGTGGCCAGAGTTTGTCAGCAAGACGGGCTGGCTGGAACTCTGAGCCTCCGCTTTTCTTTCGAATAGATGAGCTCAGAGAAGGGACAAGAGATGTGTGGAAGGCCTGGGTCCGGCTGCTTTGAGGAGCAGGCTGCCTCACTCTGCAAAGCTTGAGAGCTTGGCGGAGCAGTGCCGGAAGACCCTAGTGCCTGCCTGGGCTTAGGACCTGGGTGCCAAGGTCATCTTTTGGGGTGCCACCTATTTACCAGCTGGATATGGGCCCTGTCTGTCCTCCTGGACTCTTCGAATTTCATAAACTCTTCTCTATTTTCGGCGGCCCCCACAGCTCTCGAAGGAGAGGGACTGCAGGTCTGGAAATGAGATGAGCTCCGGAGGGCCAGGTTAGAGAGGGAGCTGGGGCATGGGGGTGAGGTGGGCTGTTTCTAACAGGGAGCATGGAGGGGGGGGGGCACGAAATAGAAGCCGAGGCCAGCAAAGGAAGAGATTTTAGACAAAAGAAAAGAGATGGATTAGTGGGAAGCTTCCGGGGTCCAATACAGATCCATCTGGGGACAGATGGTGGGGGATTTGGAGAGACTTGGTCCTCATAAGCAGAGAGAAAAGCCAAGACACATGGCAAGCTATTTGCCAATACTTGTGGCTTCCCTTCCTTGGAGTGGGCACTTTCTGAACATCATATCCCAGCTTAAGCCCACAGAGGGACTCCACGGTAAGATGGGGGTGGAAAGTAGGAGGCCTGTGCCTTCAGTGGAGATGATCTGGGGGCTTCTTAGGTCAGGATTTCACCCATTTGAATGGAGGGGGTGGGGGTAGCAGGAAATTCAGTTTTCTCTGCAAATATTTCAGCTTTTGCTGTAGTAGTATTTTTAGCAACTTGGTTGGCAGAGGAGGAGCCCGGGTACATTTTTAAAGGGGCCTCTGCCAGACTGGAGGCCTCCTCCCACCTTCACCCCACATGTCCTAAAGGAGAGGTCGGGGGGGAGTACATGGCTCAAGGTGCATTCAAATCAGCTTTGCTGGTCATTAGCTGATCATTAAGTGGTCTTCACCAATAGTCGTTATCAACCATCAGCGGCACCATTATCATTAGCAGCTTTATCAAGAAGAGGAAATACTCCTTGGACTTCTGTTGTGTGCAGGGCACTATTAGGGGCACAACACAGAAGGTCTAATATACTTGGAAAGATGGGGAAGGATCCAACACTTGTGAGCCTAGATGTCATGTGTCGTGCTAGCCACGTTATATATGTGGTTTCATTTAATTCTTATAACAATCCTACAACTTAGTCATTGTATTTCCAATTTATAGATGAAGAAGCAAAGGTATTGAAGAACTTACCCAAGGTTATATCGCCATTAAATGGAAGAATCTAGATCAAAACTCAGAGCAGAATAATAACATTATCCTAAATCTGGATAGTGCTTTACAAAGTGCTTCCAAATTCACGATTTAATTTGCTGCTCCTGAGAACTGTGTGAAGAGGTATTAGTATTTTTAATCTCTTTTCCTGAGGACAAAGTAAGGCCTAGAAAGGTTAAATGACTTGTCCAGAATGAGACCTCTGGGGAATTGCAGAACCAGGACTAAAAGGTAGGAGTTCTAACTTTGAATTCTGTGTTTTCACCTCTGAACTGCTCTAATATCCGGCCCTCGTACTGGGCTACATGGACTGGATTATAGTGGTTAGCAGATCAGATATAGTCTCTTCTCTCTTGGATTTTATAACCTGATGATAAAAGTACATTATGTATATGTGTGCAGGTATACGTGTATAGATGTATAGCTATAGATGTGTGTTTATGTGTGTGTGTATGTGTGTGTATGAGGTATATTTATATCTCCTAAAGTAATAAATGATGGATGCCAAATGAATGATGCAGATGGTAAGTGTTATGGGAGAAATGATTGAGAATTTGAATGATCCAGGAAGGCTTCCTGGAAGAGGAGGCTGGAAATGGGCAGAAGGACATCTTAGGCAGGAGATGTTGTGAGACTTGCACTGCATTTAGTGTCACTGTGCTTCTGCTACCCCAGTCCAGAAAGGCCCTGAGGACAGCAATTGCAATAACTTTCCCCCCACACAAGGTTTTATGTCTGAAGTTTGGTGCCCTGATTTTATCTATGGCAACATATCGAAGCACTCCAGGACCGGCAGGTGCACACCAAATGTGTGCTTGTGCCCCCTCTGCAGCCCTGCTGTTCCTGGTGCTTGCACACATGCTTGCCCTTTGCTTCTACTGGTGTGGTACGAATCTGTCTCCTGCCTACCCCACCCCTGTCCCCCTTGTTCTCTGGGCCTATGTGGTTCAAAGTCCTGGATGTAGTTTACGCCCCGTTCCTGCATTGCCCTAAACATCTACTGGTTTTATTCCCCTTCGCTTCCCTTTCCTCAGTTTGCTTCCCCACCTTTCCTTATGAATAACAGCTAGTGATGGCTGAGCAATGTGTTGTACCTTCTGGGCTGCCACATCCCATCTGTAAACATGGGACCTACACAATCATTCTTATAACAAGGGAACAACGATCTTGATAATATTTTGACGCCAAACTCTAGCACAAGCCTAATAACCATCTCAATTTTGGTCCAGACAAATGCCTGTTTTAATTAATTTTTATAAAAAGGCTTACATGGGGGCACTTGGGTGGCTGAGTCAGTTAAGCGTCCGACTTCAGCTCAGGTCATGATCTCAGGGTTCGTGGGTTCCAGCCCCTGCACCAGGCTCTGTACTGACAGCTCAGACCCTGGAGCCTGCTTCAGATTCTGTGTCTCCCTCTCTTTCTGCCCCTCCCCTTCTCATGCTCTGTTTTTCTCTCTCTTTCTCTCTCTCTCAAAACAAACAAACAAACAAACAAACATTAAAAAGAAAGACTCACATGAGGCATAATTCTGACTTCTTCTTTAGTCCACTTAAAGACCCTTTCTGGTGTAGTTCAGCCAGACATTCAGCTAAAAGAAATTCTTGGTTCTACCAGGAATGAGTCAAGTGAGGTTCAGGTCATTCTCCCTGTCATTGTCTACCTCAGGGCAGAAAGAAACTCTTATCCAGGAGATGGAGACCCTCTTACTGTCGTCGAGAATGAGCATCTCTTGGAGTCTGTGTATGCGGTCCGTATCCCAGCCTCACAATTTTTCGCGTTGACACTGTCTAATCTGAGAGCTCGGAGTAGTGGATTTGGATCCACTGGCCATGGCTCTCATTCATTCAGCATCTACCAACGCAGTCTTTTTTTTTTTTAACCTTTTGTCTTATTTTAGAAAATTTAAACTCTTGCAAAAGTCAAGTAATATATATTGAACCCCACTGTCCCCGTTACCTACGTTCAACAATTCTCATCTCATCACCAAACTCATTTAACCTATTTTCTTTATGATTCCCCCATCATCATTTCATTCATAAATATTTAAGTGTGTGTCCTTGAAACATACTAACACTTTAATGCCTATTTTTAAAGCATATGTTCCTTAGCCTGGAAACTCCATAAGGAAAGAGATTAAGAGCTGTTTTCTTTATCCCTGTAGTCTTAGCACAATGTCTGGGACATAGTGGACTCAGTAAATATTTTTTGAATGATTGAATGAATAAGAGGGTGAATGAATAATACTTCAAAAGGACACAAGAGGTAAAAAAAAAAAGTGCATGTATCTGTGATCATGTATGATCTAATTTGCAGCGAGATTCTGTTAGAGGCCAGGTATGTCTTCAGCAAGAACTTAGTAGGGGGGCCTTATATACAGAGTCAACTCTTCATCTCTCTGAGATTCAGTCTTAGGCCTGCCATTCTGAGAAGCTGAGACACAGACCCATGTGTTCCTTGGAAGTCCATGCAGAAGTGGACCGTTTCTGGGAACAGCATGGCAGATGAAGCATGACAGGGACCTAAGATCTTGGGAAGGAGCCATGCCTATAAAGCAGTTTATTGAGTTTAATGTTTCTATTTCTGTCTTATTATTTCTTTCATCTGGGTTAAGCATTTCAACTTTGTCTTAGTTATGAAAGGGGGGCATTTAAGGAAGAGTTATATACTCAGTCTCAGACCAGAGAGCCCATGGTGGAACAGCCAACTTGGTGGCAACAGCCATTAGCGAGGCATGTTACAAGGAAGGTGGCTCTCAGGGGTCAGAGTCCAGCTTTGTGGTCTTGCTCCCCTGTTCCATTTTGAGATTCTTTTCCCATTGCTAACCTTGGAGAGTTTTGTTTTGTTTTGTATTTTTTAGAGGAGGAAGTTTAATTGGGTGGTCTGACCATGATTGATTCCAATTGCCTTGAACAAGTTTATGTATTAATATTTTCTGCCTACCAGGCCAAACCAGTGGCCTGGTCAGTAGATGAAAACCAGTCTGCCACTGTCATTTATAAGGAATTAAGGGCTTACCACCTATCACTTTCCTTAAGCCAATACAGATGAGGCATATGGCTTGAGATGGTGTTACCAACAATCATCTTCTACTGCATTTCCGTATGAACTTCTGTGAGAACAGTATATGTTGGTATGGAAAGTTGTCTTACTCTAAACTTCAAAAAGAAGGAGAATTGACAGAATTGCCCTAGCAGACTGTCATCCAATATGGCCAGGATATGGGGGAACAGATACTGGAATTCAGCCATTGTAAAGCCGGGGTGGCAGGCCATCTACCTGCAAGAGAAAGCTTCCTTAAAGGTACCACCCAAAATGAAAGACACATCACACACCCCTGGAACTGGATGACACAGGAATATGGTAATTAATTCAAATATCTTTCCCTATGTAAAAATGGTGGGGGGGGGGGGGGGGGGAGTAGTTCTACCCAGCTTAATGGTGCCTCTAACCTTGGAAAGTGATGTTTGTTTTGTTTGAATTTTTTTCTTTTTTGGTCATATGGAAGCACTGAAAGTAAGGGATTATTAACTACAAGCTTTTGTTATTCTGTAATTTGGATGGAGCATTTGAGTTTAACGAGGTAAGCACTGGTAGTTATTTGGGGTTGATATACTTCTGTTATTTTTGCTTTGCCTGCCGTGGGATTGTGTGTTGGAGTGGGGTGAGTGGAGAGTGCTGGAACATGAGCTGTTTTGGGACTGGGGTGTTTGTTAGTGGAAATGTTCCTGCTGTTTAGATAGAAGGCATGCCAGGTAAAACTACCCTGTCCTTTTGACCTTGAAGCCTTAAGGTATTTAAGTAGTCTTTCTGTCTGTATTCAGTGTTCACATATATGCAGAAGGCAGAGTCAAAGGTCTATACTGTAGACACAATCCTATGTCGTAGATATTCCTCAGAAGCAAAAGAGTATAAAGCCTGGTCCTTAAAAAAGAACGTTTGTTGTTCTACTGGGAACAGCGTCATGGAGCTATGCTATGTTATGATTTGCTAAACATATGTCAGATCATAACAGCAGGAAAGTTCCACATTTGGGAAACTATGTGAGGATGTGTATAGATCTTACGAAAACCATCATGGCAGATACTATTGGCTTCCTAGCCAATATCTACGCATTTCCGCTTCTTGCTTGCTAACAGAACCGCGATTTTGTTGCGAGCAGTCATGGGTCCGGACCTGACATGGTGCCATAATCAGTCTAAGTCTGTTCCCACTTCAGCTTTTATGACAGCTAAGGCTGGTCACAAGACCCAGATATGGCCAATAAGATATAAGCAAATTTCTGCTGAGAAATCCTCTGGGAAAGCTTTTGCTTTCCCGAGAGGAGGAGGCAGAGGCAGCTGGCACCACCAGCCCCCTTCTTTCTGCCTTAAATACAGACCTGAAGTCTGGAGATACATCCACTATCTTTCCACCATGCAGCAAGTCAAATACTGAAATCACGAAGTAAAAAAAGACCCTCCTTTATATTTAAGCCGTCATCATTCAAACTTTCTATAAGGTTTACACAAATGAACCCCTAAGATGACATAATAATACAAGAAAGGTTCAAGTGCAGATCAAGACGCCTATCACTGACAAGACAGGGACTGCATGTGCAAGTTATTTCCAGGGATTCTTTGATGACAGACCTAAAAATTCTAAGTTAAAATAGCTAGTAATTCAGACACAAGTGTATGGGATCCTGTACAGCTTGACGTCCTAATTGATTGCCCTAGATCGCCTCTGCTTAATTAAAGGAACCATTGTAGGATTCTAAGTGACCATTTATAGTTCCTGTAGTCACACTCGAAGACTTTGTCCCTGGCTTGTTGACATTGCTATCACATCACCCTCTCCCAGTGGTCCCATGAATGGTGCGTGGGTTGGCTATAATTAGAATTACTGACAATTAAGGAAAATTCCTTTAGGACAGAGACAAGAATCCAGAGATAGATGAGGACTGGACGGGTTTGGGCATTTTGTCTCTAGCCGGATGTCTGATCTATATTGGTTTTTAAAAAGTTATAGGTGATAGATCCTTAATTCCTTATAAATGGTGGAGACAGGCTGATCTTCATCCACCCAATAGACCACTGGTTTAGTTTGGTAAGGACGAGTCATTAACATATAAACTTATTCAAGATAGGGGCGCCTGGGTGGCTCAAAGCGTCTGACTTTGGCTCAGGTCATGATCTCATAGTTCGTGGGTTTGAGCCCCACATTGGGCTTCACGCTGGCATTGCGGAGCCTGCTTGGGATTCTCTCTCCTCTCTCCCTGCCCCTCCCCTGCTCATGCTATCACCCTCTCTCTCAAAATAAATAAATAAACTTTAAAAAATTTATTCAAGGGAATTGGGATCCACCATATCAGACCCCCCCAATGAAGCAAGTTCCCACTTCTTTCAGTAAAAATAAAACGCTCCAAGGTTATCTCTGGAAAGAGATAGATTCAAAGAAGAGTAGATATTCGTCCAGAATCTCTGTTTGTACAGACTTCACAGCTCTTTTCAGGACACGCTCCTCTCCTCCATCATTCCTGCAGACGGTGCTGGTAGTCCACATGAAGTTGCCTGTCTCATCGGGCTGATATTCTGAAGGGTTAATTAGCTATCCCTAGGACGAAGATTCTCTATCAGTCCTTTGGCTAACGAAGGTTGCCTCCTTTAAAATGGGCATGACTTTTAACCACTACAATGGAATGCTTTGTACCTATCAGCAGAAGCCTCTGGGATACTGGAAGGGCACTTATTATTATTGTATACCAGTATATACATGCCAGGACTCCTGAATTGACCTTAAATTAAAGATTTCATAAGTCTGGAAGGTCTCAAACCATTTTCCTTGAAGCACTTTCTGTGCCAAATATTTATTTTGAGTGTTTATTATGTGCCATCTGCTTCATACGAAGGACATCACATGCTGTATTAATCAAGATCCTCTTGGTTGTAAGGGATAGAAACCCAATTTACATGAACAAAAGCATCAGTTCACTGCAAGGACACAGGTGGAGCTTCAGGAACAACCAAATCCAGGAATATAAAATATTAATAGCACCCTCTTCCCTTTTAATTTCTTGTCTTTGTTTCTTTCTGCATAATGCTGCCATCCTCACATGGCTGGAACTATGGCTGCAGGCAGCTTTGAACTTAAACCATTATAGCCTTGAAACCAAAGAGGAAATATCATTCCTCAATCCCAACTTTGTTAATAATAATTAAAAAGTTCCCAGGAGAGGCCTCTGATTCGATCATACCTCAGTGTCATGCCCATCCCCACGCCAATCCCTATGGCTAGGAGAATGAAGTGCTGTAATTGACCCAGCCTGTGGCACAGCCATGTGGCCAGCTGGATTATATGATTGGCGGTGCCCTCCAGAAGTTCGGTCAGAGTGGGGAAGAGCCGTTCCACAAAAGTGAGTTGTTCCCGACCAGGCTGACCGAATACCGTAGGTCTATTTCAGTCCATTAAGTCAGGAAATGCTCATAATAGTCCAGTGAAGCAATTACTATTATCCATGTTTTATAGACAAGGAATATGTGGGGAAACAGAGAGGTTAAGTACCTTGAACAAGGTCACACGGCGGGTAGGCAACAGAGCTGCGATTCCACTCGAGTCTGTTTATCTCCAAAGAGATTCCATCACCTGACCACCTCTCCTCCCTAGTTGAGTTTCTCCTCAATCTGTATATCTTAGAGTCATGGAGCCATTAAAACAAATTACCCAGACAAATATCATATGACTTCATGCATATGAGGACTTTAAGATACAAAACAGATGAACATAAGGGAAGGGAAGCAAAAATAATATAAAAACAGGGAGGGGGACAAAACATAAGAGACTCTTAAACATGGAGAACAAATAGAGGGTTCCTGGAGGGGTTGTGGGAGGGGGGATGGGCTAAATGGGTAAGGGGCATTAAGGAATCTACTTCTGAAATCATTGTTGCACTATATGCTAACTAACTTGGATGTAAATTAAAAAGAAATAAATTAAATAAAAATACAAAAAAGAAAGAAAGAAAGAAAGAAAGAAAGAAAGAAAGAAAGAAAGAAAGAAGACAAATTACCCTAAGTTTGCACACATGGAAGCCGCCTTCTACCCTTCAACCACCCCCCAGGAACCCCCATCTCTTGGTACTGCAGGCTCTTTCCAGGCTTTTACTTCCTCTGGAGTTGCTAGCTGAAACAAAAACAAGGATTTAGGGGGTCACTTGATTGAGTTGGCATGGCTGGACTCAGGGGCTTAGAATGGTGTTACAGAACTCTGTTTTCCTTTCCATTTCTCAGCAGTGCTTCCCTCAGAGTCTCTCTGGGTTAGATTTACCCTCGGATTGGTGAGAAGGCTGCAGACACGACCCCAAACTACAAAAGAGAGACCATCTCTCTCTATGCGTCCTTATACCAAATTCTGTGGAACGGTTCTGCACTGCCCTTCTTGGGTATGTGCTCACATAGCTACAAATACTTCTGGACAACAGAGACCGGGCCAACCCTTGGACGGGATGCTGGCAGTCATATGCATGGTCACACCAATGCCCAGCAAGGTGGAATCATAGAGAGTAAAGAGTTGTGATCAGTCCTTCCTTCTGTATATCCCCTGGGACGTGTGTGTGCTTTATCAGCAGTTACCACACTACTCAGTAATTGTTTACATCTTATCTTCCTCAAAGGCTGTGAATGCCCATAGAATCAGAACTTGGTCTTTGATTCTGATGGCTCAGGATCTAGCATAGTGCCTGAAATGCAGTAGAAATTCGATCAGTGTTTATTGGTTGAATGAATATAATATAATGCTGTGGTTTGCAATGCTCCGGTTAAAAAAACAAGCACTCTCCAGGGGTCTGGCATGCACAGCAATAGTAAGAGCTACCACTTAGATGCCACTGTATAATTTACAAAGTAAACGATAACTACTTTGCCGAAAAATGTTATATGTGCATCTCATTTAAACCTAAATGCAATGAAAATGTATGTGCTGCTTCTTATAAGCTTTGCACTTAGCTGGGTGCAGAGGAGGGTGAGGGAGGTTCCAGAAGCAGAGGATGAAATCTGTAACAGAGTTTAGTCTTATGGAGAGGGAAGATAACAAAGTCAATTTAGCAAACTTCTCTGAGACAGTATGCGGTAAATTGATCTTCAGGGGCTCCCTGGCGAGGGTCCAGTGTCTGATCACGGGCCAGGGAGGAAGCTGGAGATATAATCGGAGCAGGGTTAGAAGAGTAACAAGGAGATCAGCTAAAAAAACATGACGTGTGTGGCAAGGTTATGACTCAGGTGGGAGAACAGAAGGCCCAGAGGAAATGGAATCGTTTTCTTCAAGACAAAGAAGGGCTCCCTTGCTGGGGGATGGTGACCAGCTGTCCTTCTTTGCCTCTGCATTCAGAGCAAGGGGAAATGGGCTTAGACCGAAGGCAGGGCTAAGATTAGAGAGAAGAAAGAACTTGGCAGTGAGGGATGTTGTATAACCTAGTTTTCGAGACACTTGGGGACTGAGGAGACTCCCACACTCCTGGTCTGGGCCCAGTGGACGTGTATTTGGGGATGGTCTGGCATGCTGGCTGGGGACAGAGGAGGGGGTCCTGTGGGCCTCCTGTGTGTGGCCTGATCTTTCCTGGTGTCCTCAATTTCCCGTTGGAAGTTAAGCTCCCCAATTTTGGAGCTGGCAAGGCAGCACCTCCCCGCCCCCCCCACCACGCACTGCACCAGTGTTCTGGGCTGGGTAATAATGCCTGTCATTTCCTCTCCCCGGGGGAGGGGGGCTGCAACCGCCCTGACAACCCCGAGGGATTGAAGGCAACTAAAAATAGTGCATTAAATGGAATCTGTTGAGGGGCACATTTGCATTGCTTTTCTTTCCCCCTTGCCTGTCTCTTAGTCCTTTTGGGCAGGCTAGGCCCTGGGTCTAGCTCTGGGCACTGGGAGTCAGTTCTGAGTTGCAGCAGCTCCCATTTTGTTGCAGAAGGGTTGTTTACACAAGAGATCCGAGACAGCACATCCATAAAGTACAATCGAGGGACTCAGGGGTGTCCAGTACCACTCCTCGTCACTTTCCCTTGGGCCCTCTGGGCCCCGAGGCACAGGGAGGGAAGCTGGGAGTAGGGGAGGCAGTGTCGAGAAGGAGAACGGGCTCTGGCTGTGTTCTCCCGTCAGCCACTTCCGTCTGCTACACAATCTCTGAGGTTAAATATTAATTAAGAGCAGAATGACAAGGAGAGCTGAGCAGTGTCACTTTTTGTCCCAACACAAATGCTAATTTCCTTCCTGGTATAAAGTGACTTTGGAGTGGGATTGGCAGCCCAGGGAGAATAGGTGGGGAGGCGGAAGAAGGGGAGGTAGGGAGAGATGGGTGGCCCTGCGTTAAAACCCCTAAGAGGAATGAGGCAGGGGAGGTACTGGTGCTGGAATTGGAGAGGGAAGTAGACGGCTTGTCAGGTTATTAGAGGACATGGTCACAACACAATCCTAGGTTCCCCCCACTGGAATGGGAATAATCTAAGCAGCCGCGGTAGAGCGGGCTCTCCCCACATGTCTAAAGCAAGGTTCTTTTAACCTGGGGTCCAATGCATTGGCGTCAAGGCTCCCCAAACCCTGGAAATCGTTTGCAAAACTGTGTGTACACACACAAACAGCTTTTTGGGGACAGTAGTGAATTTCTGTCAGAGCTGTAGAATCATCCTCAGCATGTGGTACCCACCTTTGAGGTCACCTCATAGCCCAAGATGGCTACTAGATAGACTTAGATGAACATCTATCTTCTGGGCAGGAAGTGGAAGAGAGGAGGGGGTGGGCAGAGGGGGGCTAAAAGATCCACTCCCTTTTTCTGTCCCCCTGTTAGGAAGCTATTCACCTCCATCTGACTGTCCATACCCACCTGCAGGAGAGGCTGCGAAGTAGGGCCTTTCGGCTGACTTCATATAAAGTCAGTGTTACTGTTAATAAGGAAAAGGAGAGGACGGCACACAAGTAGGAATTTCTGCTGCAGTCTCTGTCTCACTAAAGGTCAAGAATCGCGGATTTGGCGGAGGAGATTTTGCCATCTGTGCAAAGGTTGCATGCCCACTGCCCAGACAGAGCTGCCTAAAGAGGCTGAGCGTCTGGGTGCCTGCTTTGTTCACACAGAGTCCTCTCATCCCCTCGTGAGTTGACAGTTGGTCTTCAGAGGCTGGTCCTACCAAGGGAGATTGGTAGCGTGAGCCTCTGACAAAGATGGCTAGTTGAAAGGAGGCTAACTAAATGGGCGCTTGTTCAAGCCAGCACCCACTGAGGAATGTGGCTCCACAGGGGGCTTTGTGGTATGTGTTTAGGAACAGCTTTGTTTGGTGTCTCATAATTATCTTCTTTCTGGCAGCGTTTTGCTCCCCACAGCCTGGAATAGGTGGCTGAGGAGAGGGAGGACATTGTGACTTCTTGAGGAAAGATGCTAATCAGGGATGGATCAGCCGAGTGAGGGTCAGAGGTGGATTCCAGCCTGAGATCCCACTTGTCAAGCACCTGGGTTGTATATTCAATTCAATCTTTTTTTTTTTTGGTCTTTGAACCTTTACCTGAGCTCTTCCTGATTGAAGTGGCCATCCCATGGTGGATGTTCATCACTCTTCAAGAGTAAGCTCCATGAAACCGTTCCTGATTTTTCTTGCTCATTTTCCACCCCACCCTTACCCCTGCCTCAGGAAACTTCTTGCAATTCTGGACATACTTTTATTACAACATTCATCACATTGTTTAAAACTGTTTTCTTGTCTTCCTCCACGGGGACAAGAGCTCCTAAATGATAGAGAATGTTTTGTGATTACTTATGGTGTGTAAGTCCTGGTAGGGCTCAATACATGCCTGATGGGGCTGAACAAATTTTAAAAGTGTTAATGAACATCTATTGTGAGCAAATATTCTAGAAGTAAGAAGGGGATTGAAAAACAAAAATTGCAAAGACACCGCCTTCTAGGAGTTCAACACTCTTGTGGGCAAGACAGAAGAATAGATTAATGATCCGAAACAAATCATGGTGATAAGATGCAGGTGTTTTTAGAACTGGGAGGGAGAGATTAATTGAACAAAAGGGGACCTGGGAAGGTTCAATATAATGATTTATAAGATGTATATATATATGTATATATACGTATATACACACATATATATATGTGTATATACGTATATATACACACATATATGATTTATAAATCAATTTACATTTATAAATCAATGATTTGTAAGCTATATATCTTATATGACATATATATATCTTCAAGATATGATATATATATGTCATATAAGATATGATACATAAGATATGATACATCTTTGGTCATTCACATCACCAAAATGTATTTATCAGCTGTATTTGGTCTTCATCCACAGTTTCTGAAAACATTTCAGAGCCATGAGGTGAACCGGGTGTCTCGTTATAAATGCAAGTGACTTTTGGACCCCACCTAAGGGCGGGGGCTGGTTGCCAGGAGGACCAACCTGTGATTAAAGGCTTGGAACTTTCATCTCCCTCCTCTAACCTCTGGGAGTAGAGAGGGGCTGGAGGTTGAATCGGCCAATAGGCAATACTTAGTCAATCATGACTATGTAATGAAGCCTCCATAAAAACCCAAGAAGACAATGTTTTGGTTCTTTTTAGGTGAGCTTCCATGCTTGGGGAACCAGAATACTTCCACATGCAACCGAGCAGAGCCCTGAGCTCCTTGAGGACAAAGCTCCTTTGTTCAGGATCTCACTCTGCATCCTTCATTCGGCTGTTGATTTGCATCCTTTATCATATCCTGTAATAAACTGGTAAATGTAAGTAAGTGTTTCCATGGGTTCTGTAAGCTGCTCTAGCAAATTAATCAAACCTAGGGATGAGGTCATTGGAGCCTCCAATCTGTAGCTGGTGGGCCAGAAGCAAAAGTAACAGCCTGGGGCTTGTGACTGTTATCTTAAGTGGGGGATGGGGGACAGTCTTGTAGGACTGAACCCTTAACCTGTGGAATCTGATGTTATCTCTGGGTAGTTAGCATCAGAATTGAGTCGAATTCTTAGACACCAGCAGGCTATCTGAGAATTGCTTGGCATTGTGCGCGCGTGTGTGTGAGATCTCCCCCCCCCCCATTGGAATTGGGTTTGGGAACCCTAAAAGAGAAGGTAACACTGATTTCTGTGAGGTCTTGAGGGAAAAGCCAAGCCTCCATCTTTAAGGCAGGCCTGGAGAGAAGTGGCAAGGGAAAGGAGGAAACATAAGCCATCTTTGGAGATGAGGTGTCTTGACAGAGTTGGAAATCCTTATAGGAATCTAGAAGTGGCTTAAAATTTTTTTCATGTTTATTTATTTTGAAAGAGAGAGAACACATGCATGTGAAAGTGGAGGAGGGGCACAGAGAGAGGGAGAGAGAGAATCTCAAGCAGGCACCGCACTACAGGCACAGAGCCCGTGTGATCATGCCCTGAGCCGAAATCAAGAGTCAGATGTTTAACTGACTGAACCAGAATCTAGAGGCGTTTTCATCTAAGATGGGGACACTGGTGCTCTGTGTGTGTTAGGTTGAGTTACATGGCCTAATCTTTTAGGCATAGAAGAAGAAGACTGTTGTTTTGCTCCCGGATAGCTTGACAATGCTTGTAAAGGTGTCAGCACTGGGAGACGGTGCTGTTCCGGGAAGCGCAAGAAAGAGGCCTGGATGGGGCCTGGGTCTGGGATGGGTGGCGTCTGGGTGTTTTCGACGCCTTTGGGAAGGAGGTCCCATGCGAGGTGCTCCCCTCACCCTTCCCTTTTCTGTCTTTCTTAAAATACCCTGTGTTCCTGCAGCAGTGCGGCTGCTAATCTAAAATAAAAACAGCAGGAAATGCAAATGGTCAGGTTCTCCTAGCAACAGGAGCCAACCCACGCAGGGCGTGTGGAGCAGAGCAGAGCTGTCCCAAGGCTGGGATGCGGGTGGCTGGGCAAGGGGCAAGTCTCCTCTTACAGCTTCGTCCTCTAATGTCATGGAGTGGCTGTCTGGTGGGCACCTGCTGCACAGAAGAAACTCTCCAGGAACTGGATGGGGGCAGAGGTGCTGGGGAGCAGGTGCAAGGGTAGGGGAGATAGACCATGGCAGTGGTTGGAACCGGTGCTTCTCAGAGCCTGACGCTAGAGGACTAACTAGGTGCGTGACTGAGGAAGGGCCTGGATTTGTGTGCCTGTTTCTGTGTGTTTGTTTCAATCAGGCCACGGAGTCTTGTCATTCCTAAGGTTATGAAAAAAAAGGAAGTAAGGTTTCCCCCGCTATCCAAAAGTAGAGCTTTCCTAAGAAACCATCCCTAAATCGAAATGGTACAAAATGGTATAAATTGCAAAGAAGCAATTACATGTTAATTTATACGGAACATTTTTTAGCAGTAGCAGACCCCAAAAATAACCTCTCTTAGGACTTTCTGATACCTTAGGACACATCTTGCTGACGGGTGCACAAAATAAATCAAGATAAAGCTAGCTGCTCGCAGACACACGTCAAAGCTCTGGTGGGGTCACTCTCACTGTTTGGGGGCATGGATGCATGCACTGCCTCTTTGGAACAAACACGCAACACTATTTTCGCTTTTGGCCTTTTGTCATAAAAGCGAAAATCCCCTTTGGATTTCTTTCAGTTAGCGAAAACAGGTGCTATGATATGTCTTTGGTAAAAGCAAAGTGGTGGAAGGCGAACTTTCAGAAAGTGGAGGATACCTGTAAAAGAGGATCCGGTTCCTAGGCAAGGGGATCAAAATCAGGAAACTGCAAAGAACTCTTAGAGACATCTGGCTCGGTCCCCTTCTGTTAAAAATGAAGAAACCGAGTTCCAGAGAGGTAAGTGACTTTCCCAAGACAGATCTAATTAGTGGCAGAAGTGGTGCTAAGAAACAGCTCGCCAGGCCAAGACTCTTTCCATTTTAAGTCAAAGCTGCTGTTGGCAATCCTTTGTACACAGCTAGATAATTAGAAGCCGTGATAACCTTACTGGGGCCCTGGGGGAAAAAGGTCTGAGGTGCATCAAATAAGTCTAAAGGCATTGGAGAGACCAATGGCTGGGGGGGGGGGGGGGCGGGGAACACAACCCCTGTGGAGTACCATGGAAAAGTGAGCACCCCAAGGTGAGAGGCATTGGCTGGGGGTTAGAGACAAAAGGATGTCACTCAGAGTGCCACACAGCTCCAGTGCTATAGGCATTCCCCTGGCGGCCTCTCAGTGGGAAATGGGAGGAGGATCATCCTTCTGTCAAGGTTACATGGGGGAAAATGGGAGGTGTGGGCGATTTGCTCAAGGGGACAGATCCAAGTGTGGCAGATCTTGGAACAGAACTCTGGAATCCTGGCTCCCTGACTCCCAGAGTGGTCCATGTGGCCTAGACTGTGTGGTTTCCTATTACATAAGCAACTCTTTTCATTACTCACGCTCTGGCTTCCTCCTGCCTGTCTCCAGCAGCATCTCCCCCAGAAAACACAGTGGAAGAAAAACGTTCTTCGTTCCAGTGGAGTCTTGGTAACTTAAATACATGGTCAATCTTAAGGATTCCAGGGCGGGTAAGCAGGGTGCATCACAGACACAAGCCATGTCAGGGAAAGTGGCTGGTGTGCTCAGAGCTTGATTTCAGAACCACTGACATAGGAATAATCTACACATCTGCACGCTTCACTTCCCTGTGGCCCTGTGCCCCCCTCCCCTGCCCCCCACCACAGTCAAAGTCCTGGAGAGGTGCCTTCTGTCCTCACCTTCCCAAGCTGCCCCACCTCTCTGGCCCAAAGCCCAAACTGAGGCAGTCCGTTGATGAACCGAAGAAGGAACATGGGCTTTGGTGCCAGCAGCCTGAGCTCAAACTCTAGCTTAGTCGCTAACTCTATGACCTTAAGCAACTAAAGTTAGCTTTTGAGAATTGGATTCTTTATCTGTAAAATGAGAGCAATTGTGTCTACCTCATAAAGCCATATCCCATAGATGTATGTAAAGTGTTAGCACAGCCAGACATACAGGAGGCACGCAACAGATACTGGCTTCTGCACTTCTTACTTATGGTTGCTGTTGCTTAGGGACCAGGTGGGAATTTCAGCTGCGATTGCCAAGGCAAGGAATGCTATTTTCCAGGTAGCCCAAGATGGAGCTCAGAATATAATTCTACCACACACAAAAATTAGTTTGTCTTTATTATTGATTAAATAGGTTTTTATGGATTGATCTGAGATTGTAACTTCTATGTCTGTTTTTCACCATTGTGTCCCCAGTACCTGGGATAGCACCCGCTCAATAAACAAGTGTTGAGTGAATGAACAAATGTGTTGTTTATGTCAGAAGAGGCATTTTAAATGAAAGATAATCAGCTTACAAAAGAATATTTGAAACATAAGGAGTTTATAAGTTTGGTCTGCTTACAGAATCTCTTTGAGGCTAGGCCCAGAGAAGATAGGTCAGGGTCCAGGTTGGGCACCTGATTTGCCAGTGGGTCTATGATGCCATGACACGTAGCTCCGGACAACTCTGGAAGGTTCCTGGCTCAGACAAGGCCACAGGCTGCAGTCATTCACATAAATGGGTTTTGTTGGAGAGGGTCTTCCCAGGAGATCTCTGAGGAGATCCTCTCTGGGAGGGGAGATCTCTTGGGGCCAGTAAATGAATAGCCTTGGCCTTGGCAGCTCCATTGTCTATCCATTCTCCCAGCAAATGAGGGGCATATTCAACTGAGATCTGCTCCAATGCGTGATTTGTTCTCTCTCCACCCAGCCCAGCCAAACCATCTCGTTCTCTCTGTCTCTCTCTCTGTCTCCCTCTGTGTTCTCTCTCTCTCTCTCTCTCTCTCTCTCTCTCTCTCTCTCTCTCTCTCTTTCTCTCTCTCTCTCTCACACACACACACACACACACACATTATATATGTGTATATTATGTATACACACACATATGAGTTTGGATATTGATTTTACCATTTTAACTCCAAAAACTGTTTCTCAAGTGTGGACAGTTCTGGCTTATTCACTTATTGCTGGAGTTGTCATAAAAATCAATTTCCCATTGCTGAAATAGTAGTTCCCTGTGTCTCTTGGGGACTCAGCAGGGAAGATGGCCTCCCCGTTGGACCTCTGGGAAATCACAGAGGCTGTTATACTTGTGGGCTCAGCATGTGACAGTCCCGAGGGGATTACCGGCTATTCCTCCTGGGAGGAGTGCACCTGCTGCTTATTTGCATACTCCTTGAGTCCCCAACTCATTGAAGTGTTCACATCCTCTTCTTTATGCTTCCTACACAGGACACACTATAGACCTGCAGAATTCAGAATCCCTGAGTGAGGGGACTTAGCTTTTTCCTTTCTAAAAATAAGGGTCTTCGATCCCTGGAAGCAGGCTGATAGCAGTATCCGGGAAACCCGGGGGAGAGTAAGAAATGGGTGGGAAATCAGGTCATCCTCGCCTAAGGTATCGAATACTCCCCCGGGCTGTGGAGAGCGGGTTCTGGTTTCTACCCAGAAAAACTATAGAGGAAAACTGTGGCTGCCTACTACTGAGTATCAGGGGAAAAAGCGGAGATATTTTTAACATACGGAATATCAGTGAACAGAATGCTAAGGAACTAGAAAACTTATTCCAATAAATATGAAGCATATGCTCTGCCTAAAGCAAACCCAGCTTTTGCTATATACAAATTTCATGAAGAAAAAAAAATGTCGGAAATTGCAGAAATATCTGGCCGTAAGTGGGCTACAACCATTTGTTGCGGTAGACCTGGAAGGCTGTGCAGGTGGCATGGCCAAAGTGATTGGGTGGGCCCAGGGCGCGTGGGGGCCTTGGCCATGTCCTCACGCAGGTCTGGGGACTTGTCCAGAGCCCTCTGGAGTCCCCAGAGCACAGGCACCAGATGGACATTCCCACACACGCAACCCCAGCCTGTAATGTCAGGGTGTGCGTCACCGACAATCAGAACATCTTCTCAAGCTCCCCTACCCTGAATCCTCAGACATGGAAAATGCCTGCAGAATAAAAGGCACTTGGGGTTTTAAGCGGCAGGTTCTTCCTCTTGCAGCTAGGAAGGGCGATGTGTACTCATCTCATTAGTGAGGTTCCAGTAATTGGGGGATATTAATTTCATCGCTAAACCTGACAAATACTGCATTCCCAACAGCCTCTGCTTTTGTGCTGCCAGATGGAAAGGATGCGTATTTGCCATTTTCATTAATACAATTAGTACCTCAGCCTGACGCCTGCCCCCTCCCGGGCTGCACGCTGCCTGCCGGGGACGGGGACGGGGACCGGGGACGGGGACCCGGGGGTGGGGGAGGAGGAAGCGGGAGCCCCGCCTGCGGGCCGGGGTCGCGGCGTCCGCGGAGGACGGCCCGGGAGCCGGGGAGCCGGCGTGCACAGCGGGGGGAGGCAAGGCGCTGCCACGCGCTAAACCGCGGCAATAAAAACACCACCGCTAACAACTGTGTGGTTGACCAGAAACAGATCATTATGCCGCCTAGAGCTCCCCCGGCAGCAGCTCGGCTCCGGAGCGCCTCCCCGCGCCCAGGGCACCGCCGCCCGAGTGGGCGCGCGGCCGCCCGGCCTCCCCTGCAGCCTGGCCGCCGCCGCCGCCCCCAGCTGTCCCCACGCCTGGGCGCTTCTCTCCTCCGGGGCGGCCCCCGGCGAGGTGCTGCAAAGCCTGCAGGGAAGGGGTGCGTTCGCAGCAGGCAGGTATTTGAAAATCTGTTCCTTTTCCTCCAGGAGTAGGAGCCAGAATACCTCTCAGGCTGCCTGGGCCTCCATGTTGCTCTCTGGATCATTCGCTACTCCGTTCCCATTGGGGAAGCTGCTAACTTTGCCAAATATTTACTACGCCCTTGCCAGCCTCCTCAGCCATCACAGGACTCTGAGTGGCAGACGCCTGCTTCTGACACAGTTTCTGTCCCTGAGAGAGAGATGGGGGCAAGGGCAGTCGCGGTGCTGGGGATGGACTTGAGCTTGGGTCTCCAGGTTCCTTTCTGCTGGTCTCGCCAAGGACACCCACGATTCTCTGACCGCTCCCTGAGTCCCCTGGAGTCCTTGCTGTCAGGGAGCAGCTGGGTGCAGGGTGCCATTTATTTCCGACTTCGCCAAAGCCAGAGGGAAGGCAGAACCAGACAGGGCGCCTTTTCCCGCCCTTCCCCTTCCTCTGGCCTCAGTGTGGATTTGGGAACCCTTAAGGGAAGTTTCCAGAGAGAAACCACCTCCAAGACAGCCCTAGTCCGCTCCCAGGAAGGAGTCTGTCCTTCAAGGGACTATGGTGGTTACACAACGGAAAACAATTTTTAAAAAATCATCCTTGAATATATTAGGTAAGAGTGGCCATAGCCCCTACGCTGTGAAGATTGACCCAGAGGTATCACATTCATTTTCCCCATTTTGGGTCGCCTCCCTGTATCATATCAACAGAGACAGTGTTGGTGGCAAAGATTTACTTTACATTGGGGTCTGGAGGAACTTGGGGAGAATTAAGCCCATGATCCCTAATCCTGGTTGTGTCACCAGAGTACAGGAATCTCTGAACTTCATGGGACCTCTCCCTTCCTGGGACCAGGGTTTTGGAAACAAAGCTAAATGGAAATACACAAACTTTTATTTTATTTATTTATTTATTCATTTACTTATTTTAATTTTTTTAATGTTTATTTCTTTTTGACAGAGAGAGAGAAAGAGAGACAGAGCATGAGCGGGGGAGGGGCAGAGAGAGAGGGAGACACAGAATCCAAAACAGGCTCCAGGCTCCGAGCTGTCGGGGCTCCAGGCTCTGAGCTGTCGGGGCTCCAGGCTCTGAGCTGTCGGGGCTCCAGGCTCTGAGCTGTCGGGGCTCCAGGCTCTGAGCTGTCGGGGCTCCAGGCTCTGAGCTGTGGAGCCCGACGCAGGGCTTGAACTCACAGATGGTGAGATCATGACCTGAGCCAAAGTAGGATGCTCAACCAACTGAGCCACCCAGGAGCCCCGGAAACGCACAAGCTTTTAGCTGTTTTCCCTGACTGGGATGGACTCCTGCTTCCTTTCCGCTATAATCTCATAGCTCTTCTTCCCCAAAGAAAAGTTCCTTGGCCCTAAGTGTGCAAAATAATCCTCATGGAAGATTCACCTACCTTTAGACAGCATGTGCTCCATTCACCTAACTTTAGACAGCATTGCTCTATACAATTAAAAGTGGAGGTATATCTTGGTCAGCAACCTGTTTGCAAAGTCTTTTCTTGTTTAGTGCTACCTCAAATTGACAGCCTTATTATGAGTTTCTTGATGAATGAGTAGGAGCAACACACTCATATGTAGTATATGTTGCCTCTAAAATCCAAAGGGTCCTGTCAAATATTTGCCTCTTTTTTATGGATGGATGCAACCAATTGTCTTTTCCTTTAGAGAGTATATCTTGGCATGAACTAGACCACTAGATCCTTAGGGACTTTACTGATGTGGTCAGCCCTTGAGCTTTCTATCATGTTAAGAGTGGAATGGACTAGTATGATGTTCTAGAAGATATCAAGACAATCAAGGATTCTCCAGACTATATTATGACAGAAAACAGGATTATTAACAGTGAAGGTATACCGTTGTCCCTGCCCCATGAAGTCAAATTCCTTCTGCTTATTTTTGTTGATACAGATGGAGAGTAGGGGGGAATTTGTTAATTTAATATCTGCATACCAAGGGCTCTGTTGTTTTGCTCAACAAAGTAGCCACAAGCAGAACTGGCTGTAAATGGCACCACTGATTAAGTGTGTGATAATCTACAGCTATTCCCCAGGACCATCTGGCTTTTACAAGAGCCAGGAAGGAAGTTAAATGGAGATGTGATTGAAATCACACCTCTGCTTCTTTCAAGTTTTAATGGTGGCATTAACTTTGTCATTCTTCCAGGATGCTGGATTTGCTTTTGGATTACTAGTTTGGCAGGGGGAAATGGGTTGGGGTAGGGCAGTTCTAGGGCCTTCTACAGTGGTTCTCCCATCTGGCCATAATAGACCTCACTCTGTGGATCAGGGAACCAAAATGAAGATTCTTCCAGTTACTAGGTACATCTGTTCAAAATATAGCTTCTGAGAACCATGAAATAGATTCATGGTTCCACTGGACTTAAATGAAAACTCCATTTTTTTTACCTTTCATAAACACACTCTGATTAGTGATCCAAGGTAGTATTTTAGGATTAACTCAATTCAATTAATTTCTTAATACCCTGAAGAATAGAGTACCTATCCTCTGGGGCCTCCTGAAGGAATAGGGATGGGGGTGTTTGAGCAGGTTGCGTATAACAGATCCGTTTTAACATTCTCATATTCTGTAGCATTTAGATCTCTTCTTCCATCTATAATATGCCAAGAAGTTCTGACATTTTGATCTTACTGGATGTAGCTTATGGTTGATATTGGCCAACTTACTTGTCTAGTAATGCCACTTCCCAAACCATAACATTAAATCCCAATTCCCAGCATCCATTAAAAACAATTTAGCTAATCAAGTCTTAAGGTATGTTCTTCTTCGTCTAACAAAGTTAGAATCCACTTAAATACATGCTCCTCAGACTCCTGTTGATAAAGTTGATGAAGTCCTGCAACTCTTTTGGCATATAGTCTCTCTCCTCTAGGCCAAGGGCTGGTACTTTACAGTCTGAACTATGCGGCCATTTACCTTTCCTTGAGGATCTGGAAGCAATGACGGTAGTGGAGGTGAGTCCTGAGGGAAATTGACTTCCTTGGTTCAGTCATTGAAAAGTTTTTATTCAGTGGCAAAAGGGTTGCAGGATATTCAAGGGAGGTTTAGGAGGATTTGAGCATTCAAGTTCTCAGTCCCATCTTGTCTGCATAAACATGTCCATCCTATATCTTGGGGCCCCACTTCCTTCCCATCAGTACCCTCAGCTTACTGTAAGAGACTGAAACTGAAGAATTTGAGTATTTAACTAGGTTTGCAACTCTGTAACCATTAAAATCGTTTCCTAGACTTGGTCTTCATCCATATTAATTCAGAGGCTACAGGACATGGGGTCCTTTAGAGCTACCGTAGACACTGTCTTCCGCCTGGTTCTTAGTTGGGTATTGGAGGCTTTCAACATGTCCTTTTCACTGTTTACTCTCTGGGGAGCCATCAGAAGCAGCCAGCCGACTCCACAGTCTTTACAATCACGATTGTCACCATGGAGACTAAGTACCACAGTAACTTTATTTCTATTGTCCCCCACCTGCACTTCATTCCTTGCCACCATGTGTGAGAAGCTGAGTCACTGTGATGCCACTGAATGCCATGGACTAGCAGTAGCCCATTTTCTCCAGGTAAGGAGGTTAGTTCTGTGCTTTTCAAATAGGAGAGCAGTGGAATATCAGAATCCTGTTTTGGGGACGGTTTCTTGGGCCCTCCTTCCTGGTATCTTATTCTTACATCAGTCTAGAGCCAAGAAGGCAACACGTGGCACACTCAAATAATGTAATTGAGGTGGATTTAATAAGGCAACGATTTATAAAGGTTAGTGCAGGGATGGTAGAGGGAGTAGAGCTCAATTCTTCATCCCTATCTTTATCCACACCATTTCACGTCCTCCTTATGGGTGGAGTGTACTTCCTTGCCTCATAGCTTTAGACTGAGTCATGTGACTTTTTGGCCAATGACATGCGGGTGGAAGTGAGAGGATGTCAGTTCCAAGCTTAGGCCTCAAGAGGAGTCACATGTTCTTGTATGTTCTTACGAGCCTCTGTCATCACCATGACCGAAGCATGCATACTAGCCCAAGGAGGATGAGAGAGACATGTGGAACAGAGTTGGTCCAACTGTCCCATAGACCTACAGTGAGAAGCAGCACAGCTGCTGTGGCTCTCAGAGCATGAAGTAAAGATGCCCAACTGAACCCAGCCTAAATCAGCCAAGTTCTAGCTGACTTGCAGATGTATGAGAACAAATGGTTGTTTTAGGACATTGAACTTTGGAGAGGTGGATACGTAGATTAGTATAGCAATAGCTAGCTGGTCCACTAGAATAAAGACCAGTGAGGTGAGGCAGAACCTCAGAGATGTTGATAGTAGGCTTAAAGGATGAAGGGGAGGAAGAAGTTACTAGAACCTGGAAAGAGTAGCTACAGGACAGGATGTTTGACAGCAGCTGTGGCCTTTGGTAAGGGGATGTAGACAATTCATAGAAACCAGAGAGGGAGGCAAAGGGAATAAATATCACCCCCTTGCTCTCCTCCTAAACTCTGACTTCCTGCTAGTGTCTCTTAGCATCAAACCTAGAAGGCAGGGGAAACTATTGGTGCAGGTCATTTAAAAAAATTCTCCTAGTGCACAAAGCAGGATGAAAGGCTGCAAGGGAAAATGGAAAATACCCAACATACTTTGCATGTCTGAAAATGCCTTGGCTTCATTATACTTGTACGATAGTTTGGTGGGATATAGAATAATTTTTTTCAAAATTCAAAGAAATGTCCAGTGCGGTATAGCTCTTGAGAAACCTCTCTTTTTTCTCTCTTGAAATTAGTAGAGTCTTTTTACTGTCCTTAAGTATTCACAGATTTTCTCCATGTGCTTTGTAGTGGATTTACTTTTATCTTTCGTTCTAGATACTCATAGGCTCTTTTAAATCTGGAAACTGTGTCCTCCAGTTCTGGAAATGTTTCTAGAATGATTTCATTGATGATTTACCTTATTCTGTTTTCCTGCTCTCTTTTCCCCTAAATTTCTAATTTTCTCCTATTTCCCATCTTTGCCTTTTTGCCCTTCTTTCTGGGAAATTTCCCCAAACTTTCCCTTCAATATTTGTATCAAATTTTATTTTAATAGCATTCAAAATTGAGATATACCTCACAGAACATACAATTTGCTACTTTAAAGTGTGTGCTTCAGTGATTTTTAGTATATCACTATGTTGGGCAACCATTACCGCTATAAATTCCAGGACATTTCTAACATCCCAAGAAGATCAGGACATTTCTAACATCTCTGTACCTATTAGCAGTTAATCCCAATTCCCTCCTACTCCCATCCCCTGCAAATCATTAGTATATTTTCCGTGTTTATGGATTTGCCTACTCTGGACATTTCATATAAATGGAATCATATTAATATGTGGCCTTTTGTGCCTAACTTTTTTCACTTAGTATAGTCTGTTTAAGGTTCACCCATGTTGTAGAGTGTAACAATGCTTTATTCTTTTTTTATGGCAGAATAACATTCCATTGTGTGGATATACCATATCTTGTTTACCCATTAATCTGTTGATGGACATTTGGGTTATTTCCACTTTGGGGATACTGTGAATAATGCTGCTATGGACATTTACGTACAAGTTTTGGTGTCAACATATGTTTTCAATTCTTCTGGGTATACACCCAGAGGTGGAATTGTTGGGTTATATTGCATTTCTAAACTTTCTTAGGAACTGCCAAACTCCACTGAGTTTTGAAGTTCTACTGTCAAGTTTAATAACTCTAAGAGCTCCTTTTAACATTTCCTGAATGTTCTTCTTTTTAAAAATGGAATGTAATATCTTCCCCTCTGAGAATATCAATGATATATATTCTTTGAGAATTCTTCTTCCTGCATAGTTGTCTCACAAAGTTAATTTAATTTGATTTAAAAAAATCTGTTTCTATGTTAAAGGCTTTGCCCACAGTCTATGTCTCATAACCTTAGGCTGATCAAGAATGATTTTATTCAACAATGAGGAACCAGAAAGCTGATTGGATCATGTTGCCTATCATGTGGGTAGTCTTGTTGGCTATGAATGTCAAAGTGATTTGATGGGCTATTTGTTGAGAACCCCTAATGCCAGTTATTTAGGTCAGATTCTTCAGAGAAGAGCCTTCCAGTCTCCTGTGGATCTTTCTACCTGTACTCTGGGGGATGGCAAGGAACGAAGGCTGGAGGTCTCTGGATACATGATTCAATATGCACATGGTCACTTCATAGCCTTCTTTGGGCATGGTGTTTCTGTCCTCAAATAGGCCTGGTAGTTCCTGGTCTGGAGGCTGTTTCTGTTCTCTCGGGACTGTAAGCCATCAGATTTCTGCTAAGATGGGGGTGGGACAGGTTCCTAGTGGCATGGAGTGGGAAAAATGAACCTAAGGATCTAACTGCTGCTCAAACAGCTTTTAGTCAGTTTTATTTAGCCTTTCCCCTTTTTCCTCTAGTTCCTGTGTTAACTGACACTGTCTATTTCTGTAACTTTTGTGAGTTTTGTCATGCAATTGTCTTGATTCTCAGTCTTCCTCACTTTGGGTTTGGGACTTGGTTCTTTTGGTTCTGCTGAATATGGTTTCCAGTTTCCAAAACTTGTTGATTTTGTCTCATTTCCTATTGCACTAATCATGTTTTAATTAAAAAAAAAAGTTCATTTGCTGTTGCTTTTTGTTTTTGTAATTTTTTTAATGTTTATTTTTAAGGAGAGACAGAGCGTGAGCAGGGGAGGGGCAGAGAGAGAGAGAGACACAGAATTTGAAGCAGGTTCCAGGCTCTGAGCTGTCAGCACACAGCCCAATGCGGGGCTTGAACCTGTGAGCTGTGAGATCATGACCTGAGCTGAAGTCAGAATCTTAACTAACTGAGCCACCCATTCGCCCTGATTTGCTGTTGCTTTGATGGAGTTTCTGGATGATATGGAATTGGATGCATGTCTTCAGCCTTCCGTCTTAATCCAGAAGTCTCCAATCCACTATTCTAAGTAAAAAAAAAAAAAAACCACAAAAACCAAAAAACCAAAAAACTCAAAACTCTTGATAAAACAACAACAACAAAAACAACAACAAAAAAAACCCCAAAAACAAAAAAAACAAAAAAACCCAAAACTCCCATCTGAATTCATCATGACCTAATCAAGGGACAAAAACCCTATACTTACTTTAATAGAATTTAACATAAAGAATTGTTAATCAGGTATAAAGAATTGTTACATGGCGACTAAAAAAAGCTAAAATAGAAAACTCAGCTATTACGGAGATGGCAATTGTGGGAAGCAGCTACTGCTGGACCTGGAGAACAAAGAGAGGAAGTTGGGATTACTAAAAGTTCGAAACTTAGTGAAAGGGCCTCGGAGAGCTGAAACTCCCAGCATCTGAGGAAGAACGCTGCCTGATGCTGGTTGTCTCTGGTGGGGACATGAGGCGGGCTATGAGTACTGGAAAGCTGGGTTCAATTGCTTCTGAACTGCTGCTCTGGGGTGAGGAAGAAGCAATGTTGAGTGACATTAACAGGAAATCAACCAGAAATGAAACAGGAGCATGTGCCACCTCCCTCCTCCAGCCTTTAAGTCTCTCCTTGATGGCTCTTGTAGTCACAGCTTGAAAGAAATCTGGCTGGGGCACCTGGGTGGCTCGGTAGGTTGAGCATCTGACTCTGGCTCAGGTCATGGTCTCGCAGTTCCTGAGTTGGAGCCCCACATCGGGTTGTCTGCTGTCACAACAGAGCCCGCTTTGGATCCTCTCTGCCCCACTCTCTCTCTACCCCTCGCCCACGTTCTCTCTCTCTCTCAAATAAATAAACATTAAAGAGAGAGAGAGAGAGAGAGAGAGAGAGAGAGAGAGAGGGCTCCAGCTGGCAAAGGGGAACGTGTGGTGTGCAGAGCCCAGTTCCAATGCCACGAAGCCAAGAAGGTGGAATTGAAGCTGAGGACAATAGTTTAGTAACCGGTGTAGTTTACCCTGTCGGCTACTAGGATTATAATCCACCCAACTAAACCTATTTGAAATTCCATACAGCAATGAAATCAACTCTATGTTTCTACCTTTTTGCAAAATCATTCTTTTTTTTTTTAATGTTTATTTATTTTTGAGAGTGCGAGGGACAGAGAGACAGAGAGACAGATAGAAAATGAGCAGTGGAAGGTCAGAGAGAGAGGGGGGCAGAAGATCCGAAGTGGGCTCTGTGACGGCAGTGAGCCCAACACGGGGCTCAAACTCACGAACTATGAGATCATGACCTGAGCCAAGGTCAGATGCTCAACCAAGTGAGCCACCCAGGCACCCCTTTATGAAGTCATTCTTACCCTCTCCTCAAAGTAAGGAGACACAAAGTCCAAATAGCAATTGTATCCATATGTGGGAGATAGTCTTACTATTTCTGAGCTATGTTAATTACTGATCATAGTTCCATCTGAATATTCTGTTTCTAAATGTTATCTTTTGATCCCAGTTTTTCTCTTCCATTTCCCTCATTTGGTTCAGAATTTGGGTGGGGAAGAAAGGAGTATTATATATTGACCTCTTTAAACACTAACAAGTATGCTTATTGTCAACAAGTTTACTTGCTAATGTACCAATCAATGTACATGCATCCCCAAGAGCGGTATGAATTCCAGTTGTTCTACGTCATCTACTTTTAAGTTTTGCCAATCTACGCATGAGAAATTGTATCTCACCATTGTTCAATCTACATGTCCCTTACTGGGGAGAATGAACATCTTTTTTCCATATGTTTACTGGACCAGCGTTTCCTCTTCTGCTCATATATGTGCCGATTTCCCTAATTTTTCTTCTTAATGATTTGCAGGAACTCAATTTTTTTTTTTGTAAAATGTATTTGAAATGTATGGGTAAGAATAGAGGCTAATATAAAAAACATTCATGTTCCTACCACCCAGACTTATTAAATTGTCTTATTTGTATTCATTCGTTGTCTTACTTCAGGTTTTGTTTTAAAGAAACAAAACCTGTAGGTTTTGTTTTAAAGAAACAAAACCTGTACACACCTGAGATCCTTTTGGCCCCCTTCTTCAATCTCATTTTTTTCCATTCTCCTCAATAATCACTATCATGAATTTAGTGTATCATTCCCATGCTAAGTTTTTATACTGAGTGGAAGTTATATTCTGGATACTAACCCTTTGTTAATTTTATGCGTTTTGAATTGCAAATATCTCCTCTCATTCTGTGCTGTGTTTTTCACTTTGCTTATGGTGTTTTTTGATATATGAAAGTTTAAATTTTAATGTGATCATATTTATCAGATGTTTCTTTTATGGTTTGTGCTTTTTGTGTTACATTTTAAAAATCCTTTTTCTATCTTTCCTGTATTCTTTGTATGTCTTATCTTTTTGATAAATGTCTATACTCCCTTGAGGAAAGGATCATCCTCTACCATGTTACTTCCAGGGACTCCCAACAGCTAGGTCAAAAAGCCCCACCTGGTCCACAGCAGCATGTCGTCTTTCTTTGCATATCTGGCTTTAGCTGCTGAGCCCTTTAGTCACTACCTTGTGCTCTTTCCTCTGTTTTCCTTTTTCTCTGTGTCTGCTTAACTCCTGCCTATTCTTTTATGCCAGAGTGATGAGTTTAGAAGAGTATCAGTTACAGCTGAAACCATTAAAAACAAATAGTCTCATGCAAGTGGAAAGTCCTCAGACTTTCCTCATTCTGTAGGTCATTGACCAGATACAGTGTATTTCTGTCTTTTTGACCCGCTTCCTACTAGGTCAGCTTTATTCTAAAGCTCCCTTGCCGCCACATGACATTTTTATGCCTAATTCAGTGACATTTGGGCTAGATAATTCTTTGTTGGGGGAGTGTGTGTCTATCTTGAGCATAATAGGATGTTAAGAAGCATCTCTGGCTTCCACCCATTAGGTACCAATACCATTCCTCTCCACCCTGAATTGGGGCAGCCAAAAATGGCTCCAGACATTGCCAAACATCTCCTGGCGTGGGGGTAGGGTGAAATCAGCCCTCGTTGAGAAATTCTCACCTAATTAGACAGGCCTAAATCCCATGTCTGGTCCTGAAACAATGACAGAAAGTGCTACTTGGCTTAAGCCAATCTGGACTTATCTGTAGAGCTGGTGCAAGTTTTGGTCTGTGTTGATGAAGTGTAGAAATCCAAGGGAAAAGCTAGGTGCTAATGGGAAGGGGGACGGTGGAAGTGATACTTGATCAAGAAATGGCCACCCCCAGAAAAATCTGATATGATGCCCAATGTGGCAGTTAAGTGGCCATTGTCATTGTTCTCCCAATATAATACCTGGTAATTAATGAATCCTAAGCCCTCACCATTAACTCCTCCGTTATAATGGAAAGAAGAGAGAGAGGGAAAGGGATAGAAAGAGAGAGAGATTTCTGATGTCTCTTATTAGGACCCTAATTTCATCATGAGGACTTCATCTAAACCAAAGTATCTCCCAAAGTCCCCATATCCAAATACTATCACATTGAGGGTTAGGGCCTCAACACATGAATTTGGGAGGAAGCACAGTTCAGTACATAGTATTAATATTTGGAATTTTGGCAATTATAATTCATTTAGAGAAGAAATAGAAATGTGTATTTTTTTTGTTATGGATTAGCTTCTGATCAGCAGGTGTGTCCATCCCTGAATTTTTATGACATCACAGGAAGCAAAGAGTTTATATATGTGCAGGTATGTCAGAGACTTTCAACTTAATTATCATGGGTCAGGTTCCTTGGAAATGTTTTTTGACACTGATGGTTTTGAGAGTTTGAGTAGAGGTGGTTTACTGAACAACACCTGTAAGGATGGTAGGGAAGCAGGACTGGATAGAGGAGGAAGTTGAATTGTGATAAAGTTGCAACAGAAACTCAGCCAGTCCTATGTCTCAGAGCTGGGATGGCCGTTCAGAGTGGTCTCAATTTAAGGCAAGGGGCTATGCCCTTGTACCACTGTAGTCATTAGATGCAAGCTGTCTCCAAGGAGGGTACAACCTAGGGTGAAGCAGCTGCCTAACAATGAAGGCAATTTCTAGAAAGGAAGTAGACTTTGGTCCTGACAAATTGGGGTGGGCATGGGGGCAGGTCTGAGCAGCACACCACAGCTTTCATTATGTTACCTGCACTATCTATTTTTTTTTTTAACGTTTTATTTTATTTTTTTTTTTTTGAGACAGAGAGAGACAGCATGAACGGGGGAGGGGCAGAGAGAGAGGGAGACACAGAATCTGAAGCAGGCTCCAGGCTCTGAGCCATCAGCCCAGAGCCTGACGCGGGGCTCGAACTCACGGACCGTGAGATCGTGACCTGAGCCAAAGTCGGACGCCCAACCGACTGAGCCACCCAGGCGCCCCTGTTACCTGCACTATCTAAAAGCAGGTGACTCTAAGGGCACCTGGGTGGCTCAGTCAGCTAAGCATCCGCCTCTCGGTTTCAGCTCAGGTCATGATCTCGCGGTTTCATGGGTGTGAGCCCCGCGTCAGGCTCTGTGCTGGCATCGTGGAGCCTGGTTGGGATTGTCTCTCTCCTTCTCCCTCTGTCTCTGGCCCTTCCCCACTAGTACTGTCTCTGTCTCCCTCAAAATAAAGAAATAAACTTAAAAAAAATTTAAAAGCAGGTGACTCTAAACTCATTGTTGGGTTAGCACTGCAGGGATCATGTTTCTTTTTAATTGCTCAAGTCTTTCAGGCAAGCATTGTTGGATTGGTACTGCAGGGATCATGTTTCCTTTCTAATTGCTCAAGTCTTCCTTTCTATTGTCTCAAGGATTTAAAAAATAAGTCTCTCTGACAGTTTCCAAAAGCAGCTTAATGCCTGGTTTATCAGACTGAGCCTTACTTCTTAGTAATACAATTTCAATGGAATAAAATGCTTGAGTTTTTGGTCAGAAGCCCCTGAGACAGGTGTCTTCAGGGATACAATGATAGCAGACATTCATACCTTCTCCTTCTCCTACCTATCTGAGCCCCTTGGGAAAGTATATTCCTTCCTGTGGGGATCTCTTGGGTCGTAGAGTGCTGACAGTCCTTTGCCAAGGTATTTGGCAATGAGTGTGGTGGCTCTTGAGATTTTAGGTGTAGTAACATCACTGCCCAGCAGGCTTTTATATTTTGGCTCTATACAACAGAGGCTGCGTATTCCCAAGCACATTTCATCACGGAAGTGTTTTCATGTTCCGAAGTATTGTATTTTGCATGTCCACTCTCTTCTGAGAGCCTCACAGTCCTAAGTAATTGTCAATCCCAGTAGCTATATTTGTAAAAAGCACTTCAGATCGGATATAAGTTTATCACCATCATAAATCGATACAAAATGGGTCATTGTATTCATTACAGATATAAGGGAGAGGAAAAAAAGGACTAAAAACAAAGAGCCAAAGTCCTAGTGTTATATTTGTAAACTGCTTTTTAGAAATACCCTCAGGGCAAGAGGGGCGCCTGGGTGGCTTAGTCCGTTGGGCGTCAGACTTCAGCTCAGGTCATGATCTCGCAGTTTGTGAGTTCGAGCCCCGCGTCGGGCTCTGTGCTAAGAGCTCGGAGCCTGGAGCCTGCTTCGGATTCTGTGTCTTCCCCTCTCTGTGCCCCTCCCCTGCTCCTGCTCTGTCTCTCTCAAAAAATAAATAAACATTAAAAAATTAAAAAAAAAAAAAAAAAAGAAATACCCTCAGGGCAAGAGAGCTCCTTGTAGGAAATTAGTACCTGGCTCTTATACAGCCTCCCTTCCCTCCCATAAAACAGGAACATGGAAAAAATTCCATAGGACAAAACCCAGTTTGGAGAAAATCTGATACCTGTTGAAATGTTTCCAAATACTAGAAAACTCAAGGTAGATTGAAGTATGGAGAAACTACTGGGTCACTTTTATTGAGAAGTTAGGGAAGTCACTGTTGAGTTTGCTTTAAGACTAACAACAACGGTGGATGATGTCACGTTTAAAGACAGAAGGGCAGCAACAATTCAGATTTTTTCTCTAGGTACAGTGTTCTTAATGTTTTATGAAAGCCTCATGGCCACAGATTCTCACCCTTAGCCTCCCACAGAACAAAATTTTGCATGTAAGTTAAAAAATTTTTTTTAATGTTTATTTTTGAGAGAGAGACACACGCAAAGTGTGAGTGGGGGAGGGGCAGAGAGAGGGGGAGACACAGAATGTGAAGCAGGCTCCAGGCTCTGAGCTGTCAGCACAGAGCCTGATTCAGGGCTGGAACTCATGAACTGTGAGATCATGACCTGAGCCAAAGTCGGAAGCTTAACTGACTGAGCCACCCAGGTGCCTGTTTTAAAAACAGTTTAGGTTCTTTCTCACATGATGTTTCATGTTCTCCTGGACTCCAAAGCTCTTTCTCTTGGGAGATTTCCCTGTCTGCATTGCACAACTCCAAGTGGCGGGGCGGGGGGTGGGGGGGGGGCGTTAACATTGCAATTTACATGGCAGGTGACTCAGATCCCTACATTGCCATGTTTGTTAGCCCCTCGTTTGTTGTTTTAAGTTTTTCCTTTCATTTGTGATACTTCCCTGGTGTTTGGTTTTGGCAAAGAATTTAATAAACAGCATAGTGTGGTGTGAAGCCATGTGGTGATTAAAGTATTGTGGTGGGTATTTGTTGGTTTCCTGCCCAGAGTCTACTCTCCCTTCCTCCTGACAATATTCCTATATTTCCTAAAAGGGACATCAAACTTCCTTGAATTTCAACCAGGTTTTTTTGGGGGGCAGAACTGACCCTCTACTCCAAGTGGTGGGTTCTGATGTTGATAAGTACAGGCCAATTAGCATATTCTTTTCCCTTGGTCTCAGTGATTTATTCGAGGATGGATGTATAACCCGATCAGGGTTAATTTGATGGAGGAACAGAAATGTCTGTTCCCCCTTCTCCCCCCACTTTTGTATGAGCCACTAGAAAGAATTCACTCTTTTCTGCTCTGTGTAATAGGGGCACTAGGCAGTGAACAAACTAGCAAATCTGTATCCCTATGGAATGTACATTTCAGTAGGAGAAAGTGGGCAGTATAGAAGATCCATTAATTAGATGATGTTCAGAAGCATGGAGACAATTTTAAAAGATAAGCGAAAGGAATAAGAGAGGTGACAGGAGGCAATATCTGCATAGCGCTTTGCAGACCGAGATGGAGACTTTCGCTTTTAACTCTGAGTGAGACGAGAAGCCACTGGGAATTTTAAGCAGAGGAGTGACGAGGTATGATTTAACTAAAATAGGACGTTCTGGCTGCTGTTCTGCAAAGGGAAAAGAGTAGAAGCAGGGAGACTAGTTGTGACAGTTATAAGGCTTTAGTATATTGCAATATTTCACTCTTTTTAATATAATAAATCTAGAGATAGGGGGGAGGCATATCTCGAAAGAAACTGTGGATGCAGCTTTT
Source organism: Panthera pardus (assembly GCF_024362965.1). Lineage (NCBI taxonomy): Eukaryota > Metazoa > Chordata > Mammalia > Carnivora > Felidae > Panthera > Panthera pardus. The sequence continues at coordinate 93,450,003 of NW_026526677.1, forward strand.
GGCTCATGGAGTTGACTGGAGTCAAACACAGAAAACTCACAAAGCTTTTAAGAAAAGCATATTGGCAAAACAACTAAACGAGACTAAGGGTGTGTGCAAGAAGAACAGAAATTTGGTCTCTCAATTGTCTATAGGCAGGAATCAGTTTGAGAATTCCACGTATCCACCAAGAAAGATATATTTTCCAGTGCCCTTTCCAGGTGACTAAGATAGATGATGGAAAAAGAATTATTTTCTAGACTGAAGAACCGAGAATTATGGAGAATAGACTGGAAAGTCATTCTGAGAGAGCAGAACCTATGCCTGATCATGGTACATTATTCCCTTTTCCAAATAGAGGAAACTGACAAGCTTCACTCAGTGGAATTTCATGTGTCATGGCCCAGTGACTGCGTTTTGCTTTCATTATTTTCTTTTTTTTAATGACAGTATTTTTGTTGTGGTTACATTGTCTTGTACATCATTTGTTGTATGTTGGATGTATGAGAAGATACCTGCTCTTTTAATTCATATGGCTCAAGAACAGCCATATTTGGACCTGATGTAGATCCTGTATTTCAAAGACTTGATGGACCTTTTAGAGGTCTTGGGACAGGAAAGAATTATTTTGTATGTGAAAAGGATATGAATAATTATAACCAAGAGAGTACACTGTGGTAGACTGAATTGCTGGTTCTTCATAATTCTTCACTACCCTGTAGTATTATTATGTATACATGAGGCCTTTGCTACGGTTGCATGGTGAGCAGTGTATTTTCTCACCTCTTGACTTTGGGTTTGTGCAAGTGATTTTCTTTGGTCAATGGGATGTCGGGGGAAGAGATATGGGGAAAACCTTGAAATAGTCTTCTATGTTGGCTTTTTCTTCTTGTGCTTCTGTGACTCCCATGAGAAGAGCATGTCTTGGGTAGCATTTTCAGCATGGGCTCTGAATAGAACACATGAAGCAGAGACACATAGTAGACCCTTGGGCTCACAGCCTGAGGCAAACATTCTCAGTCAACCCACAAACCTTCAGCTTAAAGTGGATCTGAACCTAATCTCAAGCCTGGAATCTGGCCTGCCTCAATTAAAGTGCTACTGATCCACAGACTCATGAGAAAAAGTAATTGTCTTAAATCTCTTTGGGATGGGTTATACAGCATTAGTGTGGTAATGACTGAGCAGTAGAGAGTTAATTGCAATAATTCACAAGAGAGAGGATGGGAATCAGGGCCAGGGTGGTCACACTAGAAGTGGTCAGATTTTGGGTATATTTTATAGATTAGAACCCACAGGTTTAGCCAATGGATTATAAATGAAGTGTGAAAGAAAGAGAGGAGTTGAGGATGAATTTTAGGCTTTTGGCTTGAGCAAAAAGGAGAATGGAGTGGTCATTTTCTGAGACGGAAAAAACTGAGACAACTCAAGACTTGAAGTAACATCGGGAGCTGTTACTAGGAACAATGACATGGTATTGCATGTGTTTGAGTTGGCTTGAGTTGGCAAATAGGGATGTTAGGTTGGTCATCGAATATACAGGTTTGGAGTTGAAGGAAGGCCCAATGTATACAGGTGGACAGCTGAGAATAGTCAGCTTTTAATTTTTTTTTTAAATATTTACTTATTTTGGGGAGACAGAGACAGAGTGCAAGCAGGGGAGGGGCAGAGAGAGAGGGAGACACAGAATCTGAAGCGGGCTCCAGGCTCCCAGCTGTCAGCACAGAGCCCGATGCTGGGCTTGAACCCACAAAGCGAGGGATCATGACCTGGCCTGAAGTCAGACACTCAGCCGGCTGAGCCGCCCAGGTGCCCCGAGATTAGTCAGATTTTAAAGCCATGACACTGAATAAGATCAACAAAAAAATGTGATCACTTAAAAAGGGGTCCAGCGACTGAGCCTGGTGGGCAGTTTCAAGTTTCATGGTTGGGGAGTTGAAGTTACCAGCAAAGGAGATTGAGAAGGAGCAGGCAGGAGAGAGAAGAGGAAAATGAGTTAAATGACAGTAAAGTGTTACTCATATGCATTGTTATAATACGGCATCCATTCCTTCCTACTTTCTTCTCTTCCTTTTCCTCCTTCATCAAAAATGTCACCACCACTAGATTTGTGTGTGTATGTGTGTGTACGATATGGAAAGCACAGTGTTAATCACTTTATACAGAAATAAGTATAACAGAATTATGAAGAAGGTAACAGGTATCTTATTCTTTTTTTCTCGGTATATACTCAGTAGGAGGAAAATTCCTTTTTTCTCTTCTGGTCTTCTCTCTAGGACAGAGAAGCTAAGTGTTTGTATTAATTCTGGGTCCCCTTCATAATCGCCCAAGCAGGATGGCTTTGTTTGAAGAGCAAAAGGATTGGAGGCTGGTGCTTTGAATGGAATAGAATGAGTAGCTGGAATGCTGGAGTAGAGTTGATTATTATTTTTTTCTCCCTAAGCCTGGGAGGGGGGTTAAGGATGGGAGGAAGAGGTCCAGTGCATATTAGAGACTTGTGTTTAGCTAGCCTGCAGCTCCCTAGTGACAGTAAGACCTTGGAAGGGGAGATGGCTGTCCGGAGGTGAGTGGAGATTGGAGAATGGATGCCATAACCTTGAAATCGTTGGCCTAAGTCATCTGATCTGAGTGGAGAACTTCTGTTCTTGGGTGAACTTCTGTTGTAGAGCCTGATAAAGTCTCAGAGACAGGAGTCGGTGTGGGGCAACAGGGCACCTGAAATAAAACTGCTTTGCAGAAAGAGAATGTCTGAGCTTAAGAAAAAGATCTAAGTGTTTGCAGGAGCACACTTGTTATGCACAACATGTGGCTGGCTTTAGAAGCTCCTCGAGATAGAGCCAGTCATGTTTTTGAGCTTTGGGGAACAATGGTTGTGTGACTAGGAACTGAGAGAGGTGTAATCCTAGAACCAAAGCTTGGGACATCCAATGTGTGCAGACTGGAATCTGAACCAGCCAGGACATTACCACAATGCTATATTATTGTGGTAGAAGATAACAGCATTAGTTAAACAAGACTCCATTTTTTTTTTCTCTATTTTGTTTTAAGAAGAGTACTGCATCTTTTGGTCTAAGACATGAACCCCACAGTTTCTTAGGTATTCAAGGGTGAGGAGGTCTCGAAAAGGAGAGACTGAACTTTCCAAAAATAAGGTACTGGGTGGGGGGCTTGAATGATTTGCTGGGGGAAAAAAAGGCATAAAGCCTCTGAGTTTATGATACACGTATTACTATTTGTGCTTTGGGGAAAACTTGGGAAGTTTTAGTTGAGGAAGGGTATTTAAGATGTTATGGTGGCTTTTGTTTTTCTTAAATATGTATTAGCCTTATTTTGTGTGGTTCTGGAGAGCAAAAAAATAAAAAACTGTCAGCTGCACGGGTGGAGGGACAGATAGTCACTACTGTATCATAGCACATGTATTGGGCTCAATACATTTTTCACTAAATGACTGCATGCATGCGTGACAAATGAAAACATATGGGTGAAACTTACAGGGAGGCAGATTTTTGACTCAGCTTATCTTTTTCATAATCTGAGTTATTAAAAAAAACTAAATGGACTATTCTCGAAAGGCAGTGAAATTCTCTATCACCAGGAGTGAAGCAGGAGCCAAAGGACTGTTTTGCAGCGATGTGATACGGGATTTATTCGTTAGATGATGGTGAGACCACGTAACCTCTGAGGTCTCTGAAAACTCAGATACACCAGTTCTGTAACTTTAAATCCAAGGCTCTTCATCTTTACACATAGACTTGGGAGAAGTATAAATAAGACTCATGATCTCAGGGAAATCTTGAAGAGGCATGTGTTCAATGGCATGTTTATTAAACAAATGCTCATGACAGATTTTCACAACAGCAACAAATGTTATTTCACTACATCACATCTCCCTTGCTAAGAAAAAAAACAATCATAGCAAGGTTGATGGATTTGGATTATTTGTTCACATTTTTCTGGGGAGCGGGGGAGTAAAACCGGTCTCCTCACTCCTTTTCCTCTGTTTCCTTTTCTTGAGCATTACCTGGTTTCATTTTCTTCACCTCCTCTCTGACTAAATGTCCCCGGAAGGCTGCTTGGATTTTGACAGCAGCATTCTCCTGTTTTTCTTTTTCTTCTTCAGAAGATTCCTTCATGGAATGGATAAAAAGTAAGAGACTTCTTAAATATCCAATATTTTGATGCCATAAAAATAGTGCATACATTGAATCCATTGACGGTCGTAACAACTGAGATCTGTTGCTTCCTAACAGAATTTTACATACTTGTCACACCGTATATGTACCAAATGGTGAGTGCCAAAATGGCAGACATTTTGTTTTGTCATTCTTTAATATGTCTCTGCAGTAAATGATCATTGCCAACTCCCCCAGGCCCCACCAAATAGTTCCTATTTAACAGTTCCCAATAACATTTTTTTTAAATAAGTAAGACTCCTTAAAGCTTGGTAAAAATGTCAAGAAGAATAGTAAGTGTCCTGTTTCTAAATAATCATGATTACATGAAATTAATTTCTTAATTTCTCAATGGTTAGCTAATCAAAATCATACATTTAAAGCAATAATGTCAGTTTTAAGGTGGTGGGCTGAACTTCTGTATATAGCTCCTTTTTTTAAAATTGAGGTATAATTTACCTAAATTGTAGACAGTGGAACACAGAGATCTTAAGGGTCTAGTTCAATAGCTACATAGTTTTTAATATATAATTTTAAATTATAACAGTGATACATATACATTTAAAAACTTAAATGTCACTGGTAGTGAAAGATTTCTCCCCCTTTCCAAATCATACTCCTAAGATGTATCCATTATTATGGGTTGAGTATATATATCCCTCAAAACGCTTTCTGTATACAAAGTATTCATATGGGTATATACATGCCTTTTTATTTAAAAAATGAGATCATGCTAATTACAATGTTCACAACTACTTTTTTGTAACTATCTATCTTGGTTCTCTTTTCAATGTATATAACTCTGCCTATTCTTTTTTTTTTTTTTTTTTAATAACACCATTGTATTACATTGTACTAATGGAACTTGATTTATTTACTCAGTCTTCTGTTGATGGACCCTTGGGGTGTTTATACCCCTCACTCCATTAAAAAAGCAATGAGGCACAGGGGCGCCAGGGTGGCTCAGTTGGTTAAGCATCTGACTCCGGATTTCTATGTGCTAACAGCACTGAGCCTGCTTGGGAATCTCTCTCTCTCTCTCTCTCTCTCTCTCTCTCTCTGCTCCTCTCACCCCCTCAAAATATATAAATAAACATTATAAAAATACAATGAGGCAATTCTAGCTCTTAAACTTTTTTTAAAAAATTAAAAAATATTTTTTAAAGTTTTTTTTTTAAAGTTTATTTGAGACAGAGGGAGAGACAGAGTGCGAGTGAGGGAGGGGTAGAGAGACAGGGAGACACAGAATCAAAGCAGCTCCAGGCTCTGAGCTGTCAGCACAGAGCCCAACACCGGGCTCAAACCCATAAACCGGGAGATCATGACCTGAGCTGAAGTTGGACACTCAACCAACTGAGCCACCCAAGCACCCCTAGCTCTTAAACTTTTAAATGCAAACAGAATGGTATTAAAACCTCTGAGATATACCCCAATATGGACAAATAATTATAGCGGAGTTGGAAATCAATGAGATCTCAACTCAAACTTTTGAAATTCTGCGTAAGGGCAACTACTAAAGATGTAAGGAAATGAAACTCCCTTTTGTCTTCCCTGACCTCCCATTGCACCTTATGGCAATGTTAAGCTGATTGGGTTGTACTGATATAATTCTGGAGTAATTTATAAAGGTTATGGGGAAAAGTTCTGCCCCCCCACTGGGTAGGAGGTGAGGTTTTCCTTGAAGGGGAGGCCTACTTTGGGTGTCAAGACCAAGTTTGGCCTAACTGGGACATCAAGATATGAAAAGGAACTCAGAAGTTTGGTCTTCAATGCTGTAGAGAGTGAATTCTTTCTCACTAGGGTTGGTCCTCTTGAGTCTGGACGATGAAGAACATAGACAGTGATATGCTGGCAAATGTTTATATACGGACTCTCCAGAAAAAAAAAAAAAAAGGCTGATTTGCAGTATTGGCCACAATCTTAATACTCCTACTGTGGCTGATTTCAAGCTACTAAATAGACATTACTGAACATGGGTTTGTACACATGTGCACAGTTGTCTCTTGAGAGCTGGCCCTAGCACACTAGTGAGAATAGGTATCTTTGAAGGTGGACCCTGCTCAGGTCTTTGTTGCTTAGATGTGGGCTGTCAGGCAGGAAGCCATTTAGGCAGTAGTGCATGGAAGGTGAATAAGACACAGTGTGTGAGGCCATTTTATTTGGTGGCACGTACTTCTCTGTGAGTTTCCTTTTGTTATCTCTGAACCTTTGCCACTGTGTGGTAATGAGAGCATCAGTTAGTGAAAGACTCCCAAAGGGGAAAATGAATCTGAAGCATCAAGACTGGGGCAGTGAGTTCTGTCTGTTCTTCTTGGGGAGATTTCCCCACCCGATGACAATCATGGAAAATAAGGTTTTATTTTTAAAGGGAAGAATGAGTTTTCCTTTATAATAGGCACAGCTAAACATGATCCACTAGCTAGTTTACCACTGATGCTACTTATCTAGAAAGTAAAATCATAATTTTAGCAATATGGATAACAGACTAGATTCATATTGGAAATACGATTTTAAAGTTTATTTATTTATTTTGAGAGAGAGAGCGAGCGAGCACACAAGCATGCAGGGGAAGGGCAGAAAGAGACAGAGATTGAGAATCTCAGCCACTCCCAGTGCCTCTGTGGGGCTCGAACTCTCAAACCGAACTAAACCATGAGAACATGACCTGAGCCAAAATCAAAAGTCGGATGCTCAACCGACTGAGCTACCCAGGCGCCCCTGGAGTACAATTTTAAGTTGAGTGATATCTTTCTTTGTAGGAATCTAATAGTGTACAGAAAACAACTTACTAAGGCTGTGACTGGTGTCTCATCTTCTTTCACGGATGTGTGAGACTTTTCTTTTTCCGACTCACAACTCTCAGTTGATTCATGCTCCTGGAAGAGGGGTGAGAGGATCAGAGGCAATATTCTAAAACAGTAAAGTCTTGGGTCAAACTGCTTAAAGGTAATTAAATATTGCTTTATGTTATTGAGAAGAAGTGGGGATTAAATACATACTGTTTTTTTTTTTTCAAGTAGGTTGGAAAAAAATAAATACATGAAAACTCTCAAGGGAATATGTATAAACAAATATGACCAAGGAACTCGTAGAAAATGTTTGATTTTTTGCTTTTGGAATGTAACATGGTTGGTTTTATATTAAAAACAAGCCATTGTCTTATACTAAAAGTTGATAATATGCTGTAATTAATCTTTTTTTAATGTTTATTTTTGGGAGAGAGAGAGAGAGAGAAAGAGAGAGAGAGAGAGACTGAGGGAGGGGCAGAGAGAGAAAGAGAGAGAGAATCTCAAGCAGTTTCTGCACCATCAGAGCAGAGCTAAACGAAGGGCTAGAACTCATGAACTATGGGATCATGACCTAAGCTGAAGCCAAGAGTTGGATGCTTAACCCAAACTGAGCCACCCAGGAGCCCTCATGCTGTAATGATCTTGAACAAAATATAAAAAAGAAGTGCTGATAGTTATTAAAATAAGAACAAAATATATGCCATTGTGTCTCATGTGTGAAGTCAGGTTGACTTTTTTTTTTTAAACTTTATTTCTTTTTGACAGAGAGACAGAGAGAGCGAGAGGGAGAGGGGAAGAGAGGAGAGAGAGGGAGACAGAGAGAATCCTAAGCAGGCTCTGCACTGTCAGCACAGAGCCCGATGTGGGGCTCGAACTCACAGGCCGTGGGATCATAACCTGAGCCAAAATCAAGAGTCGGAAGCTGAACTGACTGAGCCACTCAGGCACCCCTCAAGTTGACTTTTTAATGAAGTTTGTAGATTAAAAATGATGTCAAATAATTAAGTTCTACTGTGGGGAACCATTTAAACAAAAAAGGGAGGGGGAGGGGAATCAGTTCTGCCTATTTTGACATGGTTATTGAAAATTTCCACCAAAATAGAGGCATTGCTAATTCACAACCTATGGGAAGAGTTTCTTTCATCTGTAAAACAGAAATCTGAAGACATATAAGCTAATCAAGTAAAGTCTTCAGAATTCAAAAGATATGAACAAAAAAAACACCCTGAAATTGCTATGTGACACAAAGATTTAAAACTTTTCGACATTATTCCTTTGATTGCAGTAAAACATGAATACAGAGAATCTAGTTAAACGGAAACAAACTCAACACCCCCACATCTGGCAGGCAAAAATGGATGGAACTTCACGTTTGAACTTATGGAATAAGTGACAGGTATTTCCCCAGGAAATTCCCCAAATCTATTGGGAACACCATCAAAACTAGAACTTGGCTAATTCCTTTTAATTCTTCTTTTTTAAGTTTATTTTGAGAGAGAGAAAGAGGGAGAGCATGTGTGTGTGGGGGGGTGCAGAGACAGAATGAGAGAGAGAGAGAGAGAGAGAGAGAAACAGAGAGAGAGAGAGAGAGAGAGAGAGAGAGAGAGAGAGAGAGAGAGAATTCCAAGCAGGCTCCCTGCTGTCAATGCAGAGCCTGATGTGGGGCTGGATCTCACAAACAGTGAGATTATGGCCTGACCTGAGCTGGAATCGAGTTGGACGCTTAACTGACTGAGCCACCTAGGGGCCCCGTATTCTTCTTAATTCTAATATCTGATGGTGCTTTGTGGCTAATGTATTATCTCAGTTGTCTAGCAGAGTGCTTCTCAGACTTCAAGGTACCTACAAATCACTTTGGGAGCTTGTTAAAATTCAGCTTCTGATTTGTAGATCTGGAGTAGGGCCTGAAACAGAAGTTCCACAAAGTTCCCAGCTCATGCCAGTGATGTTGGATCACACACAGCCCTTCTCAACCAGTGCTCCTCTTCTGGACCACAGAACACAGTGTTTCTGTTCAACTATTCTCTCAATTCTCCCACAGATAGTAAATAAGTAGAATCATTCTAGACACAAAGGAGAGAATGATTCCCTACATGCAATGAGTGCCTTTGGCTTAGGGCTTAATTATTTTGAGGAACCTTGGTTGAGACAAGCTGGTTGTAGGAATGCTGCTAAAGAGAAGACAGGTTCAGTGTCTGAATAGATTAGCTTTATAGAAAAAACACCATTACAAACATTAATTCTAATCAGCAATTTGTAAGATGTCAATGATGATGAAACAACTGGATAAATGGTGCTTTATTTTATGAAATGTCATTCATTAATTCAACATATATTTACTGAGGATCTGCTATTGCTAAGCACTGTGATACTCAATGAAATTTGAAGAATAAATGAGGGTAATCATTCTGTAACTTTCAAGTACATTCTTCCTCTTGATCATCTTTCGATTTCAGCTAAGTATCCAACCACGATTTAGATACTTGGGAAAAAAATTTCTCCTCAGAAAGAACAACACACTTAAAAAGGTTTAGGCAGATATTTGTGATGCCTCTCATGATGTTCATGATTCTGGGGAGATCCTGATGATCTCTGCTTTGGAGATAGGGAGAATAAATAACCCAGTCCACGAGTTTCATAGGACCGTACCTTGAATGCATGGTTGTTATAGAAGCGGTCATCTACCTTAGTCCCCCATTCTGCTGGATCAAAGTTGGTTTCTAAATTAAAAAATATATATACAATAATTTCAGACTTATTTTGAGTTCATTAAAGTAAATCCAGAATAGTAACACAAAACAAGTTTTCTTTTTCAAATCACAGGTTCTTTACTGCCAGCTGAAAATCTTATTATTTTTTAATTTTTATTTATTTTTTAATTTACTTTTAAAAAATTTTATTAAAAAATTTTTAATGTTTATTTATTTTTGAGAGAGAGAGAGCGCAAGCAGGGGAGGGGCAGAGAGAGAGGGAAACACAGAATCTGAAACAGGCTCCAGGCTCCAAGTTGTCAACACAGAGCCTGATGCAGGGCTTGAACTCATGAACTGGGAGATCATGACCTGTGCCGCAGCTGGAGGCTTAACAGACTGAGCCACCCAAGTGCCCCTTTTTTAAATTAAAAACATTTTTTTTAATGTTTATTTTTGAGAGAGACAGAGAGTGAGTGGGGGAGGGATGGAGAGAGAGGGAGACACAGAATCTGAAAAGGCTCAAGGCTCTGAGCTGTCAGCACAGAGCCTCATGTGGGGGCTCAAAACCACCAACCGGGAGATCATAACCTGTGCCGAAGTCAGATGCTTAACGGATTGAGCCACCCAGGTGCCCCTGGAGAGGTTTTTTAAAAAGTGAGGCATATTATATATAGTCAGTAGATACAAACAGGAAGAAGTATTTATATTTAAGCAGAATTTTTCTTTAACTTTTCATTATGAACAATTTCAAACTTAGAAAGTAGAATAACATAACAAGTTCCCATTTGCACATTATTCAGATTCAACAATTATAAACTCATGATTTATCTTATCTGTAACTTCACTCAACTTGCCATCCTTTCTTCTGATTATTTTCAAGCCAATTCCAGGATTCCTATTGTTATCTACAAATATTTATTTCAGTATGAATCTCTAAGATATAAAGAAACCACAATATCACTATCACATCTAAAACACTAATTCCTTAGTACCAGCTATCCAAATTTTCTCCATTGTCTAACATATTTTTATTTATTTTTTACTGTTGATTTGTTCAAATCAGAACCCAAACAATGGATACATGCAGACTTTTGTTGTGTCTTTTGAATATCTTTTGATTGAAAGATTTTTTCACCTATCTCCCAGCCCATATTTTTTCCTTGTAATTTTTTTATTGAGGAAATTGGGTCATTTTTCCTTTGGAGTTTCCCACAGTTTAGATATTTCTGATTCCATTCCTATGACTTTTAATAAGTTCCTTTGCTTTCGAATTTTCTGTAGCTGATTCAGGTTTTATTTATTTATTTATTTATTTATTTATTTATTTATGTTATTTAGCAAGAATACTTTATAGATAGTGCAGTGTAATTCCGTCAGGATATACATAATATGTAGTTGTTTCTCTTTTTAAGGGGATTGTTTCTTTTCTTTGAGGGCCCATTGATGATGATTGCTTAGATAATTTCTTTAGGGATTGCAAAATGGCAATGCTCTTATTAGATCATTACTTCTTGTTTTCTGGAGCAATCAGTAAAGAAAAACTTTCCTGTATCAACTATTTGGTTACCCTGACGTAAGGTTCATCCAGAAAAGGCAGGTTGAAGGTTTGATTTTATCGGCCAGTTTTCAGAATAATCAGTTGGTTTCTTAGGATCCTCTCAAAAAGGTTTTGTTTGTTTTTATCATTATGAACTAATGAATATTTAAGAAATTGGATAAACTTCGATCCATTGCATTTTTTATTCTTCCTGATGCTTTAATTGTCCAAAATTGGCCAGTTGGAGCTTATTTGCGTGCTCAGATGCTCCTGAGTCCATTGGAAACAACTCTAGAGTAGATGATCTCTTGAGGTTCCCTTCCACCCAGTGTGTCCATGAAAGACACAGTGAAGGAGGTCTGGGTAATAAACTGGTAATCTTCAACAATGTGACATAATGTGATTTTAAGAGAACCTGCCACAAAGGCACACGTTTTCAATAGCAAGAACTGTTACTTGAAGACACCTGCGTCATAAAGCCTTTCTATGGCATAGGGATGGTCTTGAGCGAGTTTTATCATAACCAAATGCCCACCTTTTTCTTAGGGATTTGTGATATCACTTATATCAAATGCTAACATGTTTCCTGTCAGAAAAATAAAAATTAAGACCAATAATTAGCTATGAAGAATGCTGGCAAGGGAATTCTTGCCTTGTGTGAGAGACTGGGCTAGAGGAATTTTTCTTCCCTTTTGGAGAGACTAAATTCTGACACTTGTATCAGTTGGATAACTCACCTTCAGTTTACATGAGTGAAAATGGTTGTCATGCTTCAAATGTTTTCAAATAGTTTTATACAGTTTTTATCAGTTAGAGAGCTAGTATTCTGAGACCATCAGTCTGAATCACCAATTGCTTTAATTACCATAATCCAGTAGCAATGACTCAAATGTTTTTGTAACGGGACATTTCTGAGATCTAAAATTAAATAAATGACTAAAGACATTTTACTCATGAATTTGTAAAATTAATGCTATAATAACAAAATTAAATGGACGTTCATTGGTATTCACCTCTTACCCTAAAAGATTTCGCTTGATAGCTTTTTAGTGGCACTTAAGTTTCAAGTTGTGCAACAGATAGTCATACTGACTGGATATGGAAAAGACCAGCAACATTCAGGAAATTGGCAGAGATTCTGAGCTCTGCCTGGATTGAGATAAAACAAGATGGTGGAGCTGTGCCGTGTGTATGGGAGTGGTTTTAACTCAAGCCTTGTGGTAGGTTTCCTTCTTCTGGAAGATGATTTGAAATGGAATGCTTACTTACCTGTAGGTATTTCTAGTCACCTTTACCACTCTCTTGGAATACTGTAGTCAAAAGTAATGATGGTAACGACTTACACAAAATGGTTGTTCTAATCAAGAATAGGGTTTTTTTAATAGAAATGTATAGCTGTAATAATGTATAGCTGTAACTAATCCTACTGGATTAGTCATAAACCAAGTTGTAACTTGATAGTTATGAGCCTTCAAGGCCGGGACTTTGGAAATTTTGTTTCTGGAAGTAAAGAAGCTGCTTTGGCTCTCAACCTGTCATATTAGCATGAATTTTAGTCTCTGGGCAGGAGAGGACCTTGGGAGAATAGAGAAAGAATATAAATTACCTTCCCAAGCTGGAATTTCACATTTATTTATTTATTTATTTATTTATTTAAATTAAAAAAATTTTTTTAAATGTCTGAGACAGAGAGAGACATAGCACAAGCAGGGGAGGAGCAGAGAGAGAGGGAAACACAGAATCTAAAGCAGGCTTCAGGCTCTGAGCTGTCAGCACAGAGCCCGAGGTGGGGCTCGAACTCATGGAGTGCGAGATCATGACCTGAACTGGAGCTGGATGCTCAACCAACTGAGCCACTCAGGTGCCTTGGAATTTTACTTTTTAAAAGCTGTTTTTCTCCGTGCCTTCATTCACTATTTAAGGAGCACAGAATTATATTTTGCAACACTCACGATTCTTTCAAGTAAGAAGGGTCAAAATGTATAGAAAGTCACAAACTCTCCTCCCAGGAAGAACAGTCAACTGCCTGGGATGCATAGGAACAGCCTGTTGGAAAAAGCAGAGCTAGACTGGATGATCTCTTGAGTTTCCCTTCCACCCAGTGTGTCCATGAAAAACACAGTGAAGAAGGTCTGGGAAAAATACTGGTAATCTTCAATAATGTGACATAATGTGATTTTAAGAGAACCTGCCACAAAGGCACATGTTTTCAATAGCAAGAACTGTTATTTGAAGACCCCTGCTTCATAAAGCCTTTCTATGGCATAGGGATGGTCTTAAGCAAGTTTCATGATAACCAAATGCTTAGTCTCTTACTTAAAGAAAAATATGCCTATTTTAAAAAGCTTACTCTCTCGTTTCTCTAGAAGATTTTCAAAATATGCTGCTGCAAAAGCTGGTATGTTTTCTGGTTGCTCCCTCAGAATCTCGCGTGTCAGCCCTTCAAGAAGATTCCCAAATCCTTGTGGAATTCGGTAGTGGGTGTTGGAGAATGGAATCGACATCTCCTTGGAAGGAAATGCCTATCGTACCTAGAGATTCATTAAAGGGCACAGTCTTTAAAATTGTCTGATTTTACTTATATAATCACAACTATGTCAAATTATTTCTGAGACCCAAATTTTCTGGACTTGAATTCTTCCCCCACCCCCCACCCCGTCCACACAACCCCAATCCATCATTTCTTCCAAAGAATTTTGAACTTTCCGTTATTAATTAGAATATTATAAATACAGACCCATTTAACAGGCCAAATCATTTTTTTACATTAAAAAAATCACACATTTTTCACTATAGCACTAAATACTTTTTCTCTCTGACCCCTTTTTTTTGTCTTTAAAAGGTGAGGGTAATTTCTGCTATCCCACAGGAATTCAGAGAAAATGATTGTTAACAATTTATCATAAATTGCCGAGAAGACGCTGTTTGGGATCTAAAATTTAAAAAAAAAAATGAAGAACTAATGTTGGTTCTAGAAATTACTCTAATGTGTTGCACGAAGAAGTTTAATACTTAGTCTTGTCCTAGTTTCCACTTCTGAAGCATGACCTACAAGGCCTCGAAGCACCTATATACTCTGAAGGGGGGAAGCAGGGGCAGTGGGGAGGGAGGGTGGGTGGTGGCCGCAAGGTCAAGACTTTGCAGTCCTAGCGTCCAAAATTTTGGGATTCTTCCATTTTTTGGTTTTGTCTTGACCAGGTCTTATCTTCCTGTCTTGGAATACAAGGAATACAAGGACTAGATTAAGGATAGCAGCCAAGCGGCGGGTTGGGCTGCTGAGTAAGCAAACGACACTCAGGGACCTGGCTTTTTGGTGAAGGTGTTAATGTCACAAAAGCCCGCAAGCCGTGGTAGGGGTCTAGGTGAGGGACTCGACGGTTGAATGAGGCCCCATCTGTGCAGGATGTTTTTCTTTCTTTTTTTTTTTTTTTTTACGGAACAGGAGATGAGGTGTCGAATCGTTGTAGTTGTGAAAAGTACTGGTGAGACCCTGAACCAAACTGGGGACTGGAGGGCGGTCGGAGGGGGAACGGTGGTCTAGTCGGGGGCGAGACGTCGAGGAGCTGGGATTTCAGACTCTCGCAGAATGGGCTGCCTCGGCGCCCAATCTCTCCCAGCGATCCCGGAATTTGTCGGGGATCCTGAGAAAATACGAGAGGAAAAGGGAAAAGGCGAGGTCTTAGTTTTGGAGAGGAAGTGGGGTAAACCGCCTCACCTCTTGGTTCTCTCAGAGCTGGTGCCGTTGGTTCCAGTTGTTATTTCTCGTTGCTGGGTAACCGTTTTTTTTTTTTTTTTTTTTTTTGTAACTCCAACTACGGCGGCCGGGAAGGGGAGAGGCACGGCTTCGCCCGGCTGCCGGTGCTGGTTCCGCGACAGAACGGCCCTGGATGGGTGGAGTCTCAGGCATCCCCGCCCCCCGCAGGTCCCGCCCACGGCCCCGCCCCGGCGTGGAGTCCGCGTCTCGAGTCCGGCGCAGGGCTGGCAGATCCTCCCAAACATGGTAGCGCCGGGATTTATATTTGTGCTGGTGCTGCCTTTAATCCTGCCGGCCGACACAAGTGCAGGTGAGGCGGCCCGGCTTGGCCCAACCTGTGCCGGTCAGCCTGCGCGGGCTCGGAGATCCCTCGTCCTCTGCAGGACCCGCGAACCGCGAACCTGGAGCCGGTCCTCCGACCCGACCCAGGCCTAGGCCGCAGGTGTCTGCTGGGCGGGAGTTCCGGCTGGTCAGCTTCTTCCCCGTCCTTTCAGCGTCGTCACGTTGCAGCGTGTGGGGCAGAGGGAGGGTTGGGTGTATCTGATTGGGGAGGCCCAAATGTGCTAGACCGAGGCCCTCGGGGTCTTTGAATAACTTCAAGGGAACTCGAAGGGAAGGGGGCGAAGCTAGTTCGGTAGTATTTGGAAACAGGTAACTGAGTCATCCAAAACATTTCACTTCTGCCCCCACAGTAGTACCCTTGGGGAGGGTTTGCTGCAGGCTTGGTTCCTTGGGGGAATTAAATTTTACTAGTTTAAGTGGTGATTAGGACTAAGAAATACAACCCCCTCACTAGCTAAGAATATTTAAGGCTTAGCTTTGATTGCTGGCGCAGCTTACAGGGATAATATGCGTGACACTGGGGAGGAGGGTGACTCACTGACTACTGTCCAGGTCAGATCCTGTCATTTGAATACCCCAGGCTGGACCCTGAGTCACAACCGTGGAGAACCAGAAGACGGAATCTGCGTGCTAACGCAAAGTAAAGTGATAATGCTGGCCTTGTTTTTTTGTTTAAACCATTCGAATTGTGGACCCCAAAGTTCCCTGCTAAGAAATGAAAGTTGAGGCGAGAATAGGGACAGGGTGCAGAAAGATGGCTCGTGCTCTACCAGAGCACCCAGAAGTACCCAGACAGACCAACTGCTGCCCCTAAGTAGTTTTTCAGGCTTTAACAAAGTGTAAACCAGCAGCACTCTCTGCATATCATTTTTTGCCTCTCACCCTCACTCAGTGACCTTTGAGTCCAGCATATGATAGGCGAGTAGGGCCATTATTTTATTAACTTTTCTGTTAAAGGCTGTTATCTTTAATGCCGGTGCAATATGCTGTCTTCACCTTGGGTCATATGCCCACGGTTACTATCTAATATTTGAAATGTACAAAAGTATATGAGCAATGAAACAATAAAATGGAACACCCAAAGGTGCTGCACCCAACTTAAGAACTAGAATATTGCCAGTTTTATTGAGACTCCCAGGATGTTCCTCCCAGGGCATCCAGGAGTTCCTCGCCAGAGGTAACCTACCCACTGGATTAATTTCATCACTCACTAACAGAACACTAATTCTTGTTTTCTACTCCAACATCCAAATGAAGGAAAAATTGAAGACCTAAGAAAAAAAGATTCAAATGCTAAGTGTCTTGTGCTTGACAAAAAGAATGACCAGTCCCGCCTCCTTTCTCGTTCTCCTATTTTGTCCATTACTCAATTCCCTGGTAATGTTCCACTGTCTACTCTTATCAGCTTGGAATGTGAGCTTTATAAGGGCAGGGAATATGACTTTTTTTTTTAAATTTACCAGCAATATCTGCAGCAGACTGGAAATTGCAATAATAACTCTGGAATCAGGTGACTTGGTTTCTAGTCCTTTTGTAAACTACCTGTGCGATTTAAGGTCAGTCAAAGGAGTTTAATATATGCAGTGTGGATAGCACTGTGCCTGCCACAAATAAGCTCCCCGGTAGAATGTAAGCTTCCTGCTGCTGGTGAGGCTTTTTGTCTGTGTTTTTTCCCTTTATTGTTTTCTTCTTTCTTTTTCTTACTGTTCTATCCTCAATGCTTAAAATGGTGCCTGGCACACAGTAGGCATTAATAAAAAATTTGTTGAATTAATTCATTAATATGCAAGCTATTAGGTAAAATTACCTAATCTACCTGGGTATCGGTCTGTTGATCCATAAATAACATGATTGTGCCTTGGGGTGTGAAAAATCCTTTCTATCCTTAAAATTCTTTAACTCAGAATAGAGCCAGGCACAATGAGGACCAGTAAGTGCGTGTTGGCGAAAACAGACTGACTTGGAAAGATGTGTCCCCGGCACAATGAGACAATGGCTGCACTCTTAGAGAGCCCTTCCTTTGTAAAGACTCATGTGCAAGCGACAGCCAGTTTTCTACACTCCATTCCCCTACCCTCACCCTCTTTCTGCTTAGCTCTTAGCCCTTTGGTTTTGAGTTCTTGTTCCATATGAAGCACCTACCCAAGACTAGGCCCTCCCACACGTGTGCTTCTCCCTTTCCCTCCAGCAGGCTGCCAACGTGCTTATGCAATTCTGGGATGTTAGAGTCTCTTCTTAGAGCATTTTGCTTGTGGTAGCTGTGCATCTCCAGCCCATTATCCAGCCTTCTGGATGATTGTTGGTTGTCATTTAGGTTTTATGATGGGACTAACTCATGAGAGAGCGCTGAGGATGTTTAGCGACTGGACTGTTATTTGAAGCAAATAGGCCACTGAGTCTGTATGGGAGACCCTGTTAGCTTTGCTGCCCTGTTAAGTATAGCCTCAGGGGCCATCATCATTTGTAGCTTTCAGGGAAGAAACCTTGTTAGTTCTCATTCTCTTTCCTGCCTATCATTTTTGTTTAAAATGCTTAAAAAAAATCTTAACTTTGTTAATTATTTTCTTCTAGGGATTTTAGTCTGTTTTGTTCAGACAAATTGGGACATAACTTAAGAAGATTTTTCCCCCCTTGTTAAGTTTTGATGAGGAACTCACTGAGATAATTTGGATAGATGCTTGTTATTAATAAAATACTTCAATATAGGCTGCATGTTAAAAATAGGAATGATCTCGTTAAAGTAAGTTCTTATTCAGTCTTGTTAGTGACTCTAGAATAGAATCTACAGTTTCAAGTGCTCTTCCTCTTGTTCTTTTTATATAACTTAGCTTGTGAAATGGGTAAAATTGAGACGAAAGACCTTTGTTCTGACATTTTGACCCTCTATTTCTCGCCGACCTTATTTTATCATCTTAATTTATTTGAATTTACCTTAGAAGGAAGCAGATGTCACAGATATTCATAAATGCTTATTTAAAATTTTTAGTGGGTTGTCAAAAAAACACAATAAGGGGAATTATTTGTAGGAGTCGACACTGGTGGGAAGGAAAGGGGGAGATAAAGAATGGGGGAGAGATTAGGGGAGGCTGTGTTGGAGAGAGGCAGGTTTCTTTATTCCCAGCAACAAGGAGTGGGCATGGTAATGGAAAGTAGGGGAAGAAAGTGGTTTATTTTTCTCATAAATACCATCTGTGGGGTGCATAAAAGGAGCATTTTAACAATTTGGAGGGAGAGCGCAGAGCATCAGGGCCAAGCTTGAGAGCAAAGGATGATCAAGAGCTCTGAAGCGGAGGAGGCTTGTGGCACATTGGTTGCCATAGGCTCTTTGAGTTTTCCTTATTGGTCATCTTGTACTATGATGCATATTATTGACAACTGCTCTTGTTATGTTGCTTACCTAATTAGGACGAATAAGATGTAGTTTTAGAAGATTAAAGGGTCTGGGTATATTCAAATTGTCCTGTATAAAAGCTTTATGGTTTCTTGCTGTTTAACCAGATTCAATTGGTGATGAATCCCCCAATGATGCTTTTCTAAGTGTTGGTTAACATTTTTAGATGTCCGTTTTCGCTTTGCTTCATACATCAATAATTACATGGTGCTGCAGAAGGAGCCCGCAGGGGCAGTGATCTGGGGCTATGGCATATTCGGAGCCACAGTGACAGTGACTTTGTGCCAAGATAAAGAAACCATCATGGAGAAGGTGACGAGTGTGAAAGGTAAGGCTGCTCATCCTCTGTTCAGCTTTTGTCCTCTTCTGCCACCTGCTGGATAATCTGAAAAACGAACACTGGTGCTGGAACTCAGGTTGTCGCACCCATCCATTTAAGTTTGAGTATTTATCATGTGTTAGGCACTGAGGACACAAAGAAAATTAAGACAGAGTCAAAGTTCCTGCCCTCCAGGATCTCATGGCATAATGGGAATAGACACCAAGTCATAAAGTGCAGTGTGATAAATGCTATGATGAAGGTGTATATAGGCTGTTGTGGGATACAGAAGAGAAGCGTCTAACTCAGATTGGATGGTAAGAAACAGTTTCCCCTGAAGGTGACATTTGAACTGAATTATACATAAAGGAGAGGCAGTATGGAGGAGTGCTTAAGAACCCAGGCTGTGGACTCACTGAGCTCAGGTTCTGATGCTATAACCTCAGGCATGTTATGTAACATCTCTGTGTCATAATTTCCTTATTTGTAAAGTGGAGATAATAATGATATTTAGGGTAATTGTAAGGATTAAGTGAATTAGCACATGTAAACACGAGTGTTAGCTGCCATTATTATTCTTATTCTTCTTATTATGATATTTAGAGAGTCACTCAAATATTTATTGAGTGCCTATGTGCCATATATTGTGCTAGGTACTGGTAATACAGTGATTAACAAGATAGATGTGGTCTGTCTCCTAATGAAGCTGACAGATGAGGGAGGAGGCAGAAAAAGAATAAGCAGTTACAGGTAAGTTAGGTGCCTCAGTATGGAAGCACAGTGTGCTATGGGAGTGCTTAGGACTTAGTCTAAGATTTATCTTGAAAAGTGAGTAGGGCAAACCAGGTAGGGCAATAGCCTGGAGCCATGGAGGCATGAGGGAGCATGGGTCATTGGAGAAATGGCAAGCAGGTTGGTTTGTCTAAGCACTGGAGTCTGCAACTGGTGGCAGATGACAGGAGAGAAGGTTGGAAATGTAGGAAGGCTTGTTTGTCACTGCTAAGGACTGTATACTCTGTTGTGGACTATACAAATCGATGGATTTTAAGTGGCCAAATAATCAGATTTGTATTTTAAGAAGATAACTCTGGCAGCACCATGGAGAGGAGAGTGGAGATCAGTAAGAATAGAGGTGGTGGGAACCGTTAGCCTGTGATATTTAGGCAATAGATGACAAAGGCCTGACCCACCTGACCCATGGCACCACCCAAGGTAGTGGTTGTAAGGGTATTCAAGAAGGTGAGAACTAGAAGCTTCTGTGAGCAGACAGGTCCTACAAAGGAGTCTTTGTCTAGAAGGGGTAGAGTTGTGTAAGTTGGCATGTGAAAGAGCATAGCTAGAAGTTAACTGCATATTGGAGGCCACAGTCACGGCTGGGTCAAGTGGAGACAGGATCAGATCTTGGTTAGAGGTAGTGATATAGCCATGAAATGTTGAAGGTGAGAGTCAGACAGGTAACAAGGCTGCTTTGGGGAGCAGGGGTGTTCATGTGGGAGTTGGTAGTTTGAGCAGTGACTTGAAGATATATATGACAGGGAAGCTTGTGGGAGTTTTATTGGGCCTTGAAAACAAGGGTTTCCTGATTAGTTTTCTCAATATCCAGTCCAGAGTGAACCAGACCCTGGTACAGGCTCTTTATAATTCATTTCCATACAAAAAACATTTTTTTAAGTTTATTTATTTTGAGAGACAGAGAATGCACACACACACACACACACACACACACACACACACACACACACACTTGCATGTGAGTGGGGAAGGGGCAAAGGGAGAGGGAGAGAGAATCCTAAGCAGGATCCATACTGTCCGTGCAGAGCCCAACAGGGGGCTCAAATCCATGAACCGTGAAATCATGCCCTGAGCTGAAATCAAGAGCTGGATGCTCAACCGACTGAGCCATATAGGTGCCCCAACAAACATTTAAAAATACTATGTGCCAGGCATAGATGCGAGGTGAGTGCTTCTAGTTCTTGGATTGTAAGACTGTTTAAGGTAAGAATGTTATCGGGTGACACTAAGAGACTTGAAAGGGGAAGCTTAATCTGATTGAGAAGTTGTTCTCTGTTAGATTTAAATGCTACTGGTGACCTGTGGGATGTACTGAAAATGAATTCAAGAGACAATTTTTGTGTTGTGTCTATCTTAGAAATTAACAGCATAGAGTATAAATACTGGTGATCACAGTTGATTTAGAAATCCAAAGAGCTGCTGTAGTTTAAAAATAAAAAATAGGGTTTCCTTGGCTAATAATTAACATTACCAATAAATATTTAGGAGACAGAGACTACATAGTACTATAGTGATAGATGCAAAAGAGTATACGTATACTTTATATTTGTTAGGCTCTCTACATTTGCTTGGTAGGAGAGAAAAAATAAAATATTTTAGATCCATAAACCTACTTATAGGGACATATTGTGTTCTGTACATGAAGCAAAATGAATAAAGTGTTATTTGGAATAAAGGAGGTAGACATGTAGGAAATTTTATAGGGCAAAAAAAATGTTTCTCAAAGGAAACACTACAGGGTATATTGAAAGGTTGACTTCTCTTTAAATTTGATGAGGACTCTGGGATTTTCAGCTAGACTACCTCAGTTTGTCATTCTGTCTCTGTTAATATTTAACTTATTACCTATAATCAATCCCCTGGGTGCCCACAACAAAATGGAATTAACAGCATGAAGATTTTTGTCCAGCAGACTGACACTTAAGCTTTGGGATGGTTCAATTAAAACTTGAGGGATGATTGGGAATATGGGTCAGGTACTGGGCCTAGTCAAACCATATCGTCAAATGATGCATGATGATTTTTTCAGACACAAGGAATAAAATTGGGGAGGGTATATCTTTTCACTTTGACATACATGGGGGATAAAATGAGAGTGTGTCTGGATTCATCATCATGACCTGAGGTAAGTAGGGATATTTACTTAGAAAATTACAAAAAGCCTAAACCCCTTAGAAAAGTAAAAAGCTCCTGGTTGCAATGTTAGCATGCACACTAGTTTTCTGTGCTATACAATAAATTACCACAAATTTAGGTGCTTGGAACAACACACTTTTATTATGGCACAGTTTCTTTCTTTTTTTTTTTTTTTTAATTTTTTTTTTAACGTTTATTTATCTTTGAGACAGAGAGAGACAGAGCATGAACAGGGAGGGGCAGAGAGAGAGGGAGACACAGAATCCGAAACAGGCTCCAGGCTCTGAGCTGTCAGCACAGAGCCCGACGCGGGCCTCGAACTCACGGACTGTGAGATCATGACCTGAGCCGAAGTCGGATGCTTAACCGACCAAGCCACCCAGGCGCCCTATGGCACAGTTTCTATAGATCTGAAGCCTGGGCCATTGCTTAGCTGGGTTCTCTGTTCAGGGTCTCACAAGACCGAAATCAAGTGTTGGCTGGGCTGTGTTCTCATCTGGAGGCTTGACTAGGGAATGATCCACTACAAGCTCATGTAGGCTGCTGGCAGATTTCCTTCCTTATGCCTATAGAATTCATGGAAGCATCTCTACTGCTTCAAATCTCTGACCTCTAGACCTTCTTCTGTTTTTTTTTTTAATTTTTAAAAATCTTTTATTTATTTTTGAGAGAGAGAGACAGAGTGTGAGCAGGGGAGGAACAGAGAGAGAGAGGGAGACACAGAATTGGAAGCTGGCTCCAGGCTCTGAGCTGTCAGCACAGAGCCTGACACAAGGCTTGAGCTCACAAGCCCTGAGATCATGACCTGAGCTGAAGTCAAATGCTTAACCGACTGAGCCACCCAGGAGCTCCTAGACCTTCTTTTAAAGGGCTTACCTTATTAGGTCAGGCCCACCCAGGGTAATCTTCCTTTTTATTAACTTAGTGTCAACTGATTTGGAACTTTAATTACATCTGCAAAACTCCTTTATCTTTTCCATATAATGTAACCCAAATCACAAGAATGACATCTCCTCTCCCATGCCATTTTCTGATGGTTGGAAGCAAATCACAGATTCTGCCTGAATTTGAGGCGAGGGGATTTTGTACGGGTGTGACTTATTGGGGGGGGTCACCTTAGGGTGTTATATGCCATAGCATGCTATAATTTAAATAATTTGCATAAATAGTTTTATTGATGGAAAAGTGTTCAAGCTCTTTTTTTGCTTTTTATATTCATATTTGGTGGTGGTGATGAGCTTTATACAGAATAAATGAAGGTTGCAAAGGGGCAGTTTGGGCAGTAAGACCTTCTTTACCTCCAAGTCACTTCTCTAGATCACTAAACTGATGTGCAGCTGGTGAAGTGCCAGGGTTTTGTAGGAGAAGAACTTCTTCCAATTGTAGGCTTTTCCTCTTGAGGAGGGAAAGGTCATGGATAATTTCCATTTTTCTCTTCTTGGCATCTGAGATTTGGCACAATAATCTGAAAAATAATTAACATCTGATGTGAATAGCAAAGAGAAAAAAGCATGAACGCACCTTATGACTAATCATATCTTTAGACAAATTCTTTTAATTTTTTTCCCTTTGATTATTTGTTCTTCTGATTTTGAGGTGGCAGGTGGTCAGGGAGATGGAGAGAAGAAAATGAAGAGAGTTCTTTACTTCAGTTGTTGGCTGGAACATGAAGAGAAGAGGGACAGGAAGAAATAGGCCCCCAGATATGCTAACCATTGGACACAGAAACAAAGCCTGATTAGTAGTCTGCATGGCTTTCTTGGTGGTATAACTCAGGACTGAGGTTTACTCTCTGCTGTTCACTGAATGCCTCGCACACAGTAAGCACTCAAAGTAACCGTGTAATAAAGGAAGGACGTGAATCTTCCTACATGGGAGATGAAAGAATGCGAGGAAGCAGAGATTTGAATGCAACAAACATGAGAATTTACAGAAATCCAGGCCTGGATTGGTAAGCAAGGTCACAAGATTCGCATGTGATGAAGGTCCAGAAGAAGGAACCAGAACAGCTGTTGCTCAGAAAGTCCATCAGGATGAGCAGAAATTCAGCTGGATGGTGAACTTCCAACTCTTCGTAGTTGGTGACTCAGTTTTATTATTTGGATTCAACCTAGTGGACTTGGTGGAGGGGTGGTCAACAAAGTTTCTAAAGACTGTAACTGGATTTCATCATCCTGTGGTGAGCTCCACTTTAACCAGCCAGTCCTCAACTCGATGGCCAAGGACTAACCACTTCTCTTGTGAAATGTGGTGATTTCTACTTTTGTAATCCCATCCTTGCCTTTGGTCTAAGAACCAGCCTTCACAGAGCTTGCTCTCCTTTGTGTATACTTGCATGGGAGTCAATCCTCAGTGTCTTAACCAAATTGTTTCTAGGTTGGTTTAACCATTAGTAAGCTCTCTGCAGTGGACCTGGTTTCCCCTGCATTCCCTGGCAGGTAACTTCACTTAACCCTCATTATTGTGTCAGTTTTATCAAGTGGGAGAGGAAAACAGCTTGAATCAAAAAGAGCTCAAGTATTAGACAAGAAGGAAGTTCTCTAAGGTCTTTGAGGGAGTTGAGAGTTTTCCTCAAGAGAGCAGTCCTTGGTGTGGATCCCTAGTTCTCTTCAGACTATTTAGGTACTAGAGGGAGCTCATTCTCTGGCTCTAGTAGGATGGCATTGCTATCTTTTGCCCAAACATCTCCCCCCTCCCTATTTGTCCTTCAGTTGCTGGGCAGTGAAACTTTTCAGAAACTCTGGTGAAGGTAACTTTCTTCACCGGCCATATTGCGTGGATTGAGGCTAAGTGTAAATATCTAATTAACAGTGACTAGAAATAGGTTGCACAGTAGTAGAAAGCTAAAGAAATTCTGCCCTAGGTTTTTTGACCTCCTCATCATAAATGAGTAATGTTTGTGGCAGAAGGACAGAGACTTAGTAAGATATGTGAGTGCAAGAAGCCTGGAAAGACCTTGGCAAGACTGTAGTGGGGACAGATTGGAGTGTCTGCCTGTTCAGAAGCGTGAGCCATATGGAGCACATCACACCTGTGCGACACAATCTGTACTAGCTGCCCACTGTTTCCAAAACAGCGATTTTTCTGCTTTAGGTGAATTATACATTTAATATGTTGATGTCTGGCTATTGGTGGTATAAAAACAATAGTGAGCATTTGGTCCTGAGCTTACTTGACCTCTAAGGGATGGGAGTAGCAGTCTCAGTGGGTTGTACTTTCAAGAGGGGCAAGCATGCACCCTTTCGCTGATGCCTTCAGGCTTTTGTACATTTTCCCCAAGACTCTGAACAATATGTGTGGTTTGAGCTTTTCCTAATCTCCTGTCATGCATCCGGACTTCTCATGCTTCTGCTTAGCTTTTGCTGATTGGGAAGAACTTCGCGTAGCGTCTAGCACTTAGTAGGCACTTGGATACTTTTTTTATAATTGTAATTTTTGCTGGCTGCTATAACTTTAGGGTGCTCCATTTCCACTTCTCACTCTTCTTTCCCTCTGAATTAACATTAATCTGATGGGCACAAATTAGAAATTATTTTGTAGCCTTTGGCATGATGCCAAGAATATTTATTTTAAAATGATCATTTCTCTATTTTCTTTATTCTCTTCTCACTCTCCTTTTTTCAACTTTGTTCGTGTTGTTTGGCTCCCCCAGGCATCATTTTGCCATTTTGAAGATATTTTCCCTAAGTTTCTGAATATGATGTTGGCAGTGGTGGTGGTATGAGTGGGTGAGAGGTAGGAAGGTGGTAGGGGGGTGGTTCCTAAGGAATGTGCTATGAATTTCTGAAACAGGGTCTTGGATAGCTTTTCATCTTCCTAATTGAGTCCGAAAACCTTAAGTCTGGTAAGTAACTCTGTGAAAATAATTAATTGGGCATGTCTAAATATCTTCTTCACAGAGATATCAATTTGTGATTAATCTTAAATTGGTACTATGTATGCTCCTACTCCTTTGTCCTGTGTCAGTTTCTCTGCTCACCTTAAGGGAAGTTCCAGATTGTAAATTATTTTCTCTAATCTGTGTTCACATTTGATTAGATAATTACAAATTAATTTGGGGCACTGCATAAATTTATTAGATCATGATTATATTAATACTGACATTTGGATAGTATAATATGAATTTCTATTTTATGTTTTTTTTAAATTAAGGTTTTTTTTGTATTTATTTATTTTGGAGAGAGACAGAGACAGAATGCGAGTGGGTTAGGGGCAGAGAGAGAGAGGGTGACACAGAATCCGTAGCAGGTTCCAGGCTCCGAGCTGTCAGCACAGAATCCGACGTGGGGCTTGAACTCATGAGCTGTGAGAGCATGACCTGAGCTGAAGTCGGATGCTCAACCGACTGAACCACCCAGGAGCCCCTATTTTATGTTTGTTTTTTTAAAATTAAACTCTCTTGGATTTTAATCTCAGTATATTTTTGTCTGTTCTCATTTAGGATTATAACTGGGTGATTAATTTTTCCTGTAAATGCTTCAGTTACAAGGAAGGAGGGATTGGTACAGATTAAGGATAGAAATGCTACTGCTTTTGTTATTTCTTTTGCTTGTCTGAAATTTGGCTAATTTTCATATCTTTTTAAAGTTTGTTTTGAGAGAGCGGGAGAGTGAGGGTGAGAGTGAGAGAGCGAGCGAGCGAACGAGAGAGAAAAGTGTAGGGGCAGAGAGAGAGGGAGAGAGAAGAGAGAATCCCAAGCAGGCTCCACATTGTCAGTGCAGAGCCCGACGTGGGGCTTGATCTCACGAACTGCGAGATCATGACCTGAGCTGAGATCAAGAGTCAGCCTGTTAACCAACTGAGCCCCCCAGGTGCCCTAATTTTCTTATCTTTGAATTCAGTTAATCACAGTGGTTGGGAATAGCCACAAATGAATATGATGCGTGACAGGATTGTGCTTTAATTTCGTTTTAATTGATTGATTGATTCCTTGGAGTCTTTTTATGATTTCAGCACATTCTAACAGCTGGATGGTGGTACTGGATCCTATGAAGCCTGGTGGACCTTATGAGGTGATGGCACAACAGACTTTTGGGAGAACAAACTTCACCCTGAGAGTTCATGATGTCTTATTTGGAGATGTCTGGCTTTGCAGTGGGCAAAGTAACATGCAGATGACGGTTTCACAGGTAATTTACAGAGTCTCAGTGGTAATAAATAATGATGATGAAGAAGAAGAAAAAGAAGGTAGAGGAAGGGGACAAGTAGAAGGAGGTAGAAACCTTTTTCTGCCACGTGCCAAGATCTGTTCTCAGTGTTTGCCATGTGTTAGTTAATTCGATTTAACAACTTTATGAGGTAAGTATGGTTATTCATCTCACAGATGAGGAAACTGGCCCCCTGAGGTTAAATTACCAGCTTAAGGTCACACAGTTAATAGTGCAGCCAGAATAGGAGCAGGTAATGCGACTCCAGAGCCTGCTTTCTTTCTCACAGCTAGTGCTCTGTACGTGTGCAGGGCACCATTTGCTGGCCTTCCTGAGCTACGGGCAGGAGCTAGAGTATCTGACGGCAAGGAAGATTTCATAACAAATTGAAGACAAAGTAGATTACTCTTCTTTTTGATTGGTCTTGATGAGCTTCTGGAGAGAGCCTGGGAAATCAAAACAATTAGAATTTGTTTCAAGCTGTGCATCTAATATATGTCTTTTGTTGTCATGGAGATTTAAAAAATTGAGACTGAATGTTGGCTTTGCCTTTTACCAGTTACATGACTTGGAGAAAATCACTTCGTATTTCTGAGACTTTGTTTTCAAAACCTGCTTTTTAGGAGCACCTGGGTGGCTCAGTTGGTTGAGCATCTGACTCTTGATTTAGGCTCAGGTCATGATCCCAGGTCATGGGATCAAGCCCCGTGCTGGGCTCTGTGCTGAGCATGGATCCTGCTTACGATTCTCTCTCCTTCTTCTTCTGCCCCTCTCCTCTGCACCTGTGTGCTCTCTCTCCTCAACCGCCTCCGCCAAACCCTGCTTTAAAAAAATTGTGGTTAAAATGAGTTTTTGTTTATTATATTTGATAAATGAATTTTATTTATCATATTTATCATTTTAACCATTGGTAATTGTACAACTTAGTGGCATTAAATTTGTTCACAACCCTCTGTGTACCTGTCAGCACTATCTGTACTCAAAAAATTTTCATCATCCCCAGCATCCCTCTGTACCCATTAAACAATAACCGTCCCCCTCTTTTTGCCTTCTTCCAGCCCCTGGTAACCTCTATTCTGCTTTCTCTCTATGAATTTGCCTATTCTAGGTACCTCAGTTTTCAGTATACAAGTCTCTTCCATCCTTAGTTAGATTTAGTCCTAAATATTTAATTCTTTTAAATGCTATTGAAAATGGAATTATACAGTCTTTGTCCTGTGTCTGATTTATTTTACCTAGCATAATGTTTTCAAGGTCTATCCATGTTGTAGCTTATATCAAAACTTTGCCCCTTTTTATGGCTGAATTGTATTCCATTGTGTATGTCACATTTTGTTTATCCATTCTTCTGTTGATGGACACTTGGGCGGTTTCTGTCTTTTGGCTATTGTGAATGTGTACAGATACCTGTTCAAGCCCCTGCTTTCAATTCTTTTGGATATATACCTTTGAGTGCAATTGCTGGATCATCTATTAGTTCTGTGTTTAACTTCTGGGGAACCACCAAAACATTTCTACAGTGGCCGTACTGTTTTACAGTCCTACCAGCAATCTGCAAAGGTTCAATTTCTCTAACGTGTTATTTTCTGTTTTTTTTTTAATTAATTTTTTTTATTATAGCCTTGCTAATATGTAGGAAGTGGTATCTCATTGTGTTTAAATTTTGTTTTTAGCTTTTTATTTAAATTTTAGCTAAAAAACAAAAGTTGGGGCGCCTGGGTGGCTCAGTTGGTTGGGCGTCTGACTTCAGCTCGGGTCATGATCTAACAGTTTGTGAGTTCGAGCCCCACGTCGGGCTCTGTGCTGACAGCTCAGAGGCTGGAGCCTGCTTTGGATTCTGTCTCCTCTCTCTGCCCCTCCCTACGTGTGCTCTGTTTCTCTGTCTCTCAAAAATAAATAAATGTAAAAAAATAAAAAAATTAATTTCAGCTAACATGTAGTGCAATATTGGTTTCGTGAGTAAAATTTAGTGATGCAGCACTTACATGATACCATCCAGTGCTGATCACAAGTGCCCTCTTTAATACCCATAATCCGTCTAGCCCATTCCCCACCCACCTCCCTCCATCAACCTTCAGTTTGTTGTCTATCCTTAAGAGTCTCTTATGGTTTGTTTCCTTCTCTCCTCTTCCTCCTCCCTTCTCGTATGTTTATCTGTTTTGTTTCTTAAATTCCACATATGAGTGAAGTCCTATGTTATTTGTCTTTCTCTGATTGACTTATTTCACTTAGTATGATACATTCTAGCTCCCTCCATGTCATTGCAAATGGCAAGATTTCGTTCTTTTTGATGGCTGAGTAATATTACATTGTATGTATGTATATATGTGTGTTTGTATATATACCACATTTTCTTTATCCATTCATCAGTCAATGGACATTTGGGCTCTCTCCATAGTTTGGCTATTGTCAGTAATGCGGCTATAAACATTAGGGATATGTAGCCCTTCAAATCTGTATTTTTGTATCCTTGGAGTAAATACCTAGTAGTGCAATTGCTGCTGGATTGTAGGATAGTCCCAATTTTAGTTTTTTGAGGATCATTGTAGTTTTGATTTGCATTTCCCTAATGACTAATGATATTTGTCATTTGTATATCTTCTTTGGAAAAATGTCTATTTAAGTTCTTTGCCTATTTTTGAATTGGGTTGTTTGTTGTTGAATTGTAGGAATTATTTGTATGTTCTAGATATTAACCACTTTTCATATGTATGATTTGCAAATATTTTCCCCATTCTGTAGGTTGTCATTTCACTTTCTTGAGAGTGTCCTTTGATACATAAAAGTTCTTAATTTCAGCAAAGTCTAGTTTATTTATTTATTTCTTGTTTTCTATGCTTTTGATGTCACATACATGAAATTGTTGCCAAATCCAGTGTTAAGAAGGTTCCCCCCCCCCCCATGTTGTCTTCTAAGAATTTTATACTCTTAGGTCTTTGATCCTTTTTGACTCAATTTTTATATATAGTGTAAGTTGAAGATCTAACTTCATTCTTTTGCAAGTGGATATGCAGTTCTTGCAGCAGCATTTGTTGAAGACTGTCCTTTCCATATTGAACTCTTGGAACTCCAATTGACCATATATGTGAGGGTTTATTTCTGGGCTTACTATTTTATTCCATTGGTCTATATGTGTCTCCTTATGCCAGTACCATACTGTTTTGATTACTGTAGCTTTGTAGTAAGTTTCAAAGTTGGGAAGTATGAGTCTTCCAACTTTATTCTTCTTTTTCAAGATTGTTTTGGCTATTCATGGCTATTCATATGGAATTGCAAGACAATTGCAATTGTCTTGCAATTCCATATGAATGTGAGGATATGCTTTTCCATTTCTGCAAGAAAGGCTTTTGGAATTTTGATAGATATTGTGTTGAATCTGTAGATTGCTTTGGGTGATATTGACATTTTAATGATTTTAAGCCTTCCTGCTATGAAGGGATGTTTTTCCATTAATTTAGATCTTTAATTTTTTTCAGCAATGTTTTGCAGTTTTCAGTATACAAGTCTCTTACCTCCTTTGCTAGATTTATTCCTCAGTATTTAATTCCTTTAGATGCTGTTGTACATGAAATTTCTTTCTTAATTGCCCCTTAAGACTGTTCATTGCTGGTGTATAGAAACAAATGATATTTGCATGTTGGTCTTGTACCCTGACCCTTTGCTGAATTTGTTTATTAGTTCTGGTAGCTTTCTTGTGAATTTTTTTGGGTTTTCTAATATAGGAGCATATCATCTATGGATAGAGATAGTTTTACCTCTTTGGATGCCTTTTATTTCTTTTTTTTTTTTTTTTTTTTTTTTTTTGTCTAGTAACTCTGGCTAGAGCTTCCTGTACAATGTTGAATAGTAGTGGTGAAAACAGACATCCTTCTCTTGTCCTGGTTTTAGTAGGAAAACTCTCACTCTTTCACCACTGAGTGTGATGTTACTTGTGGGTTTTCATAAATGCCTTTTCTCATGTTGAGGAATGATCCCTGTATTCCTAGTTGTCTGAGAGTTTTTACCATGAAAGTATGTTGCATTTTGTTAAACTAAGTCTGAGACTTAGTTTTCATGACTATACTGCAGTAGTGATTGTATCTGACCTGATTTACTGAGCCATTAAAAAGATTAAATTATTTTGTTTGTTTCTAAAAGGTCTTTATAAATTGAAAATAGCTGTCAAAATATAAGGTGTTGCTATTTTCTCAAATTTTTTATTATAAAAAGTTTTAAGCACACAAAAAAGTTAAGAGACTTGCAAACACCTATATACCCACCACCTAGATTGACAGTTGGTAATATTTTGCCTTATGTGGTTTATCTGTTTGTGTGTGTGTGTGAATTATCTCAATGTAAGCTGTATATCTTGATATTTCAGTTAGGTGTCATATGTCAAATTGATACATATTCATGTATAAAATTAATATGTTGATTTATATGTACATATATGTATACATAATAGAAAATATGCTAGGTCTCAAAATTTAAGAACAGTTAATCTTCAAAGGCTGTGATGTATATATAAATATAAACATATATTTGTATATTTTTTTTACACAGAAAGAACATATATGTATATATACATTTTTTTTTAACAGAAAGAAGGCCAATGATGATTTTTTTTTTTTGCTCAACTTTTTCATAGCCTAGGATTTCTTTTGTTAGCATCAATTCATTTTTCTCTGTTTCACTCACAGCCTTTGAAGACGTTCTTAAATTTTGAGACCTAGCATATTTTCTCCTTTATGATAACTGTATAGAGGCTTCACTAGGCTCTATTTACTCTGCTAGAATTTTTGGGAGGAAAGGCACTACACAGGCTCCCAAGTAGGGACGGGACACACAGGGTGCATGGAGTCATGTGGGATGGAACCAGGGAATACTGACTTGCCATCTGTTGGTCAGTGACGAAATTCACTTTGAAGGGTTCCGGTGTTCGTTGCTCTTAGGGAATAGGGCTGCCCTGACAGACTATGAGTGAGGTCTCTTAAGTAAAGCTGGGTAAAAAGGACACTGAAGGGGCGCCTGGGTGGCTTGGTCGGTTATGCGTCCGACTTCAGCCCAGGTCATGATTTCATGGTCCGTGAGTTCGAGCCCCGCGTCGGGCTCTGTGCTGACAGCTCAGAGCCTGGAGCCTGTTTCAGATTCTGTGTCTCCCTCTCTCTCTGCCCCTCCCCTGTTCACGCTCTGTCTCTCTCTGTCTCAAAAATAAATAAACGTTAAAAAAAAAAAATTAAAAAAAAAAAAAAAGGACACTGAAAAAGTTGCCAAGGGGAAGGAAAGTTCTTAGTAGTTTGGTGTTCTAGCAAGGCAGCAGAGGTAGAACAAAAGCCTTGGTGCTGTATGTCTTTGGCATTCAGATTTATTTTCAAGATCAGCTCTACTTTCTAATTAGACACAAAAACTGTCTAGAATGAAGAGGGTGGATTTCTGGATAGGGTGTGATGGTGTTAGAGCTTTGGGCCTCAGAATTGTCCCCTCTTCGTTTGTTTAGTGGAAGCTGTCTGATTTAAAAAGGAAAGTAAGGGAGATCATTGTTATTTCTTTTAAATTAAAATCAGGGTTGGACAACATATTAGCAAGTTCACAGACATAATTGAAACTATATTAGCTTGAAATATTGCTGACAGAAGGTAAAGGTTTTTTATGCACTATCAGAACTTCAGAGAAAGTAGTCTGAGTTAAGTTCTTTGGCACATTTGAAACTGGGATTGATTTTCTTCCCTTGTCTGTATGTTCTGATTTTGCTGTAATGAGCATGAACTAACTATAATTTTTAAAAGAAAGTTATAAAAACAAGAAACTGATATGCACTTGCCTAATCCCTTAAAGATTTATCAAAGGCTCAGTTTGCAATGAAGAGTCCCATTAAATAAACAAGAATCTTAGGAATAAATGGTTTTGTTTGCATTATGGGTTGGCACAAATATGTTCTGCGTACTTTGATTTGTTTCCTTTAATAAGTTAAGAATTTGAAAAGATTATTGTCTTCCTAGCTCTTCCCCTGAAACTTAGTTTCTCCTCAAGTTGATATTTATTTTCTTGCCTTTCTTTCATTATGCTTCTCCAGTTTTGAGGAATACTTAAATTTGAGGTTTAAAAATCTCTATGACTATACTATGATCTCAACTCATTTTTGAAAAAATTTTTATTTATGTTATTTCATTTTTTAAAAATGTTTATTTATTTTTGAGAGAAGAGAGAGCACATGAGCAGGGCAGGGGCAGAGAGAGAGGGAGACAGAGGATCCGAAGCAGGCTCTGTGCTGACAGCAGACAGCTCGATGCGGGGCTCGAACTCACGAACTGCCAAGATCGTAACCTAAGCTGAAGTCAGAAGCTTAACCGACTGAGCCCCCAGGCACCCCAATTCATTTATTTTTTTTTAAATATATAAAATTGAGTCCTTTCACATACTTTGTGGTTTATTTTGCTTTTATTGCTTCTACCCTGGATTGCTTTTTTTTTTCTTTTTTTTTTTGTTAACTAATTACTAAATAATGCTACTAAAAAGATCCTACTCTGGACATACCTACTCCATTTTTGTATTAGTTTTCTAATTCAGAATCTAAATTCTTGCATTTATGTCTTCACAACCAGTATCTTATTTACTCTTGCTTCCTGCCATACTTAAATATGTGGGAACTTTTGAATTTAAATGTTTATCGAACTGAACTTTAACCGGGCTCCCTTTCAGCCCAAGTGGCTGGAAGCAAAACTGAAGTTTTATATCTTGAGAGAAAGCATGGTTTTGTTTAGAAGTGGGATTGCTGTTAACTCACTAAGGAAAACAGTCCTTTTTTGAATGCTTTGATTATAGTTCCCTGTTTGCACAGAAAGGCATGGACCAGATGTATTTGTATCTATACAGTCAGGTTCTCAATAGCAGGCTGTGCCAGGGGATCTCATCTCATTTTCTGTCAAGCTAAATCAGATTTTGATTGTTAAGAGTAAACACATTCTTTCTGCCTAGAATTTACTCTTCAGCATCTTCTGCATTAGATTAAGGCTATAAGCTCTGAGATACAGGGAGATGGAAAAAGAATTCCATCTGACACAGCCACATGTTAATTTTTTATTTTTTTGTTTTAAATTGTGCGCTTAGTTTGCAAGACAGCATTTTAGGTGCTGATGGTGTCAAAAGCCAAGTTTTCTAGTCTGTTAACATTCTATAGAACTTTATTTTTTGATCGAAAGCATGCTTTATATGATTCTTCTTTTATTCCTTTTGCTCTTTTTTCCTCTAAAGACGCCCAACACAGACATGCACGTACACACACACGTACACATGTACATGTGCATATGCACACATGCACACACATGTACCCAGACACGGTATCTGTCTCTTCTCTTTGCCCTCCTCCGTGTGACTTTTCTGAGGAGGTAAGATTTCTACTATAACCTACCACTCTTCACATTCAAATGAAGGAAATGGCAGATTGTATGCCCATCTTGTTGTTAGGGTAAAGTGGAATTTTAAGATTGAGTGTTATTTATAACACTGAGTGAGATGTGTATAAATGGAGAAAAGTCTAAATGTTCATCTGTCGCCTCCTAACTCAGGGTAGGTCTTAAGACTTGGATATTTCTAGTTAGGCTCAGAAGAAGATGGCCAGTGTTAGACAAGGAAGCCCAGTTTTCAATATCTTGGCAATCCTGACATTGTTCGTTTACAAGTAGAGAAGTCAAAATCCAGAAGCAAAGGGCTCATACTGTATTACAATAAAAGATTCATGGGAGGTATGGTGGCTGGCTTATTTATAGTTATTGCCTCAACTTTAAAGCTGCTATATTCTACTGTAGGAGAAGGGACTCTAACTTAGAAAACCTAAATTCTTTATTAAGTGAAGCTCCCCTGTGTTCTTTGGTATGGATTCCCCGCGCGTGCGCACAGCCTCACATACTCTCACACAAGGGCCCTGCTCCCTCACGCAGACCCCATGCCAAGATTCTCTGAGGAAATAGATTCTTGACGTTTCTTCATTAATTCAAGAATGTGGCATAAAGGTTACAAAATGAACACAGGCGAGCAGCTGCTTTGATGGTGAACGGCCTGTCCCCAGGGAGGCAGTGGTACACTCTTTCCGCCGCAGCAGCCTTAATGACTTCAAATACCTTGGTATTCATTTACATCCTCATTTAAATACTTGGTAGGAAAATAATTACACTGAGGTGTTTGATGAGATGAAATTTGATCTCAGCAGATGGAGTAAGGCTTCCCCTTTCATCAGCGGGGGGAAACCAAGTGTCATTTAAATGAAAATCTTCCTGAAATCTCTTTATTCCTAAATTTGCTGCCCATATCCCCGAGGAAATGCTTCCATCAAGAAGGCTTGGTGAGATTGGGAAAGGATACCAATTTCAGAAGTAATTGTCATCAGGTACAGCAAGAATTTTCCCCCACCCCCAAGCGTTTTTTTTTTTTTTTTTAAACGCTTGCTGTGGCTTTCAGGTTTTGGCTTGAGAGAATACACAAATGTGAATTTGAAAATGGAAGTTTTTCCCGGCCGGTGTTTTGGATCCAGGTCTGTGTGCTGGTGACACGGGAGAGTGCCAAACACCGCAACCCTGTCGGCCTTGAATAGTCCACCGCGCTAGCAACGGGCCTATGAGACAAGTAGCATGTTCACCCGTACCCGCCTCCCCACGCTGGCATCTCACTGCGATGCGGCACTTGAGTTCCCAGGCAGTGCGGAAGCTAGTGTGGGAGGAGAGAAGGAAAGCAGTTTCACCCACGGTTTCCATGGAAGCAGCATACCGTCCTTAGTGCTCAGAGAGGAGCTGGTTTCAAGGGAGGTGACTTTTTACAGGTACTTGCTGCCGAAAAATAATTTTCCTGCCAGAATAGACTGAGTGCTTTAGGCTGTTTTCACTCTTGACTGTTTATTTTACATTTCGCTTGCCGGGCAAGATTTTGCACAAACGTGTCTGGATTTCCTATGGAATTTTCCCGAGAACGGATGTAGTCTCTGTCCTGATAGCGTGAAGACCAGCGACCCCCACCGGCTAGAGCTGCTGTTACCCAGGGGGCACTTCAAGGCTGTGGCTCCCGTAGTGATCGGAGAGACATTTCACTTGCATCTGGCCGTCTTATTGGCCACAGCAGGCTCAGTGGCAAGTCGAAAGGCGATTCAAGGGGGCAGTCTATTTCACTGAAATGCCCTGTGGGGGCACTCTGGCTGCTCCAGGGTTTCTCTTACACTGTGGACTGGAGGGCCAGCTGTATTCTGTGTGGTGGGTGGGAGGAAAGGGGAGCCAGCTGCACACTCGGTGGCTAGCGGCCAATGGAAAGTATCCCAGCCTCCTGCGCTCTCGGTGTGGCAGTCCCGTCAGCTGGAGCTCTTGTTCCCTGAGGCCAATGATAACTGGGCTTCCCGATGCGCCTGTTAGCCCTTTGTTTTGGGAAAACCAGACTAGTCCAGGGTGGGGTGGGGGGATAGAGAAGACAAGAAAAGGCACCCAAATTACAAAACAAATCAATACATTTACACTCTATATTCTTTGTAAAAGAAAAGAAAAGCATAACTCAAAAATCAGGATGGAAGGAACTGGCACTTTTGTATAAGCTCACAGAGGAATGACTAACAAAGAAACTACTCAGTATAATGCAGTCTCATCCAGAAAAGCTCCAAGCCATTCCTGTCGTACTCTTGGCAACTGGTGAGGTTTTGTGAAGGGATCTGGGAAGAAGTGGGGTCTTTGGGTGGACACTTTTCTTTGTCTGCAGCCATGCTGAACATCACCTTTCAGATTGCCCTGTCTTCTGTGCCTTTCTTGAGTGATTGGGCAGGATGAGATGAGAATATAAACATTTGAGATATTTCAGTATGTCTTAGTACTTCGAACAATCATCTCTCAGGTGTGTTCCTTTTGAAGACACCTCTCTTCTGTGTTGTGGATTACACACACCTACCTCCCCCTGGCCTTTTGAGCTCCATTTTGGAGAGACGTGAATGCTATGGTTTTGTGTTATCGGTTACTTTTCCTGACTAGAAGCATTTTAGTTTCAAGATGCTACAGTGGGTCTAGTTGACAGTTGATCTTTAGCCTAAACCTCATCCAATTCAGACTTGCTCCTTGAGATCTCAAATTTCAGGGTATTCCTACCTTCTTTGGGGACAGGATTCACCATGGTCTGTGTTTGTCAAGGTGTATCAAGGTGATTCAGAGCAGCCCATCACTGGTTTGGGTTATTTATTTGATCTTGGTTTATGAAGGCTCAGAAGAGCTCAGAGGTTGGGGAGTGTTTACTAAGAGGTGGTAGGCTAGTTGGCCGCCCACTAGGTTGATGTAAGAAATGACATTCCTGTCTGTTTTCCTAGATATTCAATGCGACAAGAGAGCTGTCTAACACTGCGGCCTATCAGTCTGTCCGCATCTTCTCTGTGTCGCTCACTGAGGCAGAGCAGGAACTGGAGGACCTGGCCAAGGTTGACTTGCAGTGGTCTAAGCCCACCTCAGGTGAGTGACTGTGGAACGTGTGCCACCTCTTACGTACTGGGTCAGTGCCCTAGGAGGACTCTGGAACCCTGAATTTGGTTCTGATCTATTTATTAGGATTCAGCCACCCTTATACTCATTTCTCGTTGACTCTCCACCCGAGTTCTGGGGGTAGCCACTTCATGCATTTCTTCCCGAGATTCCCCCCTGCTACGAGCAGATGACACTTCCTTCAGCTTCACTGAACAGACTGAGGCCACTCACATGAGCTCTGCCAGCATCTCTCAACACTGCCTCAATGCTCTTCTCTTTTTCTCTTCCTTCCTTTGTTTCTGTGTCCGAACACAGCTGAGTGCTGTCCTTTCAGGGCTACCTGTGATGTGGGCGCTTCCCCTTCCAGGGCCTTCTACCCCTCGAGCTCTGGTCTTTCACCCCCATGTCCATTCAGCACAAAATCTTTATTTCCCACCTGTTCTGTGTCAGGCTTTGTGCTGGGCCCCAAGGACACAGCAGTGAGTAGGACAGACACAGGCTCTGTTCTCAGATTCTGCCTTTCTCTTACTCTAAGCAGACAAAACAAAACAAAACACACACACAAACATGACAATCCCCCTTCTCATGGTGTCTCACCGCTCTCCTTTGCTCTGTTAAACTTTTCTAGAGTATTTTCTGTCCTCATTCTTTTCACTGCCTTTTCTATGTTCACTCTTGGTAATTTGTCTTCTCCTTCCACCTCAACAACTTGTTCACCTCAAGGCTGCTGCTGTTCTTCCAGTTATACACTCTGGAACACTCTAGCCCTTGACCCTGCTGAAGGACACCTGTTCTCATGGAGCTTGTATTCCAGTGCGGAGGAATACAGGAAATGCTTAATACAATTAGTAAATTCTATACAAAGTGTCTGGTCCTCAGTATTACACTATCTGAATTCTCCCTGTGAGAACTCAGGAACTGAAGAGATTTGGGTAAATTTTTGGATAAATTTCTTGGTCTGTGAACTCTCCTTACATGGTATCCCAAACTCAGGAATCAGTTAGGTTTGGATAATATATTATACCTTCCTATTATCCCCCTTTTACTCTCTGAACTCTGAGACCGAATACATTTTTGGGGATCAAGGGATAGGGTGGATGAGGGTGTAAGCTAATGAGACAGAACTATATAAATAAAATACATCAGGGAAGGGGGTGCAGTAGGACTGTTGGGGACTGGGATGGGGTCGTGGTTTCTCGTTGAGGGTGGCCATGGGGGTCTCAGTTGAGAAAGGCGATGTTTCGGTGATCAGCTGGCAGAGGCGAGGCAAGCAGGTATCTGGGGAGGAACACAGTAGGTCAAGTCGCTGTCATATTTCAAATCTCTGCCACCTCCTCTGCTGTTGTCATGTCACGTCTCTCTGACTGTGGTGGGGAAGGTGGGCCGGTATGAAGGAGCCGCCTCTGATCTAATCATGGTACTCCTCCTGTCTCAATGTCCTCAACCCCAGTCACCTCTACAAAGTCCCCTTAGCCACTTCGGGTCACACACCCATAGGTTGCAGGCATCAGGGTGTGAACATCTTTGGAAGGCTGTTCTGCCTTCCACACATTCTCATTCCCAAGCCTTTTCAGTGGCTTTCTGTTTTTTCTCCTCCAAGATGTGATTCCCCTCCTGTCTTATCTTCCACTCGTCCCCTTTTGTGGTCTAGGCTCCAGTCACATACTTTTCAACATTTTTCCTACTCTGTGTCCTTTTTTAATATATTGTTTCCTCTGGATAGAATGCCAGCCCTGCATTCCCTTTCCCTTCCTTCTTATTTACCTTTTCCTTATACCTAACTGTCAGTGGGCCCACCTTTATACCAGCTACCCACAGCCACCCGGCACCAGCCAGTGAATTTACTGACTCTGCATTAGGTACTAGACATCGGGGATCCAGAAGTGAAGAAGATAAGGGCCCTGCCTTCGAGTAGCTAATAGTTAAGTGGGGTTAAGGAAAACACTGTGAATAGAAGATTAATGGAAGCACAGGAGAGGGGGTCATTCTTAGACTTTTTGTGATCTGCCTTTCATTTGATATTCTTTCTTTTGCTGTTAAAACCCCTTACCACCTGTTTGTACCTTCTGAGGCACTTAACCATATTGGGTTGTATATTTTATTCAGCTGAACGTCTTATTCTGTAGAATGTAAGAGCTATGAGGAGAGGCTCCATGTCTCTCCATATCTCTTTATTCACTGTATCCCAGCCATCTAGAAGTGCCTGGCACTTAGAAGACGCTCACTCAGTTTCACAGTTCATTTGCAATTTATTTGAATTCCCAGTATTACACTGTCAACTTTTTGAGTGCCCGCATTGTAGAGAGTTTGGATCTTTTGCAGTGCCAACCCGGTGACTTATATGTAAACTACTATGTTTCTGTCATTTTTTCTTTAACTTTTTCTGACCAGAAAACTTAGGCCATGGAGTTTTCAAGTACATGTCAGCAGTGTGCTGGCTCTTTGGGCGTAACCTGTATGACACATTGCATTATCCCATTGGGCTGATCTCCTCCTCGTGGGGTGGGACACCCATTGAAGCCTGGTCTTCTGGAAGGTCACTGAAAACCTGTGGTGTTCCTACACGAGGGTAAGAAATCATCCTGAAGTCTGGGAGAAAGCCTTGGAAATTATGTAAGAGAGAAGGAGCATGGTTTCCTTTGGGGAGCCAAATCTGTGTTGAGTGTCCAAATATGTATTGAATGTATGTAACTTATTCTGTGAACATGTATGGTATTCTTTTTTTTTTTTTTTAAGTTTATTTATTTTTGAGAAAGAGCATGAGAGAGTGTGTGAATGAGTTGGGAGGGGCAGGGAGAGAATCCCAAGCAGGTCCTGAGCTGTCAGCACAGGGCCTGATGTGGGCTTTTTCCTCACAAACTGTGAGATCATGACCTGAGCTGAAACCAAGAG
This sequence comes from Panthera pardus, assembly GCF_024362965.1. Taxonomy (NCBI): domain Eukaryota; kingdom Metazoa; phylum Chordata; class Mammalia; order Carnivora; family Felidae; genus Panthera; species Panthera pardus. The sequence continues at coordinate 93,490,400 of NW_026526677.1, forward strand.
TCAGACCCTTTACCAACTGAGCCACCCAGGTGCCACCGTAAGGTATTATTTTTATTGTCATCAGCACCACGATCATCTGAGAATATGTCAGGAAGCAGTTATGATCCTTTTCCTTAATAATAGTGATAGCTAATACTTACTGAAAGCTTTCTTTTTGTTGGATACTGTTATCATCACTTTATATGTATGACTTCACTTAATACTCCCAACAACCTCTACAAGTGTAGATACTGTTAACATACTAAGCTATTAAGCTTAAGTCTCAGAGGGGTTTAGTAACTTGCTCATGGCTACAGCTGGTAAGTGGCAAAGTCTGGCTTCAATGTCTGTGCTCTTAACCACTGTGCTCTATTGTCCATGAGAATAAACACTGTAACATGAAGAACAAATATTCATGTAATCAAAGAGATGTATTAGTATATTGATTATGAAAGCACGATCAGGAAAAGCTGGATCAGGAAGAACACATGGGGTGGGGAAGAAAGGAATAGTTATTAAAATCCTGACACTAATATTAACACAGAGATTAATAGTCTGTGAACTGTTTTCATAAATATTATGTCATTAAATCTGGGAAGGGCCCTGGAGAGAGGCTGAACTTCAGCTCTTGGTATAGCTTAGGTAAAGTCATGCCTGTCGGGGAGGGAAGACCTTCCACTTTGGGACTGACAGAATGGCCTAGGTAGAGTGGGAGGGATCTAGATAGAGCCAGGCTTCCCAGGTCTCTGGGGACGTGAAGGGATGCCATCAAGGGTGTGGGGAAGTGGGCATTCTCATCCACACCTCCCGTGAGTATAAATTCATATACGTATTTTACAGAGAAGTTTAGGAACACGTTTAAAGCTTTGAAAAAAATGTGCCCTTTGACCCAGCAATGTCATTTCTGGGCACTTATCATAAGGAAATAAGCCTATATGCAGTGATTTTAGCTATGAGGAAGATAAGCAAAAAGCTTAAAAAAATCCAAGTGTGCATCAACTGAGTACTAGTTGAGTAAATTTATTGTCTGCTTGAGACACTCACAATAAAATACTCCTCTTCTCTGGTTTTAGTGACCTTATCTGGAAACTGGGATGGCCCCCTCTGAACTTGTACTGACTGATACATTTATCCTGGGAAGAACCTGGATAGATATGAAAGTTGGAGGCTATTCGACATGTTTTCATGGGAAACAGAGTGGTTCGGTCTAATCTTGTGTTGCTATCATCAGACGTTTACCCCAGATGAAAGTTGGGTAGACTCCCAGTTTAGGGACCATGATGTGATCGGTCACTAGCTCTCTCATGATACTTGTGCTTCTTATCAATTTTAGGTTCACTCGGTCTGATTCTGTAACCGGTCCCAATAAGAACTCTGTTCTCTGGAATGCCATGATCCATCCACTACATAATATGACACTGAAAGGGATGATATGGTACCAGGGTGAGTGTTAATTTGTTGTTTCTCCATTGTATTAGTTAGCTTTTGCTGTGTAACAAACCAGCCCAGGATTTAGGGACTTAAAACAATAATAGTTTTATTTGGCTCCCCATCTGGTGGGTTATTGGGGTAGTTTTCCTGTATCGACTACTTTGGTTAATTTCTTTCGGGATCTTTTATGTGTCTTTGGCCACCCGGCAGGTGTCTGGTGGCTGGATGGCCTCGGCTGGCCTCTCCCTCCTGTCTGTTGACTGCTGGAGCACCCTGGTACTCAAGTGGTCCCTTATCCTTCAGCAAATTAGTTCAGATTCTTTATCATTTACACAGCAGCCTCAGGGTTGCAAGTATATCAAGAGAGAGCAAACCCCAGAGCTGAAGCATTCTTCACACCTCTGCTTGCATCATGTTTGCTGATGCCTCCTTGGCCAGAGCAAGTGACAAGGCCAGTCCAGAGAGACTGCAGGAAGACTCATTCCCTAAGGGCACAGGTAGAGGTTGGGGAGTAACGTGTGGCCATGTTTGCATCTACCCCAACCCCCTCTCATAATCTGGACTGTTTTTAGGGGAGTCCAATATAAATGTTAACAGGGACCTGTACAATTGCACATTCCCTGCGCTCATTGAAGACTGGCGTCAAGCCTTCCACCGTGGCTCCCAGGGGCAGACAGAGCGTTTCTTCCCATTTGGATTTGTCCAGGTATGTGTTGAGAGGAAGCAGGTTTTGGGTATTGAGGTGGGGGTGTTCTGTGGAGGTCTCTTTCCTGGAATCTATATTCCTTTTTTTGCCCTCATAGTCTGCTGGTCAAGAACTAACTGTAAGACTTAATTCATCTCAGTTCACTGATGGGACAATTACATCTTCAAAAAAAGTTAATAAGTAATATTTCTTTTATTTAACATTATTTTTTTAATGTTCATTTATTTTGAGAGGGACAGAGCACAAGTAGGGGAAGGGCAGGGAGAGAGGGAGACACAGAATCTGAAGCAGGCTCCAGGCTTCTAGCTATCAGCACAGAGCTGGACACAGGGCTTGAACTCATGAAACATGAGATCATGACCTGAGTGAAAGTTGGACGCTTAACCAACTAAGCCACCTAGGCGCCCCAGTAATATTTCTTATTAAAAAACGAATACATACATGTTCATTAAAGATATTTAAAAGATAAGCAAAAAAAAAAGCTAAAACATTTCCAATTGCACAATCCAGAATCTGTTCATGTATTCTCGCAGGAGGATCCATACCATAATACTGTACCATATCTTGCTGCTTCTCTCTCTCTCTCTTTTTAATGTTAATTTATTTTAAAAGAGATAAAAAGGAAGTAGGGGAGGGTCAGAAGAGAGAGGGACAGAGAATCCCAAGCAGGCTGCATGCTATCAGCGCAGAGCCCCATGTGGGGCTCAAACATATGAACTGTGAGATCATGCCCTGAGCCGAAATCAAGAGTCGGGCGCTTAACCCACTGAGCCACCCAGGCGCCCCTTGCTTCTTCTCTTCATAGGTATTGTGAACATTTTTTCATGCCAATAAATATATTTTTAAGTTTATTTATTTATTTTGAGAGAGGGAGAGAGAGAGAGAGGGAGAGCATGCAGGGAGGGGCAGAGAGAGAGGGAGAGAGAGAATCCCAAGCAGGCTCTGCTGTGTCGGCACGAAGCCCGATGTGGGGCTCAAACCCACAAACCATGAGATCACCACCTGATCCAAAACCAAGAGTTGGGTGCTCAACCGACTGAGCCACCCAGACGCCCCCTCATGCCAATGAATATTAATCTTGAGCACAATTTATAATGATTGCAGAATACTTTGAAATATGGTTGTATTGCAGTTTATTTAACTAGTTCTCAAGAAATGGACCCTTCGGTTGCTTTAAACATGTTGCTTTTGTAAGCAGTGGTGCGTTGATTGTCCTTGTAGCTAAATCACTGCATGCGTGCTTAATTCTTTCCATAAGATAAATTCCCAGAAATGAAATTGCTACATTAAATTGAACATTAATTTGAACGTGTCCTCAGGTTTCTCTGTAGAAATTTATGAATTTGTGTTCAGTGTGTACTCTTAGCAGCTATGTGTGTACTTGGCTGTGCCCTCCCTAACTTGGTGCTGTCCTTTCCAGCCCCTGTAGTGAGCCTTGGTCTCTCACTCCCGGCCCACTGCCCCTGCTCTTTGCCTGGAGCACCCTTTCTCTCCTGCACTCTCCTGACCAACTTCGTCCTTTAGCTCTCAGCCTGGACATCAGTTAGGAAGCCTTCTGTGACTGTCCAGCATCTGGGGTGCACCACCTCCTTTCCCCCGATGGGTAATTTCTTAGCACCCTCTCCTTCCCCCATTTTCCTTGCATGTCAGTCGCACACGGCATCATGTTTTCCTGCGTCACACTTGTATCTCGGGACCTAACTTGTCAGCAGTTATTAAATATGGTCTAACACATAAGTGAAAAAATATATCAAGAGAAATCACACTTTTAATTAGTGGCAACTAGACACAAGGATTCTGCTCTTGTCCTCGCCTAAAAGGAATGAACGTATTTAACCAAGCTGATGATGGCTTTGCCTTACCTGTTCACATGCCTCCTCCAAGACCTGCACTCTTTAGCAGGGTGGTAAGTGGCGACTCTTCTGAAATACAGGAAATGAAACAAGTAAGGTGTTAGAAAAGCGGGGCCCAGCTCACAACATACTAATGGAACGGGCTTTCAGATTTGAATTGGACACATGCTTCCAGATGTCTGCCTCTGCATGTCCCGCAGATACCTTCTGCTCACCGTCCTCACGTGTCTTCTACCTTGTCTCATTGCACCACGCCTTTTCTTGGATGAAGACTTTTATGGACCTCCTTTCCACTTATACTCACTTTACAACCGTTTTCTTTCTTCCTTCTTACCTTTGTTTTGACTTCGAAACCAGATTATTCTACTCATTATTGTCAAAATAGCCAGCCCTGTCAGCAGATCTGTATTTCTGGTGGTGGAAACTACATCTGGACTTCTGAGGTTCTTTTTCATCTTTGCCGTGTAGATGGTGATTTGAATGGGACTCCAGCCAATTCAGACCGTGTGTTGTATGCTTCTTATATGCCGTGGACTGTGTGAGGTGCTAGAGATACAGTGCGAATCAGAGAGACCTGGTCATTGCCCTCAGGCCTTACTGTTTGGCAGGAGTCCCTCAGACTCGGGGCTTTAACTGATCACCATCGACAAAAATATGTTGGTTACTTGTGGGAAACTGGGAGCACAAACATATACCTTTGAAGAGAAATACCACATATGGCAAAATAATGGTTCAGCGCATGGATCTGCAGCTAGTCTGCGTGGATTCACATCTCAGCCCTGACGCTCCTTCGGCTCTGTGATTTTGAGCCAGATATTAAATAGGGAGAGTATTATTTTAAGTATTGAATGAGCTAACTCATGTAAAGCCTGGCACATGCCAGATAAGGTTCATCCGTGAGAGAAGTCAGAAAATCTGGCGGGGGGGGGGGGGGGGGACAGTTGGTCTGCAAGGAAAGATGAATTGGCTTTGTAGAGGTGTTGAATTTGAAATGATGGTTGCAATAACTAAAGCACGGTTAGAGACGCAGGGCTCAAGCTCAGCAGAATGCCCCGGGCCGGACACACGTATCTGAGAGTTGTTAGTAGTGAGGTGACCGGAAGCATGGGAGGGAAAGAAGACCAGGAGGCTAGGGAGTCCTGAGGAGATGCTTTTGTACAGCGGGTGTGGAGCAACGGGAGTGAAGTGCAAAGTACATACAGTATGCTATTGTAAAGTCTTCTGAATGGGGCCCCTTTTCTATTCTTTGGCTATTATATGCCTTCATTAGCGGTGGTGTTTCTACTAATCGCTGTGGGAGACTGAACGGCACCCTAGCGGATCTCAGAGTAGGGAAAACAAGAATTTCATCTGGGTATGGAGTATGCTGGTGCCTCCATGTGGCCACTGTGTCATAGTGCAAGCGAGTCAAGTGCACCTGTCAGGTGCAAGTGCGTGGTGAAACTGGAGAATTGCTGCAGGAATTCTCCACAAACGGCCATGTGGAGACCACTTCCTTGGCTTGCGCGGCTGTGTAAGCATCTCTCGGTGTTGGGCCTCAGCCTCGTACTTACCCTAGACTCTTTCTGGTGGCTCTGCTGCTGTGATCCTCCTCATGGCACTGGCTGCCGAGCATGATTCCACTTTCGGTCTGTTGGGTGTTATGTGGGAAGAAGCAGTGTTGCTCACTGGGTCTTCTCGTGAAATTCGATTGTGAAGCTTCAGCACCTTTTATCATTTCATATGTGAAAGCAGATTTGCCGAGAGATAAGAGAACTAGAAATGTCCCCTTAGTTCCAGATCACATCCCTTCTGCTGCTGTTGCAACCTCACCAGTGTTTTCCTGACGATTTTCTAGTCTTTCTGGAACAGGTCAAGAAGCAGAAAACTTCCTGTTTTCAAGCCTTCATTTGGCCACGTTTGTCTGGGATGATCTCAGGTATTTGCTGGCCATGGGAGTGAGAAGGCTGTGGGGAGCACTCTCTTCATCATGTAGCTCCCCTGATGGGGACAGAAGATTTCAAATGGGGCCCAAAGACAGTGGTTGCTCGCCCAGGATGTTTGCCAGCTTGTGGTTTGACTTACTGTTAGATCATGGTTTGTAAAAGAGGGATAATAGGTTGATGCCTCTCATTGCCTGGACTGTGGCTAAGAATAAGTTGCAGTCTACATCAGAGAACATGGTGATATAAATATCAGAGAATTAAGGAAGGAGGAAAGAGTGGGACCACATGCGTCATAGTAGTATTGGAGAATTTTTCTGGTAGTCTCTGTCCTTTGCAGGAGTAGGAGTCTATCAATTTTTAAAAATTAAACTTTTTTTTTTGAGAGAGAGGGAGAGACAAAGGTAGAGGGAGAGAGAGAGAGACAGAGAGAGAGAGAGAGCGAGAGAGAGAGAGAAATTGAATCCTAAGCACACTCTGTGCTCAGTGCGGAGCCCAACACCAGACTCGATCCCACGACTCTGGCGTCACGCCCTGAGCCAAAATCGAGAGTCGTATGCTCAATGGACTGAGCCACCCAGGCACTCCAGGAGTCTATCAATTTCAAGTTTAGATGAAAGTGTTTACTCAGTATGTTGCAGAGTCAGACAGCTTCTTACTACCTTTACTGCTCCTACACTAGTGTAAGGCGCCATCATCTCTTCCTTGAAATATTGCCTCCTTACTGATCTTCCTGCTTCTACCTTTCCACCCCCTTTAGGATATTCTCAACATTTCAGTTAAAGTGATCCTTTGAAATGCACGCCATATCGAAAGGCTCCAGTGGTTCCTCCATATGAGTGAAGTCAACAAAGTGATGTGTGATCTGCCCCTACTTTTCTTTGCCTTGCTCACTCCACTTCAGCTAAGCCGCTGCCTTACTGTCGTTAAGCACACTAGGCTTACTCTGCCCTAGAGTCTGCCATTTTCCTTTCCTTCTGCCTGGAAAGTTTTTTCACAAGTATATTAGTTTTCTGTTGTAGCATAAAAAATCACTGCGTGTTTAGCCGCTTAAAATAATGTTACATACATTTATTATCTTACGGTTTTCTGGGTGAGGAGTCAGGGCACGCATGGCTTAGCTGAGTCCTCTGCTTGGGGCTGCAGTGAAGGTGTCGGACAGAGCTGGGGTCTCATCTGAGGCTTGGGTTTTCTTCCAAGCTCAGGTGGCTATTGGTAGAATTCATTTCCTTGAAGCCATAGAACTCATGGCAGCTGACTTCTTGAAGGCCAGTAGGAGTCTCTGACTTACGTACCCCATTTTAAAGGCTTATCTGAGTTGGGCTCTCCACATACTCTTCTTTTGGTTTCTTTGAAGTCAGCTGATAGAGGACTTTACCTACATCTGCAGAATCCCAAGCAGATAATTAGGTGTTACAGATTCTGAAGGATGGATACTGTCTTTTCCCTGTATTCCACCACGTATCCAAGGTGATTGCCTGCTTCTGTCAGTTTGTCTTTTAGGTTATCTTATTCCTGCCCATCCCATTCCTACTGCTATCCTAGGTCAGGCCTTTCTCTTATGTGTCTAGAATGTTCTAGTAGCTTCTGAACCAATCAGTCTGTCTGTTTTCGGGCTCTTCACAGGATCATTTGCATGATCACTAGATTAATCCTTTGAAATAGTCCTTTTATCATGCCAATAATTTCAGTGGCTCTCTAATTTCTTTTTTTTTTAAATGTTTATTTTTGACAGAGAGAGAGAGAGAGAGAGAGAGAGAGAGAGAGCATGAGTGGGGGAGGGGCAGAGAGAGAGGGAGACACGGAATCTGAAGCAGACTCCGGGCTCCATGCTGTCAGCACAGAGCCTGACACGGGACTTGAACTCACGGACCGTGAGGTCATGACCTGAGCCGAAGTCGGATGCTAAACCGACTGAGCCACCCAGGCACCCCGGCTCTCTAATTTCTGAATTGAGGTGAAATTCACATAATGTAAAATTAACCATTTTAAAGTATTCAGTTCAGCAGCATTTAGTACATTCACAGTGTCCTCCAGCTGTCACTCTACAGTGATTCCCTGTTGCTTATAGGTAAAGTATGAATTCTATCCAAACTCTTGCCTCACTATCTTTCCAACGTTGTCTTTCCTACATAAACCCTCAAGTTCAGCTCAGTTACTCTCTCTTGCTCTCAAAATTGCCCTTTTACTTCCTACCTTTTTACATTATAAGATTCTAACATGTCCTGTTTGTAGTGGTTGCTTATATTTTCTGGGCCCATCCATTTTTTCTTTTCTTTTCTTTTCTGTTTTCTTTTCTTTTCTTTTCTTTTCTTTTCTTTTCTTTTCTTTTCTTTTCTTTTCTTTCTTTTCTTTTTTCTTTCTTTCTCTCTTTTTCTTTTCTTTTTCTTTTTTTACATATTTGGAGGTCGTGTTTTCTTATAATAATAAACTTTGTTCTTATGCAGAGTACTTGCTGTCTTTGGCTCCAATATAACATTCAATCCATGCTATTTTATACTATTGTTTATTAACTTCTCTTTAAAGCATTTTTAAAAATGTTTATTTATTTTTAGAGAGACAGAGTGTGTGTGAGTAGGGGAGAGGCAGAGAGAGGGAGAGTGAGAAAATCCCAAGCAGACTCTGTGCTGTCAGCATAGAGCCCGATGCAGGGCTCCATCCCATGAACTGTGAGACCATGACCTGAGCCAAAATCAAGAGTCGATGCTCAACTGACTGAGCCACCCAGGCACCCCTTGTTTATTAACATTTCTTATGTCTAGGTCTGTTCCACCAACACAGCTGTGAAGTACTTGTGCTGGTTAGCTACTGCTGTGTAACAGATCTCCTCAAAACTCCATGGCTTAAGATAACTATTATTATAGCTCACATGTGTGGATAGCTGGGGTTTGGTTGATCTTGGCTGAGCTCCACTGAACTCTTTCATATCTCTGTGGGTCAGTGGCAGGGATGGGGCCGAGTGGGGTGGGGGCTCTGCTTTCTCCTGGGCATGGTTGGCATGGGTCAGAAGAGGCAGCTCTGTTCCACAGCTCTCCTCCTTCTCCAGAGAGCCATGGGCTAGCCTAGGCATGTCCTTGTCATGGTGACAGCAGAAATGTGAAGGAGCCAATGGGACCACTCAGGTCTCTTGGGCCCTAGGCTAAGAACTGACACACCATAACTTGTGTTTCAATCTGTTGACCAAAGCGAACCATATGACTGAGCTCAGAAAGTGGTAGGGAAATACACTTTGTTTTTTTTTAAGTTTATTTATTTTGAGAGACAGAGCAAGCAGGGGAGGGGCAGAGAGAGAGGGAGAGAGAGAAAATCCCAAGCAGGCTCTCTACTGTCAGCATGGAGCCCGAAGTGGTGCTTAAACTCACGAACCGTGAACTCTTGACCTGAGCTGAAATCGAGAGTCAGATGCTTAACCGACTGAGCCAGTCAGGTGCCCCTATACTCGTTTTCTTAGTGGGAGAAACCACAAAACCATATGGAAAGAGGCTGTGGATATAGGAAAATGTGAAGAATTGGGGTCTTTGATGCAGTTTACCACATGTTCTCAGCAGATTCCTCTCTGCTTCCCTATAGCACTTGACCATGTTAAATACAGATGTATCAGTTACCTGTTGCTTTGTAACAAACTTCCCCCAAACTTAGTGGTTGTAAAACATCAGCCATTGTATTTGCTCATGATGCTCATGATTCCATGCGTCAGCCAGGCAGAGCTCAACTGGGATGGTTCATCTCTGCTCTAGGAGATGCCACCAAGTCTTGCTCATGTGGCTTTAATTTGAACTGGAGCCTCTAGCGTTCACATGACTGGCCTCTTGGCTGGGACTGCTGGGACAATAACCCCTTTCTCCCCTAAGGGTCTTCCTGTTTCCAGGGTCCCCTTCTCCATGTAATTTCTCCAGTAGGGTAGCTGGACTCTTTTTACATGGCCATCTCCAAGTTCCAAGAGAATGAAACTAGAAGCCAAGGGCCATTGAGGCAATGACTCAGAAGCTGCACATCACTTCCCCTGCATCCTGTTGGTCAGAGAAAATCACAGGCTTCTCCCAGATTCAGTAAGAGGAGAAATAGATTCCACCTCTTGATGAGAGCAGGGCACAGATACGCTGTGTGGGGTGAGGGGAATTGAGCCACAACAGTAAGACACTCAGTAAATACTTGTTGAATGGGTATTTGAACAGATTAATGAAGCAGAAGCAGAGTCTATATGTGAAAAAAAGACTCTGGTGTAGGATTCTGATGCAGTAAAATTCTGATGCAACATTCTCTACTTTCCAGTTATCTTCATATTTGTCTGCAACCTCAGATGATAAATTTCCCCAGATCCGTTGGCATCAAACAGCAGACTTTGGCTATGTCCCCAACGTGAGGATGCCCAACACTTTCATGGCAGTAGCAATGGATCTCTGTGATAGGACGTCCCCTTATGGCAGGTATGGGTGCTTCTTGGGCTTTGCTTGAACAATAATCTATGTTCTTTGTGTGTGGCCTTCATTCTGATGTTCACTTGTGAGGGGCAGAGAGTGGGTGTTATGAGGATTGGACCTTCAGAGCCTTATCAATCATTTACACTGGGGATGTGCTGCAGTAACTCAACATCTCAGCGCCCTGATGAGACAACATTTTACTTCCTGTTCACAATACATGTCCAAAGAAGGTCAACAGAGAGGCTTTGCTCATTATAGTCATTCACAGATCTAGAGTGATGGAGGTTCCAGGTTGATCTGGGCTCCCGGTCACCTTAAAGTCTCACACTGGCAATGAAAGTAACGCATGTTACTTCTACTCACGTTGCATTGGCTCAGAGCAGGCAATATGGCCATGCCTGGCTTCAGTGAGAGCAGGCACGGAATTCTTCCGTCAACTCAGAGGAGGAATAAAGGGATATCTGTGAACGGCTCCAATGACTACCACACGCTAGCTGTGGGATACAAGGGGATTTGAAATATGAAATGGGGCCCACACAGTGTCTGGTTTATAGTGGGGACTTGAACGAATATTTATTTTTGGACAAATGAATATTTATTGATTGTCCTATCTGAACCTGGAGGGTTTTATTCGTTGAACATGTGAACACCTGATTCAGATGAAACGCAGGACTGCCAGTGGTTGGAGTAAGTTTAAGTTAGCTCTCCTAGGTTAGTTCCAGTGCCTTTCCTCCGTCACTCAGGGACCTGTATTCCTTCCTTCCAAGTCATCTGCTATTTCAAGGTTTCTAACCCATAGGATGCCCGGAGCCCCATTATGGCTACAGTTCACCGTGTCTCTTAAGCTGACGAGCCATTGACCTGTTAGATTCAGTCAACTTTGTTCTTACCTTCCTAAAGGGTGCTTTGTATAATCCTTCCCCCCCCCCCCCCCCCCCCCCCGTTTTTAAATGTGGCTATTGTTCAGTGAAAACCCAAAGTTCTCTGCCTGTTCTTTATCCGGTAGCATCCACCCTCGAGATAAACAGACTGTGGCCTACAGGCTGCACCTGGGGGCCCGGGCTGTGGCCTATGGTGAGAAACTGATCTTTCAAGGACCGCTGCCTGAGAAGATGGAACTCCTGGCTGACAGGGGGCTGCTAAACCTCACATATTCACAGCAAATCCAGGTGAAGAAGCAGGACAAAATATTTGAGGTGAGAATAGGTTCATCCTGGGTTGGGAGTCAGGATTTCTCCACACTGAGGCCCATCATCTCTTTAATTGTAACATTTCTGTTGAAGGGGATCTTGGTTTTTGGCGGGGCTGAGTTTATCTCAGAAGGGTGACTAAGTAGCTATTAATTCTGTAACTTAGGGGCAGTTTTGATAGGACAATCAAGGGAAGGAAAATGAATCTACATTAAAATATTCCTTTTGTTTTTTCGCTCCCAGAGCATCCATCTTTGCTCTGGCAAGGGCCTGCAGCTTTATTTGTAGGTTACCTTTGGAAGATTCCTTATTCCAGAGTGTTTCCCTCATCTTGGGTGTCTTTTTATGTCACACTATCGCAAATTCTGATAGTCTTTTGAGTTTAGTGTTTCCTTTGAGAGGCTTAGCTTGGGAATTTGTAGCTCATTGTAAATTAATGTAATGAAACTACTTTCTTCTAGCGCGTAGCGAGGATCATTCCACTGTGGAACTAGGGCTAATAACTAAAGAGCTTATGTAGTCTTTCTTCCCTAGTTGGGGGTGGGGGTGAGGCATTCCTATTGGAACATGCAAATGAGCTTCTTTGGGAACCAGGAGGCCATTAGGCTGGTTGGGGAGGTTGCTGTATGAAAAGAGGGCACTGGAGGGAATGAAAGAATATTAAAGACAGACTTTAATTACACGGGTTTATCCTTGCTCCTCCTCTAGAGTCCTAACTACAACATTCACAGGCCTCAGGGCAGCGCTTGCCCCACTGAGCTTCTTTGGACACTGGGTTTTAGGTAGTTCTAGCTCCCCAGACGTCTGCGTTCTGACTCCAGGTCTCCCATGGCAGAACGGCCTGTCACCTGGACCCAGAATCAGTGGGGAGCAGGACAGAATTTAACCTGGGGTACTGAAAACTTCATGTCCCCTTCCTTGGATTGCTTTCTGGTTTGAGAAAGGCTCTCTGCCCAAGGTTCCTTTGTGCCCCTTGTTCGTCCCCCGGCCCCTTCGGGAGTGCTGGAGTTGTAGCAGCCGCTGGACTGCCCCGCTCCCTCACTTCCTGCCTGCTATGCCATCTGGTCGGAAGGCTCACAGCAAGGAGGTTCAGGGGAGCCCTCTCTAAATGCTCTATGTGATTATGTTTCCTTGTCTCCCTCAGTAATTTAATATTTTTTTAAAAATTGATTTATTTTGTCACAGGAACATTCATTATCGCACCAACCTGGGTTCGGGTTTGTTCTGGTTATTGTAGGAAATGGATCCTGGGCCAAGAGTGGCTCCTTCTGTCCCTTGTGGTCTCTTGGAGTATCCTCACTGACCTAACCGTTCCTATTTTTCTGATTCTCTTACTAGATCTCATGTTGCAGTGACCGTCAGTGCAAGTGGCTCCCGGCTCCCATGGGCCCTTTCTCAGCCCAGACCCTGGCCCTGAACGTCAGTTCTTGTCGCGGCACTCTGGCTGCTGTTCGCTATGCCTGGACCACGTGGCCTTGTGAATATAAGCGGTGCCCCCTGTACCACCCCAGCAGCACCCTGCCGGCTCCTCCCTTCATCGCTTTCATGACAGACCAGATCCCTGGAGATCTCAGCAAGCTTGCTGAATGATTTAGCGGCCTTGCGATCATTGCCTTGGACATAAGTGTGGGTCCTCTCGATGTGGGCATTTAGCTGTGGAAGTGATGACAGCTATAGCTTTTAAAGGCAACTAATAGAAAAGCCGCACTGGACAGCTCCCAGCTAGCACATGGCTGTGTCCGTGTTCTGAATAGGCGATGAGCAGTGCTGGCAGGCTAATGAGATGCTTGCCTCTTGTCCCCTAGTCAGCCTAGGTGTCTTGCCGGACTAATTCCCAGCTACAAATGGAACTTCAGTGTCCTTCACTTCCCTGTGGAGAGTGCAGTGTCTAACACTTTTGTCTACTTATATCCAGAACTGTGGAAACTCATGGCTGGAAAGGATTTGAAGGCCATGTGGGCCAGCTCCTATTTATGTCTTCTTTACAAAATCTGGTAAGTGGTTACTGAATCTCTGTATAAAGTTTCTCAACTTCCCAACAGTTTTTTCTTATGTGGAGATGAACTCTTTCTAGGCCTGTGTTCTGTCTTAAGCCAAAGCCAGTTCTGTTCCTTTCAGTCTAAGAACGATAACGTGAATGTTTGAAACCAACAGGAACTGTGTGTGTGCATCTGGGGAGGTGCTGCTTTAAGGAATGAGGAGAAAGGGTGAGGTGGCGGCGGCCCAGGAAGGCACTCAGGCAGTCAGTGACGGGTGGGGGAAACACGGGCTCAGGAAAACATGGCAGTAGAGGTCACGGACAGGCAAACAGGTTAAATACAAATCTCAGGCTTTCTAAGGTAAGAGGTTTACCTCTAAAAAGGATAACCCAGATGGAAGAAAAAAGAGGCTGAAAATAAAGCTACACAATAAGCATTTAGAAAAATAATCCAGATGGGACAAATGTGAAAGTGGGCTTCTGTGACTGTTAAGAATCCTAATGCAAAAAGAAAAAAACCAAAAAACGTAGCACTACTGCTTATGGGTTGATTAAAAACAGCTAATGGCACTTGGTAATTGTGTCCTCTATTAGAATTTGGAAATAAAAGTATAATCATTAGTGACGTGTAAACATTTATAGCCCACCAAAACTGGGTTAGGAACAGTAAATGTGCTTTGAAGCATGAGGAAGGAGGAAGATTTATTTGAGTAGCTTCCACTCCCTTAATGGGAAAAATAAGAACTAAAGTAATAAGCACCTGACCCCAAGGGGTCCTGGTGTAGCGCTGAACAGCAGGAATAGCTGTCAGTGTCAGGATTTATTTTAGTAAGAAAACAAAACAACTATGCAGTATACAAAGAACTTTGGCTCCTCTGAGGACTTCCTAGTGTACAATTAACTCCTAACACCCATACTTTGACCTCATATGCCTCTGGCCTAAGGGGATCCAGGGACCCGGGAACAGAGACTCCTGAGAAATAAATCTCCGGGTCCACCCCTCCCCTGTGCCAACACACATTCACTCCTGGGCTGTTCTAACTTGTAGGCAGCTGGACACGGTCAGGAACCCCATACCCAGGCTCCTTTCCTAGTGCACACAGTGGGAGATACTAGGTTTAGGTAGTGGATATACTAATGAAAAGTCACGTGAAACTTTAAAATTTTTTTTAATGTTCATTTATTTTTGAGAGACAGAGACAGCGCGAGCAGGGGAGAGGCAGAGAGAGGGGGAGACACAGAATCTGAAGCAGGCTCCAGGCTCTGAGCTGTCAGCACAGAGCCTGATGTGGGGCTCGAACTCACGAACTGCGAGATCATGACCTGAGCCGAAGTCGGACACCAGACCAACTAAGCCACTCAGCACCCTGTGAAACTTTATTTTTAATGGCTGAATGCTTTTAAACATTCTGTGGAAACTCAGTTAATTTCCCAAGTGAAAATAACTTTTTAGTATTTGTAAAATGAAATTTATAACTATTGTAGATTTGGACACAAACAAAAAGAATAAACAAGTAAAAATCACCCTAAAATCCACCATTTGGCAAAAAACATTTAATGTTTTGGTAAACATTCAGTTGATTTGCTTGGGTTCTATTTTATACACTACATGTCATACTATTTTGTAATCTGTTTTTGGCTTATTCTAGTAAAATAGTTTTCCTATGTAAATTGAATATAGTGTTTTAGTTTGTGGGAGCCCCATACTTTATTTAACCAATTTTTCCATTAGTGGACACAGATTTTTTTTTCCAATTTTTCCCTGTTAAAACGAATACAGTGATGAATGTTACATGCAAACATCATACTGTACTTTCTTCCTTAGGATCCTTTTTTTTTTTTTAATGTTTTATTATTTATTTTTGAGGCAGAGAGAGAGCATGAACGGGGGAGGGTCAGAGAGAGAGGGAGACACAGAATCCGAAGCAGGCTCCAGGCTCCGAGCTGTCAGCACAGAGCCCGACGCGGGGCTCAAACTCACGGACCGCGAGATCATGACCTGAGCCGAAGTCGGCCGCTCAACCGACTGAGCCACCCAGGCGCCCCTCTTCCTTAGGATCCTTAATGTGAAATAACAATTTTAAGGATTAAACATGTTTAAAAGTTTGATACCTGCAGCTTAACTCTCCTGAAGGGTCCAACAGTTTACATTCGCACCAGGGCACAGTGCCATTTACGTTCTCCCACTGACACTGGATACTGTCAGATTTCACTCTCTTAACCAACAGATGAAAAGACGTTTTAAGTATACTGGGGTGGAGGGAGGCTCGTGTTTTTTGTTTTTTTTTTTAAAGGATTTTTTTTTAACGTTTATTTATTTTTGAGACAGAGACAGAGCATGAATGGGGGAGGGGCAGAGAGAGAGGGAGACACAGAATCGGAAGCAGGCTCCAGGCTCTGAGCCATCAGCCCAGAGCCCGACATGGGGCTCAAACTCACGGACCGTGAGATCATGACCTGAGCAGAAGTGGGACGCTCAACCGACTGAGCCATCCAGGCGCCCCGAAGCTCAAGTTTTTAAAAAGGATGATCTGTAGTAAAACATTTTACCTTTATTCCATGTACTCCCTTCATGTGTGTACATGTGATTTTTATATAAATACATATATACATTCTACAGTTGAAACCCAAATTTCAATTTTTGACATGTGATGCATTCTATTAAGTTATAATTGTTTTATTTAATTTTAACAGGTGTAGGTCTTACCTCCCTAAGTTTAGGAACTGATGGGTTGAGATCTGTACTTTGAAAATTACTCTTCTAGGAAAGCTACAAAGTAAATACTCTTACTAAAGCAAGCAGCGCAATAACTTAAAAAAATCTTAAATAATCTTTCTTAAAATGAGGTTCTCTTTTATGTGTTTTACTCAGAATGTAATACAATGGAAAGATATTTGCTCTATGGTAAAAGCAGCATATATCATTTCTGTAGGAGTGCACATATGTCCAGCCAACGTGTGCAGTGAAGAAAGAAAAACGTTAAAGCATGAACAGCTTTGAGTAATCCCCCTTTTACCCCAGGTTTGGTGTTATCCTAATTTTATTTTTTTGTACTGTAAAAGCTGCACAAACTTATAGAGACCAGAGTTAAGAGCCATACAATTACTAGCAGTTAACTTTCGTTTCTGATACTTCTGCTGCCCATCTGTTCCTAGGAAACAAACCCCTTCGTGTTGTCCCTGGTCAGCAGCTACGGACTGCAGCACAGTGACAACTGACACTCCTTCCTCGTTCTCCTCCTTCTGGGGTCCTTCTGTTGCTTCCTTCCAGCTGTCCCTGTCCCTGGTTGGACGGACAGCAGGGCCTCCCACGCGGTACTGCTGGGGTCCAGATGGGGTGATGCGGTAAACCTGTACCTTAGTGCCACGGGCAGGGTCCAACACATTCGGTTGCACAAAATACAGAGTCAAGTTATTACAGAGCTAGTGAAGTGACTGGGTGAGCCTGTTAGGGAGGGTGGGAGCCCCTGCCCTCCCGGCATGTTGTATCTGTGCCATCATGTGGATTCAACGTATTCAGCTACAAGCACATTCTCGGGTAAGGAATGGCAAAGAGCCGGTAGGAAGGATTACAGAGGACTTTTTGTTTCCCTTGAAGGATATGAAGTGTGAAGAAAAAGATGAACAGCGTGCCTGGGGCCAGCCTCTCTGGCTTGGGGAGAAGCAGACTGGACTGTGATCGTCCAGACATGGAAATGAAGCAGCTGCTGGGGTAGCAGGGGCTGGGCCTTCATTCCTGGAGCTAGGATCAGAATCCGGGTGGAAGACTGGGACTCCTCCCACGTCTCCCTCCTGAGTCTGCAGCCTGTTCTCATTCCGGCTTATAGAACACTTAGGTTTGCTCTACCACTTCGGGCAGAGCTAAGCAAAAAAAAAAAAAAAAAAAAAAAATCCTGATCACAATGAGATAAAAATAAGCAGATTTGTAAAGAGAAATTTATTGCTAAAAATAAAGCAGCTGCAGTTTTTCCAAGGGAACACTGTCACCACAGGAACCTCTGTAACAAAATGTGTATCTCCTTCGTTCCTGAACTGCTGCCTTCTTCCATATTCTAAGTTTTACTTTAAGCTAAATGATGTGGCATCTGACCCCTTCCTGATCAATCTGAAGACTGAGTTGGGCTACACTGGGACAGAGACTTCAGGTGCTGTAGGTGAGTGTCTACCAGGGGTTCATGCGTCAGGAACATGGGTTGGTAAGAAGACACGAAGGCCGTGGGCTGAAGCTCTGGAAGGTCCAAGGATCCTGGAGAAGAAAATTCCTTCAGTTCCATTGCTGCCTGGGAGTCTCAGGGGACTGATCCCACGCGTGAATGTCCTTTCAGTACCTAACACTCTTGCCCCTGTCAGCCTAATTTTGCCCTTGCTTGGTAAGATAGGACAGAAATTGACTTTTACGACAAAGAAAACCATGGCCAAAATAGATTAAGTGTTTTGTCTAGGGTTATATAGCATACAGACAAAAAGTGAGGATTTTAATTCTATGGTTTCTAGTCCAGAGCTGTGCCTATGTGACCCAACGCCAGATCCCCTGAGAGCTCCACCCATCTGTGGGAAGGGAACCCACCCAACACAGGCAGGACCAAGGCCATCATCTGCTCCCCTTCACTTCACATGAAATTCTTGTCCTGACCAGTCAACTTTCCCCTGCAGTTCCGCTTGGGTCTGTTTTAGGTGGGAAACGAGAAAGCCTGGTTTCTCTGTGGGCCCCTGCCTCACTGTGACGACAGCCGCTCCCTGTCACCCCTGCAAGTGCTGCTGGAGAGCCCCGCAGGGCGGCCCATCCTCATACTTGGGAGTCTCCGTGGTCCCGGCAGCGTAAGTTTCTATCGCTTACTGCCCAGCTCTCTGGAGTACTCCGCTACCCATGAGGAGCAGACAGCAGTCTAAAAATAGTCAATTTTCAAACCGGGAAGGGAAAACTAAGCTACCTTGCAGAATGGGATCAGTACGATCTTCATCAAAGGCCTGTCTCTGAAAGGCTTCAAAGCTTATACTTGCATCATCCTCTGGCGGTCCCTGGGGCGGCTGCCCATCTCCAGGTTTCCATATATCAAACTTCACCCACTGGTAACTGCAGGATCAAAGGGCATCGTTATCAAGAGCTGTCTGTTAGCCACAATAACCCATTCTTACTTCCAAAGAGATCAGGTATGTTTTTTCTGTAGATCTTTCCCATATGTATCTAAGAATCACATTAACGAAAACACTAAGAGAAGATAGGCACATTCAGTGACACGTCATCCTGCAGGATTTCCCAACCCTTTTGCTGTCATGGTACACACAGAAAATGACAATTCTAGTACAGTGGGGTACTGCCTTCTGCCACTTGTCCAGAGGGCTAGGAGGACCAATACTGAGGCACACGAAGGAGCAAGCCTGCTTTGAAGACAGAAGCAGAACACAGCGTAACAACGAGCAAAGCAGTAACTTACTTGATACATTTTCGAGCTCCTGGACAACTCTGGATCAGGTTGTGAATAGTTGGGTGAGAAAACCCAAAAAAGTCAGCTCCAGATGGAAGCAGGTTGGGCATTAGTTTCCCCCTAAATAGGAGAGGGAAGATGGTAGTTTCAAAGTTTAGAAGGAGATGAGAATGGCTTTAGGAATGGAATGTGGGTATGAATGCAGAGAACAAACTTTCTTGACTTGGATACTCTGGAGAAATCCATTGGATTTCTGGTAAAAAATCTAAAGGATGCAGGATAGCTTTCTATAAAATTAGGGATCTCCATACATTAAAAGCAAGGAAAGTCTCACTGTACCACAAGTGACCTATTTAGACAGTCTTCAAGCTTCAACTTACATAGTAATACTTATGGTCTTGAGCAGCTCTGCATGACAGGCATCTGCAGAAGAGGTGACAATGGCATTCTGGGGGTCATCTTCGGGAACAATTTCAAACTGAGAAAGATAAAGGAGCAATGAGATCAACTTTGAAAGAGGGAATAGTAGAGAGAAAGCCACACTACTTCTATAACTATTTCTTCACTCTAGCACTTGAAGCTGATGTATATATTAGAAGGTGGGTCCAATTTCCTAGAGTGCCGTTACAAATTCAAACAAATCGAAGAAAACACCGAAAGTCCTTTAACTGTTTCAGTTCTAAACACCTTGTGACTGCTCTCCACATGTCCACACTTAATTTGTTACACACCTTTCCTATCTACTTACTTACATCTATAAGTACAAATACAAATGGTACTTTAAAAATACATGAACAATAGGGGGCGCCTGGGTGGCTCAGTCAGTTAAGCGTCCAACTTTAGCTCAGGTTATGATCTCATGGTCCGTGGGTTTGAGCCCCGCATCAGGCCCTGTGCTGACAGCTCAGAACCTGGAGCCTGCTTAAGATTCTGTGTCTCCCTCTCTCTCTGCCCCTTCCCTGCTCATGCTTTCTCTCTCTCAAAAATGAATAAAAAATTTTTAGCAAAATTAAAAGAAAAAATAACATGAACAATATACAAATTATGGAAAGAGCTTAAACGTTCATCAACTGATGAATGGATAAAGATGCAGTTTATATATAAAATGGAATACTGCTTGACCATGAGAAACAATGCAATCCTGCCATTTGCAGCAATGTGGATGGAACTGGAAAGTATTATGCTGAGTGAAATAAGCCAGTAGAGAAAGACAGATATCATGTTTTCACTCGTATGTAGATCTTGAGAAAATTAACAGAAGTCCAAAGAGGAAGGGAAGGGGGGAAAATAGTTACAAACAGAGAGGAGGGAGGCAAACCATAAGAGACTCTTAAATACAGAGAACGAACTGAGGGTTGATGTGGGGGGGGGGGGGAGAGGGGAAAATGGGTGATGGGCACTGAGGAGGGCACTTGTTGGGTTGAGCACTGGGTGTTGTATATAAGCAATGAACCACGGGAATCTACCCCCAAAACCAAGAACACACTTTATACACTGTATGTTAGTCATTTTGATAGTAAATTATATTTAAAAAATAAATAAACAAAACTACATGAGATCAAATAATTTAATCTTATATTTACTTTGTAATATCTAGGAGGAATAAGGCCATTCTGACTCCAAGCCCCATTTTTTAAATTGCAAAATATCTTGACTATATACATAAAAAATAACCCTCAACTTGAAATTCTACTAATACTGAAGAATTTTTGCCAAGAAAGTATTTTTGTAATAAATACTATCTAGCCAACTTAATTCCTTGACCAGTTTTCTCTAAGTTCAATGAATTTTTGCATAGAAAATACTTAGCCAATTAAATTCCCTGACTAGTGTTCTTTTCATAAAGTTCAGTTAAACAGTATCCATTTTTCCAAAGAAGACCTAAGATGGCCAACAGACGCAAGAAAAGATGCTCAACATCACTCATCATCAGGGAAATACAAATCAAAACTACAGTGAGCTATCACCTCACATCTGTAAGAATGGCCAAATCTAACAACACAGGAAACAACAGGTGTTGGTGAGGATGTGGAGAAAGGGAAACCTTAACACTGCTGGTGGGAATGCAAACTGATGCAGCCACTCTGGAAAACGGTATGGCGGTTCCTCAAAAAATTAAAACTAGAACTACCCTACAACCCAGCAATTGCACTACTAGGTATTTATCCAAAGGATACAAAAATACTGATTTGAAGAGGCACATGCACCCCGATGCTTCTGGAAAGAGCCATATGTCATCCATTGGCTGATGAATGGATAAAGAAGATGTGGTAGATACACACCGTGGAATACTACTCAGCCATCGAAAGAATGAAATCTTGCCATTTGCCAACACGGAGCTACAGTGTATTTTGCTAAGCGAAGTAAGTCCATCAGAGAAAGACAAATACCATATGATTTCACTAATGTGTGGAATTTAAGAAACAAAACAGATGAACATAGGGGAAAGAAAAAGAGAGGCAAACCATAAAACAGACTCTTAATTCTAGAAAATTGAGGGCTGCTAGAGGGAACATGGGTGGGAGATGGGTTAAATGCAGGATGGGTATTTAGGAGGGCACTTGTGATGAGCACCGGGTGTTATATGCATGTGATGGAATCACTAAATTCTACTCCTGAAACCAATACTACACTGTGTGTTAGCTAACTAGAATTTAAATAAAAACTTAAAAACCAAAACAGTATCCCGTTTTTCAATGTTTACCTTAATAAAATTATCCCAAACAGGATTTACTTATTTTCTGTATACTTTCAAAGAATAATGTGATTAATCATTTTTTAGAATCCAAAATATACTTTACTGAGTATGGCTTCTCCTGCTGTTAGTTTTCTTCTGCAGTTATTACTTCAATTTTGCTGTATCAAATTTTAGAGCTCTTTTATTTTTGTCAATAATAATTATCTTGTAGTTTTAGTCAGTGGTTTTGTTTGTTCAACTAATGACATATGTTGCAAATTTAAGATACTGAGGGTTTATATTTATTTCTCAGCTAATTTATGGAAAAAGCTGTGAGCAATTATCTTCAAATATTCCAGGACTGCTCTCTTTTTGGTACTGGTCATGTCAATTCCAATCTTTTTTTTTTTTTAATTTAGTTTGAAAGAGAGATAGACAGTGAGTGGGGGAGGGGCAGACAGAGAGGGAGACAGAGAATCCCAAGCAGGCTCACTGTCAGCACAGAGCCTGATCTCACAAACCATGAGATCATGACTTGAGCTGAAATCAAGGGTCAGTCCCATGCTTAACTGAGTTCCCCAGGCACCCCAAATTCCAATCTTTTATACTGTGTGCACACTATTCTATTTTGCACAAAGAGCAATTAAAAGGCCAAAATCTCGTATTTTGGTCTCACAGAGCTTTCCCTGTTAGTATGTGTAACTGTACTTCATTCTTTTAACTGCTACATAATATGACGTAAGGTGGATAAATCTTAATTTTTAACCATTCTCCTCCTGATGGGCATTTCAGCGATTTCTAATTTCTTGCCATTACAAACAATACCATAATGTAGATTGTTACATGTAACTCTTTTGTTCACATTTGCACATCTCTCTAGGAAATACTTCAACACCTAGCAGTATCCTGGGTCAAAGGATACACATACCAAACTTGTTGATATTGCCAAGTTGCCTTCCAAAAGACTGCAAGTTTTCACTCAGGCTAATGCTTACTTGTTTTCCTACACTCTGGCCAACACTCAGTATTATCAATCTCTCTGCTGTCTGCCTATGAGCAAAATCGTTTTATCTCCATTTCTCTAATTGCTAATGAGGTCCGTTCTTACCAACCATCTGCACAGTTTCAACTGATACCTGTTGTATTTGATTGCTTTTTGTATTTGACCAGAGGAACACTTTATCTGGATATTAATCCACTGCTACATACTTTGTTCCTTTTTTTTGCTTGAGTTTTAACTTGGATTATGTATCTTTTGTTGTTCATTAAGTCTTTAACAGTCCAATCTATTCTCCTTCATAGTGTCCACATTTCATGCCTCACTCAAGAAAAGCTTTCACCTCACTCTAAGATTATAAAAATATTCTTCCATATTTTAAGATATAGTATGAAACATTCTATAAAGCTAAAGAAATTAAAGTTCATATTAGCATTTATAGACAAAGAGATGAAAAAGAACTGTCTACATACTTTTAGTATATACTAGAGATAACACTTGATGTTAGTTGGAAAAAAATTAAGGCTCACAATATACCTGAAAATAATGTCCAGAAGGATTAATCAGCTAAAAAACAAAGCAAAGCAAAACACCTAAAACCCACACAAGCTCTTCTTTCCACAAATATTTTAGCAATTGTCTTCAAGGAAATTAACAACCAGTTTGTCAATATCCATGACAATTCTATTAGAATTTTTATTAGATTTGTACTGAATTTATAAATTTGTTATAAATAAATATGGTATACTACTACCATAGGAGTCTGTTACAGTACTTTATTTTTACTTTATTATTATTTTTTTAATTTTTTTTTTTGGGAGAGAGACAGAGCATGAGCAGAGGAGGGGCAGAGAGAGAGGGAAGCACAGAATCCGAAGCAGGCTCCAGGCTCTGAGCTGTCAGCACAGAGCCCGACACGGGGCTCGAACCCACGAACCCTCAGACTGTGATCTGAGCCAAAGTCAGATGCTGGACTGACTGAGCTGCTCAGGCGCCCCCTGTTACAGTACTTTCTAAACAGAACTCCTGCCTGGCCAGGTCATCTGAACACTCAGATGCATCTAACAGCACTCTAACCAGGCGAGGAGCGGTGCAGTATTATCCACATGTGGCAGCAGGCTCTCAGCTTCTGCTTAGAGGTTCCCTTCCCTGTGTCTACTTCCTTCCACCCAACTTTCTAGTGATCTGTAACATCAGACAGAGAAGTCTGGAACTTTGAAACTGGTTTATTTTTTTCCCAATGACCAGAGGTGACGGGTGGGGAAAATGAACTCCCTTGCATCACAGCAGTGAGAAGGATGAACAAAAGTATTTGATAAGACTAAGGTTCAGGGCGCCTGGGTGGCTCAGTTGGTTGAGCGTCCAACTTCGGCTCAGGTCCTGATCTCATGGTTAATGAGTTCAAGGCCTGCGTTGGGCTCTGTGCTGACAACTCAGAGCCTGAAGCCTGTTTCGGATTCTGTGTCTCCCTCTTTCTCTGCCCCTCCCCGCTCACACTCTGTCTCTTTGCCTCAGAAATAAATAAACGTTAAAAAAAAATGGTTTTAAAAAGACTAAGGTTCACATCTCCCAGGTCCTTAAGAGTGTATGCGACCAGAAACCAATATGCAGTTTCTTTGCTACCTTCATTTTTGTCCTATTTGAAATGGCAGAATATCAAATTAATCTTTCTTGTATATAGGCCTGCACTTCACAAATAAGCATGCTTGCTCAGCCTCCCACAGTCACCATAGCAACAGTACAAGTAGCAGGGTTCAAAGGGAAGGGCCTCAGTAAGAGAGTCGGACAGATATGGACTCAAATCCCAGCTCAAGCACTTATTAACAAAGGTTTGACTTGGGGCCAATCGCTTTTCTGCATCTTGGCATTACCCAAATGGTTATTATACAGCATGTACTGGGAGTGTCAAAACGGGTGATACCTAGTAAGTGGCTGTCACAGAGAAGGGTCTCAGAAAACCAAACCAAACCAAACCAAACCCAGTAGCTGTGAATCGAGTGGGTACCTGGGGTTGCGTGCCACCATCCTTGATCTGACAGGTATACAGACACTTCTGGTCTGGGCACTTCATGCTGGCATATATCCGAGTACTGCAGTAGCCAACAGGGTAGATGGCACTCTCATCATGGAAGCCAGGTCGGTCGGTGATGATCTATAAAAAAGATTCCCCCACTCTGCGACTGAGGTCACTGGAGAATTCAGAAGTCCAGTGTGCCGTGGTAGCCTTTAAAACCACTCTGGGGCCGCAAAGAGTGACTCGAATCACAGAGAGAAAGTGTGTCAGCTGCGCAGCAGACAAAACTGACCTGGTTTCCTAGGGACTGGAGATTTTCTGGGGTTGGTCTGGATCAGCAAGGGGCTGCTGCTGATGGGAACAGGGAGGGAAGGCTCAACCCCATTCCCATATTTCTGATTCTCCTCTCTATATATCGCTGGTCTCACTCACCTCCCCCAGGCTATATACTGTTAGACCCCCCAGTCCGATGGGGAACACAGGCCGTCCTGAGGGATCCAGGGCAATGGGCTGAACCAGCTTGCGAGCACCTCCCTCCATTTTCTTTTTCTTGGATGTTTTCTTCAGAACTGAAACGCAAATCTGGGGTCACCCACTTTTAGCCCCTCCCAATGCTGAGGGGAAGGGAAAAATTTACACGTGAATGCTAAGAACAATACGCCAATCCTGGTTCTGTACACTCGCTGAATGGGCACATGGGACTTTTTCCCCAAAGCCCGGAGTATCTTTTTAACCCACCCACCTGGCAATGGCTAATTTTAGTATCAATGCTGAGACCTAAAAGCCTTGCAGTTTTTAAGGCCTCTTCATTTATCAGATCAGAAATTTCCCAAGCCATCCGTGTGCTCAAAAGGCCACCTAGCCCATTTCCCTGCCTCTAGGAACCACTGAATTGAAGGCAACCCAGAGAGTTGGGGGTGTGGGAGAAGGGGGAGGCCTTAGCCTGCTCCCTTCCATTTAACCAGGTCTGACTAGAATTCCTCCACCCAATGTGGCTCTAATACACTTTCTTTCCAAGGGCTATTAGGGCAGCTAAGGGACCAAATGAGGGTTTAAGTATATCTGTGGCCGTGTGTGTCTACCAGTTAGTACCAGGTCTTTGTCATTAGTCGTGGAGCCACCGGGACAACTATCGTCTCCCCAAGGTACCTTCCAGTTTGTTGTTCTCTTTGCCTTTTTCTTTTTTCTCCTTCTTGGATTTCTTCCCAAACGGTTCCTCAGCCCCAGCGCTGGGCCCAGAGATGGGCCCAGCTCCCTGTATGGCTCCCACAGAGCCGGCCACGCCGTAAGTTAGGGGCACAATGGAGCTGTGGGAAGGTGCTGTGGCCTGTACCTCGCTTTCAGTTAGAGCCTGAAGCTGGAGGAGCTTCTTTAGCAAATACCTGAGGTTGGGAAGGAAAGGGAGCAGAGGTATGAACTTCTATTTTATCTCAATTCAGTATTTGACTTAAGTAGTGGAAAAGCCAGAATTATATAAAGATTATTACACTCATAAAAGTAAGGTTCTTCTTGGACCCAGGGAATAAGAGGCTCCAGAGGACACTTCCTCAAGAAGCCAAAGATAAGGACTGTGGTTTATCTCTCTGGCATCTGGAGGGTTCCTCTACCTTGATGTTGAAAGGTATTATGCTTCTGAAGGGAACGTAGGTATGAATTATATATACCCACTGTGCTTTGCATAGAATATAGTACATACTGAATAAATATCTGTGGAATGAGAGGTAGTTTCTTTTATCCCTTGTCTTTTGTAACTGGGCAGTTGTAAGAAGATAGCTT
The DNA here is from genome assembly GCF_024362965.1 of Panthera pardus. Taxonomy (NCBI): domain Eukaryota; kingdom Metazoa; phylum Chordata; class Mammalia; order Carnivora; family Felidae; genus Panthera; species Panthera pardus. The sequence goes on from NW_026526677.1 coordinate 93,516,770, forward strand.
ATGAGATGTGGCAAGAGGGCCGTGTCAGAAAGGTGAATAGAGGTGCTGTCTCGTCACCACGGTCCAACACGACTTGGGTAAATGGAACCAAAACCGGAGGTTGTGAGTTTCTCTGCATTGATCAGAGCCAGTGGGCTGTGTAATACATAAAAATTCCACTGGAGAAAAATCCCCAGAGCAGTAACACCGTATCAATCACTGAAAATGGGATTCTGAACACAACACGAAGGCAGCTCACCGTCTTTCTTCTTTTGCTTTAAGAAATTTTTCCTCAAGACGAGCAATTTCATCACAAATAGCAGCATTTTCCTTTAAGAAAAAATTTTTGGATATAATCACATATAGAGAATAAAAGATCAAAGTATTACGCTGGGAAGAGAAGCTATGTTTCAAACCAAGAAGTCTGTGTTGCTGGGTGAGAGGAACAAGTTAATCTACCCTGCAGACCAACTATTAAGAAAACCTATAGGTAAAGGTTGAGTCAAATTCCATTATGGGCAAGGTCATTACATAATTTATTGAAACTGGGGCACCTCAGAGTGAAAAAGGGGTGCTATTAATTATTATTCCAGAATAGTATGGTAGGCTAGGACTGCCCTAGGCAAACCAAGATGTATGATCACCCTAGTTAGGGTAGACTTTGGCAGAGAAAAGGGCATCCTGCTGAAGTCCATATAGCCTTCAATTTAAACCTTACAAATATGAGAAATGTCCATTCCCAAGTGCCTTGACTCTCGGGGAGATAACAAAACCAAGCTTTGCTAACCCCAAAACACCCATGCAATATGAACCTTAAAAGGACAACTGGACAAAATAAAATCAACTCTGGTATGCAAAATTCTTAAAACTTCATAATCTACTTATGTGTATTCAAGTATCATCTGACTCTCTGACTCAAGCTATTTCCCAAGCATCAGTTGTAAAGGAAATATTCTCATCTGGACATTCCTCAAGTGAGAGCTCAAAATTTGAATGTTCAAAGCGATATCCCTTTTCTTCACAAAGCCTATTTCAAGTACTTGAATGGAATCAACATCCTAAGAACATAGACTTTAGGGACATCCGACATGTAGAGCATAAAAGAAAATGAGCGCTCAATTAAGTATCAAGTCCTCTTAATTCTACTTTTTTCATGTCTCTCCAGTGCACACAGCCAGTGCTAAATAAATGCTTTTGGAATGAATGTTCTAATTTCCAAACCTTTCCTTATGCTTCTAAAAAAGCGGAGATATGTGCAAACTTGTGGTAGAAAGAAGAGTTTAAGGTGGTGATTCAGACACGGAGGCACATTTGAAAAGTGAGGACTCCATTCCCTATTTCCCAGCACTGAGGCAAGCTTGAGCAAGCCAGAATGCCAGAACACAAAGTTGTGGCTGGCAGGTCAGTTCACTTATTCAATGAATTCAGTGCCTCTACAATAAAAGAACAGCAGAAATATTTGAGAGACTAGAGAGGTTAGAAGGGGGCGGGGGTGGGGGGAATTATTGAAAGTTTTGTGAGCCTGTTTAGGGCAGAGGTCTGTTATGCGGATTTGGGGTGCTTGGGAAATAAGGCTGTGTGGTCGAAGTATTGAAGACACTAGGACCAGGAATCAGGGCTGGGACACAGCGCCCTTGCACAAGTCATCTCTTGGGGTTTCGGTGATGCCATTTTTAAAAACAGTGCCTCACTCTAGGGTTCTCTTGAGAATCAAACGCCTTTCCAAGAGTTTCGTGGTAAGAACGATGACTGAAACCGACTGGCACATCTTCCAGATGTCAAGCACTTTACTTTCCTCGATTAAATCTTCACGACTCTGAAAGGCAGTTAGCTCTCTTCAGGAAACAGAAGAGTACAGAAATTAGCTAATGTGCCCAAGGACACAAGGCTAACGAGAAGTAACGTGTACTGCAAAAGCTAACACTACTGATTCGGCCACTCTGGGAGGGGAACGGTGTGGGGAAAGATTTCGCGAATTAGGAGTGTCGAGGCGGAGAAGGGCCGAGCGACACTCTGACTCACAAACACGGTGGCTTTGGCCGCTTTGCGCAGCCGCAGGTACTTGAGCCGGTACTTCTCGTTCTGGCTCTTCTTCGGGAGCTTTTTCATCCTGGCCTTGCTGGACTGCAGCGGGGCCCGCGGCGAGGAGGCCGGGCCGCCCAGCAGGCTCATCGTCCGGCCCCGCTACGGGGCCTCCAGGGCGCGGCCGGCATCGGCTCCCAGGCCGAGGAGCGCCGGCTTCGTCTCGTCTGGGTTGCCGGAAGCCGGCTTCTTAGGAATCTACCCCTCCAGAACTTTCCCAAGGCGAAAGGCCGGGCCAGAAGTCCGGCAACCGACCTCGGCCACCGGGCCTCCCAGCACTTCCGCGTCTGCCTCGGAAGTAAGCCCCGCCCGGAAGTTACGTAACGGCACCGGCCACGAGTAACTTCCGGGGCCGTGAGCCTGGGGAGGTCTGGGATGTGCAGTTCTGCGGTCTGGAGCAGGGAGGGCCGGGTGCAGGCGACCGAAGAGCAGACTCGGTGTCTCGCTGCTGTGTCCTTAGCTGAGGAGTATTACTGTGCAGCTAACGGCTAAAAGCCCCGAAATCTTGCCGGCGCGAATCTCCCACACGCTCCCCCAGCCCACCTCATTTCAGCTCGTTTTCCACACTCCCTAACGGGTCTTCCCGAAATGTGGGACGCACTTGAACGCCTGGGTTGGGACTGCGGCTTTCCAGTATACAGCTCGCATAAAGGTTTCCCGAAAGCCTATGAGGCCGAGATTTAACTAGGATCTGGGACCACACTGGCGACTAGAAAAAAGGCTTCTGCCCCTTCAAGTTAGGCTCTAATAGGGAAGAGAAGAGTTTTAATAACGAGCTAGCACTAAGTAGGCACTCAGTAAATGTTTCCCTGATGAAACCAAAAGTATGTTTCTGGACCTCTACCTATATTAACTTAGCGCTAACTTCGTAACCAAGGTCTATCTAAAATCCTCAAATAAGGAGGGTAGGCAATTTTTAGGAGACAGTGCTGGTAAATGCTCAGGTCTGGAAGACAAAACGCTTGTATATATATATATTTTTTTAAGTTTATTTTTGAGAGAGAGAGGCAGAGAGAAGGGAGAGAGAATCCCAAGCAGGCTCAGTCAGCACTGTCAGCACGGAGCCCGAAGTTGGGCTCCAATTCATGAACCGTGAGATCATGGCCTGAGCCAAAGTCAGGAGTTGGATGCTCAAAAGGCTTGTTGTATTCTTATTCCAGCAATGCCACTAACTAGCTGAATAAGCCTGTGTGTCACAGGTTTTTCTGTTGAAAACTGAATATACTATTTAGAATAAGGGAGGCTAGTGAGGGTTCTAAACTGGTGTAAAATATAATTACCGTTAGACAGTCAAAATGTGGACTTCTGGAGTTGTATATGGAAATTAAAGGAAGTATGTACATACTTAAAACAAATTCAGTGAATTACTGGAGAAAAATGTAACGCTAATGTGTGTAAGTAACAATCAGAGTTCAAAAAAAGGTTTCGAATTGATGACCCAGCTATTTCATTTCTGATTATTGTAAAAATAGTGACAGGGTCAAGACAAAATGGTTTTCACACAGAAGTCTTATGAAAGTTCTTTCATATCCTTCCATAATGAAAGCTGCCCTTGTTGCATGTGGCTGAGTTTTAACAGAGCAACTCTTCAGGATGCCAGTGTGCTTTCACAGCCATACTCAAGGCAGCCATAATAGATACATTTTTGGAAACTGCCAGGAATATTTTCTGCCCACAAAATATCCACAATCAAATATCCACAATCATGTCTTTGCTAGTGTAGGTTGGCTCTTGGAACCTGAGAAAAGATAATTGAGTGACAGGAAGAGATTTTTTTTTTTTTAAACCTATTTGCAGGGGTGCCTGCAAATAGGCGCTTGGTTGGTTAAAGCCTCTGACTTGGGCTCAGGTCATGATCTCACCCTGCATCGTTGGAGCCCTGTATCCGGCTATGTGCTGACAGCTCAGAGCTTGGAGCCTACAGCCTGCTTCAGATTCTTTGTCTCCCTCTGTCTCTGCCCCTCCCCCGTTTACGCTCTGTCTCTCTCTCTCAAAAATAAATAAACATTTAAAAAATTAAAAAAAAAACCCTATTTGCCAACTGCGTGATTTATTTGCTGTTCATCTGTATTTTGTCTTTGCAGGCTTTGTGATCTGACTTTATTTTCATTGTTCCTCTTCATATACAGGTTTCATACCTAGTGGGAGGGAAAGTGTGTTCTTTCCTTTAGTTTTCAAGCTGCTCTAGCCAATGGATTTCAGTGGAATTTGCATTACAATATGACTTTTTCTTCAGTAGAAACGTTTGCTTACAATTTATAAAGCATTTTGGGCAAGTTTTAGAAATTTAGAAAATATAGTACAAAGAAGCTTTTAAAAAAATCCATAATGTAGCCACATAAGGTGAGCCACTTTTATTTTATTTTTTTATTTTAATTTTTTTCAGTATATGAAATTTATTGTCACATTGGTTTCTGTACAACACCCAGTGAAGGTGAGCCACTTTTAACGTTTGTATGTGTTTAATACCTTCATGCATTTTCATATATGTTAGATAACGTTTCCTTTTTGTTCATGGACCTTTATTATCATTTTGTGGTGTTATTATGATTTCTTTATAAGCATAATTACAACTTTTTTTTATTAATGTTTATTCTTTTTTTGAGAGACAGAGACAGAGCGGGAGCATAAACATAATTTTAAATGAGTGCTTAATATTCCAGTTACGGCATAATAATTTTACATGATTACTTCCATGTTGTTTGGCTTTTTGCTCAGCAATTGCTGTGGAGTGCATCTCTGTGCACAAAGCTTTTATTAATGTTTATTTTTGAGAGAGAGGTACAGAGTGCGAGTGGGGGAGGGGCAGAGAGCGACAGACACAGAATCCGAAGCAGGCTCCAGGCTCCGAGCTGTCAGCATGGAGCCTGATGCGGAGCTTGAACTCACAAACTGCGAGATCATGACCTGAGCTGAAGTCAGACACTCAGTCGACTGAGCCAGCCAAGTGCCCCACAAAGCTTTTTTTATACAAGATTATTTAGGGGCTGGGTCTGTGTGCTCCAAACAATGTAACGTGGTTGAGCAAAATTCAGTCACTTACTTATTCAGATTAATACCTATTTAGTGCCCACTATGATACAACCTTTAGGAAACTTGTTAAAGAGGAAAAGGCAAATGAGTGAGCAATATTCATACAGTGTAAGAATTTTTATCTCAGAGGTAGGTATCGAATGATATGGCAGCACATAATTAGGGAAGAGGCGAGGAGATAGGGAAGCCTTCTTGCAGGAAATATGTCTGGGCGGACTCAGAAGGAGAGCTGGTGGACAGCCAGTGAAGAACGGGGGAGGGCATCTTGGGCAGTGAAACAGCATATTCAAAGGCTCAGCGTTGTGAGAAGCATGAGAGCAATGTAATTTTTCTGCTTACCTATATGAAGAAGGGTCTAAATGGTGTATACAAAAATTCCCTGAGGAAATATGCAGCTTTATAAATGAAATATCAAATGAGAGACAGCATGGTATCGTGGGCTGGGCAGGGCCTCGGAAGTCAGATCAAGGTTCCATTAAATTCAGATGTAGGAATGGAAGTTAGAAGCTAAGAGGGGGTAATAAAGAAGAGAGAGAAAGGGCCCAACAGCACTTTCCTGTCTTTCCCATTTACTTCTAATGGTCACTATTCAGTGACTGGCTGTAAGTGGAGGAGGTGTGGCATCTCCTGGAGTATTCGAAGCACGCCTGGGCCCCTCAAGAGTTGTGAAGAAGCCCATAATCCCAGCCCTTGGCGAAGTGGTCCCTGGCTTAGATGATGAAGAAAACCCAGAGCTCCACCCCTAGCTGATGCATGGCCGCAGCCTCGTTCTATGCTGGCCTAACCCCCAAAAGCAGATAACAAGGTCCTGCCATCATTGTCTTCTGTCCCACTCTGCAGGCCACACAGGACTTGGGCAAGGTCAATGACTTCCACAAAGCAAGCTGGCAAGTTCCTAGGATTTCAGGCCACACCTGAAGCATTTCACATTTTTATTCACTTAACAGATTGCCCTTTTGCTCTTTGGGTTGAGCTGAGCGTGCATTCCAGAAGGGCAATGGAGTGCATATACTGAAAAGAACCTGCCTCCATAAATAGCCTTTAGCACCTTCTTTCCTTATAGAATGTCTAGACTTCAGCTGAGTTTTAGGTGTTTTTTTTCCCCCCTATCCTCATAGAAGGCTCTAGATCTAATTTTTTAGTTCTTTGACTCTTCAGCTCTAACTTTCAGATTTGTTTTCATGCGTTGATTTTATCTTCTCACCTTTAGGAAAACATGATACAGGATGTGATTCAGCTGAATCCACACTTAGCATTTCTAAAGCGGGTATTTTTGTACCTTAGTGTGTGAGGCTTGTGAAGAAGGAGAGACATTTTTACTTTCCATAAAATTTCTTGCTCCACGGTTTCTTAACTAGGGGTTTTCATCACACACCCTTTGGGTGAGATGTTTAGGTTTTGTGGGTTCTAAGCCAGCCAATAATGTCATGAAATCGACCACTGTGTCAATGTTGTGCTTCTGGGTGGTCGTGTCCTTCAAAACACATAAGACACTCAACCAACTAAACGAGTTGAGTTCAGAGATGTTGGCTCGGAGGAAAAGGAGGATCACATTGAGATCATTGATGGGGCATCCCAGCATCTTTCTGCTGAGGAGATCGAAAGCTGGCAGCATCTCATAGATGGATAGGAGCCGTTTGTCCCACCGACATAGTCGTGTGAGGTTGTATATTATCACTGGAACCAATAGGGTGTATATTGTTAAACTGGAGAGACTAACAATTTGCAAAATGGACAGAGAGGTCAGCCTGCATGTGATCAGGTGGGGCACGTGGGTCTCATCACTTAGGAGGCCTGTCTTGATGGAACAGCTGAATTCCTCTTGGAAGAAGACATCCAGGTGGAAGTGGCCAAGGTACAGGTAGATGGCTGAGGTGAAGAGGAGCAGGAGGGAGTTCCTCAGGAGGTAGGTGGCCACCAGGCAATGTGAGCGCTGCTTACAGGCCAGGTACCGCTCTAGCAAGGGGAATTCAAAGTATCGTTCTTTCCGAGCCCTGGGCAGGGGAAGAAAGGAGGCAGGGTGAGGAGAGACCACTTGGAACCATATCTGAGAGAGCCACGTGGGGCAGTAATGGAATCTGTGTATGCCACGTGGCGTTCTTGGCTCACATGAAAGTCTGCCTTCCTGGAGCATAACCACCCCTCTCCCTAAAGAGACGTGTGAGTATGTCTTAATTTTCCAGCTGATGAGTGCAATGTGGTCAACCCAGGGAATGATCAGTGAATAACAAATGGCCACACTGGATTTCTGCCCAGCAGAGCAGACTAAACCTGTAAGCCGAAACAGGATCCTTAGGAAGCAATAAGCGTATTAAATTAGCACTGGACGGGGAGTCTAAATAACCACGTTCTGGTGCTTGGTCTGTATACTGTGTGTATGATTTTTAGGCCAACCCACCCATTTTATAAAAATAAACATGCTAACAAATATTTGTTGAGAGCTGTGGTGTTCAGGCACATGTAAGCCAGTCTCTGCTCTGAAGGAGCTTGCCGGCTGCCTTGTGGGGAAGGGGCGGATAAGGTACGCCAATAGGAAATAATAGTAGTGCTTAATTTGTTGCTAAAATGGTGGATACAAACCACGGTGTTGTACAAGTGAGGAGAGAGGTACCAGCACGGGCTGGAGTGTTCAGAAACCTTTATGGAGAATATTGTCTTGGAGCTGGGTGGAGAGGTGGATGGAGTTCAGAAAGACACACAGGAGAGGAACGTTTTTCAGAGGATGGAGAACGTGCACACACACAAGACAGAATATGCTCCCAAATCTCAGTTCAACGCTCCTGTTGGTGGAGCCTACCTTGGCTGCCCTATTTAAAATGGCACCACTCCACAACCTTCCAGCTTTCCTGACCCCCATACTTGGCTTTGCTCCCCCGCTCCCATACCACTTATCTTCTGCCAGATGATTTGCTATGTGTTGTGTGTATTTGTTGTCTGTTTCCCCTCCGTAGAATGTGAGTCCCTATATGGGTAGGTATACCTTTGTCCCCTCCCCACCCCTGCCTCTGACACACACAAGGCACACTGATGGGTCTGGAGCACCCAGAACAGTGCCGGGGCCACAGTAAATTAGGCATGAATGGCTAATCAGGAGAAGAGGAGGAGACTGCCTGGGTAAAGTGGGAGGTTTCTGTCACTCGGTGGTCAGAGGTGTGAAAAAGTAGAGGGCCTTGGGAAAATATGTGGGAGAGTTTGGGTTTTTTCCTGCAGGCATGGGGGGAGGTTCTGAGCAGGGGAATGGTATACAAAAGTGGTACATTAGAGAGATTAACCCCTTTGTGACGCAGGATGTTCATCTATAAACTAAGGAAGAGTCCTTTCTGTCCTCCCTGTACAGAAATGATGGAAAGTTAGTGAGATGGTGTGTTAAACTCTTTGGGTTCATGAGAAGGACGGTACAGAGGATAGTTTGACGATGACCCTGCACGCCATGTTAACGCTCAACTGAGGCCTTCAGAAATGGGTGGGAGAGACAACTCACTTTTCCAGCTCATCCCAGAAAACATGGGGGTCTGAGCTTTTCTGCCGGATCTTCAACATGTGCTGCACCAGGCGGATGGAACGATTGTAGGATTTGTCCAGTTCGCTGATGATGAAGAGCAGATCCGAGCTGAGGGCCGGCTGGGCTGCATACTGCCACAGCAGAACAGGCAGGTACATGACCACAGCCAAGGCCAGCAGGGAGTAGGGCAGGGCCTGTGGGGTGAGAGTGAGCTGAGGAGGGGGCCCCAGTGTGTAGAGAGAGCTCTGAGAGAGGGGCTCTCATTCCCTGCTTCCTGCATCGGGGAAGGAAGGCGGTGGGGGGAATGAGCCACCACAGGCCCAGGACATAAGGCTGTCTACTGACCTGGCTGAGTATGTTGAAGCCCAGAGGAGAAGGTTTGCTGAATCTCCATGTTCCCCAGCTGCACTCCTCAGATCTGGGGTCTGTGTAGGTATGTAGGAGCCCAGGGAGGACAAGGGGAGGGAGAGGGATATAAGGAGGGAAAGAGGGAGACAGAAGGTGGGGGAGAGCGACAGAGAACCACGAGAGTCCCTCCGTTCCCCATGCATGTTAGCCTGGGTCGCTAAGCAGAGACCATGGCCAGCAGTGGTCATGGCATCACATCCTAGGGGAGAGTGTCTGCCTTCTTAATCTTCCACCTCTCTTTCTTTGACTCCTCCAAGTTCTTATGGCCAGACACCCAGAGTCTGTTAGCTTTCAAAGTCCAGTCAGGGGCCTCAACATGGCTGACTTTGGCTTAGACCCTCCAGAGAGGGGATGAAATCCCATAGCCTCCACGCTGCCTTCCCCGGTTCCTCTCGTGTGCAGTTCTGTTTTCATCTCTGCGTTCGTGGCCGTGCCAAACGACACCACCAGGCACTGTCTTGGAATACTTTGGGGCTATTCCTGTTCTGTATGTATACAAGCTGACGTTGACGAATGGGTGAGTCTTGTGTCCTCAACTACACAATTTGCCACCTGAGGTAAGGGACTTTTCCCTACCACACCCAACAGGGGCTGGGCCGCTATTTTACCCACAGTAGAAACTCAACTTTTTTTTTTTTTGTTTTTTTAACGTTTTTATTTTTGAGACAGAGAGAGACAGAGCATGAACGGGGGAGGGGCAGAGAGAGAGGGAGACACAGAATCGGAAGCAGGCTCCAGGCTCTGAGCCATCAGCCCAGAGCCCGACGCAGGGCTCGAACTCACGGACCGCGAGATCGTGACCTGAGCTGAAGTCGGACGCTTAACCGACTGAGCCACCCAGGCGCCCCGTGAAACTCAACTTGTTAAAGGCTTTTTAAGCTCATTTGTGCCAGGTGCTTGACATGCATTATTTCATTTGCTCTTCACAAAGATGCTATCAGGTAGGTACTATTAGTATCTCTATTTTACAGATAAGAAAATTGAGGCATGAAAAGGTTAAGTAAGCCATACAGGGTTATACATCTCGTGGATGGCTGAGCAGGATCAGGAACTAGGCAGCGATTTAGGAGCTCATAAGAACTACTTGACTATAGCTTCTCCTGAACAACGGTTGCCTTTTATTTTGGAGGAGAATTTGAGGAAAAAGAGGGAGGATGCATATTTGGTTGCAGCTAGATGGAAGAAAGTGTGTGTGTGCGTGTGTGTGTTTCTGAACTAAACACGAGAGACATGTTAGGAAAACTATACTAATCCACGAGAAAAATTAGAACCTTTTCATTCCTGTTCTAAGACATGGCATTTCTTGAAGATAAGCATCACCCCCAGAGATTCTGTTTCAGTAGGTTTGAAGTGGAACCAGAGAATCTGGGTTTAAAGAGCTCTCAGGCAATACTGGTGGTCAGACAGTTTGACTCTTTTCACATTTGAATCCCCTCTGCAGTATCTTGCCCTTGTTGCCATCTGGATCCTGTTTGAACACTTCCACTGACAGACACCCCATGAACTCTTTCCATTAAGTCTGTAGTTTTGCCTGGGTCCCAGACCTGTGCGGCCTTTTGAGGACTTGTAAATTGTCATAACTTAAAAATGTCACCAGTGACTTCCAGTTCAACATTGTGAATTGGACACACACGTGACTTCTGCTCCCTCACGAAGCCCCACTAGCATGGCACTAAAGGGATAAAAAAGACATAATTCTCCAAGGACAAGGAAAACAGGAGACAAGAGCAAGAAAATGTTGCAAACTGGAAAGCAGTCGTCTGCTAGAAAATAGCAGCCTGTTTGGGGGGTAGGGAGATGGGAGTTGAGGCAGGCCAAGCAAGCTGTTTTTGCACCACAGAACTAGAAAGACTCAAGAGTTGCAGATATGAGGTACGTCTGAAAATGGGGGTACAGGTGGGGTTGCAAACAGGAATATTGAAAAAACAGGCCCACAGATCTTCCCTATAATATGATGCACTTGTCAAGTGACTGCCCTTTCCGTCCGCCGGCAGAATCAATCCGCCTGTGGTTGGCTCTTTGGAAACATTAAACCAAAGAGTTTCTGCACTTGGGTCCATTGAGGGCAGGGGAACAAACTTGAGAACGATGTTAGTTGAAGTGAATACTGAGTGCTGAGACCCACTGAGTGTTGAGTCCCTAGAGTGTTGGTAACCGAGTTTAATACCAACTGCCACCCTGGATCCACACAATTAACGATCCAGTGATGCTTTTTGGGAATCAGCTCAAGAGAAAGGATTACAGATACCGATATTTGAGGTTTTCCCAATGAAATGGCCTGAAGGGTTCACTGTAAACAGAAGGCTGCTGGTCAGCCAGCCTCACCTATAGGCACAAAGCTTCCAATCAGATAAAAGTGGGCAACCAAAGATCACCAGACATTTGAAGAAACATGAGAGTCAATGACAAAAGAAAAAAAAAAAACATGGGGTGGGGTGGCAAAGAGGCAAGAGAGAAGATAATGATGTGGTTCTAGCCTGCTCCACCCTGCCACGAAGCAGCGTGATGGAGCCCAGCTTACTTTACCTTGTGAGGCCACAGGGATTTCATCTTGTTCTGGCCAAGCTCATCCTGTTCGTGGTGAATAAGTGAGTCCCAGCAGGAACCGTCCACGTAGGCGGCCTGCCGGATGCTGAAGTTACTGGGAGAGAAGCATCGGATGGGGGGACCTGGAATAAGAACACAGCTTGGAGGCAGCCTGGAGTTGGGAGTGGAGGAATGGGGACCCAGAGGACTATCAGCTGAGAGCCTTCCAGGGGATGCCTCCAGCGCTCCGCCAGTCTTTTTTATCTGGCAGGCACTTTCTTATTCCCAGGCCCCAGTTTCAGGTTGTGCACTGCAGCGTCACCATAGGCCTGTTTGGCTCAGCTCCCTCAATGCACTGGCTCCCCTTTGACGTGGGTTCTTCCCTCTCAAAGCTTCCCTTGGAGTCCCAGACACGCGGGCAGCAGGGGCGCCCCACACTCCTGTGGTTTGGTGGTGACTTCTCCTTCCTGAGAGAACTGGCATCTTTTAGGTTCTAAAATTTAGAGGATTAATGGCCTGTTTTTGAGCCCAATCAAGGGAAAGGGTGAGCAGGAGGTCCTGAAAGGGAAGGGGCTCAGAGGGAGAGTTTTGTTTTTCCATGATTCTCCAGAGAGAGGTGGAAGGGGGAACCAATGGTTCTCTCCATCTTGTGGGGGAACGAAGAGGCAGTGGGAGGTTGACATACCTCTTTGGGAAACATAGTAAGCTAATCGTATAGCCAGAAAAGAAAGCCAGAAATCCCAATCCTCAGGAAGTCCACCTTTTCTTTAATAGAGGTAGGAAATTTGCTGAGTTAATCTAGTGCCTAGAACACCAGGTCTGTGTGTTTGTTAATGTGTGTGTGTGTGTGTGTGTGTGTGTGTGTGGCCACGGGCTGTGGGAAAGAAGGAATGGATTTATTTAGCACCTATGATATGTCAGTCTTTTAACATATGTCCTTAAATCAGAAACCCTGGAGGTGGAGAGTAGGCAGAAGGCTCTGAGACAGTAAGAGACTCATCTAAAGCATGGCCAACTAAGACCTTTAGCGGTCCTAGGTCCTGAAAAGAATATGGAGCCCTGATCTCTCTAGATCCATATGAAAATCAAAATAAAAGTTTAATTATTGCAGTGACATAAAATATATTAATACTGAAATTAAAGCTAAATATTTTTACTACAAAAGTTCGGAAATGGCTTTCAAAATTTTTGGTGCCTCTGCTCTGCTGGTGCCCTAAATTCATGCATAGTCTGCTTTTTGGGTAATGCCCAGGCCAAAGTCATGACACCCGGACAATATGGGAGCCACTTCGGAGTCCATGCAAAGAGTGAAACAAAGTGGGGTCTCTCATACACTGGGTCTTGGAGGCTACTTACCGGAAGAGAACTCCTGGGCAAATGCTAGGGACATCAGCAACAAGGGGAAGCCCACAGCTATGAACTTGACCATGCGGTCCAGGGGAAGTTCCAGGTGCAGTCCTTTGAGGCGGGGTCCCCTACGGTCAGGCAGCAGGGCATCTGATAGCATGTACTCTGCAGCTGTGTGTGCGAGTGACATGGTGCCGCTGACCTTTGGGGTGCAGAGGCCGCAGGAAGGGTCCCAGGACCGCGGTGTGGGGAGATGGCAGCTTCAGGCAGCTGGCTTTGAGCAGACAGTGCCTGCGGCCCAGCCTCACGGAGATCTGTGCTAGGAGCAGGCACTGGTTCTCTAAATAACTGGCCAGGCCCTGAGCCAGGCATCTGGTAATTAGAGGGAGGCATAGCTTAGTGGGTCCTCACTGGAGGAGGGTCGGGCTTCAGCTGGGGCTGGTGCCAGGCCGCTCTCTCTGGGTTGTCCCTGAGCACATGGAGTCCCGTGGCTTTATGCTGCCCTCTCATTAATAAAGTATTTTTGGTGGGGTGGTGGAGAGAAGGAGAGTTGTGGAGCCAGGCCCCCCCCCCCCCCCCGCCATGTAATTGGTGTGGAATTTGGGTGGAGATTGCTTAAATGTGGTGAAGGCCCTCATTTTGTGGTCTGTGTGGGAGAGGAGCCCCCAACACCCAGCTAGGATTGTTGCTCTTACATAGTATTCTTTGTCTTGCTGGTGATTTTTGCTTTGGGCCCAGGATCTTTCCCAGAAACTACTCTATATTTGCTGTTAAATTTCCTTCCCGGCCTCTGGTCTTTTCCTACAATGTTTCAGCCACAATTTTACAATTTATGCATATGTACATTTTTGTTTGTTTTGGTATTTTTTAGCCCCCTTTGAATCTCTAGGAGGCTGGGAGATGGGTGGCAGTATTGAATAGTGGAAAGAATAGGACCTTTAAAATTTGCAGGGAAAAGTCTCCCACTGGAGACCTAGCAGTACTCATTTTTTTATTGCTTGCCTTCAGGCAAGTCACTTTTGGCTCAGTGTTCTCCTCTATCAAATGATCTTACGTTGTAATCTTACAAGCTTGTGAGGATTGACTAAGAGTATTGTATGTGAAGGTGCTTTGCAAAGTACAAAGTGTAGAGCAAATGTCAACTCTATTTCAGTTTGGTGGAGTTGGGTGGGTGGAAAAGCACAGGGTACTTACTCTTGTCTCTGGTGCTACTTCTAGACTTGGCAAAGAGAGGCCCTGACCTTGGTCTTCACAGTGGCTGCCTCTGGCTGAATCCTTCTCACAGGCTAAGTGTCCATGGGGCTAAGGAGCTGTGACCTTTCAGAGCACATGCACCTGCTCTAGACCACTCTTCTAGTGCCTGAGACACTGTGATTCCCCCTCCAGGTGGCCCCATCCTGCTTCCAGGGCCTGTACAGGTCTTTTCCTCAGGTGCATCCTCCCAAGGGTAGATCATGCTGGTGGTGTGCACTCCTGGGCCTAAAAGATGGCTTGTTGTGGGGATTTGGATAGAATTTAGAAGTCGTGGGATGCCCACACATGCAATCGTGAGACTTCTTGCAATGTGGGACTTAGCTGGTTTGGGAAGAAGGGATCTGAGGAGTCTGGGGATTCTAAATTCAAAACTGGCATTCCTGATCATTATGAAGGGTGTGTGTGTGTGTGTGTGTGTGTGTGTGTGTGTGTGTGTGTGTGAAGGCAGACAGACAGAACATATTTTATTTAACAGTTTGTTAGCTTGATCTATAACTTTAAAATGTATAGGTATATGGTATGTGGCCTTCTATTTAAACTGTTTTTCCTGGGCTCACAAATGTTTAGACTGGGCCTGCCTCTCTCTCCATCTCCAGGTTAGAGGCCAACTCTGATTTAGAGCTGCCCTGTGTTTGCTGAATGGAATGAGACAGGCATGGGAACAGGAGAAAAGATCCTTTCCTATTTCCCATTAGTATTTCCACACTCCCATTTCTGAATCTTTTCATAATGTGTGTTTTTGCCAATGTTTATTATTGGTTTGTATGCGTGTATTTTCTTTTGCCTAAATCAGTTTACATTTTGGAGAAGTATAATATACATACATTAATATGCATATATCATAAGCATAACGTTCAATAAACTTTCTTCTGATCAAAAAATAGAACCTTACTAACACCCCCAGAAATGCTTCCTTTTTTTAAAAAAATAATGTTTATTCATTTTTGAGAGACAGCGAGACACACAGCACAAGCGGGGGAGGGGCAGAGAGAGAGGGAGGCACAGAATCGGAAGCAGGCTCCAGGCTCTGAGCTGTCAGCACAGAGCTCGACGTGGGGCTCGAACCCATGAAGCACGAGATAGTGACCTGAGCTGAAGTCAGACTCTTAACCGACTGAGCCACCCAGGTGCACCCCCCACCAGAAGCGCTTCCTAAGTATCATTTCCCAAAGGGTAATCATTATGCTAACTTCTTTTTTTTTTAATTTTTTAATGTTTATTTATTTTTGAAAGAGAGAGAGAGAGAGACAGAGCATGAGAGAGGGAGGGGCAGAGAGGGAGACACAGAATCTGAAGCAGGCTCCAAGCTCCAAACTGTCAGCACAGAGCTCGATGTGGGGCTCGAACCCACGAACCGTGAGATCATGACCTGAGCTGAAGTCGGTCGCTTAAATGAGCCACCCAGGCGCCCCTACTTCTAATGGTATAAATTAGTTTTGTCTTCTTTATACTTTCTAGAAATGGAATCATATGTATATATTCTTTTGTGTCTGGCTTCTTCTTTTTTTTTTTAAATACAATTTATTGTCGAATTGGTTAACATAGAGTGTATACAGGGTGCTCTTGGTTTTGGGGTTAGATTCCCATGATTTATCACTTACACACAACACCCAGTGTGTCTGGCTTCTTTTGCTCTACATCATATCCTCAATTTTGGGGTGGTTTCAGTTTGCTGAACTTTTGTTAAAGATTTTGCATTTATATTTACAAAAAAAAGCAAGCTTGATCTAATTTTTCTTTCTTGTGAGGGCTTTGGCACAATATGCTGGCCTCACTAAACGAATTACAAAGTGTTTCTTTATCTGTTATCTGGGAACGTTTGTGCAAGATTGATGTCAGTTCTCTCCACTAAATATTCGGAAGAATTTATTAGTGAAGCCATGTAGGCTTGGAGTTTTCTTTGTGGTGAAGTTTTAGTTAATGGACTCAGTTTCCTTGATAAATATTTGACTATTCAGATTTTCGGTTCTCTCTTCTACTAGCTTAAATGCACTACTTTTCTACTGCTGCAATAAAACTGTACTAAAAGTGAAGGCTTAAAACAGCGAGCATATTATTTCATTTTATCTCCTCATTTGCCTGTTGATGACCACTCACTTTGCTTTTAGAATCTTTAAGTCTCAGGACAGCATATACTTAGCTTGTCTTAAGTGGTATCATACTGCTCTCTAGAAAGGCTTTGTTGCCCGGAGTTCATCTCAAAGATTCTGCAGATCGGAAATTTAAGAGCAGCCTAGCTGGGTTGTTCTGATTCAAAGTCTCTCATGAGGTTATAGTCAAGATGTCAGTTAGGGTCGCAGGCAACCAAAGCCTTCAGTGGGCCTAGAGGATCCAAATCCAAGCTCACCCAGTGATTACTGGCTGGAGTCTCAGTTCCTTGTTAGGTGTTGGCAGAGGCCTTAGTTTCTTACCATGTGGGCCTCTCTACAGGGCAACATGGCAGCTGGTTTTCGCAGAGCAGATGCTCCGAGAGAGAGAACAAACAGGAAGCTGTGCTGCCTTTTGTGACCTCACCTCTGAAGTCACAATGGCTGTTCCTATTTTTTTCGTATTCAGTAGAAGGAAGCCATGAAATCCAGCCCATATTCAAGGAAATTAGGCTCCACATTTTGAAAGGAGTGTCAAAAAAAAATTGTGGAATATTTTAAAACACTATAGGGGATTAGTTAAATTTTCGAGGAAATTGTCCATCTTTCATCCAAACTGTCAACTTTATTTCACATACCGATCTTTATAATATCTTCTTATTAAATTGCATCGATATTTTATTATGAAAGCATTTAAATATAAATCAAGGTTGAAAAGAATATACAGTGAATATCTGTAATGCTTCTACCATTAGCATATTTTACTCTGCTTGATTTTTTGCACATCTATCTATTCATCCCTCTATCTACTCTTAAATCTGTGTTATTTCTCTGGGTACGTGTCAAAGCAAATGGCAAATATTCACATGCTTGTCCCTAAATACTTCAGCATGCACATCGCTAATTATACTTCAATATTTGCAGCTTGTTTCTTTCTTTTTTTATTATATATAAATATATGTATATATTTAATGTTTATTCTTGAGAGAGAGAGACAGAGGGCTAGCAGGGGAGGGGCAGAGAAAGGGGGAGACGCAGAATGCTAAGCAGGCTCCAGGCTCTGAGCTCCAGGCTCCAGGCACAGACCCCGACATGGGGCTCGAACTCAAGAACCGTGTGTGAGGTCATGACCTGAGCAGAAGGCTGACACTTAACAGAGTGAGCCACCTAGGCACACCCCTGCCTTATTTCTTTTAGGTCTTTTTTTTTTTTTTTAATGTTTACTCTTGAGAGAGAGAGAGAGAGAGAGAGAGGGAGAGAGAGAGGAAGTGGGGGAGGGGCAGAGAGAGGGGAAGACACAGGCAGCTTGTTTCTTTCAAGATAAAATTGATACATTGATGCACAAAGCTTAAGCCTGCATACAGAGTTTGACAAATGCATACACCAGTGTAATCCACACCCACTCACGATTAGAATGTTATCTTCACTCCAGAAAATTCCATTTCATTTTTTTTTTTTTAAGGATCCTAGTTTTCTGGTGAAAATCTCCACACTTTTCATCACTCCACACAATTCATCCCTTCTCGATTTTCTTGAGCCTATTAATCAGAGTTATTTTAAAACCCTTGCTACTAACTCCAGAACTGGGGTGATCTGTAGACCTGCTTCTCCTGTCTCCTTTTTGCATATGATTTTATCTCCTTGCAATTTTGCACTATATGCTGAACATTGTAGATAAAAGAACTGTAAGAACCAGAGATGCTAGGTAAGGCTATCTTTTGCCAGAGATGCTTCCTTTTTCTTTCGTCAGACACACAGGGCCAGACGTTGATCATTGAATTTCATCGGGGACTGAGGTGAGTTAGGTCTGTGCTGGAGTTTTAGTAAGATTCATTCTGCAGTCAGTTGTTTTTTTTTTTTTTTTTTTTTTTTTTGTTCTGAAAGCCTGATCTTTCCAGGTTTTTGATTGAGAGTTTGTTGGGTCCTCTTAATCTCTGAAGGATTGTGAGAGGTTCTATTATCCTCTTTAGGGGATTTCAGTTTAATTATTTAACCTCCCACTGTATGTTAGTCTCACAATCTGGCACATGTTTTGAAGGAGAGACTGATTCGGTAAGTTTGTATCAGTGAGTTCAATGCAGGCTCACTCCCTGTGCAGTGTCTTTGTTTCCTAATTATCACTAGTGGGGGAGATTTCACTTTTGGTCTAGTCCACCAATACTCAGTAAATGTCCTGTGGGGAAGACTAGGAATGTGTTTAAGTCCCTCAAATTTCCAACTGTTGTTCCACCCTCATAACAACAGCCCTGACGGTTCATTTTAACCCCAACATAGGCCCTTCGCCTATACCAAAACCA
Organism: Panthera pardus; assembly: GCF_024362965.1. Taxonomy (NCBI): domain Eukaryota; kingdom Metazoa; phylum Chordata; class Mammalia; order Carnivora; family Felidae; genus Panthera; species Panthera pardus. The sequence continues at coordinate 93,535,285 of NW_026526677.1, forward strand.
ATGGTGAGCTGGCATCCGGAAACAGAAAATTCCTAGAGATTGTACTCTTACCTTGAAATGGTTCTGTCCCCTCTTGAAGTTTAATTCATCGTGTCCTCATTTTCTGCATAGCTTCCTGATATCCTGATAACAAAACATAATGTTTTGTAATTAATATAGCCTTTTCTGTTGCTTGCAGAAACATTTCCCTGCCATGACATGACATGACATGACATGACTGAGCTTTACCCAAAAACCTATGTACTATAAATATTCATAAGTGATTTTGTTTTAAATCTCATTTTAAAAAATGGTTTTTTTATGTTTATTTATTTTTGAGAGAGAAAAACAGCAGGGGAGAGGCAGAGACAGAGGGAGACACAGAATCCTAAGCAGGCTCTAGGCTCTGAGCCGTTAACACAGAGCCCAACACAGGGCTTGAACCCAAACAGTGAGATCATAACCTGAGCTGAAGTCTGATGCCCAACCAACTGAGCCACCCAGGCGCCCTGATTTTAAATCTCATTGTTTCTTTTTATTTTGACTGAGCCCTGAACCTCTAAAGTTGATACATATTGCTATGTTCACAGCTAATCTGTTGTTTCTACTGCAGCAGAATACTTCATTTTACCTCATTTGCCTGTTGATGAACACTCATTTTGCTTGCCCTCCCGTTCCATAGAAAATGTACATTTCCCCTTGTGGTCCTTCAAGACAATTCAATTGGCGTATGTAACCAGGACCTTGGAATTTTAGGTCATAGGGCAGCATATAGTTACCTTGTCTTAAGCAGTTTCGTATTGCTCTCTAGAATGGCTGTGGTGCATAAAGTTTCTTATATTCCCACATCTTCACCGACAGTTAGCACCATTCAACTTTAAAATTTTTGTCAGTCTGGGGGTGCCTGGGTGGCTCAGTTGGTTAAGCATCCGATTCTTTTATTTTTATTTTATTAAATTTTTTTAATGTTTATTTATTTTTGAGAGAGAGAGAGAGAGAGAGGCAGAGAGAGAGGGAGACACAGAATCTGAAGCAGGCTCCACGCTCGGAACCTGACACAGGGCTTGAACTCACAAACCTTGACATCATAACCGGAGCCAAAGCCAGATGTTAACTGACTCGCCACCCAGGTGCCCCTTAAGCATCTGACTCTTGATTTCAGCTCAGCGCGTGATCCCAGGGTTGTGAGATTGAGCCCCGCATCAGACTCTGCGCTGACAGTGTGAACCTGCTTGGGATTCTTTCCTTCCCTCTCTTTCTGCCCTTCCCCCCACTCATGCACTTGCACTCTCTCTCTCTCACTCTCAGAATAAATAAATAAACATAAAAAAATGTTTTTGGGTCAATCTGTTGAATGTAAAGCAGAGGTTCTCAAAGTGTGGTCCAGGAACCCCTGAGAGTACTTGAGGAGCTTTTAAGGGGTCCATAAGGTCAAAACTATTTCCGTACTAATATCAAGACACTATTTGGTCTTTGAACTCCCATTCTTGCATGAGAGTGTAGTAGTATTTTCCAGAGGCTGCATAATATGTGATATTTCAATGGACTGATTGCCAAGGCAGATATGAGATTCCTTCTATCTTCTACCAAACCAGATATTCAGAGATTTGCAAAATTGTAAAACAGGGTCACTTTTCTCAGTAAGTTTTTATTTTATTTTGGAAAATATACTTATTTTTCACAAAAATATTTGTGTTAATATGGGATGGATTTATGATTTTATTTTAAAATGCATGAATAAAATAAAGATTTCCCATTTTCGTTTCTAACATGGTAAATATAAACTGACATAACTCACATGTACAAAAGCTCTTTGGGTCCTTGATATTTTTTATGAGTGCAAATTGAGATTAAAATGAGCTGTTGCTATAAAGTGATATCTCATCACATCAATTTGCATTTCTTTTGATACATGAACAAGTTGAGTATCTCTTCATATGTGCATTAATTATTTCTGTGTAGCAAACAAAGGTTTATTATCCCTTAGTTTCTGTAGGTCTAGAGTTTGGTAGCAGCTTAGTTGGGCTGCTCTGGTTCTCACAAGGTTAAAGTCAACAGATTGGCTGGGGCTCTGGTCATATGAAGGTTTGAGTGGGGTTGGATGATTTGCATTCCAGATGGCTCACTCACGTGGCTGTTGGGAGAAAGCCTCGTTGTGTCAGGCAGCTTCACTTCCTCACCACATGACTCCCCATAGGGCCGACTGAGTGTTCTCACTACATAGGAGCTGGCTTCTCCTATGGCAAGTGACCTGAGAGCGAAAAGGGAGATGCATGAATGCATCAGGCCCATAGAAAAATCTCAGAGCTTTTGCTGAAGGCTTTGGACTTGCTCTCTGTGGAGCTGATGTGGAGGATGCTGGAGAGAAAAGGCCTAGGACACAGAGATTGTCAATCTAGTGACTCCGGTGTTGAATTAAGCCAAAAGGAAAATTGTCATATCAATATCATACATGCTAGTATATGAGAGAAGTAATGACTGATGAATAGCTCACAAAAGGACAATCTTCATACAAGGCATAGGGTCTGTGTGCGCCATTCAGTCCCATTACAAATCCTACAACTACCAACAGGGAACTGCCTTGATGGCATCTGATGACAAAGTGTCATGGTCAGCATGTCCCCGTCAGCCATGACGAACACAAGCAAGGGACAGAGCTGTGACATGCTGTCCACAAATGGTGTTTTTCTCTGACACAAAGTTCATCAGTATCTTAGGGGTAATAATAGAGCAGTTGCCAAGATCCACCAATGAGAAACGTCTGATGAAGCGGCAAATGGGAGTGTGAAGCTGAGAAGTAAGAAATATGAGAGCAATCCAGACCAACCTCCCCACACGGTGCACCCTAGGAGAGGTGGGCTGGAGCCTTGGCTGCCTTGTGGAGTCCCCGAGGATTAACTCTGTCACCGTAGAGGGATTTTCTGCATCAATTCTCCTCCAGGTGGGAAGCCAGGTGGAGCAGCTGCCCCCACTGAACTGTTTCCTGTGTTTTACTCATCTCACTACTGCCAAGGTTTGTTAGGAGTCAGATGAGTTGGACAGTGTTTTAGAGATCAGGGTGGTTAGAGGAAATGGTCAAGGCCCGGACTTTTTACTGCCTACAACCTTTTCATACATTTAGAGATGAAAATTTTTGTGTTGCATTTCTTGGGTCTGGACATGTATTTTACTTCAGAAATTTAATCTCCTTTTTGATATAGGCAATCCCAAAATATTCACCAGAACATGATAATGTAAAGCTGACATTATCCCAAATCCAGAGAGTACAGAGTGGTGTGGTTAAAGTTATACCATGTACTGAATGACAAGTCCTTATCTGCAAAGTGAGAAGTCAAAATATCAACTCTTAAGGTGTTCTGTAAACCCAAAATGGGATAATGCATATGGAATTTTTTTTTCAAATGCTCAGTTGCTATAGAAATATGAGTTGCCATCAGGCATCTGGAAATTGGTCTTAGATTTTCCCTGGTCCTGAAGCTCTATGATCCAATACAGCAGATGTTTGGAGAAGTTAATTACCAGCTAAATCAGAGGGCAGTAATTCAGGTGACAGCACCCCGTGGTCTCTCCTGAGAAACCTTTCAGAAAGGGGTACAGTCTGCACTCTGACAGGCCATGCATATCAGTGTTAATGGAGCTTGACTCATGGAATTTTGTTATTTATTTATTTATTTTAAGTAGACTCTATGCTCAATGTGGGGCTTGAACTCATGACCCAGAGATCAAGAGTCACATGCTCTACCGACTGAGTCAGCCAGGTGCCCCAAGACTCACTGAATTTTAATGCACACAGATGTAAAATTTAGAAGAACATGTAGAAACTGTTTTAGGTGCCTGCATGTGGCATATGCATGACGTAGCCAAAGATAAAGGAGAGAAATAAAAGACAAGGGATTGTATACATCCATTAAAAAAGATGTATGTTATTAGTTATTTATTTATGAAAAATTATATATACATTAGTGAGGCACCTGGGTGGCTCAGTTGGTTAAGCGAAAAATTATATATACTTTGAGTATATGTATCGAAAATTTTTAAAAAGCAAAAAAGAAGTAGGATATAGTACTTTGTGTATTTATGCCAGTAACTAGGTTTTCTTAGCACGTGTATTGGTAGTTGGATTTAAGTCCTATGATGCTGGAAAGTCAGCATCTAGGACTCTATGAAGTCTTCTATTAAAGAAAGATTAGATATATCAACTGAGAGTTTTGTAGGTTGAAAGGTTCAGGAATCAGAATAATTTTATAGCTTAAAAATTGGGGGGTGCTTGGGTGGCTCAGTCAGTTAAATTTCCAACTCCTGATCTCAGCTCAGGTCTTGATCTCAGGGCCGTGAGTTCAAGCCCCATGGTGGGTTCCATGCCCAGCGTGGAGCCTACTTAAAAAAAATTGGCTAGATTAAGCTTGGAATGTAGTTTGTATTGAATAAAATAAGGGAACTAAAAATAAATGAGATTTATTGGTCTTTCTGTAAAATTCAGGTTAGGTCAGGGTTAGAAGTAGGTGAAACTAGAAATAGGACATAATATTTTATTTTATTTTATTTTTTAATTTTTTTTTAACCTTTATTTATTTTTGAGACAGAGAGAGACAGAGCATGAATGGGGGAGGGTCAGAGAGAGAGGGAGACACAGAATCTGAAACAGGCTCCAGGCTCTGAGCCATCAGCACAGAGCCTGACGCGGGGCTTGAACTCACGAACCCCGAGATCATGACCTGAGCCGAAGTCGGACGCTTAACCGACTGAGCCACCCAGGCGCCCCATAGAAATAGAACATAATATTTTAACAGAGAAAAATGGTTTGAGTGGGGAACTAGATCCCCCTTCTCTTGTATCTTTTATATTGGGGTCCCAAGAAATCTGTCTTTCCTTAGATTCTTGTCTCATGTTTCACTTCATCCCTGAAAGTGAACTATATAGAAATATTAAGAAGATGCATGTAGAAAGTCACGGGGACTGCATTCACTCTGGAAAAAATAAAATAGAACAAGTAGAGAAACATAATCATAGTACAGTAAACATTAAGTATTGAGAAATTAAAATTGTGATGCACCTATGTTGGGCGGAGAGGAGAATTGGGGGTTCGGCGAGTATAAGAGCTCTAAATCCAAATCAAATCTAATCAGGAGTAATCCCTTAGCAAATAACTCATAATAACTACATTGAGTTAGACTATTCTGGGCACTGAATTAATGAATAATGTCTAAATTAAGTGAATCAACAAATAGCATTGTAACTGTATTATTTAGAAACTCCTTCTGATCTTGACTATGTGGCCCTGAGCAAGTTATTTGACCATTTGAAGCCTAGACTTCCTTAGCTACACTTGGGAATTATTATAGCAGCTACTTCATAGGATCGTGAGATTTAAATTACCTCAGTGCCTGGTAACTAGCAAGTGTTCAATAAGTTTTAACTCTGATGTGGTTTATTATTATTATTTACACACTCACATCATGGTATTTAACCAAGACCCTGTTATCTCCAACAGTGGCAAAGTACTCAAATCTTAGACATGCTTTCTAGAAGCATGCATCTTCATTGTTGGGAATCTAAACTGACAGACATCTGTGTCTAAGATGTATTTCCTAAAATAAAAATAATTTAAATTCTAGTTACTTTAGTTGCCTTACTTATATAATTGATGCCATTTGCATAATTCAGTAGAGTTTATGTATTCCTTTCACGCATTTAAATCATTGAATCCTCAAAAATCTTGGGGGCAGATGGTACTTATTAGCAGGAATTATAATATGCTTTTTCTTGGTAAAGAAACGCAAGAGCAGATAGATTAAGAGATTTGCCCAAGGTCACAGAAGTAAGGGAGAGGACTTGGAACTTGAACCTAAAGAACTTTTTTCCCCTTTGCCTCTAGTTCAGTGGTTCTTAACACGTGGTTCCCAGACCAGCATCATCAGTACCCTTTGGGAATTTGTAAATAAATCTTGGGCTCCACCCAGATCTATCAAAATTCTTTTTTTTTTTTTTAAATTTTTTAATGTTTATTTATTTTTGAGACAGAGACAGAGCCAGAGCATGAACGGGGGAGGGTCAGAGAGAGGGAGACAGAATCTGAAGCGGGCTCCAGGCTCCAAACTGTCAGCACAGAACCTGATGCGGGGCTCGAACTCACGGAGTGCGAGATCATGACCTGAGCCGAAGTCAGATGCTTAACCGACTGAGCCACCCAGGCACCCCTATCAAAATTCTTGAGATGAGGCCTGCAGTCTGAGTCTTAACTTTTCTAGGCGATTCTGATGTACATGAACATTTGAGAGCCAGGGTTTTAAGGGTGTAGCCTTTCAAATATGTACGTCTGTGTCTCTCTGGGCACTTTTCTTCTTGATGTCTTGCTATTGGCACAGCATAGGGAAAAAGTGGAATGCTGTATTATTATGATAGTTTTCATCTTTTAGGAAACTGAAGCTCAAAAAGGTACTCAAGTTACCAGGTAGCTAGTGCAAGACAGAACTAGGACCCAGGACTTCTGGACACCAGCCCATCCTATAACATGCTGTTTTGCTATAACTGACTTTTGCACAGGACTTTATTTCTTAAAGTAAAATTGATTTACTGGGTTTCTGGAGATAAATAGGAGAGGAATCTTATTACTATATTTCATAAGCATTTTTAAAAATTTCAAAAGCAATAAATGTACATAAAAATGAGAAAATATAAGTAGCTAAGAAAAATGAGAAGTTAAGAACACCATATTTCCTCTATCTAATGATGACCCTTCTTAATTACTTAATGCCTATCCTTCCAGATACTTTTGTGTGGATATGTATGCCTTTTTTTCCTTGAAATGAGACCATATTACATACACTGTTTATAACTTACTTAAAAAAAAGTTTTTTTTTTAATGTTTATTGTTTGAGAGAGAGACAGAGTGTTAGTGGGGGAGGGCAGAAAGAGAAGGAGACACAGAATCTGAAGCAGGCTCCAGGTTCTGAGCTATCAGCACTGATCCTGATGCGGTGCTCAAACTCAAGAACTGTGAGATCATGACCTGAGCTGAAGTCTGACGCTCAACTGACTGAGCCACCCAAGTGCCCCTATAACTTACTTTTTTTTTTTTTAATTTTTTTTAACGTTTTATTTTTATTTTTGAGACAGAGAGAGACAGAGCATGAACGGGGGAGGGGCAGAGAGAGAGACAGACACAGAATCGGAAGCAGGCTCCAGTCTCTGAGCCATCAGCCCAGAGCCCGACGCAGGGCTCGAACTCACAGACTGCGAGATCGTGACCTGAGCTGAAGTCGGACGCTTAACCGACTGAGCCACCCAGGCGCCCCTATAACTTACTTTTTTATGTTGAATTTTAAAATACACGATTTCATATGATTCCCACCTCCTTCCCCTTCCATTAACAATACCTGCCTTAACCATGTCCCTTGAGGTTTCAGATTTCAGTAGTAAAGACAGGGAAACCCACGTTGTACCATAAACTTTATACCTTAAATTATAGTGCCAGAAGTGGCACTGTTTGTTCATAAATATAACTTTTGAGTTGTGTTTATTACCCCATCTTAAGTTAAAGGATTTGGAATTCAGAGAGAGATTAAGCAACTTTGCCATGGTCATTCAGCAAAGAGGTGGCAGAGGCAGGATTTGTAGTGAGAACAGACTGATTGCAAAGTGTATGCTCTGAATAATTAGCAGGGTCATGTAATTTATCATGCAGCTGGGGTATGTCTGAGAGTGAAAGGTTACGATTCTAGAGTGATGCCACCAGAAATGGCAGGGTAGGGGACTCCCAAGTCCTTTCATACACAAAAGCAATAAATAAACTCACAGAAGACTTTTGAAATTAACTTTCTTGGAACTATGGATATTAGTCACAAGTTTGTAGCAACGAGGGGCACACAATTAAGGGGAAAAAGCCGAATCTCAGTAAGAGAGTTTTTTGGCATTTTAATTTATCCTGGATTCATCTCCTGCTCCCAGCTGGGTGTTGGCCTTGAAGACAACAGCCTGCCTGGTATAAGTACCAGTACTAGAGGCAGGAGAACAGACTTTATTCTCCAAGAATTGTGGTTCTTTGTTTTGACCTCTCTGGTGGTTCTCTGAAAGGCCAGCTCAAAGCCTTTGCCTCTGTTTCATTAACCTGGAATTCTCCCAGGGCTGAGGTGGCTATAGGGGGGAGGAGGACAAGTGTGGAAAATGTTTAAAGGCAAAATCATTAGTCACTAACCCCTGGGGCAAGGGAAAACAATGGGGCAAACAATAGATGAGCCTGGGAGGGAAGACCAGGGAAAGAGAAGTTTAGGGAAATAGGGGCTTTGAAAAGCTCTCCTACATTCTGGGGAATCTGGAAGTCCACATGCATGCTCAAGGCTGGGCACATGCTCCGAAAAGACCTGAGAAGATCCTAAGTTCTCACCTCTGACTGACCTTAGGGCAACATTATTTGTAAAGTGGGAATAACCCAAATGACCATCAACTGATGCACAGATAAATGAAATGCAGTATATTCATACAATGGACTATTGCTCAGACACAAACAGATTGAAATATTGACACATGCTTCTCTACACGGATGAACCTTGAAATCATTACACTGAGTGAAAGAAGACAGACATAAAAGTCCACATATGTACAATTCTATTTATATGAAATAACCAAATTAGGCAAATCAATAGGGACAGAAAGCAGATTAGGGGCTGAGGGTAGGTGAGAGCAGGGAGTGACCGCTTAGGGTTGCAAATATACAACAAACCATAGTATATGCCACTTAAAATGTTTAAATGGTGAATTTTACCTCAAAAAAGGTAAAAATAATATCAAACAAAAACAATAAAGCAGGTGGCTCTAATAGCTTTGAGATGCATTTGAAATGATGCCTCCATGGCAACAGTCTCTGACTAAGCATCAACTCAAAAGAACTTCCTCTGGGGTTGCATCATCCAAGCAAGAGCCCTCAAAGGTTCTTAGAGAAAACTCAACTTTTAATGAACCCCTGAGGCCTTATTTGTGCGAGAGTCCCAAGGAGAGTCTGCCTTATGGGGCTTATGTGAACTTTGTGATAATGAATTGTTTTTTGCTATTTGTAAATTTTGTGCAGTGGGATTAAGGAGATAGCTTGGGATTTATTAATGATACTGAAGGATGTAGAAAAATTCTAAGCAAAAGTCTATAGATAAAGTACGAACCAGCACTGCTGAACCTTGGTTGAATATGGGTCACAAAGAAAAATAAGCAATTGTTGATAAGTGTGTACATATACTCATCAACATAAACAGGCCTTGAAGAAGATGGTTTTGGTGTTTATGTTGTAATTTCATATAATTTCTCCAAGGGGACTCCAGCCCTTAACTGTGACCAAAAATATATCTAACTCACCAACTTGCTGAGACTTGAATTTCCTTATATTGAGATTTTTTGGCTAATAAGTTTGTCCTCATTAAAATAAGTGTACCTAATAAGGAATGTAGAGTACAGATAGTCACATACCAACTTGATCAGTCCTTGAAAGAATGAGTTTTATCAGATCCCTTCCTAAAGCCAATTACACAAGGAATGGAATTTAGAGTATATAGGGCTAGGTGTTTAAGAACAGAATTGGGTGTGTATAGGTACCTTCATCATATGACTTATAATTTCTTAACATTCCAAGAAAGGTCTTTTGCTCCTCTAAACTCTATATCTAAAATTTTCTCCCTTAAAGCCAGTGCTTTGGATTAAGGTATGGTTACTAAAATGCATGATAAAAATGTATTGCCTGGGAGGGATGTTTCATTGAGCTATGTTTACCCAACAGAACGTTAGAGTAGCTGTTATTACCAAGTACAACTCCAGCCATGTCTTTTTCAAGTATTTGTACAATTATCACCTTCACAATGAGGTCTAACCGCACCATCGCACTTAAAATTGCAATTTTTCCTTGCTTTATTTTTAAGGATATAAAAATTTAAGAAAGAAGATATTTTATATTTATCCACATATTTATAATTTTAAGTGCTCTCCAAGTTTATATTTATATTATATATACAAGGTTACTTTTTACAATTTCAGGGGCTCCCCAAATTACTTTTCATTCTGCCTACAGAAATTCCCCTAACATTTCTTTTAGTGCCGTCAGCTGACAATAGAATCCCTAAGCTTTTGTTTGTATGAAAACCTTGATTTCACCTTTAATTTTGAAAGATATTTCCACTGAATACAGAATTCTAGATTGATAATTTTTTTCTTTCTGCACTTTTAAGATGTCATTCCATTATCTTCTTGCTGGCATTGTTTCTGATGATAAATCTGTAATCATTCTTATCTTTGTTCCTCTGTATAGATCTATAATATGCTTTTTTTTTTTTTTCCTTTGGCTGCTTTTAAAATGTTCTCTTTATGATTGATATTCAGCAATTTAATTATGGTATAACTTTGTGTGGTTTATTTGTGTTTATTCTGCTTGTAGATTAATTGAGCCTTTTGGATATATGGGTATATAGTTTTCATCTAATTGGAAAAATTTCAGCCATTATTTTTCAAAATATCCCCACCCCTCACCCATTCTCTTGCTAGGACTCAAATTACAACTATGTTAGACTACTTGCTATCATTCTAAAGTTTACTGAGGTTCTATTAATTTTTATGTCTGTCTTTTTTCTTTCTGTATTTCTATATACAGACTTTCTATTGCTATGTCTTCAAGTGCACTGGTATTTTTCAGCAGCATCTATTCTAATGTGAATACAATTGAGTGATTTTTCTTCAGATATTATGTATTTTTAAGGTTCTAGATGTTCCATTTGTTTTTATTATATCTTCACTTTCTTTTAGCATCATGTTCATTTTTTCTTTAAATTATTGAGCATTGATATATTTATAATAGTTAATTGTAAAGTCCTTATCTGCCAATTCCATCAACTCTGTCACTTCTGGGCTGTTTCTGTTAACTTATTTTCCTCTTGGTTATAGATCACATTTTGCTGCTTCTTCCATACCTAGTAATTTTTGATTGGATGTAAAAATGACAGATTTTATGTTGCTGAGTGTTAAATTTTATTGTATTTCTTTAAAGTTTATTGGGCTTTCTTCTGGCAGGCTTTTAAGTATCTTGAGGATCAGTCCAATTCTTTTATTTTATTTTATTGTATTTATTTATTTATTATTTTTTAAAAGTTTTAATGTTTATTTATTTTTGACAGAAAGAGACAGAGCATGAGTGGGAGAGGGGCAGAGAAAGAGGGAGACACAGAATCCGAAGCAGGCTCTAGGCTCTGAGCTGTCAGCACAGAGCCTGACGCGGGGCTCAAACTCACAGACCGCGAGATCATGACCTGAGCTGAAGTCGGACACTCAACCGACTGAGCCACCCAAGGGCCCCAGTCCAAATCTTTTAACGTTTGTTTTTAAGCTTTTCTAGGTACGTCTAGAGTAGCCTGGTGTATGCCCCATGTATTTTTTGAAGTCTCTTCACTCTGTCTGGCAGGAATTCGAATGATTCCAGGCTGTATGAGCTCTGGGAATCTCATGTAGACCTTTATACAGGTTTCTGGAGTTCACCTTTGCAAGCAACCTCTGCTCCAGTATTCTGCTCCACAGATTCTAGCTGCTTTGGGCTCCCCAGATGCCAGCCTCTGTCTCCTCAGTTCAGCAAGACTACCAGGCTCTGTTTGCTTTGCTTTCCCTGCACCCCTGTTTGGAAATTGCCTCTAGGAAGAGAGGGTGATCACATTTATTTCCCCCTTTTCCAGGAACTAGATTCCTCTGCTGCTTTTTGTCAATGTTAGAAAGCAGTTGTTTTAGATATTCTATTTTCCTAATTTAAAGCATTGGGCAAGACTTAACCCTATTACTCCCTCATGGTTGGAGGAGGAAGTTGCAACCCCATCTTGTCTTAAAGTATCTTTTCTGTATACTTTTAATGTGCTTTTCTCATATGGGAAAAGTTGAGCATCTTTTCATATGCTTAAAAGCAATTAATATTTCTATTTTCTTTGAAATCTCTATTCACGTCTTTTGTCCATTTTCTCTTGGGTTGTAGGTCTTTTTATTCTCAATTTTTAGAAGCTCCTTATATTACAGACTTTAGCTTTTTGTCTGAGATATAAATATGTACATTTGAAATTTCCACTGTTTGTGGTGTGAGAAATGGATCTAATTTTATTATTGTTCATATGGCTATCCAGTTGTACCATCACTATTTAAAAAAATGGAAACTCAGCTTTTTCCTACTGACTTGAGATGCTACCTTCATCAAATATTAAATTTCTACTGGTTCTCAAGTCCATATGCAAGTTTTATATTCTTTTCTATCCATTTACCGTTCTCTTTATGTGCTATTATAGAAGCTTTTTAATGTCACTGTATAACGTTAGGGTTAGCTTTTACACATTGTGTGTCTCCCCACCCCCAGGATTTTCCATGATATTTTTGCTTATTTATTCTTTCTTATAAACTTTATAATCAGTTTGTATTCTCCAGAAAAAAAACTGAGGCTATATTTATTGAGATCATGTCACATTTATAAACAGACTTAGAATTGATATATTTTGGTTGAGTCTTCCAATCCAAGAACATGGAATGTCTTCCTATTTGTTAGATCTCATTTGTGTCCTAAGTGTGTTTATATCTTTAGCCATGTGGGTTTTGTAAGGTTCTTGTTGGATTTTTACCTAGAAACTTTATTTTTCTTTTATTATGAGATCTATAAGTTCCAATGGGTTACTGTTTGTATATGAACTATGTTGATTTCTGATTTTACTCCTGCAATGTTATTGGTATTATTTTTTAGTAAACTTTCATTAGTTCTTTTTTCTTTCTTTTTTTAAAATTTTTTTTACATTTATTTTGTAAATAAATGAGACAGAGTGTGAGCAGGGAGGGGCAGAGAGAGAAGGAGACTCAGAATCCAAAGCAGGCTCCAGGCTCTGAGCTTAGAGCTTAGAGCTTGACGCGAGGCTCAAACTCACGAATGGGGAGATCATGACCTGAGCCGAAGCTGGACATCCAACCGACTGAGCCAGCCAGGCGCCCTAAACTTTCATTAATTCTTTTGAAGTTTTCAGATATATAATAAAGTCATCTGCACAAATAGGTGGTTTTACCTCTTCCTTTCTGATTCTTCTGCCCCTAATTCCTTTCTTTTGTCTAATGCCATTTTCTTTCCCCTTGTATACAATATTAAATAGTAGTGGGCATTCTCTTCTTGGTTTAGGTTTTAATGGGAATGCATTAGTTTGCTAGGTTGCCATAACAAAATACCATTGACTGAGTGGCAGAAATAACAGAAATGTATTTCATCACAGATTGGAGGCTAGAAATCAAGATCAAGGTGTTAGCAGGTTTGGTTTCTCCCAAGGCCTCTCTACTTGGCTTGCAGATGGCTGCCCTCTCCCCGTATCCTCACATGGTTTTCCCACTGCGTGCATATATCCCTGGTGTCTCACTTGGTGTCTAAATTTCCTTATTTTATAAGGACACCCAGTTTAATTAGGTGTTGGATTAGGGCCCATCCTAATGGCTTCACTGTAACTTAATTACTTATTTAAAGGTCATATTTCCAATACAGTGTTATTAGGGCTTCAACATGAATTTGGAGGATGTGGGGCACAATTCAGCTTATAACAGCAATGAATATTTTTACATGAAGAATGTTTTCAATTCATCTTAAGAACCATCTATCAGGCACCTGGGTGGCTCAGTTGGTTAAGTGTATGACTTTGGCTCAGGTCATGATCTCATGGTTTGTGAGTTTGAGCCCTGTGTCAGGCTCTGTGCTGATGGCTCAGAACCTGGAGCCTGCTTCAAATTCTGTGTCTCCCTCTCTCTCTCTGTCCTTCCCCTGCTCACGGTCTGTCTTCCTCTTTCAAAAATAAATAAACATTAAAAAAATTGAAAAAAAGAACTATCAATTTCTATTTATTTTATATTTAAACATAATGAGTGAATTTTATATTTAAACACAATATATTTAAACATATTGAATTTGGCAAAATGCCTTTTCATGTGTTCTTGGTATCACCCCATCATATCCTCTCAGGTATTTCAAATCTTGAAAATTCCATTTTCTTCCTTGTGCCTTTAAAATTGTCTTTTCTACTAACTCTTTTTCTCAGTGTACAAGCATAAGCACACCTTCATTAGACTAAAAATGTTCCTCCAGTACCCTTTCCCTCTCTTTTTCTCTTATTGTAAAAAAATTTAAAACAGTAATATATACTTACACCTTCCATTTCTGTCTACATTCAAGGACTGGTGATCATTTTTAAATGTTATGTTATTCCTTGCCTTTCTCCTACTACCCAGTGCACCTTTTGCGCAGATGTACTCGTAAATCAAAATCTGGGTTTTCTATCCGTTTTTGAACTTGTCTAATTGTCAAGTCTTCTTGGGCTAGAGGGAGCTCCTGAGCACAATCTTTGATTGCTGTTCTTGAATTTTAGGCATGTTGCCACCAGGTGGCAGTAGCTAAAGGAGTCATCCAGTCTGAACTGATACTGAAGATGTTTAGGCCTTTGTTGATTTTTCAACGCCATCTTTCTACCTCTTTTTAATGGAAATATAAAAGTGTATATAAATATGTATTTAAATATGTATATACATTCTTATATAAAATATACATATTTACATTTTATATACACATATATAATTTATTTAATGGGGGAATATATATACATATATACAGTATAAATAGTATACATATATTTGTATATAATATATATGAATATTTCTTTTAAAAAGTAAAAGAGCAAGCACTAGAGTTTGTCATGTGAAAGATGTTCAATCCTGTTCAGTTTCCAGATCTATAAATTGTGTTACTGGATTTTGGTCATCTTCGTAGAGAGCCAACGTAGGGATTCCCACATAGCACTCACCCTGGGCCCCAGGACCAAACAAAGGAGGGGATAGAGTAGGCACTTGCCTCCATTATTCTTGGTATAAGCAGTGCCAGGGTTGAAGTGAAATTGTGCATAGTAGGGGTGAAAGTGTGCTTCATGTGTGATCTCAAAGGCCATGATTTCCTGTTTTCTATATTATCTAAGAGAGTACTTGAGGGAGCCACCTCTTGATTACTACTTAGGCCTCCGATTTATCTACATGTGAAATAAAACTCTTTAAAATACCATTTTATGGCCACAGTGATACAGACAAAGGATATTTTTCTCCTTCATTTGGAGAGAAGCCTACGGGAAGAGTCTTAATCAGAAATCATGGTCTTTGGGGCGCCTGGGTGGCGCAGTCGGTTAAGCGTCCGACTTCAGCCAGGTCACGATCTCGCGGTCCGTGAGTTCGAGCCCCGCGTCAGGCTCTGGGCTGATGGCTCGGAGCCTGGAGCCTGTTTCCGATTCTGTGTCTCCCTCTCTCTCTGCCCCTCCCCCGTTCATGCTCTGTCTCTCTCTGTCCCAAAAATAAATAAAAAACGTTGAGAAATCATGGTCTTTAGCTCAGAATTCCTGCCAGGATAACATAGAAAGAAAGGGATTAGGCTCTTCTTTTCTTGGACTAATAGGGAAAAGAAGGATCTAGGTTCAGGACTGTTCCCTCCTCCATTAACTGAGCGTTTTCCCTGCTAGGAGCAGGAAAGAAGGGGCTGTAGGACCCAGCTCTGATGTTACCATTGGGAGAGTGGCTGAATTCCATGTCTCTTTATAGCCTTCCCAACCTAGAGTCCCACAGTGGAATGTTTTGGATGTGGATTTTGGTTTGGATCTGTCCTCTCCTCTTCTTTGGATCTGGGGTGGGGAAAGTGAATCAAGGGAGGAAATCTTCCCAGGTCTCAGTGTTTGAATCTGGTTCAAGGTCAAGTTCTGAGTAGCATGGGCTCATCTCTGAGATGCTGTGAGTATTGGATTCTGTTGCACAGCCTAGTGGAGCCCAACATGGACGGGAGATATGCCTGGCTGAGGACCTGTGAACACTTCAAACCTGCAGATAAATTTATAAGGGGAGAGCACACTTAAGTGTGGGAAGGGACAAAAAGGAATAGCCATTACTACCTCACGCCTCTTCCTTTGCATGAAAACTAGACATTCTCTTGATTCAGAGATAGAAATTCTAGTTCTGAAGGTAAGGAACTGGCTCTACCTCTAATAAGGTTCTAAACCAAGAGATCACTGCCCAGAAGAGGATGGCTCAGTCATGATTGCTAGATCCCTGCTGGGTTCACGCATAGACCAGACCTGCAGGCCATTCACTTCATGATCTTTGGGAGGCCAGGGCTTTACCACTCTGTGGTGAGTCGCTCAATACCCCTTCATCTTGTTCTTTTTCTTATCTTTAGCTTATCCTTCACAGATTTATTTTATTCATTTTTCAATTCACTCCAAATAATAGTACTTATTAATTGTCATCACCTATGTGAACTGTAAGGCTTAGATCTTTTCATTTGTTCCTTTGTCATTGGTGACCACTGTGTTTTGATACTAGTGGCTCGTGGTCACTATGGAGGCTGTGTTCTCAAAGATTCTTTCCTGCTCATGCTTGGTTCCTATGTTACAATGTTTGCTAGAGCCATGGCTTGGCCAGGAGGCCTGGACTGACCAAGTTTTATGATGACAACAGCAACAACTCTTACCGATATGTCATAGCCCCTTCCTCCAGCTCTCCTGAATTAGGTCTTGTGTTGTGGTCGGTGGGTTTTATAGTCATGGGCAAAAACTTTGTAGTTGTCAGACTCAGTATCTTTATCTCACGTTTTCATTCACTTTATATTCATAGGTACCATCTCTGGTGGGTGCAGGTCAAAGTCTCACTACCTACAGGTTGACCATTTAAAACTGGTCACTCTCTCTTCCTCTTCTTTCCTTTTCACCCTTCCCCACTTCTTCACCATTCATGTTCTTCATAAATTCTCTTGGAGCTAGGGTGTAGGGTAAACCATCCAATTTGAGTGTGCTGTTTTCTACTGGGATTCTGAGTGATATTGTCATGGTTTCCTGGGCAAGCCCTCAATTTCCTTGACCTAGACTCTAACCTTGTCTCTTACTAGTCCCTTCTCTGGGAACTATTTTATTTTTCACCAACCACTGTTTGTGGCCCTGCTATGTATGTAAAGATCACAAGAGGCAGGAAAATGATTAGGGCCTAGCTTCAAGTATTCCTTCCTGCCTTTGCTTTTCTAGCTCCTATGCCTCCTTCCCCCATGGCTAGGACTCTTTATTTTCCCTGCCTCACCAAATATCAGATTTGCTTTGCCCTATGGATCCTATGCATGAACTCAGGTCTTGTATACTTGCCTGCCCTACCAGCCCACAGGACAAGGAAGGACGCAGGGAAGCTAAAGATTAAGACTGACAGAGGCACCTGGGTGGCTCAGTTGGTTAAGTTTCTGACTCTTGATTTCGGCTCAGGTCATGATCTCATGGTTCATGGGTTTGAGTCCCGCATCAGGCGCTGAGCTGTGTCAGCATGAAGTCTGCTTGGAATTCTCTCTCCCTCTTTCTCTGTCCCTAGCCCAGTCATGCTTTCTCTCTCTCAAATAAATAAATAAGCTTAAAAAAAGGACAGGTGCACATCTCTCTGTTCCCCTCCCTGACAAAGAGCTCCTCTTCCAAAAGAGCTCCCAAATTGGGTTGGGAGTTCTTTGGGTTGGTCTCGACTTGAGACACACTTTGTATATTTACCCAAAATTGCAAGTGGGTTCCCAGAAACAGATCCAAACTCTGACCGGTGGAGAGAAATGGCTAGGCTAACAAGGAAATAGTCTTTTAAAAAGGCCATATCTTAAGATTTCTTAATTATTTCTTGGGGGTAGTTTAAAAATTACAGGTATGTCTCAGTAGTATCACAGTATTGAACTATACTTAGTGTAAATTTATAAGGGAGTCTTTAAGATGTGACAAGAAGGGAAACTACTGTGGGTTGTGATGATTGCCCCATCTGTGAATGGGCCACTGGCTCTGGGCAATAGTAGATGAATCCTGTATAACTGGATACCTATTCCTTCTGTGATCCAGGATGGTGAAAAATGGGAGGAATCCTTTCTTTTTGTCCAAGACTCATCCTTTGTCCTGACTCATCCCCAAGAGAAAAGCTAGGAGACAGTACAGCTGAAGCATGGCCCTGCCCCCTGAGCCTTCTCTTTTTAGGACAGACTTGTCCTCCGGAGTTTAATTCTCTTCAGAGTGCCCTCTTTTTGCAGGGAAGAGCTACTACTACAAACTCTGCTGGTTTGTAAAGTTAATCTGGGGAAGCAGGGAGGGAATTAGAGGGTCCTTTTACGGCTACAGCTCTAAAGTGCTTAGTTTATCTTTTTGAGTTTAGCTTTTGTGAGACAAATGGCCTACAGACTTCCCTCACCCTCTTCCTCAAAGATGTTACTCTCTGAAATCATAATAATTTCTGGAATCTGGCCTGGTTGTTTGCTTGTTTGATTTTGCTTTAATACACCAACAAAAAGAACCTAGAAGGGGAAAGCAAGTATAAATACACATTGTGTATTGTGTGGAAGCAAGAGGGAGGTGCTGTTTTTACCCTACCAAGATGGTGGAGGGGCTTCTGACCAGTCACAGGATGTGTGAGCTGTTCCCTGGGCCTGAATGCGCTCCTCTTCACTCCCTTCCCTTGGGTGCTCCAATTGACTAGCAGTGATGGTGTGTCCTATCAACTTCATCAATATTTAGGCTGATCTTTATTTTGTATTATGTGGCTCTTGTCTTCCTTCTCATTTCACTGCCCAGAGTGTGGAGGTGAGGAGGATTAATTATCAGTAACCACATGTATCAGTCAGTGTTCTCTGGAGAAACAGAATCCATAAGATCGATCTATCTATCTACAGATTTATTTTAAGAAATTTGCTTATGTGATTGTGGAAGCAGACAAATCCACAATTTGTAGGGCAAGCTGGCAACTTGGAATTCAGGTAAGAGTTGAAGTTGTGGTTTTGAATCTCAAATTCATGGGGCAGACCAGCAGGCTGGAAACTCAGGCAGGATTCTAGGTTAAACTCGTGAGGCAAACTTCCTTCTCCAGGAAATTTCTTTGTTGTTTAGGCCTTCAACGAGTTGGATGAGGCTCACCCACATTATGGAGGATAACCTGCTGAGAGTCAGATGATCATAAATGTTAATCCATTTATAAAACACATCCACAGCAACTTCTAGAGGAGTGTTTGATCAAACCACTGGATAGTACAGCCTAGCCAAGCTGACATATAAAATTAGCTGTCATAGTCCACCCATTGTCAATTTGACATCCAAATGCATCTCCTTGAACCATATACTTGATCTCCATATAAAGATAATAACAAAGCCATACTTCTGACGTGATACAACCAAGCTGACGCATAAGATCAGTGATTGCACCACTCTTACCCCAAACTCTCTTATTATTCTTCAGTACACTCATTGATTTAGCCATATTATCTACCTTTCCCTAAATATACTTGAATTTTCTGTACCCCCATGTCTTTTTTTTAAAGGCTTATTTATCTTTGAGAGAGAAAGAGAGACAGTGAGCGAGAGAGCATGCATGCAAGTGGGGGAGGGGCAGGGAAAGAGGGAGAGAGAATCAGAAGTGGGCTCTGTGCTGAGAGCTGAAAGCCTGATTCAGGGCTCCAACTCATGAACCCTGAGATCATGACCTGAGCCGAAGTTGGATGATTAACTACCTGAGCCACCCAGGCGCCCCAACCATGTCTTTTTTTAATGTTGCTTTCTCTACCTGAAAATCCTTCTTCCAACCTCTGCTGGTGACCTTCTATGTATCATTTAGGATGGTGAGCAAAGAGTTCTTAGCACATCATAAAACTTAATCATGTATTTCCATAGTAACGATGTTAAGAAATAGGACTCAATTTCTGAGTGAAGATTGAGTATAAAAAATAAAGGATGGTTAATTATCTGTCATAAAAGTGAAGGCACGCCATATGTTACAAACTATAATCATTGAAAATATAAAATCATAAAATAAATTGTACACAGTAGGAAATGAGCTACTCTTTGTATTGATTACATAAGGCACCTCAACAGACAACAGTTTGTGCGTGTGTGTGTGTGTGTGTGTGTGTGTACATGCATGTGCGTGCATGTGAGTGTCACATAAAAGACCTCTACTATAAACAGTGCTCACTTAAAATATAATGCTAACTATGCCACATGCTAACCATGTAAACAATAATGATGTCATTAGCTTTCTTTGAGTTTGGAAACAATTTGGGGGTATATTAAATTATTTTAAGAAGCTTCCCAGTAAATTTTGAGCAGATACATATATAGATATCTAGGTTACAAGCAAATGTGTTTAGAGCTGTTTTGCTATATTAGAGTATTAGTTTATCTTTTTAAAATATAGCTCTTGTGAGACAAATGGCCTACAGACTTCCCTTACCCTCTTCCTCTAAGATGTTACTGTCTGAAACCATAATAATCTCTGGAATCCGGCCTGCATGTATGTATGTATGTATGTATGTATGTATGTATGTATTTGCCTTTACTCCACCAACAAAAAGAGCCTGGAAGGGAAAAACAGGTATAAATACACATTGAGTATTGTGTGGAAGCAAGAGGGAAGGGCTGTTTTCACACTACCAGGAAAATGGTGGAGGGGCTTATGAATAGTTACAGGATGTGAGAGCTATTCCCGGGCCTGAATGCTCTCCTTCCCATTACCTTCCCTTGGGTGTTCCAATTGGTTAGCTTCTGTTATAGCCAGTGATGGTTCTTAGCTGGAAGAAACAGTCTGACTCTGGGGAACTTCAGCAGGAAAGACATTTATTGAAAAGGTATGGGGTAACTCACAAAACTGTACAGAACATAGGAACCAAGTTTAGGAAATAATTAGGATCCGTGGGAAGCCCAGTGGCTAGAATCAGTTATAGCCACAAGTAAGGAATGTGCTGCTTTAAGTCACACTGGACATTGGCCATTACCAGTGGTCCCATTACCACTACATATCACAGCTGGTTGCTCTGGAAGCAAAGTCCTAAGTGGGAGAATCTGATTGGCTGAGGTCTCTCTGTACCTTTTAGAGATTTGGGAAGCATTGACTGGCCCTACTCACTACCAATTGGGGAGATTTCAACACTCAAACCAGCACAGTTTTCCAGACAGAGAAGGGGGTTCTGGTGCTGGGGAGCTGAATATCTACCACACCCTACCCTTCAGGTCTCTGAATTTCACTTCCTCAGAGAACCTATCCCTGACCTTGGAAATTCAATTCAGCTCCACCATTTAATGCTTCCATCCAATCCTGTACTTTCTGTTGGAGCATTACCACACTTCTAATTCCATCTAATAACATCTAGGGCATTTTTATGATAAGTGTTTGGTGGGAGGTGTTACAACTCATCGATTTAGCATGAACTCAAGGTCCATACACATGGGAGTGCAGGTGTGGTTAGGGTTCTCAGGGGAGAGGGTTTTCTTTTTTCCCTTGTTCAATCCAGAACCAAGACTGACACCAGCTCATGTCCTTGCCCTCAGCCTGTGTGGGGCAGTTTTCTTCTAGTTCATTCACTCAAGTGTCATTTGCTTTGAGCATGGGTTTATGAGTGTGGTAGGAGGTGACATGGTCTCGAATCCCAGTCTGCATCCTGCCAGTGCCCCTCGCTGCATCTCTTGCTCTGCCTGTGTGAAAATCCAGGTTCTTGGCCTCCAAGGACACCACGAGGTCAACACTGGCTCCAGCACTATCAGATTTCTGCTTTCTTAAATTTGTTTTTCTTTGCTCTTACAGCAACTTTCCTTACTTTCCCATAAATCATACCATACAATGACAGGTCACTTTAATATTGCCTATCCACTATTTTTATGTGTCTCTAGTGAGTCCCCCCCCCCCCCCCCCGCTTATATAGCCAGAAATATTTATAGTTCCAGTAAATATTTTTTTCAATTTAATGAATGGATGCTTTAATAATTATTTTCACTTATTTCTCTTTCATGCGCCTCTAGGTCACTTCTGTGTACTTGATGAATCTTCCATTAAAAAAGCCATTTTCCCTAAAATAAACTCAGAACATTCAAATTTGGAACTGAGATTGACTCTCAGGGTGGGGGAGAGGTGATTGGACCAAGAGACTCTGTCCTGGATATTTCCCTGTCCCTTCTCTGTGATGTCCACCCACCAGCACGCAGGCCTCAGAGCGTCTCTACTTCTCCTCAACACCAGACAAATGACCACAACCTGGCTGCCCCGTGGTGCATCTTGAGACGAGGCCAGAGGGTTCTACTATGACTGTCCTAAAGGCTAGGGGATGACAAAAGGGAAATCAGCTTGAACCATGTCCACAGAATACACCTTGTGAGATGTTATTTAATCATTATCAGCTTTGGGAGTCCCACAGAGGTGTCCACACCCCAGCTCCTAGGGCAGAGGCCACCCTTTACCCTCACTACGCAGGATCACATTTGGACCTGTCTACTTCTCAAAGTCCAAACTGAGGAAGGGAGGTCAAGACCTCTCCCTTTTTCCATCTAGGCCCCTCTTCTTACACTGTTGGTTTCATGTATGAGAATCCACATATCTCCTATGTGATTGGCCCTGGCAACACCTTTTCTTTGTAGGAGAAGAATCCAGCAAGGCATCTCTTGTTTTGACAGTAAATGAAGGCATCAGAATTTGCACTCAGGCCAGCCTGACAACTAAGCCCATGCAGTTGGTGCCGTATGATGCCCCCACAAGGTTCGCATTTCTCTGAGCATCCAGGTGATCGTTTTTCACTCTGGGCCCATGTGGCTTTATAGATGAATCGCCAATCTTAACACAAATAAGGACATGGTGTCTTAAGAAAGAGCTTGATCTTTTGAGATATACTTCTGAGATGTGCACTGGCATGTTTGCTCTGCTTCTTACTAACCCCCAAGTTGGAACTAATTATTTCACTTTTGTTAACCTCAGCTTACTTTATCTGTAAAATGGAAATATTACCAATATCTTACGTACCAAGGTGTGACACCCTCGATGCTCTTTCCACTGCTGGGTTTTTAGAATGTTGGCAGCCAGTCTCATGGACACATTCCTTATCCATCCCAACCCAACCTTAAATAAGGAGGCTGAAGAACTTTCTGGTGAAGCTGACAAGCCTAGAAGATTACACGTACTGATAAAGTGGCTTACGTATCTTTTAACTAAAACAGTGCTTCTCAGAATGTGGTCCCAAACTTAGCAGCATCAGCATCACCTGGAAAATGTTTAGAAATGCAGGTTCTCAATTCTCACCCAGAGATAGTAAATCAGAAACTCTGGGGTACAGACCTGCACCTTGTCTTCCTAAACCTTCTAGGTCATTCTGATGCAGGCTTCAGTTTGAGACCCACTCATCTATCAATCAATGACCTATTTCAATTACATTGGGGTCTTAGGTCATGAAACAATTATGGTGCCCACTCTCCCTCATCCACATGAAATTCAAAATATAATTTTAATATTTGAAATGAAACAAAAGTTACATAGATTCTGAAATTAAAGTAGTTTCTAGCCTGTTTTAATTGGAAAATTGTGGAGACGGTTTCTAAAATCTTTTCGGTATCCTGATTCGCTGGTGCCCAAGCACAGGCTTCATCTGCTTGTTTCATTATTTTCTGCCCAACCCACAGTAATGAAACTTGGTCAATGTATGCTTCACCCATGGAGCGGTCTTATTCTGAATTCCATGCGAAGACAGGAATAAGGTGGCGGAGACTCTCTCCCACTGCATTATGTAGTGGCAACAACACAGTGGAGAGGAACTCCTGGGCCAGGGACATCAGTGGCAGGAGGAAGCCCAAGTCTATGAACATGACTCTCTGTTGGGCACCAGGGCTTCCAAGAGCATGTGCCCTGCAGCTGTGTGTACAAGCAGCAAGACACTGTTGAGCACTAGAGTAGGGGTGGGGAGGGGTGGGGAGGCAGAGGCAGCAGGTGGGATCCCACGATAGGCAGGGTGAGGACAGGACAGCTTTCAGTAGCTGAGCAGTTATCTATGCTAGAAGCAAGAGATGCGTCTCTAACTGTCCAGGCCTCTGATAATTAGAGGAAGGCTGGACCTTGCAAGAGTCTTTGCCGGATGAGGACCCAACTTCAGCTGGGACTGGTGCCAGACTGCTTACCCTGAGCTGTCCCTGAGCTGGTGGAGCTCCACTGCTTTGTGCTAAACTCTCACAAATGAGGAATTTTCAGCATGGTGATGGAGAGAGGGAAGTTACAGGCCAGCAAACCTCCATAATTGGTGTGGGAGTCGAGTGGAATTTACTTAAATGTATCGAAGACTCTAATTTTGCAGTTTGGAATGAGAATGGAACCCCAAGACTCTGGGATTATTACACCTGCATTTTATTCTTTCTCCCAGTGAAGGTTTTAGCTCTGGACTGTGGTTCCTCTTCCAAAACTGCTGTGCATTTGATGCTAAAGACCATACTTTCCATACCCTCACCCTGGAACATTTTCCAAGCTGTTTCAACCACATTAGATCCTTCTAAAAAGCTCAGGAATGCATAGGAGGATACAAAAGTACAAAAAGCATGAGCTTTCGAAGCTGCAGTCAAAAGACCAGGGATGAAAGTATCAGTTGTTTTTTTTTTTTTTGCTGTGTAACTTTTGAGGAACTGAATATACAAACACATAATGGCCAGAGCATGTGTAAAAATAGATTTCTTACCTGCAGTCTCTGCAGCAACCAGCCTGTGAAGCCAAACCACAGCCTCTGGAATGATCAGCCCAGAATGGTCAGGATTCAGTTGTTGACTGCCAGCTTTGCTGATTTCTGCCCTCCGTTCCAACTTGGGACCACAGAAAGCCAAATATGTTCCCCAAACCAATCACATAGGGAGCCCTGTGTCTAGTTAGCCTGTCTCCAGCTTCCCCATGCAAACTGCCCCCAATTAGAGCCCCTCTGAAGACATCTCCCTTCTTCTCACTCCCCGGACCCTTTATGAGTCTCTACCAAAGGGAAGCGCTGAATAAGTAGCCTTTGCTGGTTCTCATTTGGTGGCTTTTGTTTATTCCACACTTTAGACCACCCACTTAGCCCTATTTTTCTTATTTGTAAACAGTATATAAGATGATTTCACAAGATGGTAAGTATTCATTGATACTGAACATTAAAGTGCCATCTAAAAAACATTTTATTGAGGTGTGACTGACATACAGAATGCTGTATGTATTTAATGTATACAACTTGATGAGCTTGGGGATAAGTATACATCCATGAAACCATCACCACATTTAATGCCATGAACATACACATCACCTCCACAAGCTCCCTTCTGTCCCCTATTTAAAAAAATTTTTTTGGGGGGCGCCTGAGTGGCTCAGTTGGTTAAGCGACCGACTTCGGCTCAGGTCGTGACCTCGCGTTTTGTGAGTTGGAGTCCTGCGTCGGGCTCTGTGCAAACAGCTCAGAGCCTGGAGCTGCTTCAGATTCTGCGTCTCGCTCTCTCTTTGCCCCTCCCCTGCCCATGTTCTGTCTCTCTCTGTCTCTCAATAACAAATAAACTTTAAAAAAAAATAAATTTTTTTTTTGTGATAAGGACACAGCATAAAGTTTACCATCTTAGCAAATTTTTAAGTATATGATACAGTATTGTTAACTATAGGCAAAAAAGGAAGACACTTTGAGGTATAGGCTGAACACACTTTTCAGAGGACACACAAGAAAGAATGTTGCATGTATAAATATTCCTTCTGTCTCTAATAGTATGAAAAATGAGTAAGAAGCTTATGCACTCACATAACCTTCATCTCTTTTTAAGAAAACACTATGCCACACCCATAACATGTAGGGAAAAAAAACACTGAGAAAGCTGAAATTAAATTAGTCTCAAACTTAATATGATTTTCTCATAAAGAATAGTCTTCTGCATATAAATTTGAATTCACTGTAAACAAAAAGATGCTTTGGGGGTGCCTGGGTGGCTCAGTCAGTTAAGTGTCCGACTTTGGCTCAGGTCATGATCTTACAGCTTGTGAGTTTGAGCCCTGCATCAGGCTCTGTGCTGACAGCTCAGAGCCTGGAGCCTGGTTCAGATTCTGTCTCCCTCTCTCTCTGCCCCTCCTCTGCTCACGCTCTGTCTCCCTCTCTCTCTCAAAAATAAGTAAACATTAAAAAAACTTAAAAAAAAAAGGTGCTTTGTAAAGTGTAATATGAGGGACAAACATATCTTAGCTCAACTGTATGACTTGCCAGTCAGGGAGAGGAGAAGCAGCTATGGGCAGACACATGGGCAAAGGTCACCTCCTTCCACAGCAGTCTTCTTAGACTCTGTGAGAGGTGCTCAGTCCTTGGCCTTCTCTGGCCGTGCCTCTCCCCAATGGCTGAACAGATCCAAGGGGATGTGTCCAGCCAGAGCCTCTGCACCTCATTCTGGACTTGTTCTCAGTTTGGGAATACCAGGATTTCAATGCAATTTCAAATACCCTTTACCTGCTTATAAGGCTCTTCCCGAGGCTCGCCCCCTAAAAGCGGACCACATAGCTGGCTGTTCATCCCTAGACCAAAGGGGTTAGCAAGGGATGGCTGCGTGCAGAGGATATGGACGGAGTCGGGACACACGGATATCCATAGATGTGTCTGTGTGAGGTCCCTTGTGAAGTGGGATAGCACCAGCAGGGGCAAGCGGAGAGAGCATGCTGTGGCCACGAGCAGGGGGCCGGGGGCCAGGCAGAGCCTTCCTTTAATATCACTGTTCTGGCGCAGAACTCTTAGCATCCTGAGATTTCTAAATTTGAACTTGGCATTCTAGCTTGTTTTGAAGGTATATTTGTCAAGGTAGGAAGAAGAAAATATTTAACACTTTGTTAGCTGGATTTTTAACTGCTAAATATTCAGAGGCCCTTTCTCCAGGCCTCGCAAATCTTAAGGGGTAGGCCTGCCTGACCCCCCAGTCAGCTGTTCGGTGGCCAGCTCTGATCTAGACCTTCTTGGGCGTGTTGATTGGTATGCATCTGGTGGGGGGTGGTGAGTCTAGAAAAAGGAAATTTTATTTCTGTTTTCCCACTCCCTATTTCCATGCCTCTTATCTCTCTGGGTAGCCATTCTAACCTACTTAATGTATATTTTATGTTATTTTTTTTCTGTCTAAATGTGTTTTTTGTTTCCCCTGGTTCATGTGAATATAATTTTGTATTCATAAGTTATACTGTGCTTTATACCCTGCACAGCACTGAAGCTCTCTCTAGGCTATATCGCTCATAGCTAATCCTCTGCTTCTAACTGCTGCCAAGTCTCTGCTGTAGTCTGTTTACGTACCCAGTGGTGGGTGTAAAGAGATATCTCATTGTTTTAATTTGCACTTCTCGGATTAGTAATTGGTTTAAGCATCTTTTCACATGCTTGGCGGCCCTTCAGGCTTTCTCATCTGTAAAATGTTTGTTGTATACACCTTGCCCATTTTTTTTCTGTTGCTGTTTTTCTTCTTGTTGGTTTGCCCCTGTTTCTAATATATGCTGGTTAGATATCGTCTTCCATGCTGTTTCTATTAGCTCTATCTGCTGCGTCCTTTGCTGAACAAATATCCTAAGAAGTGAAATTCATATGAAATTCACTAATTTATTTAGCCTTATGCCTTCTCACCTTCAGCTAACAAATATTTTCCTACATTTTTTCCTGACTAGAGGGGATCGATAGTGGTAGAGATCTCATCTTTGGAGAAAGGTCAGGAAAAAGTAGGTAGCCACTTGGGAATGGCTCTTTCTTTCTTTCTTCTTCTTTTAATGTTTGTTTTTGAGAGAGGGAGACAGAGGGCAAGCAGGGCAGGGGCAGAGAGAGAGGGAGACACAGAATCCAAAGCAGGCTCCAGGCTCTGAGCTGTCAGCACAGAGCCTGATGCGGGGATCGAACTCATGAGCTGTGAGCTCATGACCCAAGCCGAAGTCAGACGCTTAACCGACTGAGCCACCCATGTGCCCGGGGGAACGGCTCTTTCAATATCCATTCTGCCCTCATTCTAGTCAGGTTAAAGACTCAAAGTTTTATACCCAATTCCCTGGTAGCTGGAGCCCTGGGATGTGAATTCGTTACCATTTGAAAGGTGGCACGAGGTTCTCACGCTTCAGTGTGTCTCAGAATCACCTGAGGGTTTATTAAAGCACAGATTGCTGAGCCTGCCCATGAATTCTACAGGTCTGGAGCCTATACAGGGCCTGAAAATTTACATTTCTAACAAGTTCCCAGGTGAGGCCATCATGAGTGTGAGTGGCAATCTTCACCGTGGCGGTCGTGATGGTGGCAGTGCCAATAGGAGCTTCTGGACCCTCTAAGTCAGGTCTTGCAGAGTCACTTGAGGGCCTCCCCATTTCCCCAGTCATTCAAAGATCTGTTAGCGACTAGTTTCCTGTATTATAGTCCTTTCTGCTTGAGAAAATTCGAGTTATTTCCGTTTCCCATAATAAACCACTGCTTGATGCAACAGCATACCAAAAATAGCTTTCAATGACAAGAGGTTGTCCACAAATCCGTTGCCCCACGTCAGGCTGCTGAGCCTAACCCTTGTATCCTCAATTCCATCATCGGCAAGGGGCGCAGGGAGAAATTTTGCCCCGAGGCCCCTGGATTTACTGAGCGAGGCTGACAGTAGAGCTATCGGTCATTTCAGCAGGACAAGAGATTTGCAGCGATGTGTCACCTGGGGTGACCCATCATCCTGCTTTGTCTGGGACCGGGAGATTCCCCAAGATGTAGGGCTTCCAGTGCTAAAACCGGAAAAGGGCCCAGCAAAGTGGGTCAAGTTGGTCACTCTAGTGTAACCTTTCCTAAGTCACCTTGAAGGAGTTGTCTATAAAGGGAAAGAAGCTAGGGCAGGTGATAAAAGGTGCAGATCTGAGAAATTATTTTTTTGGAAGTATTTGAAATCGGAAGAGCATAAATGGGTCAGGCTTAACAGGCTGTTCAAATGGAGTGTCGGCCTAAGGCACTGGGGATAATGCGTGAGAGCCAAGACTGTGGGCTCTGGGTTACTTACACTTGGGTCTCAGTGTTGCTTGTTTGCCAGTGATGGGACTTTAGCACGTTACTAAACCAAGTTTCCATATCTGTGAAATGAGGATAACAACAGTACCTACATGTTATGACGTGTAATTGTAATAATGTATATAAAGCAGTTAGGGGGGTTGCATGGCTCAGAGTAGGCACCTCAAAACATGTGACCGGGTCTTGTTTTTTTTTATTGTCACTATGAAACTACATACAGGGGTCGTGTAGAGGTTCTGGGGCGGGAACAAGCAGAGAGGAGTGAAGGCAGGGGAGGAAGTCTGGATGAGGAAGGAGCTGCACATCACTTCTTGGTGACTTTCACATTCACCTCTCTTTGCCTTCTATACTCCCAGGCACAAAAAAAGAAGAATTGGATTGAGTAATAGTTTCTGTAGGGAAGGTAATAAAATAATGGATGACTTTCAAACTCAGTGCTGACATTTTAGTATTTTATTTTATTTTATTTTATTTTATTTTATTTTATTTTATTTTATTTTAAAGCTTATTTATTTATTTTTGAGAGAGACAGAGAGAATGTGGGTGGAGAGCAGCAGGGAGGGAGGGAGAGAGAGAAACCCAGGCAGGCTCCACGCTGTCAGCACAGAGCCTGATGCGGGGCTCGAACTCAAGAAACAGTGAGATCATGACCTGAGCCAAAACCAAAAGTCAGACGCTTAACTGACTGAGCCACCCAGGTGTCCCTCAAAGCTGAAAGTTTAAAATTTTTAGTAAATGTTTACCAAAGGGTTCAGGAGAGAAAATGGATTTCAAGTGAAAGAAAATATGAACTTGAAATGATTTGGTTTCAAACAGAAATGAGAGTCCAGAGAGGGAGGGAATGAAGAAGGATGAAGGGGAGGAGGCACTCATTGAACTATGTGCCCAAGTTAATGCTTCCCATCGTGGCCGGGCAAGCATTCAGAGGGCTTCCCTGTGTATCACAACTTAATTTTAAAATCGAAAAAGAATAACATTTACCTCAAAACATTTGTTCCCCTCAGTGCTTTCTACATGGCATTTGCATCTGAAGTTTTCTCCTCAGCGTTTTCTGCACGGCAGCCTTTACCTCCTTATTCCTCAAGCTGTAGATCAGGGGGTTCAGCATGGGGATCACCGTGGTGTAGAACACGGAGGCCACGTTCTCCTTGGCCACAGAACTGGCCGTGGAGGGTTTTAAGTACATGAACGCTGTAGATCCATAGAACATTCCCACAGCTGCAAGGTGAGAGCTGCAGGTGCTGAAGGCTTTGGACCTCCCCTGTGTGGTGCTGATGTGGAGGATGCTGGAGAGGATGAAGACGTAGGAAACAAGGACTGTTAAGCTGGTGACTGTGATGTTGAATCCAGCCAGAAAGAACACTGTCATCTCAATATGATAGGTGCTAGAGCAGGAGAGCTTCATGAGGGGCACGATGTCACAGAAGTAATGACTGATGAGGAACTCACAGTAGGACAGTTTTAGCATCAGGCCAGTGTCTACTGTTGCACCAATGAAAGCCATGGCATAGGCCGCAGCCATCAGCAGGGAACACACTTGAGGAGACATGATGACATTGTAGAGCAAAGGGGTATAGATGGCGACATAGCGGTCATAGGCCATCACTGTCAGTATGTAACTCTCTGCAACGACAAACACAACGAAGAAGTAGAGCTGTGACATGCACCCCGCATAGGAGATGATGTTCTTCTCTGACACAAAGTTCACCAGCATTTTCGGGGTAATGACAGAGGAGTAGCAGAGATCCACAAGGGACAGATTGCTGAGGAAGTAGTACATGGGGGTGTGAAGCTGAGCATTCAGACAAATCAGCGTGAACATGCCCAGGTTCCCTATGATGGTGACCAAGTAGATCCCAAGGAAGAGGAGGAAGAGGGGGAGCTGGAGCTCTGGCCGATTTGTCAATCCCCTGAGAATAAACTCGGTCACTGTAGAGTGATTTTCGGCAGCCATTCTCCTGTGCTTGGGAGCCCTGTGGGGATGGGAGAGAAGAGCCCATGAGAGCCTACATTTAAACTTCTTGGCAAAGCTGGTTTTGAGCACTTGGGTTCAGCTGGGCGATCCTGGGCTCTTTCCCGATGAATCCTCCCTTCCTTTGGCTGTTGTCTGGGAGAAAGACCAGGCTCTGGGTATTTCAAAGACCATGAGGTTGGGAGGAAAAAGGGGACAAGATCTGGGGCTTTTACCACTTTTATGTTTCTCAAATATCCTACAGCAATGGTTCTTAGGGTACATTTGTTGGACCAGCAGCATCAGCACCATGTTAGAGATGCAGACTCTCAGCCTCCACCCAGGACCTACCAAATCAGAAACTCTGGGTTTATATATATTTATATATATACATATATAATTAATATATTAATATAATATATAATAAATAATATAATATATATTAATGTATATTAATATATATGTTAAGTTTATGTATTTTGAGATATTGTGAAAGAGAGTACACCTGTGCATGCAGAGAAGGGACAGAGAGAGAGGGAGGAGTGGAGAGAGAGAATACCAAGCAGGCTCCTTGCTGTTAGTGGGGAGCCCGACACAGAGCTTCAACTCATGAACCTTGAGATCATGATCTGAGCTCAAATTAAGAGTTGGATGCTTAATGGACTGAGCCACCCAGGCTCAGTCCATTTTTAAAAAGTTTCGTAACCTGCTTTTTAAAAGTACTTTAATACATTGTGTCATTTGATTCCTATAATAATAATAACTCTGGCATTAACCTTATTTCCATTTCTTAGATATAGAGGCTTTAAATCCTTAGGATGTGCTATGAAGACACAAAAATCTGATTTGCATTATAAACTTCATATGTTATATTATTGGTGGTATGGCATTTAACTTCACAATAAGTAGTCTCAGAAGTAGCTAAGTTTTTCCCCATATATTACTAAAGGGAAAACAAATTTCTTCTAGATAACAACAATAGTTTAAAAAAACTTACATTTTCCCCTTGTACACAATTTTCACCTCTTTTTAAAAAATATATATATATTTTTTTCAACTTTTTAATTTATTTTTGGGACAGAGAGAGACAGAGCATGAACGGGGGAGGGGCAGAGAGAGAGGGAGACACAGAATCGGAAACAGGCTCCAGGCTCCGAGCCATCAGCCCAGAGCCCGACGCGGGGCTTGAACCCACGGACCGCGAGATCGTGACCTGGCTGAAGTCGGACGCTTAACCGACTGCGCCACCCAGGCGCCCCATTTTTTTTTTTTCAACGTTTTTAATTTATTTTTGGGACAGAGAGAGACAGAGCATGAACGGGGGAGGGGCAGAGAGTTAATGTTTATTTTTAAGAGAGAGAGAGAGAGAATGAGCAGGGGAGGGCAGAGGGAGGGAGGGAGACACAGAATCCGAAGCAGGCTCCAGGCTATGAGGTGTCAGCACAGAGTCTGACAAGGGGCTCAAACCCATGAACTGTGAGATCATGACCTGAGCTGAAGTCAGATGCTTAACTGACTGAGCCACCCAGGCACCCCACAATCTTCACCTCTTAAAACAGTAAGAAACATAGAAAATCCACCTTGAATACACCATTACCAGAAATCAAAGTATTTTACAAAGCAGTGCAGAGTAAATACCACTCAGTGTGGTGTGGACTGGAAAATCCTAGAAAGAACTGATTTAAATTTAATTTTTTACTCCCATAATCATCTAATGATATGAAATAGGCAAACAAGATCCATATATTTGATATCAGTTACTACAATGATTACCTCTAGTTCTACCAGACCATAAGAGGCTTGGGCTTGCAGCCTATGAGAACTCAGCACATAAAGAAGAAAACGCTTAGAGATGAAGGTAAACAAATGCTTAGAAATAAAGCCTGAATT
The DNA here is from genome assembly GCF_024362965.1 of Panthera pardus. NCBI lineage: Eukaryota > Metazoa > Chordata > Mammalia > Carnivora > Felidae > Panthera > Panthera pardus. The sequence goes on from NW_026526677.1 coordinate 93,567,927, forward strand.
AGAAACAGGAATTCACGGAAGAAATATTTTTTCATATAATTGCATTAAATCTGTAATTGAATACTGTGCTGAGAAAAAAAACAACACAGTCTCCTGGAAATTTTAGGGGATGCCTTGGTTCCAATAGTTAGGAAATAAACATCAAGAAATGAAGGAGATTTCCAAATTTATATCTATTCCTAAATGTATTCCAAGAGGCCAGCAGGGTTATGAAAAATGGGTCACTGGGGGTCTGTTTATATAACACATGGGCAGAACCTCCTGGGATTCAGTCATTTCAGAGTCTGGAGTCTTTGCTGAAGAAGCAATTAGAGTCTTGGTTTATGCCTGTGCTGGGAATCATGGTGTGTCTCCCAGGTGTGTCAATTTTCCTTTTATTTGGAGTCATCTTCAGCTTGGGAAACTTAGAGTCTAATGCCAGCATTCAAATATTTTACAGCCAAACACCCCATAATCACCACCATGACCACCACCACCACCACCACCACCACCATGACCACCATGTCAGTCATTACCATCAACATCTTTAGTTACAACCATTATGGTTACTACTAATTATTATTCTTCATTAGGCATACTCAATGAGGCTTAAAATGTTTATTTACTTACTTATTTTTGGAGAGAGAGAGAGGGAGAGAGAGAGGGAAAAAAAGGAATGAATGGGGAGAGGTGCAGAAAGAGAGGGAGAGAGAGAATCCCAAGCAGGCTCCATGCTCAGGGTGGAGCCCAATGTCGGGCTCCATTCCACAACCATGAGATGATGAGCTGAAGAAACAGAAAATTTGAGCAGACCCATAACCTATAGAAATTGACTCAGTAATCAAAAATCTCTGAACAAACAAGAGTCCAGGGCCAGATGGCTTCCGAGGGGAATTCTGTCAAACATTTAAAGAAGAATTCATACCTATTCTTTCGAAACTGTTCCAAAAAATAGAAAGGGATGGAAAACTTCCACACTCATTCTATGAGTCCAGTATTACCTTAATTCCAAAACCAGACAAAAATCCCAAGAAAAAAGGAGAATTACAGACCAATATCTTTGATGAACATTGATGCAAAAATTCTCAACAAGATACTAGGAAATTTAATTCAACAGTACATTAAAAGAATTATTCACTATGATCAAGCGGGATTTATTCCTGGGCTGCAGGGCTGGTTCAATATCTACAAATCAATCTACATGTTACACCACAGTAATAAAAGAAAGAATAAGAACCATATGATGGTCTCAACAAACACAGAAAAAACATTTGACAAAATACAGCATCTTTTCTTGATAAAAGCCCTCAAGACAGTAGGGATAGAAAGAACATACCTCAACACCATATAGTCCATATATGAAAGAATCATAGCTAATATCATCCTCAATGGGAAAAAAAAAAACTGAGAGCTTTTCCTCTAAGATCAGGAACAGGACAGTGATGTCCACTCTTACCACTGTTGTTCAACATTGTACTGGAAGTTATAGCCTCAGCAAACGGACAACAAAAAGAAATAAAAGGCATGCAAATCGTCAAGGAAGAAGTCAAATGTTTGCTCTTTCCTGATGATATGATACTCTATGTGGAAAACCCAAAGACTCCACCAAAAAATCTGATAGAACTGATGCATGAATTCAACAAAGTCTCATGATACAAAATCAAGGTACAGAAATCTGTTGCATTTTTATATGCCAATAATGAAGTAGCAGGAAGAGAAATCAAGTAATTGATCCATTTACAAAACCATAAGATAGCTAGGAATAAGCCTTCACCTTTGGAGGTAAAATATCTGTACTCTGAAAACTATAGAACATTTATGAAAGAAATTGAAGAGGACACAAAGAAATGGAAAAACATTCCATGCTTATGGACTGGAAGAACAAACATTGTTAAAATGTCCATACTACCCAAAGCAATCTACACATTCAATACAATCCCTATTAAAACAACACCAGCATTTTTCACAGAGCTAGAACAAACAATTCTAAAGTTTTTATGGAACAACAAAATACCCTAAATAGCTAAAGCAATATTGAAAAAGCAAAGCAAACCCAGAATCCTCACGATTCCGGATGTCAAGCTACATTACAAAGCTGTAATCATCAAGACAGTATAAAGAAAGTACTGGCACAAACACACATACACAGCTCAGTGGAGCAGAATAGAGGACCCAGAAATGGACCCACAACTATATGGTCAACTCATCTTCGACAAAGCAGGAAAGAATATCCAATGGAAAAAAAGACAGTCTTTTCAATAATTGGTGTTGGGAAAACTGGACAACACCATGCAGAAGAATGAAACTCGACCACTTTCTGACACTATCCAGAAAAAATAAATTCAAAATGGATGAAAGACCTAAATGTGAGACAGGAAACCATCAAAATCCTAGAAGAGAAAACACATAACAACCTCTTTGGGTTCAGCTGGAGCAACTTCTTACAAGACATGTCTCTGGAAGCAAGGGAAAGAAAAGCAAAAATGAACTCTTGGTGTTTCATGAAGATAAAAAGCTTTTGCACAATGAAGGAAACAATCAACAAAACTAAAAGGCAGCCTATAGAATGGGAAAAGATATTTGCAAATGACATATCTGATAAAGGGTTAGTATCCAAAATCTATAAAGAACTTATCAAACTCAACACCCAAAAAACAATAATCGTGTTAAGAAATGGATGGAAGAGGGGAGGGGGCCAAGATGGCAGAACAGCACCAAAGTTTTTTTTTGCATCTCTCATCTCTGAAATGCAGCCAGATCAACACCAAACCATCTTGCACACCAAGAAAACTTATCTGAGGATTAACACAACAATCTGAACAACTTGAACCACAGAACTCAGCAGATATGTGGTGTGGAGAGTTGAACTGGGGGAGAGAGAAGCTGTGGAGGGCAGGAAGCTGTTTTTGCTTGTGGAAAGAGGACAGAGATGGGGGGAGAGTATAAGAAAAGCACCCCCCTCCACCGGAAAGCAGCTGGAGAGGAAGTGGAAGAGTGGAAACAGCACAGGGACTGAACAAAAAAGGGAGAAAGAGAAAGGAGGGGGTTTAAATTCCATTAAGACTCTATAAACAGGGGGAGTGTAGAGTCTGACACTCTGCAGCTCGATACCTGGTGGTGCTCTGGTGGGAGGGGCAAATCCCCAGGAGCAGACAGCAAGGTGCAAGGGGTCCTCAGGCCACGTGGGGAGAGGTAGGTTCCCTGCTGTGGGGACATTTAGTTGAGACTGTGCGGCCTCCCCACAGACAAAGGTCCCAGCAGACGCTGGAGAAAAACCACATATCCTGGTGTGGAACAAGGACAGTAAGGGTGAAGCCTGGCACCAGATGTGTGTTGTGATTTACCATAAGCCCTGAAGTGCTGCTGCTACATGATTGAGTGAACTTTCTCTGGGGTGGGCTGGTACCAGGTCGTAGTCTCTGGGCATCTGCTGCAACACGGTTGTGTGAACATTCCAGGGTGTGGGCTGGCACCTGACCATTATTTGACCAGATCCTCCCCCAGAGGGCCAGAATAGGTCAAAACCACAGTCCCTCAGAAATGAGGGATTAGGAAAAACAGCCCCATCTGAGATAAAACTCAGGAGGGAGGTGCCACCTGGCAGCCTGATGGCTTGGTCATGGACAGTGTAGAAGGGGGGGAGTGGATGGAAGCCAGAGACAAAGGAGGGGTACTTCATTGCTGGTCGAGGAGAGCACAGAGTTCTGATACTAGAGACTGGGTAGCTGGGTGACACCATTTTCACCCCTTCTGCACATGTGGGTACATGCCTACACGTGCCACAACGATCTACCCCATGTAAACTAAACAGTGCCATGTAGTGGAAAACAGAGCGATTACACTAAGTCCCGCCCAAGTGGGCCAACTGAGCTCTTGAGGAACACCACAAGTCTCTCTTCTGTGTCTGCTTAGTTTACGGATTTTTTTTTTTAATGTTTATTTATTTTTGAGACAGGGAGAGACAGAGCATGAACAGGGGAGGGTCAGAGAGAGGGAGACACAGAATATGAAGCAGGCTCCAAGCTCTGAGCTGTCAGCACAGAGCCCGACGCGGGGCTAGAACTCACAGACCGTGAGATCATGACCTGAGCCGAAGTCGGCCGCCTAACCAACTGAGCCACCCAGGTGCCCCTAGTTTACGGATTTTAAAGTGCTTCATAGTTTGACTTTTAGGGGAAACTGGATGTACTTTCATTAGTATTTCATTCTGTTCACTAGTCCATCTATTAATTTTCTTTTCTTTTTCCTTTCTTTTCTTATTCTTGAATATAGATAGAGAAAAAATTATTATTTTCCGTTTTTCTAGAAAAGGTTTTTCTTTATTTTTCCTATATTTTTTATTTTTGTAAATTTTTAAAATTCTATTTTACTTTCATTCTTTCATTTTATTCTATTTTACTGTAGTCAGTTTTTCAAATTTTCAAATGTTTTCCTCCCCCCCGCCTTTTTTCTTTTCTTTCCCTTTTTTCCTCTAATCTATCAAACTTCTTTCAACCACCAGACCAATACACACGTAGGGCCTAACATCCTTTATTTGATTTTTTTGTATTGTTTCTAATTTTTTAATTTTAATTTTTTTACTTTATTAATTCATTTTCTTCCTTCAAAATGAGGAAATGAAGGCATTCACCCCAAAGGAAAGAACAGGAAGAAAAGATATCTGTGTGACTTAATCAACACAGATACAAGCAAGATATCTGAACCAGAATTTAGAATCATGATAATAAGAATACTAGCTGGGGTGAGCACGATATAAGAATTAGAGAACGTAGTGACTCATTAAAAAGGAATAACGTCAGAATCATAGGGGTCCCAAAATATGAAGAGAGAGAAAAAGTAGTAGAAGGTTTATGTGAGCAAATCATGGCAGAAAACTTCCCTAACCTGGGGAAAGACATGGACATCAAAATCCAGGAAGCACAGAAAACTCCCATTAGATTCAACAAAAACCAACCATCAACAAGGCATATCATAGTCAAATTCACAAAATACTCAGGCAAGGAAAGAATCGTGAAAGCAGCAAGGGAAAAATAGCCCTTAACCTACAAGGGAAGACAGATCAGTTTTGCAACAGACCTATCCACAGAAACTTGGCAGTCCAGAAAGGAGTGGCAGGATACATTCAATGTGTTGAATTGTAAAAATATGCACCCACAAATTCTTTATCCAGCAAGGCTGTCATTCAAAATAGAAGGAGAGATAAAAAGTTTCCCAGACAAACAAAAATTAAACCACTCCTAAAGAAACATGACCACTAAACCAGCCCTTAAAAAATTTTTTAAGGGGGACTTTCTGAGGGGAGAAAAGATGAAAACAAAATGAAACAAACAAAAACCCAAAAGACCATAAAAAACAAAGAGTAGAAAGGACCAGAGAACACCACCCGAAACTCCAACTCTATAGGCAACATAAAGGCAATAAATTCATAACTTTCAGTATTCATTCTAAATGTCAATGGACTAAATGCTCCAATCAAAAGACGTAGGGCAATAGAATGGATAAAAAAAACAATATCCATCTATATCCTGTTTACAAGAGACCCATTTCAGACCTAAAGTCATCTTCAGATTGAAAGTAAGGGAATGGAGAACCATCTATCATGCTAATGGTCGCCAAAAGAAAGCCAGAGCAGCCATACTTATATCAGACAGTTTAGACTTTAAAATAAAAACTGTAACAAGAGATGAAGAAGGGCATTATATCATAATTAAGGGGTCTATCTACCAAGAAGATCTAACCATTGTAAACATTTATGCTCTGAACATGAAAGAACACAAATATATAAATCAATTCATTACAAACACAAAGAAACTCATTGAGAACAATACCTTAACAGTAGGGGACCTCAAAACCCCTCTTACAGCAATGGACAGATCATCTAAACAGAAAATCAAGAAGGAAACAATGGCTTTGAATGACACATTGGAACGGATGGACTTAACAGATATATTCAGAACATTTCACCTTGAAGCAGCAGAATACACATTCTTCTCGAGTGCACATGGAACATTCTCCAGAAGAGATCACACACTGGGACACAAATCAGTCCTCAACAAGCATAAAAAGATTAAGATCATATTTTCAGACCACAATGCTATGAAACTCAAAATCAACCACAAGAAAACATTTGGAAAGATAACAAATACTTGGAGACTAAAGAACATCCTACTAAAGAATGAATGGGCTAATCAAGAAGTTAAAGAGGAAATTAAAAAGTACATGGAAGCCAATGAAAATAATAACACCACAGCCTAAAACGTCTGGGACGCTACAAAGGTGGTCATAAGAGGGAAGTATATAGCAACCCAGGCCTTCCTAAAGAAGGAAGAACAATCTCAGATACACAACCTAACCTTACACCTTAAGGAACTGGATAAAGAACAGCAAAACCAACAGAAGACAGGAAATAATAAAGATTAGAGCAGAAATCAATGCTATCGAAACAAAACAAAACAAACAAACAAAAAACCTAACAGAACAGATCAATGAAACCAGGAAATGGTTCTTTGAAAGAATTAACAAATTGATAAGCCCCTAGCCAGTTTGATCAAAAAGAAAAAGGAAAGGACCCAAATAAGTAAAATCAAGAGGGAAAGAGGAGAGATCTCAACCAACACAGCAGAAATCCAAACAATAATAAGAGAATATTATGAGAAATTATATGCCAATAAAATGGGCAAACTGGAAGAAATGGGCAAATTCTTAGAAACATATAATCTACCAAAACTGAAACATGAAGAAATAGAAAATTTGAACCCACAACCAGTAAAGAAATTGAATTACTAATCAAAAATCTCCTAAAAACCAGAGTCCAGGGCTGGATGGCTTTCCAGGGGAATTCTACCAAACATTTAAAGAAGAGTTAACACCTATTCTTTTGAAGATGTCCCAAAAAATGGAAACGGAAGGAAAACTTACAAACTCATTCTATGAAGCCAGCAGTACCTTGATTCCAAAACCAGACAAAGACCCCACTAGAAAGGAGAACTACAGATCAATTCCCCTGATGAACATGGATGCAAAAATCCTCAACAAGATACTAGCCAACCAGATCCAACAACACATTAAAAGAATTATTCACCATGACCAAGGGGGATTTATATCTGGGATTCAGGGCTGGTTCAATATCTGCAAAATAATCAACATGATACATCACATCAATAAAAGAAAGGACAAGAACCACATGATCCTCTCAATAGATGCAGAGAAAACATTTGACAAAATACAGCATCCTTTCTTGATAAAAACCCTCAAGAAAGTAGGGATAGAGGATCATACCTCAAGATCATAAAAGCCATATATGAATATCATCCTCAATGGGGAAAAACTGAGAGCTTTTCCCCTAAGGTCAGGAACACGACAGGGATGTCCAATCTCGCCACTGTTACTCAACAAAGTATTGGAAGCCTTAGCCTCAGTAATCAGACAACACAAATAAATAAAAGGCATCCAAAATAGCAAAGAAGAAGTCAACCTTTCACTCTTCACAGATGACATGATACTCTACATGGAAAACCCAAAGATTCCACCAAAAAACTACTAGAACTGATTCATGAATTCAGCAAAGTCGCAGGATATAAAATCAATGTACAGAAATCGGTTGCATTCCTCTAACAATAATGAAGCAACAGAAGAGAAATCAAGGAATTGATCCCATTTATAACTGCACCAAAATCCATAAAATACCTAGGAATAAATCTAACCAAAGAGGTGAAAAATCTATACACTGAAAACCATAGAAAGTCTATGAAAGAAATTAAAGAAGACACAAAAAAATGGAAAAAATATTCCATGTTCCTGGATTGGAAGAACAAATATTGTTAAAATGTCAATACTACCTAAAGAAATCTATATATTCAATGCAATTCCTATCAAAATAACACCAGCATTCTTCACAGAGCTAGAACAAACGATTCTAAAATTTGTGTAGAACCAGAAAAGACCCCAAATAGCCAAAGCAATGCTGACAAAGAAAACCAAAGCTGAAGGCATCAAAATCTTGGGCTTCAGGATATAACAAAGCTGTAATCATCAAGACAGAATGGTACTGGCACAAACCAGACACTCAGATCAATGGAACAGAATAGAGAACCCAGAAACGGACCCACAAATGTATGGCCAACTAATCTTTGACAAAGCAGGAAAGAATATCCAATGGAATAAAGACAGTCTCTTTGGCAAATGGTGCTGGGAAAACTGGACAGCGACATGCATAAAAATGAAGCTGGACCACTTTCTTACACCATACACGAAAAGAAACTCAAAATGGATGAAAGACCTCAATGTAAGACAGGAAGCCATCAAAATCCTCAAAGAGAAAGCAGGTGAAAACCTCTTCGACCTTGGCCGCAGCAACTTCTTACTCAACACGTCTCCAGAGGTAAGGGAAACCAAAGCAAAAATGAACTACTGGGACATCATCAAAATAAAAAGCTTCTGCACATTGAAGGAAACATCGGCAAAACTAAAAGGCAACCGATGGAATGGGAGAAGATATTTGCAAATGGCATATCAGATAAAGGGTTAGTATTCAAAATCTATAAAGAACTTATCAAACTCAACACCCCCCAAAAGTATAAATAATCCAGTGAAGAGATGGGCAAAAGACATGAATAGACACTTCTCCAAAGAAGACATCCAGATGGCTAACAGACACATGAAAAAATGCTCCACATCACTCATCATCTGGGAAATACAAATTAAAACCACAATGAGATACCACCTCACACCAGGCAGAATGGCTAACATTAACAACTCAGGCAACAACAGATGTTGGCGAGGATGTGGAGAAAGAGGATCTCTTTTGCACTGCTGGTGGGAATGCAAACTGGTGCAGCCACTCTGGAAAATAGCATGGAGGTTCCTCAAAAAATTAAAAATAGAACGACCCTACAACCCAGCAATTGAACTACTAGGTATTTATCCAAGGGACACAGGTGTGCTGTTTTGAAGGGCCACATGCACCCTAATGTTTATAGCAGTGCTATCAACAATAGCCAAATTATGGAAAGAGCCCAAATGTCCACTGATGGATGAATGTATAAAGAAGATGTGATATATATACAATGGAGTATTACTTGGAAGTCAAAAAGAATGAAATCTTGCCATTTGCTACTATGTGGATGGAACTAGAGGGTATTAAGCTAAGTGAAATTAGTGAGTCAGAGAAAGACAAATATCATATGACTTCACTCATATGAGGACTTTAAGATACAAAACAGATGAACATAAGGGAAGGAAAGCAAAAAGAATATAAAAACCGGGAGGCGGACAAAACATAAGAGACTCTTAAATATAGAGAACAGAGGGTTGCTGGAAGGGTTGTGGGAGGGGGGATGGGCTAAATGGGTAAGGGGCATTAAGGATGATACTTGTTGGGAGCACTGGGTGTTATACATAGGGGATGAAACACTGGAATCTATTCCTGAAATCATTATTGCACTATATGCTAACTAACTTGGATGTAAATTAAAGAATTAGTTAATTAATTAATTAAAAAAATGAAATGGGCAGAACATATGAAGAGACATTTTTTCAAAGAAGGCATCCAGATGGCTAAGAGACACATAACAAGATGCTGAACATCACTCATCATGAGGGAAATACAAATCAAAACCATAATGAGATAGCACTTCACAGCTGTCAGAATGACTCAAATTAACAACACAGGAAACAATAGATGTTGGTGAGGATATGGAGAAAAGGGAACACTTTTGCACTGTTGGTGGTGGTAATGCAAACTAGTGCAGTCACTCTGGAGAACAGTAGTTCCTCAAGAAACTAAAAATAGACTACCTTATGACCCAGAAATTGCACTGCTAGGTATTCACCCAAAGGATACAAAAATCCTCATTTGAAGGGGTACATACTCCTTGATGTTTATTGCAGCCTTATCAGCAATAGCCAAATATAGAAAGAGCCCAAATGTCCATTGGCTGATAAATGGATAAAAAAGATATGGCATAGGGGTGCCTGGGTGGCTCAGATGGTTAAGCATCCGACTTTGGCTCAGGTCGTGATCTCACAGTTTGTGGGTTCAAGCCCTGCGTTGAGCTCTGTGCTGGCAGCTTAGAGCCTGGAGCCTCCTTCTGTGTATCCCTCTCTCTCTGCCCCTCCCCCACTCATGCTTTTTCTCTCTCTCTCTCTCAAAAATAAACATAAAAAAATTAAAAAATAAAAAGATATGGCATATTATATATAGTTGGATAGATAGATAGATAGATAGATAGATAGAAAATGGAATATTAGTCATCAAAAGAATGAAATCTTGCCATTTGCAACAACATGGATGGAACTAGAGTGTATTATGCTAAGTGAAATAAATCAGTCAAAGACAAATTACATATTATTTCACCCATATGTGGAATTTAAGATACAAAAAAGATGAACATATGGGATGGGGGAAAAGAGAGAGGGAAACAAAACATAAGAGACTCTTAGCGATAGAGAACAAACTGCTGGTTGATGGAGGGAGGTGGGTGTGGGATGGGCCAAATGGGTGATGAGTATTAAGGAAGGTACTTGCTATGATCATCACTGGCTATTGTATATAAGTGATGAATTCTGAATTCTGCTCCTGAAACCAATATTGAACTATATGTTAACTAACTATAATTTAAATGAAAATTTGAAAAGAAAAAAAATTTCTTTCCCCCAATTCTCACTCAACTCACCTTTTGAAACTGTAATTACACATATGTTGGACTATTTAGCATTGTCTTAAAGATTATTATTTTATCATTATTTATAGTATTGTTATTATTTATTATTTTTTTCTATCTGCATTTTAGTATGGACTATTCCTGTTGATCTGTTTTGCTTTCAATGATCCTTTCTTTGGCTGCACCCAGTCTGCTACTAAACCAACCCAATGGATACTTTATTTCCAATATTATATTTTTCAGATTTCAAATTTTTTTGAAATTTTCCTTTATTTTCATTGAATTTTCTTTTAATAATACTGGATAAATGTTTGTTGAAATAATTGTCTCTAAAAGCCAAACCAACCAATATCAAGGGTATAAACAAACATTTCTTATTCCCTTGGGAGAATTAATCTCTGAGGAAATTAATAGAACAGTCCTCTCTGTTCTATACCATTGTGGTGCCCATGTTAAACCCACTGATCTACAGTTTGAGGAACAAGGATGTCAAAGTTTCCCTGAGGAACACCTTGGAAAGAAAAATATCTTCTTGAAAAAGTAGCATTTGAAGAAGATACAATGGTTTGTTTATTGGTGTGTGTTTTCCAAGAAAGATCCAAGTTCTAGTTTTTTTCTCTTCTGTAAAAAAGAGAATTTTAAGTCTTTATGTTTCATGGATGTTTACTACATATCTATTTTCTGTATCCCGTGACCCACCTCGACTATTCCACGATTCTTTTATGCATTTTTTCTACAATCATAAATCATTTAATCTGAAATGGGGCTTATAAACCATTTTTTCTGAGCTTATTTAACAGGCATTGGAGACTTAGACATTTTATATATGTTTTCAAGGTCATACAACTAAGTGGTTCCCATAAGTGGGACTGGAATCCAGGCTCTTGAATTCTAATCTACTTTGTTTTCCTTTCCTTTCTGCCATGTTTTTTTTTTCTTTATTGCTTGTCTTACAGATTTCATTTTGAAAGTATGATATTTTAGCTTATTATAAACTGATTCTATTTATAGTAATTTAATGTAACTTCTCAATAACTAACTTTTTAGAAATAACTTGTCAATATTTCATATTTTCCTTTTTAAAAAGTTATTATTTTAATTCTACTTAATTAACATACAGTGTTATATTAGTTTCCAGTGTACAATACAGTCATTCAACAGTTCATACATCACCCTGTGTTCATTATGGCATGTGTACTCCTTAATCCCTATCACCTATTTAACCCATCCCCCACCAGCTCCCCTCTGGTAACCATTAGTTTGTTCTCTATAGTTAAGAGTCTATTTCTTGCTTTGTCTCTCTCTCTCTTATTTTTTCTCCTTTGCTTCTTCATTTTGTTTCATAAATTCCACATGAATGAAATCATATGGCATTTGTCTTTTTCTGACTTATTTCACTTAGCATTATACTCTCTAGCTCCATCATTGTCATGGCAAATGACAAGATTTCATTCTTTTTATGGTTGAATAGTATTCCCTTGTGTGTGTGTGTGTGTGTGTGTATATATATATATATATATATATATATATATATATATATATCACATCTTCTTTATCCATTCATCAATTGATGGACACTTGGCCTAATGCAAACAATGCTGCATCCCTTTGAATTAGTGTATCCCTTTGAATTAGTGTTGGATACATGTATCCCTTTGAATTAGTGTTCTTGTATTCTTTGGATAAATACCTAGTAGTGCAATTGCTGTATCACAAGGTAGTTCTATTTTTAACATTTTGAGGAACCTCCATACTGTTTCCCAGAATGTTGGCACCAGTTTGCATTTCCACCAATAGTCTAAGAGTGTTCCCCTTTCTCTGCATCCTTGCCAACACCTGTTGTTTGTTGTGTTGTTGATTTTAACCATTCTGAAAGGTGTGAGGTCATTGTATTTTTAAAAGTTTATTTATTTTGAAAAAGAGAGAAAGAGAGAGAGAGGGACAGAGAGAATCCCAAGCAGGCTCTGCACTCTCAGTGCAGGGCTGATGTGGGACTTGATCTCACATGACCTGAGCCAAAATCAAGAGTGAGACACTTAACCAACTGAGCCACCCAGGCTCCCCTCTTGTTGTAGTTTTGATTTGCATTTCCCTGATGAGAAGTGATGATGAGCATCTTTGTGTCCTTGGCCATCTGTATGTTTTCTTTGGAGAAATGTCTGCTCATGTCTTCTGTCGTGTCATTTTTTAATTGAATTTTTGTTTTTTTGGGTATTGAGCTTGATAAATTCTTTACATACACATTTTTAGGTTTATTTATTTATTTTGAGGGGGAGATAGAAAGAGAAAGCAAGAGCAGGAGAGGGACATAAAGAGAGAATCCCAAGCAAGCTCCATGCTATCAACACACAGCCTGATGCAGGACTCAATCTCATGAACCATGAGATCATGACCTGAGCCAAAATCAAGAGTCAGACACTTAACCAACTGAGTCACCCAGACGCACCTCTTTATATATTTTGGATACTAATCCTTTACCAGATATGTCATTTGCAAGTGTCTTCTCCCATTTCATAGGTTGCCTTTTAGTTTTGCTAGTTTCCTTTGCTGTGCAGAATCTTTTTATTTTGATGTAGTCCCAATAGTTTATTTTTCCTTTTGTCTCCCTTGTCTCAGGAGATATATCTAAAAAGAAGTTGCTACTGTCAATGTCAAAGAAGTTACTTTCTGTTCTCTTCTAGGATTTTGATGGTTTCAGGTCTCACATTTAGGTCTTTCACCCATTTTGAATTTCTTTTTGTTTATGGTGTAGGAAAGTAGGCCATTTCATTCTTTTGAACATTGCCATCCAGTTTTCCCAATACCATTTGTTGAAAACATTGTCTTTTTCCCATTGGATATCCTTTACTGTTTTGTCAAAGATTAATTGACCATATAATTGTCAGTTTATTTCTGGAAATTCCATCCTGTTCCATTGATCTATGTGTCTATTTTTGTGCCAGTACCATACTGTTTTGATTACTATAGCTTTGTAATATAATTCAAAGTCCAGAATTGTGATGCCTCCAGCTTTGCTTTTCGTTTCAAGATTGCTTTGGCTATTAGGGGTCTTTTGTAGTTTCATACAAATTTTAAGATTGTTTGTTCTACTTCTGTGAAAAATGCTGTTTGAATTTTGATGGAGATTGCATTAAAGGTATAAATTGCTATAAATAAAATATAGACATTTTAATGATATTTGTTCTTCAATCCATGAGCAGGGAATGTCTTTCCATTTCTTTGTGTTGTCTTGAATTTCTTTCATAAGTGTTCTATAGTTTTCAGAGTACAGATCTTTTACCTCTTTGGTTAGGCTTATTCCTAGGTATCTTATGGTTTTTGGTGCAAGTGTAAATGGGATCAATTCCTTGATTTCTCTTTCTGCTGCTTGATTATTGGTGTATAGAAACGCAACAGATTTCTTTACATTAATTTTGTATCATGCGACTGTACTGAATTTATCAGTGCTAGCAGTCTTCTTTGGTGGAGTCTTTAGGGTTTTCTACATACAGTATTAAGTCATCTGCAAATAGTGAAAGTTTTACTTTTTCCTTCACAATTTGGAGTCCTTTTATTTCTTTCTGTTGTCTGATTGCTGTGGCTAGGACCTTCAGTACTAAGTTGAATAAAAATGGTGAGAGTGGACATCCATGTCGTGTTTCTGGCTTTAGGAGTAAAAATCTCAGTTTTCCTCCATTAAAAATGATGTAAGCTCTGGGTTTTACACAGATGGCTTTTATTATGTTGAGGTATGTTCCCTCTAACCCCATTTTGTTGAAGGTTTTTATCAGGAATGGATGTTGAACTTTGTCAAATGCTTTTTCTGCATTTGATGGGATGATTGTATGGTCCTTACCTATTCTCTTATTGATGTGATGTATCACACTGATTGATTTGCAAATGTTGAACCACCTTTGCAACACAGGAATAAATCCTATTTGATCGTGGTGAATTAAAAAAAAAATGGATCATTGAATTTGGTTTGCTACTATTTTATTGAGAGTTTTTGCATCTATGTTTATCAGGGACATTGGCCTGTAGTTCTCTTTTTTAGTGGTGTCTTTATCTGGTGTTGGTGTCAGGGTAATGTTGGCCTCATAGAATCAGGAATTTGGAAATTTCCCTTACTTTCCTATTTTTTGGAACAGTTTAAGAAGAATAGGTATTAATTCTTCTTTACATGTTTGGTAGAATTCTCCTGTGAAGCCAACTGGTCCTGGACTTGTTTGTTGGGAGTTTTTTGATTACTGATTCAATTTCTTTGCTGGTTATGGGTCAGTTCAAGTTTTCTATTTCCTCTTGTTTGAGCTTTGGTAGATATGTTTCTAGGAATTTATCCATGTTTTCTAGGTTGCCCAATTTGTTTGCATGCAGTTGTTCATAACATTCTCTTATGATTGTTTGTATTTCTGTGGTGTTTGTTATTTCTCCTCTCTCCTTTGTGGTTTTATTTATATGAATCCTTTCTCTTTTTTTCTTGATAAGGCTGGCTAGAGGTTTATCAATTTTTTGGTTCTTTTCAAAGAATCAGCTCCTGGCTTCATTGATCTGTTCTATTATATTTCTTAGTGTCTCTGTCATTTATTTCTGCTCTATTCTTTATTATTTCCTTCTTTCTGATGGTTTCAGGGTTTTTTTCTTTTTCTAGCTGCTTTAGATGCAAGGTTATGTTGTTTATTTGAGCTTTTACTTGCTTCCCAGAATTTTTAACCATGGTGTTCTCATTTTCACTTGTTTCTATGTACTTTTTAATTTCTTCTTAGCTTTCCTGTTTGAACCATTCATTGTTTAGCAGCATGTTATTTAACTTTCATGTATTTGTGGTCTTTCTAGGTTTTTTCTTGTGGTGAACTTCTAGTTTCATAGTGTTGTGGTCCCAAAAGGTGAATGATATGATTTCAAATCTTCTTGATTTGTTCAAGTTTGTTTTGTGGGCTAATATGTGATCTATTCTGGAGAATGTCCCATGTACACTTGAACAGAATGTGTATTCTGCTGTTTTAGGATGGAATGTTTTGAATATATGTGTTAAACCTATCTGGTCCAGTGTGTCATGCAAAGGCATTGCTTCCTTGTTGGTGTTCTGTTTAGTTAATCTGAACTTTGATGTAAGTGTCCCCTACTATTATTGTATTATTATCAGTTAGTCCCTTTATGATTGTTATTAACCATCTTATGTATTTAGGTACTCCTGTGTTGGGTGCACAAATATTTACAATTGTATATGTTTTGTTGGGTTGCTCCTTTTATTATTATTATATAGTGTTTTTCTTTGTCTCTTGCTACAGTCTTTATTTTAAAGTCTATTTTGTCCAATGTACTTGTTGCTACTCTAGCTTTCTTTTGACATTCATTTGCATGACAAATGTTTCTCCATCCTCTGACTTTCAATCTGCAGGTGTCTTTAGGTTTAAAATGGGTCTTTTGTAGACAGTATATAGTGAGTCTTTTTTTTTTTTTTTATCCATTCTGTTACCCTATGTTTTTTGATTGGAGCATTTAGTCCACTTACATTCAAAGTAATTATTGATAGGTATGTATTTATTGCCATATTATTCCTTGTTTTGTGGTTGTCTCTGAAGATTTTCTCTGATACTTTCTTATCTTTAATATTAAAGCTTAGGAGGTGAAAAATTTACTGAAGTTGTTATTGGCCAAATGACAAGAGAAGCATGTTAAGACTGTGGTGTGTGGGTGGTAAGTATGTAGGTCCCAGAAAGCAAGTAAAGCATGGTGATTCCTGAGATTATTAGTGGAAACCTAGGGGCCCAGCCTAGTGACTGGGACTTCTGTAGTTATAAGGGTTATAAAAACGCTGGTGGAAAGTTTTATACAAGACTAAGAGTCAGAATTTAGAACTTTTTACAAAAAGGAGGGGTGCTGGTTGGCTCGGTCGGTTGAGTGTCCAACTTTGGCTCAGGTAATGATCTCAAAGTTCGTAGGGTTGGAGCCCCATGTCAGGCTCTGTGCCAACAGCTCAGAGCCTGGAGCCTGCTTCAGGTTCTTTGTCTCCCTTTCTCTCTGCCTCTCCCCTGCTCACACTCTGTCAACAATAAATAAATGTTAAAAAAAAAAAAAGGATTAGCTTGGGTGTTTTAACTATGATGGAGAAATCTGTGGCTTAGGATAATCAACTAAGGGTCTGTAAGTTCTAAAGGAAGAATAGATAATTTGGGGCATCTAGTTAGTTATCAAGACAGCATAAGCAGCTTATCAGAAGAGGCAATTTTCATCGAATTTTTAAGGCATTACAGATTGCATGAATTTTTTCATATAGGTTTATGAGAGAAAGTGATAATTCACCTCAAGACTGGGGTATAAATCCACAACATTGAGTAAAAAGAGGTATAGAATACATAAGAACCTTTGATCTCAATGACTTATTAGTAATAAAGGAAGGTTCATTGGAAAAGTACTAACATGTTAAATGTTGGGAAGACACTTTGTCTTATGACCTTCATTCAGGAGGGTTCTTTTGGGAAAAAGGTAAGTTTGGATAAGTAGTTCTTGTCTTTCTTTTTTTTCCTAATGTTTATTTATTTCTTAAGAGATGGAGAGACAGAGCGTGAGTGAGGAAGGGACAGAGAGAGAGAGGGAGATACAGAATCCGAAGCAGGTTCCAGGCTCTGAGCTATCAGCACAGAATCCGATGTTGGGCTGGAACCCACCAGCCTTGAGCTCATGACCTGAGCCAAAGTCGGATGCTTAACCGACTGAGCCACCCAGGCGCCCCAAGGGTGAGTAGTTCTGTTTGCTTCGTTTGTTTGTGAGTTTAGTTTTGTTTAGTATGTCCCAGATCGGAGGGGATGAAGTTATGAAATCGAGAGTGTTGGAACGATTGTGCTTTAGTCAGTATGGAATAGGGAAAGAAAATTGAGTTCAGGAGACCTGAGGGATGTGTGTCAGGCAGCTGAGGTGAAGAGGCCACATTCCGTGGTTAATGGAGGAAATAGCAATTTGTGAGGTATGTAGTGGGGCTGGTTTTGTATTTTTGCTCAGTGCTTACTAGTTGTGTGACAATGAGCAAATTACTTAGTGTCTCTAAATATTAGTTTCTCTATTTTAATTTAAAAGTGCGACAATGACCTTGACTTTGTGGGGATTTTGAGAGAATCGAAGGCCAGGCACTTAATAAATCTTAGTTCCTGGGGCGCCTGGGTGGCTCAGTCGGTTAAGCGTCTGACTTCGGCTCAGGTCATGATCTCACGGTTCGTGAGTTCGAGCCCCATGTCGGGCTCTGTGCTGACAGCTCAGAGCCTGGAGCCTGCTTCAGATTCTGTGTCTCCCTCTCTCTCTGCCCCTCCCTTGCTCATGCTCTGTCTCTCTCTCTGTCAAAAATAAATAAACATGAAACAAAATTAAAAAAAAATCTCAGTTCCTTCCCTGCTGGAGCTCCTTCATCTGCTTATCAGCACCTTCTCTAATTTTTGCATGACCTGGAGCAAGTCACTTCATCCTCTTAGGACTCTGCTTGGTCATGAGAAAGATAGACTTTCCTCTCACTTTCATTTAAAAAGTAATTAAGTATTGGGGCACCTGGGTGGCTCAGTCGGTTAAGCGTCTGACTTCGGCTCAGGTCATGATCTCACGGTTCGTGAGTTCGAGCCCTGCGTCGGGCTCTGTGCTGACAGCTCAGAGCCTGGAGCCTGCTTCCGATTCTGTGTCTTTCTCTCTCTGTGTAACTCCCATGCTCATGCTCTGTCTCTCTCTGTCTCTCAATAATAAATAAAAGTAAAAAAAATTAAAAAGCAGTAATTAAGTATTATTAAAATATATTATGACTAAATAATACTTGCACATGGTAAAAAATTGAACAATGTAAGTGGAGGTTATGCAGTGAAAATATGTCTTCCTCCCTTCCGTTCTGTCCCTGAATTCTCCATGTTGGAAGTAACAATTGTCACTAATTCCTTATGAATCCTCACATATTCAAACACATACATCTTTATATCTATAAATATATGTAGTGCTCTTTTTAAAGTAGTATAAAGGGTTTTTAAGAATTATTATTTGTTCAATGGAAACAGCTTAGAATAGGATGGGGCAGAGAACATTCCAAGGGTTAAAAGAAGGGAGCCAATCGCAAAGAGGGATGGGAAAAGGTATGGCTGCGGAGAGTGAGGGCAGAGGCATCTCTGGCCCTGGATGAGACACTATGGGTCAAAGCCCTGCATCTAGAGTAATAACACTTTGTCCCCTGATCCTGTCCTCACTCCATTATTGCATCACCTTTGTCTCTGGTTGATGCTGTGATGAGGTTAGAACCCTTGATAGCTTTTTTTTTTCTTTTTGTATCTGAACGGTGGTTTTACTGACCAATATGTTCCTGAATAAGGACTCCAAGCCCAGAGTACACAGTTAAGGCAACTACTTTGTTTCCAACAAGAAAGTACACAAGGAATCCCGAGTGTCCCCCACTAATGTGAGAGCTTGACCCCCGACCAGTCTCCACCCAGTTCTGGGAGAAAAACGTCCTCTAGCTGGCCAGTGTGTCATCCACTGTGACACCTGCTTACAAGGCAGGCGTGGCATCGGCCGACAGCTGCTCACCGTCCAAGCACCAGGTCTGGGCTGAGCAGCTCCGCAGGCACGTTTGGCAGATGCTCTCGTTTGCGTTAAAATCGAACGTGCGCGCTGACGCATGGCTGCTGGCCGCGGATCTCGAATTAGGTAAAATGTGATCTGTCCACATTCCCAGAGCTGCTAACATAAAAATCACTTGTTTTAAAAGCTCTTTTCATCAGAACACCCTTGGATCAAATAACCTGGCAGAGGAAAGCTCTCGTGGCCCCCCCGTCTACGACAAGTTCTCTGCCGGGATCACGTTCAGGACATTCCCAAGGGCGAAGGGTGAGCGAGGCCCCAGGGCGCCGCTACCCTGTCTGTGCCAAAAATTCCATGTACTGCCCCGGAGCCTAGAAATGGTCGGCCGGCCCATTGTACGGCCGTCCACACCGGTTCTCTCACAAACAGCCGCAAGGCTTTCATGTAGTTGTTTTCATCCAGAGTGAACCGTGATAGATCCCCGCGGGAAGGGTGATCATGTCTCCTTTTTCCATGAAGATGCGGGTCCACTTGTCCTCTCTGTCTGTGACATCAAAGTAGCCGGTGCCAAGATGTAGCGGATCTCATCGTCCAGGTGCAGGTGCTTCTCCTAGAACATCTTGACCTTTTCTTCATAATTTGGTAGTTTATCCTTGCATATGGTTGTTGTGTCCACCCAGGAATGGTTTCCCTGTTTTCGGATCTTTTCTAACTCCCGACCATTCTCGTATTTGTCAGCATCAAGCTTCCAGTAAATAACCCCTAGCAGGCGCAGGTGCTCCAGGCGGACCAGGCTGCAGGGCTCGCTGCGGTGGGACAGCCTCGGGTCGTCGGCCGACTTGTCCACGTACGAGGCCTGCACCATGGCCGGGCGGAGGACGCAGCGAAGGAAGAGCCAAATCCTTGATAGCTTAAAATGCCAGGATGAGTTGCTTCTTCAAGAATCAGAAAAAGAAAAACCATGTGCCTCATTTGTTAAAACACATAAACATGTTTAGAACTGTGTTTGACAGTTTCGTTTTTATCATGAAAGGATGTAGTATTTTGTTGCCTGCTTTTCTACATCTAATTGAGATGATCATACAATTTTAATCTTTCGTTCTATTGATGTGCTGTGTCACATTTATTGATTTGTGTCTGTGAAACCATCCTTCTACCCCAGTGATAAAACCTACGTAATCATGGCATGTAATTCCCTAAATGTGCTGTTGAATTCAGTTTGCTGAAGTTGGTAATCTTGCATTTATTTACATAAGGGATATTGGCTTGTAGTTGTCCTTTTTAGTGGTGTCCTCATCAGATTTTGTATCAGGGTAATCCTGGCCTCGTAAGCGAGTTTGGGAGTGTTCCCTCCTCTTCAGTTTTTTAGAGTGTGAGAGGTGCGCCTAGGTGGCTCTGTTGGTTAAGCATCTGACTTCAGCTCAGGTCATGATCTCACAGCTTGTGGGTTCGAGCCCCCACATGGGGCTCTGTGCTGACAGCTCAGAGCCTGGAGCCTACTTCGGATTCTGTGTCTCCCTCTCTCTCTCTGACTCTTCCCCACTCACACTCTGTCTCTTTCAACAATAAACATTATAAAAAAATTTAAAAAAAAGTGTGAGAAAGTTTGGCACTATTATTATTAAATATTTTTTTTTTGAGAGAGAGAGAGAGAGAGAGCATGAGTGGGGGAGAGTCTCTTTGTATTGTTATGTATTACACTCTTCACATCCTTTAGTTTTTCATTAATATGTTTAGTGCATATCATGTATGAGTTTTATATTTTCTTTAGAGCAGTTTTAGGCTCACAGCAAATTGAGCAGAAGTACAGAGATTTCCCACATGTCTCTTGCCTCCCACATACACAGCCTCTTCCATTATCAACATTCTCCATTAGAGTTGTACATTTGATATAATTGACGAACATACAGTTATACATCATCATGACCCGAAGTCCATAGGTTACATTAGTGTAATTACATTACACCTCTCTTGGTGTTGTCATTTGATGGGTTTGGACAAATGTATGATGACATGTATCTGTTATATGTATAAACATTACAGTGTCACACAGAGTAGTTTCTTTGCCCTAAAAGCCCTGTGTTTCACTTGTCAATCCCTCTCTCCCCCAGAGGCTCTGAAAACCATTAACTTCTCTGCTGTCTGCATAGTTTTGCCTTTTCCAGGTTGTCATAGAGTTGGCTTCCTTTACTTAGTAATATGTATTTAAGTTTCTTCATGTCTTTTTTTAAAGTTATTTATCTTTAAAAAAATATTTTTAAATGTTCATTTATTTGTGTGTGTGTGTGAGAGAGAGAGACAGAGTACAAGCAGGGGAGGGCAGAGAGAGGGAGACACAGAATCTGAAGCAGGCTCCAGGCTTGGAGTGTCTGCATGGAGCCTGACGTGGGGCTCGAACTCATGAGCTGTGAGATCATGACCTGAGCGGAAGTCGGATGCTTAACTGACTGAGCCACCCAGGTGCCCCATCTTCCATGTCTTTTCATGATTTGATAGCTCATTACTTTTTAGCACTGAATCATATTCCACTGTCTGGATGAACCACAGCTTATTCATCCATTCACAAACTGAAGGACATCTTGGTTGCCTCTAAGTTTTGGCAATTATGAATACAGCTGCAATGAACATCCATCTGTAGGTTTTTCAGCTCCTTTGGTTAAGCACCAAGGAGCACAATCGCTGGATTGTATGGTAAACGTATGTTTAGTTTTGTGAGAAACGGCTAAACTTCTTCCAAAGTGTCTACACCATTTTCCGTTCCCACTAGCAATGAATAAGAGTTCCCTTTGCTCTACATCTACCCCACCATGTGCTATTGTCAGTGTTCTTGATTTACGTCACTCTAATAGGTATGTAGTAGTATCTCATTGTTTTGATTTGTGTTTCCCTGATGACATATGATGTGGGGCATCTTTTCATATGCTTATTTGCCATCCCTATATCTTCTTTGGTGAGGTGTCTGTTCAGGTCTTCGGCCCATTTTTAAATAAGGTAGTTCTTTTTCTTACTGTGTAGCTTTAAGAGTTTGTGTTTGGATAACAGTCCTTTATCAGATTTGTCTTTTACAAATATTTTCTCACAAGTTATCTTTTCAAAGTCAGTCATTCCCTGACCTGTTGGCTTTGCCATACCTAAATATTAATAAAACCTCCATTTAAAACGCCATCCTTTACCCTCACTGTCCAAGATCACATTTGGGCTTGTCTACCTCTCAAAGGTTAGACTGAGAAAGAAAAGCCAGATCGTCTCCTTTTCCCCATGTATATCCCTCTTCTTACAGGCTGTTTTTCAGGATCCATTTATCCCTGTGGTGATTCGCACTGGCAAGTCTTTCACTCTCAGAAGAACCCAGTGGAGCGTCTCCTTGTTTTTGCAGTAAATGAAAACATCAGAGTTTGGATGAAAGTCAGTCTGATTACAGAGCCTATATGGTTTTCACTGCATGCTGCTGCTGCAAGATTTGTATTTCTCTGACAATTTTCATTTTAACCTGGAGCTCATCTAGATTTGTGACCACAAATTTCTAGTCATTGTTATAATTTAACGTTAAAGAGAACGTGATTTTTTGAGTCAGTTTAAATATGTGTGTGCATCCCTTTTCTACCTGCTACTAGCCATGCGGGTTTGGTCAAAGTATGTTCATCTTTGTAAACTTCTGTGTATTAATTTGTACAATGCAAACAATACCTGCCTCATATGCCTTTACAAATATAATTTGCATAATACATTGCAATCTTGAAACACAGAGCTAGGCTACAAGATTATTGTTATTTCTTTTTCATGTTTCCCTGATTATTTAAGAAAAATATGTCATGTGCCATGACACTAATTTTCGAGTTTACCCATAATAAGTACAGAAAAGAACCCATTTCATGAGTTTCTCAATCCCTCAAGGCTGAAGTAGGGAATATTATTAATAATTAAGGTAACTGAGGCTCAGAGATATTAAGTAGGTTTCAATTTATGGTAATGTGGAAATTTTTATTTAAATCTTAACTGATTCTGTTCACCATTCTGTTAAAAAAATTTTTAGCATTTATTTATTTTTGAGAGACAGCGCACGAGTGGGGGAGGGGCAGAGAGAGAGGGAGACACAGAATCCGAAGCTGGTTCCAGGCTCTGAGCTGTCAGCACAGAGCCTGATGCGGGGCTTGAACTCAGGAACCGTGAGATCATGACCTGAGCTGAAGTCGGACGCTTAACCAACTGAGCCACCCAGGTGCCCCCACCATTCTGTTTAGATATTGAAATTTTGCAATTCTTCTTCCCCTAATCAACCCGTCAGAAGAAAAGGGGTTGACTTTAGAGAGTTTGAACCAGAGAAATCTGGAGTGGGGTCAACAAGACCTTCAGAATAGGGTGGGCATGGCTCTGTACTGAAAAAAGGAGGATGATGTTTAGGATTATGTACTCAATGGTGGGATCTACAGACTGTTTCTATTGCTGGAGTCTAAGAATGTTTCCAGCCAGCCTTATTATGGACGTCCAACTTGACCCCCTGAGATTAGGGGACTGTTGGGCTCTTGGCTCATGAAATGAACCTAAGAATAATGAATTATGAATCCTGTTGAATGGCTGGCCCCAAATAAAGTGGCCCACACAGTTTGCCCTTTCTCTAAAGTGAAGTCCACTAGTTGACAAGTCTGGTCCGATGATTGTTCAGTCCACTTGTTACTGTTTCTTAAATACATGAGGACAGCTAAGGATCACTTGCTATTTGAGGGTGATTGTATATAAAAAAAAAAAGAGAGGGAGAGAAAATCATTGGGAAACAGGATATTTTGTGGCAGTTGCCCTCTCAGTTTGCCTAGTGAAGTAGCCTATGTCAGCTCCAATGGAGAAGCCAGAAGTCTCTAGAAGCCATTTCTTTATCTCTTTATCTACTTTCCTGAGTTTTTCATCTGTACCTCTCTCACGAATCTGCTTTCATGGTTGGAAACTGCTGGGCCATAATTGTACAGAACATGACAGGAGCTAGCACTTTGCTGTTTGCCCTAGGTCAGCTAAATATTCCAGCCGTTTTTTGGTCTAAAAGCTCCTTCCTGGGGCATTTGGGTGGTTCAGTCAGGTAAGCATCTGACTCTTAGTTTCGGCTCAGGTCATGATCTCATGTTCATGGGATTGAGCTCCACTTTGGGCTCTGTGCTGATAACCTGGAGCCTGCTTGGGATTCTCTCTCTCTCTCTCTCTCTCTCTCTCTCTCTCTCTCACCTCCTTCCCCCCATTCCTCACTCCACTCGTGCGTGTGCTCTCTTTCTCACAATAAATAAGTAAACATTAAGGGAAAAACTCCTTCCTCTCAAAGGTTCCCCTGGACTCCCAGGCAGATTAACAGTAGGCTGTCTCTGCTGCCCTTGCATTTTGGCATCAGTGAGTGTGTACGGCCTCCTTTCTAGGACAGCTGACACTTTTAGACGGTTTTCTGCCTGAATTTCTGAAACAGAGATGGGCCAAAGGAATGATATGGCAGGAAGGGAGTGGGTAGTGAAGGAGAGCTTCCGATTTTCCACTGTCATCTTCCAGAAACGGACAGAGAAGTAAAACTTCTCCCCATTTGTGGTTGAAGAAAGAGGCAGTGGGTAGATTAAGAACCATCCTTGGGAAGTGTAGTAACAAACAGGACAGACAGGGAAGAGAATAAAAAAATCTCAGTTTCCACATGACCCATGTTCTCTTTAACATGGGTTGTGTAATTTCTAAGTTACAATCTAAAATATCTATCTTAAATATAAAAAATATAGATAAATGATATCTATCTATCTATCATCATCCTCATCTATCATCAATTTATGTTTATTTATGTTTGTGTGGCTTGGGTTTCTTGAGAGAAACAAAGGGAGGTGGATAGGGAATAGAAATGCCCATTATCCAGCATCCATTTATGACACAGGCATTGTTATGCATTTCACCTAGGCGACACAATCAATATCTCTGGATGTGGGAGTAAAGAGGCCATGAAAGCAAAAAATAGACAAATGGGACTATGTCAAACTTGCAAATTGTTTGAATCAAAGGACACAATCAATAGAGCCAAAAAACAAACTATAGAATGGGAGAAAATATTTGCAAATTAGATACCTGACAAACAGGTAGTGTCTCAGAATATATGCAGAATGCCTACAACTCAACAACAATAAAAACAAATAACCTGATTAAAAAATGGGCAAAAGACTTTTCTGTGGACTGAATGTTTGTGTGTCCCCCAAATTCATGTGTTAAAACCTAATCCAGTGTGATTATCTTTGGAGGTGGAGCTTTGGGGGAGTGATTAGGTCATGAGGAAACTCTCATAAATGGGATTACTGCTCTTAGAGACTCCAGAGACCCCAGAGAGCTCCTTTGCCCCTTCCACTATGTGAGGTTATAGTGAGATGTTGGCTATCTGTAAACAAGGAAGCAGGCTCCCACCAGACACCAAATCTCCTAGTGCTTTCATCTTGGATTTTCCAGCCTCCAGTATTGTAAGAAATAAATTTCTGTTGTTTATAAGACACCCAATCCGTGGTATTGTGTGATAGGCGCTCAAATGGACTAAGAAAGATTTGAATAGATATTTCTCCAAAGATGATATATAAATGGCCTGCAAGCAAATGAAAAGATGCTCAATATCACTAATTATCAGAAATGCAAGTCAAAACCATGATGAACTATCACCTCATACCCATTAGGATGGCAACTATGAAAGAAAACAGAAAACAAGTGTTGGTAAGGATATTGAAAATGGCAACCGTTGTGCATTATTGGTGAGTTAGTAAAATGGTGAGACTGCTACGGAAAATAGTATGGAGGTTCTTCAAAAAATTAAAAATAGAGCTACCATATGAGCTAGCAATCCCCTTTGGGATTTCTATTCTAAAAGAGTTAAAAGTAGGATCTTAAAGAGATATTTGCAGCACTAATTCACTATAGCCAAGAAATGGACGCAAGCCAAATGTCCATTGACAATGCATGAGGAAACAAAATGTGGTATGTAAATACATAGGAATATTATTCCTCCCTAAAAAGCAAAGATATACTATCACATGCTACAAAATGGATGAACCTTGAGGATATTATGCTAAGTGAAAGAAGTCCGTTGCAAAAAGACAAATAATGTATGATTCCACTTAAATAAAAATCTAAAGTAGTCAAATTCATAGAAACATAAAGTAAAATCATAGTTACCAGGGGTTGCAAGGAAGAAGAAAAGTGGAATTGTTATTTAATGGATATAGAGTTTCAGATCTGCAAGTTGAAAAAGTCCAGAAATCTGTTTCACAATGCAAATATACTTAACACTCCTGAAATAGTTAAACACTTAAAAACAGTTAAGATGGCAAATTTTTTGTTACATGCTTTTTGCCACAATAAAAAGTAAACAAAGAATAGCCCTAATAAAGTGTTAAATAAAACACGTTTCTACCTCTTACCTTGACAAACTACTTTCATAACACTGGAAGGCCAGATTCAAGTTTAGAATCCTGAGAATCTATAAGGTTCCATGCCAAAAGGTGGTAGCACAAGGAGGGCCACCCTGGTTTCCCAGGTGCCTGCCCATGGACCACAGCTTACCCCCTCTCCCTCTCATTCTCACTTACTATACAATGTGAGGCACCTACACATGCGCAGGTATAAACACATATAGTTCACATGCCCAATGGTCATCCACATCCCTTGCATACAGCTCCTGCCTGACCATCCCTGGGAATGAACATACCAACAGTGTGGTCTGCTGTTGGAAGGATGGACCCAGGTCCTGGAAGCTGAGGAAACTTGCTCCAGGCCAAAGTCTATGTGTGATCTTTCAAGCCTGACCATAGGCAATTATTAGGCTTTTCTTGGCAGTCCTCACGGGGGAAAGCGCTAGCTGGCACCAGCTTCCTGTGGAGAAAAGGAAATACCCAACTCCAGCCCACTCTGGACAACCTATGAATTCAATGAAATATTTGAGGAAAAATTATACCAAATCTCTACAATTTATTTTATAAGATAGTGGCATTTTGTGAGGCCATCATTACTCCAGTACTAAAACCAGACAAAGACTGTGCAAGAAAACAAAACAAAACAGTACTACAGACCAATATCTCTCATGAACATAGATACAAAAAAGTTTCAATGAAATATTAACAAATAGAATCCAACAATATATGTAAAGAATTATACACTATGACTAGGTGGGATTTATCCCAAGTTATGTAAGGATGATTCAACATTCAAAAGTCAGTTAAAGTATTTCATCCATAAGCAGACTGAAGAATAAAAATCACATCATCCTATCAATAGGTGCAGAAAAAGCATTTGACAAAATCCAACACCCATTCCCGAAAAAAAAAAGAGAGAAACAACTCAGTAAACTGAGAGTAGGTTTATTCTCTATTCCTCTAGAACAAGAACTTCCTCTACTTGAGAAAGAAAACCTACACAAAACCTACACCTAACATCATACTTAATGGTAAGAACATCAAATCTTTCTTACTAAAATCAGAAACAAGGTAAGGATGTCCCCCTCATGACTGTTTTTCAGTGTAGTAATGGTAGTCCTAGCTAACACAGTAAAACATGAAAAAAAAAAGTTGTACAGATTGAGAAGGAAGAAATAAATCTGTCTTTATTCACAGATGACATAATTGCCTATGCAGAAAATCCGAAAGAATCAACCAAAAAACTCCTGGAACTAAGTAATCATGGCAAGGTGGAAGGATACAAGGTTAACATATAAAAAAGTCAATTGCTTTCCTCTGTGGGAGCAAAGACCAAGTAGAATTTGAAATTAAGAACACAATGACATTTACATTAGCACTCCTAAAAATGAGATCTATACAAGGAAAATACAAAGCCTGCATAGGGCTTTGTGCTGACAGCTCTGAGTCTGTTGCCTGCTTGCTCTGTGCTGACAGCTTGGAGCCTGAAGCCTGCTTTGGATTCTGAGTTTCCTTCTCTCCCTGCCCTTCCCCCACTTGTGCTCTGTCTCTCTCTCAAAAATAAATAAATATTTTTTAAAAATAGGGGAAGACATTTTGCTCCATGGCAATAGGATTTACTGAGTGAAATTGGCAGGTGATGTGAAATGTCAAGTCTTTCTGGAGGTTAAAGGACTACAGGAATGTATAATATTCCTTGCCTATTTGGGAGCTGTGTGATGATACTTGAAGGAGGGGAAGTTATTTTCCAGAATTTTGAAATGGAAAGGTTATAATTATGCTAATATCAAAACATTGTGTAGGGAGACTGTCAGCCGAGAGAGGGGATAATGAGTTGTGGGTTTGAATCTCGGTGTTAATTGTTAGCAGGTCTGTGATCTGGGGAAAGTTACTTAATCTCTTTACATCAGTTTCTTCATCTGAGAACATGAGATAATTAAGTAAAACACTTAGTAGATTGGCTAGCATTCCATAAATGTTAGATGTGATGATGATATGATGATGTCAGTAACTGAGTGAAGGGACCACGTAAGCAATCCTGGCGGGAATAAGGAAGTGGTAACCACATAATGAGAGAGAGAACAGAGGGAGCAATCTGGGTGGGAAAGAGGGTATTTGTTATTTCTTGATGACTTTCAAATTTGTCTCCATTTGTCTTATGTACCGCTAAGTTCAATATGAACTTGAAATTATATTCAAGCAGAGTAGGACATGAGAGATGTGAGAAGGAGAAAGGAAGGACGAAAACATCAGTGAATATATACAATGAGTCATGCTGAGAAGTGGTGGTTCTCCCTTCACATGTGTTTACATTTTTGGAGGGCTTCTCCCCTACACTTCTCCCAATTTTCAACCTGAGGAAGAATGGTGACATTTGCATCTGAAGAAGTTTCTCCTCAGCGTTTTCTGCACGGCAGCCTTTACCTCCTTATTCCTCAAGCTGTAGATCAGGGGGTTCAGCATGGGGATCACCGTGGTGTAGAACACGGAGGCCACGTTCTCCTTGGCCACAGAACTGGCCGTGGAGGGTTTTAAGTACATGAACGCTGTAGATCCATAGAACATTCCCACAGCTGCAAGGTGAGAGCTGCAGGTGCTGAAGGCTTTGGACCTCCCCTGTGTGGTGCTGATGTGGAGGATGCTGGAGAGGATGAAGACGTAGGAAACAAGGACTGTTAAGCTGGTGACTATGATGTTGAATCCAGCCAGAAAGAACACTGTCATCTCAATATGATAGGTGCTAGAGCAGGAGAGCTTCATGAGGGGCACGATGTCACAGAAGTAATGACTGATGAGGAACTCACAGTAGGACAGTTTTAACATCAGGCCAGTGTCTACTGTTGCACCAATGAAAGCCATGGCATAGGCCGCAGCCATCAGCAGGGAACACACTTGAGGAGACATGATGACATTGTAGAGCAAAGGGGTATAGATGGCGACATAGCGGTCATAGGCCATCACTGTCAGCATGTAACACTCTGCAACGACAAACACAACGAAGAAGTAGAGCTGTGACATGCACCCCGCATAGGAGATGATGTTCTTCTCTGACACAAAGTTCACCAGCATTTTCGGGGTAATGACAGAGGAGTAGCAGAGATCCACAAGGGACAGATTGCTGAGGAAGTAGTACATGGGGGTGTGAAGCTGAGCATTCAGACAAATCAGCGTGAACATGCCCAGGTTCCCTATGATGGTGACCAAGTAGATCCCAAGGAAGAGGAGGAAGAGGGGGAGCTGGAGCTCTGGCCGATTTGTCAATCCCCTGAGAATAAACTCGGTCACTGTAGAGTGATTTTCGGCAGCCATTCTCCTGTGCTTGGGAGCCCTGTGGGGATGGGAGAGAAGAGCCCATGAGAGCCTACATTTAAACTTCTTGGCAAAGCTGGTTTTGAGCACTTGGGTTCAGCTGGGCGATCCTGGGCTCTTTCCCGATGAATCCTCCCTTCCTTTGGCTGTTGTCTGGGAGAAAGACCAGGCTCTGGGTATTTCAAAGACCATGAGGTTGGGAGGAAAAAGGGGACAAGATCTGGGGCTTTTACCACTTTTATGTTTCTCAAATATCCTACAGCAATGGTTCTTAGGGTACATTTGTTGGACCAGCAGCATCAGCACCATGTTAGAGATGCAAACT
The DNA here is from genome assembly GCF_024362965.1 of Panthera pardus. Taxonomy (NCBI): domain Eukaryota; kingdom Metazoa; phylum Chordata; class Mammalia; order Carnivora; family Felidae; genus Panthera; species Panthera pardus. The sequence continues at coordinate 93,598,124 of NW_026526677.1, forward strand.
CTCAGCCTCCACCCGGGACCTACCAAATCAGAAACTCTGGGATTGGGGCTAGCAGTCTGGGTTGAACACTCTCTCCAGATGATGCTGATGCCTGCTCAGGTCTGAGAACCTCTGTCCTATAGGTAACAAGCAGCATACTCCATATTTTGTGCTTGGACATGCTTCAGAAATAAAATTTCCTTGTCATCTGTGCAATTCCCAGATAGTTTCTGAATGTGAATGCATGATATCCTTCTCAAATTGACACAGTGTCAGGGTAGTATGGTAGTTACAGCCATATCATTGAGTGACAAGTCAATTTCTGTATCTGAAAGATGAAAATGAGAACAAAAGACCCCAATAATTAGCAACTGCTGCCAGGCAAGATGAGTTCCCTCATGTCAAGGGAGAAAAACTAAAATTTTAATCAGGCAGAATGACCATGTCTCAGCCTGGGATGACAAGCTTGCAGAAAATTCTGCAAAATTTGCAAAAAAAAAACCCCACGCTCCCCAAACTCCCCCAAGAAATCCTCACAACATATCCTGCCATGCTCTCCAGCAGCTGTCATATTGTGAAACTATCAGAAATAGTGAGCTGTATCCTGCTTGTCACTTTGCTCCTGAAACTTGCAATTTGGGACCTCAGTCTGATCAATCTCTGTAGAGGACACAGAACTTGCCGTTTTTTGCCTATTTAACCCCAAGTCTGATCCTTCCCTGACGGAGCTTCTTTGGTTTGTAGCCCAATGCTGTGTCTCTTCGGTTTGCAAACTGCACAGCAATGAAGCTTGTTTTCTGATGAAATCCTTGCAGGATGCTTTTTGTTGACAAAGAAATCAATTTCCAGGGTGCTTGGGTGGTTCAGTAGGTTAAGTGTCGGACTTCAGCTCAGGTCATGATCTCCCATTCATGGGTTCGAGCCCTGCCTTGGGCTCTGTGCTGACAGCTTGGAGTCTGGAGCCTGCTTTGGATTCTGTGTCTCCCTCTCTTTCTGCCCCTCCCCCACTAACATTCTGTCTCTAAAAAATAAATACACATTAAAAAAACCAAAAAAAAAAAAAAAAAAAGAAATCAATTTCCAAGTCGGTTGTAAAAATAACATGGGATAATGCATATTTAGAAAATTTTTTCAAGCACTCGGTTCCCATAAAAGTGAATTGTCATTAGGTGTCTGGAATTTGTTCTTAGGTTTTCACTGGACGTGAGGCTGTAAGACAGTGGTTCTCAACATTGACTGTGTTCTGTAATCCCTTGGAGTATTTACAAAGTATTGATTCTTGGGCTCCACCCCCAGATGTTCAGATTTAATTGATCTGCGGTGCAGGGTGGGCATTGGCACATAATATAGGACAGAGTAAGTGCTCAGTAGCTATTATGATGATGATGTTCAGATTGTAATATCAAACCAGGCCCCATTATTTCCCTAGTGGCAAGGTACTCAAATTGTCAACACTTCCCTAAGAAGCATGGATCATCATTGCTGGATATGACACTTATAGCCATCCCATCTCTAAGATACATCTCTTAGGCTAAAAACCTTACATTTTCATTCTTTTTATTACTTCCTCATATAATTACTAACTTTTGTATAATGCTCTTTGAAGGTCAATCTCATTAACTCCTCAAATTTGGGGTAGGAGGAGAAATGTGTTTCGAGTAGGATTTTTGTTTCTATTTTCCTACTGAGAAAACAGAAGTGCCAGACACTCAGTGAGTTTCTTGAAGCTTACTAAAAATTATCAGTGACTTAGAACTCAAACTCTTCTCTCCTGATCATGAGCTCATTTCCTTTAGCCCAGATGTGCAGGCTTTTACATCCACACACCTACAGTTCTAAGCAATGTTGTGGTTGAAAGTGCTTTACACTTGATGGCTTAGCTTGTGCATAGCCGATGAAAAAAGAGGAACGTTATATTATTTTTTCATTCTCTCTTAAATTCAAACTGTAAATGTTACCTCAAATCATACAGTTAGTAGATACAGAACTGGGCCTAAAACCCAGGACTTCTGACTACCATCTGTTTTGTTTCCACTAAACCGTCTTCTGATTTCTGTAGCTTATCTTTAGGTAGCACTTTATTATTATTTAGTAAACTTAATTTATTGAATCTTTGGAGATGCAGGATGGATTTCATTGGTAATTTCAGGTGCACTTAAAAAATTACAAAGGCAATACATATACATTGTAGAAAATCAGAAATACAAGTAAGGAAAAGTATAAACATCATATTCCCCCACTATTTAGAGACTAATACTGGCAGTGACTATCTTTCTAGATTTTTCTATGCATATATATATTTACATTGGGTATACACACACACACACACACACACACACACACACACACACACACATAAGGTTATTTATTTTGAGAGACTGTGAAAGAGAGTACACCTGTGCATACAGAGATACAGAGAAGGGGCAAAGAGAGAGAGAGGGTAGGAGGAGTGGAGAGAGAGAATCCCAAGCAGGCTCCTTGCTGATGGTGTGGAGCCCGATGCAGGGCTTGCACTCATGAACCTTGAGATCATGATCTGAACTGAAATCAAGAGTTGGATGCTTAATGGACTGAGCCACCCAGGCACCCTTAAATGTATTAAAAAACCATTTTGTAACTGCCTTATTAAATGTACTTTATAATGCATTGTGTCATTTGATTCTTATAATAATAATAACTCTGGCACTAACCGTATTTCCTTTTCTTAGATATAAGAGTCTTTAAATCCTTAGGATGTGAAGACACAAAAATCAGATTTGCATTGTAAACTTCACATGTTATGTTATTGGTGGTATGGCATTTAACTTCACAATAACTAGTCTGAGAAGTAGCTAAGTTTTTTCCATTTATTACGAAGGAGAAAACAAATTTCTTCTAGATAACAACAATAGATTTAAAAAATCTTATCTTTTCCCCTTGTACACAATTTTCACCTCTTAAAACAATAAGAAACATAGAAAATCCACCTTGAATACACCATTACCAGAAATCAATGTGTTCTACAAAGCAGTGTAGAGTAAATACCACTCAGTGTGGTGTGGACTGGAAAATCCTAGATAGAACTGATTTAAATTTAATTTTTTACTCCCATAATCATCTAATGATATGAAATAGGCAAACAAGATCCATATATTTGATATCAGTTACTACAATGATTACCTCTAGTTCTACCGGACCATAAGAGGCTTGGGCTTGCAGCCTATGAGAACTCAGCACATAAAGAAGAAAACGCTTAGAGATGAAGGTAAACAAATGCTTAGAAATAAAGCCTGAATTAGAAACAGGAATTCACTGAAGAAATATTTTTTTTCATATAATTGCTTTAAATTTGTAATTAAATACCTGTGTTGAGAAAAAGACAACACAGTCTCCTGGAAATTTTAGGGGATGCCTTGGTTCCAATAGTTAGGAACTAAACATCAAGAAATGAGGGAGCTGTCCAGATTTGTATCTATTCCTAAATGTAGTCCAAGAGGACAGCAGGGTTATGAAAAATGGGTCACTGAGGGTCTGTTTATACAACACATGGGCAGAACCTCCTGGGATGCAGTCATTTCAGGCCCTGGAGTCTTTGCTGAAGGAGCAATTAGAGTCCGGCTTATGCCTGTGCTGGGAATCATGGTTTGTCTCCCAGGTGTGTTAATTTTCCTTTTATTTGGAGTCATTTTCAGCTTGGGAAACTTGGAGTCTAAGCATTCAAATTTGTATGGCTAAACACCCCATAATCACTACCACCACCTCCACCACCACCATGTCACTCATTACCATCAACATCCTCAGTTACTACCATTATGGCTACTACTCATCATTATTCTTCATTAGGCATACTCAATGTGGCTTAAAATGTTTATTTTATTTACTCATTTTTGGAGAGAGAGAGAGAGAATGATTAGGGGAGGGGCAGAGAAAGAGGGAGAGAGAAAATCCCAAGCAGGCTCCATGCTCAGGGTGGAGCCCAATGTTGGGCTCCATTCCACAACCATGAGATGATGACCTGAAGAAAAAGAAAATTTGAGCAGACCCATAACCTATAGAAATTGACTCAGTAATCAAAAATCCCTGAACAAACAAGAGTCCAGGGCTGGATGGCTTCCCAGGGGAATTCTATCAAACATTAAAGAAGGATTAAACTGTTCCAAAAAATAGAAAGGGATGGAAGACTTCAAAACTCATTCTATGAGTCCAGCATTAGCTTGATTCCAAAACCAGACAAAAATCCCAAGAAAAAAGGAGAATTATAGACCAATATCCCTGATGAACATTGATGCAAAAATTCTCAACAAGATACTAGGAAATTTAATTCAACAGTACATTAAAAGAATTATTCACTATGATCAAGCGGGATTTATTCCCGGGCTGCAGGGCTGGTTCAATATCTGCAAATCAATCTACGTGTTACACCACATTAATAAAAGAAAGGATAAGAACCATATGATTGTCTCAAAAAACACAGAAAAAACATTTGACAAAATACGGCATCCTTTCTTGATAAAAGCCCTCAAGACAGTAGGGATAGAAAGAACATACCTCAACACCATATAGTCCATATACAAAAGAATCATTGCTAATAACATTCTCAATGGGAGAAAAAAAAACTGAGAGCTTTTCCTCTAAGATCAGGAACAGGACAGTGATGTCCACTCTTACCACTGTTGTTCAACATTGTACTGGAAGTTATAGCCTCAGCAAATGGACAACAAAAAGAAATAAAAGGCATGCAAATAGTCAAGGAAGAAGTCAAACGTTTGCTCTTTCCTGATGATATGATACTCTATGTGGAACACCCAAAAGACTCCACCAAAAAAACTGATAAAACTGATGCATGAATTCAACAAAGTCTCATGATATAAAATCAAGGTACAGAAATCTGTTGCATTTCTATATGCTGATAATGAACCAGCAGAAAGAGAAATCAAGGAATTGATCCCATTTACAAACAATAAGATACCTAGGAATAAGCCTAACCAAACAGGTGGAAGTTCTGTACTCTGAAAACTGTAGAACACTTATGAAAGAAATTGAATACAACAAAAGAATTATCCGATATGACAAGATGTTCTGAACTCATCTCATACATTTCATTCTTCAGTCCAGGAATCAACCATCTCTCCAGGAAATGTGCTTTCTTTTAGTGGTGAAAATGTATTTCAAGACGAGTAATTAGATGCTAGAGAGGCTCATTGCTTCTGGGTTGATAATTGTTTCTAGGTCTTTTCAGAAAGAAGTAGGACATTTTTAAAAATGGCCAATAATTTCAGTGGGATATGTTTTGATATTAATATTTTTGGGAATTTCCTTAAGTGCGATGATTCTTTTCAATAGGTCACTTCAAATCTTTTCTCCTCCTCCTCCTCCTCCTCCTTCTCCTTCTCCTTCTTCCCCTTCTCCTCCTCCTCCTCCTCCTTCCTCTTCTTCTTCTTCTCCTACCTCTCCTTCCTTTTCTTCTTCTTCTTCTTCTTTTTCCTGACACTAGGAAAAGGCCCATGAATTGTAGTCTTTATTTTCTGTTCTGTCCCACAGTTTGGTTTTCTCCTTTGGAGCTCCTACTCTATGTAGATTTGATCTTCTTTGGCTGGTGTCTGTATTTGTTGCTTTCCCATAAATCCTCTTAATTTCTTTTCTCTCTGTCTCTTTTTTTGCCACCAACTTTTTCACCTTCTACTTCTCCTAAGGTATTATCTGTTGTGTTCATTTGCTCTTCAGTTACTTCTAATCAGTCATATTTCTTAAATTATTTTTCCTTTATTTCTAATAATTTCCCAAGTTCAATTGCCTAATTTATAAGCTTTTCTAATTCTGCCTTTTGTTGTTCTTTCATACCTGTATGTGTTTTAGTTCATTTTGAAATAATGTAATAGTGTTCATTTACTTAGAGTAATGGGCAATGGACTGTGTTCCCTTACCACCCCCCCCCCCCCCCGCCCATTCATATGTTGAAGCCTTAACCCTCAATGTGACTGTATTCTGAGAAAGGCCCTAAAAGTAGGGGTATAATACATGAGGCCAAAAGGTCCTAATCTGATAGGGCTGGTGCCATTCATAAGATAAGGAAGAGGCACCAGAGCCCATTCTTTCTTCCGTGTGAGGACCCACTGAAAGGGGGCAGTCTAATACAGGAAGAGAGTCCTCATCAGAGATCGTGTTTGTAGGCTCCCTGAATTCCAGACTGTGGGAAAAAATACTTCCATTGCTTAAATGACCCATTCTGTGGTATTTTGTTATGGTTTCCCAAGCAGACTAATACAGTAAGTCTTTCTGGTTTGCTCCACATTTTCTGTCAAAAAAATTATTCTTTTTACTTATGATTTTATATGGAGTTTCATCTTGATTCTTTTCTACTGTTCATCTTTATATTAAATTAGTTTTTTTTCTAACTTAATGCCTGTAGAACTCCTTCTTCTGTTGCTTTTGTGAAGTGTTAAAAAATATGATGACTTACTGTCTGAAATCTCCTGGCTCTGTCCCCTTTCTACCTTTATCTAGATCTTTCTTTTGTCTTTATTTACCTTGTTCTGTTTAATTTGGGTTTTACTCCTATTCCTGCAGGGAGCTTTGGTTGCTTTATTTTGAGAGTTCATAGTGCACAGACTGTGGAAGCCCCTTCAGATCTTACTATAGAGTAATTAAAATTCATCCACTACTGGAGAATAAAAATCCCTTCCAGTTTTACATGTTATTTTCAAACTGGCCTTTTGAGAGTTATTTGGAATACTGATTAGTTGTTTTGGAGTTTCAGGTTTGTCAGATGTCCTGTTTCTTCCTGCACAGATGCTGATACTAAGCAGATTTTAATCTCTTGGTGGTTTGTGCCCATCTGCTTGTGTTTGGAGGTAAAGGGGATAACATATCACTTATTTTTGTCATAGATGTTGTTAATGGAACTAAGCTTTGCTGTTTAGTTGTGCTGTTTTTTTATGGGGGTATCCAGGAATACTAAAAAAAACATGACACAGTCTTCCTCAAATTCTCTAAGATTCTTCACATGTTTTTTCATTATTTATATTAAGAAGACTAATCACTTGAAGAATATTTACTACATAAATAGGGTATATTCATTGAATATATCTATGAGAAAAATATATTCTTGGTATATGTCAAAGATGACATATTCAATAGGAACATTCATAAAAGTACAGTCTTTAATGTTCTGAATATTCTGCAAGTATTATACACACACACACACACACACACACACACACACACACATATATGTAATTTATTGTCAAATTGGTTTCCATACAACACCCAGTGCTCATCCCAACAGGTGCCCTCCTCAATGCCCATCACCCACTTTCCCGTCTCCCCCACACCCTCAGTTTGTTCTCAGTATTTAAGTGTTTCTTATGGTTTGCCTCCTTTCCTCTCTGTAACGTTCCTCCCCTTCCCCTCCCCCCTGGTCTTTTGTTAAGTTTCTCAGGATCCACATATGAGTGAAAACATATGGTATCTGTCTTTCTCTGCCTGACTTATTTCACTTGGCAAAACACTCTCCAGTTCCATCCATGTTGCTACAAATGGCCAGATTTCAATCTTTCTCATTGCCAAGTAGTATTCCATCATATATATAAACCATATCTTTATCCATTTGTCAGTTGATGGACATTTAGGCCCTTTTCATAATTTGGCTATTGTTGAAAGTGCTGCTATAAACATTGGGGGTACAAGTGCCTCTATACATCAGCACTCCTGTATGCCTTGGGTAAATTCCCAGCAGTGCTATTGCTGGGTCATAGGGTAGATCTATTTTTAATTTTTTGAGGAACCTCCATATGCTTAAAGTATTCTTGAACACAGAGCATTAAAAATATTAGTACATAGTATTTACTGAGTGCTTATTATATCCCAGGCATATATTCTTATGAATATATTCTTCTTTTGTTTCTCTTGGTCTTTCCCTCTCTCTTCCTTTTAGGCTTTGGAAATCATGAAAAGCCAGTCAAGTGAAGGTAAACAATTACAAATTCTGGTTTTGGCTATGACAGATAACTTATATTGGATTGGCCATATTACCAAAAGCAATTAAAAAAACTAGACAAAATATATTAAATAATTTTTTAAAGTAATATAATTACAGTAGGTAACTTTAGCACCTCACTTCCACCAGTGGATAGATCATCCACAGAAAATCAACAAAGGAATATTGGCTTTGAATGACACATTAGACTAGATGGACCTAATAGAACAATACAGAACATTCCATCCCTAAACAGCAGAATACACATTCTTTTCAAGGACACCTGGAACATCCTTCAGGATATATCACATGTTAGGGCAGAAAACAAGTTTCAGTAAATTAAAAAAGATTGAAATCATATCATGCACCTTTTTCAACCAAAACAATGTGAAACTAGAAATTGATCACAAGAAAAAATCTAGAAAGAACACAAATACATGAAGGCTGAACACCATGCTACCGACCAATGAATGGGTCAACCAAGAAACTGAAAAGGAAATAAAAAAACACATGAAGAAAAAGGAAAATGAAAACACAACATTCCAAAATCTTTGGGATGTAGCAAAAGTGGTTCTAAGAGGGGCATCTATAGTAATATAGGCCTACCCAAGGCACAAGAAAAATCTCAAATACACAACCCAACTTAGACCTAAAGGAGTTAGGAAAAGAGGAACAAAGCCCAAAGCTAGGAGAAGGAAGGAAATAATAAACATTAGAGTAGAAATAAATTACCACTACAGACCAAAAACAACAACAACAACAACAACAACAACAACAACAACAACAAAACCAGAAAAGATAAATGAAACCAGGAGCAGGTTCTTTGAAAAGATCAACAAAAAATTGATAACTCTTTAACCAGATTCATCAAGAAAGAGAAAGAGGACACAAATAAAATCAGAAATGAGGGAAAAGAAAAAACAACTGATGCCACAGACATACAAAAGACTATAAGAGGTAATTATGAAAAGGTATACGCCAACAAGTGGGACAACTTAGAAGAAAATTTCTAGAAACATACAACCTTCCAAAACTGAATCAGGAGGAAATAGAAAATTTGAACAGGCTGATTAGTAGCAATAAAATTGAATCAGTAATCAAAACCTTCCAACAAATAAAAGTGCAGGGCCAGATGGCTCCACAGGTGAATTCTACCAAACATTCAATTAAGAATTAATACCTATTCTTCTTAAACTATGCCAAAAAAGTAGAAGACTAAAGAAGACTTCCAAATTGAGTCTATGAGGTCAGCATTACCCTGATACCAAACCCAGACAGAGATACTACAGAAAGAAGAAGAAGAAGAAGAAGAAGAAGAAGAAGAAGAAGAAGAAGAACAAGAACAAGAAGGAGGAGGAGGAGGAGGAGGAGGAGGAGGAGGAGGAGGACGAGGAGGAGGGAAGGGGAAAGGGAAGGGGAAGGAGAAGGAGAAGAAAACTACAGGTAAGTATCTCTGATGAACATGGATCCAAAAATCCTAAACAAAATATTAGCAAACCAAATCCAACAGTACATTAAAAAACCACTCACCACAATCAAATGGGATTTATTTCAGGGATGCAAGGGGTGGTCCAATATTTGTAAATCAAACAATGTGGTACATCACATCAACAAAAGAAAGGATAAAAACAATATGATTATTTCATCTATTATTTTAAAAAGTCAATTCTCCACAAAATACTAGCAAATTGAATCCAACAGTACATTAAAAGAATTATTTACCACGATCAAGTGGGATTTATTTATTCCTGGGCTGCAGCAGTGCTACAATATTCACCAATCAACATGATACACCACATTAATAAAAGAAAGGATAAGAACCATATGATACACTCAATAGATCAGAAAAGGCATTTGACAAAATACAGCATCCATTCTCCATAAAAGAGCTCAACAAGGTAGGGATAGATGGAACGTACCTCAACATCATAAAGGCCATATACTAAAGACCCATACCTAATACCATCCTCAATGGAGAAAAACTGAGAGGTTTTCCTCTATGTTCAGGAAGAAGACAGGGATGTCCACTCTCACCATTACTATTTGACATAGAACTGGAAGTCTTAGCCTCAGCAATCAGAGAACAAAAAGAAATAAAAGGCATCCAAATCAGCAATGAGGAAGTTAAACTTTCACTATTTGCAGACGACGTGAAACGCTATGTAAAAAACCTGAAAGACTTCACCGTGCTAGAACTAATACATGAATCCAGCAAAGTCTCAGGATGTAAAATTAATGTACAGTAATCTGTTGCATTTCTACACACTGATAATGAAGCAGCAGGAAGAGAAATCAAGGAATCAATCCCATTTAATGTTGCACCCAAACCCATAAGATTCCTAGGAATAAGCCTAACCAAAGAGGTAAAAGATCTGTATTCTGAAAACTATAGAACACTTATGAAAGAAATTGAAGAGGACACAAAGAAATGGAGAAAAAGGAAACATTCCTATGCTCATGGATTGGAAGAATAAACATTGTTAAAACGTGTATACTACCCAAAGCAATCTACACATTCAATGCAATCACTATCAAAACAACATCAGCATTTTTCACAGAGCTAGAACAAATAATTCTAAAATTTGTGTGCAATCACAAAATACCTTAAATAGCCAAAGCAATCCTGAAAAAGAAAAGCAAAGTTGGAGGCATCAAGATTCCAGACTTCAAGCTATGTTACAAAGCTGTAGTCATTAAGAGAGTATGGTACTGGCACAAAAACACACACATAGATCAATAGAACAGAGTAGAAAACCCAGAAATGGACCCACAACTATATGGTCAACTCATCTTCGACAAACCAGGAGAGAATATCCAATGGAAAAAAAAGACAAGTCTTTTCAACAAATGGTGTTGGGTCATATTTTCTTGCTTCTTTGTATTTCTAGTGATTTTTTTTTTGTTTTATTATGCTGGAATTATGAATATATTCTAGAGACAGGGGATTATGTTACTCTTCTCTATAGATTGTTGCCTTTTGTTCTGGGATGCAGTTCCTAGTAGATCACCCTGATCCTGCTGAGACTTGGATTTAGCCTTTTTTATGATAGGTCTAGTTCAGCTTTGCCCTTAACCTGATGGCCTAGTCCTTATTCTTAGGGTATGGATTTCAGAGCTGTCATCTTAACGTCTGCTTTGTTCATCAAAGCGTCTCCACTCTCACTAGGCCAGAATCCTAACAGCTCCCCAGTGCTGTGGATCCTCTGTGACATCTCTTCAGGTCCTAGTCTTCCAAGAGCTGCTGTGTCCTAGACATATAGAGTCTTGCCATGAACATACAAAATTTAGAATTCAGCTAAGAACTCAAGGGAGTCCTCTATGCATATGCCTGAGGGTCCTTTTCTTTGGCTTTTTCCTCTTCATGTCTTGCCCCACAGATTCCAGCTGTCCTAGCATCCCTGAACACTGATCTTTATTCCACTAGTAGAGGCTGCTGCTGTTCGCTTGGGCTCCATTTCACTAGGTTTGATTTGGAAACTGCCCTTAGAGAGAAAGGGTGAAAATGGTAGTTCATTTTCTTGCCTTTTAAGAATTTCCTCCCTGAGCTGTCTGCTTCTCAAAGCTTTCAAATAGATGCTTTATATATTTTTTCCAGTCATATACTTGTTTATGGTTAGAGGGTGGTAGTGTGATATTAGCTACTACTTTACATCTAAAATCTGAAGTCTGATAGCTTACTTTTAAAGGACTTGTTTTCTGCATTCCAGCCCAGCAGGAGGTCATATAGACCCCAAGGACCAGGAGAGACTGGAAACCTGGAGACTTAAATTAGATCTGTGACCTTGGGCAAATGGCTTTACTTCTCGGGATCTCCTTAGTGTCACTGTATATAAGATGGGGGTAAATATTGGCTTTGTCCATCCATAAATTGCTGATTTGTAATAACCTGGAAAGATTAAAAAATATAATTACTATACTCATACCCATACAGATTCTGATTCAGAAGGTCTGGGTGGCGAGCCCAGAATTTCTTTCTAATAAACACCCCAGGTAATTGTGGTGTTCATCCACATTTGGGAAATACTGAATTGATAATTTCCCAAGTGTCTTCAGGTCTAAAATCCTGTTAGTGTGTATGCTTGCTATTAAAGAATGGTACCTAGAGCTCTGAGAGATCAAGTCAAATGGTAGACAACTTTTGTCAAGGTAGAAGCTTGTGTGGAGAGTAGAAGACAGAAAAAGACAAAAGCAAACTAAAGAGGAAGAACAAATTTGCATGTTTGCCTATGTTGAGAATCTTAGCCTGTAGGATTCAATTTGAGAGCACCAAGAAGCTAGAAAGCCAATAGCGCTTCAAGAAAAGTGGGTGGAAGGCAGGGATAGTCAAAGGCACTTTTGACCAGTTAGTAACTTAGGAAAAGGCTGTTCTTGGCAGAGGTTAGGAGCATTTACCTGATAGAAATTATTTTGTTACAATTAATCTTATATTCCATGGGAAGACAGAGTAAGGGGATCAGAGAAATCTACCTTCCTGTTTGAGCTAGACATACTGCAATTCATTCCTAGAATGAATCAGAATATGAAGAAATGACTGAATGTTCTACCCTAATTTATGATAGCCTTTTGTGTTAATCTTTCCAAATTCTAAGCACTTCTTTTTATTAAAGTCGTAGCATATTTACTTGTTTCTTTCCAAGAGTTTGCCAGATCCAAGAAAATGAGGACCTTAGCTTCATGGATTTCAGTAGCTCTCGTCAGGAGGAAGTTTAGGCTAGTGGTTACAAAATAGGTGCCTGGATTCCGTATTTGTATTGGATATTGGCAGCCAGAAGTCAGTAGAAGGGTTCAGTGTCAGGTATATTACTGGGCATTCAAAAATAGTAATGATGATAACTTTTTTCCACAATGAATTTTCTTTTAATAGTACTGGATAAATGTCTGTTGAAATAATTGTCTCTAAAAGCCAAATCAACCAATATTAAGGGTATAAATAAACACTTCTTATTCCTTTGGGAAAATAATCTCTGAGGAAATGGTTTTGAGGGAGTCTTTGTCTTAATAATTGGGCCACTGAGATCTGTAATCCGAATAAAACTTATTTCCTGTTATTCTCTGGTCTGGAAAAGGCGCATCTCCTTCCTTATAGTTATAGCTTCCAAATTAACAATTGGAAATCATGTTCTTCAGTGTAGAAATGGCTACAAGATAAATTAGGGTTTCTGATCCTTTAGATCAGATTGGAAGGGGAGGGCTCTTAGCTCAACCTACCATTTTCTATTCATTATGGTAATTTTCTATCACAGGACAATTGTGGACAAGAAACAGTAGAGTATAGCATTACAGCTCTAAACTGAAGGAAGGTGAGTGACTTCCTAACCCTGTCAGTCATGTAACATAGTGGTTATGAGGGTACACCTGAGAGTCAGACTGCTAAAGTCCACCTTCTGGCCGAACCCCAGTATTTTGAGGACTTTGTTGTCTCATCTGCAAAATAGGGATAATAATATTGTCATACAGCTCTTAGTGTCTAGCACCTCATAGGAACCACTTAAGTAGGTGCTAACTTTAAAAAATTATCATGAAACCTAAACCCACTTGAGCTAGGAGAGATTGTAAAAATGTGGCCTCACCTTCTTGATTTGACAGCAGTGACCCAGTGGTGGGGGTTCGAGGGGTCGCAGTGTCTTTTGACAGGACTCTCTTCAGGGAAGAGGCCCAGGGTTTAGCAAAGGAAGCACAGGCAGGAGATAGAAGGACATAGAAAATGGACTAACTTAAAGATCTAAAAGACATCTGTCTTATTTTTTAATGAATTGGGATATGAATAAATTACTGTTTTCTCTCTGGAGGCAAAGTTTAGACTCTAACTGTTCTCTCTGGAAGATAAAGTCACTTGGGCTGTAGGACAGATCCATAACAAACAGTAAAAGCCTTCCTACCATCTGTCTTAACGTTCAAATCTCTCTGTGGATTCCGTTCTTCAGAATGGGGGATGGATCCTGGGTGAGTGGTGGTATTTCTTTCTGTCTAACTGGTTCTCTTTCCTTTTCTCCAGATTGTCCTTGCTCCACTCATCTCCAAGAGGAAAATGGCAGCTAAGAACTCTTCTGTGACAGAGTTTATCCTTACAGGTTTAACACACCAGCTGGAACTCCATATCCCTCTCTTCTTCCTGTTTCTAGGTTTCTACCTGGTCACTGTGCTGGGAAACCTGGCCTTGATAGCCCTGATTTGGTTGAATTCTTGCCTACACACCCCCATGTACTTTTTCCTCCTCAACCTCTCCTTAATAGATTTCTGCTACTCCACTACCATCACCCCCAAAATGCTGAAGAGTTTTGTCTCAAAGAAGAACATCATCTTGCATGCAGAGTGTATGACTCAACTCTTTTTCTTCTGCTTCTTTGTCATTTCTGAGTCCTTCCTCCTGTCAGTGATGGCATATGACCGCTATGTGGCCATCTGTAAACCATTGGTGTACATGGTCACCATGTCTCCTCAGGTCTGTCTATTCCTTTTGTTGGGTGTCTACGTGATGGGGCTTTCAGGGGCTATGGTCCATATGGGAAGCATAGCAAGTCTGACCTTCTGTGCTGACAACCTTCTCAATCATTTCATGTGTGACATCCTTCCTCTCCTCAAGCTGTCCTGCAACAGCACTTATGTAAATGAACTGGTGGTCTTCATCCTTGTGGCCATTGACATTGGAATGCCCATTATCACCATCTTCATCTCTTATGCTCTGATTCTGTCCAGCATTCTGCACATTCACTCCACTGAGGGCAGGTCCAAAGCTTTCAGTACATGTAGCTCTCATATAATTGTGGTTTCTCTTTTCTTTGGTTCCGGGGCTTTCATGTATCTCAAACCACCTTCTATTTTGCCCCTTGACCAAGGGAAAGTGTCCTCTCTGTTCTATACCATTGTGGTGCCCATGTTAAACCCACTGATCTACAGTTTGAGGAACAAGGATGTCAAAGTTTCCCTGAGGAAAACCTTGGAAAGAAAAATATCTTCTTGAAAAAGTAGCATTTGAAGAAGATACAATGCTTTGTTTATTGGTGTGTGTGTTTTCCAAGAAAGATCCAAGTTCTAGTTTTTTCTCTTCTGTAAAAAAGAGAATTTTAAGTCTTTACGTTTCATGGATGTTTACTACATATCTATTTTCTGTATCCCGTGACCCATGTCGACTATTCCACGATTCTTTTATGCATTTTTCTACAATCACAAATCATTTAATCTGAAATGGGGCTTATAAACCATTTTTTCTGAGCTTATTTAACAGACATTGGAGACTTAGACATTTTATATATGTTTTCCAAGGCCATACAACTAAGTGGTTCCCATAAGTGGGACTGGAATCCAGGCTCTTGAATTCTAATCTACTTTGTTTTCCTTTCCTTTCTGCCATTTTTTTTTCTTTATTGCCTGTCTTACAGATTTCATTTTGAAAGTATGATATTTTAGCATAGTATAAACTGATTCTATATAGTAATTTAATGTCACTTCTCAATAAATAATGTTTTAGAAATAACTTGTTGATATTCCATATTTTCCTTTTTTAAAAGTTATTATTTTAATTCCACTTAATTAACACACAGTGTTATATTAGTTTCCAGTGTACAATATAGTCATTCAACAGTTCATACATCACCCTGTGTTCATTATGGCAAGTGTACTCCTTAACCCCCATCACCTATTTAACTCATCCCCCCCCCCTCCCCCCCCCCCCCCCCCCCCCGGGTAACCATCACTTTGTTCTCTACAGTTAAGAGTCTGTCTCTTGCCTTGTCACTCTTTCTCTTATTTTTCCCCTTTGCTTGTTTGTTTTGTTTCTTAAATTCCACATATGAGTGAAATCATATGGTATTTGTCTTTTTCTGACTGACTTATTTCACTTAGCATTATATTCTCTAGCTCCATCATTGTCATGGCAAATGGCAACATTTCATTCTTTTTATGGCTAAATAGTATTCCCTTGTGTGTGTGTGTGTGTGTGTGTGTGTGTGTGTGTGTGTATACCACATCTTCTTTATCCATTCATCAATTGATGGACACTTGGCCTAATGCAAACAATGCTGCTATAAACACTTAGGATACATGTATCCCTTTGAATTAGTGTTCTTGTATTCTTTGGATAAATACCTAGTAGTGCAATTGCTGTATCATAAGGTAGTTCTATTTTTGACTTTTTGAGGGACCTCAAACAGCCATACTGTTTCCCAGAGTGGCTGCACCAGTTTGCATTTCCACCAATAGCCTAAGAGTGTTCCCCTTTCTCTGCATCCTTGCCAACACCTGTTGTTTGTTGTGTTGTTGATTTTAACCATCCTGAAAGGTGTGAGGTGATATCTCACTGTATTTTTTAAAGTTTATTTTGAAAGAGAAAGAGAGAGGATACAGAGGGGCAGAGGGGGAGGGGCAGAGAGAAAATCCCAAGCAGGTTCTGCACTCTCAGTGCAGTGTCCGATGTGGTGTTCAATCTCACAAGATCATGACCTGAGCCAAAATCAAGAGTCAGACACTCAAGCGACTGAGCCACTCAGGCACCGCTCTCATTGCATTTCCCTAATGAGAAGTGATGATGAGCATTTTTGTGTCTGCTGGCCATCTGTATGTCCTCTTTGGAGAACTGTCTGTTCATGTCTTCTGTCCATTTTGTAGTTGAATTATTTGTTTTTTGGGTGTTGAATTTGATAAATTATTTATGTAGAGAGAGAGATAAAGTGTGAGCAGGGGAAGGCCAGTGAGAGAGAATTCCAAGCAGGCTCTGTGCTGTCAACACAGCCAGAAGTGGGGATCGATCTCATGAACCGTGAGATCATGACCTGAGCTGAAATCAAGAGTCAGACTTAACCAACTGAGCCACCCAGATGCCTCTCTTTATATATTTTGGTTACGACTCCATTATTAGATGTCATTTGCAAGTGTCTTCTCCCATTTCATAGGTTGCCTTTTAGTTTTGCTGGTTGTTTCCTTTCCTGTGCAGAAGCTCTTTATTTTGATGTAGTCCCAATAGTTTATTTTTGCTTTTGTTTCCCTTGCCTCAGGAGACATATCTAAAAAGAAGTTGCTACTGTCAATGTCAAAGAAGTTACTGTCTGTGTTCTCTTCTAGGATTTTGGTGGTTTTAGATCTCACATTTAGTTCTTTCATACATTTTGAATTCTTTCTCTCTCTCTCTCTTTTTATGGTGTAAGAAAGTGGTCTAGTTTCATTCTTTTGAATGTTGCCATCCAGATCTTACTGCGAGCATTTCCCTTCCTCCAGAAAGGTTAATTTTATTTTCAGCCTCGAGAAGACAAGGACACCGTCACATCAAGAACAGCAATTTTTTTTAACTTTTTATTCATTATTGAAAGACAGAGAGAACCAGAACATGAGAAGGGGAGGGGCAGAGGGAGAGGGAGATACAGAATCTGAAGCAGGCTCCAGGCTCTGAGCTATCAGCACAGAGCCCAATGCAGGGCTTGAACTCAAAAACTGCGAGATCATGACCTGAGCTGAAGTCGGAGGCTTGACCAACTGAGCCACCCAGGCGCCCCAAGAACAGCTATTTTTTTATTTTATTTTATTTTATTTTATTTTATTTTATTTTATTTTATATTTTATTTATTTTATTTTATTATTTTATTTTATTATTTTATTTTATTATTTTATTTATTTTATTATTTTTAATATATGAAATTTATTGTCAAATTGGTTTCCATACAACACCCAGTGCTCATCGCAAAAGATGCCCTCTTCAATGCCCATCATCTACCCTTCCCTCCCTCCCACCCCCCCCATCAACCCTCAGTTTGTTCTCAGTTTTTAAGAGTCTCTTATGCTTTGGCTCTCTCCCACTCTAACTTCATTTTTTTTTCCTTCTCCTCCCCCATGGGTTTATGTTAAGTTTCTCAGGATCCACATAAGAATGAAAACATATGGTATCTGTCTTTCTCTGTATGGCTTATTTCACTTAGCATCACACTCTCCAGTTCCACCCACATTGCTACAAAGGGCCATATTTCATTCTTTCTCATTGCCATGTAGTACTCCATTGTGTATATAAACCACAATTTCTTTACCCATTCATCAGTTGATGGAAATTTAGGCTTTTTCCACAATTTGGCTATTATTGAGAGTGCAAGAACAGCAATTTTAAAAACAATGGCATGTTGTGAAGAGGGAGCCAAGATGGC
Source organism: Panthera pardus (assembly GCF_024362965.1). NCBI lineage: Eukaryota > Metazoa > Chordata > Mammalia > Carnivora > Felidae > Panthera > Panthera pardus. The sequence goes on from NW_026526677.1 coordinate 93,616,181, forward strand.
GGAACAGCATGGAAGTTTTTTGTGTGTCTCGCATCAATGAAATACAGCCAGACCAACACTAAACCATCTTGCACACCTAGAAAACTCATCCGAAGATTAGTACAACAATCTGCACAACCTGAACCACAGAATTCAGCAGAAAGAGGAAAAAAATCATTTTTATTTTCAATTTTTATTAAAATATTTTTAATTTTTTTACTATATTTTTTACTTTTGTGTAAATTTTTTTCAAATTCTATTTTACTTCCATCATTTTATTTTAGTCTATTTCAGTGAATGTTGCCATCCAGTTTTCCCCATATCATTGGTTGAAAAGACTGTCTTATTCTCATTGGATATTCGTTACTACTTTGCCAATGATGAATTGACCTTATAATTGTGGGTTTATTTCTGGATTTTCTATCCTGTTCCATTGACATATATGTCTACTTTTGTGCCAGTACCATACTGTTTTGTTTACTATAGTTTTGTAATATAACTTGAAGTCCAGAATTGTGATGCCTCCAGGTTCACTTTTCTTTTTCAATATTGCTTTGGCTATTCAGGATCTTTTGTGGTTCCATACATATTTTAAGATTGTTTCTTTTAGTTCTGTGAAAAATGCTGTTTGAATTTTGATGGAGATTGCATTAAAGGTGTAGATTGCTGTGGGTAATATAGACATTTTAACAATATTTGTTCCTCAATCCATGAGTATGGAATGTCTTTCCATTTCTTTGTGTTGTCTTGGATTTCTTTCACAAGTGTTCTATAGTTTTCAGAGTACAGATCTTTTACCTCTTTGGTTAGACTTATTCCTAGGTATCTTGTGTTTTTTGGTGCACTTATAAATGGGGTCAATTCCTTGATTTCTCTTTCTGCTGCTTGGTTATTGGTGTATAGAAATGCAACAGATTTCATTACTTTGATGTTGTATCATGCGACTGTACTGAATTTATCAGTGCTAGCAGTCTTCTTTGGAGGAGGCTTAGGTGTTTTCTACATACTGTATTATGTCATCTGCAAATAGTGGAAGTTTTACTTTTTCCTTAACAATTTGGAGTCCTTTTATTTCTTTTTGTTGTCTGATTGCTGTGGCTAGGCCTTTCAGTAGTAAGTTGAATAAAAATGGTGTCAGTGGACATCTCTGTTTTGTTTCTGACTTTAGGAGTAAAGATTTCAGTTTTCCTCCATTAAAGATGATATTAGCTGTGGGCCATTTACATAGATGGCCTTTATTATGTTGAGGTATGTTCATACACCATAAACCCATTTGGTTGAAGGTTTTGTCAGGAATGGATGTTGAACTTTGTCAAATGTTTTTTTGTTTTTTTGCATCTACTATAATGATCTTATGGTTCTTACTCTTTCTCTTTTGATGTGATGTATCACACTGATTGATTTGTGAATAGTAAACCACCTTTGCAACATAGGGATAAATCCCACTTGATCATGGTGAATTTTTTAAAATGTATGATTGAATTTGGTTTGCTATTATTTTATTGAGAGTTTTTGCATCTATGTTTATCAGGGATATTGGCCTGTAACTCTCTTTTTTAGTGGTATCTTTATCTGTTGTTGGTATGAGAGTATGTTGGCCTCATTGAATCAGGAATTTGGAAGTTTCCCTTACTCTCCTATTTTTTGGAATAGTTTAACAAAATAGGTATTAACTATTCTTTATTTTTTATTTTTTTATTATTTTTTATTTTATTTTATTTTTTTAATATGAAATTTATTGTCAAATTGGTTTCCATACATCACCCAGTGGTCATCCCAACAGGTGCCCTCCTCAATACCCATCACCCACCCTCCCCACCCTCATACCCCCACCAACCCTAAGATTGTTCTCAGTTTTTAAAAGTTTCTTATGCTTTGGCTCTCTCCCTCTCTAACTTTTTTTTCTCCTTCCCCTCACCCATGGTCTTCTGTTAAGTTTCTCAGGATCCACATAAGAGTGAAAACATATGGTATCTCTCTTTCTCTGTATGACTTATTTCACTTAGCATCACACTCTCCAGTTCCATCCACGTTGCTACAAAAGGCCATATTTCATTCTTTCTCATTGCCATGTAGTACTCCATTGTGTATATAAACCACAATTTCTTTATCCATTCATCAGTTGATGGACATGTAGGCTCTTTCCATAATTTGGCTATTGTCGAGAGTGCTGCTATAAACATTGGGGTAAAAGTGCCCCTATGCACCAGCACTCCTGTATCCCTTGGGTAAATTCCTAGCAGTGCTATTGCTGGGTCATAGAGTAGATCTAGTTTTAATTTTTTGAGGAACCTCCACACTGTTTTCCAGAGCGGCTGCACCAGTTGGCATTCCCACCAACAGTGCAAGGGGTTCCTGTTTCTCCACATCCTTGCCAGCATCTATAGTCTCCTGATTTGTTCATTTGAGCCACTCTGACTGGCGTGAGGTGGTATCTGAGTGTGGCTTTGATTTGTATTTCCCTGAGGAGGAGCAACGTTGAGCAACTCTTCATGTGCCTGTTGGCCATCTGGATGTCTTCTTTAGAGAAGTGTCTATTCATGTTTTCTGCCCATTTCTTCACTGGATTACTTGTTTTTGGGGTGTGGAGTTTGGTGACTTCTTTATAGATTTTGGATAGTAGCCCTTTGTCCGATATGCCAAATATCTTTTCCCATTCTGTTGGTTGCCTTTTAGTTTTGTTGATTGTTTCCTTTGCTGTGCAGAAGCTTTTTGTCTTCATGAGATCCCAATAGTTCATTTTTGCTTTTAATTCCCTTGCCTTTGGAGATGTGTCAAGTAAGAAACTGCTGTGGCTGAGGTCAGAGAGGTTTTTCCCTGCTTTCTCCTCTAGGGTTTTGATGTTTTCCTGTCTCATATTCAGGTCCTTTATCCATTTTGAGTTTATTTTTGTGAATGGTGTAAGAAAGTGGTCTAGTTTCATTCTTCTGCATGTTGCTGTCCAGTTCTCCCAGCACCAGTTGTTAAAGAGACTGTCTTTTTTTCCATTGGATATTCTTTCCTGCTTTATCAAAGATTAGTTGGCCATACTTTTGTGGTCTAATTCTGGAGTCTCTATTCTATTCCATGGGTCCATGTGTCTGTTTTTGTGCCAATACCATGCTGTCTGTAGAGGCTAAAGTCTGGGATTGTGATGCCTCCCGCTTTGGTCGTCTTCTTCAATATTACTTTGGCTATTTGGGGTCTTTTGTGGTTCCATACAAATTTTAGGATTGCTTGTTCTAGCTTTGAGAAGAATCCTGGTGCAATTTTGATTGGGATTGCATTGAATGTGTAGATAGCTTTGGGTAGTATTGACATTTTAACAATATTTATTCTTCCAATCCATGAGCATGGTATGTTTTTCCATTTCTTTATATCTTCATCAATTTCCTTCATAAGCTTTCTATAGTTTTCAGCACACAGATCTTTTACATCTTTGGTTAGGTTTATTCCTAGGTATTTTATGCTTCTTGGTGCAGTTGTCAATGGGATCAGTTTCTTTATTTGTCTTTCTGTTTCTCCATTATTAGTGTATAAGAATGCAACTGATTTCTGTACATTGATTTATATCCTGCAACTTTGCTGAATTCATGTGTCAGTTCTAGCAGACTTTTGGTGGAGTCTTTCAGGTTTTCCATGTATAATATCATGTCATCTGCAGAAAGTGAAAGTTTGACTTCATCTTTGCCGATTCTGATGCCTTTGATTTCCTTTTGTTGTCTGATTGCTGATGTTAGCACTTCCAACATGCTGTTAAACAACAGCGGTGAGAATGGACATCCCTTTCGTGTTCCTGATCTCAGGGAGAAAGCTCTCAGTTTTTCCCCATTGAGGATGATGTTAGCTGTGGGCTTTTCATAAATGGCTCTTATGATCTTTAAGTATGTTCCTTCTATCCCGACTTTCTTGAGGGTTTTTATTAAGAATGGATGCTGAATTTTGTCAAATGCTTTTTCTGCATCGATTGACAGGATCATATGGTTCTTTCTTTTCTTTTATTAATGTGATGTATCACATTGATTGATTTGCAAATGTTGAACCAGCCCTGCAGCCCAGGAATGAATCCCACTTGATCATAACGAATAATTCTTTTTATATGCTGTTGAATCTGATTTGCTAGTATCTTATTGAGAATTTTTGCATCCATATTCATCAGGGATATTGGCCTGCAGTTCTCGTTTTTTGCTGTGTCTCTGTCTGGTTTAGGAATCAAAGTAATGCTGGCTTCATAGAATGAGTCTGGAAGTTTTCCTTCCCTTTCTATATTTTGGAACAGCTTGAGAAGGATAGGTATTATCTCTGCTCTAAATATCTGGTAGAATTCCTCAGGGAAGCCATCTGGTCCTGGACTCTTATTTGTTGGGAGATTTTTGATAACTGATTCAATTTCTTTTCTGGTTATGGGTCTGTTCAAGTTTTCTATTTCTTCCTGTTTGAGTTTTGGAAGTGTGTGGGTGCTTAGGAATTTGTCCATTTCTTCCAGGTTGTCCAGTTTTTTGGCATATAATTTTAGGTAGTATTCCCTGATAATTGCTTGTATTTCTGAGGGATTGGTTGTAATAATTCCATTTTTTTTTCATTGTCCAAATTTTAGTTTATTTCAGGAGAGGTACATATTTCAAGAGGTCTCTGATATAATTTGAGGGCAGAATCCATCTAGAATTTTACTTTTTTGCCTTAATGTTTTATAGTCCTCAACATCAAAATTTATAGTGACTCTCCTTTGTGAAATCACCTTTATATAGGTCATTCTCCTAGAAACAACCATTTTCTTTCGTTTCATCACCCTCTTTGAATATTTATATAAAATGAAATAAAGTACATTGTTTCTGTAATAAGCACAATGAGCTTGATTAAACTCTACTGACTCTCAGAAAGGAAGTTGTCATCCATCACCTCACAGCATCCAGCCTGGTAAGGAAACAGTATGCCCCGGGGATCAGCCATCGGGAATGTTGAGATATCAGCATTCCAGGTGGTCTGCTAGGTGGAGGTGAGATAAGAGAACTTTTCCTCTGTGGGCTTTAGGGGTTGTCTTGTCTACATTCATCTCGCTTTGGAGTTAAGACCATTGTATTCCAGTGAGGTGATAATAATTCCATTTTCATTCATGATTTTATCTATTTGTGTCATCCCCCTTTTCTTTTTGAGAAGCCTGGCTAGAGGTTTATCAATTTTGTTTATTTTTTCAAAAAACCAACTCTTGGTTTCATTGATCTGCCCTACAGTTTTGGGTTTTTTTTAGATTCTATATTGTTTATTTCCGCTCTGATCTTTATTATTTCTCTTCTTCTGCTGGGTTTGGGGTGTCTTTACTGTTTTGCTTCTATTTCCTTTAGGTGTGCTGTTAGATTTTGTATTTGGGATTTTTCTTGTTTCTTGAGATAGGCCTGGATCGCAATGTATTTTCCTCTCAGGACTGCCTTTGCTGCATCCCAAAGCGTTTGGAGTGTTGTATTTTCATTTTCATTTGTTTCCATATATTTTTTAATTTCTTCTCTAATACCTGGTTGACCCACTCATTCTTTAGTAGGATGTTTTTAACCTCCATGTTTTTGGAGATTTTCCAGACTTTTTCCTGTGGTTGATTTCAAGTTTCATAGCATTGTGGTCTGAAAGTGTGCATGGTGTGATCTCAATTCTTGTATACTTATGAAATTGTATACAATTCTTGTATAGTGTTTTGTGACCCAGTATGTGATCTATCTTGGAGAATGTTCCATGTGCACTCGAGAATAAAGTATATTCTGTTGCTTTGCGATGCAGAGTTCTAAATATATCTGTCAAGTCTATCCGATCCAATGTATCATTCAGGGCCCTTGTTTCTTTATTGATCCTGTGTCTAGATTATCTATCCATTGTTGTAAGTGGAGTATTAAAGTCCCCTGCAATTACCACATTCTTATCAATAAAGTTGCTTATGTTTGTTATTAATTGTTTTATATATTTGGGGTCCAATATTCAGTGCATAGATATTTATAATTGTTAGCTCTTCCTGATGGATAGACCCTGTAATTATTATATAATGCCCTTCTTCATCTCTTGTTACAGCCTTTGATTTAAAGTCCAGTTTGTCTGATATAAGTAGGGCAACTCCAGCTTTCTTTTGACTTCCTGTAGCATGATAGATAGTTCTCCATCCCCTCACTTTCAATCTGAAGGTGTCCTCAGGTCTAAAATGAATCTCTTGTAGACTGCAAATAGATGGGTCTTGTTTTTTTTTTTTTTATCCATTCTTATACCCTATGTCTTTTGTTTGGAGCATTTAGTCCATTTACATTCAGTGTTATTATAGAAAGATATGGGGTTAGAGTCATTGTGATGTCCGTAGGTTTCATGCTTGTAGTGATGTCTCTGGTATTTTGTGGTTCTTGCAACATTTCACTTACAGAGTCCCCCCTTAGGATCCTTGTAGGGCTGGTTTAGTGGTGATGAATTCCTTCAGTTTTTGTTTGTTTGGGAAGACCTTTATCTCTCCTTCTATTCTGACTGACAGACTTGCTGGATAAAGGATTCTCGGCTGCATATTTTTTCTGTTCATCACATTGAAGATTTCCTCCCATTCCTTTCTGGCCTGCCAAATTTCAGTAGATAGGTCTGTCACAAGTCTTACTGGTCTTCCTTTATATGTTAGAGAGTGTTTATCCCTAGCTGCTTTCAGAATTTTCTCTTTATCCTTGTATTTTGCCAGTTTCACTATGATATGTTGTGCAGAAGATCGATTCAAGTTATGTCTGAAGGGAGTTCTCTGTGCCTCTTGGATTTCAATGCCTTTTTCCTCCCCCAGATCAGGGAAGTTCTCAGCTATGATTTGTTCAAGTACACCTTCAGCCCCTTTCTCTCTCTTTTCCTCTTCTGGAATTCCTATTATATGGATATTGTTCCGTTTGATTGCATCACTTAGTTTTCTAATTCTCCCCTCATACTCCCGGCTTTTTTTTATCTCCCTTTTTCTCAGCTTCCTCTTTTTCCATAATTTTATCTTCTAATTCACCTATTCTCTCCTGCCTCTTCAATCTGAGCTGTGCTCGCCTCTATTTTATTTCGTACCTCATTTATAGCATTTTTTTAAGGTCCTCATGACTATTTCTTAGTCCCTTGATCTGTGTAGCAATAGATTCTCTGCTGTCCCCTATACTTTTTTCAAGCTCAGTGATTAATTTTATGACTATTATTCTAAATTCTTGTTCAGTTATATTGCTTAAATCGTTTTTGATTAATTTGTTAGCTGTCGCTATTTCCTGGAGTTTCCCTTGAGGAGAATTCTTCCGTTTCATCATTTTGGGTAGTCCCTGCGGTAGCTCCCAACTGCAGGGCACTTCTCCTGTACTGTCCTGAGTAACTTGTGTTGGTGGGCAGGGCTGCAGTCAGACCCTATGTCTGCCCCTAGCCCACCGCTAGGGCCACAGTCAGACTGGTGTGAACCTTATCTTCTCCTCTCCCAGGGGCAGAACTCACTGTGGAGTGGTGTTGCCCCTGTCTGGGCTACTTGCACACTGCCAGGCTTGTGGTGCTGCTTTGATGGGATCTGGCATATTAGCTGGGGTGGATTTGCAAGGTGCACAGGGCAGGAGGGCTGGGCTTAGCTCACTTTGCCATAGGTGGCCCCTGTGGGAGGGGTTCTGCAGCACCGGGAGGGAGGCAGACCCATCGGAGGGATAGATCCACAGAAGCACAGCATTGGGTGTTTGCACGGTGCAAGCAAGTTCGGTGAGAGGAACTGGTTCCCTTTGGAATTTTGGCTGGGGGATGGGAGAGGAAATGGTGCTTGCCAGTGGCTTTGTTCCCCGCTGAGCTGAGCTCTGTCTTCTGGAGTTCAACAACTCTCCCTCCCAGTGTCCTCTTGCCCTCCCCACTCTCCGAGAGGAGAGCTGTTGACTTATAACATTCCAGATGTTAAGTCCCACTGGCTGTCAGAACTCACACAGTCCAGCCCCTCCGCTTTTGCAAGCCAGACTCAGGGGCCCTGCCTTGCCAGGCGGACCGTCCCTCCACTGCCCTGGCTCCCTCCCACCAGTAGCGTGCACTGCCTCTCCCCCTTTCCTACCCTCTTCCGTGGGCCTCTTGTTTACGCTTGGTTCCAGAGAGTCTATTCTGCTAGTCTTCTGGCAGTTTTCTGGGTTATTTAGGCAGATGTGGGTGAAATCTAAGCGATCAGCAGGACGTGGTGAGCCCAGCGTCCTCCTACGCCGCCTTAACTCTTCTTTAAATGTTTGGTAGAATTCTCCTGTGAAGCCATCTGGTCCTGGACTTGTTTTTTGGGAGGTTTTTGATTATTGATTCAATTTCTTTGCTGGTTATGGGTCAGTTCAAATTTTCCAATTCCTATTGTTTGAGCTTTGGTAGATACATTTCTAGGAATTTATCCATGTTTTCTAGCTTGTCCAATCTGTTAGCATGCAGTTTTTCATTACATTCTCTTATGATGGTTTGCATTTCTCGTGTTACCTCTCCCCTCTAGTTTGTGGTTTTATTTACTTGAATCCTTTCTCTTTTTTTCTTGATAAGCCTGGCTAGAGGTTTATCAATTGTTTATCAATTTTGTTGATCTTTTCAAAGAAACAGCTCCTGGTTTCATTGATCTGTTCTATTATATTTTTTAGTATCTGTGTCATTTATTTCTGCTCTATTCTTTATTATTTCCTTCTTTCTGCTGGTTTTAGGTTTTGTTTCCTTTTTTTTTTTTTTTTACCTCCTTTAGGTGCAAGGTTAGGTTGTTTATTTGAGCTTTTTCTTGCTTCCCAGAAGTTTTGAACCATCGTGTTCTCATTTTTACTTGTTTCTATGTACTTTTTAATTTCTTCTTAGATTTCCTGGTTGAACCATTCATTGTTTAGTAGCTTGTTATTTAACCTTCATGTATTTGTGGTCTTTCTAGGTTTCTTCTTCTGGCGAACTTCTAGTTTCATAGTGTTGTTGTCAGAAAAGGTGCATGATACAATTTCAATCTTCTTGAATTGTTGAAGCTTGTTTTGTGGACTAATATGTGATCTACTCTGGAGAATGTCCCATGTTCACTTGAACAGAATGTGTATTCTGCTGTTTTAGGATGGAATGTTTTGAATATATGTGTTAAATCCATCTGGTCCAGTGTGTCATGCAAAGGCATTGCTTCCTTGTTTGATGTCTGTTTAGTTGATCTGTCCACTGATGCAAGTATGGTGTTAAAGTCCCCTATTGTTATTGTATTATTATCAGTTAGTTCCTTTATGATTATTACTAACCATTTTATGTATTTAGGTACTCCTGTGTTGGGTACATGAATATTTACAATTGTTATATATTTTGTTAGATTGTTCCCCGTATTATTATTATTATTATTATTATTATGTAGTGTCCTTCTTTGTTTCTTGCTACAGTCTTTGTTTTCAAGTCTGTTTTGCCCAATATATTGCTACTCTAGCTTTCTTTTGACATCTATTTGCCTGATAAATGTTTCTCCATCCTCTGACTTTCAATCTGCAGGTGTCTTTAGGTTTAAAATGTGTCTTTTGTAGACAGCATATAGATGAGTCTTGTTTTTTTTTTTCTTTTTTTAATCCATTCTCTTACCCTACATTTTTTGATTGGAGCATTTAGTCCATTTACATTCAAAGTAATTATTGATAGATATGTATTTGTTGCCATATTATTCATTGTTTTATGGTTGTCTCTGAACATTTTCTCTGATACTTTATTGTCTTTAATATTACTTTTTTTTAAGAGCTTAGGCGGTTAAAAACTTACTGAACTTGGTACATAAAACAACTTATAGAGATAGCAGTCTATTTTCCACTGATAGCAATATAACGTTAATTGCATACAGAAACTCTACCATTTTATTCTTCCCCTTTTATATTCTGATGTCATAATTTACCTTTTTATATATTGTGTATCCATTAACAAATTATTGTAGGTATAGCTATTTTAATCCTTTTGTACTTTATACTGTAATTAAGTGGTTAAGATACCACCAGATTATAGTACTCTGAATTTGATTACAGCTTACCTTTACAAATACCTCGTATATTTTCATGTTATCAATTTGTGTCCTTTCATAAGCTTGAAAAACTTTTAATATTTCTTGAAGGTACATTGGGTGGTGATTAACTCCCTCAGCTCATAAGTGTGGCCCAATTCAGGACCCATACTTCTGTAACTGCCTTTATCAAGCTACAAAACTCTGGGATACTACCCATCTACTGTATCCATCCCAGAGCTCCTATGCCCCAGAATCAGCTGAAATTATTTAAACTAGCCAACCCTAAACCTGCTTTCTCTGCCTTGCCCATTCCTTCTTGTAGAAAATAGAAAATCTTTTGTCTAATTTCCCCCAGTCTTTCTGCTTCATGACCAATCCTGGTGCTTTCCTGTGTGGCCCCAATGGTATGTGGCATGCTCCCTTCTCTTGGGAATGATGAATATAAAACACTGCCTTTTTTTTTTAAAAGACAGTTTTCTTTAGAGCAGTTTTAGGCTCACAGCAAATTGAGCAGAAGTACAGAGATTTCCCACATGTCTCTTACCTTCCCACATGTACAGCCTCTCCCATTAACAGCATTCTCCATTAGAGTTGTACATTTGATATAATTGATGAACATACAGTTATACATCATCATCACCCGAAGTCCATAGGTTACAAGAGAGTTGTCATTTGATGGGTTTGGACAAATGTATAATGACATGTATCTGTTATATGTATAACCATTATAGTGTCACACAGAATAGTTTCTCTGCCCTAAAAATCCTGTGTTTCACTTGTCAATCCCTCTCTCCACCAGAGGCTCTGACAACCATTAATCTCTCTACTGTATGTATAGTTTTGCCTTTTCCAGGTTGTCATAGAGTTGGCTTCTTTTACTTAGTATTATGCATTTAAGTTTCTTCCAAGTCTTTTTTTTAAAGTTTATTTATTTGAAAAAAATTTTTAAATGTTTACTTATTTTTGAGAGAGAGAGAGAGAGAGAGAGAGAGAGAGCAATCAGGGGAGGGCAGAGAGAGAGAGAGACACAGAATCTGAAGCAGGCTCCAGGCTCTGGGTTGTGTGCACAGAGTCCAAATGCAGCTTGAACTAATGAGCCATGAGATCATGACCTGAGCTGAAGTCTGATGCTTAACCGACTGAGCCACCCAGGAGCCCCTAAAGTTTATTTAATTTTGAGAGGAGAGAGAGAGACAGAGAGACAGAGAATGAGCGGGTGAGGGGAAGATAGTGAGACAGAGGATCCACGCTGGCAGTAAAGAGCCCGATGCAGGGCTTGAACTCACGAACTGTGAGATCATGACCTGAGCTAGTCAGACGCTTAACTGACTGAGCCACCCAGGTGCCCCATGTTCCATGTCTTTTCATGATTTGATAGCTCATTACTTTTTAGCACTGAAATATGCCACTGTCTGGATGTACCACAGCGTATTCATCCATTCACAAACTGAAGGACATCTTGGTTGCCTCTAAGTTTTGGCAATTATGAATACAGCTGCAATGAACATCCATCTGTAGGTTTTTCAGCTCCTTTGGTTAAGCACCAAGGAGCACAATCGCTGGATTGTATGGTAAACGTATGTTTAGTTTTGTGAGAAACTGCTAAACTTCTTCCAAAGTGTCTACACCATTTTCCGTTCCCACTAGCAATGAATAAGAGTTCCTTTTACTCTACATCTACCCCACCATGTGCTATTGTCAGTGTTCTTGATTTACGTCACTCTAATAGGTATGTAGTAGTATCTCATTGTTTTGATTTGTGTTTCCCTGATGACATATGATGTGGGGCATCTTTTCATATGCTTATTTGCCATCCCTATATCTTCTTTGGTGAGGTGTCTGTTCAGGTCTTCGGCCCATTTTTAAATAAGGTAGTTCTTTTTCTTACTGTGTAGCTTTAAGAGTTTGTGTTTGGATAACAGTCCTTTATCAGATTTGTCTTTTAAAATATTTTCTCACAAGTTATCTTTTCAAAGTCAGCCATTCCCTGACCTGTTGGCTTTGCCATACCTAAATATTAATAAAACCTCCATTTAAAACGCCATCCTTTACCCTCACTGTCCAAGATCACATTTGGGCTTGTCTACCTCTCAAAGGTTAGACTGAGAAAGAAAAGCCAGATCGTCTCCTTTTCCCCATGTATATCCCTCTTCTTACAGGCTGTTTTTCAGGATCCATTTATCCCTGTGGTGATTCGCACTGGCAAGTCTTTCACTCTCAGAAGAACCCAGTGGAGCGTCTCCTTGTTTTTGCAGTAAATGAAAACATCAGAGTTTGGATGAAAGTCAGTCTGATTACAGAGCCTATATGGTTTTCACTGCATGCTGCTGCTGCAAGATTTGTATTTCTCTGACAGTCAATTTTCATTTTAACCTGGACCTCATCTAGATTTGTGACCACAAATTTCTAGTCATTGTTATAATTTAACGTTAAAGAGAACATGATTTTTTGAGTCAGTTTAAATATGTGTGTGCATCACTTTCCTACCTGCTACTAACCATGCAGGTTTGGTCAAAGTATGTTCATCTTTGTAAACTTCTGTGTATTTATTTGCACAATGCAAACAATACCTGCCTCATATGCCTTTACAAATATAATTTGCATAATACATTGCAATCTTGAAACATAGAGCTAGGCTACAAGATTATTGTTATTTCTCCTTTTCATTTTTGCCTCGATTATATAAGAAAATTATCTCATGTGCCATGGTACTGATTTTTTATTTTACCCATATTAAGTACAGAAAAGAACCCATTTCATGAATTTCTCAATCCCTCAAGGCCAAAGTAAGGAATATTATTAACAACTGAGATAACTGAGGCTCAATTAGATATTAAGGTATTAAGTAGGTTTCAATTTATAATAAATGTGGAAAAATTTCTTTAAAGCTTAACTGATTCCTTTCACCATTCTGTTTAGATATTGAAATTTTGCAATTCTTCTTCCCCTAATCAACCCGTCAGAAGAAAAGGGGTTGACTTTAGAGAGTTTGAACCAGAGAAATCTGGAGTGGGGCCAACAAGACCTTCAGGATAGGGTGGGCATGGCTCTGTACTGAAAAAAGGAGGATGACGTTTAGGACTATGTACTCAATGGTGGGATCTACAGACTGTTTCTATTGCTGGAGTCTAAGAATGTTTCCAGCCAGCCTTATTATGGACGTCCAACTTGACTCCCTGAGATTAGGGGACTGTTGGGCTCTTGTCTGATGAAATGAACCTAAGAATAATGAATTATGAATCCTGTTGAATGGCTGGCACCAAATAAAGTGGCCCACACAGTTTGCCCTTTCTCTAAAGTGAAGTCCACTAGTTGACAAGTCTGGTCCGATGATTGTTCAGTCCACTTGTTACTGTTTCTTAAATACATGAGGACAACTAAAGATCACTTGCTACTTGAGGGTTGATTGTATATACAAAAAAAAAAAAACAAAAAAAAAAAACAGAGAAAAAATCATTGGGAAACAGGCTGTTATGTGGCAGTTGCCCTCTCAGTTTGTTCAGTGAAGTAGCCTATGTCAGCTCTAATGGAGAAGCCAAAGAGGTGCCATGTTTGTAGCCATACTCATGGTAATTACAGTGGGCAAGGAGTTCCTACAGGAAACAGCCTTCTGGGCATGGGATTTGGAGAAACAGCTGCTGAGACAGGAATATAGTGTTCAGGTAGTCATGAATTAGAACAGAGAGTAGGAAAAGCTTGAGAAGCATTTATCTTGAAGTCTTTAGAAGCCATTTCTTTATCTCTTTATCTACTTTCCTGAGTTTTTCATCTGTCCTTCTCTCACAAATCTGCTTTCACGGTTGGAAACTGCTGGGCCATAATTGTACAGAGCATGACAGGAGCTAGCACTTTGCTGTTTGCCCTAGGTCAGCTAAATGTTCCAGTTCTGTTTCCTGGTCTAAAAGCTCCTTACTGGGGCATTTGGGTGGTTCAGTCAGTTAAGCATCTGATTCTTGATTTCGGCTCAGGTCATGATCTCATGTTGATGGGAATGCGCCCCACTTGTGCTCTCGCTGATAACATGGATCCTGCTCGGGATTCTCTCTCTCTCTCTGTCCCCTTTCCTGCACTCGTGTTTGTGCTCTCTCTCAAATTTAACAACTAAACATTAAGGGAAAAACTCCTTCCTCTCAAAGGTTCCCCTGGACTCCCAGGCAGACTAACAGTGGGCTGTCTCTGCTGCCCTTGCATTTTGGCATCAGTGAGTGTGTATGGCCTCCTTTCTAGGACAGCTGACACTTATAGACGGTTTTCTGCCTGAATTTCTGAAACAGAGATGGTCCAGAGGAATTATGTTGCAGGAAGGGAGTGGGTCTTGAAGGAGAGCTTCTGATTTTCCACTGTCATCGTCCAGAAAGGGACAGAGAAGCAAAACTTCTCCCCATTTGTGGTTGAAGAAAGAGGCAGTGGGTAGATTAAGAATCATCCTTGGGAAGTGTAGTAACAAACAGGACAGACAGGGAAGAGAATAAAAAAATCTCAATTTCCACATGACCCATGTTCTTTTTAACATGGGTTGTGTAATTTCTAAGTTACAATCTAAAATATCTATCTTAAATATAAAAAATATAGATAAATGATATCTATCTATCTATCATCATCCTCATCTATCATCAATTTATGTTTATTTATGTTTGTGTGGCTTGGGTTTCTTGAGAGAAACAAAGGGAGGTGGATAGGGAATAGAAATGCCCATTATCCAGCATCCATTTATGACACAGGCATTGTTATGCATTTCACCTAGGCGACACAATCAATATCTCTGGATGTGGGAGTAAAGAGGCCATGAAAGCAAAAAATAGACAAATGGGACTATGTCAAACTTGCAAATTGTTTGAATCAAAGGACACAATCAATAGAGCCAAAAAACAAACTATAGAATGGGAGAAAATATTTGCAAATTAGATACCTGACAAACAGGTAGTGTCTCAGAATATATGCAGAATGCCTACAACTCAACAACAATAAAAACAAATAACCTGGTTAAAAAATGGGCAAAAGACTTTTCTGTGGACTGAATGTTTGTGTGTCCCCCAAAATCATATGTTAAAACCTAATCCAGTGTGATTATCTTTGGAGGTGGAGCTTTGGGGGAGTGATTAGGTCATGAGGAAACTCTCATAAATGGGATTACTGCTCTTAGAGACTCCAGAGACCCCAGAGAGCTCCTTTGCCCCTTCCACTATGTGAGGTTATAGTGAGATGTTGGCTATCTGTAAACAAGGAAGCAGGCTCCCACCAGACACCAAATCTCCTAGTGCTTTCATCTTGGATTTTCCAGCCTCCAGTATTGTAAGAAATAAATTTCTGTTGTTTATAAGACACCCAATCCGTGGTATTGTGTGATAGGCGCTCAAATGGACTAAGAAAGATTTGAATAGATATTTCTCCAAAGATGATATATGTGGCCTGCAAGCAAATGAAAAGATGCTCAATATCACTAATTATCAGAAATGCAAGTCAAAACCATGATGAACTATCACCTCATACCCATTAGGATGGCAACTATGAAAGAAAACAGAAAACAAGTGTTGGTAAGGATATTGAAAATGGCAACCGTTGTGCATTATTGGTGAGTTAGTAAAATGGTGAGACTGCTATGGAAAATAGTATGGAGGTTCTTCAAAAAATTAAAAATAGAGCTACCATATGAGCTAGCAATCCCCTTTGGGATTTCTATTCTAAAAGAGTTGAAAGTAGGATCTTAAAGAGATATTTGCAGCACTAATTCACTATAGCCAAGAAATGGACGCAAGCCAAATGTCCATTGACAATGCATGAGGAAACAAAATGTGGTATGTACATACATAGGAATATTATTCCTCCCTAAAAAGCAAAGATATACTATCACATGCTACAAAATGGATGAACCTTGAGGATATTATGCTAAGTGAAAGAAGTCCATTGCAAAAAGACAAATAATGTATGATTCCACTTAAATAAAAATCTAAAGTAGTCAAATTCATAGAAACATAAAGCAAAATCATAGTTACCAGGGGTTCCAAGGAAGAAGAAAAGTGGAATTGTTATTTAATGGATATAGAGTTTCAGATCTGCAAGTTGAAAAAGTCCAGAAATCTGTTTCACAATGCAAATATACTTAACACTCCTGAAATAGTTGAACACTTAAAAACAGTTAAGATGGTAAATTTTTTGTTACATGCTTTTTGCCACAATAAAAAGTAAACAAAGAATAGCCCTAATAAAGTGTTAAATAAAACACGTTTCTACCTCTTACCTTGACAAACTTACCTTTCATAACACTGGAAGGCCAGATTCAAGTTTAGAATCCTGAGAATCTATAAGGTTCCATGCCAAAAGGTGGTAGCACAGGGAGGGCCACCCTGGTTTCCCAGGTGCCTGCCCATGGACCACAGCTTACCCCCTCTCCCTCTCATTCTCACTTACTTTACAATGTGAGGCACCTACACATGCGCAGGTATAAACACCTATAGTTCACATGCCCAATGGTCATTCACATCCCTTGCATACAGCTCCTGCCTGACCACCCCTGGAAGTGAACATACCAACAGTGTGGTCTGCTGTTGGAAGGATGGACCCAGGTTCTGGAAGTTGAGGAAACTTGCTCCAGGCCAAAGTCTATGTGTGATCTTTCAAGCCTGACCATAGGCAATTATTAGGCTTTTCTTGGCAGACCTCACGGGGGAAAGCGCTAGCTGGCACCAGCTTCCTGTGGAGAAATGGAAATACCCAACTCCAGCCCACTCTGGACAACCTATGAACTCAATGAAATATTTAAGGAAAAATTATACCAAATCTCTACAATTTATTTTATAAGATAGCGGCATTTTGTGAGGCCATCATTACTCCAATACTAAAACCAGACAAAGACTGTGCAAGAAAACAAAACAAAACAGTACTACAGACCAATATCTCTCATGAACATAGAGACAAAAAAGTTTCAATGAAATATTAACCATAGAATCCAACAATATATGTAAAGAATTATACACTATGACTAGGTGGGATTTATCCCAGTTATGCAAGGATGTCAACGTTCAAAAGTCAGTTAAAGTATTTCATCCATAAGCAGACTGAAGAATAAGAATCACTTGATCCTATCAACAGGTGCAGAAAAAGCACTTGACAAGATCCAACACCCATTCCCAAAAAATAAACAAAAAAACCGCTCAGTAAACTGAGAGTAGATTTATTCTCTATTCCCCTAGAAAAAAAACTTCCTGTACTTGAAAAAGAACATGTACACAAAACCCACAGGTATTATCATACTTGATGGTAAGAAAGTCAAATCTCTGTTACTAAGATAAGAAACAAGGCAAGGATGTCCCCGTTATGAGTGCTTTTCAGGGTAGTAATGGTAGTCCTAGCTAATGCAGTAAAACATAAAAAAAAGTTATGCAGTTTGAGAAGGAAGAAACAAAAGTGTCTTTAATCATAGATGACATAATTGCCTACACAGAAAATCTGAAAGAATCAACCAAAAAACTCCTGGAACTAAGTAATTATGGCAAGGTGGAAGGATATAAGGTTAACATTTAAAAGTTAATTGCTTTCTTCTATATGAGCATAGACCAAGTAGAATTTGAGATGAAAAACACAATGATATTTACTTTTGCACTTCTAAAAGTGAGATCTATACGAGGAATATACAAAACTCTGATTAAATTAATCAAAGCAGAACTAAATAAATGAAGAGATAATCCATGTTCATGGACAAGAAGACTCAATATTGTCAAGATTTCTGTTTTTCTGGACTTGATCTACAGATTCAATGCAATCCCAATCAAAATTGCAGCAGGTTATTTTGTGCAAACAATATTATTTTACTGATAAACTAATTCTAAAATTTATATGGAGAGGCAAAAGACCTACTCAGAACAGAGGAAGTAGGCCTGACTTGAAAGTTGAGAACTGATCATGTTGTGACTTAGTATAAAGCTATAGTAATTAATACAGTATGATCCTGGCAGAAAAATAGACAAATCAATGGAACACAATAGAGATCCCAGAAATAAACCCAGATAATTGTAGTCAACTGATCTTTGATAAAGTGGTAAACCCCCCCCCCCCCCCACACACACACACAAATCCTTGAGCAAAGATAGTCTTATCAAAAAGTGATGCTGGACATCAACCTGCCAAAAAATGAAGTAGAACTTACATTGCATGCAAAAATAACTCAAAATGGATCAGACACCTAAATGTAAAATGCAAAACTATAAAACTCCTAAAGGATAACATAGGAAAATAAATACATGATCTTAGGTGTGGCAATAACTTTTTAGGTATAATATCAAAAGAACAATGTATGAAAGAAAGAATAGATAAAGCTGGAATTCATTAAAATTAAGTTTAAATAAGTAAATTTAATTTAAGTAAATTTAAATTTTCTACTCTGTAGAAAGACACTGTCAAGAGAGTGAAAAGACAAGCCCCAGTCTATAAGAAAATATTTGCAAAAGATGTATCTCATAAAGGACTGTTATCCAAAATATACAAACTTTGGATGGACCTTGAGGGCATTATCCATAGTAAGATAAATTAGAAAGATAAATACCATATGATCTAATTTATAGATGGAATCTAAAAAAGACTCCAAACTACAGATAGTAAAATGTGATTACTGAGGGATGGGAGTGGGATGATAGGACAGATGTTAAGGGTACAAACTTGTGATGTGAAGTAAATAAGCCCTAGAGACCTGTGCACTAGGTCTAGTGGATACTGACATCCACATTGTATTACAACCATCAAAATGCCAAGAGACTAGAACTCAATGATTTCAGAAGTTAAACAGAAATGATAATTATGTAACATGATGGTGGTGCTAATTATCCCTACAGTGGCAATCATAGTACATATTATAATACATCGATGTATCAAAATAACATGTTATACACCTTAAGTTTACTCAAAGTTACATGTCAAATATGTTTTTTATTAAAAAAGGAAAAAAAAGAAAACAGGAAAAACAAAAAACAAAAAACAAAAAACAAAAAAAAGGAAAGAAATCATCTGATTAGAAAATGGACCAAAGACCTTACCAGACACTTCACCAAAGAAGATATACGAATGGCAAATAAGCATATAAAATATATATCATACATCATATGTCATCAGGGAAATGCTACTAAAACAACAATGATATACAACTACACACCTATAACCAAAATAATAAACAGTGACAACAAACAGCATGTGCTGGTGAAGAATAGGAAATCTTAATTCATTGTTGATAAGAATGGAAAATGGTTCAGCCACAGTGTGGTGGTTTCTTACAAAAGTAAACGTATTCCTATCATTCAATCCAGCAACTGTGTTCCTTGGTACTTCCCCAAAGGAGTTATGTTCATAACTGCCAACACATGGAAGCAACTAAAATGTCCTTCAGTGTGTGAATGGATGAATAAGCTATGGTACATCCGCACAGTGGATTATTATTCAGTGCTAAAAGAAATGAGCTATCGAATCATGAAAAGACATGGAAGAAGGGCACCTGGGTGGCTCAGTCAGTTAAGCATCCAACTCTTGACTCAGCTCAGCTCTTATCTCAGAGTCATGGGTTCAGACCCCGCATTGGGCTCTGCACTGGGCATGAAGCCTACTTAAAAAAAAAAAGCATGAAAGAACTTTAAATGCATATTAATAGTTGAAAGAAGCCAACCCTATGACAATCTGGAAGAGACAGAACTATGGAGAGAGTAGATTAATGGTTTCAGGGCTTCTAGGAGAAGGAGGGATGGACAAGTGGAACACAGAGGGTTTTAGGGCAGAGAATCTGCTCTGTATAAGACTGTAATGGTCATACATATAATGGATACATGTCATTATACATTTGTCCAAACTCATAAAATGACAACACCTAGAGTGAACCATAATGTAAACTAGGGACTTTGGGTGGTAATGATGTGTCAATGTAGGTTCATCAGTTGTAAAAAATGTATCACTTTCATAGGGGATGTTGTTAAGGAAGGAGGCTATGTATGTGTGTGGAGCAGACAGTATATGGAAAATTTCTGTACCATCTGCTCAGCTCTGCTGTGCACCTAAAACTGCTCTAAAAAATAAAGTCTATTAAAAATAGGGAAAAAAACCTGTGAGCATTTACTTTCTTGTATTAAGATCCCTTTCTGTTTGAGAAACTTAGAATTTTACATTTTTCTATGTCTGAAGGATAGATGAGGTCTTGCACAAAAATAATTAAAAATGACAAAAGACTGGTATAATTTTTGCCTAAAATAATTATAAAGACAATCATGGTGATCACTGAGTAATGTATAGAATTGTTGAATCAGTATGTTGTGCACCTGAAATTTAACATTGAACGTTATTTATACTTCAATAAAAAAAATTTAAAAACAGAATGTCCATAAATCTTTTGCCATGTCAAACTAATTGCTTAATGTTACCAATTCTTTAACATGAATCACTGATAACTTCAATGAAGTGGGGGAAGATGGGGCGCCTCGGTGGCTCAGTAGATTCAACGTCCAACTTTGGCTCAGGTCATGATCTTACCATTCATGGGTTCGAGCCCCATGTAGGGCTCTGTGCTGACAGCTTAGAGCCTGGAGCCTGCTTTGGATTCTATGTCTCTTTCTCTCCCTGCCCCTCCCCCGCTTGCGCTCTGTTTCTCTCTCAACAATTTATTTAAAAAATGGGGGAAGACATTTTGCTCCATGGCAACAGGATTTACTGAGTGAAATTGGCAGGTGATGTGAAATGTCAGGTATTTCTGGAGGAGAAAGGACTACAGGAATGTATAATATTCCTTGGCTACTTGGGAGCTGTGTGATGATACTTGAAGGAGGGGAAGTTATTTTCCAGAATTTTGAAATGGAAAGGTTTTAATTATGCTAATATCAAAACATTGTGTAAGGAGACTGTCAGCCAAGAGAGAGGGGATAATGAGTCGTGGGTTTGAATCTCAGTGTTAATTGTATCAGGTCTGTGATCTGGAGAGAGTTACTTAACCTCTTTACATCAGTTTCTTCATCTGAGAAAATGTGATAATTAAGTAAAACACTTAGTAGATTGGCTAGCATTCCATAAATGTTAGATGTGATGACGATATGATGATGGCAGTAACTGAGTGAAGGGACCATGTAAGCAATCTTGGCAGGAATAAGTAAGTGGTAACCCACATAATGAGAGAGAGAATAGAGGGAACAATCTGGTCAAAAAGAGGTTATTTGCTATTTCTTGATGACTTTCAAATTCATCTCCATTTGTCTTATGTGCTTCCAAGTGCAAATTACTATTAGTTTGGGTAATATTTTTTTCTATAGAAGGTGATAAATCAATGAACAGCTCTCTCTTAAATTCATTGCTGAAAGTTTTAAATTTATGTTATATTGTAATCAAGATAAAGAACAGGTTTACCAGAGGGTGAAGGATAAACAAAATTTTTTTAAATGATCCCAAATGGAAGAAAATATGAACTTGAAATCATATTCAAGCAGAGTAGGATATGAGAGATGTGAGAGGGAGAAAGGAAGGAGGAAAAAAATCAGTGAATAAATCCAATGAATCATGTTGAGAAGTGGTGGTTCTCCCTTCACATGTGTTTACATTTTTGGAGGGCTTCTCCCCTACACTTCTCCCAATTTTCAACCTGAGGAAGAATGATGACATTTGCATCTGAAGAAGTTTCTCCTCAGCGTTTTCTGCACGGCAGCCTTTACCTCCTTATTCCTCAAGCTGTAGATCAGGGGGTTCAGCATGGGGATCACCGTGGTGTAGAACACGGAGGCCACGTTCTCCTTGGCCACAGAACTGGCCGTGGAGGGTTTTAAGTACATGAACGCTGTAGATCCATAGAACATTCCCACAGCTGCAAGGTGAGAGCTGCAGGTGCTGAAGGCTTTGGACCTCCCCTGTGTGGTGCTGATGTGGAGGATGCTGGAGAGGATGAAGACGTAGGAAACAAGGACTGTTAAGCTGGTGACTATGATGTTGAATCCAGCCAGAAAGAACACTGTCATCTCAATATGATAGGTGCTAGAGCAGGAGAGCTTTATGAGAGGGAGGATGTCACAGAAGTAATGGCTGATGAGGAGCTCACAGTAGGACAGTTTTAACATCAGGCCAGTCTCTATTGTTGCACCAATAAATCCCGTGGCATAGACCACAGACACCAGCAGGGAACACACTTGAGGAGACATGATGACATGGTAGAGCAACGGGCTGCAGATGGCGACATAGCGGTCATAGGCCATCACTGTCAACATGTAACACTCACCAATGACAAACACAAGGAAGAAGTAGAGCTGTGACATGCACCCCACGTAGGAGATGATGTTCTTCTCTGACACAAAGTTCACCAGCATTTTCGGGGTAATGACAGAGGAGTAGCAGAGATCCACAAGGGACAGATTGCTGAGGAAGTAGTACATGGGGGTGTGAAGCTGAGCATTCAGACAAATCAGCGTGAACATGCCCAGGTTCCCTATGATGGTGACCAAGTAGATCCCAAGGAAGAGGAGGAAGAGGGGGAGCTGGAGCTCTGGCCGATTTGTCAATCCCCTGAGAATAAACTCGGTCACTGTAGAGTGATTTTCGGCAGCCATTCCCCTGTGATTGGGAGCCCTGTGGGGATGGGAGAGAAGAGCCCATGAAAGGCTATACATGAGTTTTTCTGATGAGGCTAGTCACCAGCATCCATCCTGAGTCTTAACGCTTTCTGGGTTGTCTCCTTACTCAATGTTTTCTAGGATTCAAACGATTTTGCCATGGTTTAGAGGACACAAAAATGGCAAAAAAGGGGTTACCCCTAGAGATTTTACCACTTTTATGTTCCTCAAGTACCGTGGTAATAATTACAAGTATGTTTTATTTATGGGTTTTGAGGTGAGTTTTGCCCCAGAAAGAGAATTTCGCTTGTCATTGATGAGATCACAAAATATTACCCATAAAATGAAAACATGTTGCTAATTTATCTCAAATCCAGGTAATATGAGATGGTAAAGCTCTACCAATTACTGAGTGATGAAATTCAATCTCCACATTTGAGAAATAAATGGAGTTATTTTATCAATTCCTGTAGTTTAAAAAATAATAGAATACATGTGGAAATATTTTCCAAATATTTAGTTGCTGTATAAGTGTAGATTTTTGTTAAGCAGCTGGAATTTGTCCTAATTTGTCATTGAACTTGAGGTCTTAGGGTACTTAGTTCTGGTTACACACAATAATCACTTTGGGAGCTTTAAAAAATAATGATGTCAGGTTCCTACCTATACTAGTTCTGATTTATTGATCAGAATGCATTTTTTATCATTGAGCTCTACGTTTCTGGGAAGGCAGCAAAGTTCAACTAAAGAAAGTAAAAAAAAAAAGTTTCTTTTTAAAGTTTTGTGTTTATTGGAACTAGAATAATTTGGGACTCTTAACGGTAGAGAGCAAAACAATTTGTGTGTAAGACGGACACTTTCCCTTCTCCCCCGTTTTGCATAGCCCTAAATCCTTTATCCTTGGTGGTCAGCCCATCCTTGGCCACTTCGTGTATCCTCTAAAATAATGTGTCTTATTGCTTCACCATGTTTCTATTTCTATGTTGTTGATTTCCAAATTACTACTTATTGTTTGTTTTTAGAGTCAACCTATGATTAATGCTGAGAAAATTTTTAGCTGATGGTAATTATATGTAGATGCCCAAGAGATTTCTTGGAAGGAATCTTGGTATTCTTCCCAAGTCAAAATGGCAGTTTAAAGCTGGTCTGGAGAAGCAACTCCTGTCATGGGGTGTTGCATCATCTTGTGATGAGTTTTCTTCATTTCTCCTTTATATCCAATAAGAAAAAGCAGAGGAAAACATAATTTATAAGAGAAGATAGTATTCTTCTTCTGATAACTTGTTTGCCAGAAGTAATTTGGTTGGCTCTGTTGAGTAATTATCAAGTGGTAAGTGTAAGCCCCTGGAAAATCACTTGCCTCACACTGGCTAAAATTTCCCAAGTTCTAAACAAGATTGATCAATAGATGAAATGATCTTAAAACAACTCTAATCCTTAGTTTTTATGATTTCAACTTATGGGTGAGTAAAAAAAAGTTCTATGTGATTGAAGAAGATATCTATTTGTATATCTGTCTATTTATCTATGTTTTAAATCTGAAGAATTTTACAACATGGTCATAACGAATAGTTAAAAGTTAGCAAGTGGACTTGTATTTCCATACATGAAGGAAGAACTTCTACTTTGTGTTTCACCATAAACAATTAGAAAACCAGACAAGGGATATGAAACCATATTTTCCAGATAGCTGACAACAGGGAGCACTAAATTGATTCCTGAAAGGAGGGAAATAAACAGCATGAGCCAATGATTGTACCAGCTTATCTCCTGTAGGAATTTTCCATTCTATTCTCCAGGTGGGGAAAATCCAGAAAGGATAAATATTGTATTTTAAAAATATTTTTCTTTCTTTCTTTCTTTCTTTCTTTCTTTCTTTCTTTCTTTCTTTCTTTCTTTTTCTTTCTTTCTTTCTTTCTTTCGTAAGAGTGAGATAGTAAGACATTGAATGTGGGGGGGGGGGGCAAAGGGAGAGGGAGAATCTCCATCAGGCTCCATGCTCAGCACAGAGTCTGATGTGGGGCTTGATCTCACAACTGTGAGATCATGACCTGAGTCAAAATTAAGAGTTGGACGCTTAACCAACTGAGCCACCAGAGTGCCCAAATATTGTAAAATCTAGGACAAAAACTAAATAATAAAAAAAGAGCTATAGCTAACAAGCCAGTAGTGGAGATAAAATCAAATCATCAACAAAACTTCAATTATTCCAAAAGAAGGCAAGAAGAAAAACAAATGGAATAAATGACAACTGAAAGAAGTAGAAAACGTATAGCAAGGATGAAAGATTTAAACTCCACCTAGTGAGGGGCGCCTGGGTGGCTCAGTCGGTTGAACATCCGACTTTGGCTCAGGTCATGATCTCACGGTTCGTGAGTTTGAGCCTCGCATTGGGCTCTGTGCTGACAGCTCAGAGTCTGAAGCCTGCTTCAGATTCTGTGTCTTGCTCTCTCTGTGCCCCTCCCCTGCTCATGCTCTGTCTCTCTCTGTCTCAAAAATAAATAAAACATAAGAAAAAAAACTCAAGCTAGTGATTGATAATTGAATTAAATGTTAATGGTTTAAATATACCAATTAAAGTGCAGAGATTGTCAGATTGGATAAAGGGCATTACTCAATTGTATGCTTTCCCAAGAAATCCACTTAAAATATAAAGACAAAAACAGCTAAAACTAGAAGGATGGGAAAAGATGTACTGTGAAAACATTGATCAAAAGGAAGTTGGAGTGACTGTATCAGCATTAAGCAAAGTAGACTTCAAAGGAAGGATTGTTACTAAAAATAAGGAGGAACATTTCACAATGATAAAGGAATCAATTCATAATAATCCTAAATAAATTCGTGTATTAATAGTTTCAAAATACATGAACCAAAACTGACAGAACTGAAAGGAAAAATAGACAAGTCCACTGTTAGTTGGAGACTGCAATATTCCTCTTTCATTAATTGATAAAAGTAGTAGAAAAATTAATAAGGACATAGGAAATATCCACAAATTGACATTTTTAGAGCACTCCACCAAGAAGTCGCAGAATATCTAATCTTTTAGGTGCATATTTTGAGATCAAAACTATTCTGGGGAATAAAACAAACCATCATACCTTTAAAAGGTTGAAATCACAATGAGTATGTACCCTTCACCACAACAAATACAAACTATAAATAATATACAGTAAGATATCTGGAAAATCTTTGAATATTCAAAAATTAAAAAACCCACTTCTAAATAACACACAGGCCAAAAAGAAGTCACACACTAAGTTACATGTGAACTGAATGAACATGAAGACACAGTAATCAAAATTTTTAAATTCTGCCAAAAAAAATGTTAATAAGGAAACTTGGCATTAAATGATTATTTTAGAACAAAAGGGAATTCTAACATCAGTAATCTATGCTCCCACCTTAATAAACTACTAAAATGATTCAGAATGAAGAAAATCATGTAGATAAGCATGGAATTCAATGAAATAAGAAAACAGATAAACAGGAAAAAGAAATCAGTGAAACTAAAGCTGGTCTTTGAAAATAGGCAAGAGACAGAGAGATGGAATCACACAGCCTATAAAGGAGCAGAAATGAGATGAGGATACTATTATTGGACTCTCAGTGAAAATACTAGAAGATAAGATAGTACTGTCTCTAAGATAGAGGGGACCAGACACAGGAGAGAAGCAAAGGAAACTCTAGGTTGACAGCCATATGTCAGGTCTGGGGAGTGAGTCCAGAAAGGACAGAGGATAAAGGCCTCCAGGGGAGAAATGAAATTGGTAGACTGTCTCAAATATTTGGACATTTGGAAAATTATATTAAGGAGTACTTGACAGATACTATGGAGCATCTGAAAATATACATTTTTTTAAATGTTTATTTTTTATTTTTTTTTCAATATATGAAATTTATTGTCAACTTGGTTTCCATACAACACCCAGTGCTCATCCAAAAAGGTGCCCTCCTCAATACCCATCACCCACCCTCTCCTCCCTCCCACCCCCCATCAACCCTCAGTTTGTTCTCAGTTTTTAACAGTCTCTTATGCTTTGGCTCTCTCCCACTCTAACCTCTTTTAAATGTTTATTTATTTTTGAAGAGAGCAAGACAGAGCATGAGTGGGGGAGGGGCAGAGAGAGAGGGAGACACAGAAGCTGAAGCAGGCTCCAGCCCCTGAGCTGTCAGCACACAGCCCGACGTAGGGCTTGAACTCACGAACTTTGAGATCATGACCTGAGCTGAAGTCGGACACTTAACTGACTGAGCCACCCAGGTGCCCCTGGAGCATCTGAAAATACAAAGGAGAGATACCTAGAATTGGTCAATGATTACAATTCCGGGAAAAATTACAAGTAGTACAAATAAAGGAACAATGAAAAGTACAATATTTGGTTCTGCAGTGATGGTTCATTCTGCATGATAATAAAGTCTGCACTGCCAGAGTTCTAATACTGTTGACATTAAGCACTGAGAATAAATAACTGTATTATAACTGGGAGAATATGGAAAGGAATTGGGGTGGGGGAGCGTAAGACAAATCTGCATCTAAATAGAAGTTATGCATTCAACAAATACTTATCAATAACTATTGAGTTAGGTCCTATTATAGACTATTAATCATGTCTAAGATATCATGAAATCCTCAAAGAGCACTGCAAGCATAATAAACAAACACACAGGTAAATACCCAAGGAAACAGATACAAGATTTGAAAACTGTTTCCTCTGGACAGCAGAGCTGGGCTCAGGGATGCTTGGGGCAATGAGTGTTAGTTTTTATTATTAACCTTTGAGTAGCTTTTGAATTTTAAACTATATGCGTGCATTATTTTTAAAGATAAAAACTGATTAAAGTACTGTGTTCTCTTACATATTTTTTATTGGTGGTCTTAATACAGATCATATTTTTATGTCAAGAAGCACAACTGTGTTCATATATATATTATTTTGAGAGAAAGAGAAAGCGTGAATGGTGGAGAGGGGTAGAGAGGGAGAGAAAGAGAGAGAGCATGTTGCGGGGGGCGGGGGAAGAGAGATGGGGGAGAGAGAGAGAGAGAGAGAGAGAGAGAGAGAGAGAGAGAGAGGGAAAGAGATAGAGAATCTCAAGCAGGCTCCATGCTCTGCACAGAGCCTGATGCGGGGCTCAACGTGGGGCTCCATCCCACGACCCTGGGGTCATGACCAGAGCCCGAAATCAAGAGTCTTACGCTCAACAGACTGAGCCACTCAGGTGCCCTGAATGTTAAAATGTTATATTTGACATTTCATGTGGTAGTTAAAGGTGTAGACTCAGAAGCCAGACAGGACTGGGTTAAATACCAACTCTGACTTTGACCATGTGATCTTAAGCAAGTTATGTAACCGTGTTATTTGTAAGCATTCTTGTCTGTAGACTGGGAATAATAATAATATATGCCTCACAGTGCACAGTCCCTAGCATTGTAGCATTGCCTATAATAGGTGGTTAATATCTCTTAGTATTCATTAAAGCATCAGATTATAATATCAAACCATGGCCCTATTGTCTTCATAAAGATGAAATACACAAATAATGAAGGTGCTATCCAAGAGGCATGACCCAGAATGTATCTAGGGTATGATATTTATAGACATTTTATCTCTGACATGCATTTCTAAGCTGAAAAAAAATTATATCCTTGCTAATTTAATTTCCTCCTCAAATAGTTACTGACATTTTTGTAAACCTTTTATTGTGTACACATTTCTTTCAGAGACTAGTCTCAGATACTATTCCTAAAAATCCTTAGGAGGATTGGGAATGTATTTAGAACAGGAATTATTATTCCCACTTTAGTAATAGGGAACTGCAGGGCTGAGATTTTAAGACTTCCTCAAAGTTCACAGAACTTACTAGTGGCGACTTGAAATTAAAAATGCATTCTGCTCTCTCTAAATCTGTGCTTTTCCTTCTCCTCTGCTTTGTCGTCTTATAGGTCTGTGAAGCTATGGCTCTAGGCAATATTTTGGCCTCACAGTATTGGGGTTCACTCTTCATTTCTTAATATGAGGAGAACACAGGAAAAGAAAAGAGGGATGCTACATTATATTATCTGTTCACCAGGACAAGGGTCCGCAAGTTCAGCCAGATCCAGCCCACTGACTGTATTTGTTGGAAAGTTTCATTGGAACAAAGCCACACCCATTCCTCTATGCCTTGTTGATGCTGTCTTCCTGTTCAAGTGGCACAGCAGAGCAGTGGCAACAGAGATCCTATGCACTGCACAGCCTAATATCTATACTATCTGGTCCTTTCTGGAAACGTTTGCCAATCCCTCCTCTAGGAAACTGATACTCAAGAAGTTGCACAATTTACCCAAGGTTATACAATGGTAGAAAGTAGACTGGCCTAGAACCCAGGATTTGTGACCATCTGTCTGTTGTCCTCCACCATGCCATGCTGTCTTTCTGTGGCACTTCACTTTACTTTTATATTTAAGTAAACTTAATTTAATACATTAAGGCCAAGAAGGGATATTATTGCTATATTACCAGAATCTCTTTTTAAATTACAAAATATATTTGCATTGTAAGAAAGTAAACATACAGACAGGCAAAAATAATTATATTCCAACTACCAAGAATCTAAAATTGTAATGTGTATTCTACCAGATCTTTTTTATGCATGTATGCATTTATATACATAGGTATAAATATACATGCATTTTTAAACTCAAAGTTAGCATACCATACATTTTTTAAAAGATCTAATTGGCTTTATTAAATGATTCATGAATCAGGTAGCATCCCTTCTAGCAAGTAGAGTATATGTTGTTTTATAACCTGTTTTCTCATAGAACATTAAAAGACTTTAACTCACTTGATCAGCAATAGTAATAATATTGTGCTTGTTGTGATATTGAAGATAAGGAAGTCTGCATTATCATAAACCTTATATTTTAAATTACTGGCAGTGAGATAACTTTTTCGTCACTAATAACAGCAAGAATTTTGAACTGTGTTTTAATTTTTTAAAAAGAGATAAATTTCACTTAGATAATGACAACAGATTTAAAAGCTATCTAACATATCCCCATCCATCGCATATGACTCTCCTAAAATGATAAGAAACAGAAAATCCACTTTAAATATATCAATACCAGGAATCAAAGTTGGGTATAAAACAGAATGTTGCTATGAGGCAGTGTTTGTTTTTGCCTCTTGATGAGAACACCTTTCCAATTATATAGAAAACTGTGGGCAACAAAAATCTAAGTTTTATTCCTGTTATCTTCTAGCTAACATATACATGATCCACAAATTTCTTGATGTTAAAATCTTACCAGTAGTTTTATCAGGTGACCAGTTTTATCAGAAGCGCAGACTTGTTGCTAATGACAACACTGAGAATTACCTAGACAACTCTATTTCCTTTAGAAGTGGGGAAAAAGCACTTTGAGAAGGGGGATATATGATTGGAAATAGTATATATATATAAAAAGCTCTGCATTACAAATGCAAATTAATGGAAGATATTTTGTTCACATCTTACATAATTGCTTTAAAATTATAATTGAATGTCTTGGGGTGCCTGGGTGGCTGAGTCGGTTAAGTGTCTGACTTCGGCTCAGGTCATGATCTCACAGTTTGTGAGTATAAGCTCCACATCGGGCTTGGTGCTGACAGCTCAGAGCGTGGAGCCTGCTTTGGATTATGTGTCTCATTCTCTCTCTGCCCTCCCTCACTTGTGTTCTGTCTCTGTCTCTCAGAAATAAATACATGTAAAAAAAAATTAAAAAAAAAATTGAATACCTGGCTTGATGAAAACTGCAACACTGTTGGGTGGAAATCTTAGGTGGTACTTTGTTTTCAGCAATTAAGAAGTATCAGGAAACAGAAAGGCACCAGATTTACATCTATTTCCAGTCAAAGGGGCCAACATATTCATAAAAATGGGTCACTGAGTTGGGGAGTGTTGGGTTTATTTTTATATAGGCAGAACCTCTCCTGGGATATGGCCGCTCCAGAGACTTGGTGCTCATTGAAGGCAATTAGTCTTTGGGTTTACGCTTTGTACTATGAATGACATCTCCCACGTGTGTTAATTTTTCTTCTGTTGAGGGACTTATCCTGCAGCCTGGGAAACTTGGTGCCAACTGTCAGCACTGGAACATTTTTAGTTTCATCATCATCATCATCGTTATTACCATGACCACACTGATCATTACCATCGATATTATCCTCATCTTCACTAACATCATCACTTTTGTCCCTGTCACCACCAACATGGTCAGTATTTATCACTAGTTTTTTGTCGTTGTGTACCATGAGCTATATTTACATTTTTATTATAAAAAGGCTTTATTTCACATCTTTCTACACTGAACATTTCTCCAAAACCAAATTCACTGAATATGCTAAAAAAGAAACCTCTTTAATTTTAGTTAACTTTTTTTTTATAAATTGAAACAGAAGGTTTCATTTTTTAAAAATAATTAACCTTATTTTGATTATTATATTTTATTTTTTCCCCAAATTTACTAAAGTATGATTGACAAGTGATTATACATATTTATGTTGTACAATATATTTTAGGTGTACAATATAAGTTGATATATGTTTATATTGTGACATGATCACTACAATCAAGCTGATTCACATATCCATTACCTCACATAGTTACCACTTTTGTTTTAGTGGTGATAACAGTTAAGATTTATTCTCTTAGTGGATTTCACATATACAATATATTATTATTAACAATAGCCACCATGGTGTACATTAGATCCCCAGAACTTATTCATCTTATATTTGGCTCTTTGACCAATGTCTCCTCATTTCCCTCACCCCTCAGCTCCTGGAAACCACTATTCTTAGATGTACAAGCAAATAAATATTAAATGCTACTGATGTCTGTCCAATATTTTGGTTATTTAGAGCTTTTTGTCTACCAGATTTCTTAGGAAGAGCTCATGGCAACAAGATCCCTGAGTTTTTATCAGTTAATGGCAATGTGTCTACAGCTTTTATATTTGAAGTTAGTTTGGCTATACATTAAACCATCCATGGTTCACATTTTAATTTTTGAATATCTGAAATCTATTACTGTATTTTCTTCTTCTGTAAAGCAATGTTTGACGACAGTATGATTTCTTTTTCCTTTATGAGTTAGTTGGGTCATTTTTTTTTAACTGGGTGCCCAAAAGCCCAAAAGTGTCATTTATTAAGATAAGGAATATAGGAAGAGAAAGTTTTTGAGGAAAGGTAGTGATATAACTTTTGAATGTGTTGAATTTTTGGTGTCTGTTGGGTGTATGAATAGAAATACAAATTTGGAAGTCAACAGCAGAGGGTGATTTCAGTCATGGGAGTAGACAAGGTCTTTTGGAGAGCATAAATAGAATGCCAAGAGGAGATTGAGGATAGAACTGTGTGGAATATCAGTATTTAGCTCTTGAAGGAAAACTGAGAAGTGGCCAGAAGTTGAAGGAAAATTAGACAGGTGATGTGTTTCAAAAAGGAAGTGTGATATAATAGAAAATATATATACTGCTCTCTGCCCCCAGTTCCTGGCACAGAACTCCTGACACCCTTGTAATTTCCTCTGTGATAGGAGTGTCCTTTGTCCCAATGAGGTATCTCTGGGTGGGCTCCTGAATAGTTCCTGGATGTGGGCTGGTCACTGGAAACACTAAGCTATGATTAGAAACTTAGAATCTTCAGCCCTGTCCTCCATTCTCTTGAGAAGGGAAAAGGGCTGAAAATGGATATAATGATCAAACATGTGATGGAACCTCCAGAAAGTCCCCCCAAAGTACAGGGTTTGGAGAGCTTTTAGGGTAGTAAACATGAGGTAGTAAAAGAGCGCTGTGCCTGAACAGGGTATGGAAGCTTGGGGGCCCTTCCCACACACCTTGCCCTGAATCTCTTCCATCTGGATGTTCATCTGTATCCTTTAATAAACAGGTAAACTAAGTCAGTGTTTCCCTGAGCTCTGTGAGCCACTGTGGCGAATTAATCAGAGGATCTTTGGATCCTCTGATCTATAGTCAGTTGCTCAGAAGTATAGGTGATAACCTGGGCTTGTGACTGGCATCTGAAGAATGTGTGTTGGGGGGGTGGGGGCAGGGTCTGGAGCACTTCTTGTGGGACAGAGCCGTTAACTTGTGGGATTTGACACTATCTCCCGGTAGATAGTGTCAGAATTGAGTTAAAATTGTGGGGCACCCAGCTGGTGTTGTGGAGACTTGCCTGTTCTTATGGGGAAACCACCACCACCCCTCACACACATTTGGTGACCAGAAATGTCAGAAGTGAAGTGTTCTGTGTGAATAGTAAAGGAGACTCATAGGAGAAAAACACACAGTAGGGAAGAACTGGGTTTTTCCCTGCATGGGAAGGAAAACACTGAGTTTTTCCATTACAGAAAGGAAAATGAATATTTCAAGACATTAGCTGCCATTGTGCTAAGTAAAATAAGATTCAAAAAGCATTCATTGAATTTAACAACATTTGGTTTCATCTATTCCTTTTATAGAGGAGACATTTCCAGGAAAAGACAATTTAGTGACTTGTCCAAGAGTATATGACCAGAGTCAGATCTTTAGACTTCTAAGCTTAGCTAGGGCTTTCTCCCAGGATACCACATTGCCTCTTGATTTCACCTAGCTAGCAGAATGAAATTCCTGAAAGAAAAGTTTGTAAAATATTGGGGCACATCACTGAGTGAGTATGTGGCTTTCCTTTCCAGAGAGGTCTTTAGAAATTGCAGACAGTCTTGGGGTGCCTGGGTGGCTCAGTAAGTGGAGCATCCGACTCTTGATTTTGGCTCAGGTCATGACAGGTTGTGGGCTCGAGCCCCGTGTGAGCCTGCTTAGGAATCTGTCTCTCTCTCCCTCATCCCCTCTCCCCAACTCCAGCGCTCTCTCTCTCTCTCTCTCTCTCAAATAAAAACAAAAATGCAGACAGTCTTGTTAATGTTGCAAGATTACAGAGGAGTCCATGCAACAAGAGAACTTTGGTATATATATATTTTAAATGTTTATTTTTGAGAAGGGGGTGCAGAGAGAGGAGGACAGAGGATCTGAAGCAGGCTCTGCACTGACAAAACCATGAGATCATGACCTGAGCTGAAGTCAGATGCTTAACCGACTGAGCCAACCCAGTGCCCCAAGAACTTTGGTATATTACTTACTTTACATTGCTTGATTTCTTTGCACATGTAAGACATTTAATTTAATGTAACTTAATAAGTATTAGTAAATTAGGAAGGCTCTGTTACCTTAGAATAATCTCTCTGTTTCTACCCATCAGATTACATTTCTCCTTTCCACAAAATTACACTTGAAGGTTATTTTGGATTTATCCTTATTAACTCTGCCTATATTGTACTTTCTAGCACGTTGATTTCTTTTGTACCCTTTACACTCCTTGTAAATGATAGATTTTACAGTATTTGTGTACTATTTAACACAACTTTATCAAGTAGCACAACATTTCCTGGATTTAAGCCCCTTAAGAAAAAGAACTCTGTTTTGGAGAGTTTTAAGTTGCTTGGTACCTCTCAGACTAGTCTTTCTAGCAACTTCGGCCACTTAGCAAACTTTCCTTTACCAGCGTCTGCAGGAAAGGGGGAAGTTTCTTCTACAAACACCATGGCCTTGACAGGCAGAAATTTTCTGGCATTGTTGTGTAGACAGCATTATCAACATATTAAAGGCTTCAAGCTTATTTTTAGTAAACCTAACTATGTGTGGTTTAAATGACTTTTTTTGGTAGGGATAAAATGTCTGCTTATCAGAATCTCTGACCAATTATTTCAGATAGTAAAAAACTATCCCTGAAATTATGGGTTTGCCATTTGGATTTTCATTGCACTATCTTAACATGCAAGCCCATTACATTCGGCAAGTTTTTGAAAAGCATCTATAATGTATTCATCACTCTGGTAGATCATGAGTGTGTTAGTGTACCCAAAAGCTATAGGATTAAGGATTTTCCTTGAAGAAGCTTTTAATCTAGTTGGGGTTTTGGGAATAGAATCTTGAAATAATGAACATTGTAAGGCCGTATTAGACTAAGCACAGTCAGAGTAACATGGAAAAATAATGAATAGACTTGTAAGACAATGACTTAATTCGAGATTGTTTCTCACTTCTTTTTTCCTTGCACCCTTGGTAACATTATTTACCCCTTACTCTTAAAATTTTCTCTACCTTGACCTCTGTGACATTTTATAAAGGCAACTAATGTTTACTAAATGAATATTCATGGGAGTATAATTCAATCTTCACAAATATCTGCAAGTTTGGTATTATCATTATGATTTTTAGATCAAGACACTGAGTATTAATTAGGTTAGGTAAGTACTCAAGTTCATCCAGGAAATAAGGAATACACTTGGGGTTTAATTCTAGGTTTGTTTTCTCCAGTTCTTGCTCTTAATTGCTATGCTTGCTGTTTTTTTGACATTTCTGTTGGTCAGTGTCCTTCTCCCCTTATTTATTGGCATTTCACCAGGTTCACACTTTGCCCTTAACTATTCTGTCTTTAAACAGTACTCCCTGAAGCAGTGTTCCTATGTTTCCTCTATTCAATTTTTATCTTAATCTCTTATGTTAAATCTCTGATTTTCAATTTTCTTCTTCTTTCTGGTCGTTGTTTGGAAGTCCTGCCAGCATTTGATGATCTTGTCTAAAATCCAGCTCTTTACTCTTCCACCTCCTTATTTTCCCATTTCTATCATGGGCGGGGATTGGAAATTTAACCACATTTGATGTGTGCCTCTTCTCTGTTGTTCTTTCTCAAACCATTGAGATGTGAAATCTTGTTTGGTACTTCACCATAATATCATAATATGTGGCACTGTTTATCTTTTGCTGTTTATACAGCTTATGTAAAAGTTTTAAAGTTGATTCCCTGCCTCTGGTTTCTTTCTGTTCTAGCCCATTCTGAAATTACCTTCATCCAAGGATATAGTTATTACTATTACCGTAGTAAATAACAAATTTTATTTATGTAATGAAACTCTAAAAATAATATACATATGTATCATTTAAATAATAATAATAATAATAATAATAATAATAATAATAATAAGCAGCTTTTTGTATCTTCTTTGTGCCAGAAGGTACATCTTTTACTCATGAAAATAACACTTTGAGTTGTGGTTCTTTTCCTCATTTTAAGATTAAAAATTAGAAACTTAAGGAAGGTTGAATTTCCAAGCTCACACAGCTACTTGGATGCAGAACTATGATTTATGCTGAAGTCCACCAGATTCCAAAGTTTATGCTCTGAATACTTCTCATTTAACTGGGATATATTTCAGAGTGACAGAGAACATTGCTAATAATTTGGGGGGGGGGGATAAGAGACATAAACTGGGACTGTCTTAGAGCAACCAGGACTTAGAATAACTTTATCAATTCTATTCTCTACTTTCTCACCGTTGGTTATACTCAGATAAGTAATGAAGAGGTTGAGAGAACATCTACTTTTGGAGGAAGGGACATATGCTTATGTAGTCGATGAGCTCAGAGATGACCACAGGACAGTCTCTTGAAATATCCAGAAAAAAAAATCCTATTGGGTACCCAGGAAAGGACCTTAACAGAGCATTGAAAAATAAAGACACAAATTTGAGAGCCATATATATGGTGGGATAGTGGAAGCCATGAAACAAATGAGTTCATCAAGAATTTAAGGAAGTAGGGGTTGCCTGGGTGGCTCAGTTGGTTAAGCGTCAGACTCTTGGTTTTGGCTCAGGTCATGATCTCACTATTTGTGAGTTTGAACCCCTTGTTGGGCTCTGTCCTGGCAGTGTGGAGCCTGCTTG
The DNA here is from genome assembly GCF_024362965.1 of Panthera pardus. Taxonomy (NCBI): domain Eukaryota; kingdom Metazoa; phylum Chordata; class Mammalia; order Carnivora; family Felidae; genus Panthera; species Panthera pardus. The sequence continues at coordinate 93,652,442 of NW_026526677.1, forward strand.
GGATTCTCTCTCCCCCTCTCTCTGCCCCTCCTGCTCTTGTGCTGTCTCTGTTTCTCTCAAAATAAATAAGTAAACTTAAAAAAAAGAATTTAAGGAAGTAGGGGTGCCTGGGTGGCTCAGTCGGTTAAGTGTCCAGCTTTGGTTCAGGTCATGATCTCATGGTCGGTGAGTTTGAGCCCCGCGTTGGACTCTGTGCTGACAGTGCAGAGCCTGCTTGAGATTCTCTCTCTGCCTCTCTCTCTGCCCCTCCTCTGATTGCTCTCTCTCTCTCTTTCAAAATAAATAAATAAACTTAAAAAATCAATTTAACAGTAACTATTAGACACATCATTACTGAAAGATGAATTTAATTCTGCTTTGTCAGAAGCTAATCAAAGCTACTTCATTCACGTGGGGTCCTCTCAGCTGCCACCTCTTCTCTCTGGACAGATTTGTGCTTCTTACCAAAGCTGGGAATCCTATGTTACATAGGGATTGGTTTGGGACCATCCTTGTGCAACCTTGATGATCTACTAGAAACCTGAGAGCCAGTGCACATGCATGAGACATATATGCAAGGGTATTTTAATGTATGTAAATCTTCACATGCTCCATAATGTTGCATTTATAATGTATAGTTTAAATTAGAAACAAATATAAGAAGGAAGCCATTTCAGAGAGTCAAGTTTCTGAAAGGCAAAAGTACTATACAAGTGGAAAAGGCAAACAGCTTTTTCGTTCTCTGCTGCACTGGAGCAAAGTCATCAGGTAACATGGCTTTAGAAAAGCTCTGTTGAAGATACATTTGGAAATGAGGTTGCCATGGCAACTGTCTCTGAGGCAACAAAATCCCCCTAGAGCTTTCAGAGAACCCCTAACTTCTTTGAACTTGGTTCTCAAGAAGAGCTTAATTTCATTTCATTTTAATATGAACTGCTTTTCTCTGTTTGTAACTTTTGCGCAATGGGATTGAGAACAAGGACCGGGACTCACTGGAGTTACTCTGGGATGTGTTAATTCTAAGTGTAAATCAAAAGATGTGTGTGCACACACTCACAAACGTACACAGGCATGTGCACAGCAGTTTTAGTAGAACTTTCCTGGAGGAAGAGGAACTTCTGCCTTTGTATTTTGACTTCATAACTTCCCTAACAGGACTTTTGTCATTAACCCAGGCCCAAAAACCTATTTAATCCATTGGCACACTGAAGCTCAAATTTCCCCAGATCAAGATTTCTTTCTTGGGTATAAATCTGTCTTCCTTATTATTATAAGGGCCCCTGGTAAGGGGTGTTGAGCGCAAGTTGACACATAAAGCTTTATTAGTCTCTGTATAAGTGAAATCACTTCCCGAGAAATATTTTGACAATGTGTGCAGTAGTGGTAGTAGCCAGCAGTGGTGTCTGGAGACAAAATTGGGTGTTTTCAGTAACATACAGCAAGTACTTTGTGTTTGCTTAAGAAGCCCAGCAAGGTCCCTGACCGCTATGAAGGTTCGAGTTGGATAGATTAGAATTTGACTCAAGATTTTTGGAACCTACAAGCTGTGTGTGTTCCTCACTTTTAAAGTGGATATTTATAGGTCTAATATACAAAGCTGTTGTGAGGAATAAAGAGGTAAAATTCTTTGTGCATTGCTTTGGATCCTTCATACGAGGGTAGTGGGTTGATATGGTGTTTGGTACACAGTAAGGGCTTAATACAGGGTTGCAATTAGCATTTTTCCCATGATGCTTTGCTATAATTAATAGCTTAAAAAGATGTAATCACAATGAAAAAATGTAACCACAGGTCTTTAAAAGCCACATCAAGCATTAGCAAGGGGGGTAAACAAACATTTCTTCTTCCTTTGGGAAGTGGGTCTCTGGAGCAGTGATCCTGAGGGAGTCTCTGTAACTACGTCACTGAGATTAGTCTCTTGTTATCCATGGGCATTTGGAAAGGATGTTGTCTCATCCCCGGAATTTGGACAAGAGACTTGCAGCAAAGCCACAATCAGAGATCAAGTTCTTCAGCGCAGCAAGATAAATTAGAGGTTTCGCTCCTCAAAGTAGAGAAGCAGAAGCAGAGGGTCTGAGCTCTGAGTTGTCACTTGCTTTTCATCGGGGCCAGTTGAGTCTCGATGAAAGAGATGGATGAGAGCCAGTGGAGAACAGCACTGTGACTCCAAGCAGAGGAGGGTGAGTGCCTGCCTGCCCTGGTCTGTCCTCTAGCAGAGTGGGTAAAAGCTCAAACCCCAGGAGCCAGACCACCTGAGTTCACCTCCTGCTGTAACTTAGTAGCATCAGGACTTGTGCAAGTCACTTAGGTCCAGTGTCCTCACCTGTGAAATGGGGATACTCATAATGCCACACAACATTTGGAACAGTGCCAGTAAATGTTCCCATTCTTTTCTTCTCCATGTCAGCCCCTTAAGTTCCATGGTGTGTGGCTTCTCTCTCTTTGTCTCAGTGACTCTTCTTTTTCCCTTACAGACTCTCCTAGAGGAGAATGGCTGCAGATAATGTCTCCTCTGTGACAGAGTTTATCCTCGCAGGCTTAACAGATGAGCCAGAACTCCAGATGCCCCTCTTCTTCCTGTTTCTAGGTTTCTACATGGTCACTGTGGTGGGGAACCTGGGCCTGATAACCCTGATTGGGCTGAATTCTCACCTTCATATTCCCATGTACTTTTTCCTCTTCAACTTGTCCTTCATAGATTTTAGTTTCTCTACTGCCATCATCCCCAAAATGCTAATGAGTTTTGTCTCCAAGAAGAACATCATTTCCTATGCAGGGTGTATGACTCAGCTCTTTTTCTTTTGCTTTTTTGTCTTTTCTGAATCCTACATCCTGTCAGCGATGGCATATGACCGCTATGTCGCCATCTGTAAACCACTGCTGTACATGGTCACTGTGTCTTCTCAGGTGTGTTTACTCCTTTTGCTGGGTGTCTATGGGATGGGGGTTTTGGGAGCTGTGGCCCATACAGGAAATATATTATTTCTGACATTTCGTTCTGACAACCTTGTTAATCACTATATGTGTGACATCCTTCCCCTCCTTGAGCTCTCTTGCAACAGCTCTTACATAAATGTACTAATTGTCTTTATTGTTGTGACCATTGGCATTGGGGTGCCCATTGTTGCCATTTTTATATCTTATGGTTTCATTATTTCTAGTATTTTCCACATTAGCTCCACTGAAGGCAGGTCCAAGGCCTTCAGTACCTGCAGTTCTCACATAATTGCAGTTTCTCTTTTCTTTGGATCAGGAGCTTTTATGTACCTCAAGCCACCTTCTATTTTACCCCTTGACCAGGGGAAAGTGTCTTCCTTGTTCTACACCATTGTTGTGCCAATGTTCAACCCATTAATCTACAGTCTGAGGAATAAGGATGTCAAAGTTGCCCTGAGGAAAACCGTGGGCAGAATAACCTTCTCTTGAAAAAAATATTAGAAATTTAGATAAGTGATCCAAGGATTTTTTTTTATTGTAGTGTTTTTATTACTATTGTTGTTATTACTTTTTTCATTGAGGACTCCAAGCACCAGTGCTTTCTTTCTGTACTATATGGTAGAGGAAATTTTAATGTTTTTTCCCCAATGGATTGATTCTCCCTTACCCTAATCCCCCAATTTTTCCTTTATTTTATGAAAAATAATTGCTGCAATTACAGAGTATTCAACACTGAGTGGGGCTTAGGAATCATTCGGTCTAGTGCCTTTTTATAATACATTGCACTTTGCAGAGTCAGAAATGTTTGTATGTTGCGCAAGAACATAAAACTATCTGGAACTGAAATCGTTGCTTGAATCCCGATCCAGTTTGTTTTTCCCTTTGCCATGTTTTCTTCCCTCATCCTTTTCTTGGAAGATTTCATTTCTCATGTTGGTTGACCTAGCACATTTAAATTATGAATATATTCACAGTAATTTCATGCTACTTTTCACAGGATAATTTTAATATATCACATTTTGCAAGAGAGTAGGAGGTGAAAAATTTTGTTGAGTTGATCTTGGCAAAATGACAAGATCAGTGTTTGATGAATTTTGCAGTGTGTAAGTGGAAAGTATGTTAGATTTCAGAGAGAGGCAAGTATGGTGACCAATGACTTGGTGGGTGGAGCCCTATGGACATAGTTTAGTGAATTAAAACTTCCAGAAGAGAGAAACTTATTTTTATGGGGTGTAAAGATGTGTGGTAGAGGAGTCATATATAATTTCAAGACTAACAGAGAAAGAATTTGGAGTCTTATTTCAAGGGTTACCTTGGCTGTGGTCCAAAATAACTGGGTGCTGTACTATCCAAAATGGTAGTCACTAGTGGTATATGGTATTGAGCATTGAAACTGAGACATACTCTAAGTGTGTAATGTAAAGTACATGTAATTGTACAATGTAATTGTAAAGTACACACTGTATCTTTGAAGGAGTAATATGAAAAACTGTAAAATATCTCATTGCAACTTTTTATGTTGATTACATGTAGAAGTAACATTTTGGATATATTACATTAAATAAAATATATTATTAAAATGAATTTACCTGTTTAGCTTTTTTAAATGTGTCTACTAGAAGGCCGAGAATTACAAATGTGGCTTAAATTACATTTTTAGTAAATGACACTGGTCTGGAGGATGTAACAGAGCACCAGGTAGCTGTGCGGACACATTTAGCTATGAAGGCAGCACCAACCTGTTGCTTATTAGGAGAGGCAATGGCTATTGAATTTTCAGTCATTGTAGATAGCCATCATATTCTAATAATGGGGCACATGGGGAGGGGATGGTGATCTCAGGATAAGTTCATAAATCCACAGTATTATGTAATGAGAAATATAGCATTATATAAAAAATCAAAGGAACAATTTGTGTGTGTGTGTGTGCGTGCGTGTGTGTGTGTGTGTGTGTGTGTGCGTGTGTAAACTCACCATTAGTGGTAAGATTTCTTTGGGAAGTAATGAGAAGTGCCATGCTGGGGAAATATTTTTATTTATGAACTTTTCCTTAGGAAAGTTCTATTCCAGTGAGAAATAAGGGAAGTGTGGATAAATGTTTAGTTTTGCCTTTTGATTCTGGTCAGTGTTGCTGCAAAGAAAATAAGAAACACGTGGGGAGAATTATACTTTAGATGAGACTAAATAGATACCTGAATTCAGGGAACCTAGAATTTAGGCATGGGGTGGTGTATTAGGTATGTACTGGGTATGCGGCACAATGTAGGTAATGAAAGAAAACAGAAACCTTCCTTTAAAATTTTTTTGTAGTCTAACTTTCATATAGCAAAGTATGCAGATCTTAAGTGTATAGCTCATTGAATTTTTGCATATGTATATGTAACCACAGACTAGATAATGATGTAAAACATTTCCATCCACGTTAGAAGGCTTCCTTTTGCTCCTTTCCAGTAAATATTACCTGCCCTCACATCCCACCCCCCTACCCAGAGCTTATCCACTCTCCTGACTTTTATTATCATAGATTAGTTTTGCCTATGTTTGAACTTCACATAGACACATACTCTGTTGTTTCTGGCTTCTTTATCTCAGCATAATAATGACTGTGATACTCATCTATAGTGTTGCATATACAGATATATATACTTTTTATTGTTATGTGGTATTCCATTATGTGAATATACAACTATTTAGCCTGTTAATTGAACTGGTCAAGTTTCAGACCTATTGGTTTTGTTTTTTTTTAATTTAATTTATTTTTTAAATTTACATCTAAGTTAGTTAGCATATAGTGCAACAATGATTTCAGAAGTAGATTCCTTAATGCCCCTTACCCATTTAGCCCATTCCCTCTCCCACAACTGCTCTAGTAACCCTGTTTGTTCTCTATATTTAAGAATCTTTTATGTTGTGTCCCCCTCCCTGTTTTTATGTTATTTTTTCTTCCCTTCCCTTATGTTCATCTGTTTTGTCTCTTAAAGGCTTCATATGAATGAAGTCATATGATACTTGTCTTTCTCTGACTGACTAATTTCACTTAGCATAATACCCTTTAGTTCCATCTGCATAGTTGCAAATGGCAAGATTTCATTCTTTTTGATTGCTGAGTAATACTCCATTGTATATGTCTGTCTATCTATCTATGTATCTATCTATCCCACATCTTCTTTATCCATTCATCCATCAATTTTAGCCCTATTGTTAATAAAGCTTCTACAAAATTTTTTAAACATGGATTTTTAAAGTTTATATATTTATTTTGAGAGAGAGAGAGAGAGTGCAGGGGAGGGGCAAGAGAGAGAGGGAAAGAGAGAATCTCAAGCAGGCTCCATGTTGTCAGCGTGGAGCCTGACACAGGGCTTGATCCCACTAACTGTGAGATCATGACCTGAGCTGAAATCAGGAGTCAGATGCTCAAGACTGAGTCACCCAGGCACCCCTGAACATGCATTTTGATTGAAGTATGCAAACATTTCTTTTGGATATACACTTAGATGTGGATTTTCTGGATAATAGAGTAGGTCTATATTTAGCTTTTATAAGTACTGCTAAAGTGTTTTAAAAAACATTTGAGTCAGTTGGCACTGCTGGCAACAATGTCTGAGAGTTCCAGTTGCTCCACATCCTTATTAACACTTAGTATTTGCATTTTACCCATTCTGGTGTGTGTAAGAAAATGCCTTTTAATTTTTATTTTCCTGATGTCAAGCACCTTTTTTTTTTTTTTTTTTTTTTTTAAATTTTTTTTTAATGTTTATTTATTTTTGAGACAGAGAGAGACAGAGAATGAATGGGGGAGGGGCAGAGAGAGAGGGAGACACAGAATCGGAAGCAGGCTCCAGGCTCTGAGCTGTCAGCACAGAGCCCGACGCGGGGCTCGAACTCACAGACCGTGAGATCATGACCTGAGCCGAAGTCGGACGCTTAACCGACTGAGCCACCCAGGCGCCCCTCAAGCACCTTTTAATACGTGTATTGGCTGTTTGGATATCTTAAAATTTTTTTTTTAATGTTTATTTATTTTTGAGAGAGGGAGAGAGAGAGCGAGCATGAGCAGGGGAGGGGCAGAGAGAGAGAGAGAGAGGGAGACGCAGAATCTAAAGCAGGCTCCAGGCTCTGTGCTGACAGTGCAAAGCCCAATACAGGGCTTGAGACCATGAACCGTGAGATCATGACCTGAGCCGAAGTCAGATGCTTAATGGACTGAGCCACCCAGGCATCCCTGGATATCTTTTTCCATGAAGAAATTACCCATATCTTTTGGTCATTTGAAAACTAGTGTTGTTAGCTGCTTTCCTATTGACTTGAAGGAATTAAAATTCTACATTTAAATACTTATATGTGTAAGTGTATAAATGTATGTGTACTATGTATATGTGCATGCACGAGTATTATGTCAGTAATACATACATATATAATGCATACACACATCTGTATGTCAATCTATCTCTCTATATCTCTCGTCTCCAAAACTATGCCTTGCTTATTCTAAATGATATCTTTTGATAGTGGATTTTTTTTTTAATTTTAATGTTTATTTTTGAGAGAGACAGAGCATGAGTGGGGGAGGGGCAGAGAGAGAGGTAGACACAGAACCTGAAGCAGGTTCCAGGCTCTGAGCTGTCAGCACGGAGACCGACATGGGGCTCAAACCCACGAACCCCCCAAGATCATGACCTGAGCTGAAGTTGGACGCTTAACTGACTGAGCCACCCAGGTACCCCAATAGTGGATGTTCTTAATTTTGATGAAGTTTGATTTATCAGTTTTGCCTTTTATGGTTAGTTCTGTGTCCTGTTTAAGAGATAGTTTACTGTTCTTCTTGAGGTCAGAAGAAGAGTGATGTGAAAGGGTGTGAGTGAGAAAGAAGACATAATAGACCTGTGGCATCTTAGCCCTGTGAAAATTTTGGGTCTCCTGATCTTCTGGCTCCACTCCACAGAGACAGAATGTGAACTGGGTTTTAGGCTCTGAGCTGTCAGCACAGAGTCCAACACAGGGATGAACTCACAAACCCGTGAGATCATGACCTGAGGCGAAGTGGGACACTTAACTGACTGAGCCACTCAGGTGTCCTCCCCCACCAATTTTTTTATGTTTATTTTATTTTTGAGAGGGGGGAGGGGCAGAGAGAGCCAGAGACACAGAATCTGAAGCAGGCTCTAAGTTCTGAGCTGTCAACACAGAGCCCAACGTGGGATTCAAACTCAAGAGCCACCGGATCATTACCTGAGTCAAAGTCAGATGCTTCACCAACTAAGCCAACCAGGTGCCCCATGTTTTAACTTTTTAAGAAAGTGCCAGACTGTTTTCCAAAGTGGTTGTACCATTTTACACTTTCACCAGCAGTGTTTGAAATTTTCAGTCCTCCATATCCTCACTAACACTTGGCATGGTCCACTTTTTAACTGAAGACATTTTAGCAGGTGTATAGGGGTGTCTCATGGTAGTTTTAATGTTTATTTATTTATTTTTGAAAGAGAGAGAGGAAGAGAGAGAGGGAGACAGAGCATCCCAAGCAGGATCTGTGCCGTCAGAGCAGAGCCTGACCTGGGGCACATAGTGGTTTTAATTTTCATCTCCCTAGTAACTAATGATGATGAGTATCTTTCTATGTTATCATTTGTCATCCATATATCTTTTTTGTGTGTGTGTGTGTGAAATGTCTATCCCACCTATTTGCCCATTTTAAAGTAGGCTGTTTATTTCTTGTTACTGAGATCTCAAGGGTCTTTATATATCCTGAATTCAAGTCCTTTACTAAATATGAGATTTTTAAATAGTCCATGGCTTATGTTTTCATTCTATTAACAGATCTTAATGTTCATGAAGTCCACCTCACCATTTTTTTCTTTTGTGAACTGTAGCTTTGTTGTCGTATTCAAGAACTTGTTGCTTAAAAAAAGATCATAAGGAATCACCCCCCCCCCCCCCCCCCCCCCCCCCGCCAAATCATAAGGATTTTCTCCTGTATTTTCTTCTGGAAGTTTTATGGGTTTTTACATTTGGGTCTGTAGTCCGTGGAGTTATTTTTTATATACAGTTGAGTTGTGGATCAAAGTGGTTTTTTTGGTGTGTGTGTGTTTTTGCACATCTGTGTCCACCGACTGTTCTTTTACTTTTGTTAAAAATCAATTGTTTCTGTTTTTTACATTCTGTTCCCTTTGTCTGCTTGTCTATCTTGATGTCAATACCACACAGTTTTGATTACTGTAACTTTATAATAATTCCTAAAATGAGTCAGTATAAGTCCTCTAACTTCATTCACCTTTTTCAAAGTTATTTTGGTTTTTTAGGTCCTTTGAGTTTTCATATGAATGTTAGGATCAGTTTGTAAATTCCCACAAAATAACCTTCTGAGATTTTGATTGGGATTTTATTGAATCTGTGAATCTTTTTGGGAGAATTAACATTTGTTTTCCCTTTAGCAATAAATGGGAATGCCTACTTTCTTTTGTCTCTCCAACATAGTACATTGTCAAAAATTTCAATTTTTCCAACCTAAAAGATTAGAAACAATTTTCAAGTATAGTTAGAATGAGCATTTCTCTACTAATGAGAAACATTAGAGGTATTTTCATATATTTAATGGCTGTTGGTATTACATCACACCTTCCTCACTTTTCTGCTGGATTTTGGTCTCAATTTTTAGAAGGACTACATATTATGCATATTAGCTTTTTGTTTGGGGTATAAGGTGCATACATTTTCCTCTCATTTTGTGATTTGGCTTTTCCTTATGATATAAAATTTAAAAATTCATGTTCTTAATCTTTTGTTTCATATATTTTAGTCATATTTAGAAATGCTTTCTTTCCTCTAGGGTTATAAAGAAATTCACTCTTTTTTTTGTTTTTCAAAACGTTTGTATGGTTTCATTTTTTTACATTTGGATGTCTGATCTTTTTACAAATTGTACCAGTATATGGTGTGAGGAATGGATCCAAATTTATCTTTTTCCATATGGCTATCCAGTTGTTCTATCGCCATTTATAAAAAAAAAAAAAAAAAAGCCCATCTTTTCCCTGCTGAGCTGAGCTGCTGCCTTAATTGCATACTAAGTTTCATAGGCACTTGAGTTATTTCTGTGTTTTCTATTCTGTTCTATTTGTCTGCTAGTCTAGTCATGAGCCAATACCACACTGCTTTAATTGTAGGAGCTTCATAATGTTTTCATATCTTGAATGTAATTTCCCACATATTGTTATTCTTTTTAAGGGTTTTCCTGGCTATTCATTTTTTAACCATAATGTTTATAATCTATGAAGGTCCAAAAACAAAACAAAACAAAACAAAACAACAGAACACAACACAAAACAAAACAAGCCTCAGGGCATGTTTAGTGATTGCATCCTAAACTTCTTATAAGTAAACTTAGGGAGAATTGACATCTTTGAATCTTGAGACTTCCAACATGAAGTATGGTATGTCTTCCTATTTTCTTTTAGGTCTACTTTAGTATCTTTTAGGAGTGTTTCATAATTTTCCTCATCTATGTTTTTCACCTTTCTTATTAGATTTATGGTTGGGAATTTTATTGTATTTTATTTTTGCTGTATTTTTGCTGCTATCTTTCATTATATCTTCTGATTATTATTTACATATATGAATTCTATTGAATTCTATGCTAATTTTATACTTTGCAATATAACATTTTGTATAAGTTTTCCCATGGATTCTTTCAGGTTTTGCAAAATGTAATAAAATCTTCTATAAACAGAGATAATTTTACCTGTTTTCTTTTGGTTATTATGCCTCCTATCCCTTTCCCATTTATAATTGCATTTTCTAATACCATTAATACAGTGTTAAGTAACAGTTGAGATGGTAGGCATCTCAGATTAACTTCTGCTTCTAATTAGGAAAGCCTCTAGAGTTTTCAAATTAAATTGTTGGCATTTTATATATTTATTTTACACATTTTATCATCTTAAAGAAGCATCTGTCAGGGGGCACCTGCTTGCCTTGGTAAACCATGTGACTCTTGATCTCAAAGTCCTGAGTTGAAGCCCCACATTGAGTGTAAAGCTTATTTAAAAAAAAAAAAAGACAGTATCCATCATTCCCTGATTCAAATAAGTATTTTAAAAGTATGAATAGATATTGAACTTTTTCAACTTTTTTTCATTTTTTGGGATTTTATTTCCTCAAAATTTCATCTTACATATTTAATCTCTCCACCTCTACAGACTCTTCTATTTCTAAGCATATCCAAACTGCTTAAAATTTTTTATTTAAAAATTTCCTTTGATCCTCTTTTTCTCTCCCCCCTTTTCTGTCCACAATTAGAAAGAATAACAAGTGCTTCTTCTCCATAGTCACAATCTCAATGCTAATTTTTGGTTATGTTATATATGCAATTTCTTGCCCATGTCTCTCTCTATACTCCAGTGTCAGAGTGTAACACCCTGTTCAGAGGCATTTGTATTGCAAAACCTGACTTGTCCATGTCAATGAGGACTTCATGTATGATTTTCAGAGCATCCTTGAACCCTGGGTTCAGTTCCTGTTTATGTGTCTTGATTACTGTCCTGAAATTTAGGTATGAGATCACCAGGAGGAAGGAGTCACTCTGTCTGACATGAATTTGAAGGTGTTATGTCTACTCCAATTTTTCAGTGGGTGAGAAGTTTCAGTTATGCAAGATGAATAGCTTAGATATCTGTTGTAAAACACAGCACTTCTAGTTAACCATACTGTATTGTACACTTGCAAACTTGTAACAAGGGTAGAGCTCGTGTTAAGTGACCTTACCACTGCCGCCCCCCCCCACTCCCCCAACAAAAACAACAACTAAGAGACACAAACAAGGAACATAATAAACTTCACTATATTCCATGTCATTTTGATGAGAAAGTATATAGCATTTTTAAAGAAAATAAATTTTAGAAAAAAATTGCACCATCATTTAATTAACACCATGTTTTAGAGGAAACTTTTTACAGCAACTGAGTATAATTGAGTTTCTATATTCTTTTTCAAATGCAGAAATTATGGAATTATGGAATAATTATTGAATAAAAGTATGAATCATTCATATAGTGAACTTCTGCCTTAGCCAAAATAATAGAGAACAGTACTCTGATTCTTGGCCTTCAAAAGTGAGGTATCTTTAGAAAAATATCACGATGGTTATTTGTCATTCTTCCCTGCTGTGTCTTCATGGCATATTACGGTTTCCGCAGAACCAATGGTAACACAGCATTTCCTTCTTTCTCTCCATGCGCAGGCTTAAAGCCCTTTTGGGGAAGCTTCCATTTTTATTTGATAGCTTTGAAGATTTTTAGATAATTTTACTGAAAAAGGCACTGTGATGAGTGCTTTGCCATGTTGAGCGAGTTAGGACCCTAACCAACTGCCAGGTCCACAGATTGTGTTACTGAAACCTGCCATCATTACAGAGGGATTCCCAGCTAGAGTCAACCCTTTACATGTCTCTGGAAAGAGGGGTTCCTGCTTCACATTCTTGGGGGGGGTGTGTGTGAAATTCTGTGCAGAAGTAAAAAATGTGCCCTATTTGTGAAAACTACAGTTTCTTGTTTATTACAGAAACTCCTCCTAGGAGAATACCCGAGGAAACTTCTTTGGGTTTCCAGTCAGATCTCGATACAGATACATGCAAAAGAAATCCCCTTTTAAATATCATGTAAATGGCACTGTGGCCATGGACAGATGATGTTTCCTTTCTTTGTCTGGAGAGGAGAATCTGAGCCTGGCCTTGATCTGAAATCACGATCTTTGGTTCAGAATTGATTTCAGGATAATGCAACCTTTTATTTTCTCACCATTACAGGAAAAGTATGTATGCTTAGGGCACCCTTCTTCTTATGCCACCCAAGCCATTTTCCCTCTATGAAGTGGGAGAGCAGAGACTGTAAAACTCTGTACTGCTGACACTATGCTGGACAAGGGAGGGTGGCTGTGTTGCAGCCTCCAAGTCTCTTTTTGTCCTTCTTTCTAACATGGGGATATGAAAACTAATTTGGTTCTGGGGTAGGGATGACTGAAGCAATGGAGGCAGAGATGATGTCTCTAGGTCTCTTTACAGTTCTCATTCCTTATTCAAGATAGGGTTCCTGAACCTGGGAAACTGAGGAACCTCTCTGAGATGCTGCTTCCCTGTCTTTGCTGTAAGGACTGGGTTCCCAGTGCATACCTTAGTCCAGCTTGGATTACTAGCCTCCTTGAGCTGCTGACTATGTTGGGGTCTTTTCCAAACATGGGAGTATTTTTGTAAGTGTAGAAAGAGACAAGAGATAGGCATTCCTACTGTGCTCACCTTTCCTGTGTTAAAACTAGTCCTTCTGCCATTAGAGCAAAGAGAATTCTCATGTCTGAGCCATGGAATCTGTGTGGCTTAGAAAGAGGTTCTTCCCTCCTACCTTCAGAGATGACTTCTCCAAAGAGCATGGCTATGGGAAATGTCTCAACAGTGACTACTTTTTTTTTCCTGTTTGTTTCACAAATGGACAAGAGATCCATCCTATGCTCTTCTCCTTATTGTTACAGCATGGTCATTGTAACAGGGCTGAATTCTTTCCTTAACATCCTCATGAGCTTACCTTCTTAAACCTCTCCTACTCCTTTGTCATTTCACTTAAAATGATAATGCAATTTATATCAGAGACCATCATCATTAACTTGAAATGCAACATTCCACTCTTCCCTTTTGATTTTCTGTTGTTTAGTGACTACTACTTGGTTGTTAGCTACTATTTTATTACTTGTGGCCTGGGGTCACTATGGGATGTGTCCCTCTGGTCTGTTCTCTGCTGGAGCACGGTTTGCATTAGGATAGATATTGGTGGTGTCATGGCCCAGTTAGTGGTAATGGTCAGTCTGTTTTTCTGCAACCACAACACCATCAAATTGCATGTGCTTCTCACCTCTTCTCACTAAACTCTTTATCAGCACCTGTTTTTATTAATGGTTATTTATTCATTTACTTTGATAGAGATAGATGGGGGGAGAGAGAGAGACAGAGAGAGAGAGAGAGAGAGAGAGAGAGAGAGAGAGAACGAACAAGCAGGGGAGGGGCAGAGAGAGAGGGAGAGAGAAAAATCCCAAGCAGGCTCTGTGCTGTCAGTGGCAGAGGCTGATGTGGGGCTTGATATCACAAACTGTGAAATCATGACCTGAGCCAAAATCAAGAGCCAGATGCTTAACAGACTGAGCCACGCAGGTGCCCCAGCACCTGTTTTATAAGCCGGTAGATTTTGTAGTCATAAGCATTATGACTGATAATCTTAATCTGTTATATACTCATCTTAATCTGTTATATACTCATCAACTTCCATTTCCTCTCTTCTGACGCAGATATAAAAGCCGATTCTTTTTCCTTGGATCAGGGAAATGCTTGTACCTCAGTCTATCTCCTGAGACCAGAAGCTACAGGAGTGATTCTCAAATTTAAACATGTATCTGAATTACTTGGAGGGGTTGTTGAAATGCAGATTCCAGGACCTACCCACGGAACTTCTGATTCAGTAGGTCTGGGATAGGACTCTAGAATTTTCATTCCTAAGGAGTTCCAAGGCGATGCTGCTACTGCTGCTCTGAGAACCAACCACTGAGAACCACTGGGCTACACTATTATTTTTTACAGCAAAGTAGCCATGCTGAACTATCTACTCAGTTCCTAGTTTTCTGACATGAAAACTCTGATATATTTCCATTGAGTTGGAGACATACTGATACATGACATACTGATATATCAAGGTGCATTTTTTTCAATTTTTTTTACAGAATACATTCTGAATTCCAAACATTGCCCTTCTAACAAGTGATGGTTTTTAATTTTCCCTCAAATGTTTTTCTCTCCCCGTTTCCTTTGTTTGCATACTTCTCCCATAATCTTCATTTGGTTTCCTTCCCCTCCATCTTGGAGTGGGTTTCCCACAAGACCCTGAGATGAATATTCATGTGGAAGAGATTTGTTAGCAAGCATTCCCATGTAAATCCAGCCGGGAATGCAGAAATGAGACAGAAGAAGACTGAGAAAATGTGTGATATCAAGCAAACTCTGATGATGGGCAACTTTGGTCAAGGCTGTATGGAGTCCTTGAAGACATTGTGGGTCATGACTCAGAATCATCCTGAGCAGGGTCAGGCATCTGGAGTATTTATATCCTGACACATATCAGTCTTGGGTTCAGGGGTACTCCAAGGATTTAACTTTCCTGGCACTCCGGGCTCTCCTGTGCAAGGGAAGCTCTGTCATCCTGAGTGTAGTTCTCTGGCAAATAAAAGCAGGTGCTAGCTGTTGGGAGTTAGTGAAGGCATACTTGAAGCTGGCACGCATCACAATGAGAACAGGATCCGAGAGGATGTGGGTGAAGCACTAACAAGTATTTAGTACACCTCCCAACTGGCAGAGGTATTTCTATGTTATTGATGTGACATTAAGGAGGGAAACATTGCATCTGAATTGGCCATTTGTCATTTCTCTCCTGAGCTTTCTTCCTTTGGGAAATATTTTCTGCTCTTGATAGATAATCATGAACAGAATCCATAAAACAGCATCTTTGTCTTTGTCCTTAAACTCGATGTGAGTGAAATTTTGGTTTTGCTCATTGTGAATAAATGATTCCCTCTTATAATGGAAGGGAAGAAGTATTTTTGCTGTTAGTGGCATCCTCACTTCTTCTGTCCATATTCTTCCCAGGTACTTAAAGCTGGAGCCACTGATTCCTTCTCACTTACCCTGGTATTCCTGTTCTGACAAAAACTGGCAGTTCTCCAATAGCCCTCAACCTCCTGGAAGATATTGGCAACTTCTTGCTCTCCTGGCTAGTGTCCCTGAACATGCTTTGGAAACAGAAGCATATTCCAACATTCCATTATTTCTGACCATTTAGGCCTCATTTTTAGGGCTTCATATCTGCCTATGCTGGATATTTTCGTTTTGCTCCTGTATGTCTATTCTCTATGCTTATCCAGCCTGCTGTCTTCCTAGGTGTCTAACTGATATGGATCACATTAGCAGACTTTCTTGCTCTCTCTCATTAGCAAGCAGTGTGGGAAAGAAGAGTGAGGACAAAGTATGTATTCCTCTGGCCTCCTTTCTGTGGGAGCGCTATGGGTTGCATCCATCTACCAAGAGTCACACTGAGGTCAAGTGGCTCTTCTTACACAGCTCACTCTCCTTGTCACTAATTCAGACCTGGAAATGGTAATAATGCCCAACTTACAGTCCTGGGTGCTGCACAGTCTCTTCTGGTTTTCCTATATTCCATGCGTACTTTGGAAATAGTTCCTGTTGTCTCTACCTAACCAAATTGCATGGGCTTGCTCTTCCCTTCACACCTTGTGGGCTCAGAGGGTCTAGCTGATGGGCTATAGAATTAGTTTTTTAAAACCTCATCTGGTCATCTCTAATCCACTCCACCAGCCCGCAGGACAGAGTCACAAAGGAAAGCCAAAGCAGTAACACATCTTTCTGTCCCTCTTTCTTCACACAAATAATGGCAGAGTCGCGTGCCCTGTCCCTTCTCTGAATTCAGGAATATTACTGCATATAGGAAGTGCTGATGAATTGTTCCAAGGCAGTGTCCACACTCTCTTTTCTTGAAGTCACATATGGTTTGTAAAAGCAGCCTCCTCAAATAGCTCCCATTTTGCTTATTTACCTAAAGTTTGCATAGAATAACCTGGGTCCAGGGAAACGGCTGGGCTGAAGGGGAAATAATCTTTGAGAAGTTGTAGTCCTCACAGTTTCTAGTTACTTTTTCAAGATGATTTGAAAAATAAATATTTCAACAGTGAGACAGTTCTGAGCTATATTTATGGAACTTGGGAAGAGAGAATTTAACATATAACTATGCGCATATGTGAGATATGTAATTATATGTTTATTCACAAGAGAAAACCTGGTTTGAGTAGTTGATTCCTCCTCTCTGTAAATGCCCAGTTCTCTCTGGTCCAAAGCAGATGATTCCTCTAAAATGGGTATCTATCTTTCCATGGCCTAGGAGAGTAAAGAATGGGAAGAATCCTTTTCCTTTTTCCATATTCCTGCTCTTCTCTTCCATAAGGAAGTGGAGTGGATCGTTACAGTTGAAATGGAGAGACAGAACTGGGAATGACTGGCTAGTTCCTTTAGGTCTCCCTGTTTTGGACTGCACTGTCCTCTGGACCAATACTTGTCTCCTCTTCCCTAGTAGGGAAAGGTTGATGTATGTTTCCTCTGTGCCTGGATTCATCAAACCTTTTTGGGGAATGCAGTGAGGGAAGGAGAGAATCCCATTGTGACTATGGAGCTAAGCTATATCCTTCAGCTATATCCTTGATCTTTTTTTGAGAGGTTCCTACATCTCATGTCTCAATCAGTTCTCTACTGAAAGAGCATGGAGTAGAATAAGGGATTATCAACCTTAACAATGCAACAATCTCCTTTCTATACACTCAGTGATTCAGCCCATACCATCACTTGCCTTTGCCCAAATATACAGGGCTTCCAGGTTTTTGTTTTTCTGAGTTGGTCTGCCTGCACTGCTCTCCTCTACCCTCTGCTGTTAACCTATGTATTATTCATGACTCATTGCAATGCATTTCTAATATGTCATAAACTTAATAACACATTTTCTTAGTAACAGTATGATAGTAACATATAATGGGGAATGATTTTTGAATGAAAATTTAAAGTAAAATAAAGATATGGTTATTAATCTGTTATAAAAGCAAAAACATCATGTATACTAAAACATATAATTATAATTACTTTTGCATCAAAAACCAACTCTCTAATTTTAAAAAATGGGCAATGAACTACTTCCTGAACTGATTACCTAAAGAAACTGAATAAAGAGGGCCCATGAAAAATAGATATCTATGAATATATATCTGTGAATAATACAAAATGAACCTTATGATATTAACCACTTAAAATATAAATGTATGTTATATGTAAAATATTCATTTAACTAACAATAGTGTCATTAGCTTTGGTAACCATAAACAAGAATTTGGAGATGCACTGATGGCCTTTATTATTTTATAAATTTGACTAGAAAATCTGGAAGTAACACACACACTCAATAGACACCTCTGTAGTATGTGAGCCATGTTTATATTTCTTCCATTTTCATTACAACAGCATAACCTAGCATATTCTTTTATGAAATACCTATTGTCATAAGATGAAATGGGGAAATAGTTGTATGTTGACACAATGGAATAATACACAGAAACAAATCTCAAAGTATTACCCTACAACAACATATGTGAACCCATTCACTGACATAATGATGAGCAAAATAAACCAAAAAACAAACCACATTAAGTTCAAGAAAAAGCAAACGCAACTTAGAAAGACAGAAATCAGAATATGGCAACATCTTGGGCTGCGGGGGGTCGGGGGTGCTCTTGACTGGAGAGCAGCATGAGGGAACTTTCTGGGATGCCAAACATGATCTATATCTTTACCTGAGTAGTGATTACAAATTGTGTTGAACTTAAGGTCTCTGCACTTTATGTATGATATACATAATATAAGGTGAAGAAAAGCATATGTGTTAGAAACAGACTCTTAAGTATGGAGAACAAACTGATGGCGACAAGAGGGGAGGGGGTGGGTGGATGGGTGAAATGGGTGAGGGTAGGATTAAGGAGAGCACTTGTGGTGATGAGCCCTCCTTGTGTTGTATGAAAATGTTGAACCACTATATTGTACACCTGAAACTAATATTACACTGTATATTAACTAACTGGAATTTAAGTAAAAACTTAAAAAAAAACCCTGGATTTTTAATAGAGTAACTCTGGGTGTAATGGCCTATGACTCTATTAGATGACACTCCTGAATAATAAAAGAAACTAAATCTAGACACAGTTAAAGAAAAGCAAAACAACTACCTGAAGATGCTGGAAATGAACAGAAGCAGACCTGGTAGGGGGATGAGCATTCGCTTGGAGGAGGGAAGAAGGGAGCAATACCAAGTAAGTTCCCGTCTTTCTAGCTTTTTTTCCAGCACTAAGTGCAGTCTATCTTGTACCCATGTGGAAAAATTCCATCTCTCTGGTGCAAAGAGCCAGATAAGTGAGGCCCCAAAATCTGAAATACTGGGGGGAAATTATGGAAACAAGTGAACCAGATAACTGAGGCCCAAAAATCTGAAATACTGAATAAAAATCTGAAATACTGGGGGAAATTATGGAAACAAGTGAACCAGAGAAGGTATCCCCAAACTAGATTCACCTGACCCTAAAACATGCATGTGCAGAACAGACTCAAATCAGATCAGATAAAGGCAAACTATGTGAACCGGTATCAGAGCTACTGCCCATGAAACAGTGTGCAGCTCAAGTCCAGACAAAAAACATTACCCAATAAAAGAAGGGAAATGAAATGCATTGGGGAAAAATAACAGAATCCAGAATCTCCACTTAATATTCATAATGTCCAGGATACAAACCAAGATTAGTTGATATGGAACTAAGAAAACCTAAAACTTTCTCAAGAAAAAATCAATTATATCAGACCATAAGATAAACTAGATTTTAGAACTAACAGATAAGAATTTTTTTTTTTTTTAATTTTTTTTTTTTAATATATGAAATTTACTGTCAAATTGGTTTCCATACAACACCCAGTGCTCATCCCAAAAGGTGCCCTCCTCAATACCCATCACCCACCCTGCCCTCCCTCCCACCCTGCCCTCCCTCCCCCCCCCCCCCCTCAACCCTCAGTTTGTTCTCAGTTTTTAACAGTCTCTAATGCTTTGGCTCTCTCCCACTCTAACCTCTTTTTTTTTTTTTTTTTTCCTTCCCCTCCCCCATGGGTTTCTGTTATGTTTCTCAGGATCCACATAAGAGTGAAACCATATGGTATCTGTCTTTCTCTGTATGGCTTATTTCACTTAGCATCACACTCTCCAGTTCCATCCATGTTGCTACAAAAGGCCATATTTCATTTTTTCTCATTGCCACGTAGTATTCCATTGTGTATATAAACCACAATTTCTTTATCCATTCATCAGTTGATGGACATTTAGGCTCTTTCCATAATTTGGCTATTGTTGAGAGTGCCGCTATAAACATTGGGGTACAGGTGCCCCTATGCATCAGTACTCCTGTATCCCTTGGATAAATTCCTAGCAGTGCTATTGCTGGGTCATAGGGTAGGTCTATTTTTAATTTTCTGAGGAACCTCCACACTGCTTTCCTGAGCGGCTGCACCAATTTGCATTCCCACCAACAGTGCAAGAGGGTTCCTGTTTCTCCACATCCTCTCCAGCATCTATAGTCTCCTGATTTCTTCATTTTGGCCACTCTGACTGGCGTGAGGTGGTATCTGAGTGTGGTTTTGATTTGTATTTCCCTGATAAGGAGCGACGTTGAACATCTTTTCATGTGCCTGTTGGCCATCCGGATGTCTTCTTTAGAGAAGTGTCTATTCATGTTTTCTGCCCATTTCTTCACTGGGTTATTTGTTTTTCGGGTGTGGAGTTTGATGAGCTCTTTATAGATTTTGGATACTAGCCCTTTGTCCGATGTGTCATTTGCAAATATCTTTTCCCATTCCGTTGGTTGCCTTTTAGTTTTGTTGGTTGTTTCCTTTGCTGTGCAGAAGCTTTTTATCTTCATAAGGTCCCAGTAATTCACTTTTGCTTTTAATTCCCTTGCCTTTGGGGATGTGCCGAGTAAGAGATTGCTACGGCTGAGGTCAGAGAGGTCTTTTCCTGCTTTCTCCTCTAAGGTTTTGATGGTTTCCTGTCTCACATTCAGGTCCTTTATCCATTTTGAGTTTATTTTTGTGAATGGTGTGAGAAAGTGGTCTAGTTTCAACCTTCTGCATGTTGCTGTCCAGTTCTCCCAGCACCATTTGTTAAAGAGACTGTCTTTTTTCCATTGGATGTTCTTTCCTGCTTTGTCAAAGATGAGTTGGCCATACGTTTGTGGGTCTAGTTCTGGGGTTTCTATTCTATTCCATTGGTCTATGTGTCTGTTTTTATGCCAATACCATGCTGTCTTGATGATGACAGCTTTGTAGTAGAGGCTAAAGTCTGGGATTGTGATGCCTCCTGCTTTGGTCTTCTTCTTCAAAATTACTTTGGCTATTCGGGGCCTTTTGTGGTTCCATATGAATTTTAGGATTGCTTGTTCTAGTTTTGAGAAGAATGCTGGTGCAATTTTGATTGGGATTGCATTGAATGTGTAGATAGCTTTGGGTAGTATTGACATTTTGACAATATTTATTCTTCCAATCCATGAGCAGGGAATGTCTTTCCATTTCTTTATATCTTCTTCAATTACCTGCATAAGCTTTCTATAGTTTTCAGCATACAGATCTTTTACATCTTTGGTTAGATTTATTCCTAGGTATTTTATGCTTCTTGGTGCAATTGTGAATGGGATCAGTTTCTTCATTTGTCTTTCTGTTGCTTCATTGTTAGTGTATAAGAATGCAACTGATTTCTGCACATTGATTTTGTATCCTGCAACTTTGCTGAATTCCTGTATCAGTTCTAGCAGACTTTTGGTGGAGTCTATCGGATTTTCCATGTATAATATCATGTCATCTGCAAAAAGCGAAAGCTTGACTTCATCTTTGCCAATTTTGATGCCTTTGATTTCCTTTTGTTGTCTGATTGCTGATGCTAGAACTTCCAGCACTATATTAAAGAGCAGCGGTGACAGTGGGCATCCCTGTCGTGTTCCTGATCTCAGGGAAAAAGCTCTCAGTTTTTCCCCGTTGAGGATGATGTTAGCTGTGGGCTTTTCATAAATGGCCTTTATGATCTTTAAGTATGTTCCTTCTATCCCGACTTTCTCAAGGGTTTTTATTAAGAAAGGGTGCTGGATTTTGTCAAAGGCCTTTTCTGCATCGATTGACAGGATCATATGGTTCTTCTCTTTTTTTTTGTTAATGTGATGTATCACGTTGATCGATTTGCGAATGTTGAACCAGCCCTGCATCCCAGGAATGAATCCCACTTGATCATGGTGAATAATTCTTTTTATATGCTGTTGAATTCGATTTGCTAGTATCTTATTAAGAATTTTTGCATCCATATTCATCAGGGATATTGGCCTGTAGTTCTCTTTTTTTACTGGGTCTCTGTCTGGTTTAGGAATCAAAGTAATACTGGCTTCATAGAATGAGTCTGGAAGTTTTCCTTCCCTTTCTATTTCTTGGAATAGCTTGAGAAGGATAGGTATTATCTCTGCTTTAAATGTCTGGTAGAACTCCCCTGGGAAGCCATCTGGTCCTGGACTCTTATTTGTTGGGAGATTTTTGATAACCGATTCAATTTCTTCGCTGGTTATGGGTCTGTTCAAGCTTTCTATTTCCTCCTGATTGAGTTTTGGAAGAGTGTGGGTGTTTAGAAATTTGTCCATTTCTTCCAGGTTGTCCAATTTGCTGGCATATAATTTTTCATAGTATTCCCTGATAATTGTTTGTATCTCTGAGGGATTGGTTGTAATCATTCCATTTTCATTCATGATTTTATCTATTTGGGTCATCTCCCTTTTCTTTTTGAGAAGCCTGGCTAGAGGTTTGTCAATTTTGTTTATTTTTTCAAAAAACCAACTCTTGGTTTCGTTGATCTGCTCTACAGTTTTTTTAGATTCTATATTGTTTATTTCTGCTCTAACAGATAAGAATTTTAAAGCAGTTATGCCTATTGTCAATAAGGCAAAACAAAATATGTTTCCAATGAATGAAAATCTTAGACGAGGAGCGATAAATCTCAGCATAAAAATAGAAACACTAAAAAAGGAAGTTTTATAATGGAAAAATACAATTTCTGAAATAACAAAATGGATGTACTTAACAAGTAAATGGACATGACAGAAGAAAGAGGAAGTAAACTTGAAGACTGACCAACAGAAATTATCTAAGGTGAAATACAGAAAAAAAGGTTGAGTATTATGGACAGAGTCTCAGAGGCCTGTTAGAATATACCAAATGTTCAAACATATATTTAATTGTATTATTGAAAGGAGAAAAAAGACTAATGGGACACAAAAAATATCTGAAGAAATAACCCTCTAAATGTCCCCAATCTGATGAAAGGCAGATATATTTAGATATAAGATGTTAAGTGAACACCAAACAGAACTAATATAAAGAAGCTCATATAAAGGCAAACCATAGTAAAACTGTTTAAGTCAAAGATGAAAAAACATAAAAATCAGCAAGAGAAAAACAAAATATTGCACATAAAGTACATTGGCTAATTTCTCATCAGAAACCATGGAAGCCCAAAGAGAGTATAGCAACAACTTTAAAGTGCTAAGAAAAACAACAACAAACACACTGTCAACCCAGAATTCTATATTTAGCAAAAACATTCAAGAATGAAAGCAAAATAAGGACATTTTTAGATAAGAGAAAAATAGAAGAGCTGCAATGTAAGAAATGCTTCAGGCTGAGGGAAAATGATGTCGGATGAAAACTTGGACCCTTAAACTAAAAGAAAGAAAGAATAAAAATAAGAACACCAAAAATGGAAAATATCTGAATAATATCTGGGTATATATCCCAAAGAATAAAAATGGGATCCCAAAGAAATAGTCACACACCTGTGTTCACTGCAGTGCTATTCACGATAACCAAGCTGTAGAAGCATGGAAATGTCCATCAGCAGTTGAATTGGATAAAGAAAATGTGCTATATCCATACAGTGGAATATTACTCAGCCTTAAACAGAAGGAAATCCTGTCACATGCTATTACATGGATGAACCTTGAGGAAATTAGGCAAAGTGAAAGAAGCCCTTCACAAAAAGACAAATGTTGCAGGATTCTACTTATATGAAATATCTAAAGTTGTCAAACTCTCAGAAATACAAAGTAGAATGCTGGGTGCCAGAGGGCTTGGGAAAATGAAAAGGAGATTTGTTTTTCATTGAATACAGAATTTCAGTTTTACAAGATGAAAAAGTTCTAGAGATTATTGCACAAAAATGTGCACACAGTTAACACTATTGTACTGTACACTTAATGGTTAAGATAGTAAATTTTATGTTATATGTTTTTGGACAATATAAAAATTATCCTTATTTATGTGATTTTCTCACAACTTGAGAAACCAATTACTCTTTAAACAAAACTATAACATTTTATTGTGTGATTTATAACATATGTAGATGTATTTTATATGTTTATAAAATTGTAAAAATATTTTACATTTGTCTATAAATATGTGGCTATATAGTACATATTTATAATATTATATAATTATATGACATAATTAAATATTATACAATATGCATATTTTATATAAAATAAAATATTTTATATAAAACCAAGTATTTTATATGAAACCAAGTTACAAATATATTCAAGTGAAATTCAGGAAAAGAGAAACGGAGGTGCAAAAACCAGGAACAAGTAGAAAACAAACTAAGATGGGAGAGCCAAATTCAGACATCTCAATAACTAGATTAAATCTTAATTAGTTAAGAAAGAAGAAATTGTTATGTGGATTATAAACACATAAACAAAATAACAAGACCTCGCTATGTGCCATCTACACGGGAAACACTTCATTATTTTTTTTAATTAAAAAAAATTTTTTTAATGTTTATTTATTTTTGAGAGAGAGACAGAGTGTGAGTGAGGGAGGGGCAGAGAGAGGGACACACAGAATCCAAAGGAGGCTCCAGGCTCTGAGCTGTCAGCACAGAGCCTGACCTGGGGCTCGACCTCATGAACCATTAGATCACAACCTGAGCCAAAGTTGGACTGTCAATCGACAGAGCCACGCAGGGGCCCTTACCTGGGACACACTTTAAAATACAGAGACACAGAAGGGCAAAAGTAAATGAATGAAAACAACATATGCCATATAAAAAGGAAGCACAAGAAGGCTGGATTGGTTATATTAATGCTAGATGAAATAGATTTTTAAAAGGTATGTTACTGGAGAGAAGGAGGATGCTTCATAATGACAAAAGGAACAATGCGTCAGGGATCATAATAGATATATACCCCAAGACAGAGTTTCAAAATATACAAAGCAAAACTTGACAGAATTAAAGGGAGAAATACATGTAATTTTATGGTCACAGCACCTCTCTCAGAAATTTATAGAAAAACTAAACATAAACAATTTTATCCATAGTCTGAAGAGTTCTATCTATCACCTTGACATAATCAATAGTTTGTACACCCAACAATGGCACCCAAACAATCCCCAAAGAAGGGACTCTTTCCCAAATCTCTAGGAGGCCTTTGTTATTTTGAGTCCCAAATCTGGCAAAGACATCACAAGAAAACACAGATCAATATTCCTTGTAAACAAAGATTTATAAATCCTGAATAAAATAAAACATTAGCAATTTGAATCTAACAATGTGTAAAAGCATAATATATCATGATAAAATTTCTTCTGGGAAATTGGTAAAAAAAAGAGATGAAAGTGGAGACATCAATGAAGATTCTACCCACATTAAAGAATCATAAACATAAATCACAATCATAACATTGTGCCATTGAATACACACATTTTTTCAAATGCATATATTATGTTTGCAATGATAGTCTATATTCCACAGCACTGAACGGATTTCAATAGATTTTTAAAAGTTGGAGTCATACTGCTGGGAGTTTACTCCATGGTATTGCTGTCTTCACATCCATTTTGTTTGACTAAGCAGCCTGTAAGCACCTTAAACTGACCCTAGCCCCCCATGCAGCATATGCCCTAAATACAGGCCTGCAGAATCACTGGTAAATGTTAAGTTCTGATATGAGTTCTTCCAACAGCCCTTATGACGAACCATCTGCCCAGCCTCCTAAGGCCTTCCCCTTGTGTACCCTTGGAATAAGACCCCTGTGGAGATTTCCAAAACCCCATTCTTTTGGTTTGAACTGAGGAATCTGGCCTTAGCCTGGGAACCCCAAAACACTCCACCATGGATCCTAACTAAGGTGTGTCCAGGTCCTAACACTCTATCTATACTCTGCCTTGACCTTCTTGTGTGGCCCCTCAAGGTATGTCATGTACTTCCTCTAGGATCTGTAATAAACTTCTTTATTTCAATTTCCCTTGTGGTCTGCTATTGAACCTTATCATCTGGCATCCTGTACTCCACTTAACAAATGTTAATTTAAAAAGGTCAACAAGGTTGGAAATTAGGAGCATAAAACAATAAGGAGAACCCTCAAATTTCAGAAATTAAATCATGTATTTCTACATAATAATTGGATTAAAAAGGATATATTACAAGAGAAGTTGGAAAATTTTTAGAGCTGACTGATCCTAAAAATATACATATCAAAACTTGAGAGTAGTTAAGTAGTACATAGAGGGAAATTTATAGCTTAATACCAACATTAGAAGATATTAATTAAATCTAAGTTTCTGCTACCTTGAAAAATTAAACCCAAAATTAAACCCAAAGTGTCCAAATTAAACCCAAAGGTGAGAACAAGGAAATAAAAAGAACAGAAATCAATGAAACAGAAACCAGAAAACCAGTGAAGAAAAATAAATATAACCAAAAGCTGTCCTTTGAAGAGATGAGTAAAACTGGTAAGCATCTAGCCATACTAATCAAGAAAAATAATAGAGAAGACACAAATTACTGATATAAGAGATGAAAGTGGAGCTAGGAATTTACCCAAGG
The DNA here is from genome assembly GCF_024362965.1 of Panthera pardus. Taxonomy (NCBI): domain Eukaryota; kingdom Metazoa; phylum Chordata; class Mammalia; order Carnivora; family Felidae; genus Panthera; species Panthera pardus. Next base: position 93,678,934 of record NW_026526677.1, read on the forward strand.
GATACAGGACTACTGATGCTTAGGGGCACTTGTACCCCAATGTTTACAGCAGCACTCTCAACAATAGCCAAATTATGGAAAGAGCCTAAATGTCCATCAACTGATGAATGGATAAAGAAATTGTGGTTTATATACACAATGGAGTACTACGTGGCAATGAGAAAGCATGAAATATGGCCCTTTGTAGCAACGTGGATGGAACTGGAGAGTGTGATGCTAAGTGAAATAAGCCATACAGAGAAAGACAGATACCATATGTTTTCACTCTTATGTGGATCCTGAGAAACTTAACAGAAACCCATGGGGGAGGGGAAGGAAAAAAAAAAAGAGGTTAGAGTGGGAGAGAGCCAAAGCATAAGAGACTGTTAAAAACTGAGAACAAACTGAGGGTTGATGGGGGGTGGGAGGGAGGGGAGGGTGGGTGATGGGTATTGAGGAGGGCACCTTTTGGGATGAGCACTGGGTGTTGTATGGAAACCAATTTGACAATAAATTTCATACATTGAAAAAAAAAGAGATGAAAGTGGAGACATCAATGAAGATTCTACCCACATTAAAGAATCATAAACATAAATCACAATCATAACATTGTGCCATTGAATTAGACAATGTAGAGGATGGGGACACATCTCTTGAAAGACACAATTACAAAAAGACTGACCAAATGAAGAATGAGAAAATATTAGTAGCTCAGCGACTATTAAAGAAAGTGAATTTTACTTTTATTTATTTTTGTTAAACTTTATTTATTTTGAGAGAGAGTGTGAGTGGGGCGGTGGCAGAGGGAGAGGGAGAGAGAGAATCCCAAGCAGTCTCCACGCTCAGCTCATGCTCAGCAAAGAGCCCAATGCAGGGCTCAATCCCACCAACCATGAGATCGTGACATGAGTCAAAGTCAAGAGTCACTTAACCGACTGAGTCACCCAGCTGTCCCAAAGAAATTGAATTTTATGTTTATTTATTTTTGAGAGGGAGACAGAGAGAAAGAGGGGCAGAGCCCCAATGTGGGCTCTGCAATGACAGCAGAGAGTCTGATGTGGAGCTCAAACTCACAAACCGTGAGATCATGACCTGAGCCAAAGTCTGGCGCTCAACCAACTGAGCACCCAGGGGCCCCAGAAACTGAATTTTAGTAGAAAGTCTTCCCACAAAGAAACTTGAAGCCAACCTGATAGATTGATAATTGACAGAATTAACTTATGAAAAATAACAATAAGTTAATTCTATCAAACACTTAGGGTAAAAATAATTCCAACTGTACATATGGTCTTTCAGAAATAAAAAAAGAAGGGACTCTTTCCCAAATCTCTAGGAGGCCTTTGTTATTTTGAGTCCCAAATCTGGCAAAGACATCACAAGAAAACACAGATCAATATTCCTTGTAAACAAAGATTTATAAATCCTGAATAAAATAAAACATTAGCAATTTGAATCTAACAATGTGTAAAAGCATAATATATCATGATAAAATTTCTTCTGGGAAAGCATTTTTTTTTAAAGATTTTTTTAACATTATTTATTTATTTATGTATTTATTTTTAAAATTTTTTTAATATATGAAATTTATTGTCAAATTGGTTTCCATACAATACCCAGTGCTCATCCCAAAAGATGCCCTCTTCAATGCCCATCACCCACCCTCCCCTCCCTCCCACCCCCCATCAACCCTCAGTTTGTTCTCAGTTTTTAACAGTCTCTTATGCTTTGGCTCTCTCCCACTCTAACCTCTTTTTTTTTTTCTTCCCCTCCCCCATGGGTTTCTGTTAAGTTTCTCAGGATCCACATAAGAGTGAAAACATATGGTATCTGTCTTTCTCTGTATGGCTTATTTCACTTAGCATCACACTCTCCAGTTCCATCCACGTTGCTACAAAGGGCCATATTTCATGCTTTCTCATTGCCACATAGTACTCCATTGTGTATATAAACCACAATTTCTTTATCCATTCATCAGTTGATGGACATTTAGGCTTTTTCCACAATTTGGCTATTGTTGAGAGTGCTGCTATAAACATTGGGGTACAAGTGCCCCTAAGCATCAGTAGTCCTGTATGCCTTGGGTAAATTCCTAGCAGTGCTACTGCTGGGTCATAGGGTAGGTCTATTTTTAATTTTTTGAAGAACCTCCACACTGTTTTCCAGAGTGGCTGCACCAGTTTGTGGGAATGCATATTTGATTTAACATCTGGACAGCAAAAATGTAATTCACCATATTAATAGAAAAAAGGAGAAAAACCATGTAACACTATTAAAAGAGAGAGAAGAAGCCTTTAAAAAAAATTTCATACCCTTTCATGAAACAAATTCTCAGCAAAGGACCATCTTCATTGGATTCAGGGCATCTCTGAAAAATGTATGGCTGACATCATATTCAGTATGAAAGACTCAATATCTTTTAACTAAGATTAGGAATAAGGCAAGCATATTTGTACTCCTCATTTCTATTTAGCACTGTATTAAGTTCTAACTTGTATAATAAGGCAAGAAACAAATAATTAAGAAACATATCAGAAATGAGGAAGCAAATCTTTTCTTATTTGTGGATGACATAATCATGTATGTAGAAACATTAAAGAATCTACAAAAACATAATAGAACTAGTGAGTGAATTTCACAGTCTCAGGATTCAAGGTCAATATACAAAAATCAATTGCATTTCTATCAGTTGTATTTCTATAAATAATTAATAATAAATAATTAGAAAATAAAAATTTAAAAATTCCTATTATAATAGTATTAAAATACTAAGGAATATATTTTCTTTTTACTAAGGAATAAATTTAACAAAAGATGTTCAAGACTTCCACAAATAAAACATTGCAAAGGAAAACTAAAAAAAGAATGAATAGATACTTATATGATATACGTGGACTAGAAATTCAAATTATGATTATGATGGCAATCCTCCCCAAATTAATCTATAGATTCAATGCAATCTCAATTAAAATTCAAACGGACTTTTTTTTAAAGAAAGAAATTCAGAAGTTTCTTTTAAAATTTATATGAAAAGGCCCAGTAAAGTGAAAACGAATTTGAAGAGGAAGGACAAAGTTGGATTGATACTACTTGATTTTGAGGACTTAGTATATAGTTATAATAATCATAATCATGTAGTAGACATATGAATCAATGGAAAAGGACAGGGTCTAAAATAAACTCAAGTTTACACAGTTATTTTATTTTTACAAAGGTTCAAAGGTAATTCAGTGAAGAAGAGATACTGCTTCCAACACATGGCACTGGCATAACTGGACATTTTTAAGGAAAAAAATGAACTTCAGCACTTATATCACCATTTGCAAAGATGAACTTAAAAAGGGTCATTGTCTTGGATGTAAGAGCTAAAGCTTTTCGTGTTTAGAAGAAAATATAGGCAAAATTCTTTCTCATAGCAGGTTAGGCAAAAATTTCTTGCATGTAAGCTACAAAGAAAAACATTATAAAATGGAGTTCGTTGTGATTATTATGGCCACCCTTATTTGACCTCTTAAGAGGTTGGAGGAGTCGAGTCCCTTCTCGTGAAACTGATCACTTCAAGAGGAAAGAACAAGACCTGAAGGGTAGGAGTTGCTTAACAATACCGCCCACATGGACCACTGAAGAGTGAAGTCCTATTGTGGACCAGTCTGGCTGAAACATGCTTGGTATCCTACCAGCTTAGGACACTTCTAGTTTAAGAAAAGAGAGAAGGATCACTGGGGAGTAAACAAACAAACAAACAAACAAAAATCAACACTGCAACATGAAAAAGGATTTATATGAGACAGAGAATGTCATGATGTAGTTGCTGTACCACATGACTCTCTTTTTGTCGTGGGTCCCTCTAATTAACATATATGTTGGGGAAAAAAAGCTTGTTTCTAGATTTTGGACTGAAAAATTATGGAAAGGAAAATAGTTTAAGCTGATATTTTTCACATTTTTGGGTCCCTTCCTGTTTGGTTTCCAAGGTACAGTTTCAGACAAGTGCTTTTTAAACAGTGGGCTACAATTCAAAAGTGGATCATGGCAGCAACTCACTGGCTTGGAACTCTGGGGAAAATGTCAGGGACATCAGCAACAGCAGGAAGCACACACTTATGAACTTGGCCATCAGATCCCAGGGATGCCCTGGACACAATCTCTTGAGGTAGGGCCCCTCTGGAGGCAGCGGGGGACGTGTGAGCATGTGCTCTGCAGTTGTGTGTGCAAGTGACATGATAATGCGGAGTGCACAGCTGTCAGGATGGAATCCCAGGATAAGCAGAGTGAGGACACAACGGATTCAGGCAGCTGGCCCTGAGCAGAGTGTTTGCAGTTCCACTCTTGTGAGTATCTGTGTTAGCAGCATGAGATGATTCAGTGAACAACCTGGCAGGGCATTGGTAATTACAGGGAGGCTTGACCTTGATTGCAGATAGGACTCAAATGGTGATCATGCCAGGCCGCTTTCTCTAAGTAGGTGGAACCTTGTGGCTTTATACTGTCCTCTCATTAATGAGGGATATATTTGTGTATGTGTAGGGGAGGGGTTAGGGTGGGGGAGAGGGAGTGCTGTGAGGCTTCCCATTTAATTGGTGTTGAATTTAGTTTCAGTTTACTTAAATGGATTGAATACTTCATTTTGTTATTTGGGTGGGATTGGAGATCCAAGACTTGACTCGGATTGTTACCCCAGCATAGTCTTTATCTCCATGACACATTCAATTCTCATCCTTGATTTACTTCTTTGAAATTCTCTGCATTTGGTGTTAAATTTTGCTCCCAGCTACATGTTTTTTTCTAAAATGCTTTAATCACATTACAGTTTCTTTTGAACCCCCCCCCCCCCCCCCGCAAATCCTCTAGAAAAGTTGAAAAATGCATGAAATGGTAAAGTGGTAGAAAGATCATAAACTTTGAAATCTGGAGGTAAAAGACTTCCACAGGATGCACTGATATGCTAATTTCTTACTATGTGACTTTGGGTAGGTCCCACCATGATTTTGCAGAAATTGACAGATTGATTCTATACTTTATATAGAAATGGAAAGGACCTAGGTTTAAACAAAACAACATTAAGAAATAAGAAAAGTTTGGAAGATTTACACTGGTTTCAAGATTTACTTTAAAGATTCTGTAATTGGAACAACTGGGTGGCTCATTCAGTTGAGTGTCCAGCCTCAGCCCAAGTCATGATATCACAGTTTGTGAATTCGAGTCCCACATGGGGCTTGTTGCTGTCAGCACAGAGCCTGCTTCGGATCTTCTGTCCCCGTCTCTCTTTGCCCCTTCCCCGCGTGCGCTCTCTCTCTCTCTCAAAAATAAATAAATCTTTAAAAAAAAAAGATAAAAAATTCTGTAATTAAGGCAATGTAGTATTGACATAAACACAGACTATAAATTGATGGAATGGATAGCAGCTCTAGAAATAGACTTATATATGTATAGTTTATTTATTTTCAATGAAATTACCAAAGCAATGCAATTGAGAAAATATTCTCAATATGATACTGGAAAATTGGAAATCCATATGATAACAAATGAATTCAAAAAGGGCACGGAGGAAGGCACTTGGTGGGATGAGCACTGGGTGTTGTATGTAAGTGATGAATAGCGGGAATCTACTCCCAAACTAAGAGTACACTGTACATTGTATGCTAGCCAACTTGACAATAAATTATATTAAAAAAGAAAGAAAAATAAATTTAACCAGCTAATAATATGCAATGGAAGAAAAAAAGGGCTATACACCAAAATGTAAAATTTAAAACTATAAAACATTTGGAAGAAAATATAAAAATATTTCACTTTGTGTTAGGTAAACAGCACAAATAAAGCATAAGCCCTACAAGAAAAAAGCTCATAAACTGGAATTTATCAATATTTAAAACTTTTCCTCTTCAAAAGACTGTTAAAAATAAAAAATGCAAACCACAAACTAGAAGAAAATATTTATTTATTTATTTAATTTTTTAGAAGAAAAGAAAATATTTATAAAATAGGTATCTGATAAAGGACTTATAAGTATGTAGACTATATAACACATGAATAATAATATAAATAAATTATATATATTTTGCTTACAACTCAATAATGAGACAACGTACTTAACTAGAAAATGGAAAAATAAGTGAACAAACATTTCATTAAGGAAACGCAAATTGAAATCAAACGAGATATAATCACACACCTATTAAGTTTGAAATTACAAAAATTGACAGTACTAAGTAGCAGCAAGGATTTGGACAAAGTGGACCTCCCATGATGATAGGAATGTTCTGAAAGTAATTTTTCAGCTTCTTACAACCCATACAACCCAGTAATCTTACTCCCACTCCTATATATTACTCAAGAGAAATGAAAGTATATGTCCATACTAGAAAATGAATGTTAATGTTCAGAGTAGCTTTATTTATCATAGCCAAAAAACTGGAATTAGTTCAGGTATCCATTAAGAAATGAATGGATCACAAATGTATGGCCAGCTAATCTTTGACAAAGCAGGAAAGAATATCCAATGGAATAAAGACAGTCTCTTCAGCAAGTGGTGCTGGGAAAACTGGACGGCGACATGCAGAAGAATGAACCTGGACCACCTTCTTACACCATACACAAAAATAAACTCAAAATGAATGAAAGACCTCAATGTAAGACAGGAAGCCATCAAAATCCTGGAGGAAAAAGCAGGCAAAAACCTCTTTGATCTTGCCTGCAGCAACTTCTTACTCAACACGTCTCTGGAGGCAAGGGAAACGAAAGCAAAAATGAACTACTGGGACCTCATCAAAATAAAAAGCTTCTGCACAGCGAAGGAAACAATCAGCAAAACTATAAGGTAACCGACAGAATGGGAGAAGATATTTGCAAACGACATATCAGATAAAGGGTTAGTATCCAAAATCTATAAAAAACTTATCAAACTGAACACCCAAAAAACAAATAATCCAGTGAAGAAATGGGCAAAAGACATGACTAGACACTTCTCCAAAGAATCCAGATGGCCAACCGACACATGAAAAAATGCTCAACAACACTCATCAGGGAAATACAAATCAACACCACAATGATATACCACCTTACACCTGTCAGAATGGCTAACATTAACAACTCAGGCAACAACGGATGTTGGCGAGGATGCAGAAAAAGAGGATCTCTTTTGCATTGTTGGTGGGAATGCAAGCTGGTGCAGCCACTCTGGAAAACGGTATGGAGGTTCCTCAAAAAACTAAAAATAGAACTACCCTACGACCCAGTAACTGCACTACTAAGTATATACATATACATGTATATACATATACATACATACAATGGAGTATCTACACATTCAATGCAATCCCAATCAAAATTGCACCAGCATTCTCTCGAAACTAGAACAAGCAATCCTAAAATTCATATGGAACCACAAAAGGCCCCGAATAGCCAAAGTAATTTTGAAGAAGAAGACCAAAGCAGGAGGCATCACAATCCCAGACTTTAGCCTCTACTACAAAGCTGTCATCATCAAGACAGCATGGTATTGGCATAAAAACAGACACATAGACCAATGGAATAGAATAGAAACCCCAGAACTAGACCCACAAACGTATGGCCAACTCATCTTTGACAAAGCAGGAAAGAACATCCAATGGAAAAAAGACAGTCTCTTTAACAAATGGTGCTGGGAGAACTGGACAGCAACATGCAGAAGGTTGAAACTAGACCACTTTCTCACACCATTCACAAAAATAAACTCAAAATGGATAAAGGACCTGAATGTGAGACAGGAAACCATCAAAACCTTAGAGGAGAAAGCAGGAAAAGACCTCTCTGACCTCAGCCGTAGCAATCTCTTACTCGACACATCCCCAAAGGCAAGGGAATTAAAAGCAAAAGTGAATTACTGGGACCTTATGAAGATAAAAAGCTTCTGCACAGCAAAGGAAACAACCAACAAAACTAAAAGGCAACCAACGGAATGGGAAAAGATATGTGCAAATGACACATCGGACAAAGGGCTAGTATCCAAAATCTATAAAGAGCTCATCAAACTCCACACCCGAAAAACAAATAACCCAGTGAAGAAATGGGCAGAAAACATGAATAGACACTTCTCTAAAGAAGACATCCGGATGGCCAACAGGCACATGAAAAGATGTTCAACGTCGCTCCTTATCAGGGAAATACAAATCAAAACCACACTCAGATACCACCTCACGCCAGTCAGAGTGGCCAAAATGAAGAAATCAGGAGACTATAGATGCTGGAGAGGATGTGGAGAAACAGGAACCCTCTTGCACTGTTGGTGGGAATGCAAATTGGTGCAGCCGCTCTGGAAAGCAGTGTGGAGGTTCCTCAGAAAATTAAAAATAGACCTACCCTATGACCCAGCAATAGCACTGCTAGGAATTTATCCAAGGGATACAGGAGTACTGATGCATAGGGGCACCTGTACCCCAATGTTTATAGCGGCACTCTCAACAATAGCCAAATTATGGAAAGAGCCTAAATGTCCATCAACTGATGAATGGATAAAGAAATTGTGGTTTATATACACAGTGGAATACTACGTGGCAATGAGAAAAAATGAAATATGGCCTTTTGTAGCAACATGGATGGAACTGGAGAGTGTGGTGCTAGGTGAAGTGAGCCATACAGAGAAAGACGGATACCATATGGTTTCACTCTTATGTGGATCCTGAGAAACATAACAGAAACCCATGGGGGAGGGGAAGGAAAAAAAAAAAAAAAGGTTAGAGTGGGAGAGAGCCAAGGCATAAGAGACTGTTGAAAACTGAGAACAAACTGAGGGTTGATGGGGGGTGGGAGGGAGGGCAGGGTGGGTGATGGGTATTGAGGAGGGCACCTTTTGGGATGAGCACTGGGTGTTGTATGGAGGCCAATTTGACAGTAAATTTCATATATTAAAAAATAAAAAAAAATAAATAAAAAAAATGAATTCCAGTTAGTTAACATGCAGTTTTCTATTAGTTTCATGTGTACAATATAGTGATTCAACAGTTCTATACATTACTCAGTATAGTATACTCAGTATAGCTCATCATAAGAGGGCTCTTTAATCTCCATCACCTATTTCACTCATCCCCCACTTGCCTCCCTTTTAATAACCATCATTTTGTTCTCTATAGTTAAGAATCTGTTTCTTGAGTTGTCTCTCTTTTTTTCTCCTTTCTTTGTTTTGTAACAACTTTCTTAACCATTTTCTTTCATGTTAAACATTTAAGATCCTCCTACCCCACCTGTTATCTAACCAGTGCATTTTTTTTCATATTTTAAAACATATATTTTGTTGTATTGATTGATCTGTAATTATACATCATACCATAGTTGTTTCAATAACTATACTTTTCTAATATATAAATTTTGCTTTTTAAAAAAATTATTTATTTAAATTCAAGTTAGTTAACATACAGTAGAGTATTGGTTTGAGGAGTAGAACCCAGTGATTCATCACTTACATATAACCCAGTGCTCATCCCAACAGGTGCCCTCCTTAATGCCCATTACCAATTTAGCCTATCCCCTGACACGTCCCCTCCAGCAACCCTCATTTTTTTCTCTGTATTTAGGAGTCTTTTATGGTTTGCCTCCCTCTCTGTTTTTATATTGTTTAATTTTCCTTCCCTTCCCCTATGTTCATCTGTTGTGTTTCTTAAATTCCACACATGAGTGAAATCATATATTTGTCTTTCTCTGAGTGGCTTGTTTCGCTTGGCATAATACACTCTAGTTCTATCCACTTTGTTGCAAATGGCAAGATTTCTCTTTTTTTCTTGATTGCCAAGTAGTATTCCATTGTGTGTGTGTGTGTGTGTGTGTGTGTGTGTGTGTGTAGTCAGTGCATTTTTGTGCATGAATTATTTGTGGGGGAGAATTTCAATGGGTAAAATTCAGAGAGATGGGAGAGAGAGTCTAGGCAGATAGCTCAAAATGAAGATGACACAGAAACAGTGTATTCATGGGCCAGCTAATAGTTCAATTTGCCTGGAGATGAGCTAGGGGGGGCATGGGAGCCAGGGCTTAAAAGTGATAATCATTCTTCACATTTGTATAGCAATTCCTAATATAAAGAGTGCTTTTGTGAGCATTAGTTTACATAATCCTTATGGAATTATTATTTCCACTTTATAAATGAGAAAACTGGGATTTAGTTAGTTGCCTAAGTTTTCACAGCTAGTAAGTGGTGGAGATAGAATTGGGTTTTGAAATATATGTTAGGAGTTTGGGTTTTATCTTGAGAACAATGAGGAGTCATTGGAGGGTTTTATTATTATTAGTAGTAGTAGTAGTAATAGTAGTGTAGTAGTAGTAGTAGTAGTAATTAGTCTAACTTTTTGTTTTGAAATAGTTTGACTCACAGAATTTGCAAAAATAGTAGTACAGAGAATTCCTGTGTACCTTTTATCCAGTTTTCCCAATGATAATAACTTCTTTAACTATAATACTTTGTCAAAATCAGAAAATTGATATACGTACAATGCTATTAACTCAGGGTTTGTTCACCTTGGCATTATTGTCATTTTGAATTGAAAAATTCTTTATTGTGGGGGGCTGTCCTGTGATAGTAGGGTGTTTAGCAGCATCCCTGATCTCAACCCACTAGGTGGTAATAGCAACACACCCTTCCCCCATGTCAGTTTTCACAACCACAAATATCTCCCGACATTGCCAAATGTCCCTTAGGGATGGGGAGCACCATTGCCTATGGTTGAGAACCACTGCATTAACTCAAGTACAGGACTTAATCCAATTTGGTGTGTGTGTGTGTGTGTGTGTGTGTGTGTGTGTGTGTGTGTGTGTGTGTGTTGCGCGCGCGCGCGTGTGTGTGTAGTGTTCTATGACATTTTATAGCTTATATAGATCCGTGTAACCATCATGACAATCAGGATACAGAACTGTTCTATCAACCCCAAAGAAACTTCCTGATATTGTACCTTCATAGTGCCCTAACTCTGGGCACCCACTGATCTATTATCATTCTCTATAATTTTGTTCTTTCAAAATGTTATGTGAGTGAAATCATACGTATATAACACTTGATACTGTCTTTTTTTTTCTATACTCAGTATAATTACCTTGAGATCTATTTTAGGTTGTTCCTTGTATCAATAGTTCCTTTTTATTCCTTAGTAGTGCTGCTTAACCATTCACTGGTAACAGACATTTGAGTTGTTTCTAGTTTGTTGTTGTTGTTGTTGTTATCAATAAAGCTGCTGTGAACATTCAAAAAAAAAAAAAACTAAAAATAGAACTACCCTACGACCCAGTAACTGCACTACTAAGTATATACATATACATGTATATACATATACATACATACAATGGAGTATTACTCGGCAATGAAAAAGAATGAAATCTTGCCATTTGTAACTACGTGGATGGAACTGGAGGGTACTATGCTAAGTGAAATTAGTCAGAGAAAGACAAATATCATAAGACTTCATTCATATGAGGACTTTAAGAGACAAAACAGATGAACACAAGGGAAGGGAAACAAAAATAATATAAAAACAGGGAGGGGGACAAAACATAAGAGACTCATAAAAATGGAGAACAAACAGAGGGTTACTGGAGGGGTTGTGGGGGGGATGGGCTAAATGGGTAAGAAGCACTAAGGAATCTACTCCTGAAATCATCGTTGCACTATATGCTAACTAATTGGGATGTAAATTAAAAAGAAAAAAAGAAATGAATGGATAAACAAGTTGTGTTGTCTATCCAATAGAATAAAGCTTGTGAATAAAAAGGGATGGACTACTGATACAGCAACACCATGGATGGGTCTCAAACTTATTCTTCTAAGTTAAAGGAGTAGATATAAAAGACATCATAGTTGATGATTACATTTACATGGAATTAGGGATAGCAGATTCATGGTTGTCTGGGCCCAGAAATGGGGTCAGGAATTTGACTTCAAAGAAGTGGGAGAGAACTTTTTGGAGTGATAGAAACATTCTATATCTTTATTGTGCTGGTTATGCAACTGTATATATTTATTAAAATTCATTGAACTGTACACTTAAAGTGGGTGAATTTTATTATGTAGACCAATAAGAAAATGTTAAAATAGATATGGCACAACTTAAAGGTGATGAATTCTCTCAAAAGTATGAAAAATGCTCAAAGAGATAGAAAAGAGGAGGGTAACTCCAACATCTGAATACTAATAATCCTAGAAAGAAAGAACAAAAAAATTTGGTGGGAAGAAAATTATCAATAAAGAGTATGAGAAAAATTTCCCAGAACTAGATGATTTGTATTGCTAGATCAAAGGAATACTTTGAAAGAAAACAGACTTACTAAGACATAGTATTGTGAAATTTAAGAACACTGTGGGTGAAGATCGTAGGAGCTATCAGAGAGAGGGGGTGGGGGGGAGGGGGGGCAGGGTGGGGAGGTGGGTGAGAGAGAGAGGCGGGGGGAAAGACAATCACATAATATATAAAGGGACAGAAATGAGAATGCGACTGGACTTCTCACTGACAATACTGGTTTTTAGGAAAGAGGGGATCCAACACAGAAAAGCAGAAAAGGGAATTTGAGGCTGATGGCCATGCATTGAGACTAAAAAGCAATCACTCCAGATACAAACAGAGGGTGGAAGTTTCCAAGAGAAAGAAGAAATTGACAGATTATCACATATGTTTGAATATTTGGAAATTAATACTGATGGGCATTTGATAGATACTATGCAGCATATGAAAATATGAAGGAGAGATACAGGACATAGAGAAATTATTCCAGGAAAAATTTCAGATAGCACAGGTAGGGAACATAATTAGAATATAGTATTTGGCTGGTTATTTGTATAGTGATAGTTATTTGTGCAGTTCTATAGTTCTCAATACATTAAGTATTGAGAATAAAGAGGTATAATATAACTATTTGAAAGGATAGGACAAAAAATTGGAGTGGGAGGGTGTTAGAGAACTAAACCCACATATATTTTAAGTGGAAAGAATGAATTCAACAAATATTTATTAATAACTATTATGAGTTAGGCCTCCTTATATACTGATCCATGAATAAACATCTAAAAAAGAGGAATCCCTTCATTATGAAAGGGTTTGAATCTTTGGCAATCATATCCTTCCTATCTGAGATTTGCTGCCTATATTCATTCACAGCTACAATGGGGCAAGGAAGTATCAGGAAGCATCCAAATGGAATATCTGTGTTCCACGCATGGTCCTTTCTGCCCCTATGAGTAAAGGCAATACCCGCCCCACCTCCCTTGCTGATTAGGATCAATTATTTTTGCCAGGATGGTGAATCCAGGTCTTGTCTGTTAGTCACAGGCATGGGGAGTCCTAATTGCCCTGGTGGCTGCCATAACTTAGGGGTTCGTGGGACCCTTGTTGTGTCCGCTGGCATTTCATCATCTAGACTAAAATCTAGCTCCTTATGGTCCCTACTCTTTATTTACTTCTGCCATCTTACTCGTGGTCATATGAACTCAAAACTTTAATCATATTTGATATGTATTTCTTTCTTTTCTTTCCTTCTCTCCCAAACCACAGAGATACTAAATCCTGTTCTTCCATGATCTTATCTCTTGACACCATTTTTACTTTACTATCTCCATTGCTTGTGAAATCTTAACTGATCTTCCTATTTTTAGTCTCTCCCAGTTTTAGCTAATCCTGTATACGAGAGCAGTCCAAAATATCTTTATCATGCCAGGGTATAGATTTGGATGATTGATGATGACGATAGCAACAACAACATTTTTTATGTCTTCTACATCCTAAGTAATGCAAATGGCACCATTTAGGATTATTAACCCCATTTTAAGATAAGTAATTTGAAGCTCAGGAGAGGTCAAACCAAGTTTAACCAAGAGGTTTCCAAGGCTACACAGCTAGTAAGGGGAAGAGCTAGGAATCGTAGAGGTTGATTTGATTCCACATACAATTCCTCATTTAACTGGAATAGATTTCTTGGCGAAAGAAGCTGCTTCTAATAATTTTTCTGGGGCAACAGATATAAACTAGGACCAACCCAAATGAACCAGGACTTAGGATACTCTCTAGTTTGTCTCCAATAAAGGAATGGGAAGGTTGGGCAGATGTCTGTTTGGGGGACAAAAAAGATGTGTTAATTTTTGTACTTGTTGAGTTCAGGGTGGCATACTGGAACATTTTGATAGAGAGGTTGTATACACAGGACAGGGAATTAACAGAAAAGTGAGAATTTAGGAGTTAACCATACAGATGATGTTGTGGAAATTGTGGGTGAGCTCACAAACATTTAAGGAAGAAGAGGCTCAGAAAATTGGTAGGCACTGAAAAATTTGAAACATGAGGAGAATAACATGATAGAGAGACAGAATAGGAGATGCCTCGACTAGACTATAAATCCCTCCTTACAGCACGAACCATTTCTTTTGAATCCTTTTACCTAGCATTTTAATATGCTAAATGCACATATCAAAAACTAATTCAACATTAAGTATAATACAGATCATATGACTTCTGACAGATGTATTTAATTTTATGCCCATCCTGAGAGTTTAACTAAAGTCACATCAAATGAAGATATTTCAGCTGCCATCTTTTCTCTCTGGACAGGCTCTCTGACTTTTTTGGTTGGAATTGTGGTTTATTCTTGTAGGTCTCTTATGTGGGGTGAAGGTTACTGACCCCATACCACTCTGGTGCTGCCTGAAGGACTACCAGACTTATGAGGATTAATGCATGTGCATGAGGTGTATATGCAAAGATGCTGCATTATACATATTTTCCACATTGGTATGTTATAATCCATGTCTCACATATATTTTAGCATTAGCAATAAATAGAACAAGAAATCCATTATACAGAGATTCAAATTTTGGGAAAGATAGTTCTGCAACAAAAGTGATTTAATCAAGAATATTTATTTCTGTGTTTCTTTCTGCTTGTATTGGAGCAAGTCAATAGTGAAAATGACTTTATAGAAGCCCTGGTTCACTTGAAATAAAATCTCGATGCATTTGAAATGAAATTCCCATGGAAACCACCTCTGAAGTGACAAAAATCTCAGAATTTTCCCCGGTGTTGCATCATGCATACAAGAAGCCTCTAAGGTTTCTAGAGGAGAGTGAACATTTAATGAACCCCTAAGGTCTTCTTTGCCCTTGGGCCTTAAGAAAAGTTTGCTTGTAGTGCTTATTTTAATGTTTTGATAATGAGTTGCTTTTTCTATTTCTTAAATATGTGTAGTGGGATTCAGAACAGGGATTGGGATTCATTAGAGTTGTTCCGGGCCATGGAAAATTCTCAGTGTAAACAGACAGATGAGGCACTGTCCCTGCTGAGTCATAGCTGGGGGCGAGCAAGTTCTCACTCAGGTGTGTGCACACACTCACAAACACACAAACATACTCAGGCATGTGTGCAGAGGTTTTAGTTGGACTTGCCTGAGGAAAATGGACTTCTGCCTTTGTGTTTGCATTTCGTAACTTCTCCAAGAGGACGTTGGCCCTTAACTCTGAGCACGAATATAACTCATCTGCTGACACTTGAATTTATACAAATAGAGATTTACTCTTGGGATAGAGTTTGCCATACACCCTAGAAAAGGGTGTAGAGTGCAAGTTGTCACACAAAATTTTATTAGTCTTGATATCAGTCTCAGTTAATAAACTACACTGTGTGACTTGTGATTATCTAAACCCTCAGCAAGGACTCTTGCCCCCCTATCCTGTTACCACCCTCACAATTCTCTCCATCAGATCCAGTAATCGGGGTTAACATATTGTGTTTGAAGCTCAGGACAAAAATGCGATGCCTTAGAAAGGTGCTACATTAAGTTGTGAATGTCCATTGTTTTATTGGAGTAACTGATCTTACCAAGCAAATGCTTTTCAGGTCTCCTTCAAAGTTGCTCGAATGTCAGGTCATTCTATTTAAAACTGAAATCTGCAACGCCTGCCTTTTCTAGCCCTGCCTCTTGCATTCCTTTTGCTCATATACCCTTTCATTTCACAGGTTTTACCTCTCTCTTTCATGTATTTTCTGTCTTTTCCCACTTGAATAAAAGCTCCATGAGGGCAGAAAGCTTTTTTTTTCCACTGAAGAAATCACCAGGACTTACAAAAGTTTCAGGGACAGGGTCAGTGTTCAACTGGTATGTGCTAAAGCAATGCCATCCTTGTTCAAAGTCTTTCACCAATTCCCCGTTATCTGACATACTGGCTGTAGACTCTGTTCTCTGCATTTAGGTCTTGATAGAAGTTGTTATTAGTTATCTGACCAGTATTTGTTTTTAATAATGAAGCTTAAGATGGATGACCAAGTGGTGGAGAAAATTCAGTGAAAGTTTCTTTATTTTTAAGCTTGGAGAAGATGCAAATAATTCTTGGTATATATTGGATGTGAAGGAAATAATGATCCTTCTCTAAAGTATGATTCCCCTAATTTTACCTCTCTTGGTTTTAACACTTTCTACATTCCTTTCAAGGTATCTAAGTGCTTGTTTTTATCAATAAAGATTCTCATGAGATCCTTCTAAGTAAAAATGCTGCTTCAGAGATTTCATGGTCACTTAGAGGGAGGCTGAATGTTTAGTGATGAAGACTAAGAAGCTTAGAATTGGACAGACTAGGGTTTGAGTCAAGATTCTGGAACCTTGTAGTGTGTGTGCCTCTCACTTTAGAGGAGGGATTAAGTAATAGTTCTAATTTGTAAGGTTGTGGTGAGGAATAAAAAGGTAATATTATTTGTACATTGCTTTTGACACTTGGTTTTAGTATAAGGGTGCTGGATCTACACAATGCTAGGTACACAGTAAGTCCTCAATACAAGGAGGCAAGCCCATAAGGCTTTGCTCTTAATCTTAAAAAGATGTAACCAGAATGAAAGGATCATTGGAAGCCACATCAAGCATTACCAAGGGGGTAAACAAACATTTCTTCTTCCTTTGGGAAGGGGTCTCTGGAGCAGTGATCCTGAGGGAGTCTCTGTAACTACGTCACTGAGATTAGTCTCTTGTTATCCATGGGCATTTGGAAAGGATGTTGTCTCATCCCCGGAATTTGGACAAGAGACTTGCAGCAAAGCCACAATCAAAGATCAAGTTCTTCAGGGCAGCAAGATAAATTAGAGGTTTCGCCCCTCAAAGTAGAGAAGCAGAAGCAGAGGGTCTGAGCTCTGAGTTGTCACTTGCTTTTCATCGGGGCCAGTTGAGTCTCGATGAAAGAGATGGATGAGAGCCAGTGGAGAACAGCACTGTGACTCCAAGCAGAGGAGGGTGAGTGCCTGCCTGCCCTGGTCTGTCCTCTAGCAGAGTGGGTAAAAGCTCAAACCCCAGGAGCCAGACCACCTGAGTTCACCTCCTGCTGTAACTTAGTAGCATCAGGACTTGTGCAAGTCACTTAGGTCCAGTGTCCTCACCTGTGAAATGGGGATACTCATAATGCCACACAACATTTGGAACAGTGCCAGTAAATGTTCCCATTCTTTTCTTCTCCATGTCAGCCCCTTAAGTTCCATGGTGTGTGGCTTCTCTCTCTTTGTCTCAGTGACTCTTCTTTTTCCCTTACAGACTCTCCTAGAGGAGAATGGCTGCAGATAATGCCTCCTCTGTGACAGAGTTTATCCTCGCAGGCTTAACAGATGAGCCAGAACTCCAGATGCCCCTCTTCTTCCTGTTTCTAGGTTTCTACATGGTCACTGTGGTGGGGAACCTGGGCCTGATAACCCTGATTGGGCTGAATTCTCACCTTCATATTCCCATGTACTTTTTCCTCTTCAACTTGTCCTTCATAGATGTTAGTTACTCCACGACTCTGACCCCTAAAATGCTAATGGGTTTTGTCGCAAAGAGAAACATCATTTCCTATGCAGGGTGTATGACTCAGTTTTTTTTCTTCTGTTTCTTTGTGTTTTCTGAATCCTACATCTTGTCAGCGATGGCATATGACCGCTATGTCGCCATCTGTAAACCACTGCTATACACAGTTACCATGTCTCCTCAGGTGTGTTCACTCCTTCTGTTAGGTGTTTATGGGATGGGAGTGTTTGGAGCTGTTGCCCATATGGGAAACATAATGTTTATAACCTTTTGTGTTGACAACTTTGTCAATCACTATATGTGCGATATCATTCCCCTCCTTGAGCTCTCCTGCAACAGCTCTTACATAAATTTGCTGGTGGTCTTCCTTGTTGTGACCATTGGCATTGGGGTGCCCATTGTGACTATTTTTATCTCCTATGGTTTCATTCTTTCTAGTATTCTCCATATTAGTTCTACTGAGGGCAGATCCAAAGCCTTCAGTACCTGCAGTTCCCATATAATTGTGGTATCTCTTTTCTTTGGATCAGGAGCTTTTATGTACCTCAAACCACCTTCTATTTTACCCCTTGACCAGGGGAAAGTGTCCTCCATATTCTATACTGCTGTGGTGCCCATGTTCAACCCATTAATCTATAGTCTGAGGAACAAGGATGTCAAAGTTGCCCTGAAGAAGACCTTAGGCAGAAAATTCTTCGTGTGAAAATGATTGAGAAAGGAGATCCAAAGCTTTGTTTGCCAGAGTGTTTCTTTTTCTTTTCAATGAGGGAAACAAATACCAATGCTCGTTCTCCTTTACTTAGAGGGAAAAATTTAACTTGTTCTCAAGTATAATTATTCCCTCTACTCCTTACTCTACCCTAACTATTCTAATCATTATTTGTTTTATGAAAATAGTTTCCACAGTCGTAGATGGCTACTCTTGAATAAGCCTAAGAAATAATTTAATCTAGCCCTTCATGTGTTGCGTTACACACTGGGGACTCATAAATATTTGTAGGTTGCTCACGGCGACACATGTACCCCTTGCCAGACTCGAACCTAGGCCCTTGAATTCTAATCTACTTTGCTCTTCGGTCCTTTAGCCATGCTATCTTGATTCACCTTTTCCCTGGTGGATTTCATTTCAAAGGTTTTTCTTTTTCTTTTTGCACTTAAAAACGCACGTTGCATTTGACCTACTTACAGCAATGTCATGCAACTTTTCAAGAGATAACCTTTGGAACGTTATTTTTGCAACAATGTTGAAAGTTAAAAATGTGGTAATTTGATCTTGCAAAATGCTAAGTCTTAAGGTGTTTTGGTGGGAGCCAAATTTCCATATAGAATCAAGGATCGTATCCATTGAGTCAGTGTGCAGAGCTCTAAGGGTATAGGCTAAGTTGTTAGACCTTCTAATGGAGAGTTATACAGATTTAAGGGAGTTAAAAATGTTGGATACAAGCTTAGCTCATTATTTACAGATTAATAAGGTAGAATTTGGAGACTTACTTTGTGTCTGAACGAAGTAATGGAGTAATAGTTTTGGGCAGATGTGAGTCATTAGAGTAGTACCAACCAACTAGTCACCAGGAAGGCAGTTGCTATTGTATTTTAAGACATTGCAAATAGCTGTGATTTTTTAATGGTAAAGGCAAAGAGATGGTGGTGTCAGGACAGGTCATACACTCACAGTATTAGGTAAATGGAGGCACAGCCTATATAGAGAATCAGGCACAGCTTATATAAAGAACAATGAATACATTATTAGTGGTAACAGCTCCTTCAGAAGGAATAGTGTGTGCACTGTTTCCAAGATACATTAAAAAAAAATTTTTTTTTAACGTTTATTTATTTTTGAGACAGAGAGAGACAGAGCATGAACAGGGGAGGGTCAGAGAAAGAGGGAGAAACAGAATTGGAAACAGGCTCCAGGCTCTGAGCTGTCAGCACAGAGCCCAATGCGGGGCTCGAACTCACAGACCGCAAGATCATGACCTGAGCCGAAGTTGGACGCTTAACCGACTGAGCTACCCAGGCGCCCCCAAGATACTTTAACTTATTAACTTTTCTTAGGAAGTTCTCTTCTATTAGAAAAAAGGAAAGTTAGGATAAATGTTTAGTTTTGTTCTTTGGAATGGTTCCGTTCAATGAGCATGTAAGAAAAGAAATGAAAGTGAAGGGAAGGGCTGTGCTTTAGATAATATTATGGAGGGAAAGATCACTGAATTGAGTACACTTCTAAGTTGAGGGTTTCGTAAGGTTGATGGAAAATCAGCACAATCTTGGTAAATAAAAAAAATAATCCCACCCCTTTTAAGTTGAAGTATAAGTTATGTACAGAAAAGTGCACAAGTCTTAAGTGTCAATGATTTTTCACATGTATAAGGCTATGTAACCATCATCTAGGCCAAGAGACAGATTTGCATCATTTCAGAATATTGCTCCCTGACCCTTCCCAGTAAATATTACTCCCAATTCTTTTTCTGGAAATAGCTACTATTCTTACTTTTATCATTACAGATTCATTTTGCTCATTCTTGAGCTTCATATAAATATTCAATATTGTATTTACCTGTTTTATGTCTGCATTCTTTCTCTCAATAGAAAGTATAGTGTGAGTTTCACCCATAACATTATATGTGTACATATTCTGTTCTTGGTTATTGCTGTTTAGCATTCCATTATATGAATACAGAACAATTTATTTATCAACAACCCCCGTAATGGACATTTGGCTTGTTTTCAGTTTCTGCATATTATCATTAATAAAGACACTGTAAAACTTCTTGAGCATACAGTTTCTTTGAAAGATACTCATTTCTCTTGGGTCTATACCTAGATGTGGATTTACTGGGTCACAGAATAGATAAATATCTAAACTTCTTAAATACTACCAAGATGTCTTCCGAAGGGTGTAAACTGATTTGCACTCCCAACAGTTTCCAGGTAAGGATGCTCTTCATCCTTCTGAACATTCATTATTTTCTAATCCTTTTAATTTTAACTATTCTTTTAGATGTGTAGTGTGATAGCACTTAAGACTTTTTCTTACATTTCCCTAATAAGTAATAATGTTGATTTGCAGGCTATCTATTTAGTCATAATCTATTCATAATATCTTCACTAGCTATTTGGATATCAATCACCCTTTGCAAAGTGCCTGTTGAAGTGAACTGTCAGTTCAAGTCTTTTGTCCACTCAAAAATAGTGTCTTAAGTCTTTTTCTTCTTAATTTGAGTTTTAAGAAAGCATATTCTGGATATGAGTCCTTTTTCAGCCACATACACTGCAGTTATTTTTGCTCAGTATATGGTTTGCCCATGCAGATGGTCATTCCTAATGATGTCTTTTTGGTAATAGATGTTTCAATTTTAATGAAGCTCAATCTCTCAACTTTCTCCTTTAGTATTAGTGCTGTATCCTATTTAATATTTACCTATTATGAAGTTATAAATGTATTCTCATGTTTTCTTTTGAAAGCTTTATTGTTTTTCCTTTAATGTTTAGATTTTTGATAAATTTTAGATTGCTTATCATGTATGGTGGGAAGTAGAAATTTTATTTTATTTTTTCAGGAAGATATCCAATTGTTTTAGAATAACTTAAAGAAAAGGACATATCTTTTCTTTAAATTGTACTGGCTGTATTTATATGGCTCTATTTGAAGACCATGTGATAATCTTATGTGACTAGCTGGACAGGAGTTGGTTTGGAGCCTGTCAGCACAATGTTGAACAGAAATGGTAAGAACAAACATTCTTGACTTGCTTTGAGGGGATGTTATGGTTATTCTAGGAATTTGGTACCTTTAGTGCTGTTTTATTTTTTAAAATGTTTATTTATTTTTGACAGAGAGAGAGAGAGAGAGACAGAGCATGAGCAGGGGAGGGGCAGAGAGCGAGGGAGACACTGAGTCCCAAGCAGGCTCCAGGCTCTGAGCTGTCAGCAAAGAGGCCGACACGGGGCTTGAACTCACAAACCGCAAGATCATGACGTGAGCCAAAGTCAGACCCTTAACCAACTGAGCCACCCAGGCGCCCCTCTTTTGTGCTGTTTTAAATGGGTTTTTAAATTTCATTTTGTTGTGTTAATTTTATTTATTTGTTTGTTTGTTTATTTATTTATTTATTTATTTATAGCACACATGAGCAGGGGAGGGGCAGAGAGAGAGAGGGAGAGAGAGAATCCCAAGCAGGCTTGGTGCTGTCAGTGTAGAGCCCAACTCATGAAACGTGAGATCATGACCTGAGCCGAAATCAAGAGTCAGATGCTTAACCAACTGAGCCACCCAGGCACCCCTAAAATTTAATTTTCAATTGTTTATTACTAGTATATAGGAATGCATTTTATCTTTATATGGAGTTGGCCCTTGGATTACATGGGTTTGAACTGCATGGGTCCATTATACGTGGAGCTTTTACAGTACAGTACTGTAAATGTATTTTCTCTTCCTTATGATTTTCTTAATAATATTTTCTTTTCTCTAGCTTACTTTATGGTAAGAATACAGTATATAAGACATATAACATACAAAATATGACAATTGATTGTTTATGCTATCAGTAAGGCTTCTAGTAGTAGGCTTAAGTGGTTAAGTTTTTGGGAAGTCAAAAGTTATACACGGGTTTTATTTATTTTATTTATTTATTATTTAAAAAATGTTTATTTATTATTTTTGTGAGAGAGTGCAAGTGGGGTAGGGGCAGAGAGAGAGAGGGGAACAGAGAATCCAAAGCAGGCTCCACACTGACAGCAGCCAGCCCAATGTGGGGCTCGAATTCACAAACCGCAACATCATGACCCAAGCCAAAGTCAGAGGCTCAACTGACTGTGGCACCCAGGCGCCCCTATACATGGATTTTAAACCATGTGGGGAGTTGATGACCCAACCCCTGTTTTGTTCAAGGGTCAAATGCACTGATTTTGTATCCAGCCACCTTCCTAATTTTTTTATTAAATATTTTAATGACTAACAAAGAGGAAATGGGAAATTTTTTTTTTTTTTTGTATTTCTCTCTATATAATCATGCCACCTACAAATAAAGACAGGTTTGATTCTTCCTTAAGGATCTTTCGTTTTCCTCATTACACTAAGACCTCCAATACAACGATGAGTAGAAATGAGAATAACAGACATCTCTGCCTTGTTTCTAATCTTTGGGTAAAAGCATTCAGGCTTTTGGTACTGAATATGGTGTTTGCTGCAGTTTTCTTTTGTTTTTGTTTTTTTTTATAGAAAACATGATCAGATTAAGAGTGGGTGATTAACATCAGTTAGAGATTATTGTGTCTTTTTCTAGAAAATACATAAACGATAAAAAATTTAAATAGCACAAAAAGTATACAGTAAAAATAAGCCTTTCTTGTACTTCAATTATCCCATGCCTGTGTTCATTCCCTAGATGTAACTATTCCCAGAAATAGAAAAAGGCATGTAAAAGCATACCTCTGTATCTATTTCTATGTATTTACTTATCTATTTATAGATCTAGGGTCTCCCTTTTTTGTTTTAAGATTCGGTAAAAGAGCATCTAAAGATGTATCTTCTAGTTGAGATGGAAGATAAAGAGGAGTGAGTAGAGGACATGCTGGGCAAGAAGAGAAATCAAGACACGTGAAAAGGTGTGAGTAGGAAAGAAGAATGAGAAGGAAATACAGAAAATCCAGGGTAGCTTCAGCTCTGGTAACATTTCAGTTTCTCCCAATTTTCTGTCCCCATGATGGGGATTATTTAATAAAAGACCCAAGTCTTTGTTTCTTATTGCTGTGTTGGGGCAGCAGCACCTAATGCTTACGGTGCTTGAATGGCAAGCATTATCGATTCAACAAACATTCATATATTTGCTTATTTATTTCTTTTTAAAAAGTTTGATTAAATCAAAACCACATTCAGATACCACCTCATGCCAGTCAGAGTGGCTAAAATGAACAAATCAGGAGACTATAGATGCTGGCGAGGATGTGAAGAAACGGGAACCCTCTTGCACTGTTGGTGGGAATGCAAACTGGTGCAGCCACTCTGGAAAACAGTGTGGAGGTTCCTCAAAAAATTAAAACTAGATCTACCCTGTGATCCAGCAATAGCACTGCTAGGAATTTGCCCAAGGGATACAGGAGTGCTGATGCATAGGGGCACTTGTACCCCAATGTTTATAGCAGCACTCTCAACAATAGCCAAATTATGGAAAAAGTCTAAATGTCCATCAACTGATGAATGGATAAAGAAGTTGTGATTTATATACACAATGGAATACTACATGGCAATGAGAAAGAATGAAATATGGCCTTTTGTAGCAACGTGGATGGAACTGGAGAGTGAAATAAGTCATACAGAGAAAGAGAGATACCATATGTTTTCACTCCTATGTGGATCCTGAGAAACTTAACAGAAGACCATGGGGGAGGGGAAGGAAAAAAAAAGTTAGAGAGGGAGGGAGGCAAACCATAAGAGACTCTTAAAAACAGAATAAACTGAGGGTTGATGGGGGTGGGAGGGAGAGGTGGGTGGGTGATGGGCATTGAGGAGGGCACCTGTTGGGATGAGCACTGGGTGTTGTATGGAAACCAATTTGACAATAAATTTCATATTAAAAAATAATAAAAAAATAAAAAGTTTGATTAAAAAAATTAGGTGGAGTTAGTTTTAGCTTTAAGAGGTAAAGAGCTTGGAAGCCATCGCACTCATTCTCACGTTAAGAAAAAAACTGAGAAAACTGAAAACAAACAGCTCTTCTTAGATCCAACAGAGAACTGAGGTCACAGAGCAAACTCTCTCCCTGAAAGCTGGAGAGAGAGGTGAGAATACACAATCACAGCTTACTTCGAGTGGAAGCTGCTGGAGATTATATACATATATTGATAGTAACACTTAACCAGTAATTGATGGATCCCTGGAGGCTGAGTATGGACTGGCTTGAAATGTTAAAAACTCTTAAAGACTCAGTCTTAGGGGGACCTTTACACTTTTGTGAACTTTACCTCAGGGAGCACCATTAGGTTCTCATGGTGAAGGTTGGAGAAAGGAAGGGAAATACCCAACTCCCAGTCCTCCCATCCCAACAAATCTTTATAATAACAGGCACTGAGGGGCAACCGGGTGGCTCAGTCGGTTGAGCGTCCGACTTTGGCTCAGGTCATGATCTTGCAGTCCGTGGGTTTGAGCCCCGCATTGGGCTCTGTGCTGACAGCTCAGAGCCTGGAGCCGGCTTCAGATTCTGTGTCTCCCTCTCTCTCTGTCCCTCTCCCATTTGCACTGTCTCTGTCTCTTAAAAATAAATGAACATTAAAAAAAATTATAATAACAGCCACTGAGTTGAAAGAATAGCAAGGTTCAAACTCTTAATTAAGAGTTTCTAGGGGAATCTAAAGACAAAAGGGGAGATAAAAATGACACTAGAGGAAATCGAAGACTCAGACACCTACAGCTAAACAAACAGTTAACACAGCATAACTCCTAGCCAGATAAACATAAAACCTCACACTAAAGCCCAAGTACTTCAGTTCTTATTACCCAAAACATCCTGCCTAGTTTTCACCAAAAAATAACAAAACGCCTTGAAAGCCAATGTAAAAAAAAAGTCTGCAGAGACAATGGAAGCAACAGAACCAGATCCGGATATAGCAGAGATGTTGGAGTTCTCAGGTCAGGAATTTAACACCTTTATGGTCAATGTGCTAAGAGTTCTAATGGAGATGGTGAACAGTAAGCACGAACAGTGGGTAATGTAAGCAGAGAGAGGGAAACTGTAAGAAAAAATCAAAAGGAAATGCAGGAAACCAAACACTGTGACAGAAATGAAAACTGCCTTTGATGGGCTCACCAGTGGACAAGGCATGGCAGAGGAAAGAAATCAGTGATCTTGACCATATATATCCCAACAGAATTTTCCTAAACTGAAATGTAAAGAGAAAAAAGAGAACAAAAAATATGGAGTAGAGTGCCAAGAATCATAGGACAATTATAAAATGTGTATCATACACATAATGAGAATACCAAAAAAATAAAAATATTAAAAAAAGAAAGAGAAAGAAACAGAAGAAAAAAATTGAAATAATAGTAGATGAAACTTTTCTAAATTTAATGATGGACACAGAACCTTAGTGAAACCTAGCAGGATAAATACCCAAAAATTGACACCTAGCCATATCTTATTCAAACAGCAGAAAACTAGACAAGAAGAAAATCTTGAAAGAAGCCAGAGGAAAAAAATACCTACATTACAACATAAAACCATAGACAAGAATTGCAACACACTTCAGAAACCAGTCAAGCAAGAAGAGAGTGGAGTGACAAACTTACAAAGTATTGAAAGAAAAAACTCTATAACCTAGAATTTTGTATCTAATGAAATTATCCTTCAAAAAGGAGGGAGAGTTAGAGACTTTCTCAGACAAACAAAAAAGAAATTTGTTACCACTCAACCTGCCTTGCAAGAATGTTAAAGGAATTCTTCAGAGAGGGAACTTTGTCAGGAACTGACATCTGCATAAAAAAGGCACAGCGGGGCACTTGGCTGGCTCAGTTGGTTAAGCATCAGACTTTGGCTCAGGTCATGATTCATGGTTCATGACTTTGAGCCTAGAAAGGGGCTCTGTGCTGCACAGAGCCCTCTTCAGATCTTCTGTCCCTTTCTCTTTTCCCCTCCCTAGCTCATTCTTTCTCTTTCTCTCTCTCTCTCTCTTTCCCTCTCCCTCAAAAATAAACATAAAAAAAAAAAAAAAAAAGAAACAGCATAGAGGAGGAACAAATAAATGTAAAATAAAACCATTAGTTTTTTAAATGTTTTATTTATTTTTGAGAGAGAGAGAGAGACAAAGAGAGACAGAGTACGAGCAGGGGAGGGGCAGAGAGAGGGAGACAAAGAATCTGAAATAGGCTCCAGGCTCTGAACTGTCAGCACAGAGCTCAATGCGAGCTGAGGCTTGAAGTCGTGAATGGTGAGATCATGACCTGAGCTGAAGTTGGACACTTAACCGACTGAGCCACCCAGGTGCCCCCAAACCATTAATTTTTTAAATTCTTAATTGATCTAATAGATAAACGTTTGTTCAAATGATAGTAGCACCAATATATTGGGTAACCTGGGTAATTATAGCTTATGGATAGGTGAAGTGAATGATAGCAATGTTAGAAGGGATGGAAAGGACCAATTGGGAGACTCTGTGATAAGGCAACTCAGTACCCATCAAGTGCTATTGTGTTACTTGAAAGTAAACTTAGGGGCGCCTGGGTGGGCTCAGGTCATGATCTCACAGTTTGAGATTGAGCCCCATGTCGGGCTCTGCAATGATAGCACGGAGCCTGCTTGGGATTCTCTCTCTCCCTCTCTCTCTGAAAAAAAAAAAAAAAAAAAAAAAAAGAAAGTAAACTTAGATCAGTTATAAATGTATATTTCAAACTCTAGGACAATCACTAAAAAATTTTAAAAAAGCATATTTGATATTAAGAGAGGAGAAACAAATGGAATCATATAAATGGTCAATTAAAACTGGAGCACATAAACTTTAGGGGAAAAAAGGTGTGCCTGGGTGGCTCAGTTGGTTAGTGTCTGACTCTTGACTTCAGTTCAGGTCATGATCTCACCATCGTGGGATTAAGCCCTGTGTGGGACTCTGCACTGACAGTGCAGAGGCTGTTTGGGATTCTCTCTCCCTCTCTCTCTGCCTCTCTCCTGCTTGTTTGTTCTCTCTCTCCTTCAAAATAAATAATAAGTAAACTTAAAAAAAAACTGGAGAAGGTAGAGTGGAAGATTAAAAAAGAAACAAAGAACAAGTGTAACAAGTTGAAAACAGATTCAAATATAGATATTAATTCAACGTATAGTCACTACAAATATAAATAGTCTAAATATGCCAATTAAAAGACAGACTGATAGAGTGGATAAAATGTAAAACTCAGTGATGTGTGACCTACAAAGCAACCCATATAAAATATAAAGATATAATGTAAATAATACAATTATTATAAATAATATAAAATATAAACAATATATTGTATATAAACATATATATGTAATATAAATTAAAAGGATTGAGAAAGATGTACCATGCTAACACTAATTAATAGATACTAGAGTATCTATATTAATTTCAGACAAATCAGAGTTTAGAACAAAGAAACTTATCAGGGATAAAGAAGGAATACATAATGATAAAGGGATCACACCTCCAGAAGACATGCTAATTCTTAAGTTCACATGCCAGAAAACAGAGCACCAAAATACATGAAGCAAAAAACTGATAGAACTGAAAGGAGAAAGGATGAATCCACTCTTATAGCTGAAGATTTCAACACCTCTATGCCAGTAACTGACAGATCCAGCGGCCTGAAAATCAGTAAGAACATAGTGAAACTGAACAACATCATCAATCAAATTGATACAATTGGCATCAAGTCATGAAAAGACATGGGAGAATCTTTAATGCGTATTGCTTAGCGAAAGGAGCCATTCTGAACAGACTATATACAGAATGATTCCAACTGGAAACCTTCTGGAAGAGGAGAAGCTATACAAACAATAAAAAGATCAATGGTTGCCATGGGGGAGGGGGAGATGGATGAATAAGTGGAGGACAGAGTATTTTTAGGGCAGTGAAACTATTCTGATGATACTGTGATCTTGGGTACACAACATTATGCATTTATCAAAGCACGCAGAACTGTACAACACAAAGAGTGAAAACGAATGCAAACTACAGATTTTAGTTGATAATAGTGTTATCAGTATTGCTCATATATTGTAATGAATGTACCTCGCTAATGCAAGACATTAATAACAGAGGAAACTGTGAGTGAGGAAGAAGGGGCATATGGGATTTCTCTGTATTATCTGCTCAATTTTCTGTAAACCTAAAACTGTTCTAAGAAAATAAAGCCTATCAACGGGGCACCTGGGTGGCTCAGCTGGTTTAGTGTCCGTCTCTTGATTACAGCTCAGGTCATGATCTCTCTGTTAGTGAGTTTGAACTCTGCTTTGGCTCTGCATTAACAGCATGGAGCCTGCTTGGGATTCTTTGTCTCCCTCTCTCGCTGCCCCTCTCCTGCTCATGCACGCACACTCTCTCTCAAAATAAATAAGTAAACTTGAATCATTTTCTTTTAGTAGGATTATATTCTATAATCCATGTTACAAAATGTCACAAAATGTTTTCTTGTTTAATGTGCTATGAGTTTTCCCTGTTTCTCCCTATTCTGTAAATTATAGTTTTGCTGCATATTATTTCATCATAATGGCTGTATCACACTTTGTAAAGCTTTTGTCTTCTTGTTTCAGATCATCTAGTGCTTTATCAGAATAAATAATACTGCGACTATCACCTCAGTGTAAAAATCTTTGGCTGAATTTATGACAATTTCCTCAGAATAGATTCTCCACAGGGAAGGTACCAAATGGCATGCTGTGAATTTATTCCAATTTATACTCCTAACAGCAGATAAATATCTTGATGGAATGTCTACACTTTGTCAGACACACTGTACTACAAAGGGTTTAGCTCCTGAGAAGCAATCATCTCGATTATTTAAAGGCAATTTACCTTATTCATTTCTCTTTGCATGTCTTACTCCAATGACAGGGAAGAGCCATTGCACATCTTTTTCCTCTGCTTTTGCCTCTGGATACATAAATTGTGTGCACTAAGCTCGGTCTCATTAATTTTACTACAATTTTTGCATCCTTGAAATTGGAAGAAGAGAGAAATATGGGTCTTTGTGAAGCAGGTAAGACATTCTGTTGTTTAAGATAAATTCTTTAGAGATGTGTGACTTAAATCCCCATATCTTCCTGTTCCCATTAAGATTAGGTGCCTCCATTACGTTCCTCCACAGAACTCTTCACTTAACCTGCTAGAATATTTACCCCACCATAGAGCAATTGCCTATTTCTGTGGGGCTCATCCTGACACAAGAATATGAATTCATTGAGGGCAGTGTCTATGGTGTCCAGTTATCTCAAAACTGCTTAGGAGAGTAACTGGAGTACCCTTGATGCTTAATAACTACTTAGTGGAGGAAAGAATGAAGACTCCGGGAGTTTGAGAAGATGATTTTTTAAAAGGCTGTGTCTGATTTCCAGGCCCATGATCTTATTTTTTTTTTAAGTTTTTTTTTTTTTAACGTTTATTTATTTTTGAGACTGAGAGAGACAGAGCATGAATGGGGGAGGGTCAGAGAGAGAGGGAGACACAGAATCTGAGACAGGCTCCAGGCTCTGAGCCATCAGCACAGAGCATGACGCGGGGCTTGAACTCAACGAACCGCGAGATCATGACCTGAGCCGAAGTCAGACGCTGAACCGACTGAGCCACCCCGGCGCCCCTCCAGGTCCATGATTTTAGACACATTTGAAGAGAACATACAGAGCTTCAAAACAGAAGTGAATGGTGAATTTTCCCCGCAGGAGTTATGCTCTGTTCTGGCTGCTTCATCTCGGGCACAGGCTGGAGGGCTTAGCCTCTCCGTCTCTGGATAAGTGTCCCTTCCCTACCGTGACTCGGGCCCCAGTGGCGTGTACAGAGCACACCGTCCACAATGAGCCTTGTTTGGGCAGCATTTTGGGAAAGGTGGAGATTCTACTTCAATGTTTCCGTCCACTCTCCCCACCGCAATCTTTCAGTTTATTTCACGTGCCTCGGAGTTTGTCTTCGTTAATGCTAAGGGAGCTGGAGTATTTGTGCCTTCACACTAACCGGTCATTCACTCCTGGCTGCCTTCAAAGGAATGCGCATTCCCAGGTACTTCTATACTTCCGTGCGGACAAACCAGTCTCCAGCATCCTGAGGCAAGCTCGCTGGGAAAGCGAAGCAGGGACAGGTGTTGGGATGTTAAGACAGGCTAACTTGCAGCTGGTGTGCGTAAACATTTGACAAAGGGATCTGAGGGGGATGCATGAAGCACTCTGCCAGTGTGTGGTACTCTTCCCAACTGACAGCCATGTTTTTATGTCACTGCTGTGACATTAGTGAAAAACAACAACAGAACATAATACATCTGAATTGTCCATTTCTCGGGAGCATTTCCTCTGTCTGCTCTACTTCTCTAGGTCTCTAGGTTCTGCATGTTGGGGGAGGTTTTGTTTTGTCCATTGGAATCAATTACTCCCCTTGCAATGGAAGGCAATGGGCCTGTTTTCTGTTAATGGTAGGTATCGTGGTTTCTGCTAACTTTGCTTTTCCCAGACAGAGCTGGAAACACTTGACTCCTTCTCATTTATCCTGGCCCCATTCCAATTCTGACAAAAACTGGCAGTTTTCAATGGACCTCACCCTCCTGGAGCACTTAGATGTCTTCTTGCTGCTCTCAGCTCTCCTGACACTCATGCCTGGATATTTGGGAACCTTACATTTTATCCTTTTATTCTCTCTATTCTTTTGGGCCTCATTTGTAGGTTGCGTTCATAACTAGGCTGATTACCCTGGAAGGGAACAAATGAATCTAAACAGAGCGCAATTCTTTGTGGGAAGCAAGAGGAGGGTCTGTTATCCCATTGCCAAGATGGTGGCGGAAGGGGTTTATGAGCAGAAACAGAGGTTTAAGAAAGGGTGCCACAGCCTGCCTGCTCTCTTTCTCCCCACCCCCTTCCTCAGATTTCCCATCTGGCTAACTTCCAGTATAGCCAGCAGGGTTCTTAGGTGCAAAGAACTGTATCTGACTGTGGCTAACTTCAGGGAGTTTATTGGAAAGAACCAGGTTTGGGAACCCAGTGGGGTTAGGAGAAGGCAGCCAGCTGGAAACTCGGCCACATCACCCTACTGTCTGGTTGGAACCATGGTGGGAGCTACTGATATCTCTTCCACGGACAACTGAGCACTGCTGGTGGCACCCCTTAATATTGCCACCTTCCAGAGCAGGGAGCTGGCAGGTTATCATCTCTGACTTTAGCATTATGGACTCTAAATTGCTTCAGGAGCATAGACCTGGGCAGGAGCATCTGAATGCCTGAGGTTGGGTTGACAGCACTATTGGGAAGTGTTAACGGTAGGTATCCTGGTTTCTCCCATAGTGTGGAGATTCCGCTAAGACTTACATAAGAGAAGACCCCACCAAATAGGACAGTTACACACCTTGCTCAAGTTTCTGCCCAAATTTCACTTCCTTATTGAAGAGATTCAGTCTGATTTATCCTGTTATCACAAGCTTTCGTTTCTTTGAAACTTTTTGGCTTGGGATTTTCAGGCGTCACATGCAATGTGGATTCCAGCCCCAAATACATACAAGTGTGGGCTTGCAGTTAGGATTTCCCAGAGGAGTGTTACTGCTTCATCCACAGCCAATGCTAAGAAGAGCCTGGGACACTTTTTTTCTACTTCACTCACTGGGAAGGAAGGCTGCCTGGGCCCAGGCTTTGTCTCCAGTCCCTCGCATATGAACACTTGGTCTCGAAGATTCCCCAGGATACGTATAGGCTCTACCCTTCACCTGCTTTGTATGGTTCTTGCTTTCCTGTCTCTTCTGTCCACCCAAGAACCTCTTTACTTTCCTGGCAGCTCAGTCATGCACCAAAATTATGTATTTTTCTTTAACCCAGCATGCTCAACTGGAAGGAGTTTTTCTAAATCTCCAACTGCTATATGGCCCCAAATGGCTGCCCCGTACATAATTTTAGATTTTATAAATGAATGAATAAATGAGTGATAAGAGAGTAAATGAATGAATGAAAGTTGTATTTTATACTGTAGTGACTTGGCTATTGCTTTACATTTGCTGAATCTCAGAAGGGAGTGAAGAAAGCAGTGGGTAAGAGTCTTCCTGCTGAAAGGGGAGAGAATTTTCCTAAAAGTCAGCCGTAGAACATTCAACATTGAAACTGGAAGGAGATTCTCTGGGTAGAGAGTAGTTATCAGACCACGTGCCATAGGTTCTTCACTGGGGACTCCTCCTTCTCTTGCCCTTGTGTCTTCTGCCTGATGCTGACATCACATAGGTGCTGCCCAATGGGATGCAGGCCTCATAGGGTTGCCACTCCCTATGCTCCCGTGCTCAACACGGGAAAAATGACTGCATGTGGCGAGGCCACAGACTTTCAAATAATACTTCCAAAATGACTTCCCTGCTATTTTCTTTTTTAAAGGCTGGGGAGCACCTCGGCTATATGTATATAGATGTACATATATGTAAACATTCATTGACACTTAAGATTTGTGCCCTTTCTTGTTTCTACATTAAATCTCAATAAAAAAGACACACGCATGCACACACATGCACACACACACACAGTTTTATGGGGCCAGAAAATAAAGGCTAGATAAAACAAAACACAGAACACTTGTGGAGAATGTGTCTTATGGGTGTCATTACTCATATTTAGTACATGCCCCACAGGGGTTACTCTCCTCCCTGTACCTGGGGAAGAAGCCCTCTCTCATCCTCAGCATTTAGGGTCTCACTCGGACATGTGTATGTCTCAATGTCCAGATAAAGCGGGAGACCGACTTCTCCCTCCTCAGTCTAAGTAGGGTCTCAGTGTCAACTTTTGTTTGTCGTTCTACCTCTCCCTTGGGAGACTGACACTGCCAATGCCTTTAACTGGCAGAAGAAATCCTATTACCTAGCAGAGTTCATGTTGTTCTCACAGCAAATGAAGGAGTTTGAGTTTGAACCAGCTCTGACTGGCCACAAATCCCATATACTTTGCACGGAATGACATTGCTGTACAGTTTTAATCTCTCTGAGAATAAGAGAATTAATTCCTGCCTGGAGCCCACCCAATTTGTAACCACAATGTTGTAATCAGAGTTTCCAATATAAAGTTCTGGATATATGGCAGCACAGCGCATTAGTATTTTTGAGAGAAGGCAGACATGAGTTTGCACCTCTTCTCTGTCTTTTACTAACCATGTGAATTTGAGCTAATTATTTCACTTTGTTAAACCCAGCTTAGTTACGTGTAAAAAGAAATAAACATCATTTGGCTGCCATTAAGAATAATGGACACAATTTCTGGAAAGCACTTTGCATAATGCCAGAAACTTCCTCTTTTCCCCTAGCTTTCTTCCTTTCTGAAGGAAATATGAAGTTTCATGTTCTACTTACAATTTATTGAAATTTCCTTTTGAAAATCGATATGATGGGTAAGGACCAAAAAAGGAATCTGTTTCCTGACTTAACAGTGAGAGGTGGGTTCTGCTACCCCATTTAACAGATGAAGTAAATGAGGCTTAGAGACTTTAACTTGCTACTTACAGCTAATATGCCAGAAAAATTGTTGAGACATTATTGTATGTTATTTTCTTTATCTTCTCTCTCCCCTAACAGGTACAATTTCACAATTTTCCTGCCCTTCTCCAGCCTGGCTGAAATCTTAAGGCTTACTGTTTGAAGAGTTTGAACCACAGGGCCCCTGGACTCTAGACACTAGGCAAGGGGACCAACCAAACTGAAAAGACAGGGATTAGGTGAAATTCTTGGAGTTAGTCACCAAACTCTGAATGTTGGCAGCATCATTATTAAGGCACTTTCCTTCCACCTCTTAAATTAGAAGACCAGGGTCTCCTTTCTGGTGAAACTGCCCAGCCTATGAGGAAAGACCTGTAGATACTGAAGTTGGGGTTCTTACATGAACCACCAAAGAGTGAAGTCTTCCAATTTCCAAGTGTGGCCCAAGCCTGTTGAGTGTCCTATCAACTCAGTTTCAAGAGAATAGTCAAGGATCACTGAGCACTTGAAGAAAGATTATGACATGAATAAAAGGAATTCAGATGAAACAGAGAATGTTTTGCCACAGATGCCTTCCACGGCAGAAGATATGTAGAGGCAGATAGATAGACAGGCAGGGATCTAATGCAGGCAAACACAACTTGTATTGGCCAGTCTCATCATGCTTGTGGTGAGCTGGGGGATTCCTAAATGGGTTGACCACAAAGGCACTCTGCCGGTTACTGAAGTTAATGTTAAGAAACTGATAGGAAGCCCTGGAACAGGAATGCATTCTCAAGGCGGCCCTCTGCTGGAATGGAAAACGAGAGATGGAACACAATCTATCAGTAATTCTTTGGGTTGCTACTTCTTTGCCTCCTTCCAAATTTTTGATTTTACAGGCACTGTGCCCAAGGGTTTTTTTTGTTTGTTTGTTTGTTTTCTGGCGGGGAGGGGAGGCCCTTGCTGTGTCATAATAGGAAAAGGAACTGCATTCATTCCAGCTAAATGCACTGATTCAGGCTTCCAGTCTGGGAGTTCTCTTTCCCAACAGTTATTGGACCCGGACAGGCCAGCAGTGGCCCATGTCTGGTAACTAACATGCATGTCGGCACCAGCACTCATACAGTTTGATGTTGATGTCTACTTCCTGGGGTAGGTGGTATGTTTTAGAGGATTTATTGTTTCAAGCTGAGTTTTGATGCAGGGGAGTGGTACAGGTTGGAAGTGGTGTTGGAGGAAAGAAGTGAATGCAGTGGGAAAGCATTTGGCATTGGTTTTCCCATTGTCATTTCCTAGAAAAAGACATTAGACAAACTGATGCTTTTTCCCACTTAATGGAGAAGAAACAGGCAAGATGAGGTTGAGGCTCTCTCAATGGAAAATTTAATAAGCAAACAGCATCACAAAAAATAGGGGGTCAGGTCTGCCACATCCTAGGGGTTCCACATTCTCTCTCTTTTTTTTTTTTTAGAAAGAGAGAGTGTGTAAGTGGGGAAAGAGGCAGAGGGAAAGAGAGAATCTCAAGCAGCTCCATGCTCAGCACGGAGCCTGACACAGGGCTTGATCTCATGACCATGGGATCATGACCTGAGCCGAACATAAGAGTCAGATGCTCAACCTACTGAGCCACCCAGGCGTCCCTCCACATTCTCTTTAATAGGGATTGTGAAATGGGTGAATAAATCGAGAGCCCAAAACAACACATGGTTTGGATGGAAAAAAAAGTAGAGAAGAAACAGAAGCAACATTTATCCAGCACATATTATGTACCAGGCAACGTTGGGCACTAACAATATGTAATCAATAGCTTTGGAGGTGGGGAGTGAAACATTTCAAAACCAATAATTCTCTTGCCTCAGAACTTTAGAGGTTCTAGTCTCTGAAGAAATTACTGTGCCTCAATAATGAGATCTACATGATTGGAAACTTAATTTTTCAAAGTAATAAAAATTAACCTGTAGATAAAATAGCTTGTTTCTAGATTTTGATTGAAAAATCATGGAAGTGGTAATAGTTTAAGCTGAACTGTCTCTCTCTCTCTTTTTTTCCCCATGCTTCTTTGGTCTCAAAATGTATTCTTCAGACAAGTGCTTTTCAAACTGTGGGCAATTCAAAAGTGGCTCATGACAACAAAGCACTGGTGTAGAACTCTTAGGAAAATGTCAGGGACATCAGCAACAGCAGAAAGCCCACAGCTATGAACTTGATCATCAGATCTCAGGAGTTCACTGGGCAGGGAACAATCTCTTGAGGGAGGGCCTCTGTGGAGGCAGTGGAGGACCTGTGAGCATGTGCTCTGCAGTCGTGTGTGCAAGTGATATGATATTGCTGAGTGTGGGCTTACACAGCTGTCAGGATGGAATCCCAAGACACAATGGATTCACGCAGCTGGCCCCAAGCAGAGAGTGTTTGCAGTTCCAGTTTTGGGAGTATCTGTGCTAGCAGCAAGAGATGATTCTCTGAATAACATGGCAGGCTAGGGGCCAGGACACTGGTAATTATAGGGAGACCTGACCTTGAATATGTCCTTGTTGGTAGAGAATGCCGAGATTGGGACTTTAACTGGAATGGTGCCAGTCAGCTGTCTCTCAGTAGGAGGCAGAGCCCTGTGGTTTTATGCTGCCCTCTCATGAATGAGGTATGTGGGGAGAGGGAGTACTGTGGGACCAGGCCACCCATTTAATTGGTGTGGAATTTGGTTTGATTTTTTAAAAAATGCATCGAAGGCCTGCATTTTGTTGTTTGGGGTAGGAATAGGGATCCAAAACTCAGCTAGGACTGCTTCCACTTATAGTATGCTTTGTCCCAGGGATGTTTGGCTCTGAGCCCTGATTTATTTCCCAAAACTGCTCTGCATTTGGTACATGTTTTACCTCCCTGACTCTGGTCTTTTTCCATAACATTTTAATCTCATTGTTAGAGTTTCCTTTTAGACCCAAAGTTCTGGAAAAGCTAGAGGATGCTTGGCAGAAAAG
This sequence comes from Panthera pardus, assembly GCF_024362965.1. Lineage (NCBI taxonomy): Eukaryota > Metazoa > Chordata > Mammalia > Carnivora > Felidae > Panthera > Panthera pardus. The sequence continues at coordinate 93,715,759 of NW_026526677.1, forward strand.
AATATATTAGAAAGATCATCAACTTTGAAATTTGGAGGCAAAAGTTCCCCACTGGGGTTTTAAAGGTATTTGTACCCCAGTTGTCTTTTCTGTAAAATTAGGAAAATAGTACATTCTTTCAGAATTGCAAGAATTTATTGAGATAGTGTATAAAGTGGGTTTCAAACTATACACTGAGGTACAAGTGTCAGCTCTTGCTTTAAATGTGGGTTTCGAACTTACTGAGGCTGGATGATGAGGAGCCAGGATATTGGGAATACATCCTCAGGGACAGGAAGACTCTGATTATTTGCTCAGGACTGTATCCCTTCCTTAGTCATATGGCAGAAGCTCTCTCCAAAGGGAGGGAGTGGGGGCAGGTAGTGCAAGGAGGGGGCCTGAGAAAGTTATTTTTTAGGAGGTATTAAAATTGAAGTGTTTGTTTATGGCAAAACCATTAGGCCAATGTACAGAGATACCACAAACTCAAAGAAAATGGATTATCAATGGCTAAGAATTTGGCTACTAGAGTAATACAATTTGGAATTGCTTGTTGGGTTCTCACTTCTATGAATTCTTAAAAAAATATTTTTTAACGTTTATTAATTTTTGAGAGACAGAGACCAAGCATGAGAGGGGGAGGGGCAGAGAGAGGGAGACACAGAATCCAAAGCAGTCTCCAGGCTCTGAGCTGTCAGCACAGAGCCCGACATGGGGCTGGAACCCATGAACTATGAGATCACGACCTGAGCTGAAGTCAGACACTTAACCGATGGAGCCACTCAGGTGCGCTAGCTACTTCTGTGAATTCCAAAAAGTTAGCAACTTCTGTAAAATTCAGTTCCTTCATTTGTAAAGTTAGTATAATTTTATACTAAAGTTAGTATAATAACAAGTAACAAGTAACAGGATAAGAATCAATTTCATTAAGAATTAAATGAGATAAAGTATATAAACAGTACAATGTCTGGTTTAAATTAAGCATCTAAGACATGCTAATCATTCAGGGGCACCTAGTGGCTCAGTTGGTTGGGCGTCCAGCTTTGGCATAGGTCATGATCTCGCTGGTCCCAAGTTCTAGCCCCACATCGGACTCTGTGCTGACAGCTTGGAACCTGGAGCCTGTTTCAGATTCTGTGTCTCCCTGTCTCTCTCTCTGCTCCTCCCCTACTCATACTCTGCCTCTCTTTCTCTCAAAAATAAAACGTTAAAAAAAATGAAAAAAAAAAAAGAAATGTTGATCATTCATATTATTGCTATAATTTGAAAAAGCTGCTTAAATATTAATGTCTTTCTAGCACATGTCAAAATTATATTCACTTATTAATGAGGAAACCAGTAGGAAGACAAAGAAGCTGATTCTAAGAGCATGTGAAGTATAGGTGAAGCACACACACACACACACACACACACACACACACACACACATATACAATTTTATACAGGTGCATATAAAATCACATACATGTAGGAAAAGGATGCTAAAATAAGATTGCTGTGTTAGACGTATGGCTAATTAATGTTTTACAGGGCAATAAAACCATATTATCTTTAGGGTTAACTCTTATTGAACTATACAAATTGAAATGACATCAATATATGCAAAACTTGCATGTTATAAGGCTAAAGTTATAAGGCTGTAAAAGGCCTGCCCCTTCATCAGTTGTGAATTGTTAGTCAAATACACTGAGATACTCTCTTAGACTGTCAGTTTAGGGTTAAGCAGGTATTCTGGAAAATGCTTAAGCTCAATAACAAAGATCTAATCAATCATCTGTTTATATTCCTCCATGTTTGGGATATACTTTTCTTTAATGTTATTAAAATAATTTTTGGAAGGAACAACCTAGATAGAAGATATTGAGCAGAAATGAGACAACTTATTATGGTAACTCCTCCTCTCCATCAAACCAACCAAGGTCTTCTTGATTTCAGAAATCAGGAAGGTAGGAGGAAAAGGGGCCCAACATCTGGAGCTTTTACTGCCTACAACAGTGATCTCAACCTTGGCTGCATTTTGAAATCGTCCGAGAAACTTTGGAAAATACCGCTGCTGGGGCCCCATTTCAAAACTTCTGACTTAGTTGGTTTGTACTCTGGCCTGAGGATCAGAATTTATACGAAGCTTCAGGTGATTCTACTATGCAGCCACAGCTGAGAACTTTGGAGCTACAACTTACAACTTTTTCAAATATTCTAATTTTCAAATATTCAAATTTCTAGAGGTGAAAACCAGCCTATTTCATTAGTTGACCTTGTGAATTTAGTTCACTTTAGAAATAAACTACCCCTTTTCATCTGGGCAATTCTGAAATGTATGCCAGGGTATGAAAGAATAAGGCTGCATGGTCCCAAATCTAGGTAATTTGTGATGCAGTTGATAGAGCCCGGCATTTGGATCAAGGTGACAAGCCGCTGAATCTGTTTTAACTTTTACCAAGTGAGGAGCCAATTTTTTTATCTGTAAAATGAAGAATCAAACAAATTCAGGGGTGGTTTAAGGAGGATATAGGATAATATATATGGAAATAATTTTCAAATGTTAATATGCCATTGAAGTGTAAGTTGTCATCCAGGCATTTGGGTTTACCTTTTGTTTTCCCCTGAGCTTAAGCTTTTTGGTCCAATATGGCAGGGGCCTCTGTCAATTTAGGGAGAAAGTTATTAATAACTGAAGCAGGGAGCATAAATCGGGGTGAAAGCATTTTTTTTGACACCTGTGCCACATTTTAGTTAGAATCTGAAGTTATCAGCTTTAATGGAGTAAGGGGATAATAGAAAACTTTTCTTGTTTTATATAACACATCTATAATATCTGCACCGTGGCCAGGCTGTCCTCAGAAAGGTTTCAAAAAGGCTGCTCTAGTTTAATCATATCCTATTCACTTTGTTGAGGGAGGCATCCCCACCCTATGATTATGGGAATGGCTGAGCACACAACACTCAGCGATGGACAGACAGCGTAACAGAAGGTTAATAGTCACATATAGTTAACAACCCAGGAGTGCAGGGCACAGCACCTGATGCAGGTCCACAAGGGGTTGCATTCAGGAACAGGGTGAACAACCAGGGGCTGGGGGAGGCAGGCTTTCTAGCATTGAGAGGACTAAGTACCCACTACTTCCAACGCAAGAAGGTAACTGGCTTATTTGAATAGTTTCTCAAACTGACAGGGCACTGAAACTCTGGGATACTCAGGGGTGAGCAGGGACTGTGCTTGGTCCCTCTGATAGGAAGGGTTGTTTGGGTAGGAGACCTCATCAGTGGGACCGGAGTGGAGAGAAGAATGCATAGTTAGGCTATTTGAGGCTCTTCTGGTTTCCCCCAGATGTTGAGATAACACATAATGTTGGGCCTTAATTTTAGGTCTTAGATCACACACATACATTCACAAAAATCACACGTTTGCATTTATGCTCTAAAGCAAAGCTATGCATATGTATGCGGGTATATATTATGTATGAAATTAAATGATCAAAAAGAAAGGTACAGGTCTTTGATCATCCATGCTGAATAGCTAGTTTTGTTTTGCATATGGTAACTAACTAATGAGTGACAGGATTTTTTTTAATCTGACAGAGTTTAGGGCAGGCTGCCCCCAAATATGCCACTTTGGCAAACTGCTTATTTTAAATTCAAGTTATTTAAGAATCAGCCAGTGCAAAATGAACAATCTGACCCTCTTTTGTCCCCCTGAAAGCAAGAAATAAATCTCCCATGTGAATGGTACCTTCCCCGTACCAAGAGGTAGAGGGATCCTTACCATCAGAGACAGGGAATTCAGGGCCAAAGAAGCCTACATAAACAAATCTTGTTGCTCTTACTAATTTACTACCCCACATAAATTCTGTTTAGAATTTTTTACTAAGTGAAGCCTCAAAACATGAAATTTTCTTTGTCCTCTGAATTTCTCACAGATTTATGGGTTTGTGTATGTGTTTTATTTGTTTTTGTTTTTGGTTTTTTTTGGGGGGGGTGTCTAAATTGTATAAAACCTGCACGTCTTGGTTATTTCTTTGGGTCTCAATTTTGTTATTGGGCTCCATGCATACAAAATTAATTTTTTTCCTGTTAAGCGGTCCTCATGTCAATTTTAATTCTTTGACCAGCCAGAAGACCTTGAGGGGTGGAGGATAATTTTTCCTTCCCCACAAATCACCGCTGAGAAGTTGAGTTTCAGCTTAAATAATCAATTTAGCTATGATGTGAGGCTGGATGGAGAGGTCATACAAGAATAAGAAGATTGTGTTAATTTTCGTTGTTAATTTTTTATTTTGCTTTCATTAAAGAACACAGGAGAAGGACATTTTAGGGAGAAGACAATTTCACATGGCTGAGTTTTTGATGTGTATTCAAGACATTCAGGTGGGGATGTTTGCTAATCTGTTGACAGTGCAGGACCTAAGTATAAACTAGACAAATACATTTGGCAGCTATCAATTGTATAGAACGAATGTATGGAGTGACTGCATGTTTATCTCCAGAGCTGCCTAGGGCAAGGTACTGACCATTAGCCGATCCGATGGAATGCGTTTACTAAAGATAAATGGTATTTTATAACCACGTCTCTGAACTGCTTTGGGGCAGGATGCAACAACTTGGAAACATTATCTAGTAATAATAATTGGATTATAATAGTTCAGGAATAATAATAATTGCATCAGGTTTCAGCAGAGCCTGGGGGTTTCAACAGTTCAGGCTGGTCACATAGGTCTACTATGTCTACAAGACCAGCTCATTTTAAGAGTAGCAGACTTTGGACTTCTTGGTATCAAGAAGTTTCTCATATATGTTGGTGGTGGTTTGAGACCTGAAGACAAAGTGCATGTTGTGCAACCCAGTGGTGGGAGGGCAAAGAGGCCTGTGCCAGACAGAAATATCTGGACACCCTTCATTGTACACCCTTCTGATATTGCTGTACCTTTACTTGAGATAAAGCTGTTATTAGTATATAAAAGGTTTGAAGCTTGTGAGCCCTTTTAGCAGTTGAATACTTAAGGCAATTAACAGATAATTAACCATCAATAGATGTTATTTAAATTGTAGGATAAGAGAGAGGACGTTGGAAATTTCAAGTACTTCAACATTTAATGACAGGCAGGGAAGAAGACATCTGGTATACTGTATATAACATCACGAGGTAAATAAGGCAGGGTTTTTTTGGTTTTGTTTTGTTTTTGTTTTTGCTGTTGTTGTTGTTAATAAGGCGGGTTTTGATATTCCTGTGTACAGAAGAAGAAATCCCAGAATGAGAGACATTTTTAGGTTTCCAAGGCCGCACAACAGATCTTTAGACCCCTAAATCTGGCCCCTTCAACTACATCACATTGCTTCTTGATTAAAACTGGTCTTTAGAAACATTCTCTAGAGAAACCTTTGAAAAGTGCAAAAAAAAAAAAAAAAAAAAAAATCCTTACAGAGCTTTTGTGGCTTTCCCTGACCAGAAGAGATGTTAAAAAATAGAATCTTCACCATGTTACAATTAGGATTTCTGAGACATCTCTGTCCAACAAGGAAAGAAGTCTGTTGCTTCCTATATTAGTGAATCTTCATTTATAGGATTTTTTTTAAATCAATTGAGACATTCCCATTAATGGCTAGAATAATCTCCCCTCCCTCAAACTGCCTTTAAATAAGGCCATATTATCTCCTTGTATTTGCCACCCCCCCCCCCCCACCCGCCCCCAGCACAATACTGGAACATGGTGTGTCCATAACATACCTTGGAATCATATATTTTACACTGCTAGTGTTAGTGTAATTTGCTTTTTATAGCACATATATTGCTGAGTTAAATGTCACTTAAAAATGGATTCCTATTTTAAGAGCCACAAACTGTGGGCTATGATGAAACTGAGCTCCGGGCAGCTCCTAATTTGGGAAGGCTTTGTAGCTCTTTCTGTCACTGGGTAACTTTCCTTTGCCAGTCCTCAAAATGCTGGTAGCCTTCTTCTATTCTGTAAATATCTTAATCCTGGAGGTCACACCCAATAAGCACACATCACCAGGCATGACTGTCAATTCAGTGTCAACATTAGTATATTTAAAATGTCAAACATATTTACAGTGAAACCAGTTACATATAATCTACATTATTTATTTACCATTTAGAAAAAGGTTTACAAAACTATTTATATAGGAAACTTCTAGCAAATTCCTTCAGTATTTGAAAAATAAATATATCCCTGAATTTATCAGTTTGCACATCTGGGCTTTTATGGAACCATATGTATATTTCCTTCTACTGAACTTAGTAAATATTAATGAACAATGTGTGTGTTCATCATTGTGTTCCATACTGGGTGTGTAAATTAAATAGTATTTCAACATATGATTGTGTTTTGCAGTAGCTTGTGATACAATCGGGGCTGGGCTGGGGAAATTGACTCCTGAAGCAGTGGATGAAAGGCAGAATTTGATCAAGTAGGTAAGAAGAGAAATAGAAGAATAAGGGCCCTGTGATACTTCATTAATTCAAAATTTATATTGACCGCTGACCAACGCAGGAGTTAGGCACCAACTCCTGGGAAGTCAAAAATTTGTGTATAACTTTTGAGTCTCCCAAACTTAACTACTCATAGCCTACTGCGACCAGAAGCCTTTACGGATAACATAAGCAGTTGATTAACACATACTTTGTATGTTATATGTACTACATACTGTATTCTTATATAAAGTAGGCTAGAGAAAAGAAAATGTTATTAAGAAAATCATAAGGAAAAGAAAGTACATTTATAGTCTTGTGGTGTATTTATTGAAAAAAAATCTGCATAAAAGTGGACCCATGCAGTTCAAACCTGTGTTGTTCACAGGTGAACTGTACTTATTAAACATATGATAGTTAATCCTCAGAACAGTCCTCTATGCTAGGTGTTAATATCTCTGTTTATACATGGGGTCACTGAGATATAAACATCATAAAGCTTACTTGGCCAGTGAGTGAGGTGATCAGAACCCAGGTCATTTAACTACAAAGCCTGCTTGGGGCCACCACATTTGTCTTCACCGACACATTTACTAATGACTTCTTCCTCACTTGTGTTGAAAGATTCTTTCCTTTACCCTTGACTTGTGGTTTCTGTGATCCTCTATTTCCATGATTTCCCAATACGAGTCTTGATTTTCTATCAAGCTCTGATCTCACAGTGACAGCTGTTTACTGACCATCCCTCTTAGATGTACGTTCAGCAGTTGACATTCAGGTCTAAATTCTGGCTCTTTATTTTCCCTCTTTACTTCCCTTTTCTGTGTCCCGGAATTGAAATCTTAGTCACATTTGATACTTGAACTTTCATCTATTCTCACCATCGTGATCATTAATCTAGCAAATCCTGCTAATTCCTCCATCACTACAAATGCCTGGAGGCTCAAAGAGACGGGGCTGTCCTAACTACAAGATAAGTAAGTTTGATTCCTTTGATTCAAGGAAATGTTCTTGTGCAAACTAGGATAATAACACCTATTCACAGAATTTTTGTAAAAACTAACTGTGTAAAGCACTTAGCATAGTTCCTGGCACATAGTGAGCATTTAAAAAATGTAAACTATTAATACTAGCATTAATGTTCTTGAATCCATTGAATGATTATTTTAAGCATGACAATCTGTACTTTGTGAGGATTATTCATTTACCTATAAATGACATAGTGTATGTAAAACTACTAGCTTGGCACATAGCGTTCATTATGTGTTAATTACGCCCCTTCCCCCATATAGACCTCCAAGGTCTAGGATTCTACGTTAAATATGTGTATTATTTATGTAGAGATTTGTATGTTAAGTAGGTGAAAATGCTTACTGAAAGTAAATTGAGATTAAATACGTACAGAACCACGTAACTCTTGATATTTGCTTAGAAGTTAACTGTGGCTATTTCAAACCAAGATCTTTGTTTGAGCCGCCATCTTTTCTTTTCTGTGAGGTTCTGCATCTCTTCTTATGAAAGTGTTACTTGTGCTTGGCCTCCTCTGGTGTGTGGTGATGGCCAATGCACTTGGGACCAGCTTTGTGCCACCAGAAGTCTGTGGGTTAATGCATGTGCGTGAGAGACATTGTATTGCATTTACAGGTACCACGCATGGAATGATACAAATAGACTATAATGGGGAAAAAAAGACGGAAAAAATAGAAATAAATAAAGAAAGAAGCACTATATAGAGATGCAAGTTTTGGAAAGAGGGCAACTTCGCAACAAAAGAATACAGTTAAGAATAGTTCTTCCTACACTGCTTCCTGCTTGGGCTTCATCTGCTCTTCAAGGAACATGACTTTAGTGAAGCCCCAGTTGAGAAGATTTTGAGATGTAGTTCCCATGGCAACAAGCTCCGAGGTGACATAAATCCAAAGGAACTTTTCTTGGTTGTTCTATCATCCAAACAAGAATCTTCTCAGGCTTCTAGAGAAAAGTCAGTTTTTAATGAAGCTTGGGTCTTCTTTGCTGTCTGTGCCCCATGGAGCCCTTTTCCCGTGGGTCTTATTTCAGGTTTGTGATGATGATTTATTTTCTTTAATTGTGAGTTGACTAGAGAAGGAATGAGAGCAGGGACTGGGATTTATTGTAATCACCACAGCAGTGGCAAATTTCTAAGTATAAGATTTGTGCTTAAGGTCTTAAGTGATTTAAACATATATCCCTCGTGTGAAGGATAGGCAAGCACTGAGAATGCACAAAAGTCACCCAACATTCACACACAAAAGACATACACACATACACAGGACTGATACAGGGGTTGTAATTAGCTTGCCAAGTGGAGGACAGACAGGTGCTAAAGCAATTCTTTTTTTTTTTTAATTTTTTTAAATGTTTATTTTTGAGAGAGAGAGACAGAGAGACAGAGAGACAGAGAGACAGAGTGTGAGAGGGGGAGGGGCAGAGAGAGAGGGAGACACAGAATCTGAATCAGGCTCCAGGCTCTGAGCTGTCAGCACAGAGCCCGACGTGGGGCTTGAACTCACGAACCATGAGATCATGACCTGAGCTGAAGACAGATGACCAATCGACTGAGCCACCCAGGCACCCCAGCAATTCTGATTATAAACCCAGTACAAGGTGACTCCCTACCATAATGCACCTCTCATCAATTGAGCGCTGTTTCAAAATTCATAAGTAGAGATCTCTCTCTCTTTTTTTTTTTTTTGGTTATAGATTTTGTCTTTGTAAAAAAAATATGCCTGGAAGAGGGTGTGGAATGTGGATGATCCCCAACAAGTCCTTAGTGGACTGTGTTGATGAATTTGTGAGCTCTTTCCTGAGAACTGCTTTTGACAATTGAAGGTAGAGCATGCATTAGGACTGTGAGTTGTTTGGGGAAGGGGAATTTTTACCGAGACTAGAAATGGGCACAAAAAGGAAAGATCAGAGGCTGTGAATGAAACCTCACCTGACCTCATAATTTGGCCTCTGTGGTGTGGTAGAGTGTGGTTCTAAGAAAAATAGGGCATCCATGGTGGGACAGGAAGCAGGGACAGGTGGAATACTCAAGGACCTGATCCTGTCTGTCATTAAGTTACATTGGAGAGTTGGGCCTTAGATAAACTTCTGAAGAAAAAAAACACTGCTTCAGCTTTCTCTTATTTCTGTCAATCAGTTCTCCTCACTTCCTCCCTATATTAGCCTCTCTTTTGCCCCTTACAGGCTCATCTAGCTCTTAGCTGGCTTTTTCTCTCTCTCATTCCCTCCCTAAATTATATATATTTTATGTAGGTTTTCTTTTCTTTTTTTTGCCTTTATTATTATTTTTTAATATGAAATTTATTGTCAAATTGGTTTCCATACAACACCCAGTGCTCTTTCCAATGAGGTGCCTTCCTCAATGCCCATCACCCATCCTCCCCCCCCCCCTTACCCCCCATCAACCCTCAGTTTGTTCTCAGTTTTTAAGTCTCTTATGTTTTGGCTCCCTCCCTCTCTAACCTTTTTTTTTCTCCCTTCCCCTCCGCCCATGGTCTTCTGTTAAGTTTCTCAGGATCCCCATAAGAGTGAAAACATATGGTATCTCTCTTTCTCTGTATGACTTACTTTACTTAGCATAACACTCTCCAATTCCATCCACGTTGCTACAAAAGGCCATATTTCATTCTTTCTCATTGCCACGTAGTATTCCATTGTGTATATAAACCACAATTTCTTTATCCATTCATCAGTTGATGGACATGTAGGCTCTTTCCATAATTTGGCTATTGTTGAGAGTGCTGCTGTAAACATTGGGGTACAAGTGCCCCTATGCATCAGCACTCCTGTATCCCTTGGGTAAATTCCTAGCAGTGCTATTGCTGGGTCATAGGGTAGGTCTATTTTTAATTTTTTGAGGAACCTCCACACTGTTTTCCAGAGTGGCTGCACCAGTTTGCATTTCCACCAACAGTTTAAGAGGGTTCCCGTTTCTCCACATCCTCGCCAGCATCTATAGTCTCCTGATTTGTTCCTTTTAGCCACTCTGACTGGCATGAGGTGGTATCTGAGTGTTGTTTTGATTTGTATTTCCCTGATGAGGAGCAACGTTGAGCAACTCTTCATGTGCCCGTTGGCCATCTGGATGTCTTCTTTAGAGAAGTGTCTATTCATGTTTTCTGCCCATTTCTTAACTGGATTACTCATTTTTTGGGTGTGGAGTTTGGTGACTTCTTTATAGATTTTGGATACTAGCCCTTTGTCCGATATACCAAATATCTTTTCCCATTCCGTTGGTTGCCTTTTAGTTTTGTTGATTGTTGCAGTGCAGAAGCTTTTTATCTTCATGAGGTCCAATAGTTCATTTTTGCTTTTAATTCCCTTGCTTTTGGAGATGTGTCAAGTAAGAAATTGTTGTGGCTGAGGTCGGAGAGGTTTTTCCTGCTTTCTCCTCTAGGGTTTTGATGGTTTCCTGTCTCACATTCAGGTCCTTTATCCATTTTGAGTTTATTTTTGTGAATGGTGTAAGAAAGTGGTCTAGTTTCATTCTTCTGCATGTTGCTGTCCAGTTCTCCCAGCACCATTTGTTAAAGAGACTGTCTTTTTTCCATTGGATATTCTTTCCTGCTTTGTCAAAGATTAGTTGGCCATACTTTTGTGGGTCTAATTCTGGGGTTTCTAGTAGGTTTTCTATAAACATTTATCAAGGTTTTTCCATGCGTCAGCCTCTTTGCTAGGCCCTTATGATTTAATTTATCCCTCACAACAGTCTTATGGATTATTATCATTATTCCCATTTCACAGATGAGGAAGGGTGAAAATCTGAGATGAAAAAAATGTTTTATGAGCTGCTGCAAGCCAGGTCTGACATTTGGTTCTAAAGATACAAACATGAATAAACTTAGTTCTTACCTGTCCCGGCTCAGGGAGGTATATGGATGGTCACAAAGACAGCAAGATGTCAGGAGGAGCTTCAGTGGATCTAAGTCAAGATACTAGGACTTTCTGGCTAATGTCCATTAGGGTATGAGCTGGTAATGATTTGAGATCCTGTTCCTTCTAGTATTTTGGCATTTTGTTAGGGCATACTCAAGAAATAAAAATACTCTGATATGTGGATTTTTTGGTACTTGATAAATTTAGTGATTCATATTTATTTCCCTGACCTGGAATCAAACAGGTTTGGGTGAGGCTGCTTCCTCCCAGGTGGAGTAAGGAACATTTTGGTCAAACTTGCTCCAAATACTGTTTTGGGAGCACTTCAGCTGAGAAAAGCCGTGCTGGGGACAAGGACTTATATGGAGGTAGCTTATTTCTGGAAGTGATCTAAGGGAAGAGGAAGAGTGAAGCAGGGAAGGATGGAAAGCCAATCCAAGGCAGGCCATTACGGTGTTTGCCTCAATGGGAAATTCACAACCCATCTCTCTGAGGCCCCGTTGAGAATCCATGAGGAATGGAGCACTAGAGACACGGAAGAGCAGAGCATTTATCCACTGACTCCCAGGGGTGTTAACTCCTTCACACCTGCAGGTTTGCACATGCACCAGAGCGGCTGGGGGGATTCCAGCAGACAGTCTGTGTGGTGGCAGAGATATCTGCCAAAGCAGTCCAAAGTGGTACAGCTGGTGAACCGTGCTTCTTGACTACAACTGCGTGCAGCCAGCTGCCACAGCAACAACAGAAGCCAAAAAGATGGGCTGAAACGAGGCAGAAACAATGTCCAACACAGACAGCCTGGTGATGGGACAGGGCCTTGCAAAATTGTTCAGAGCAGAGGGTAGATGATACCACAGCTATAAGGCAGGGGCCACATTATGTGATTTTTACTGTGCCAAAAAGTTTAGAAAGGCCTTTTGCTCCATTTAACTCTTTTTTGAAAGTCCATACTTTGTCCTTTGTCTTACTGTTGTCCTTGGAGTTAAAGCATCCTGTCTGAATTACAAGACAGAACATTGCCTGGAGGGACTGCTGATGTCTGATAGTAGCCTGTTAGACTAATTGGTCTTCCTCAGCACATCTGATCATGTCATTCCCCTGATCATGCCATTCTTCTGTTCAAAATGTTCCATGGATTCACACTGCATACACATTTCTTGACATGGCATTTAAGTCTCTCCCTACTATAACCCTGGGGTGCTGTTCTAAGTTTGATGTCCAATTATGCCCTTTCCTTGTGCTCTGCATTGTACTCAGCCAAGTCAAAGAGCAGGTGGGCTTCTTTTAGAAAGGCTGGAAAACCCCTCCAACTGGAGAAGTTAGAGATTCAAGTCTGATTCCAGACTCCACCACCAACCAGCTGTGCGACTAGCTGGACCTCAGTTTTCCTGTCTGGGTGATGCAGGGTTGGAGGGCTAGATCAGTGAATCCCAAACCTGGCTAAACACCCCAATCACCAGGGACAGATTTAGAGGTAAAAACAGATCATAAAGTTCCACTTCTGGGATTTGAATTTATTATGTTTGCATTGGAGCAGCAGTAAATGCACTTTTAATATGCATAGGCTCATCTAACTCAACTATGCATAGTCATAGGACTAGATGGTTTTTAATATTGCTTCAAATCTGAGACCCCAAAAGTGTGAATTAGCTGTCACTGGGCTCAAGCAAGACACTGAGATACTGAGGCACAGTGGGATAACTTCTGTCATGAGGGAGAGTTAAAAAAGAGCAAAGTAAGCAAAATAGGGACATAAACGTTGGTGGTTTGGTAGGAAGAAGGGAGTTCAAGCTACGAGGTCATCAGAGTCAGTATGAGCTCACTGGGAGCCTCCTGAAAGAGAGCTGACAGGGTAGAGGGCAGGGGCCATCAAAAATTCCAACAATTTAGCAATTTTGGAAAAAATAGTTCTTAACTGATGGGGATTTTTCTTTACTGCTAAACTCCAATGCCAAGGGATTACAAGGAAAGTCTGTTTCTCCCTGAACTAGATATTATGGGATTTCTGTGATAAACTGAAATTTAAGTCGTGTATGGAATACCCTTCTCTGAACTTGAATAGCATTTTACTTTTACCTTTTCTGTATTTTATCATATCTTTTTCAGCATACTAAGTTCAGTGTATTCTATCTTATCTTTTCCAAGAGATTGTCAGACCCTTGAAGGCAAGAACCCTGCTTACATATTTTATTATCTCCCATAGGCAGATGTTAAACACAATTACTAAGAACACCAGATTTGGAGTAAGATGGACCTAGATTTAATACGGCCTTTTTAATTTAACATCTGGTGAATTACTGCACCTCTAAAACAGGAGTGATTAAACCCAGTTCATAGGATTTGGGGGAGAATTAAAAGGAAGTATTGTTTGTGAAATGATTTTGGATCCTGGACTGCTGGGGTCGGTACAGAAGTGCTAGGAATGTTTGGTATATATAATAAGTTCTCAATAAATGGTAAGTGATTATTTTTGCACAATGCTTTGCATTTTACTGAGTAGATGTTAATTGGAAAATGAATAATTCTTCTAAAAGCCCATTCAAATATTATCAAGGGTACAAGCAAATATTCATTTTTTTAAAAAGTTAGTTTCTAGGGCTGTGATCCCGGGGGATCCTCTGACTTTCTACTTCTAATCAGGTCCCCAGATCTCTAAACCTAGAAAAACACTGCTCAGTCTCCTGTCACCAGCTGGCACTGATTATAGGTAAGGATCCTGTCTCCCTTCTACAAACTGGAAAATAGCCTTGGGGCAAAGCCTCCATGAAATATCACCTTCTTTAGCGCAGAACAAATTCTAAGGCCGTCCAAATTCTGATCCTTCAAACAGGACAGGAGCTAAAATGGTCTGTGCTTTGTTCCTTTATCTGTGTTAGCATTATAGCCATTTATCTGTCTGAACAATTGAGGATAAGAACAGGACTGAAAGGCACAATTGAGGCTCTGGGCTGAAGAAGGGTGAGTGACTGAATCTGGGCTGAACTTTTCCTAAGTCCCCAACCTCAGGTAGTAAAGGCTTTGGGGAAGACCCTCTCCCATGGGTGACCATGGAGTGGAAACTCCAGGCACAGTGGGCTGGCTCCCACCTCTTAAGCGGACTCTCCTCAGGTATTGGCCCGAGGTTTTATAATCCTGAGCATAAGCTGGAGTTGGAAGGACACAATAAATAGACCAAAGACCCAGGAGACTCCTGAGCTCATCCTTGAGAGCCTTCTTCCCAGCAGCATCTGCCCTCACCATGGAGAAAGGTCCATCCTCCAGAGGGTACTCTAGTGGCAGACTCCTTAGGGGGCTGTGAGAACAGACACACAGGCATCCCGAAAGGCCTTTCTGCAAGTCCAAAATCTCTTTGTGTGGATCAGGCTTTCAAGAATGGGAGGAAGAAGGGGCCTCTGTCTCTGTCTCCCTTTCTAAGTGACTTTTTCCTCTTGTTTCCACAGAATGCCTTTAATGAGAATGGCAGCTGAGAACTCCTCTGTGACAGAATTTATCCTTGCAGGCTTAACCAACCAGCCCGGACTCCGGATGCCCCTCTTCTTCCTGTTTCTAGGTTTCTATGTGGTCACTGTGATGGGGAACCTGGGTCTGATAACCCTGATTGGGCTGAATTCTCACCTGCACACCCCCATGTACTTCTTCCTCTTCAACTTGTCCTTCATAGATTTTTGCTATTCCACTGTTATCACTCCCAAGATGCTGATGAGTTTTGTCTCAAAGAAGAACATCATCGCCTACGCAGGGTGCATGACTCAGCTCTTCTTTTTTCTTTTCTTTGTTGTCTCTGAGTCCTTCATCCTGTCAGCAATGGCATACGACCGCTACATCGCCATCTGTAACCCACTGGTGTACACAGCCACCATGTCTCCTCAGGTCTGCTCGCTTCTTCTGTTGGGTGTCTATGTGATGGGGTTTGCTGGGGCCATGGCCCACACGACATGCATGGTGAGACTGACCTTCTGTGCCAACAATCTGGTTGACCACTACATGTGTGACATCCTCCCCCTTCTTGAGCGCTCTTGCACCAGCACCTATGTAAATGAGCTGGTAGTTTTCGTTGTCGTGGGCATTGATATTGGCGTGCCCACAGTTACCATCTTCATTTCTTATGCCCTCATCCTCACCAGCATTCTCCATATTCGTTCCACTGAGGGCAGGTCCAAAGCCTTCAGCACATGCAGCTCTCACATAATTGCTGTTTCTCTTTTCTTTGGGTCAGGGGCATTTATGTACCTCAAACCATCCTCTCTTTTACCTATGAATCAGGGGAAAGTGTCCTCCTTGTTCTACACCACCGTTGTGCCCATGCTCAACCCGCTAATCTATAGCTTAAGAAATAAAGACGTCAAAGTTGCTCTGAAGAAATCATTGAGCAAAAAGACATTCTCTTGAGAAAGGGACGATACTTAGGAAAGCGTTTTTTTTTTTTTTTTCTTCTTTCCTTATATAATTCAGGTTCCATTGGTTACATAGAGGAAATTTTAAATCTTTCTCGAAGTTTATCCTCCCCATTTTATTTATCCTTAAAGCTATAAGGTACTCAATATTTAGAGGATCTTAAGAATCACTTAATTCAGTTCGCTTATGTTTCTGAGGATAGGTCCAGGCTTATGTACCTTCTCCAAGGTCATTCAGTTACTCAGCAGCAGAACTGTGACTAGGATGTAGGCTCTTGATTTCTAATTCTAGTGGCCTTCCACTATGGCTCACTTTCTTCCTCCATCAGCCCTGGAAGATTTCATTTCAAATGTGAACTGATCTAGGATGTTAAGATCCAGTTCTATCTACAGAAATTTCATGCAACTTTTCAAGGGCTAATTTTAAATACCACATTTTTGCAGAGAAGGTAGGAGGTACAAAACTTTGTTGAGATGGTCTTGGCTAAATGACCAAATTCTTCAAGAATTTTGCAGAGTACATGGTGGGGAGTATGCTAGGACCCAGAGAGCAGCAAGCATGGTAACTCCTCAGACAGTAGTGTGGAGCTTCAGGGACTTGGACTTGAAAGGATTTGGTCATGCTGGCTGGAAGACCTTGTAGAAAGTATCAAAGTTATGAAGTACAGGTTTGAGGAATTTTTCCCGCACAGCCATTTCCTTGTTTTCAAATTGTGCTTTTAACACTTGGGTGGAGAAGTCTGAAGCTCAGGGTGGTCAGCTAAAAATCTGGAGAATATTTCAGAACCATAGAGAAGACTTTGTGTTACAAGCCAGTAATTAGGTTAGCACCACACAGCTGCCGGTCAGCAGAAGAAATGACTGACTGTTATGGTAATGTATATGACAGAGACTACGCGAGGTATTCTCTCTGTGCCTCTCTAGATCAACTTTCTGCCTCTGTGTACCTTGCTCCAAGTCCTGGGAGGCATTCCCTAATGGATCTTGTCAATGGGCTCCATGGCCATCTGGTTTCTGGTTGGGTTAAGGCAATGGCGGCATCAGCAGAGAAAACCAGAGAAAAAGAGGAGCCTGATACTAGGATATTTATTTCCCTGACTTTCTTCCAGGGGGCTGTAGTCACTGAATGCCTATTTCCTCTTTTGTCTCTTCATTCAAAGGGGTGGTAGTGTTGCTTCTACTAGCCTCTACAATCCTTTTGGGGTTTCTCTCAACCACTCTTTTGCCTGTACCCATGCAAATAGTGCCCTTGTTATGTTTTTCAATTACTTTGTTTCAGGGGATCATCTGTTTTCTGCTGGGACTCTGATTGACACACCTTCCAGCAAAGGGTGGAAGGATTATACAGTTTAGGTTTGCAAATCCACAGCCTAATGGCACTGTGCAAAGGGAGGCAGAGTCGCTTTTTGGTTTAAAAGGAAACTGTAAGTAGTAAATATTTCTTTGAGAAGCAACGATACGTGAAATGCTCTGAAAATACTTTTGATTTATGAGATTCTTTTTAGGAAAATTCTCTTCTATTTGTAAAAATAAAGTCTGGATGGATATAGAGGTGTATCATTAGGGAAGGTACAGATCACTAAGAGTGAGTTCAAAAGAATGACTGTGGTGGAATCAGGGAACTGTGTTTAGATGGCACGGAACAGAGAACCATCACAGAATTGGAATGACTGGGACAGGGGAGATGAGAAGAACAGCATAAAGTCTCCGAAAAAGCAGACTAAGGAGTTGGAATAAAATCTGAACCCTCGCTTTTACTGAGCAGTTCTGTGACCTCACACGAGTTAGTTGATGTCTCTTCCTTTAAAAAAAAATTTTTTTTTTAACGTTTATTCATTTTTGAGAGACAGAGGCAGAGCACGAGCAGGGAAGGGGAAGAGAGAGGGAGACACAGAATCCGAGGCAGGCTCCAGGCTCCGAGCTGTCAGCACAGAGCCCGACGCGGGGCTCAAACTCACAAACTGCAAGATCATGACCTGAGCTGAAGTCGGTCGCTCAATGGAGTGAGCCACCCAGGTGCCCCTGATGTCTCTTCCTTTTTAAAACAGTTTCCGCAGGATTGTTAAGAGAATTAATTATTTCTTTCTCCATTTCTCCATTCTTTCCACATCCCATTTACAATATGTATTTATTTGTATGTTGACTGGGCAGTACATATTCATGGTATTTATAATTATTACCAAAAAATGATCAGTGAAAGGAAGTCTCCCTTTACTCTACTTTTCTTGTCCTTCTGTATCCTCCCCAGGGTCTGTCACTGTTGCTTGTTGGTTGTATGTTTTAAGAGAGTCTTTCTATGCACAGTGCCTGTCTTAGCCAAGATGCAACAGGGAGTTACTCAGATCAGAGGGCTGAAAGCTATCAGCAGAAGGGAGGAGGGGGAAGGGACAAAAGCAGGGAAGGAATATGCTTTGTTTTGCAGAACTAGCAGTTCCTGACAAGGAAAGGCCAGGCTAGGTGTTTCCCCTGGTAGCCCCTTGCCTGGGCTACTCTGAGCTGGTCTGGAGCTGAGGACCTGTGCAGGGGCCCCCAAGTTGTCCTGAAGTTACCTTTAACTCATTACAATACTAAGATCTCCTCTTATGGGCAGTTTTCCACCCTATTTTAAACATACAATGTATTCATTAGCATGTTGACACGCCAGACGTGTGCAGTTGAACCAAAGAGCCCAAGTAATAGAGATTGTATTAAGTTCCTTATTGTATATGCAAGCTCCCTGCCCCTAATATACCGAATAAAAGCTTCCTGTACTAGCCCCACAGGGAGACAGTGCTTTGAGACCTATCTTCCTCTCTCCTTACTTGTGACAAGTAGTACAAAGTTCTTTGCTTTCAGCCCTTTCTTGTGTTGTGTTCAATTCAGTGCACACCAAGTGGGAAGCCTCTTGAGTTCAGTTACACCTGCACATACATACACACAATCTTTTCCTTGTTTTCAAAGTCTATGAGCAGTTCCTTTAAAATGTAACTACCAATGAAAAGGGGGAGAAGGGGCTGTTATTAGATAAATAAATGAATAAAAAAAAGCAGAAAAGGAATATATGAAGGGTTGTGGGTACCCAAAAAGAGGCAGAGAGAAAAGCATAATGTGAAAGCAAGGGAATGTCAGCTCTGGTTATATAAGTGTGTGCCCCAAGACACAGCTCACAGAATTTGGTTTTTCTGTTCTCTTTCTTCCAACTTGATTTTTATGATTGCAAAATTCTAATATATGGGGGTATATCTCATTAACAGCTTTCTACTACTGTATATTATTTTGTTTTTCCAAATTACCAATAATGCTTAGCATACTTATTCAATGACTCTTTGAGTTTTCCCGAATGAGGATAAATATTTTAGATTGGGAATTACTGAATGACATGAGATTTTGAATATTATTTCAAAATTCCTTCTTGAAAGTTTATCTCAATTCACACTCTTACTAGCAGTATAAACAAACTCAGACTGTCTACTCTTGGCCAGATTCTGTACTAGTAAGGGTGCCACTCATAAAAACTGATTACCTTTAATTTTGATAGTGCTGGAGTTGTGTTACTGTCTTCTCCTTTTATTCCTGTCTACTTCATAAATTACTTGTGGTATCTGAATGGATAAGGGAAAGAAAAGAAAAAAAAGAAAAGAAAAGAAAAGAAACGAAAAGAAAAAAAAGAAAAGAAAAGAAGAGAAAAGGAAAGAAAAGAAAAGGAAGAAAAGAAAGAGCAGAATTGAGACTGCTTTCTTCTGCCTTTTTTTTTTCCTCATATACTCCCTATAGGGGAGGGAAATAATTTTCCCTCTACCCTTCTAGATTCTTGGCTGAGACTCCCCTGTGATAAAAGACTGATTAACAGGAGAAAAACAAACAGAACTTTAATAACATGTATACCTCCTGTATACATGGGAGATACTCAGGAAGAATGGCCCAAGCCATGACCTTAAACACCATTTCCAGCTAAAGACAAAAGAGGATGCTGTTGGGGAGGGTCATCAGTTATGAAAGGTTATCAGATAAAGCACAATAAATGAAGGCATAGTTGCTATGCAGATTTAAGTTGCTACTAGACAATAGTTTCTAGAGATTTAGTCATCCCCCTCTTCTTGGTACAGAGGGAGAGACACTCTTACACATAGAGATTTCCCTTATAAATATTAATTTCCCTCACAAAAGGGCTACTTCTACTCGGTTTTCAGAGCTTCTTCTATGCCTTTGTTTTCTTAAAATTAATCAGATCAAGATAACCCTTATGCCAAAGATAAATATTTTGGGGTAGCAAATTTTACTCTACTTCGTCCCTTTATTTTTTAAATGGCTTTTCCTTGGCTTCATCATAACTCAGTAATCTTTTTTTGAGCCAAGGAAGGGAAGATACTCTGGAGTTTTACTTTTGTGATTCTCTATTGTGAGATGACTTTGTGGAATAGCTTTCTGTCACCTCTCTGCTGGTTTCAATGTCTCTACTCTGTGTTCTCAGAGCATACTGTACTTAACCTATTAAGTGTTGGTCAAAGTGTAGGGCCACTGATTTACTTTTCTGTATACATATCCACTACAAATTAGACTGTAAGTTTTGTGTGAGGGGAGTTCCTGGTGTCCATTTTGATTAATAACCCACACCTAGTGGCTATAGCAGAACCAGGCTCTATCTTAGATTTGAAAGCCCCAACTTTCCACTCCTTTTTATGGTCAAGTATAGTGCTGTCAATATAAAATGATTAACTTAAGCAAACTCTAAATCACTATCAATTGAACACTGGCTCTGAAAGAAATTTTATAAAATACCAACAATTATGTATTCATTCTGTACTCTCCATTTTCACTCATATCCCAGAGACAACACACTGAAGAAAAACTTATACAATGAAAAAAAATTATTCATGTAAGAAGCTCCCATTTTCCCCAGAATATCAGATTAAGCCAGCAAGATTGTGTTCAAACGAAAAATTAGCATATTGCTATTTTTCTTTTTAATGTTTATTTTTGAGGGGGGGGGAGAGAGAGAGAGAGAGAGAGCGCGAGCATGAGTGGGGGAGGGGCAGAGAGAGGGAGACACAGAATCCAACACAGGCTCCAGGCTCTGAGCTGTCAGCGCAGCTGACATGAGATCATGTCCTGAGCCTAGGTCCATGCTTAACTGACTGAGCCACCCAGGCGCCCCCAAAGATAAACTAGAAAAAGTTCACCAAGACCATAGACTGATTCTTCCTTGTTGACCTTGCAGGGCACAATACTGTTTTCTCAGAGCAAATCTTCCTTTCTTTACTGTCACAAATGAATATATTCTATAACCTGTCAGATTGTTTCTGGGAACATTTGATGATATAGTTTTTGGAACTTCGCAATTTCCTAGTAGTTTTATTGAGGAAAATTACTACTTTTCCCTTTATAATGAAAACAAAGTTGTGGGAAGATATTTTGAGACTATGAAATGTCTTGTTTCTTTTCAATTTTTCACACTCTAGTTTTAGCATCCATTGATAATTCTTGCCTGAATCAATACTACTCTGATGGTTGAAAAGTAGAGATTTTTTTACTCCATCAGTCCTTCATTTGCTAGTTGGTACTTTGTCAGGAAGAACGTTTCCTTCTGTATATATTTATCTATTCACTCATTCATCTAGTTATTCATTCATATTATTGTGGACTCATGCTTTCTAATTTTATGTAATGGATTATGATTCATTATTGTCATTGCTTACTTTGATGCTCAATTTGTCCCTGATTTGTCCAGTGGGAGCCTCTTCATGCAAGTTCCTATGTTCTTTTAATATCTCTCTATTAGATTTTGAGCACTTTGTTGCTTTACAGAAAAACAATATGTTTCAGGCTTATTTTGTAACTTCCCTGCCCCAGCACTGGTTCTATTTAGAGACAAATGGTGTTTAAAACCAAAATATGAATGGTAGGTGGAATGAGCTGTATTTAATGTAGTTCTGCAAGTAGGTATTTAATGGGAGAATATTCGTGTTTATAAAATATTCATTTATATGTTTTCTTCCTTGAGGATACCTGTCTGTGTACAAGTGATAGACCTGGTTCCCTGTGAATAAGCCCATGCTCCATGTCCCAAAGTCAGTGATTCCTGAGTGTCATCTGTGGTCCCCTTCTCACCATTTTTTACTAACTCACATGACAATCTCTTTAGGTTCCCATCAGTGACTGGTGAGACCACATGAAAGGAAGAAATAGGCCTGGAGTGGGAGGGAAAAAAGTCCTAAGACTCTTGTCCACACAATTTGGTTTTGATACCATTCTGTCTAGCTTCCTTAAAGCTAGGACTCCTAGTCCCATTTGCTTCCTTCCTTCATATTGTATCTTGCTTGCAGTGACTATGCACCCCCTACTTTTATCCTAACTTTCCAGACTTCCGTGACTTGAGAATGAAGGTGGACGAGAGTTCCACATTCAAGGGACTCATGTTTTTCAAACCCCAATATGACATTTTGGAAACTTTATGTCTTTTGGACTGTACATACAAGTTCTCGCGTAATCTTCTCTACAAGTTAAGGAGCTTGCTTAAGATTGTACAGATAGTAGGTGGTGGAGTAAAGAATTGAATTTAGACTGTCTCATTCTAGAGCCTATACTCTTACACTTGCTGCCTTCCAGAGGCTCAATCTGTGTGCCTAAGAAATAGCACATGTGATGCACATCTATTCATTTGTGCAATGTCCAAGTTCCTGCTGCCTTTGAGCTGAGAAAGTTGATATATTCACTCTCATTTGGAAACAATGTGCCTAAAAGGTATGTCAAGAGGAAGACCGTAAAGATTTTTCTCTTCATTTAATGCACTAAACTAGTAGGGTCAGTAATATAAACTTATGTGGGACCTGCTGAACTACTGTAATAGGGACTGGGCAGTAATACATGTAGAAAATGTTTATTTGAGGTTGTATTTCAAACCTCAACCTGGTGATCTAACACATGCAGAGAATGTAATGCCTGGCAGATATAGAAAGTGCTAAATAAATGTTGAACGAATCCTTAGTGAGACCTTAAAATACTAAATTAGTGTTTTGTTTTTAATATAATTTTTAAAAATAATTTTTCTTATATTTGCAAAAGTAATGCTCAAGTATTATGGGAATATATAAAAGTAGAGATAAGCAAAAGATTTTTAAAAAATCCATGATCCTACTACCTAGAGATAACTACTCAGGATTTTGGTGTATATTTTTTCAGAATATTTTTCTGTGTGGGTAGTTGTGGTGACTTAGACCATTTTGCAAAAACTACACACACACACACACACACACACTATACTATACTATAGTTTTTTTTTGCAAAAACTATGTGTGTGTGTGTGTGTGTGTATATATATATATATATATATATATATATAGACACAAATGTGATATTAAGTACAATTTTGTAACTTTACTTTTCATTCTGTAACACACTGTAAACAGCTTTCCATGTGATTAAATTTTTATCAAAATCATGATTTTCAATGACTATATTCATTGCATTTAAAGCTAAAAGATCAGTGGAATGATGCAAAATGTTGCTATTTTCTGCACAGAAAGACATTGTTTTCTTTTTTCCAAAGAGTTTTTTTTTAACTGTGATATGTTCATCTGATGATCTCAAATTCCTTCTCTAAATTCTAAGAGTAGCTTTGTCTTTGATTTATTCTTAGTGTCAATTCTGCATATTCCTCCCACTACATTAGTTCAGTTTTCCTGGTCTCCATCCTTCTTATCTTTTACCAAAAGTCAAAGGCAAGTCTAGAGATTCTAGCCTTATTTATGCTTCACATTTCTCTTTCCCTAGTGAAGAAGACTCTACATCCCAGGCAGGTAGTTAAAGAAGCAACCCTTTGTCTTCCCCCATATCCTACCCACTGTAACCCAAAGGAAAGGAACAATTTATAGGACTCATGAGAAATTGGGAGAATGAACTTATGTGGCTCAGTGTGGCCTAGCCACCTTCTTATGGCCCCTTGCCCCATTTCTGATTAGGACAGGCACATTCTCAAGATCCCCAATCATCTCTTTCATTTGTAACCCTTCTCCTTTATTGGAGAATACCAACTGTTGACCAGCTTGGTTTAGACCTATATTCATTAATTTAGTTTGTGATGGGCCATGAAGGAATTATAAAGTCCTATTGTACATCCAGGGGTCTTTCAATCAACTTTATCAGCAATAAAACTGGAATTTTTTTTTTGGTCTGACATCTGTGTCTAATTTCAGAAATGGAAGAGAGATATGATTTATTATTATTACCCCTAACCCTTCTCAACTATTTCCTACCCCTCTCTGCCATGTATACAATAATTCAAGTCTCACTATCATTTGCCATTCCCCAAATTCACACTGCTTTTTTCCCTCTAATGGCCTTTTAATTTCCTTTTGTGACTCCCTTTGCTCAGAATGTCCTCCTGATTTTCTCTGCTGGTAACCTTCTACTTATATTCAAGCCTAATAGCAATGCATTTCTAAAACCATATCATAAAACAGATTGCATATTTCCATAGTAACAATGTAATAATTGGAGACTATTTCTGAATAAAGATCTAGCACAAAATAACCTGTTGGGGAGTTCTATTTTTTTTTCAAAATTTTTTGAGGAACCTCAATAGTGTTTTTCAGAGTGGCTATACCAGTTTGCATTTCCATCAGCAGTGCAAAAGTGTTCCCCTTTCTCCACATCCTTGCCAACATCTGTTGTTGCCTGAGTTGGTAATTTTAGCCATTCTGACTGGTGTGAGGTTGTGTCTCAATGTGGTTTTGATTTGTACAAAATAACCTGTTACAAAAAATCAAAGACATACTTTCTAGAATACTCTATAATGATTTTTTGGAGGAAAATGATTTCCCAAGTTTTAAAAAGTGTACAAAAAGCTATTCCATGTATTGATTTTATACAAAATATCAAAGGCAATACAGTGAAGATAGAGTCCACAAAAAACAGAACCCTATCATGACATTGCCCAATTTAAACAAACGCTAGTTATTTAATCATTAATAAAAATAGTTATTGTGCCATAAGCTGCCTTAGTTGTTAAATATAATCCTCTTTATTATTATTATTATTATTATTATTATTATTATTTTCTAAGGCCTGTATTACATTAAAAAAGAGTCATCGAAGAATTGAAAGTTTTAAAAACTTTGTGTAGGAGTATGAAGAATAATCTGTGGAATCGGAGATACTTGTTCATTTATCCTCCAAACCACATCCAAACATTTCCATGAAAGGGGAAAAATCATTCAAAACAGAGCAAAACTTTGAGGGAGAGTTTGTTACATCCCTCTAAGAAGGTGATTTTTGCAGATGTGTCCGCCTTCATCCCAGGGATAAATTTGTCCCACAGCCTGAATGCTTTCTCTGTCTCCACTCCCCGTGTACAGCCCCATGAATCTCCAGTTTTTATTATACAAGCCAGAGTTGTTGACTGCAAACAGCAGAAGTTATTCTGGTTAGCTTTGGCAAAAGAGGGAGTTAATTGGCAAGAAATTGGGGGTAATTAACAGACTCTTAGAGAAGGCTGGGGAACCAGCTTCTGAAGCTAGTCAGGGGAAGCCAGGTGGTAGAACCACAGCCAAGCTGTACTGCAGAACCATCTGGTTAGGCTGCACTGGGTATCACCAATACCTAATACTTGTTATCAATTGGTAGTTTTTCTGTCTTTGTCTTTGACAAAATGAAATATAAATTGTTCCTCTTTCTTGTGTCACTTATTCCAGACTCAGAGTCCTGCATGGGAACATCTGACTGGCTGAGCTCAGTCTTTTGTTCTTTGGGGAAGTTTCACAGAAGGAGGCTGAGTTTGGCTTCAACCAAGGGTCACACAAGGGCAGATTCCCAAACATGGAAGGAGTACCAATGCTGCACAGTCAATATTTCTACCTAGTTATGTATAAGCATCTGTTTATTCTAGGTATCTAGGTATATATCTAGATTATATATTTAAAGGGCAGGGATTGTGTCCGTTTTGATGGTTGCTCTTTATTCTCAGAGCGAAACACAGGCCCAAGAATGTAGCAAATGCTCTCTATCTGTCTATTGGACCTTCACTATTTTTACATTTCTTAAGTTACATTTCTAACTCATAGTCTTTCCCCCCCATCCCCCAGGCTGATGCCAACTTTGGATAATTTCTTTAGATCTACCCTCCAATTTACCCATTATCTCTTCGCCTGTGTTTAAGAGGCTGTCTAACATATTTATACAGTTCCTCATTTCAACTATCAGGTTTTCATTTCTACAAGCTCTATTTGATTATTTTAAAAACCTGCCTTGTCAATTTTTATGGGGCCTTCATTACACTTCCAATTTGCTCCCCCCCCCACCCTTTGAACACGTTAAATAAATTATTTTGTATTCTGTCCCTGATAAGCCTAATGATTTTGCAGGTCTGGTTCTATAGCTTGTGGTTTATCATTTAATGATGATTCTCATTTCTGGTGGCTTATTTTGTGTTTGTTTACTGCTTTTCATTAAGAGCTCATGATCCCTGGATAGTTATCTGGGGAAATTCTTTGATATCTGGAGCTAACTTGTATTTTCCAGAGATGATTTTTTTTTGTTATATATGTAATATGATTTTTAAAATTTATTTATTTATTCATCCATCCATCCATCCATCCATCCATCCATCCATTTATTTGCCTGAAACACAGAGGTTGCTAGAAATTCTCAGAGGATATTTTATCTCTTTCTCTTCCCTAGAGCCAAGGCCAAGTCAGACACATATCTTTGCCTTCTTCCTATGCGGGCTTTTTAAAATTCATCTACTTTAGCCATGGAAGATGTTTCTTTTTGGGGACCCAGTATTATGAGTCAATAATGGTTCCAAACTCTCAGGCTTCCAGGATTCAGTCATAAAAGGATTTATCCCAGGATTTATCTCTTGGGTCCTGCATAGGCAACTTAATTAACACCCAACTCTGGGCCACAGGAAATCTACTAGTTCCCCAAGGACAAACTCCAGGTCCAGTGCTTGTGTGCCCCTTGGATACAGATCTTTTCTGTTTTGCTCTCACAGGTATTCACTTAGTTCCTGCCTCATCAAACATTAACAGGTAGAGGATTTTTATATTTTACTCAGAATTCTTAGTTTTGTTCTATCAGGGGAGAATTTTCTGAGCATAAAATTTGCAAGAGTGCTGGAAATAGCTGGCCTTAATAAATACTTATTGGATGATGAATCAATGAGTAAGTTGATTCTACTCTAATAAATAGAGATCATGCCCATTCTTCCATTGCTGGGCCATTGCCATACATCTGTCAAACTGTTATTCAAGAGAGAGAAATGTAGCGGATATGAAATTATGTGTACTAAAAGCAAATAACTATTTTCTTCATAAAAATAAGCCTAAAAACATCTAACTACAGAACTGAAAGGAGATTTTCTGAGTAGTAAGGGGGAATTGGATCAAGTAGTTCAAACTTGTACTAAAAATTCCTCTAGCCATTTCCCTTGAGTATTTTCCCCTGATGTCTACCAACTAGCATGCAGGTCCTAGAGGGCTTCTGTGCCCTTAATATTGGATAAATGACCATAAACTTGCTGTCCTGTGCTATGTCTTGAGGAAAGGCCGGAGGGTTCCAATATGACTGTCCTGAAGTCTAGAAGATGACAAAAGAGAAATAGGAGTGGAAAGAGAGGGAGGGAAGGAGGGAAGGAGGGAGGGAGGGGGAGAGGGGGAGAGAGAGAGAGAGAGACAGAGAGACAGAGAGAGACAGAGAGAGAGGTAAAAGCTGTACCCTGTTAGGACTGAATCTTGGAAGCCACGTAGCATTGCTTCTGCCATGCTCTTTTGGAAAAATCCTAAGTCCTTGCCTAGATGCAAGTGTAGGGAACATAAATCCCATCTCTTTATTTGAGGAATGTCAGTCCTATTGTACCAAGAACATGTGGGATGCAAGGTGTGTGTGTGTGTGTGTGTGTGTGTGTGTGTGTGTGTGCGCGCGCGCGCGCGCGCGCACAGCGCGCACATGCGCACTGGCATGGCCATCTTTGGAAAAAACAAAAACATCTTCCATATACGTGTATACTGTATAGTTGTTGTAAATATTATGTTATATTAGAAAACATCCAGCATAATGTCAGGTACTGTAGTTGCACCATATGCATCAATTCTTTTACTTCTTGATTCCCTCCCTTTATATAAGAAATAAAGGGAGTTTTATCTTAAGAGATACAAGATGGATAAAAAATATAAAATGATGGTCCTTTTGCATGTGCCACCATACTGAGTTGTTAGGTCAGTAAATTCCCATTTTACAAGTTAGGGAATTATGGATCAAAGGTGCTTAGTAAATTTAGTGTTAAAGTAGCTTGACAGGATGATTTGCTAAAATATTAATTTGTTTTTGTTCTCCATTTATGTTTTAACTCAACATTTAATTTCAAGTGTAGCAAGGATACAGCTTGATGAATTTTTACCAACTGAACAAATCCATGTAACCAGTATCCCTATGAAAAACAGAACACTGTCAGCAACCCTGAGACATCCTTCATATATATATATATCCCTCTCCAGTCACTAGCCTGGAGACCAAGCATGAATAACTGCTATCTGACTTCTAACACCACAGTGATTTTCTTAGTTTTGAAATTCATATACATGAAATCATAAAGTATGCACTCTTTTGTGCTTGGCTTCTTCTGTTTCATAATCGGTTTGTGACCTTTATCTATGCTATTAGCTTTCATGGCTATATGGAATTCTGTTTTATTAATACCAATTTATTACCCAGTTTACAGTTGATTGACATATGGCTTGCTTTCAGTTCTTGATTATTATGTATAATGGTGCTATGAAAATTCTTGACATGTCTTTAGGTAAACATGTATACTTATTTTTATGGGGTATGGACCTAGCAGTTGAATTGATGGGTCAAAATGTATGTCTATGTCCAAATTTGTTAAATATTACTAATCAATTTATTGTACTATATACCATGATATTCAACAATGTTGTTCCATTGTACCAATGGTTACAAGGTAAAATTATACTAATGTTTATTCCTTCAACCGATGTGATTCTTTTCCCTCTTATTTCCTTCCACCTATTTTAGGCAGGTAGTTCAGGTTTGTATTTCTCTGCTTTGGAGATTTTGGTTAGGTATAAATCAGAAACAGCTTGCAGCAAGTGTTCTTCCTATTTTTGAACCTGAATCTATTGAGATACAGTATTGGCTGGTCAGAAGGAGTAAGTTCAGTTAAGGAGAACTTTCAGGGCAAGAAGGGTGAAAGACAGATACTTCCTTAGCCAGAATGGGGATGGAGGTCAATGGGTCTAAGAGACAGTAGGGGCCAGAGGACCTGAACAGCTGCTTATGCTCTTTTTAGTAGGGTGACCATGTAATTTCCTCTCCAAATCCAGACACTTTTCAGAGTGAGAAAGTATGCTATTAATAATTATACAGGGATAATAGATGTAAATCAGAACTATTCCAGGGAAACTGGGATTATTTTAGGCAGCCTCAGTTAACTTACAAATGCAGTTGCTTACATGCCTTTGAATGTTTCTTAGAATATTCATGTAGCAGATCATATGGAAAGCAGCTTTGTCATCTGGAGAATGACAGGACTAAAACAGGTACATCTCCTGTTACATCTCGGCCTTCACACATCTATAGAGTAACTTCATGCAGGTGTGTGTGTGCTTCCTTGCATATGTGTTGGTATATTTTAATCTCCTTATATATAGCAAAGGCCTGCCTGTGGCCCTTAATAGAGCTGAGGGTAGGTGGTGTTTGTGGTGGTGGTGGTGGTGTGGTGTCTCCACTGTTCTGAACAGCTCAAGCTCTTAGAAACATTTTGTCTGAGGTGCTCTCTGTAGCATCTACAATTCTGATCTAAAATGTTTTGGTCCTATTAGCAAAACTCCTGCTGAAGATCTGGAAATGGTGGCTAAAATAAGTTTGAGGTCATTTTCCTTTATTTATTTATTTTGTTACTGTTTATTTTGGAGAGAGAGAGAGAGAGAGAGAGAGAGAGAGAGAGAGGAAGAGACAGAGTGTGAGTGGGGGAGGGGCAGAGAGAAAGAGGAGACACAGAATCTGAAACAGTCTTCAGGTTCTGAGCTGTCAGCACAGAGCCTAATGTGGGGCTCGAACTCACAAACCGTGAGATCATGACCTGAGCTGAAGTCAGATGCTAAACTGACCGAGCCACCCAGGTGTCCCAAGGCCATTTTTCTTTAAAGTCAACCTTAAGTACCAAGAGTTAATGAAGGAGAGGAAAAATGAGCCCCCACATTCAGCATGAATGGTATGAAATCCCTGGGGTAATGGGGAAATTTGAGTAGAACAACTGAGTCCCAAGATGCCAGCTAAGCAGCATTATCCAGGTTGTCAACAAAGACAGTGCAAGTCCTTCCTCACAGACAAGTCTCTGAGAAATTCCCAGGGAAATTGTCTGTAAGCAGGCCCCTGAGATCATCAAGTAGCATAAAGTTCTCTGTGATATGCCAGCTGGGGTTCTGGTAAAAATGAGAGTTGCTATTTTTTTTGCTCCTGAAGTTGATGTAGACCATCTGGGAAAATCCACAAACAGAAATCTTAGTCTATTCCCAGAGCACCTTGGTGACTGGGGTCTGTAAAAGGTCTGATTCTCAACACTAAGGGAATAAGAAGAGTGCACTTGAGGCTGCCTCCTTTATGCATGAACATCATTTTCTCCTTTGGGCTAATGGAAAAAAGGCTGCATAAAGCCCAGCACTGAGTGAGGCCAGGGAGAAGGAAGGTGAATGTCTGAATCCCATGTTTCCTTATAGTTTTCTTTTAAACCCACATCCAAGAGGTCTAGGGTATATTGGTCTCTTCTCTGCTCTCAACACTGACTTTGATGTGAGATGGAGTGGAGGGCTTAGAGGAAGAGAATAGGGTGTGCAGAGACAGTAGGGGACACTATTGGCTTTCTCTATAGGGGAGGGAGGCAGAGAATGGGTGGAGACAGTGAGTCACATGAGAGCTCCTGTCTCTCAGAGCCTGAGGCAGTAGGCTCAGGTTGTACTCCTGGCTCTTGTGATGTCCTTCTGTTAGTCCTTGGGCAGCAAATGCAGGAATTCTGTCTCCTCATCTCTCAAGAAGGGACAGAATTCTTGTGCCCAAGAATACACTCTAGCCCAGGGGGGCTCAGATATAGTCACAGGCATGTTGTCAATGGCTTGGCTGGGGGTGGGGGGGCGGGGGGCGGTGCATAGATGAGAGAAGAAAGTAAAGTAAAAAGGAAGGACATCCATGCACTGGCTCATCTTCTAGAGCCTTCTTCCATCAGCTATGCTTATATCTATTATCAATCTATGTATTTTATTGTTTGTTTCCACAGACAGCTCCCTGGAAGAGAATGACTCTGAGAAACAGCTCCTCAGTGACTGAGTTTATCCTAGTGGGATTATCAGAACAACCAGAGCTCCAGCTTCCCCTCTTCGTCCTGTTCTTAGGGATCTATGTGTTTACTGTGGTGGGCAACTTGGGCTTGATTACCTTAATTGGGCTAAGTTCTAGCCTTCACACTCCCATGTACTTTTTTCTCTTCAACTTGTCTTTTATAGATCTCTGTTATTCCTGTGTATTTACCCCCAAAATGCTGAATGATTTTCTGTCAGAAAATGTCATCTCTTACGTGGGATGCATGACTCAACTTTTTTTCTTCTGTTTCTTTGTCAATTCTGAGTGCTATGTGTTGGTATCAATGGCCTATGATCGCTATGTGGCTATCTGCAAGCCTCTGCTGTACACGGTCACCATGTCCCCTCAGGTCTGTTCTCTGCTCATGTTTGGTTCATATGTGATAGGGTTTGCTGGAGCCATGGCCCACACTGGGAGCATATGGAGACTGACTTTCTGTGATTCCAACATCATCCACCATTATCTGTGTGAAGTTCTTCCTCTCCTGCAGCTCTCCTGCACCAGCACCCATGTCAATGAGCTAGTGTTTTTTATTGTTGTGGGAGTGGTCATCACAATATCCAGTATTAGCATCTTCATTTCTTATGCCTTGATTCTCTCTAATATCCTCCATATTCCTTCTGCTGGGGGTAGATCCAAAGCCATCAGCACATGTGGCTCCCACATAATTGCTGTTGCTTTGTTTTTTGGGTCAGGGGCATTCACCTATTTAACAAGCTCTTTTCCTGCATCTATGGACCAGAGTAAATTTGCCTCAGTCTTTTACACCAATGTGGTTCCCATGCTTAATCCTTTGATCTACAGTTTGAGGAATAAGGATGTGAAACTTGCGCTGGGTAAAACCCTGAGAACAGTGCTCTCCTGATGGTTCTATTTGTATAAATTAATTACTGGTAAGCATCATACTTAAGTATCTTTTTATTTACAGGTGCAGAACTTTTCATCTTTTTTCTCAGCTAGGTCTTCTTTCCAGTTAACCACAAGTCTCTTGCTTATACACTTCTTGAAGATTATGCTATTTTGTAAGATTTAAGTTGGTTCATTGCATGCAATTTAGCATCTATTAAGTGTCTACTGTTTACTAGACTCTATATGGGGCCCAAGAGATAGATGAATAAGATGTGGCCCCATGCCTTCCATTCTTTTCTTGGTAGGCTAAATGGATTTTCCAAACAACATTTCTGGCTGGGGGATGGAGCAGGTGATGGTATGAAGGTCCAGGACAGTGAACTTATGTTTTCTTCAGGTATGGGAGTAGCTTTACCAAAGACCAATGTAGATACCTTGGAGCCATAAGTAAGATAGTCTCCCAGCTCATTGAGAAGTTGCTTGCCCAGGGAGATCATAAATCATCTCTTTAATGTACGTACTTGTACACATAAGAGAAGCCCTTGCACAAGAGTTCTTTACATGGTTTGAAATGTAAAGATAAATCAAAACTAAAATCTTTCATTTCCAAGTTTCAGAACACTTAGGGCTTGGAATGGTAACCATGGTGTAGGCGGTTTTGTAATTGGGCCAATTTCTTGGGCTCTGTATGCTAAGGCTGAAAGCAAGAACAAAGAAGAAATTTCACAGATTTATATGATTGTTAACTGCTACCTCTCCTCTATACTTCCCTGGAGATACTGTGTACATTACGGGGCATTTAGGAAAATTCTTTTATTCTTTAAAGTCGATTTAGATTTTACTGTCTCTAAGAATATGTATGTATTGATATATGTATGTGTGTGTGTTACAGTTAACTATTAGAGAATCAGGAAGAAAGAGGAGTCATATTACACTTTCTGCTTGCAGGGAAACTTGAAATGGATCCAGATTTTGAGTGCCAAAGTCCACTTTGTACTGCTCTGCTGAAGATTCTGCTATGCTATATTGAATAGTTCAGATTTCAAGGAATATACCCTTATAAACTTCCTTGAGTGTAGGCAGCAAGGTGAACCCAGGACCAGACCAACCCATGTGCAAAGATGGGCAGATGGAGACTCAGTGTGGCTAGAAGAATGGGGCTGAGTAGAGGCTAGAACTTGGGGTGCCCTTGAGAAGACTCTCTGTGAAGAGTATTTGGTACTTTTTTTGGATATGGAGAGAGTAATATAAAGTACTGAGTTGATGTACTTTTCTTCGCCTGTATTTCTTTACCTCGTCCATAAAATTGGATAGTTGCTCAGTTTGTATTGGTATGAGAAACAAGGCAGTAAGAAGTTAGTCCTTCTTGACATTTAGTTCTCTGCTGATACTCATGTGGAAGCAGCAGCATCATACTGAGAAGAAAGGTAGTTCAAGTGTTCCAGGTTTTGGCCAGAAGCATGCCAGACTGTGATGGAGTTGAGAACAGAATGGGGAAGGACCTGCAGCATGGAACCGACTAAGGAGGAGACAGAAGACAAACCTTATTTTCTCCAAATATGCTAACGTGAGGAGATCTCAAAAGAAGGTAGAAAAATCTGCTAAATATTTGGATTATACCTAGATTATGATAATCATACTTAATATTTACTGAGTATATACTATATGTTTGGGCACTTTTAAGGTCCCTTACCTACATTAAACTCATTGGAATTGTATTAATGCCATACTGAACAACTGCTTGTTGGTCCTTTGGGCCTAGCTGACTTCTACCCTCTGGAGGACTGTCTGTGTCTGGATATGTGGGGATCTTGGGGATATTAGGAAAGAGTAGAGAATAGGGAGAGATAATAGCAAGTATACTATGATACAAAGAAAAAATTACCATTGGTATAAATGAGTAGGAACAAGGAATAAATCAGAACCATAAGGATATGAGTGAATGAATGAATGAAAAGGAATACTTATGAAATAAATGCATTAAATCCACAAAATATCCTTCCTTACACTCTTTACATATGGCACTGGGGTGAGCAGAGGTGAAAACATAAGTTTGACTTATGGAGATACTGGCTTGGATCTTTTGGAAAGCAGTCCCATTAAAGATCTGAAATGACAAAACTCAGAGGTACTTTCCTGGTTCTTACAATAGCCAGATAAGATACATTTATTGCTCCTACAGGAAAGACAACATTTTGTAAATTCCAAAGACCTTCACTCCTCTCCCAAACCAAGGATAAGTCATCTTTCCTGTCCTTTTAAGGTCGGTGTTGAGGAATTGTAGGTTCTCAGTGGTCAACAGACAGGAATAGGTTTGGGGCTTCTGCTTTACAGTAACGGAGAGACCTAATTTGATACTCTGTGTCCAGTGTCCTCAGGTGAATCCCTCTGCCACAATACCAAAACCCTGTCACCTGATCTTATCATGACATTTTCATTTTCAGGAAAGGAAGTTTTCCCCTTTAGGAAGCATTGTTAAAGCTGGGATTCCTCTGGGTTCAGACCTGAGTTCACTTCTCTTCTTGGATCTTCCTCAGGCATCTCTCCATCTCTTCTGGCTTCAACAACCATGCATTTTTATGGTGACTCTTAAGTCCATAACTCTGGTCTTGGTCTATGATTATAATCTATAATCAATTTTAAGTTAAAAATATAAAACTTTCATCAACATTGATGTCCAAATAGAATTATGTAATGATTAGGTGGTAAAATACTTTTGGATTATAAGAAAGAATAAACTGTTCTTGATATCTGCACATTCTCCTACATTCTAAATAGGTGGGGGGTACTGAGATAAGTGATAGACATCAAGTGTCAGGAGTGAGAGTCCAAGAAGAACTCTGGGTAGAGTTTGGAGGGCCGGGACAGGTGTTTCTCTGTATTCTGTGGAGCATATGGGAAGATAACTGTGATTATGGCTCATTGCTGGCCCTCAGCCCATGTGTTAGATAGAGAAACCTATCACCCTCCCTTCCTTCACACTTCCATAAATGAAATAAATCATTTACTAATTGCCTCAGCTGCTAATGACATGTGTCTGACTGCAGTAGCTTAAACTTATGAGGGTTTGTTTTTCTCTAACATAAAAGGCATCTAGAAGTAGGCAGTCCAAGGCTGATATGGCAGTGTGAGTCATCAAGGACTCAGACTCTCTCTCTTCCTTCTTATGTCTTAGTCGTGGCTACATTCTTGCGGATGCATCATGGGTTCCATATGGCTGCTAGAGCTCCCGTGTCCACATTCCAAGCAGCAAGAAGACACAGGACAAAGAAAGGAAGAGGGTGCTTTACCTATCTAACGAGTGACTTCCACTGACATCTTACTGGCCGTGCCTACTTACAAGGCAGATGGGGCAACTTGGTATTTAGCTTCAGAACATTACCATCTTGGGAAAAAAAATCAGGATTTTGTTACTTTCAAGGAGGAGATGGCTATCGGGTAGGCAATCAGCAATCTCTACCAAAGAACAGAGTTGGTTCCACTTGCCAGGAGGGAACAGTTAAGAACTGAGCACTTTCCACCCCATTTTTGCTCTCTTGCTTGCTGTACTCTATGAGAGGAAGACAGATTAATCTGACAGATAAGACCAAAAAAGAGACAAGTTGGTCATTGATGGAGCTGTACCCAGTTTCTCTTGATCACTGACCTGTTTGTACTGAATTAAGACAAAGTCTTGACAAGAACAAGCCAGATCTGCGCTATTTCATTTTCAAGTCCTCCTCCTCCTGTTCTTTGCTGGGTGAAGTTAGAGTCCAGGTTTTGGGAGGGAAGTTGGAGTCCTGACATATTTCCCTAATCAGCTTTGCTATTAATAAAGGTGTAATGGTATTGTGATGCTTTTTTGGCTCCTTGTACTTTCTCACCAGTTAGATCTCACAGGGGAGGGGCAGTGAGTGATTAATAGATCTAAATCTCCCACATGATGGTTATCTTTGCACTTTTAGCATAAGATACTTCTGGTAACCAAAGGTGTCATTTTCTTATGCTTCGAGATGCTCCCCCCTTGATCTGTGGTGGGTTATTGGAAACTGTAGGGGAAGAACAAAATTCTATCTACCTTAGATTACTTGATGGGCCCTAAAAATTGGAATGACAAAAGACAGACTAACAAGAGAAAAACAAACAGAAGTATGTTAACACGTGCATCCTGCATTCCTAAGGGAGTACTCAGTGATGAGTAACTCCAAAGGGTGGTTACAACTTGGGCTTAAGCAAAGGAAAGCAAAGGCTTAACAAAGGAAAAATAATTTGTAGAAAAGTGGCAAGATAAAAAAAAAAAGTCCTTTGTACTTCTAGGGTTGGCAAACTATGGAAAGGTAAATATATGAGGGGAAACTAATGGAAGATAAGGGCTAGTAAGGTTTGTTATGTAATTCTGCTGGTGAAGTCTCTGGGCTAAATGTCTACAGTTTCATCCAGAAGGAGGTAGGGAGGGGAGGGGGAACAACTTTATAAATGTATATCTTGCTTTTAGGTAAATAGGGGGAAGGCACAGAGTTTTTCTTGTATCTACTTTTTCTTAAAATTGCCTTCAGCTCAAAATAATCCTTATGCCAAAGTGGCATATTTTGGAGTAGCATATTCTGCTACCCTTCAAAACCATACCAAGAACAAAGTTCCTAAGAATATACAAAATGCAACTCAAATAGGGTCACAGAGAGAGGGACTCACTGAAAGCTAACAGAGAAATCTGACAAGGAAAATTAGGCTAAGGAATCCATAATATCACAGAAAAGTAAGAAGGCTTGCTTATCTTATAGGATTTGCCCAACCATTGATGGGTTCAACAGATATTCCCTAAATTCTTGGTAAGTTACAGGTGAAGAGTTCAAGATGTCATTTTATGGGATCATTAGACTTGAAACTGTCTTTTGTTTCCATTAACATGCACAACCACATGCCTTAATTGATAACTAAACTGAGGTGGGGTTAATTGATACAGCTTTCTGAAATTGAGAATCCTAAATTAGAACATTTTCCTAATTAGAACAACTTGACATCTCCTTGGAAGTGGGACAAGAGTATCTACAAGCTGACAAAGAAAAAGAAAAAGAGTAAGTATCTTCAACAGTGTAAAGTCAACATTAAGGAAGGATTTATTATTGGCTAAAACTGGATGGTAGAGAAGAGGGAGGAGAGGGGATAGGAAGAGGAAATTGTATCATTAAATCATAGCAGGGAACTAATATAGTAAGAGTTTTATATAAAGTTTTAATTATAAAGCATGTACCAATATAAAAAAGAAATCTTTTTAAGTATCAGAATTTCACAAACATGAAGAGAAAGGAAAGCAAACCATCTAGTGAATGATTAAAATATTGTAAATATAAGATAAAAACCATAAAAAATATTATGATAGAATTAAAGCAAATATATAATATATAAATAAATGTAAATGTCTTAACCTCTCTATTAATTGAAAAAGACTCAGGCTGGGGCGCTTGGGTGGCTCAGTCGGTTAAGTGTCCAATTCTTGATTTCGGCTCAAGTTGTGATCTCACAGTTTGTGGGATTGAGCCCCATGTCAGGCTCCACATTGACAGCATGGAACCTGCTTGGGATTCTCTCCTTTTCTCTCTGCTCCTCCCCTGCTTGCACTTTTTGTCTCTCTCTCAAAATAAACATTAAAAAAAAAAAGAAAAAGACTCAGGCTGAATCATAAAGCAAACCACAAGTCCATGTTGCATACAAAAAGCACATCTGAACCAAATGATTCAAAAAGGTTGAAAATAAAATGGTGGCTGCCAAAGATGTACCAAGTAAATGCAAACAAATAAACAAATAAACAATATGGGTATCAGCTAGAATGGAAATCAGGCCAAAAACTGTTAAGTAAGAATACTTTATAATGTTATAGAGTAAAATTAACAATGTGTATGTAATGGTTGTTACCTTCCATTCAACAAATAGTAAAATATCAGGAGCTATAAGAAGAAAAAACATATTGTGGAAGGAAACTTTAAATTACCTTTGTCAGTCTGTGGCAAAACAAGTTTACAGGAAAAGAGAAAGAGAAAAGATAGAAAATCTTATGTCTAGGGGCGCCTGGGTGGCTTGGTCGGTTAAGCGTCCGACTTCAACTCAGGTCGTGATCTCACGGCCCCGTGAGTTCGAGCCCCGCGTCGGGCTCTGTGCTGACAGCTCAGAGCCTGGAGCCTGTTTCAGATTCTGTGTCTCCCTCTGTCTCTGCCCCTCCCCTGTTCATGCTCTGTCTCTCTCTGTCTCAAAAATAAATAAACGTTGAAAAAAAATTAAAAAAAAAGAAAGAAAATCTTATGTCTAAATAAGATAATCAGATAAATTTAATTTATATATACATCATTTCAATGATATATATAAATTTAATGTGTGTGTGTGTGTGTGTGTGTGTGTATGCAGTTTTGTGTCCTAGAAATTAGAAATACAGCCTACTGTGAAAAGGGCAAGACAGTCACATAAATTGAATGGATATTAGGTCACAAAAGCAAACCTCAATAAATTTCATATATTGGATATAGTACAGATAATGTTTTCTGATCACTGTGCAATAAAACCAAACTTAATTACATAACCAGAACACAAAAGTCCTCTATAAGCTGGCTATTAAAAACTCTCTTAAAGCCACTTGCAGGTGAAATAAACATGCAAAATTATAAACTTTCCAGAAGAGGAATATGAAAACTCAACATTTTACAACTTATGGGATATGTGTACAGCTAAAGCAGAAAAATAGCTCATAACCTTAAATACTGTATCAATAAACAGGACAATGAAAATAAATGAATTAAGCCTTAACGTGCCAG
The DNA here is from genome assembly GCF_024362965.1 of Panthera pardus. Lineage (NCBI taxonomy): Eukaryota > Metazoa > Chordata > Mammalia > Carnivora > Felidae > Panthera > Panthera pardus. The sequence goes on from NW_026526677.1 coordinate 93,754,437, forward strand.
GAAAACAAGCATAATAAAATTAGATAAAATATAGGGTAGCAATTAATATAGTTAAAATCAGTAATTATTGAATTAGAAAACACAATAGCAGAATGAATAAAAAATAGTGGATTCTTTGCAAAACTGATACAACAGATCAACTTCTATCTGTTCTAATTCAGAAAAAAAGGGAGGGAGAACAAATACAAAAGTTAAGAAAGAAGGGGAGATAGAAATAGAGGAAATAACCTTCCCCACCAAATAAACTACTTTGTTTCAGCTCTATTCAAATGAATTAAGAAGCCTGGATGAACTAGACCATTTTTGAGGAAAATCTAATTTAATAAGACTAATGCTGAAACGTTATAGACAGTCTAGAGTCCAATTCCATAGGATAAATACAGAAAGTTGTCAAAGAGTTACAAAAATTCCCAAACCCAAATGGTTTCACAGAAGAATTCGTCCTAAGAACAAATACTTCCTGTACTATTTAAACAGATCCTCAGCCTAGAAAAAGAAGAAAAGCTCCAAAATTATTTTTATGTGATAAGCGTAACATTGATGCCAAAATCTGGCAAGATAGCATACAAAAAAGGAAACTATAGACCAACCTTACTTATGAATATCAATTTAAAAATCCTAAACAAAATTTTAGATATTTTAGCAGCAGAAAAAACAAACAAACAAAACCATCATTAACTCATCTAAGTAGGATTTAGTCCACGACTGCATGGATGGTTCAACATTAGGAAATCGAATGTAATTTATTTATTAATTGAGTGGGGAGAAAAATCATATGATCATCTCCACAGTGAAAATTCATCATACAATCTTGATTAAATTCACCTTATAAAATAGGACTTGATAGAGCCAATTTGAAGTTTGGATTCTTTCTCTCTCTCTTCTAAGCTAGAACTAAACCCCTACTCGTTTTTTTTAAGCAAGGGGTTTGCCAGTGTTTTTTGGTTTTGTTTTTTTAAGTTTATTTTCAGAGAGCATGTGCATGCTTGCGCATGTACATGTACACACACACACACACACACACACACACACACACACACACACGAGTGAGCGGGGGCAGGGCAGAGAGAGAGACTCCCAAGCAGGCTCCGTGCTGTCAGTGCAGAGCCCAACATGGGGCTCCATCTCATGAACAGTGAGATCATGACCTGAGCCAAAACCAAGAGTGGGATGTTTAACTGACTGAGACATCCAGGCACCCATCCATTTGCTTTTATTTCTAGCAACATATAATGTTTATCAAACTGCCTGCCCTCTTTGGACAAAATTCACAGAGACATTACATTTGTCAAATTTCTTTCCTGGCCCTGAGTAACTCATGCTATATTAGGTAAAATGTGATATTTTCGTTGTCCTGTTCATTTTTTATATATAGTTCCTTTTATATTCTAGCAATCTAAGTTTTGGACAAAAATTCTGGGACCTATAATTGTAAGAGCAAAAAACAAAGCATATTGTCTTTAGTTAAGGACCAAGGGCTGTCTATAGCATGAAATTTCTTTGTTTTCTTAACTGTGCAAATATAGCTCCCTAGCACATACAAAGATCCTTTTTTCCTCTTCCATAAAGGAAACAGATGTGGCAGAGGAACTTCCTAGGAATGACTGAATACCTTTCTACGCAACTCCCATTTGTCCTTAGTCTCTTAGAAGGTAGAAATAATGTGTATTACCTTGACTATCATCTTTTACAGAGGAATAAACTGTTTCAGAGTTAAAGAAATCTCCTGAACATCACCAGAATGTGGCAGATCTTATTTTTTTAAGTTGAGGTGTAACTGAAATATATTATATTATTTTCAGGTGTACACCATGATTCAGTATCTGTGTATGTTATGAAATGACCACCACAATAAGTCTAGTTAACAGCTGTCACCATATATAGTTACAGAATTTTTTTCTTATAAGAACTTTTAAGATTAACTCTCTCAGCAAGTTTAAAATATGAAATACCCTATTATTAACTACAGTCACCATGCTGTACATTATATCCTCATGGCTTATCTATTTTGTAACTGGAAGTTTGTACCTTTCAACTCCTTTACTCATATTGCCCAACTTCCTCTCACTTCTGGCTACCACTAATATGTTCTCTGTCTGTATCTGTGAATATTTTTTTAAGATATCACATATAAGTGTGATTATATGGTATTTGTCTCTCTCTCTTTGACTTATTTCACTTTATATAATGCCCTCAGGATCTATCTATGTTGTTATCAATGGCAAGATTTCATTCTTTTTTATGGCTGAATAATATTCCAAGGTAGATATACGTGTGTGTGCGTATGTATATATACATATATATGTGTGTATATATATCCATGTAAAATATGGTATATATCATGTTATATGATATATATATTCCGTATATTTATTCCATGGTGTGTGTATATATATAAAACCATGTAAGATATGTTAAAAATACATACAATATCACATTTTTTAAATTCATTCATCTGTTGGACATATAGATTGTTTCCATATCTTGGCTATTGTAAATAATACTGCAATGAACATTCAAGTTCATATATCTTTTCAAGTAAGTGTTTCTGTTTTCTTTGAATAAATATCCAGAAGTACGATTCCTGGATCTTATGGTAGTTCTATTCGTAATTTTTTGAGGAACCTCCATGCTGTTTTCCACAGTGGCTGCATCAATTTGCATTCCCACCAACAATGCACAAGGGTTCCCTCTTCTCCATATCCTTGCCAACACTTGTTATCTTGTCTTTTTGATAATAGCCATCCTAACAGGTGTGAGGTGATATTTCACCACGGTTTTGATTTGCATCTCCCTCATGATTAGTGATGTTAGGCATCTTTTCATATGCCAGTTGGCCATCTGTATGTCTTCTTTGGTAAATGTCTATTCAGTCAGATCCTCTGCCCCCTTTTTGTCTGATTTTTTTTTTTTTTTTTTTTTTTGCTACTGAGTTGTAGGCTTCTTTTTTGTTTTGTTTTGTTTTAGAGAGAGAGAGGGTGTGCTGCTGGGGGGGAGGGGCAGAGGGAGAGAGAGAGAATCTTAAGCAGACTCCATGCTTAGCATGGAGCCCAATATGGGTCTTGATCCCACAACCCCAGAATCATGACCTAAGCCAAAATCAAGAATTAGATGCTCAATAAACTGAGCCACCTAGGCACCCCAAGTTCTTGATATATTTTGGATATTAATCCCTTATCAGATAGATGATTTGCAAATATTTTCTCCCATTCAGTAGGCTGTCCTTTCATTTTGTTGATCATTTTCTTTGCTGGGCAGAAGTTTTTAAGTTTGATGTAGTCCCACTTGTTTATTTTTGCTTTTGTTGCTTTGCTTTTGCTGTCAAGCCCCCAAAATTGTCACCAAGACTGATGTCAAGGAGCTTACTGCCCATGTTTTATTCTAGGAGTTTATGATTTCAAACCTTCCGTGCATTTTGAGTTAATTTGTGTGCATGGTAGAACACGGTGGTTCAGTTGCATTCTTTTCCATGTTGTTGTCCAGTTTTCCCAACACCAATTATTGAAGAGACTGTCCTTTGCCCATTGTACATTATTGGCTTCTTTGTTGTAATTAATTGAGCATATGTGCATGGGCTTACTTCTGGGCTCTCTATTCTGTTCCACTGATCACTGTGTCTGTTTTTAACCTAATATCCTACTAGTTCCATTACTATAGCTTTGTAATATTATTTAAATTCACAGAACATGATGTCTCTGGCTTATTAATCTTTCTTGAGATTGCCTTGGCTACTTGGGATCTTTTGCGGTTCCATACAAATTTTAGAATGTTTGTTCTGATTCTGTGAAAAACGCCATTCAAATTTTGACAGGAAATGCATTAAATATTTAGATATATTTGGGAATTATGAGCATTTTGACTATATTAATTCTTCCATTACATGAGCATGGAATATCTTTCTATTTATGTGTCTTCTTCAATTTCTTTCATCAATGTCTTACAGTTTTCAGTGTCTTTTACCTCCTGGTTAAATTTATTTCTAGGTCTTTCATTCTTTTTTGATGCAATTGCAAATGGCATTGTTTTCTTAATTTCTCTTTCTGATACTTAGTTATTAGTGTATAGAAACACAACTTATTTCTGTATATTGACTTTGTACCTTAAAACTTTACTGAACTCATTTATTAATGCTTACAGGGTGTGTGTGTGTGTGTGTGTGTGTGTGTGTGTGTGTGTGTGTGGAGTGTTTAGGCTTTTCTATGTATAGTATTATATCATCAGCAAATAGTGACAGTTTGACTTCTTCCTTTCTGTTTTTTATTCAAAAATTTTTAACGTTTATTTATTTTTGAGAGAGAGAGAGAGAGAGAGAAAGAGAGAGATGGCTCAAGCAGAGGAGGGGCAGAGAGACAGGGAGACACAGAATCTGAAGCCGGCTCCAGGCTCTAAGCTGTCAGCAGAGTCAGATGTGGGGCTCGAACTCATGGATGGCAAGATCATGACCTGAGCTGAAGTCAGATTCTTAACCAACTGAGCCACCCAGGCACCCCTTACTTCTTCCTTTCTAATTTGAATGTATTTTATTTCTTTTTCTTTCCTGATTGATTTGGCTAGGACTTCCAATTCTATGTGAATAAAAGTGGTCAGTGTGGGAATCCTGTCTTCTTTGTGATCTTAGAGGAAAAGCTTTCAGCTTTTCACCGTTGAGTATGATGTTAGCTGTGGGTGTGTCATCTATGGACTTTATTATTTTGAGGTACATTCCCTCTCTATCTACCACGTTGAAAGTTTTAATCATAAATGGATGTTGTATTTTGCCAAATGCTTTTTCTGCATCTATGGAGGTAATCATGATTTTTGGCAGATCCTATTTTTAAACCCTACTTTATCTGGCTCTAACGCCAGTGTTTTTTTGCACTAATACACATTGCTTTCTAGGAAGAAATGGAAAGAAATAGGAATATGAAATATATATATAGAAACATGAGAGGAGAAGAGAAAGTGACAATCTGGAGAAATGGTTGCAAATTAACATGGAAGAGAGGGTAGACACTTATCCTGTAAGTGAGATACAGTCTGTGTTGGTTTAGATTAAAAAATGGTCACTCGCACATATCCTTAAAAAGTTTGTCTCCAGAACCAGATGAAGAAAGCAGTTACAATGGAACATTTAACCTTGGTTCATTTTCAACAACTCTCACAAGATTAGGGGTAGATCAACTTCAGTCTGGGAATATGTCAGAATTTTCGGGGACATTGTGTTTGGTTAAAAAAAAAGATTTATTGCCATATAATTTTGTATATTAAAATTAAAATAAGGACAAATAACTTTGTAATGCAATTTAGTGATATAAAATATTCTGGTGCGATTACACAAAATATAGAATTTATCTTCTTGACACCATTTATTCTAGAGAATAGCAAATGAGGCTATCCCTTTGTGGTATATCTTAGGGATTTGCAAAATTTAAATTTTCATCAAATGCTCTTAAGATAGTTAAAACACTGTTTTACAGGAATAAAATTGGACCATATGTTATATTGGTAAGCATTTAAAACTAGAGAATATAATAACTAATTTTTATATCCATAGCATTTTCTACAAACATCTGTTATATAATCATTGATTCATTAAATCTTTCATTTACTCAACAGCTATTTCTTTTTGTACTTGCATTATATTCTAGGTGTTGGGGATAGAGCAGTAAACAAAATAACGAAAATGATGCTTGCAGCTAACATTCTACTGAAACATTTTGTTTATATTTGTGTATATTATTTATACTGTGATCGCCATGTCTTATCCATTCTCTCCTCATCACACAACATTGTAAGTGCCCCCAGTAAGTTTTAAAAATTGAATATATTCAACCTGCTTAAATTTTTCCCTCAAGAACATCTTTTTTAAAAGTTTATGTGTTTTAATAATGAGTTGAAATTTTTATGTAGGGAGTTATGTAAAATCCATGGCAATACATTTAGGGGCCTAAGAAAAATGTAAAATATAAATTATAAGTAAAATTCTTTTTTTTTTTTTTTTTTTTTTTGCTTGTTTAAATGACATCATTGAATCACCAGCACAGCCTGGTGGCTGTTTCCATGAACTGCCTGGTTTAGCGTTTAAAATTTCTCTTGTGAGTTCTGTCTCCATTCCATTTTCTTTCTTTTCTGGGGTTTTCTTTCTTTTTAATAGTTTCTCCTGTACTTAAAAATCACATAAGGATTTTATAACGATTGTAATTAAAATTCACAGAACTTTTTGTTGAACAAATGTAGATGCTTCAAAATACTGTTTGTACTAGTCCTCTAATATCAATGTGACTAGAAGATTTGTCTCCCTTCAAAGTTAATTGATGTCTAGCAGGTAAGAAGAGTATTAAACACTTCTTAAATATAATACTTATCCCTATAGGAATTTAACATTTTGTGAATTAAAAGCAATTTTTGTTTTGCTTGTTTATAACATTTTGAAAAGTTTGTGGCTTTCCAGGTGATGGTGCCCATTCAACAGAGCCTGGGGAAAATACTTTTGTTGGATCCATGACATTGATAATCTGTGGTGCTGGAGACGGCTCTTCCTTCAAGTGACCATGGCTACAAATATCTGAGAAGCTGAATGAAACGTCTGAAAAGCTATTTCACCACAGATAGGGGTGGTTGCACTAGAAGACCTCTAATTCTAAGATTTAAAAACTATTAATGATATATTAAAATAGATAATTTTCACCTGCTTGTACTTCCACTAACTAATGTAAGAATTCAGGTCTTATGAAATTCCCCCAAGAATTTCTGGGAGGGGGACCTGGGTAGCTCAGTTGGTTAAGTATCTAACTCTTGATTTTGGCTCAGATATGATCTCAGGGTTCATAAGATCAAGCTCCAGGTCAGGCTCTGCACTGACAGCACAGAGCTTGCTTGGGATTCTCTCCTTCCCTCCTTTTCACTCTTCAAATAAATAAATAAACTTAAAAAAAAAAACCAGAATTTCTGGGAGTCTCCAGAAAGATCTTGCTGTGCTCAAGAACCAGACATCTCACTGGCAGCACACTACTCTCTCCTGCCACCTCCCTCTTTACTAATCAGAGGATATGTTGCTCTTTTTGTTCTTCTCTAAGGAAAAGAACAGCTGCTTGTGCCCCCGAGTTTCTGTCACATTTGTCTGTTGCCCCTCTCGCCAGAGCTCAGAGAATAGTCCATGGGAGTACAGACACATTCTCTGAAGCTCTGTTACCAGCTCCTGACATAGAATTCTACTGCCTTCATCCCCCATTTCCCCACTTCCCACACACATCTGCTGCTCTGGATGGTGGCCACTCCCATTGCTTTTTTCCTTTTGCACATATTGATGTAAGAAACATTTAAATGAGCATCTATAATGTACTGGGCCCTGCATTTGGCACTGGGGATACAGCACTACACCATGGAGCATACATCCGAACAAATAAATCCAGACCCAAGACAGGTAATTTCACCATTAATTAGTGAAGCCCACCACTTCATCAGACCCTATGAACCTCTGTTAGGCTTATCTGGACTCCTTTTTAAAAAGTATTTATTTTACTACCTTTAGTATATAGCAGAATCTTCATTGAGTTTTGGATGAAATTGTAGGTTTCATCTAAATAACAAGAGCAACAACAATAAAAGTCTGAGTGAATCAGATTATAAACATATTCTCCATACCATGTTAAAATATATGTACACTTTCCTTCCTTCCTTCCTTCCTTCCTTCCTTCCTTCCTTCCTTCCTTCCTTCCCCTCTCTCTCTCTCTCTCTCTCTTTCTCTCCCTCTCTTTCTATGTAGATGATAGAGTTCCCAAATCTTTAGTAAGTTCAGAAACTGAATATTTTGCAGCCTTGGTCTTCCTTTTTACCTTTATGCCTAGGATTTTATGAAGCTTTAGTTGCTATAAAGCTGGCAGAAGTCTCAATCAAATGAATGCTTCCTGGAAAGGAAGAATGTAGATGCTTTTGGGAATGAAGAGAATCGAATAAAAGTTTCTGGAGGGTAGTTCAGATGCAGAAGAGCTAAAATAGATATCTGGATACAGTAGTGGAAGGAGGTGGGGAAGAAAGGTGGATTTGGGCTGTGTTGGGTGTGGATGACTCATTCATCCAAAGAGAATACAAATGCACAGAGATTAGGGATATTTGATCAATTTTTTGGTTCTACATATTGAGCCTAAACTGCTTGACTATAACTTAACTTTCATCAATCTGAACTGATGTGGGACAAAATATGCATTTAACACATATACTTCTAGTGGGCCCAGTTTGAATCTTGGGAATCCCTTGGTATGTTGGGTGGCTCTATTGGTGGGGGAAATTCATGTAGGTAGGACTAGAATGCACATACGATGCCCCAGAACAATATGTATTAAGGATACACTGAAGTCAGATGCTTAACTAACTGAGCCACCCAGGGGCCCTCTTTATCTTTTTTAAAAAACTAAAATTTAATTTTGATTTTAATTGTAGATTCACATGAAGTTATAAAAATGCAGATAAATACTGTGTATCTTTTATTCAGTTTCCCTCAATGGCAACATTTTAAGACTATAGTATAAAATCTCAACTATTATTGATACTCATATAATCTATTGGTTTTATTTAGATTTTCCCAGTTTTACTTTTTCTCATTTGTGTGTGTATATTTAGATTTTCCCAGTTTTACTTTTTCTCATTTGTGTGTGTATGTATGTGTGTGTGTGTATGTGTGTTTAGTTATATACAACTTTATCACATGTGTAGGCTTGTGTAGTCACCTATCACAGTCAAGATATAGAATGGTTTCACCGTAAAGACCTCTCACGTCTTTTTCTAATCACATCCATCTCCCTCCTTAAACTTCATTTTCATCTTTAAACATTGGCAACAAATAATCTACTCTCTAACACTAAAATTCTTTCATTTAATTAATATTATATAAATGGAATAATATAGTCCATGACTCAGTATAATTTCCTTGAAATTCACCTAGGTTGTTGCATGTGCCTATAGGTCATTCCTTTTTTATTACTGAATAGTATTCCATGATGTGGACAGACATATGCAGTTTATTTATTTTTTAATATGAAATTTATTGCCAAATTGGTTTCCATCCAACACCCAGTTCTCATCCCAACAGGTGCCCTCCTCAATATCACCCACCCTGCCCTCCCTCCCACCCCATCAACCCTCAGATTTTTTTTTTATTAAAAATTTTTTTTTCCAATGTTTTTTATTTATTTTTGGGACAGAGAGAGACAGAGCATGAACGGGGGAGGGGCAGAGAGAGAGGGAGACACAGAATCGGAAACAGGCTCCAGGCTCCGAGCCATCAGCCCAGAGCCTGACGCGGGGCTTGAACTCACAGACCGCGAGATCGTGACCTGGCTGAAGTCGTACACTTAACCGACTGCGCCACCCAGGCGCCCCAACCCTCAGATTTTTTAAGAGTCTCTTATGGCTTGGCCCCCTCCCTTTTGTTTCTCCTTCCCCTCCCCCATGGTCTTCTGTTAAGTTTCTCAGGATCCAGATAAGAGTGAAAACATATGGTATCCAGACATATGCAGTTTAATCATTAACCTACTGAAGGATATTGGGGTTGTTTCCAGTTTTGGGCTGTTACAAATAGAGCTGCTATGAAGATTTGTGTATAGTTTTTGTGTGCGAATAAATTTTCCTTGCTCAGAGATGTATGTTCCAGAGTGCAATTGCTAAGTAACTGAAAACTCTACCAGAGAGATTGTAACATTTTACATTCCCAGCAGTGATTTTTGAGTGATTCAGTTTTTCTATATCATTGCCAGCATTTGGTACTGTCACTATTTTTTTATTTTAGCCATTCTGAGAGATTTGCAGTGTTATTTCATTGTGGTTTTCTGTTTCCCTAATGATATTGAATACCTTTTCATGTGTTTATTTGTCATCTGCCTGACCTCTTCAGTAACATGTTTGTTCATGTCTTTTTCTAACTTACTGTTCTTTTCTTTAAAAAATTTTTTTAAATGTTTTATGTTATGTTTGAGAGAGAGAGAGAGAGAGTGCACAGGGGAGCAGCAGACAGAATCTGAAACAGGCTCCAGGCTCTGAGTTGTTAGCACAGAGCCTGACGTGGGGCTTGAACCCACGAACCGTGAGATCATGACCTGAGTCAAAGTTGGACACTTAACCGACTGAGTCACCCAGGTGCCCCTTTATTTTCTTTAACTGTTGAGATTTGAGAGTTCTTTATATATTCTTGATAATAGTTCTCTGTCAGATATATGCTTGCAAATATCTCCCTCTTCCATATCTTCTTTTTTTATCCTCTTACTAGAATCTTTGACACAACTAAAACATTTAATTTTGGTAAGGTTAAATTTACAAGCTTTTCCTTTTATGGATTGTGCCTTTCATGTCAAGTCTTAAACATATATGTCTAGCTCTGGATCCTGAAAATTTTCTCAAAATCTGTGTTCTTTCAACCAACTAAACAAACTTAAAACTATTGGGTTTTTGTTTTTGCTTCCAACTCTGTCTATCCTACTTAGGAGAGAAAGTTTTAGAAACAGTGGCTAGAACAAATGTCTATCGGCTGATGAATGGATAAAGATGTGGTATATACATACGATAGATCACTACTTGGCGATCAAAAAGAATGAAGTCTTGCCATCTGCAACAACATGGATGGAACTAGAGTGTATTATGCTAAGCGAAATAAGTCAGTCAGAGAAAGACAAACATGTGATTTCACTCATATGTGGAATTTAAGAAACAAAACAGATGAACATAGAGGAAGGGAAGGAAAAATAAGATAAAAACAGAGGGAGGCAAACCATAGAGACTCCTAGATACAGAGAACTAATTGAAGGTTACTGGAGGGATATTGGTGGGGGGATGGGCTAAATGGGTGCTGGGCATTAAGGAGGGCACTTGTTGGGATGAGCCCTGGGTGTTATATGTAAATGATGAATCGCTAAATTCTTCTCCTGAAACCATTATTAACTATATGTTAACTAACTTGGATTTAAATTTTTTAAAATCTTAAAAATAAAAGAAACGGGCTGAAGATCAAAATTTTCTTCTAGGCAGGTATTCTTGGTGATATTAGCTGAGTTTTACTTTCTTCTACGGTCATGAGGAGACTCTGAGTCAGGGTAAATCCCACCACAAATTCCATAGGGAAAACATCCATTATCATTGCTTTCATAATGAAATCAATCATCTGGTGGTTTTCTTTTGCTGATCATAATTGTAAACAGATGATATTTGGGAAAGATTGGGTAATATACAAAAAAAATTCTCTCCATTAAAAAAGGACTGTATTAAATCAAAACTACAATGAGATATCATTTCACATCAGTCAGAATGGCTAAAATTAACAACTCAGGAAACAACAGATGTTGGTGAGGATGAAGAGAAAGGGGAACTCTCTTACACTGTTGGTGGAAATGCAAGCTGGTATAGCCACTCTGGAAAATAGCATCGGGGTTCCTCAAGAAGTTAAAAATAGAACTACTCTACAACCCAGCAATTGCACTACTAGGTATTTATCCAAAGGATACACAAATACAGATTCAAAGGGGCACATGCACCCCAATGTGTATAGCAGCATTATCGATAAGAGCCAAATTATGGAAAGAGCCCAAATATCCATTGACTGATGAATGGATAAAGAAGAGGTAGTGTGTGTGTGTGTGTGTGTGTGTGTGTGTGTGTGTGTGTGTGTATATATATATATATATATATATATATATATATATATATATACACATATATACGTATATGTATATGTATATACACACACAGTGGAATATTACTCACCATCATAAAGAATGAAATCTTATCATTTGCAATGATGTGGATAGAGCTAGAGAGTATTATGCTAAGTGAAACAAGTCAGTCAGAGAAAGACAAATACCATACGATTCCACTCATATGTGGAATTTAGTAGGGGGAAAAAAGAGAGGCAAACCAGGAAACAGATTCTTAACTATAGAGAACAAACTGAGGGTTGCTGGAGGGGAGGTGGGCAGGGGATGAGGGTAGGTGGGTGATGGGTATTGAGGAGGGCATTTGTTGTGATGAGCACTGGGTGTTATATATAAGTGATGAAACACTAAATTCTATACCTGAAACTAATATTACACTACATGTTAACTAACTGTAATTTAAATAAAAATTTGAAGAAAGAAAAGGAACAGAATTAATCACAAATGAAAAAGGGTCATTTTCCTCTGAGTGAACTCAAATGCACAGCTGCACACATTATTCTCTCCATGGGTTGATTTTTCTTTATTTCTCTTTTTTTAAGTTTATTCATTTATTTTGAGGGAGAGAGAGAGAGAAAAAAAGAGAGAGAGCACAAACAGGGGAGGGACAGAAAGAGAGGGAGAGAGAGAGAATCCCAAACAGGCTCTGCAATGTGAGGCTCAATCTCACAAACTGTGAGATCATGACCTGAGCCTAAATCAAAGAGGTGAATGCTTAACCTGAGTACAGGCACTGTACTCTGGGTTGATTTCTCTTAACCACATTTTTTTAACCTATTCTGTTTGATATTTCATCTCAAAACTGAGGGAAATCAGACATTTTTTCTACCTGGTCATAGCCACCATTCTATACCACAGTATGAATGAGTTCCACAAATGTAGGGGATTCCGTTTTATTCTATATTATATCCCAAGCACAGCACCTACTATGATAGGTATTCAAAAAAAAATTTGTGGAATGACTGGATGAATAACTCAAGAGGATAAACACTATTACTTTAGGCAATTTAGGAGAGTCATCCCTGCAAGAAAGATCAGAACAGTGAATTCTCTTAGTGTCCTATTTCTAAATAACAGAGCTAAGGAGTACACAACAAGAATTTCTCAGGCTGGTGACCTTGGAGAGGAAGGAGTCTCTCCATGCTGACCCAGTTATATACAGTCTCAAATTCTGAGGTTTGTGTTCTGTTGGTTCATCCATATTCATGTCTGAGCTGAAAATAACCAAGATGGGCAATATGGATACCTATGCCCATCTCTCAGGGGCCTTAGCTTGAATTCCTAAACTCAGTATTTGGTGGACATGTGCATCCTCCTTGGCCTGTTGCAACCTCCCCCAGCTCCTCTATTGGTGCCCAGCCTTAGTCTTGGAAACCTGATGACATCCAGCCTCTGCTTAGATTGACTAAATCCTCACTGTAGATCCCAGGCCACACCTTAGACATCACCCAGAATCAGCCAGTATTTAACATTTTGCTGTATTTCTTTACAGCCCTAATTTGTAATCACCATGTATGCTTCCATATGCATGCTTGGGCTCCTCCTGGAATGCGTCATGCTCTATCACCTTTGGCCCTTTCCTCATACTGTTCTTCTAGAATACATCCTCCCTGCCACGCTCCCACCTGCCTTCTCATCAGACAATGCTCATTTCTGTCTTTGTTCAGTTAACTCATGTCCTTCCTCTGTTTTCTTTTAAACATTACTTTCTCTATTAAATCTTCCAGCCTCCTAAACCAATTTCATATGGCTGGGCACTATTGTACCTGTTGTCCTCACTGTAAGTGTAAAACTGCTTGTCAGACTCTAGTATAGACTTAAAGCTCTTAAAAGACAAGGGAAAAATTATTCATTGCTGTATCAAGATTGTGTGGGGCACCTGGGTGGCTCAGTTGGTTGAGCGTCCGACTTCGGCCCAGGTCATGATCTCACGGCTCGTGGTTTCGAGCTCCGCGTCGGGCTCTGTGCTGACAGCTTAGAGCCTGGAGCCTGCTTCATATTCTGGGCCTCCCTCTGTCTCTCTGCCCTCTCCTGCTCATGATGTCTCTATCTCTCAAAAATAAATAAACATTAAAAAAAAAAAGATTGTGGGAGTGTTTCTGATATGCAGGCAGCAGGTTTCTAACCTTGGAGATACAAAGGAGAGAGAAGAGTATAGAGCTCAAAGACAATGAGCATTATCTGGCACATGCTGCCTTATTGATTAATTCTCTTTTATTCATTCTACTTTTAATCCTAAACAAATGTTGTAGGTTCCAGAGTCCATAGTGAGTGAAATTAACATTATGTTGAATTTAGCCTGGTACCAACGTGCCATGATGATATTATCACCAAATATCCTGAGAATATGGTTTGGATGTAGCCTAAATTAGATAATCTAGGTAAACTAAGTCCTTTTGATCCTGTCTTCTCTATAGTTTAAAAATATTTTTTTAATGCTTATTTTTGAGAGAGAGGTAGAGAGATAGAGCACAACCGGGGGAGGGGCAGAGAGCAAGGGAGACACAGAATCCAAAGCAGGCTCCAGGCTCTGAACTATCAGCATAGAGCCTGATGCAGGGCTTGAACCCACAAACTGCAAGATCATGACCTGAGCCAACGTCGGACGCTTAATGAACTGAGCCAACCAGGCACCCCGGAATAACTTATAGTTTTGAATAGAAGCAAAATTTGTATGTAACTTACCTCTGACAGCTTTTAGTGGCAAAAACCCATAACTGTAGCAAATGAGGTTGGTGTTACATGAAAGAGGACTCATTATTGGTAAAGCCAATAATGACATTGCTTTCCTGGTGTGGTATCTGATACCTAGCATTCGAATAGCCTAGGATTTAGGGCAAGGTAACTGCCAGTCCTAATGAGGACACTAAAATGCAATCAATTTTTACCATGGTTCAAGCCAGGCCTAAGGACTGTGGAAAACAGCACAGATGTCCATACTGTGTTTCTGCTGCCACCCTGAGACAAAATTTTATCTACCATGATGAATTTTCGTGATATAAAAATTCCACAGCCACTTTGCATACACAGCTAATTTATTCACTTGCTATTGTTAGCTCCTACTGACATAGACATAGGTTGCATTTTGGAGACAGGTTTTAAATTTCACATATATAATAAATAGTACAACAAAACCCTATTTCATTTTTTTCTGAAGGTAAAATTGCATGCTTTTCCTAATTGGTGCTGTAATCCAATGAAACAGTTCCTTTTTTTGTTTCAAAGGAGCTCTAAGTACTTCAGGAGAAACAAGTTATTTTGCAAGTGGGGAGTGCTGGTTACCTAGAACATTAGCCAGTTTGAAAGACACGTGTGTTATAACAGAAAGAATGGCATTTCTTTCCATTGTATCAAACCAGACTCTTTTTTTCTGGTCTTGAAGATTTATAGCCATGGGTTTAGAGAAAACTAATTCTATGGAAAAAAAATGAAAGTTTTTATTAACATAACCTTTTAATTTGCCTTAGAGAAAAATTCATATCAGATAGCTATGTAAATTTAATTACATAAATATTTATTTTGCCAGATTTTAGTCTAAACACGCATAGGAGAAAGAAAGAAGATTAGGTGGTCAAATTCTATTTGATTAGACAGAGATATAAACAAAATCATGACAGTCTGATATATCTATATCTATATCTATATCTATATCTATATCTATCTCTATCTCTATCTATATCTATATCTATCTATCTATATCATCTATATTTATAAATATCTTATATCCAATGCTATTATAACAAGTCAGATTAAATCAACTTAAATTAATTAGGTTCATTTTTCTCAATTTCTAACTGGTATTAACATATGTCATACTTATTCTTTTTTTTCTTTCTTTTTTTTGTGGTACTTATAAGCTAATACTTGCAATCCCTTTGACTAAGCATAAATATCTCACAGATATTACTGAAACTTTGTTGAGCATACCATAGTCACTGATATAGCATGTATGGAGTGTCTTTCTTTGGCCCCACTGAGAATCATTAAGGAAAATAAATTAGTATTGTATCTCTGTATTCACACAAAACAAGAAATTTGGTAGAGCTCAATTTTTGATATTTTGTAGTATGAAAACACTACATTTTTCCCTTTTTTCAAATGTAAACTATTGTAATTAGTTGTCTCATTTTGAAAGTATTTACAGAGATTCAGTCATGCCTCATCAATATTATGCTATAAAATCATAAAAATTCATATTAAATATTTCTAGAAGCATAAGCATTTCTCCAGCTTGGTGCTAAAGCCTTAATGGACCATTCTTCCACTATAGAGATTTTTGGCTAAGGGTGTCATTCCTACCCTTTCTAGCTGATTCTAAAATAATTCTCCAGATTTTCATCTCCCTTTTCTTATACTTCCTATCTTTCTCCTTCAATTCCACCCTGAGAGGCAAAATGATAATATGGAAAGAATACAGGGTTTGTTGTTAGATGACTTAGGTAGAAGTCTGGGTTCTGCTCTGAACTAATTGAACTGAATCTCTGAATCTCAGTTTCTCCATCTATAAAACAGGGCACTAAGACTTGGATTATGATAGCATTTGAAAAGAGACAACTCTTTTTAAGAACTCCATAAATGTTAATTCTGTCTCCTCCAAAGTGAAAGTTACAAATTGAAAGCATGAAGCCCTCCATGGGAAGGGTCTGCTCATTCTCGTTTGTAGGTCTTGAACAGAATAAGAAGGGCTTCCAACCTTTGCAAAGGGGAATTCTTTTTGTGCATCTGGGCAGAGAAGCCTCATGTTGAACCTGACACTTTATTTTGTGGCCAAGGACACTCCTTAAGCTATGAATTCTGTTTCATTCAATATGGTCAAAATATTTTTTAAGAATTATGAAAATATTAGGAGAAAAAAGCTGACCAGCAGCCAGGGCAGTGGCAACCTTCTCTCTATTATATCAAACCATTTTCTCAATGTTATGAAACATACCCATGTTTCTAAAGAAATGTCTGTAATTTTTATCACTGGTGGGTTTGAAGAAGGTGGGAAGGTTGGTGAGCCTCACCCATTCTTAGCCATCCTCAGGAATAAACATTTTTAAAAACCAAAAGCTCAACAAGGAATCTTTTTCTATCTCCTCTGTGGGTTAGGAAATCCAGTATAGAAACCAGGATAAAAAGAACTCTGAAATTCAGGGAAATTTATAACTTACACAGTAAACATTCCCCAAATGCTGAAAAACAGAAGGGCCATATGCAATTGTTTTTAGGGAAAACAAAGAGGGGTGACCTAATCAGAGAGCATACCGCTATAATGTTTACTTATATATGAAAAGTACATAGAAAGAAGCAAAGTGGGAGGTGGTTTAAAAAGGAAGTATGGATTGGGCTGAGTCTTAGAACATGATGTTAAGAATAAAGTTCAAGTCAGTATGGGACTGAGAGTAACCCTGAAATTCAATAATGTTTGCACGTTTAATTGACATGCTTACAGAGGATTAAGTATTTAAAACAAAAAAAACTTGTTCCGAAAAAAATTATGAGGACATGTGCACACACACACACACACACACACACACACACAACAACTCAGAAACAACACACACCAACAACTCAGAAACATTGATTCTGCTTAGTTTGCAATTCTCTTCAGGGTTTTTTTCAGAGCACATTTGACATCCTTGTTCCTTAGACTATAGATGAGGGGGTTCAACATGGGTATTACATTGGTGTAAAATACTGAGAACTTCCCCTGGTCCACAGAATCAGAAGGAGAGGTCTTGAGATGTGTGAACAACCCAGACCCATAGAACAGACCCACAGTTACTATGTGGGAGCCACAGGTGCTGAAGGCTTTGGGCCAACCCTGAGCTGATGAGACGTAGAGGACATTGGACAGGACCAAAGCATAAGAAATGAAAATAATGAAGCCGGATATTATGACAACTGTGCTCACAATAATGGAATTCAGCAACTCACTGGCATAGGTGCCACTGCAGGAGAGCTGGAGGAGGGGGAAGATGTCACACATGTAATGGTTGATGATGTTAGAATCACAAAAGGACAATCTGACCATGTCCCCTGTGTGGATCATGGCACCAGCAAACCCCATCACGTAAGAACCAAACATCAGCAGAGAACAGACCTGAGGGGACATGGTGACCGTGTACACCAGAGGTTTACAGATGGCCACATAGCGATCATAGGCCATGGCTGTCAACACATAGCACTCAGAATGCACAAAGAAACAGAAGAAAAACAGCTGAGTCATGCATTCTGTAAAGGAAATGATGTTCTTCTCTGAGACAAAGCTCATCAGCATTTTAGGGGTAATGACCAAAGAGTGGCAGAAATCTATGAAGGATAAGTTGAAGATGAAAAAGTACATGGGAGTGTGCAGGTGAGAATTCAGGCATATTAGATTAACTAGGCTCAAATTTCCTACCATAGTGACCACATAGTTCAGTAAAAAGAGAAAGAAAAGGGGTAACTGGAGCTGAGGTCGGTCTGTAAATCCTACCAGGATGAACTCTGTCACTGAAGAGTCATTTTCCATAGCCATTACCTGCCAGGGTGTGATCTGTGAGAAAAGGAGAGAGGTGTCACATCAGGACAGGATTCAGATCCTTTGTTTCTAGAATAAGGCTTTGTTCTACGGGAGCTTGAGTCTGGCTGTAGGGACAGCACCCTGGAAGAAGAGCCAGGGCAAGGATTCTCCACCTTTAACTTTTCTTTTCTCATTTGTCCTTTTCTTCCATGTTTTCAGATCTCACCCATAACTCCTAACCTCCCCTGGACTGACACAAACCAGGATGAAGTGATGGTCACATGTGAAAGCAATATCTTGAAGAGATGAATAGGCTGGTCAAGGCCATACAGACAGAGAACAAAGGAGCCGACAGTTGGACATGGGACCACTTCCTATGAATATTCTTGAGGCTCTGAGACAGTAAAGTCACTATGATACCCACTGCACCCACTGTTCAACCCACTGTCTCCCTTTTACCTTTCAGAAACTCAGTACCTGGCTTAATGAAAGTGCTAAGAGGTAAAAAGGCTCAGAGAGGTTAAGTAACTTGTCCAAGATCACACACATAGTAACTGGAGGAATTTGAATTCCCCTATCGTCCTGAACATCTCCTACCCATTCCCTTCATCCAGTCTTACCTCAAAATCACAATAAATTGTTCAGGAAGGACAGGTGGTCTCCCCACACCTCTTTACTGCTGCAGCTGTGAGAATGAAAACATGAGAACAGAAAGACTCAGCTGCCCAACTTCCTTCTGCCTGGAGACCTCACTACTGCTAGACACTTAAGTGTTTTCCTTTCACTTTCCTGAAGGAGACAAAGCCTCTGAAAATGGAGAAGCCAATATCCCTTGTTTGTGGATTTGCATAAAATATCTTTGGGGCAAGGCAAATGCATCAACTTTATGTCTCCAAATCATCAGCGGGCTAATATTGTGAATTTATCTTATTCTCCATGGATCTCAGCAACTTGTTTAGAAGCTTGGAAAACAAGGCTCATTTAGCATCAAAGTTTGACCAGGCTCCTGAGGGAAGAAATTATTGAGCCTATGTTTACATCCTTTGTCAATATATTAACACTCGTTCCTTTGAGACTCAACGTTCTCCACGTTATCAGCTCACATTAAGAATTTCAAATTTTCCATGCAGGGAGGAAGTAGCCTCCTTTGTGCTCCTAGTTATCCTAGAGCTCGTGCTCAATTATAAAAGAGGAGTGTTCAGGGGCAGAGCCATTGCCATTCCCAATACTTTTTTTTTGTTATTGTTCTGTGATTGATGATATAGTATGTGTCATAACTCTAATACTTTTGGTGTCTTTCACATCTCTAGAAAAGTGTAATAGAGAAATGTTAAAAGAATGAGATCTAGAGTCAAATTAATCAAGCTTGAATTCAAATTCTTCCACTGGGTATGTGTGTGATCTTGGAAAGATTACTTAATCACTCTGAGGCTTTTTTACCTCATCTACATTATAAGTTTAATAATAATTCCTACCTTCCTAGATTGTTTGAGGATTAAATGCCTCATAATCTCTAGCACATTTTAGGGAAATTCTTGGTATAGGGTAAGTCCTAAGTAAGTATTAGATTGCCTTTCTCTTTATCCTTATCTATATCTATAGCATGGTCCTCTTCCCCAAGGTACCCAACTATTTACTAGACATCCCCACTAAACTGAATTCACCATCTCCTTGTGGTCCCTTATGGTCTCCTCTTGCTATCCTTTTATATGTTAATGGCACCATTTACCGAGTTAGCTAACCTAGAAATGGGTTATTATTCAGGGCTCCTCATTCTCACTAACCATTACCATCTTATCTTCAAAGTTTACATAATTCTTATTTCCTTAAAATTCCTGGTTTCTTACCCCTCCTGTTCACTGCATTGCCTCTGACACAGCTCTCTTGCCTCAAGTCTGGAATACTCTAAAAGTTTTCTTAACCTGGGGTCACACCATCACCCTATATATTAGCTTGTTATTGTTGTATAATAAATTACCACAAACTTAGTGGCTTAAAAGAACACCCACTTATTAGTCATGGTTCAGAAGTAGGTGAGACGACTGGTATAGAAGGTCATGCTTTTTACAATTACACCCAAAACCGTAAAATACCTAGGAATAAATCTAACCAGAGAGGTGGAAAATCTATACACTGAAAACTATAGAAAGCTTATGAAAGAAATTGAAGAAGATACAAAAAAATGGAAAAATATTCCATGTTCCTGGATAGGAAGAACAAATATTGTTAAAATGTCAATACTACCCAAAGCAATCTACATATTCAGTGCAATACCTGTCAAAATAACACCAGCATTCTTCACAGAGCTAGAACAAACAATCCTAAAATTTGTATGGAACCAGAAAAGACCCGAATAGCCAAAGCAATCTTGAAAAAGAAAACCAAAGTGGGAGGCATCATAATCCCAGACTTCAAGATGTATCACAAAGCTGTAATCATCAAGCTGGGACAGTATGGTCCCAGCACAAAAACGGACACTCAGATCAATGGAACAGAATAGAGAACCCAGAAATGGACCCACAAACGTATGGCCAACTAATCTTTGACAAAGCAGGAAAGAATATCCAATGGAATAAAGACAGTCTCTTCAGCAAATGGTGCTGGGAAAACTGGACAGCGACATGCAGAAGAGTGAACCTGGAACACTTTCTTACACCATACACAAAAATAAACTCAAAATGGATGAAAGACCTCAATGTAAGACAGGAAGCCATCAAAATCCTCGAGGAGAAAGCAGGCATAAAACTCTTTGACCTTGGCTGCAGAAACTTTTTACTCAACACATCTCTGGAGGCAAGGGAAACCAAAGCAAAAATGAACTACTGGGACCTCATCAAATTAAAAACTTTTGCACAGTGAAGGAAACAATCAGCAAAACTACAAGGCAACCGACAGAATGGGAGAAGATGTTTGCAAACGACATATCAGATAAAGGGTTAGTATCCAAAATCTATAGAGAACTTATCAAACTCAACACCCAAAAAACAAATAATCCAGTGAAAAAAATGGACAAAAGACATGAATAGATATTTCTCCAAAGAAGACATCCAGATGGTGAACAGGCACATGAAAAAGTGCTCCACATCACTCATCATCAGGGAAATACAAATCAAAACCATAATGAGATACCACCTTACACCTGTCAGAATGGCTAACATGAACAACTCAGGCAACAATAGATGTTGGCAAGGATGCAGGGAAAGAAGGTCTCTTTTGCACTGCTGGTGAGAATGCAAACTGGTGCAGCCACTCTGAAAAACAGCATGGAGGTTCCTCAAAAAATTAAAAATAGAACTACCTTATGACCCAGAAATTGCACTACTAGTTATTTATCCAAGGGATACAGGTATGCTGTATCAAAGGGGCACAGGCACCCCAATGTTTATAGCAGCACTATCAACAATAGCCAAAGTATGGAAAGAGCCCAAATGTCCATCGACTGATGGATAAAGAAGATGTGGTGTATATACATACATACACACACACACACACACACACACACACACACACACACACACACAATGGAGTATTACTCCACAATCAAAAAGAATGAAGCCATTTGTAACTACATGGATAGAACTAGAGGGTATTATGCTAAGGGAAATCAGTCAGTCATAGAAAGACAAATATCATATGACTTCACTCATATGAGGACTTTAAGATACAAAACAGATGAACATATGGGAAGGGAAGCAAAAAATAAAAAATAAAAACAGGGAGGGGGACAAAACAGAAGAGACTCATAAATATGGAGAACAAACTGAGGGTTGCTGGAGGGGTTGTGGGAGCGGGGGATGGGCTAAATGGGTAAGGGGCTTAAGGAATCTATTCCTGAAATGATTGTTGCACCATGTGGTAACTAGCTTGGATGTAAATTATAAAAATTAAATAAATTATAGAAAGAAAATAAAAAAGAATGTCATGCTTGATTCTCTGCCCAGGCTGAAATCAGTATGTGGGCAGGACTGCATTTCCTCCTGGGGGCTCTGGGGAAGGCTGTTTCTAAGCTCACTCAGGTTGTTGGCAGAATTCAGCTTCTTGAGGTCTCCA
Organism: Panthera pardus; assembly: GCF_024362965.1. NCBI lineage: Eukaryota > Metazoa > Chordata > Mammalia > Carnivora > Felidae > Panthera > Panthera pardus. The sequence goes on from NW_026526677.1 coordinate 93,776,649, forward strand.
CATCCTTGCTGGCTGTCCGCTGGGGGTCACCCTCAGCTTCTAGAGGCTGCCTGTGTTCTTTGTCCTCTAGCCCCCTCTTTTTCAACCCAGCAATAAATAACACAGGAATCCTTCTTGTGCTTTGACTCTCTCTCTGATATATCCCTTTCTGCCACTAGCTTCATAAATACTCTCTGCCTTCAAAATGTTTGTGTGGTTAGATTAGGCCTACCCTGGTAATCTCTCTATTTTAAGGTCAGCTATACCATATACTATGGCACAGTCACTAGAGTGACATCTCATTATACTTACAAGTTCCACCCACACTCAAAGGAGAGAGGATTATACAAGGGAAAAAGTCATTAGGGAGACATGTTTTAGAATTCTGCTGACCACACCATCTTCTCTGGATATCTATTCCTACATTTTATATAGAATTACCTATAGAGAATGCAACATTCCCTTGCCTAAAACCCTTCCGCTTGTTTCCCAACACAAGTGCAAACCTCTCAGCCTGTCACAGAGAGCTCTCTTAGAGTCTGCTTCCTAGCTGTGTCCACAGCTTTACGTGCCATGTCTCCACTCCTTGGATTATACTCTCCAGTAATACTGAGGTGTCTCAAGTTCCTCTCATACATTCTGATGATTTCTTGGCTCCATGTTGTTTCTGCCTGACATGCCTTCTCCCTTCTTCTTCACTTGAATACCATTTACTTCTTCTCCAAGACTCAGGCCTGGCATCATTTCTGATAGAACCTTTCTGACCTCTTCCCCTGTCCCCACTCTCAGCACCTAAGGTGCTTTCTCTGTGTGCTGCTGAGGCGTCTTGCGCATGCCCTCACTTACACACAGCGAGCTCACCTGTGTACCTTCGTTACACTTGGACTGTACATTCCTGAGGGCAAGGATTCAATCTTACTCATTTTTATCCATGGTGCTATTAGCAGATCTCTTTCTTCCCCTTCCTTCCTTCCTCCCTCCCTTCCTCCCTTCCTCCCTTCCTCCCCTTTCCTTCCTTTTTCTTTTCTCTCCTTTTCTTTTCCTCTCATCTTTAACTCTGTATTTCTAAATAGCATGTAGTTGCTTCTTGATTGGTGAGAAGCATTCACTTGGGGATCAGACTATTTTTTTTTTAGACTTTCATGGAGCTCTCCTATTTTTACCTTTTCCTTCACCTCTACTATCGGAGGTGATTTGTGCCACCACATTCCTGAGCATATGGGAGATGACGTAGCATATCATATTTGTTTCTACCATGCAGCTTAGAATTGAGCTTCCTGGGGATTACTGAGTAAGTTACTGATCATTCTTCTGCTTTCCAGCTTTCCAAATGTCTTCCTACCCTTCTTCCCCCTACGGTTTTCCTTGTCCCAGTGGGTTTATGTAACATACTTGTGCTTCTCATTTCTAATGCCTTTATTACCATTCCAGTGGGTTTTCAGAAAGTAAGAGTGGTTAAATACATAGGCTCAATCTGCTACCTCTAATCAGGAGCCCTATTGGTATATGGTAAGTGCTATGTAAGTATTAGGTTGAATTCCTAAGGTGATGTCTGGGAGCATACAAAGTCTGCATAATTCTATGGGCAAAAAGCACGTGTTTCCCTGCTTAGAGAGGGTATTGGCCCTGAGGTTTAAACTCCTCCACACACAGGTCAACTGATTATTTTAGAACGTTACTGATTCATTTCATTCAAGAAACATCTCTTAGAGGATTTAAGTTGCAAGGTACTTGGAGCACAAAAAGCAGTAAGGTACTTGGAGCACAAAAAGCAGTAAGAGAACCTTGGTTCTCTCAGTTTGATTAGAGAAGCAACTGAGAATTGTATAATTTACGGATAACAGGTGTTAGTCACAATACTAAATTCTTTTATTAACTTGCCCTTTATAATGTTCACAACTACCTGAGACAGGCATGTCTGTTTCACATGTGAAGAAACCAAAGGTAGGGTTAAATGATTTTTGCCAAACTCACAACAACTAATGGCAGAGCCAGGACTCAAATACAGATCTTTCATAATGTAAGATTAATTTCTCTTACGATGCTATGCAGGAGAAAAGAGTAAGCACTGTCATAGAAGTCTACACAAGGTACAGTAGTGACACGTATTGATTAAAAACCTTTCCATTATGATAAATTACTTTTCATTTTAAGTAAAATCAACTTTACTCAAACAAAAAAAGTTCATTTAACTGGGAAGTCCAGGGATGCATTTTACTTCAGACTTGACTAGATGCAAGGGGTCACAGAGGTTGTATCTCTTTCAGTTTCTTGAATGTGCTTGGTTCTACGTGACTTTCTTCTCGGAAAGACTTTCTCCATGTATAGACAAGAAGGCTCCACTTGGCTCCTCCTGACTATATCTTTGTTTTTATTACTCTGACTCAAGTCATTAATAGATCGTTCCTTTACTTGATCTTATATTAGCTAAAATTTCAAAATAGACCTTACTAAGAGTTGGGGCACAACTCAAGGGAAAATGGCTTAGCAAGAGACTGTATTAGACTAGCCTGTTTTCTGGGGCTTTATGACCCTTGCCCATCTACTCAGATCCCACAAAAGAGAGTAGCTCTTATCTGGGTACCTACTTTTGTAACTTCCAGTTGTCAACATGTGGCAGGGCATCAACTTTAACACTCTTTATCCAAGACTATCCCTGAGGTATTTGGGGTTTGGGAGTCCAAAATGAGGACGGAAAATGAAAAGTGAGAAAAAGAAAAAAAACATCTATATCTGCTGCTCAATGCCTATACTTTTAATTGAAGTATTCTGTTGAAAAAGATGCATCTTTAAAGTGTGATTGACACCAAGAAAATGAACCCACCCTCCACTGCACAACTCTGGGAGGGATTTCAATAGAATATTGTTCTCAGGTAAAAAATGGAGAGAGCCAAATCCAGTGAGGAATCCTACTCTTTCCTGATTTTACCTATTTTTCCTCCTTTCCCTTGTTCTAATTTTTAAGATTTTTATTTTTTGTAAACCATTAAAATACAAATTTTATTTTGTTATTTGACTTGTCTACTTACTAATGTCTATTATTTCTTTACTCCATACAGGGTACCTTAAGAATTTTATTTTATTTTTCTTCTCTTGAAGTACCAAGAGGTACCACATCAAATTGCATATCCTTTTCATTCCTTTCCTGTATATCTTGCTCTGATCTATTAAGGCACATTTTTTTCTTTCTCAGAATTAGTGTGCACTTACTCTTTCTGACTGTGGTTAAAGATCCAATTAGATCCATCACAACTGCCCTCTTCTCTCTTCCCCAGTTTTTTTTCCCTACCTGCCCTTGCTCATTGCAAAAGCTTGAAGGAGAGTAGGACTCAGAGAGACTGCTCCCTGGGAACTGTAGTTTCATCTTTTTCAAATTTACAGTTATTTTGAAGTTTGGGTATTTCTTATCTTTGGATAATGCTATGACTATATTGTTTTTATGGTGTTTTATTTGTTCTTCTTAATGTTGTGTGTTACCTTTATCAGACATATTGGCAGGTGCAGATCTAGGCAGCTGCCATTTTTTTTGGATTCCTGGAAGTCCTTTCAGAAATATTATCTTTGAAATTCTGTATATGTCAAAGAGCTGTATTGTATTGATTTGAAGATGGTTCACTTCTCAGTGAACTCAGAAATATTATTTTGGTTTTAGTTTTGTTAAAAACACTATTGGTCATCATTTAAATTTGTGTTCTCTAAGAAAAAGTAAATATTCAAAAAATTATCAGAATACTGAAAATAGGATAATTATGACTATTGCTATTTTTCAAGATGGCCACCTTGTTGTAAATAACTACACTGTCATATAAAATATAGATGTTTTCTTTTGGGAATGAAGATCTGAAGAGTGTAAAGAATTACTAGGTCAAAATAGATTATATGAAGAGTCCTAAATCTGTTAGACAAATTGAATTAAGTAACCCTTTACACACACACACACACACACACACACACACACACTCACATCGTCAGACCCCAATGGCTTCATTGGTTAATTCTACCAAACATGTAAGGAGGAAATACTACCAATTTTATGCCAATTCTTTCAAAATATAAACAGAGAGAAAATACTTCTCAACACATTTTATGAGGCCATAAAAACCCTGAAACTCAAATGAGACAAAGAATCACATGAAAAAAAATACAGCAATATCCCTCAGAAACATAAGTACATTTTTGCTTTTATTTATAATGGAATACTACTTGGTAATGAAAAAGAATGAAATCTGGCCATTTGCAACAACGTGGATGGAGCTAGAGGGTATTATGGTAAGCAAAATAAGTTAGTCAGAGAAAGACAGATATATGATTTCACTCATATGTGGAATTTGAGAATCAAAACAGGTAACATAGGGGTAGGGAAGGAAAAATAAGATAAAAACAGAGAGGGAGACAAACCATAAGAGACTCTTAAATACACAGAACAAACTGAGGGTTGCTGTAGCAGAGGTGTGTGGGGGGATGGGTCAAATGGGTGATGGACATTAAGGAGCACACTTTTTGGGATGAGCACTGGGTGTCATATGTAAGAGATGAATCACTGGGTCCTACTCCTGAAGCCAAGACTATGCAGTATGATAACTAACTTGAAATAATAAAAAAAGAGAAACATAAGTACAAAAATAATTTAAAAATATAAGCTAATTTGGAGTGTCTGGGTGACTCGGTTGGTTGAGAGTCCAATTCTTGATTTCAACTTAGGTCATGATCTCGATCGAGGTCTGCATTGGGCTGTGTGCTGATAGCTTGGGATTCTTTCTCTCTCTCTCTTCTCTCTGCCCCTCCCCTGCTTGTGCTCTCTCTCTCTCAAAATAAACAAACTTAAAAAAAATTAATCTAGTATAACATTCTATAAAAAGGATAATGCATTATGACCAAGTGGGGTTCATCACACAAAATTAAAGTTGGTTTCACTTCTTTTTTTTTTTACATTTATTTATTTCTTGAGAGATATAGAGAGACAGAGCACAAGTTGGGGAGGGGCAGAGAGAGAAGGAGACACAGAATCCAAAGCAGGCTCCAGGCTCCGAGCTGTCAGCACAGAGCCCGACGCGGGGCTCGAACTCACAAACGGAGAGATCGTGACCGGAGCTGAAGTCAGATGCTTAACCGACTGAGCCACCCAGGTGCCCCCCCCCCCCTTTTTTTTTAATTTTTAAAGTTGGTTTCACTTCTGAAGGTCATTCAAAAGAATTCACAACATTAACAGAATAGAAGAGAAAGTAATGTGATCAACTATGATAAAATACTCATTTATTATAAGAAATCAGAAAAATAGAAATAGAAAAGAAGCTTCTCAATTCAGCAAAAGGCATTTATAAAAGGTCTACATCTAACATCACAGTCAATGGTAAAGACTGAATGTTTCCCCATAAGATTGGGATTAGCTAAGATTGTCCTCTCTCTTTTGCATTTGGTGAAGAGGCTCACTCTTGAAATAGCATAAGAAAATGAAATAAAATTCCAGCAGGTAAAAAAAGAAAAAAGATAATAAACATTATTCACAGATAATATGACTATTAATACAAAAAATCCTAAAAAACCCACAAAACCAAAATACTAGAACCAATAAGTGGACTTAGCAAGGTCTCAGGATACAAAGCCATCAAACACAAATCAATTGCACATAAATTGACATAAAATAAAACTCCTGTCCCGGAGGCAAGACAGGAACAGCTTCATGGTGAATATGAACAAGAAGGAAGAGAGGAAAACATTGATCAGACTCTTCCTATGTTTCAGGCAGTGTTCCACTATTTTACATGCAGAAAGTTATTTAATCCACACAATTATTTTCATCTTATAGATGTAGATACCAAGGCTGAAAGAAGTTCTATAACTGATCTAAGATCTCACAGTTAAGAAGTACAGAAACCCTCTGGATTTAAATTCAGAGAGACTTGGAAGTCACTCCCTTACCCACTTTACTACAACCAACCACAACCTCAGGCTACTGGAAGCACTGGGCCTCTCTGCTTTCCTCACACTAACATCATATCCACAACCATGCTCTGTGATGTGGGTACTGATGTTACTGGTCCTCAAGGCCTGCCCCACCCTTACCTCTTATCTTACCTCTGCATCTACCAAGTTGGGAGTAGGGGATGCTGATGGGAGAAGCTGAGAATAGGGGATGCTGATGGGAGAAGCTGGGAGAAGGGGATGCTGATGCAAAACATCATGAACTCCCATTGTCTTACATAAAGCTCAACACTTTTTGAAGCATCAACAGTTCTCAGATTTGGTTTGATTTCCAGAGTGCCAAAATTGTTTTTGCCAATTCTGTCCAAGTTTATAGATGCTATAGCAGAGGAGATTTGCTGAACTTCTCACTCAGCCATAGCTGGAAGATACACTGACATTCTTTTCTGTTTGACTTACCCATCTTTTTAAAAAAAAAAAAAAAAAAAAGTAAACTGTGTTTGTGACTTCTAATAATTTTTGCTGGAAAAATACAAAACTGCAGCAAATGAGTTGATATTATATGAAACCTGTTTCATAAGTCGTGACTTAATTATTGAGAAAGCCAATAGTGATATTGCTTGCCAAAGAGGAAGCTAGTTTCTTGTCTTTTGAGAAGTACAAGGATTACACAAATTTTAATAATTGTTAAACACCCTAAAATCTTGTATTCTTAAGTTTAGTTATGTTTATAATTTATACTTTAACCCATTGACAGATACATGTTTTGTCAGGTAGTTTAAGGGTTTATGTGGACAAACAATAGAAAGTGACCGTGATAAAAAGCTGTATGTCAATTATATCTCAATTAAACTGGAAAAAAGGTGACTCTAGCTTTTTTAAAAAGAAAAAGTTAATAGAAAGGACATTGGGAATTGAGAGATTTGATGTGAAATTGGAAAACCAAAGTTGGAGAATAGGCAGGACCAAAGCAACTCCAGGGGTCAAGGGCAGGAAGTATTTCAGACTTCAGGCCACCCTGATGTTGCAGGATCCCCACCCTATTTCCTATCAGTGACTCAGCCTTGGACACAGCTGCAGCTACATGAATGGTTCCCAGTTATCTCACTACATTTGCATTATTTGTTCCAGGTCAAAATCTTAGATAGGAGTTATGGGTTTGGTTGAGTCTGGGTCAACATGCCTGTCCTCTGTCTGCCAGGGAATGTTGGGGCAGAACTTCTCTCCCTCTTGGATTCTATAGTGGAACGTCGAAGGTGGAGTGCTATATCATACCAAGATGACACATAGTGAGGATCCTGTCTAAGCATGAAATGGGACTCTTGCCCGTCTTCCCAAAAGATAAACATGTGTGCAAATGTGCTTTCCTATTTGTCGAAAGGAAAAAATTATATTTTCAAATCTACAGAGAGGTTTACATAAAATCAAATATTATGTATTGGGGGGAGATGAGAGATTTGTGCTTTTGTAAATAACTTTTTATTTAAAAATAATTGTGTGTTTATAGAAAAGTTGCAAACATAGCACAGAGGATTCCTGTATATACCCTTCATGCAGAGTCCCCTAGTGTAAATTTCATACATACCCATGGTACACTTCTTAAGAGTGAGAATAACTTCAGTACAACTCTGCTAATGAAAATACTGATTTTAACTTGGATTCGCCAGTTTCTGTGGTAATGCCATATTTTGGTTCCTGGATCCAATTTAGGAAACCACATTGCTTTTAGTTGATATATCTCCTTAGTTTTCTCTGATCTGTGGCAATTTCTTAGTCTTTGCCTTTTTAATGACAATAGTAATTTTGAAGAGTGTAGATCAGATATATTATAGAATGCCCTCATTTGGCTTTGTATACTACTTTCTTATGGTCATACTGGAAAATAATGTAGAGTGAAGAGTCTTTACCAACGCATTATAACCAAGCCTATATGATATCAACTTGACTTCTCACTAGCGATGCTAACTCTGATCAACTGGTTAAGGTGGTGTCAGTTTTCTTCCTTGTAAATTTACTATTTTTCCCTTTTCCTATTAAATTCTTTGGAAGCAAGTCACTATGTCCGGGAAAGAGGAATTAAATTCTACTTCCTGGGGAAGAGTTAATCTAGATATGTATTTTTGAAATTCATATGGATTCATGGATATTTACTTTATTCTTTGGATTATAACCGAATAATGTCATTATTTATTTTGTTTTCCAAATAGTTCTAGCTTTAAGAGCTGGTCCTTAAGAGCTCCCAGGTTAAATTCTATGAACTTTTGATGACTCCATCTTCTCTCTAAAAATCAACTTTTTTTTTTTATAACTCTCTGACAGTATAAGATGTTTCAGAATCATTCTGTAAATTTCCTTGGTCCAGCTCTAAAATGTATCAGTTCTCCAAGGAGCCCTACTTCTTATTACCAGAGGATTTTATTCAGAAATAAGATCTGAGTGCTAGATATGTTCATTGCTGCTAGGGTATCACTGCTTCCAGGCCCTCTTGAAGCTGCCTTGACCCCTCTGGCCAACCTTTAAGCATTAGCAAGCACCTTACCAGTGAGATTGATTAACTAACCTTTCTCGGTATATCTATAGATCATGCATTCTTTCCTAGAAAGAACAAAACTCCCATGCAGCTCAGGAAACTAAAACCAGACCCCCTTGACAAACCCCTGTAATCAAGGGCAGGTAATCAAGTAATCAAGAAATGTTACTGACCATTGTACTCTCTTTATGGAGTTGGCCTTTGGGCAGAGTCGGCCTTCTCTTCAAGAGGAATAAAGCTCACATTTCTTTCCAATCAAAACTCTATCGGCTTTTTGAAGGACAGGCAGCTAAACTTGGGTTTCAGTAACACTCTCAGTGGAAAGAGGTAGGAAATATGTGTATGTATTCAAACTCTTGTGTGTATTTCCATATTTAACTATCTCTTTATCCACCTATCTTAATATATATTTAATAGAAACACGAATTAATGCCGTTAGCTCCAGCTCTAATCTAGCCACACAGGACTCATTACAGCCTCCCTCTTTTGCCTATTTGTAACTTATTTCTGTGACAATGGGAAACCTGGCTCCATTATCTACCATTTATTTACTTATTTGACTAGATATTGTAAATTGAAGGTAAAAAGAAATGTATAAAGCATGGTACTTTAGTTGCTAAATTTGTCCTTCTCAGGAGTATGTTTGCAACTCTGAAACTGTTACATGCATACCGGGATTGACCGAATGACAATACATTGTAAATAACAGAAATTTTGTCATACACAAATGCCTTTCGCTGGCTGATCTGCATTTGATTAATAAACGGCGCTGCAGTGAGCGTGCTGCCCAAGTGGCCTGCACGACTCCGTCCCACTTTCGGGGAGGCGGAGCTACAGGTGCCGCCATCCTGGTCGCAGCCACACAGCTGCTCCCCCACCCTGCGTCACAGCGCCCCCTCTCCGCCCACCCTGTACTTCCTCTCCGCGCAGGGCCGCTCCACCTCCACTCCATTCCACTCGGAGCCAAAAGGGAGCCTCACCGCAGGCTATTGGGAGCACGAGGACGGGTACTCCTGGTGTCCCCTGTGCCGGAGCGCAGGGGCAGCCTCACTCTTACCTTCTCTGCGGAGTCTCCCAAGACCGGGTCGGCGGAAGAGGCGGCTGCGGGTGCCATGCAGGTCCCGTGCGAGGGCTCCAGAGCTTCGGCAGCTGCTGAGCCCCAAGGGTGACCGGTGCGCAGAGGAGGAGGTCTATTGCTGGAGAACCGGCAGCCTGAGAGCCCCAGAGGCCGTCTTGGGCCTGGGGGACAGCGTGGAGGCTGCAAGAGGAGAGGAGTGGGACTCGTGGGCGCGTGCGGCCTCCGCCACGGCCAATGCCTTATACAGCAGCAACCTGAGAGATGACTCGAAAGCCATGGCCAGAAACGCCATGGAGTCCCTGGTGTGGCCCAGGGCAGCCCTGAGCGAGGCCACCTGACTGCTGCGTGCAGCCTGGCCCCTGACACATCCGACGGGGACAAATGTTCAGCCATCTTCCGCTCTGACAGCCTGGGGACACGAGGCCTGCCGAACGGCACACTGCCCTCTGGGGGCGTGGAGGGGCGAGTCGCAGCGTGAAGCATGCGCAAGGAGAAGCGTCTGCAAGCTGCTGGGAGGTCTTCTGGAAAAAGGAGCAGTTTAGTGGCCCTTGGCAGGGGGAGGGCCCAGCAGAGGAAGACGCCAGGGACTGCAAGGCGGGAAAGTTCGTGCCCAAGATCGAGGGTACGTTCAAAAGCAAGAAGTAAGTCTTCCCGGACCCACGGGGAAGTTCAGTCGGAGGTGGCCGCATCTCTGCCACGTGTCAGCTAGAGTGCCTGGCCTTCCTGCCACAGCAATTTGGAACCCATCTGAGCAGAGGCAGAACTCGGCTCCACTTGGGACTCACTCCGTGGATGCCCTGCCTCTAGCCCCTCTGCCTTTCTGTCCTTGTCCAGCTCCTCAATGCCCCATGCCTTACGCCCCCCCCTCCCCTCCCCCCATCATTTTTCAGTGTCTGTCTCAGGGCCCTCAGCCACCTCCTTCTTTATGCATCTGCCTCCACCATTCACTTCAGGGAACCATCTCTTTGTACCTCAGCCCCCCATTCTCTCAGGGCCTCCTGTTTCAGGGCTTCTGCATTCTCAGGGTTCCTGTCTACTCACAGCCTCTTAGCTGCTTTGCTTCTTCATTCTGCTGACTCTTTACCATCTCCTGGCAGCCCTATCCTCTCTTTTAGGGCATCCCACTTTCTCTCCCTTTCTCTCCCATCTCCATCTCAAATCGGTGAGGGCTCACTTCCGGCCCTGCTTGGATTCTCATCTTTTGGCTGCCCGCCCAGCACCTTTCTTGGTGGCCTGTCCTTTTGCCTTGGGGAAGCAGAGCTAGTTGCAGGCAGTTTTCGAGGGAGGGTGGAGCTAGGCCCAAATGACACTTTTTCTCAGTAAGTACAACAGGGCCAGTGCTGGCAAGGGGGCAGAGCGGAGAGGATCCCGAGAGGCTGCCCTGCCAATGCCAACCGAAACCGATCTGGCTTACTCCTCCAGCAAGGCTCCAGCTAGCACTTGGTGAGGAGTGAGAGCATTAGGCTTCACAGCACAATAAAACCCAGTCTGGATGGGTGATGATACCCCAGCTCATGAAGGGTCCCGGCATGCTCTGACACGCTCACAGGCCCATTCCCAGCCATGCCCAGAAAGAGGGTGGATGAGGACTGCTTGTTCTTGAACAGGTGAGAACAGGGGAGGGAGTATGGTGGTGCCTGAGCCCCGCCCCCCTGCTCTGCAGGGTCCTGGCACACTATGAGGTGGGAGTGGTCCTTGCCCTGGAGGTACCCAGCAGACCCCAACTTCACCCTGTCGTTGGGCCCTTTCTTCTTTGTCACAGACCTGCAAAATGTGTCCAAGTTTCTTCTCTTCTTTTTCTTGTATCTTTTTCACCTCCAGAGAGTGACTTTGATTTGGAATGACCCATTTTGGCATGAGATGCTTAGAAAGTTCCCCTGCTGTAGGTTCTAGCATTGTGAAGTTAGTGTTTCTGCTATTTCTTTTCAGATAGTTTTTGTTTTTGTTTTTTTAAAGTAAAAGAAATCATAAGAGCAAACATTTAAGAAACCATGCCACTGAGCAAAGACAGCAGTTCTGAGAAGCTGGAGAAGGGAGGAGGGTGGTATTTGGGGGACACTTTCACTCCCTGACAGCTCACTGTCTGGTTGCCAAGGCCACCTCTCAGGTAGGGGTGACAGCATGGACTTTTTTGGGGTGGAAAAAGTCAGGTTTGTTTTTATGCAGACTGGTATGTTGCCGTTCTGAGCAGGCTGTTCTAGGCCTGTTATTAAGAGAAAACCTTTGCAGGAAGTGAAGCCTTCTGTCCATGGAGAGGCCAGAGTTTGGGAGTCCAGCCAGAGCCCTTGGAGCCTCCTGTCTGTATCCTATATCTCCTAAAATGTGATTCTTTACGTTTTGTTGTTAACAACAAACACAGCACACACACACATTTTACACACACACACACACACACACACACACACACACACACACACACACAAATAATGATGTTGTGCACTCTCATGAAGAGTAATAGTAGGACATACCCTGTGTTCCCCTCGTCTTTGATTATAATACCAACCAAATTCTGGGTGTCTCAGTTTTTATTCTTGGAGGAGAAAGGATGAGAGTCTTGACTTAGGTTGGCTTAAAGAAAATTCCAAGATGAATAACATAATAAGATCATAAGACGAACAATATATTACATCATGGCACAGTGACAACTTTTTACTGTTTTCCTCACAAAGAACAGCAGTTTCTACAATCACCCACAGATGAGAGAGCCCTCGTAGAAGTCCAGAAGTTTTGTGGAGAAGTCACAGCACACTGTTGGAGCAAATTAAGAATCCAAGATTGGATGTACTGAAGCAGGTAAGAGGAATAGTTTCACTTTACCTATGTCCTGCGTCCTCCAAGGCAGCACAGCCCAGTGCCAAAGAGGTGTTCTTATAACCTGTGACTTGTGATTTCTCTCACTGGGGAAAGTGAGAGTATGTGAGTGAATGCCTGGTTTCCTTAGCTGTATGAGACACTGCCAAAGAGATCCACTTCTCTTTTTTTTAATTTTTATTTATTTATTTATTTTTTAAAAATTTACATCCAGGGGCGCCTGGGTGGCTCAGTCGGTTAAGCCTCCAACTTGGGCTCAGGTCACGATCTCACAGTCTGTGAGTTCGAGCCCCGCGTCAGGCTCTGGGCTGATGGCTCGGAGCCTGGAGCCTGCTTCCGATTCTGTGTCTCCCTCTCTCTCTGCCCCTCCCCCATTCATGCTCTGTCTCTCTCTGTCTCAAAAATAAATAAAAACGTTAAAAAAAAATTACATCCAAGTTAGTTAGCATGTAGTGCAACAGTGATTTCAGGAGTAGATTCCTTAATGCCCCTTATCCCTTGAGCTCATCCCCCCTCCTACAACTCCTCTAGTAACCCTCTGTTTGTTCTCCATATTTAAGAGTCTCTTATGTTTTGTCCCCCTCCCTTGTTTATATTATTATTGCTTCCCTTCCCTTATGTTCATCTGTTTTGTGAGATTCACTTCTTTTCATCCCATCCAGATTGCTTAGGTATATCATGTGGTTGAGCATGGGAGTTGTCTGGGAAGGTATCAGGTAGGGCTGTTGGAGGGCATCAAAGGGATATGGGGTGGGTCAGTCGGTTGAGAGTCTGACTTCAGCTCAGGTCATGATCTCATGGTCTGTGAGTTCGGGCCCCACATCGGGCTCTGTGCTGACAGCTCAGATCCTGGAGCCTGCTTTGGATTCTGTGTCTCCCTCTCTCTCTCTGCCCCTGCTCTGCTCATGCTCTGTTTCTCTCTCTCTTTGTCAAAAATAAATAAACAACAACAAAAAAGGGATATGGATCCTACTAATCATGCTGTGGACTCCATCAGGAAGCTTGCTTGCTAATGAGCCACTGGGGATAACTCCAAATAGTCACTCACACATAACCCTACCCTGTGGATGACTCCCTGCATGTGCTTCCAGTGAGAGAGTCTTTGCAGATGGCTAGTGAGCACATGCGGAAAGATGGCCAGACTGCAGGCTGGGGAGAAATCACAAACTTGAGCATTCAGTCCCATCTTAAGGAAAGCAAAATGGAGGCTCTTGGCAACCAACCTGGTTTTGCAAGATTGAGTGAAGGCATGTAAGCTTAAGAATACTGGGGCGCCTGGGTGGCGCAGTTGGTTGGGCGTCCGACTTCAGCCAGGTCACGATCTCGCGGTCCGTGAGTTCGAGCCCCGTGTCAGGCTCTGGGCTGATGGCTCAGAGCCTGGAGCCTGTTTCCGATTCTGTGTCTCCCTCTCTCTCTGCCCCTCCCCCGTTCATGCTCTGTCTCTCTCTGTCCCAAAAATAAATAAATAAACGTTGAAAAAAAAAGAATACTACCGAAAGGTGAAACAAGAAGTATGGAGCAGGAATAACCTTATAAAAGGTCAGAGAAAGGCTCAGAATCACTAGCAGGGGTGACAGAAGGTAATTCTCTCCTAAAGCAAGTCAGAAAGACTGGAGGAGGTGGCTGCTTCTTCAGATAGTAAGACAGTAGCAGTCTTCAAGGAGTATGAATTATCAGCATAAACTGACACCACCAAAGGAACACAATAATTTTCCAGAAACAGATCACAAGGAAATGAACATCTGTGATTTGTCTTATAAAGAATTCAGAATAGCTGTTTTAAGGAAGCATGGAGAGCTACAGGAAAACACATAAAGACAAGTCAATTAAATCATGAAAACAATATGCAAAATGAGAAGTTTAACAGAGGGATAGAAATCATAAAAAAAAGAAGCCAACTTTCTGAAGCTGAAGAATATAATGAATGAAATGACAAATCCAATAGAGAGCATCAGTATCAGATTGGATTGGGCAGAAGAATAAGCCTGTGAAGTAGAAACAGGACATTTAAAATTATGCAGTCAGTGAGAATACAGGAAAAACATGAAATGAATAAAGAAAGCCCCCATGGCCTATGGAGTACCATTAAGCGAAACACTGTAGACATGATTGGAGTTCCCAAAGGAGAAGGATGCAGAAAGGGGCAGAAAACTTGGTTAAAGGAATAATGGCTGGGAACTTTCTAAATCTGGGGAGAGATTTAGACTTGTAACTCATAAAGTTAATAGGTCACCCCAATATTTCAACCCAAAGTGATCTTCTCCAAAACACATTATAATTCAGCTGTCTAAAACGAAAGATAATGGAGAGAATTTTAAAAGCAGTCAGGGGAGAGGCGACTGAATGGCTCAGTCAGCTGAGCATTCGAGTTCAGCTCAGGTCATGATCTCATGGTCTGTGGATTCGAGCCCCGCATCGGGCTCTGTGCTGACAGCTCAGAGCCTGGAGCTGCTTTGGATTCTGTGTCTCCGTCTCTCTCTGCTCCTCCCTGCTCACTCTCTCTCTCTCTCTCTCTCTCAAAAATAAACATTAAAAAAAAATTTTTAAAGCAGTAAGAGGAAAAATAACCCTCATATGACCAGGAACCCTACATAAGGCTATCAGATTTTTTTTTTTTGAGAAACCCTGCAGCCCAGAGAGAGAGGGATGATATACTGAAAATGCTGGAAGAAAAAACTGCCAACCAAGAACACTTTACCTAGTAAAGTTGTCTTTCAAAAATAAAGGTGAAATAAAAACTCTCCCAATGAAAGCTGAGGGAATTCATTACCACTAGACTTGCTTTATAAGAGATGCTGTAAGGAGTTCTCTGAGTTGAAACAAAAAGACACTAACTAGTACCATGAAAACATTAGAAAATATACAACACACTGAAAATTTAAATATATTCAGTCAAGTTCAGAATACTCTAATACTGCAGTATGGTGGTTAATTACTTAATACTAGTAAAGGTTAAAGGAAAAAAGTACTAAAAATAACTATAGCTACAATAACTTGTTAATGGATTTACAATATAAAAAGAGTAATTGTGACATCAGAAACAAAATATGAGAAGGAAGTAAAGGGATAAAGGTTTGTATGTGATTGAAGTTAAGTTGTTATCACTTTAAAATAGACTGTAATGTCTGTAAGGCACTGAATCTTTAAAGGAACTCAAATGTTTTAAAAGGGTAAAATAAACTTTACTGAAATGTCCATAAATCTGTATGAACTTAAATCCTTAAAACTAATATGTTACCTAGAATTATAATTAGAGAAATTTTCAATGACATGAATTATTTGAACCTTTAGAGAGGACAGCATAAGATCCTTTCTCATAAGGAATATATAATCTCTGATGGGAAATTAACATTTACTGTCACAATTAGGATGTAAGCACAGACACCAGTTCCTTCCCTACAGAGTTTATTGAGATGGGAAGGTCCTGGGGGAGACTCACACCTGAATTTCTAGCCAGATCCAAAAAATATATAAGCCTTAAACAAATGCCTTGAGCTCTGACACAGTGGCTCAGGTCTCAAGTATGTAGTGGCCCTTCGTATTTTCTTAACAAATTTATAATGACCAGTTTGATCTACAGCCAAGAATGACTCCTGGAACATTCAGACTGTGAGATCTATGCTATGACCCTTTTGCCAGTAAAGGAAGAAGAAAATTCAGTGACTACCTCTGCTCAACCTTGACATCCTAAAGGCCAGTTCTTCTTCCAGTGGAGGTGAACCATACTTACAGGGTCAGCATGGTTATTTCCATGGAGGGAGAGTGAGTTAATCAAGTTTCTATTTACCTCTCATGCACTCTGTTCCTGTAAAATGAGGAAAAATATTTATAATTCATAACAAGAAACTCAACGTATAAAGCTCTGGCTATATACTTTTCTGTATATTTTCTGTATACTTTTCTGCTTATTCTAAGCATACCCTCTGTTGGCTTCATCTTCAGTGTGGTAGCAAGATAGCCATAGCAGGACCAAGTGACATCTAGCATGTAGCAACATCAGAGGAAAAGATTTATCTCTTTCTTAAGTTGTAAATTGAAATAGACATATAAAAGAGTTTATTTGTTATAAGCATGCAGCTCGATATGTGTTCACAAACTTAACAACTAAATAATCAGTATCCAAATTGGTTATGTTTCTGCTTCATGCCTTACTACAAAACCAAGGAAAGCACATCCACCTTTCTTTATTCATTATCTGTCCAGCTAGGCTGGAACAGGGAAGCAGAATATGTAGAAACACTGACTACATGTTGAATTATAAATCTTAGGCTACCAAAGTTCCCCTCGATACTTGTTACCCATTATTGATTTCATGGATTCTTGCAGTAAGCTATCTGCAAAGATTATAGACTGGTAGGGACTTTCTTCTAGGAAGCAGAATTATGATATGCTCTCTGCCCGAGAGAAATCGTCCCTTTCATGATTGTTGTCACAGGGAAACTGAGGTATCTGGTAGGATAATGGAAACATAGGAACTAGGAAGTGAACGATCAGATGAGTGGGAGGGAGAGAAGGGGGATACCTCCCTACTGAAGCTCACCAACAAGTGGGCTTAGTCCTCAGCTACTCCATCCTTGTATCTTCTAGTAAAGACCAGGGCAGTTGTTTGTCACATGAAGCTCATGCAACAAAAGACAGAGTGATTTTAATGTTGACGGCTGTGTGTGGCAATCCATTCGGGCCCTGTGAAGCAAAGTCTTCTGAGTCTTCTGCTTATGAATGAGAGCATGTAAGGAGAGAGCTGGGGTCTCTAATGGGATTTTCTTCTGTTCTCACAGATTTCTGAAGAGAAGAATACTGGTTAGGAATGAGTCCTTAGTGACTGAATTTCTTCTTGCTGGCCTAACAGACCGTCCAGAGCTCCAGCAACCCCTCTTCTTCCTGTTTCTGGTGATCTACATTGTCACCATGGTGGGCAACGTTGGCTTGGTCACTCTTATTAGTCTAAATTCTCACCTCCATACCCCCATGTACTACTTCCTCTTCAACCTGTCCTTCATTGATGTCTGTTACTCTTCCACTGTCACCCCCAAGATGCTGATGAACTTTGTGTCAAGGGAGAATATCATCTCCTATGTTGGCTGCATGACTCAGCTGTTTTTCTTTCTCTTTTTTGTCATCTCGGAATGCTATACGTTGACCTCAATGGCCTACGATCGCTACGTGGCCATCTGTAATCCGTTGCTGTATAAGGTAACCATGTCCCGTCAGGTCTGTGCCTTGCTGACTGTTGCTGCATATATGATGGGGTTTGCTGGAGCCTCTGCCCACACAGGGTGCATGCTCAGACTAACCTTCTGCAGTGTCAATGTCATCAACCATTACCTGTGTGATATTCTTCCTCTCCTCCAACTGTCTTGCAGCAGCACCTATGTCAACGAGGTAGTAGTTCTGATAGTCGTGGGAATTAATATCACAGTACCCAGTTTTACTATCCTAATTTCTTACGTCTTTATCCTCACTAGCATTCTTCATATCAGATCTGCTCAAGGACGATCGAAAGCCTTCAGTACCTGTAGTTCTCACATCATTGCTATTTCTCTTTTCTTTGGCTCGGCAGCATTCATGTATCTTAAATATTCTTCTCCGGCGTCTATGGAGCAGGGGAAAGTTTCTTCAGTTTTCTATACTAATGTGGGGCCCATGCTCAATCCCCTGATCTACAGTTTGAGGAATAAGGATGTCAAAATTGCCCTGAGGAAAGTCTTGATTAAAATCCAAAGGAGAAGCATGTTCTAATTAGAAGTGGCAACAACATAAAGAAGTTCAACTTTTTATTTTATAATTATTGGTGTTTTTCAAGGTGAGAATGTGATCATAAACATGTTGTTTCTAGAGATTGTGCTTTGTGTGGTTTAATAGACGTGCTTGTGATTTTTCTGATAGCTGATCTCGTCTCATTTTTCCTTCTGTATCTCCATCATCTTGTGCAAGTTTACATAAATAAGTAATACGTTTTCTGGGGTGCCTGGGTGGCTCAGTCGGTTGAGTGTCCGGCTTCGGTTCAGGTCATGATCTCACAGTTCGTGGGTTCGAGCCCCACATCGGGCTCTGTGCTGACAGTTCGGAGCCTGGATCCTGCTTCGGATTCTGTGTCTCCCTCTCTCTCTGCCCTTCCCCCATTCACACGCTGTCTCTGTGTCTCTCAAAAATGAATAAATGTTAAAAAAAATTTTAAAAAAAAAGTAATATGTTTTCTAAATAGAAACTATGCACTGATATTTAAAATAACTTCTATACTGCTTTTGTCTCTGGGCTATTCCTAATATGGGCAAATATGATTAGTTTTATCAGTTATATAAAGTTGAAGTTAGACCTCTCTGATCTAGATATAGAAATGACAAACACTGCAAGAGCTCATTCTTTTTATTTTATTTTATTTTATTTTATTTTATTTTATTTTATTTTATTTTTTTAAATTTACATCCAAGTTAGTTAGCATATAGTGCAACAGTGATTTCAGGAGTAGATTCCTTAATGCCCCTTACCCGTTTAGCTCATCCCCCCTCCCACAACCCCTCCAGCAACCCTCTGTTTGTTCTACATATTTAAGAGTCTCATGTTTTGTCCCCTTCCCTGTTTTTATGTTATTTTTGCTTCCTGTCCCTTATGTTGATCTGTTCTGTGTCTTTTTTTTTAAATTTTTTTTTAATGTTTATTTATTTTTGAGACACAGAGAGACAGAGCATGAACGGGGGAAGGGCAGAGAGAGAGGGAGACACAGAATCAGAAGCAGGCTCCAGGCTCTGACCCATCAGCCCAGAGCCCGACGCGGGGCTCGAACTCACGGACTGCGAGATGGTGACCTGAGCTGAAGTCGGATGCTTAACTGACTGAGCCACCCAGGCGCCCCTGTTCTGTGTCTTAAAGTCCCCATATGAGTGAAGTCATATGGTATTTTTCTTTCTCTGACTGACTAATTTCACTTAGGATAACATACCCTCTAGTTCCATCCACATAGTTGCAAATGGCAAGATTTCATTCTTTTTGATTGCTGAGTAATACTCCATTGTATATATATACCACATCTTCTTTATCCATTTATCCATCGCTGGACATTTGGGCTACAAGAGCTCTCATTCTTAACAATATTGTTACTGGTATAGGCAGCAGCACTCAAAGAAATGCATTTCAAATTGTGTGTAAAGATTATAGTAGGATCAGATCCCTCCAATAGTGGCCTTTTTTTCTATTTTTTCTTGTCACTTTTTCTGTTATTATTCTGACTTTCCTTCTGTTCTTTGGTAATGGCAAGATCTATATGACATACTACCTGCTTCTGAGAGTGTCTATCAGGGTGATGTATTCAATATCTAAGACAATACATAGACTCCATTGTTCATTGCCAATCATAGTAGTAAGAGGGGATGATTAGAGAAATAATACATATGTATCTCAGGATCCCAGTAAGGGGGTTTTGGGTTGGTGGTTTAGTGTATTATAAAAGTTGCATTCTTTACCATCTAAAATGATACCAAGTATTTGAAAAAGAGCATATAGTTCTTACTGTAAATTTTAAAATTTATCACCTTAAGGAAAATACTACACAGAGTATTAAGAGGAAAATTTTAGCCATTGTTTTATTAATACAGTGAAGTTTATCATGAAAAAGGTGTATATTAATAGAAATAAACTATATTCCCAGCAACATTTTGTGAATTTACTGAAACGTTGTCTCACCAATAAGATACTAAATATATTTAACTAGATGCTTTTTCATATAATTTTCCTACTTGCCATAAATGCTTTTCCAAAAACCACAAATGTTTCCCAAAAAGTGCTTTTCCCATTTGTGTATTTAGAATATTAAATATAGTGGGAGGTAAGAAATACCTCCTACCTTTTATTCATGTGTTTGAATAACAACAATAATAAACTAAATGTTGTAATAAGTAATAGAGATTACATTACAAAACACACAGACTAGTTTTCTGTAAGTCCCAGTATATCTGCTTAACAATATATTGTTTAAAATATTGAACTCTGCATATTTTTACACAAATAAATTTTACTTACAAAGATATGAAATATTTCAAATTTTGTTTAATAAGGTATAGTTTATATATAGTAAAATATACAAATATTAAATATACACCTTGATGACTTTTTGCCTAAGTATAAACTCCACCCCGAAAAAGATATGGAACATTTCAATGAGCCCAGAAATTTTCCTCATTCCCCTTTCTAGTCAACAGAAACCCCCATTGCTCTGATTTCTCTCACTTTAGAGTAGTTTTGTCTCTTTTTAAAAATCTTAAAAATAAAACCAAACTGTTTATACGTTTGTGTCTACCTTCTTCATTTGACGTAATCATTTTTGTATTTTAAACATATTGCTGCATATATCATTAAATTATTTTCTGAGAAGTATCTCATTGGATCTATTTTCCACAGTTTACTTATCTATTCTTGTAATGTTGGAAATTTGGCGATTATAAATAAAACTTGAATAAATATTTAAGTACAGTTTTTTGTATATACTAATTTCTCTGGATGTATAGTTTGCAGTGGAGTATCTGGATCAGTACATGTATGTGTATCTTTATTAGAAAACACCAATTTGTTTTCCAAAGTACTTATACTATTTTACTCTCTTGACAATAGTGTATGAAAGTTACAGTTGTTCCACATCCACATGTATGCTTGGTATTTTAAGTCTTATTAATTTTAGACATTCTGGTGTGCATACAATGGTATCTCATTACAGTTTGGACAAGAATGCTGAAATAAAATTTTTCAGATTTATTAATATATTTGGGCCTGTATTGCTTCTTGGAATGATAACTTTTAAAAGTTTGCTACTTATACAGATTAGGAAACAAATAAAGCTGTCTTTGTTCTCAGATGACATGACTATCTCTATAGAGAATCTCTCAAAATTGATAGCACAACAATTACAAAAACAAAGCAACAAACAAAACCTCGTGGAATTAGTAAGTGACTATATGAAAGTCACAGGATACAAAGTTAACCTACAAAAGTTAATTTATTTCCTATATATCAGTAATTGGATAATTGGAATTTGAAATGAAAACGCAATACTGTTCATATTAGCACCTCTGTGGCCATCCCCAGTAAAGAAGAAATACCTAGTTATAAACCTAACAAAATATTTGTAGTATCTAGATGTGAAAAACTACAAACTTTAGTAAACGTACTTAAAAAGATCAAAAGAAATGGAAAGATATTCTATGTTAATGGATTGGAATACTCAATAACATTAAGATGTCAATTCTTCTTAACTTCATCTATGGATTCAGTGTGATCCCCATCAAAATTCTAGCAAATTTTTGTGGATATCACCAAAGTTTATATGGAAAGGCAAAAGAGCCAGAATATCAAATAAAATACTGAAGGGGAAAAAAGTTGTAGGACAGACACTATTCAACTATAAGACCGACTATAAAGTTATATAATCAAGACTGTGTGATGAAAGAAAAGATACATAGACCAACAGATCAGAAGAGAGAGCTCAGGAATAAACATACAAAATATTGTCAACTGATTATTGACAAAGGAACAAAGGCAAATCAGTTGAGAAATAATAATCTTTTTAACAAGTGATGCTGGAAAAATCAGATACCCATATGCAAAAACATGAATTTAGACATAAACCTTATGCCTTTCAAAACAAAACAACCTCAAAATAGATCATCAACCAATTGTAAACTACAAAATTCAAAGCGTAAACTATGAAACTTTTAAAGGAACTCAGAGAACTTAGGTGAATTTAGGTGAATTTGGATTTGGTGATTGGTGAGGTTTTAGATATCATAGCAAAGCATGATTCATGAAAAAAAATTGGTAAGACAAACTTTAAATGTTTAAAAACACTTCTGGAAACAACATTGTTTTAAAAAGGAGAGTCAAGGGGCTCCTGGGTGGCTCAGTCGGTTAAGTGTCCAACTTTGGCTCGGATCATGATCTCACAGTTTGTGAGTTCAAGCCCCGCGTTGGGCTCTGTGCTATCAGTTCAGAGCCTGGAGCCTGCTTCGGATTCTGTTATCTCCCTCTCTCTCTGCCCCTCCCCCACTCATGCTCTGTCTTTCTCTGTCTCTCAAAAAATGAATAAATGTTAAAAAAAATTTAAAAAAAGGAAAATCAAGCCACAGAATGGGAGAAAATATTGGCAAAGCATAGATCTGAGAAAGAACTTGTAGCCACCATATACAAAGAATTCTAAAACTCAACTGTAGGAAAACAAACAACTGAAAGGATGAGACAAATATTTGGACAAACACCTCACCAAAGAAGATATGCAGATGGAAAATAAGTGTTTGAGAAGTTGCTTGGCTTTATTTGTTTTTAGGAAATTTTCAATGAAAATAACAATGAGATGCCACTGCAAACCTATTACAATGACTAAAATTGAGAAACTGACAGTACTAATTGCTGGCAAAGATGTAGAGCAATAGGAACTTTTGTTCATTGCTGGTGCTGATGCAAAGTGGTACAGCTACTTTGGAAAACAGTTGGGCAGTTTCTTATAAAAGCAAACAGAGTCTTCACTATGAGTCCAGCAATGATGCTTCTCAGTATTTCCCAACTGATTTGAAAATTTCACGTCCAGACAAAAACCTTCACATGAATGTTCATAGCAGCTTTATTTATGATTGCTCCAAACTGGAAGCAAACAAGGTGTTCTTAAAAAAGGGAATGGATAAACTTTGATATATCTGTAGGAGGAAATATTATTTAGAGATAAAAAGAAATGAACTGTCATACCATGAAAAAACATGTAGGAGTGCTGAAGACCTATTTCCAAGTGAAAAAGCCAGTTTGGAAAGGCTAGCTACTATATGTTTCCAACTGTATGACATTCTGGAAAAGGCAAAGCTATAGAGACAGTAAAAAGATCAGTTGTTGTCAGGTTTTCGGAGGGTACCAGGAGGGGTGAATAAAAGAAACACTGGGGATTTTTAGGACGGTGAAACTATTCCACATGACACTGTCATGATAGACAAGTGATGTTATGTACTTTTCAAAACCCAAAGAATATTACAGTACAAAGAATGAAGCTTAATGTATGGAAGTCTAAAAACTTGTTTTTGAAGTCATGGCAATCCCCGGAAGGAACACAAATAATGAACAGGGAATCTTAGTGCATTACAAAATTATGAAACAACTTCAGTGAAGGAGAAGGGGAATAAAAGCTAGAAATGAGTGAAGTTCGTAAGACTAAAAGCAAAAGAACTGTACATAAGCATGCGCTCTAGTTGATGAAGTTGGTTTCTATTGGGGATGTTAGTTAAGAATTCTGATACTGCTGCAACATGCATACTGGAATTGAACAATTAAGTAAATGGATGGTGGAGGAGGGGAGCCAGGTTTCTTGCTGTTGGAGTGGGAATTTACAAATAAGTGGAATTAAATGGAGGCTAGAATGATGGATGTGATAATAGATGAGAGTTGGAAACATTAGTACAAACTCACATTTAGCCTAATAGAGATAAAGATGGTTACACATGTATATACATCTGTCAGTATACAAACATATTTCTTTGTTTTGTCAACTGAAAGGGTTTTAAAAGAATGACACCCCCGTAGTAACAAGCACAACCAGCATTGGGATCTTGGTTTCTAATACCATTCCCTAATACAAAGAATTTAATACCATTTCCTGTAGAAATGGCTGATTCAACAACCAGGGCAGGAGATAACCGAGATGAGCCTGGAGCATCTTGTAATGCCACAGAGTAAGGAAGTGCTATAAACACACCAAATACACACACACACACACACACACACACACACACACACACACACTGGGAGTGTTCCAAAGGGGCATTGGAGGCAACTGAAAGAGCTCTACTGGAAAATTTGAGCTGGACAATTTGAGTAAATAAAGTATATATTGGGTTATAATCCAGTGTATAAGTAACTCTTCATATGGTCAAGTTGATATAAATAAATAATTCAACAAATTGAATTTCCTACTCCTTAGGTGTGGGCTACTATTTCCTACTCCTTAGGTGTGGGCTGCTCATAGTAGCTCCTTCCTAAAAAGTACAGAGTGGAAGTTGGAGTGCAGAGAGCATGACTTTACAGTGGAGAAACCTGACAAACTGCATCAGCCAAGTGATCAAAGTCACAATGAACATTCATAAACCATAAGGGTAGTATATATTCTTGACACAACGTGATGCAGATGGCATTATCTCTGTGATCTGCATCTCCCAAGCCCATAATCTCAGTGTAATCATTACAAAATCATCAAATTCCAGTAGAGGGACACCCTACAAAATACCTGACAAGTACTCTTCAAAACTGTGATGTCATTAAGAACAAAGAAAGTGTGAGAAACTGTCACAGCCAACAGGAGCCTAAAGAGACATGACAGATAAGTGTAATATGGGACCCTACGAAGAAAAGAAGACATTAGGTAAAAGCCAAACTAAATAAATTATGGACTTTAATTAAAAATAATGCCTCCATATTGGTTCATCTTTTGTAATGAATGTAACCATATGATTGTAAAATGTTGGTATTAGGGCCAAATGTGTGCCAGAGGGATGTATGAGAACTCTGTATTATCTTGTCAGTTTTTCTGTAAATAGAGAACTCTTTTTAAAAGTAAGGTCTGTGGGTGCCTGGGTGGCTTAGTCGGTAGAGCTTCCAACTTCCACTCAGGTCATGATCTCACAGTCTGTGGGTTCAAGCCCCGCGTTGGGCTCTGTGCTGACAGCTTGGAGCCTGGAGCCTGCTTCGGATTCTGTGTCTCCCTCTCTGTCTGCCCCTCCCCTGCTCGTACTATGTCTGTCTCTCTCTCTCAAAACATAAATGAACATTAAAAACAAATTTTTTTAAGTAAGGTCTAAAGCATACTTTGGAGATATTGAGTGTTCAGTTCTAGACTACCACAATAAAAAGAATATTGCAATAAAAAAATCAGGTCTAAAAATATTAAAAACATGACACAAGAACTTAGGGCATACAGCAAAGCCAGTCTTCTGAAAAAGATTAAAGCTACAAATATTATCTGAAAGAGGTTCTCCCTACATTGGGAGGCAAAAATCATTATCACCAGTGATGGGAGACTCGAGACTGGGAAGTCTGTACAAACAAACCTTGTTAAACCTTTCTAGTTGCTTCTGCACAGTTAGCTACCCTTGCTAAAGCCCCTTTGCCATGTCACGTTTCCACAATTTGCTACCCTTTGTCCAGCTTGCAATTGTAAGCATTTGGCTCTAAGCAATTTCTTTTGGTTTTCACTTTTCTTGTGACAAATCCCATGCACAGTAAGTGATGAGTCACTAAATTCTACTCCTGAAACCAATATTGCAGTATATGTTAACTAACTAGAATTTAAATAAATTTTGAAAAAAAAAATTAAAAGGTGGATGTTTTTTCCCTACTAATCTGTCTCATGTCAATTTAATTCTTAGGCCCAGCTGGAGACCCTAGCAGAAGAATTTTTCCTCCTCTCCAGAATACAGTTTTTATAATTTTACCTACTTACATATGTACCAATAACTTACAATTAGCATAGTTTTGTATGTTTTAAAATTTGTGTTTTCATACGGTGCCTCGTCTTTTGAATTTTTTAACTCAAATTTCATATTTGGTATTTATTCTTGTTCATATATGGAATAGTTACTCATTTATTTTCAGTCTGCTTGCCAGGGTCTATGTAGATGCTCTCTGCTCAGATCACCTGGAGTTTAGCTTACTCTGACCCCGAATCTCTCACACCATCTCTGTGGCCCTTTCATTTTTTTTTAATTTTTAAATGCTTATTTATTTTTGAGAGAGAGAGAGAGAGAGAGAGATTGGGAGCAGGGGAGGGGCAGAGAGACATGGAGACACAGAATCCAAAGCAAGCTC
Source organism: Panthera pardus (assembly GCF_024362965.1). NCBI lineage: Eukaryota > Metazoa > Chordata > Mammalia > Carnivora > Felidae > Panthera > Panthera pardus. The sequence continues at coordinate 93,802,793 of NW_026526677.1, forward strand.
CAGGCTCCCAGCTGTAAGCACAGAGCCCGATGCGGGGCTCCTGAGATCATGATCTGAGCTGAAGTTGGGTGCTCAACCAACTGAGCCACCCAGGTGCCCTGCCCTTTCATTTGTTAAAGTTGGCCTGCCTTTTTGCTTTTTGACCTTTTCTGACACCCATGCACCTTTATTGAGACCCTGAATGTGTAGCTCTGTCTATACTGAAGCAGGCATTTACCTGTGGAAAAACTGCGATAAACTGCAGACACCTGCCAAGGTCTAAATGCCGGATGACCAATAGGTTTTCTCCTCAAAATATGCTCATCTGAACAGCAGCTTCTGTGTTAGCTGGGAAGTCATTAGAAGTACAAAATCTAGTGCCCACTCCAGATTTACTGAATTAGATTCTGTTTTCCTTTTCCTTCCTGGCACTTGTAGACTTAATTTTCTTTTTGTTACCTCAGTTATATATTTACCCTTAAAAATATATTGGCCGGGGTGCCTGGGTGGCTCAGTCGGTTTAGTGCTGGACTCTTGGTTCTGGCTCAGGTCACAATCTCACAGTTCGGTTTGTAGGATCCAGCCCCGCAGAGGGCTCTGTGCTGTTAGTGCAGGATTCTCTCTCTTTCCCTCTGTCTGCCCCTGCTCCTCTCTTTCTTGCTCTCAAAATAAATTTTAAAAAAACTTTTAAAAAATTAAAAAATATGTTAACTAACATTTCTGGGTGTTTATAGCAGGTTAGCTCAGTGAGACATTGTCCTGCAAATTAAAAATTGATTTAGTCAAAAATAAGTTTTTCTTTTCTGCATCTTTATGAGAATATACTATAAGGCTTAAATTACCACTCACTTTGACAAGTTAGACCATACTGGGCTTGAGTTACTAAAACGGAGTCAAAGGATGTTCTGGTAGGTCTCATGAAAAGGGTCACCATTTCACATACTTTGTTACAATTGAATTAGGCTAAGGTGACTGTTATGTAGGTGGAACAAAGGACATGAATGAGATAGTTTTGCAATGTATGGATAAGCTCAGAGTCCCTCTACACTCATTCTCTATTGCACATATTAACACTGGTTGTATTAAAGGTGAAAAAATGACCTTCAGCTCTGGCTTAGAACCTTGGCATAAAACTCTTCTTGCAATGTGATTTGATATAATATGAACTTAGAGGGAGTGTTTCTGGTTCTTAGATCACCTAAATAAGAGTTCTTAACATTTCTATAGAAAACACATGTTTTAATGAATCTCCAAGGTCCTCATCACTACTGCTGCCCAAGGAATGTCTATCTTTTGGGACATATTTCAAATTTACCCTGAGGAATGTTTAGTCTCCTTGTAATTTTGAGGAGTCCGAGAATAATAATTGAGACCCATTTTAGTAATGGTTGGTTTTAAATTATCCTAAGTATAGACCCATATGAGGGAGTTCCTAAATATTTTTCTTGACCTCTGTTCTTTTTCCCTTTACTCTTTCTCTCATTAAGTTCACATAATGTCATGGCTTTAACCTTTATAGAATTAATCTCCAATTTTTTTTCATATTCTGGTCTGTGTCTTGAACTTCATTTAGCCTTAAGTAGGCTGTATACTTCTACCTGGATGTCCAGTTGGCAACTGAAGTCCACCATGTTCAAAATTGAATGTATATGTATATGAATATTTCTACTCGTACTGACTTCTCTTTGTTTATAGCAACACCATAATTTATCCAAATCCCTATGCTAGTACCTTTGGGAATTTCTTGCCTATATCTGTTCCCTTTGTGTGAAGTCCTGATGGGTCTTTCCTTACAACATCTCTTGCATTATATTTATTATATATTATTTATGTGGTTATTATATATTTATTTATTTTAATATTATGATTGCCTCTCATAGCTCCTCCTTCCTTCAGTTTCTCTTGTACAAGTCCCCACTGCTGGCCTCCACCATATTAGTCCTTCCAAATCTATGCTTTGATCTTTTCTATCCTGTGCCAAAATAGGAATTAAAATCTTGAGTGGCTTAATGGCCTCTCATAATAAGCTGACCTTGATTTTGGCATTTGAAAGCCAAATGCCACTATACTGACCTAAATCTGACTTTTGATCTCACTCCATGCTGCAGTCCAGAGGGGGAGACATTGGAACTTCTCTGAGAGCCTGTGAAAGTAAGTCCTCTATGTGACATTCAGGGAGAAAGCTCAGTAACTCTGATCTGTATGGTATCTAAGAGTTCAGTAGTGGCCTTTACTAGTCTTACTGATGTCTTTTTCTTCCCACATTCAGGTCTACAGAGAAAACCATTGACACCACACAAGCCTTTGCCTGTGTGCCAAGAATTCTGTTGTAGTATTCACTATAAATTCCAGGAAATTCTGTTGTAGTATCCACTATAAATTCCAGGAAATATGGAATTCATCTATTCTTCTATTATACAAATATTTATTGAACACTTAGGTGCTACAGGGATAGCACTGGAGAAAATAGACACAATCCATTTGGAGCTTAAATTCAAATGTAAGTGGGTACATGAGTGTGTGGTGGGAACACACAACAAATGAATAAATGAATAAATGTGTAGTATTTCATAGAGTGATAGGTGCTAGGGAGAAACCATTGTGGATGCAGGAAAGATCATCATGTTCTTCTATCTGGGGATGTACCCCATTTGGGAGGAAATGAAATTGTATGCAAAATGGCATACTCCCAATGGTCAATGCTATTCTCATGAACTAAGTTGTAAATGTAGACTAGGTAAAAATTGTTTTCCACTGCAAAGTCTGATCTTTGGGGAAAACACAGGTCTTCCAATTTTTAATCAGTTCCCTAGGATTTCCCACCCATGAAAACTCCTTTGGGTCATGTTAGCAGGTGGATCTTCTGGCACTAGCAGATGATATTTACTTCCCCCTAGTCTGAGAGGACACTGGGCAAAACCACCATCAGAAATCATGATCTGTAACTCCTGGCTCCTCAGAGTCTGTGGTTCTGAGGTTTGTGCTCTGGCTCCATCAGTTCAAAACTCACTCAAAACAAAAATAACAAGAAGATCTCTGTTTTGGGTTGTTCATCCCTGAAATTCATCAGAGCCAAGGTCCAATATTAAAGTTCTAATGCAGAAGAGTGAGGATTGCATTTTATCGTTCCTACTATTCTTTTTCCAAATATTTTTTTATGAGAGCCACAGACCCCTTGAAATGATATATCTCTTGCTGAGATGGCAGATGTCCCTGAGGTGGGACTGGTGGACTGTCAAAGAAGGCGTATAGAAGAGATGATCACAGGGTTCCTGCATTTTATCCCTATGGATATTGCCCTTTATGACTTTTTGATAGACATCTTTCAACAATCTCAGCAAAGGCTGAGACAGCAGTGGCACACAGGAGGGTGGGTGTGAGTTCCTTCTCATTCTGGGACTCTGTCTCATTACGGAGGGATTGGGGGAAGAGAGCTGGGTGCTCATTTTAATGTCACCCTCTGTCCTGTTCTCACAGATACGCCCTAGGGAACAATGGCAGCAGGCAATGACTCTTCAGTGACCCAGTTTATCCTGCTGGGTTTAACACAACAGCCAGAACTCCAGCTGCCTCTCTTCTTCATTTTCTTAGGAATCTACGTGGTCACCGTGATGGGGAACATGGGCTTGATTATTCTGATTGGTCTGAAGCCTCACCTGCACACTCCCATGTACTACTTTCTCTTCAACCTTTCCTTCATTGATCTCTGCTACTCGTCTGTCATAATGCCTAGAATGCTGATAGGTTTTGTAAGGCAAAACACCATCTCTTACAAGGAGTGCATGGCTCAGCTCTGTTTCTTCTCCTTCTTTGTCATTGATGAGTGCTGTATTTTGACATCGATGGCCTATGACCGGTATGTGGCCATCTGTAAGCCCCTGCTTTACAAGGCCATCATGTCCCACCGGGTCTGCCTCATGCTGATGGCAGTAACATATGCAATGGGGTTTGTGGGTGCCATGGCCCACACCGGGTGCATGCTGAGGCTCACGTTCTGTGATGGCAACATCATTAATCATTACATGTGTGACATACCTCCTCTCCTTCAGCTCTCCTGCACAAGCACCTACGTCAACGAGCTGGTGGTTTTCATTGTGGTGGGAATCAATGTAATAATGCCCAGTCTCACCATCACCATTTCTTACATCTTGATCGTCTCCAACATCCTCCGTATCCATTCTACAGAGGGCAGGTCCAAAGCCTTCAGTACCTGCAGCTCCCACATAGTTACTGTTTCTCTCTTCTTTGGAGCATCAGCATTCATGTATCTAAAACCTTCTCCTGCTGGGTCCCTGGATCAAGATAAGGTATCCACAGTTTTTTATACCATTGTGGGGCCAATGATGAATCCTTTTATCTATAGTCTGAGGAACAAAGATGTCAAAATTGCACTGAGTAAGACTTTTAAGAAAAGGGTGTTCTCTTGAGTAGAAATGGTGTTAGTTACAGATGCCAACTCCTACTAAAGGCACACAGTGTATGAAGCTATGGAGAGAACAGTAAGAAATCAAAGTAGAAATGCAAATGATTCAAATATAGGGTAAATTAAGCTCATTATTTATAAGTCATTTCACAAAGACAATATAAGGAAGAGGAGGATCTGTCCTTTACCTTTTCATGGAAAGTAAAAGTAGTTCATTTGTTGTTCTCCAACTTATTTTCAGAAGTTATAGATTTAAGTTTAAATGGTTGAATTGAGGTAAATCCAGAAAGGATAACCTGTGAGATTTTTGACTGAGGTATGTCTGGAATTCCTACAAAACTTTGTCCTGGATTTATAGACTTTGTCAGACTTGAGTTTCAGCTATTTATTCATTCATTTAATAAACCTTAACTGAAAGGCTACTGCGTTTGAGGAACTGAGTGTGGTCTTTTTGAGTGCTGTAGGGGCTTTTGTTTTAGGAGATTCCTTCATTTCCTGAAGGAGCTGAGAATATGGAGATGCTCTTCTCACTTAAGTCTCAAGGGAATGTGGTAGAGCAAGATTTCCTTCTGGTCTGTGCTCCTAAGGACAAGATAACCTTTTATTGTATTTTATTTTATTTTTATTTTTTTAATGTTTGTTTATTTTTGAGAGAGAGAGAGAGAGTGTGTGACCAGGGGAGGGGCAGAGAGAGAGGGAGACACAGAATCCGAAGCAGGTGCCAGGCTCTGAGCTGTCAGCACAGAGCCCGACATGGGCTCAAACCCACAGACTGTTTAAATCATGACCTGAGCCGAAGTTGGATGCTTAATGGACTGAGCCACCCAGGCACCCCCCTGATATCACCTTTTAGAGCCATTAGGAATAAAAGCATCCTACACTGGGTTTTACCTCTTGGGACTTTAGGACAGGAAATAAGACATACTATGTCTTCATTGGGAAAAATTTTACTAGAAATATTCACCAATTATTAGCAGAGGAATTTTTGTCCTTTCCTCAAATGGGCTTTCAAATCTGTAATTCATTAGCAGTCAGCATTTTGCCTTTATTATTTTCATTTTCCCTTTTGTCTCAGATTTTGATGCTACAAATGATATCATTTATTTAATTAACAAATAAAAGCACCTATCCTCTACCAGGCTCTGTTTTTAAAACATCAGAAGATACGGTGGTGAACAAAACAGACAATATGTACACTCTCATTGGGTTCATGGTCTACAGCGAGATGGAGGTGGGGTGCAAATGGGCAGGGAGAGGACACAGGTGATGAACACATGTGAATAGAGCAGAAAAATGCAGAGTCTGAAGGTGAGTGGTACAGAGAGTAACTGTGTGGTTGCTTTAGGTTGGGCGGAGGGGCTTTTCTGAAGAGGTGGCATTTCAGATGAGATCTCACAAGAGGAGATCAGCTGCATATTTTTTCTGTTCATTACGTTGAAGATTTCCTGCCATTCCTTTCTGGCTTGCCAAGTTTCAGTAGATAGGTCTGCCACTAGTCTTATGGGTCTCCCTTTGTAAGTTAGAGCGTGTTTATCCCTAGCTGCTTTCAGAATTTTCTCTTTATCCTTGTATTTTGCCAGTTTCACTATGATATGTTGTGCAGATCAATTCAAGTTACGTCTTAAGGGAGTTCTCTGTGCCTCTTGGATTTCAATGCCTTTTTCCTTCTGCAGATCAAGGAAGTTCTCAGCTGTGATTTGTTCAAGTACACCTTCAGCCCCTTTCTCTCTGTCTTCCTCTTCTGGAATTCCTATGATATGGATATTGTTCCGTTTGATTGCATCACTTAGTTCTCTAGTTCTCCCCTTATACTCCTGGATTTTTTTTATCTCTCTTTTTCTCAGCTTCCCCTTTTTCCATTATTTTATTTTATTTTATTTTTATTTTTTTAAATGTTTGTTTATTTTTGGGAGAGAGAGAGATAAAGACAGAGAGACAGACAGCGTGCAAGCAGAAGAGGGGCTGAGGGAGGGGGAGACACAGAATCCGAAGTAGGCTCCAGGCTCTGAGCTGCCAGCACAGAGCCCAATGCAGGGCTTGAACTCACGGACTGTGAGATCATGACCTGAGCTGAAGTTGGATGCTCAACCAACCCAGCCACTCAGTCACCCCCATAATTCTATCTTCTAATTCACCTGTAGTCTCCTCTGCCTCTTCAATCTGAGTTGTGATCGCCTCCATTTTATTTGCACCTCATTTATAGCATTTTTAGCTCCTCATGACTATTTCTTAGTCCCTTGATCTCTGTAGCAATAGGTTCTCTGCTGTCCTCTATACTTTTTTTCAAGCCCAGAGATTAATTTTATGACTATTATCCTAAATTTTTGTTCTATTATATTGCTTAAATCGTTTTTGACCAATTCGTTAGCTGTCGCTACTTCCTGGAGTTTCTTTTGCGGAGAGTTCTTCCATTTTGTCATTTTGGATAGTCCCTGGGGTGGCGTGGAACTGCAGAGTACTTCCCCTGTTCTGTCTGGAGTAACTTGTGTTGGTGGGCGGGGCCGTAGTCAGACCTGATGTCTGTCTCCAGCCCACTGCTGGGGCCACGGTCAGTCTGGTGTGTACCTTATCTTCCCCTCTCCCGGGGGCAGGGCAGTGGAGTGGTGTGACCCCTGTTTGGGCTGCTTGCACAGTGCCAGGGTTGTGATGCTGCTTTGGTGGGATCTGGCCAAGGACCTATTAGCTGGGGTGGATCTGCAAGGTGCACAGGGGCAGGAGGGGCAGGCTTAGCTCGCTTCGCCATCAGTGGTCCCCTGCAGGAGGGGCCCTGCAGCACTGGGAGGGAGGCAGTTCTGTCGACTTTAATTTTTAAAAATATCTGTGCTTATTGAAAATTTTTGTTGCCAACTCCTTCAAATTTGGGACATAGGAGACAAAAGTAATCCAGGGAACTGACTGTGAATCTTCAGTCCCCTTACCAGCCTGTCTCCTCCCCTCTACCCTTAAGAATCTTCTTATGTTTGTTTTTTATATAATGTGTAGGGTTTTTAGTTGTAATTGTAGGAGGAATAAGGAAAAAATATACCATTTCCTTCTTCTCAGAAGCAAGAGTCCCATTTGGCTCTTTTTAGTATTTTCTATCTCTCTGCTAACATATTTTATAATGTGTTTTAAAAGATATAATCTGCCTATTTATAATTTGGGTGTCCAGTTGGCTCAGTCAGTTGACCGTCTGACTCTTGGTTTCAGCTCTGGTCATGATCCCAGGGTTGCCGGATCAAACCCAACATCAGGCTCTGTGCTGATCTGGAGCCTGCTTGGGATTCTCTCTCCCTCTGTCCCTCTTCCCTGCTTGCATGCTTCTCAAAAACAAAATAAAAACAATAAAAAAAAGTATTTGTGATTGCTTGTGGAAACAATTTTGTTTACTGTATTAAAATTCTTTTCAAATAGTTGTAACATCTGAGTCATCTCCATATTGGCATCTGTTGGTTCTCTTTTCATCTTCAAGTGGTGGTGGTGGTTCTTGTCATTGATATGATGAATGGTTTTCAGTTGTGCCCCGGACATTTTGTATATTAGTTTGTGAGACTATGGATCTCATGTGGTTTTCTGTTTTAGTGGTCACCTTGCTTAGGTATAGCGTGCAGATTCAGATACTTCTGGATATTCAGATCCCTGCCGAGCCCTGAATGTCCCTCCAGTGTCATTGGGTTGCTGACTTGCATCCCCCTCATTACTGACATGTGGGATAAAAATTCAGCTCCCACTGGGGCACCTGGGTGCCTCAGTGGGTTAAGTATCTGAATCTTTATTTTGTCTCGGGTCACGATTTCACGGTTTGTGAGTTCAAGCCCCATGTTGGGCTCTGCACTGACAGGGTGGAACCTGCTTGAGGTTCTCTCTCTCCATCTCTCTCTTCCCTTGCCCTGCTCATTTTCTCTCTCTCCCTCTCCAGAAAATAAATAAATAAACCTAAAAGAAATTCAACTCCCACTTCAGTTCTTTGGCAGCACCTTAGCTAGAATGGAACAGTTACTGACAGCGCTTCATTGCTGCTGGGTGAGGAGTAGAAGTTTAGTTCCCTGATGAACCCACTGACAGCAGGAGGAAGTGGGACTGAGTATGACGACTAGCACTATCTTGTATAGTCTAACCAACATCACTGCTGTTGGGTGGGATGGAAACTAGTTCCCCACTTGGCCCCACTGACTCTATACCAGCAGGGAATATAGAGTGCCAATTAGTATCATTTTGTTCAACTTAATTGCTGCTGAGTAGGAAGGGAGTTCAGATTATTGCCCAGTCTTTAACACTGTGCTGGTGGGGGCATCAGAATGCCGCTTCCTATTTCCAACCAGAGGATAGCAGTTCAGTCTCCACATGGCCCTGCTGGCATCACCCCTTTGAAGGAATCAGAGTACTTCCTGTTACCCTCAAGCAGAGGGTAGAGATGTAGCTCTCTGCTTGGCCCTTCTGACATGGGTTGCTAGGCAGGTTGTCATTTAATTTTTGCCTGTTGTTGGGTGGATATTATAAAAAATGTTTTCTGTTCTACTAGACTACCTTTTTTTTCCTATTTATTTGGTTAGAGGAAAGCTTTTTGGGTCTGTCTTTGGTAGTTTGGGGTTGCAGGCTTGTTCAGTGTAACATTAGGGCAAAAAACAACCCAGGGAACTTACCAGCCATATTCCTCAATTCCCCATACTCCATGGAAGTCTGTCTTGTTTTTACCTTTCAATGTCTTCCTATGTTTGTTTGTTGTGTTATGCCCAGAGTTTTTTAGTTTAAGAGGGTAGAGTAGGGAGCAATGGTGTATTCTATCTTGGCTGGAATCAGATGTCAGTCAACTGAGATTTAAAAAAAAATTATTCAGTTTCTTACGTCTGAAATCTGAGAGATCATTCCAGCATCAACATATTCAAGTACTCAGAGAATCAATGGGCAGAAATTGAGCTCACACATATCAAGTCAGTGATGCTTCCGATTGCTGCTGAGGTATCTGTGATAAGTAGAGAAGTGAGTTCAAAGCTCAAGGTTTTTATTGATTAAGATAAAATGAGTTCAATAAAGACACCGTAATGAATCTTTCTTACAGCTCAATTTCTCTTTAAGCGTTGTCTTTTAAGATTCTTTTTCATGTTTACTTTTATTTTTGAGAGAGAGAGAGAGAGAGAGAGAGAGAGAGAGAGAGAGACAGAGCGTGAGCGGGGGAGGGGCGGAGAGACGGGGAGACACAGAATCCGAAGCAGGCTCCAGGCTCTGAGATGTCAGCACAGAGCCCCACTCGGGGCTCAAACTCATGGACCGTGAAATCATGACCCAAGGTGAAGTCGGATGCTTAACCGACGGAGCCACCCAGGCGCCCCTGCAATCCTTCTTGGTAACATAAACAGTTGATAAATACATATTTTGTAAGTTATATGTATTATATGTTGTATTCTTATAATAAAATAAGCTAGAGAAAATAAATGTTTTCTCAAATTGTCAAAGACTCTAAAAATTTTTTCTAATATATTTAAGCCCATGTGATTCAAGGGTCAACTGTACTTATTTTATTGTTGAAATAGGTCCAGCTTTGCTCCTTCAGAGCTCCCAGGTTGGATAGTGTAAGCTTTTGCCATGACTCTGTCTTCTTTTTTATTTTTTTATTTATTTATTTTTCAATATATGAAGTTTGTTGTCAAATTGGTTTCCATACAACACCCAGTGCTCATCCCAAAAGGTGCCCTCCTCAATACCCATCACCCACCCTCCCCTCCCTCCCACCCCCCATCAACCCTCAGTTTGTTCTCAGTTTTTAACAGTCTCTTATGCTTTGGCTCTCTCCCACTCTAACCTCTTTTTTTTTTTTTCCTTCTCCTCCCCCATGGGTTTCTGTTACGTTTCTCAGGATCCACATAAGAGTGAAACCATATGGTATCTGTCTTTCTCTGTATGGCTTATTTCACTTAGCATAACATTCTCCAGTTCCATCCACGTTGCTACAAAAGGCCATATTTCATTCTTTCTCATTGCCATGTAGTATTCCATTGTGTATATAAACCACAATTTCTTTATCCATTCATCAGTTGATGGACATTTAGGCTCTTTCCATAATTTGGCTATTGTTCAGAGTGCTGCTATAAACATTGAGGTACAATTGCCCTATGCATCAGTACTCCTGTATCCCTTGGGTAAATTCCTAGCAGTGCTATTGCTGGGTCATAGGGTAGGTCTATTTTTAATTTTCTGAGGAACCTCCACACTGCTTTCCAGAGCGGCTGCACCAATTTGCATTCTCACCAACAGTGCAAGAGGGTTCCCGTTTCTCCACATCCTCTCCAGCATCTATAGTCTCCTGATTTGTTCATTTTGGCCACTCTGACTGGCTTGAGGTGATATCTGAGTGTGGTTTTGATTTCTATTTCCCTGATAAGGAGCGACGTTGAACACCTTTCCATGTGCCTGTTTGCCATCCGGATGTCTTCTTTAGAGAAGTGTCTATTCATGTTTTCTGCCCATTATTCACTGGGTTGTTTTTCGGGTGTGGAGTTTGGTGAGCTCTTTACAGATTTTGGATACTAGCCCTTTGTCCGATGTGTCATTTGCAAATATCTTTTCCCATTCCGTTGGTTGCCTTTTAGTTTTGTTGGTTGTTTCCTTTGCTGTGCAGAAGCTTTTTATCTTCATAAGGTCCCAGTAATTCGTTTTTGCTTTTAATTCCCTTGCCTTTGGGGATGTGTCGAGTAAGAGATTGCTACGGCTGAGGTCAGAGAGGTCTTTTCCTGCTTTCTCCTCTAGGGTTTTGATGGTTTCCTGTCTCACATTCAGGTCCTTTATCCATTTTGAATTTATTTTTGTGAATGATGTGAGAAAGTGGTCTAGTTTCATCCTTCTGCATGTTGCTGTCCAGTTCTCCCAGCACCATTTGTTAAAGAGACTGTCTTTTTTCCATTGGATGTTCTTTCCTGCTTTGTCAAAGATGAGTTGGCCATACGTTTGTGGGTCTAGTTCTGGGGTTTCTATTCTATTCCATTGGTCTGTGTGTCTGTTTTTGTGCCAATACCATGCTGTCTCGATGATGACAGCTTTGTAGTAGAGGCTAAAGTCTGGGATTGTGATGCCTCCTGCTTTGGTCTTCTTCTTCTTCAAAATTACTTTGGCTATTTCGGGCCTTTTGTGGTTCCATATGAATTTTAGGATTGCTTGTTCTAGTTTCGAGAAGAATGCTGGTGCAATTTTGATTGGGATTGCATTGAATGTGTAGATAGCTGTGGGTAGTATTGACATTTTGACAATATTTATTCTTCCGATCCATGAGCACGGAATGTCTTTCCATTTCTTTATATCTTCTTCAATTACCTTCATACGCTTTCTATAGTTTTCAGCATACAGATCTTTTACATCTTTGGTTAGATTTATTCCTAGGTATTTTATGCTTCTTGGTACAATTGTGAATGGGATGAGTTTCTTTATTTGTCTTTCTGTTGTTTCATTGTTAGTGTATAAGAATGCAACTGATTTCTGTACATTGATTTTGTATCCTGCAACTTTGCTGAATTCATGTATCAGTTCTAGCAGACCTTTGGTGGAGTCTATCGGATTTTCCATGTATAATATCATGTCATCTGCAAAAAGCGAAAGCTTGACTTCATCTTTGCCAATTTTGATGCCTCTGATTTCCTTTTGTTGTCTGATTGCTGATGCTAGAACTTCCAACACTATGTTAAACAACAGCGGAGAGAGTGGGCATCCCTGTCGTGTTCCTGATCTCAGGGAAAAAGCTCTCAGTTTTTCCCCATTGAGGATGATGTTAGCTGTGGGCTTTTCATAAACGGCTCTTATGATCTTTAAGTATGTTCCTTCTATCCCGACTTTCTCAAGGGTTTTTATTAAGAAAGGGTGCTGGATTTTGTCAAAGGCCTTTTCTGCATCGATTGACAGGATCATATGGTTCTTATCTTTTCTTTTATTAATGTGATGTATCACGTTGATTGATTTGCGAATGTTGAACCAGCCCTGCATCCCAGGAATGAATCCCACTTGATCATGGTGAATAATTCTTTTTATATGCTGTTGAATTCTATTTGCTAGTATCTTATTGAGAATTTTTGCATCCATATTCATCAGGGATATTGGCCTGTAGTTCTCTTTTTTTATTGGGTCTCTGTCTGGTTTAGGAATCAAAGTAATATTGGCTTCATAGAACGAGTCTGGAAGCTTTCCTTCCCTATCCTTGAGAAGGATAGGTATTATCTCTGCTTTAAACGTCTGGTAGAACTCCCCTGGGAAGCCATCTGGTCCTGGACTCTTATTTGTTGGGAGATTTTTGATAACCGATTCAATTTCTTCGCTGGTTATGGGTCTGTTCAAGCTTTCTATTTCCTCCTGATTGAGTTTTGGAAGAGTGTGGGTGTTTAGGAATTTGTGCATTTCTCTTCCCGGTTGTCCAGTTTGTTGGCATATAATTTTTCATAGTATTCCCTGATAATTGTTTGTATCTCTGAGGGATTGGTTGTAATAATTCCATTTTCATTCATGATTTTATCTATTTGGGTCATCTGCCTTTTCTTTTTGAGAAGCCTGGCTAGAGGTTTGTCTATTTTGTTTATTTTTTCAAAAAACCAACTCTTGGTTTCGTTGATCTGCTCTACCGTTTTTTTAGATTCTATATTGTTTATTTCTGCTCTGATCTTTATGATTTCTCTTCTTCTGCTGGGTTTGGGGTGTCTTTGCTGTTCTGCTTCTATTTCCTTTAGGTGTGCTGTTAGATTTTGTATTTGGGATTTTTCTTGTTTGTTGAGATAGGCCTGGATTGCAATGTATTTTCCTCTCAGGACTGCCTTTGCTGCATCCCAAAGCGTCTGGATTGTTGTATTTTCATTTTCGTTTGTTTCCATATATTTTTTAATTTCTTCTCTAATTGCCTGGTTGACCCCCTCATTCTTTAGTAGGGTGTTCTTTAACCTCCATGCTTTTGGAGGCTTTCCAGACTTCTTCCTGTGGTTGATTTCAAGCTTCATAGCATTGTGGTCTGAAAGTATGCATGGTATAATTTCAATTCTTGTAAACTTATGAAGGGCTGTTTTGTGACCCAGTATATGATCTATCTTGGAGAATGTTCCATGTGCACTCGAGAAGAAAGTATATTCTGTTGCTTTGGGATGCAGAGTTCTAAATATATCTGTCAAGTCCATCTGATCCAATGTATCATTCAGGGCCCTTGTTTCTTTATTGACCGTGTGTCTAGATCTATCCATTTCTGTAAGTGGGGTGTTAAAGTCCCCTGCAATGACCACATTCTTATCAATAAGGTTGCTTATGTTTATGAGTAATTGTTTTATATATCTGGGGGCTCCGGTATTCGGCGCATAGACATTTATAATTGTTAGCTCTTCCTGATGGATAGACCCTGTAATTATTATATAATGCCCTTCTTCATCTCTTGTTACAGCCTTTAATTTAAAGTCTAGTTTATCTGATATAAGTATGGCTACTCCAGGTTTCTTTTGGCTTCCAGTAGCATGATAAATAGTTCTCCATCCCCTCACTCTCAATCTAAAGGTGTCCTCAGATCTAAAATGAGTCTCTTGTAGACAGCAAATAGATGGGTCTTGGTTTTTTATCCATTGATACCCTATGTCTTTTGGTTGGCGCATTTAATCCATTTACATTCAGTGTTATTATAGAAAGATACGGGTTTAGAGTCATTGTGATGTCTGTATGTTTTATGCTTGTAATGATGTCTCTGGTACTTTGTCCCACAGGATCCCCCTTAGGATCTCTTGTAGGGCTGGTTTAGTGGTGTCTGTCTTCTTTTTTTAAAAGTCAATTCTGTACTTTCTATATTATAAGATGCTTCAGAATCATTTTGTGATTTCCCTGGTTCATCCCTAAAATGAATCATTTCTCCAAGGTGCCCAGTTATTATCAGAGAATGTTATTAAGAAACGAAGGTCTGGGTGTTGTATGTGTTCATTTCTTTAACATAAATTTTCTTTTAATGTTTATGTATTTTTGAGAGAGGGAGACAGCACAAGCAGTGAAAGGGCAGAGAGAGAGAGGGAAATGCAGAATCTGAAGCCAGCTCCAGGCTCTAAGCTGTCAGCACAGAGCCCAACGCGGGGCTCAAACTCACAAACTGTGAGATCATGACCTGAGCCAAAGTCTGACACTTAACTGACTGAGCTACCCAGACGCCCTGGATGTGTTCATTTTTACTAGGGTATCACTGCTTCTAGGCCCTCTTAGTGGAGAGAGATAGGAAATACGTGTATGTATTCAAATGCTTGTGTATTTATCTGTCTATTATCTATCTATCTATCTATCTATCATCTATCTACCTATCTTTTTGAATCTATGTATCTTAATATGTGTATTAAGATGTATATTATGTGGTGCTAATCTAGCACCACATAGTTCATTCTAGACTCCCCCTTTTGTATACTTACAACTTCTTTCTGTGACAGAAACACTTGACTATACATTGCAAGGGTAAAAACAAAAAAAACCTGTACATAAACACTGTACCCTGGTTGATAAATTGGTTTCCCAAAGGCGTATGGGTTTGCAACTCTGAAACTCAAATACACATGTACTGAGATTGAATGAATAAGAAATTGTAGCGAAAAGAATTTGCATTATGTTCAAATGCCTTTTCCTGACTATTTGATTGTGACTACTAAGGTACACTTTCAGAAAGAGTCATGTTGGTACATACACTGTGTTCCCCCTTGTCTTTGACTGATTATAAGACCTATTTAAATTCTGGGTGTTTCAGCCACTATTCTTAGAGAGGGAGAATGAAAGCCTTGACTCAGGTTAGCTTAAAGAGAATTCCTAGTTGAACCAGTCTCAGCTGTCATCTGGCTCCTGTCCCTGAAACATTTTCCATGAATAAAACAGATTTAGTTCTGTATCAATACCCAGATTTTTTTTTTTTTGAGAGAGAGAGTGTGAGTGGGGAAGGGGCAGAGGGAGAGAGAAAGAGGGAGAGAGAGAGAATCTTAAGCAGGCTCCACACCTAACACAGAACCTGATGCAGGGCTCAATCCTACGATTATGAGATCATGACCTGAGCTGAAGTCAAGAGTCGAAAGCTCAACTGACGAAGCCACCCAGGTGCCTCCCAATACCCAAATCTTAAGTTACTACAGAAGGTTGAATAAACTTGAATTGTAAAATACAGAATACTACTCAGCAATGAAAGGGACAGACCGCTGATACATACAACAGCTGGGATGGACTTCAGGACATGGTACTTAGTGAAAAACATTAATCTCAGAGGTTACATGTTATATGATTTCACTTATTGTTCTCTAAAGGAATCAACTGAAGAGGTGGAGAACAGGTCAGTGGTTGCCGGAAGACAGATGCAGGTGGAAGGGGTTGGGTTTGACTATAAAGGGGTAGAATAGCTGGTGGAACAGTCCTGTGTCCTAATTGTGGTGGCGAATCTGTACAAGGGATCAGACTGCATTGATCTCCACACACACACACACACACACACACACACACACACACACAGGCACACACAACACAAACTCTCAGTGCATGTAAAACTGCTGAAAGCTGAATAACATCTATAGTCCTAAATTCTACTTAACATTATTGTTCCAAAGTCAGTTTACTGGTTTTGCTATTATACTACAGTTGTTGGAGATGTAGGTAGGAATCTGGAGTTCCAGGAAATCTCTACATTATTTTTATAATTCCCTGTGAATCTATATTTATTTGAAAGTAAACTTTAGATATCTTCTCACAAGCATAAGGAGAAATTAATATATACTCTGGAATTCTAAAATTGTGTTTTCTTAAGATGGAAACCTATTACCAGTGATTTTTCTTATAGATTTAATTTTAATATGTGGAAAGCAAAGCCATATTGAGTCAGAACAACGCAAAGTAACATTTCATAGAATAATGGGTTGTTATTCTATCAAATAACTTTCTATTTAAACAATAATCTCTGAAAACAAAAGTATCCTTTTGCTGTGTCTATAAAATATACTTAATGATTATTTTAAAATTCTCAAAATATTAAAAAAGCATAATAAATAAACTTTAGGAGATGTGTATAAATTCTGACTAGAACTGGGTTACACAGAATAATTAGTGACATTTTCAGTGATGCTATTTATATGCATCCTTCTAAGGGACAGCAGAGGACCCTTTCTCCTAAAACCTAGGGAATATGTAATCCCTGTTGGGAAATTAACATTTACGGTTACAATTAGTATGTAAACTCAGACATCAGATTCTTCCCTGCAGAGTTTATCACGATGGGGAGATCTTAGGGAAGACCTACACCGTATTTCTAATGAGGTCTAAAAGAATTATAAGCCTTAAGCAAAAGCCTTGTGCTCTATGTCATGATGGGTCAGGTGTCACCTGTGTGGTTTCCCTTCAAACTCTCTTAGTAAATTTATAACTAGAAGTTTGATCTACTTCTCAGGCTGACTCCTGGAACATTCGGTCTGGGAGATCTATGCTATTGCTCTTCTGCCAGTAAAGGAAGAAGATCCTGTGACTATCTATATCTGCTTAGTGGTGACATCATAAAAGCCAGTTCTTACAGGGAAGTGGAGGTGAAACTCACGAAGAATCAGCACTGAGTTATCTCAATGGAAGGAGAGTGAGTTATGCAAGTTTCCATTTTTCTCTCATTCTGTGGCTGAAAAATGGGGGAAAGTACTTATTTTGAATAGCAAGGAATTCAGAAGTATGCAGCCCTTAATCCACTGCCTGCATTATTCTTAGCACACCCTTCCTGTGTTGGCTTCATCCTCAGTCTAGTAGCAGGAGAGCTACAGCAGTTCCAAGTGGCATGTCCAGAAAATAGAAACATCAGAGGAAAAGATTTGTTTTTTTTCCTAAAAATATTTTTTAGCTGAAATATGCTATTTCAGCTGAAATACACATACAATAAAGTTTAAATGTCCTAAGTATATAGCTTGCTACATTTTCACAAACCTAACTAATTCAATCAACATCCAAATTATGTTTCTCTTTTGTGCCCTCCTAGAAAGAGAAGGAAGCACATCCACCTTCCTTTTACATTCTCTGTCCAGCTAGGATGGAACACAGGAGGAGAATGTGTAGAAACACCTGATGTATGGTTAAATATAAGTCTTAGGCTACCAAGGGTCTCCTCAATAAGTGTTATCAGTTGACTTTGTAGATTCTTGTGGGAAAGATCTGGAAACCCTGTAGACTCTGAGAAACTTCCTTCTAGGAAGCAAAATATCTGAATGAGCTCTACTCTAGCAGAAGTTTCTCTTTTTTGTTAGTCATCACTGGGGAACTGAAGTATCTGGTAAGGTAATGGAAATGTGAGTAGGAACTAGGAAGTGAAGGATCAGATGAGTGGGAGGCAGAGAAGGGGGATACCTCCCTTCTGAGGTTTAGGTGGGTTTAGTCCTCAGCTACTCCATTCTTGTATCTTCTAGTAAAGACAGGAATAGCTGTTTGTCACATACAACTCATGGAACAAAAGACGGAGTGATTTTAATGCCAATGGCTATGTGTGCAGTCCATTTGGACCCTGTGAAGCAAAGGGACTTATTCGATTTCTGCTGGT
This sequence comes from Panthera pardus, assembly GCF_024362965.1. Lineage (NCBI taxonomy): Eukaryota > Metazoa > Chordata > Mammalia > Carnivora > Felidae > Panthera > Panthera pardus. The sequence goes on from NW_026526677.1 coordinate 93,820,696, forward strand.
CTGAGTCTTCTCATAAATAAGAGCATGTAAGGAAGGAGAGAGCTGGGGTCTCTATTAATGGAAGTTTCTTCTGTTCTCACAGATTTCTGAAGAGAAGAATACTGGTTAGCAATGACTCCTTAGTGACTGAATTTCTTCTTGCTGGCCTAACAGACCGTCCAGAGCTCCAGCAACCCCTCTTCTTCCTGTTTCTGGTGATCTACGTTGTCACCATGGTGGGCAACGTTGGCTTGGTCACTCTTATTAGTCTAAATTCTCACCTCCATACCCCCATGTACTACTTCCTCTTCAACCTGTCCTTCATTGATGTCTGTTACTCTTCCACTGTCACCCCCAAGATGCTGATGAACTTTGTGTCAAGGGAGAATATCATCTCCTATGTTGGCTGCATGACTCAGCTGTTTTTCTTTCTCTTTTTTGTCATCTCGGAATGCTATACGTTGACCTCAATGGCCTACGATCGCTACGTGGCCATCTGTAATCCGTTGCTGTATAAGGTAACCATGTCCCGTCAGGTCTGTGCCTTGCTGACTGTTGCTGCATATATGATGGGGTTTGCTGGAGCCTCTGCCCACACAGGGTGCATGCTCAGACTAACCTTCTGCAGTGTCAATGTCATCAACCATTACCTGTGTGATATTCTTCCTCTCCTCCAACTGTCTTGCAGCAGCACCTATGTCAACGAGGTAGTAGTTCTGATAGTCGTGGGAATTAATATCACAGTACCCAGTTTTACTATCCTAATTTCTTACGTCTTTATCCTCACTAGCATTCTTCATATCAGATCTGCTCAAGGACGATCGAAAGCCTTCAGTACCTGTAGTTCTCACATCATTGCTATTTCTCTTTTCTTTGGCTCGGCAGCATTCATGTATCTTAAATATTCTTCTCCGGGGTCTATGGACGTGGGAAAAATTTCTTCAGTTTTCTACACTAATGTGGTGCCCATGCTTAATCCCTTAATCTACAGTTTGAGAAACAAGGATATGAAAGTTACATTGTGGAAAGCACTGTTTAAAATCCAAAGGAGAAACATGTTCTGATTAGAAATTATAACATAAAGAAATTCAATTTTTATTAAAAAATTTTTGTATGTATAATTATTTTTGAGAGAGAGACAGAGTGTGAGCAGGGGAGGGGCCAAGAGAGAGGCAGACATAGAATCCGAAGCAGGCTCCAGGCTCTGAGCTGCCAGCACAGAGCCAGACATGGGGCTCAAACTCACGAACCATGAGCTGAAGTTGGACGCTTAACCGACTGAGCCACCCAGGTACCCCAAGAAATTCAATTTTAAAAATTTTATTATGTTTTTCAAGAGGTTTTGATCATTATCAATGTTGTTTCTGCATATTGTGTTATCTGTGTTTTAATAGACCCGTCTTAGCATTTCCCTTATAGCTACTTTGTTTCATTGTTTGCTTTTGTATTTCTGTACCTGAAACCAGCTTACTAAATAACTAATAACATGTTTATAAAAAGAAAAAATATACTGGCTATTTTCTTTTCATACTGTTTCTGTCTCTAAGCTATTCTTAATCTGAACAAATATGATAAGCTTCATAAGTCACAGAAAGTTGAATTTACAGTTATCTCTCTTAAACACAGAAGTGCCAAAAACTAAAGAAACATTCTTATTCTTCTCCATATTATTGCTGGTATAGGCAGGAGGATTCAATGAAATGTGTTCATTACAAACTGTGTATATGGCCTAAAGTATAATCAAGTCCTCTGATATTTTCATTTTGTTCTATTTTCTTACCAACTTTTCCTTGTACCATTCTGTTCTTTCTTGTTCCCATTGAAAATGGCAAAATGCATTCTGTACACCACAGCTTTTGAGAGCTTCAAACAGTCTAGTTCATTTAAATTGAAGTGAATACATATATTGCCAAATATAGCATTAATATATATGATTAAAGGAATAATACATATGTATCTCAGGATCCAAATATGGGGGATGATTGGTGTATGACTAGTCTGTTACTTATCACTTAAAGGAAAATATTGCATATTGGGAGAAACATGTTAAACACTTTTACTTATTTAATGAAATTTATCATGAAGAAAGGGTATATATTAATGATAATAAACTTTATTTCTAGCAACATTTTGTGACCTTTCTTAAACCTGTCTCATAGTCCATTTGGGCTATTATAATAAAATTCCACAGACTTAGTGGCTTACAAACAACAGAAATTTATTTCTAACAGCTCTGGAGGCTGTAAGTTCAAGATCAGGGTGCCAGCACAAATGGGAGAGAGCAGTTTTTTAGGTCACACACCTCTCATTACATCCTTACATGGTGGCAGGAACTAGTGATTTCTATGGAGATTGATTGATTGATTTAAAGTTTATTTATTTATTTTGAGAGAGAGAGAAAAGAGTGGGAGAGGAACAGAGAGAGGGAGAGAGAGAATCCCAGGGAAGCTCTGCACTGTCAGCACAGAGCCCAGTTCGGGGCTCGACTCATGAACCATGAGATCATGACCTGAGCTGAAATTAGGAGTTGGATGCTTAACCAGCTAAGCCACCCAGGCACCCCTCTATGGAGCTTCTTTAAAAGGTATAAATCATACTTATGAGAATTCCATTGTCATGAACTAAGCACCTCCCAAAGGCCCCACGTTCTAATATCATGTTTGGGGGTTAGGATTTCAACATTTGACCACAGCACTTTGTCTCACCAATAAGAAAATAAATATTTACAGTAGATGCTCTTTCCTTCAATTTTTCTATCTCTCCATGTTTTCTCATTAGTATATTAGAATTTCAGATACATTGGGAGGGCAAGAAATGCTTGTTGAATTGGATTGTCTTGTTTGAATAACAACAATAATAAATTTATTGCTAAGACAATAATTAATAAAATATAATAAAATAACAATAATAGATAAATAAGAAAGAACACTGGGATATATTTTGTTTTGGGGACTGGACTGTGGCAGTCATAGAGAGCTCCTCTTCAAGAGAACCAGCTGTGTGGAGAATTGTTGACTAATAGTCTATAGCTGATACTCCTTTGGATTCACCATCATGTTCAGGCAGAGTCCACGCTCACTCTGAGATGTCCCCAGCCGATGGCTGAGCATGATGGGTCAGACAGGAGCTGGCCAATATCTGCGTAACATGGCATCTTCTGATAGGCAGTCTTTGCTTAGGGACTTCCTGTCATCCTAACAGAGAATTTTTAGAACTGCACTGTAGGCTGACATTTTCCTACCCTGTCCTTCCTTCTCTTCCTTCTTTCTTAGGTGTCGAGGTTTCAACCCAGTCTGAAAGCCTTTATCATTGATTCCTTCTCCTTCCCACTTTATCCTTCTCAGGCATTTACCACAATAAATGTCTTGTAGGTCTAACTATTCCTTGGCATCTGCTTCTTGGGGAACTTTAGATGACACAGAAGATTTACACTAACTGATTTTACCACTTAGATTTAGGCTCTGGTAATGAGGACAGATTGGTTTTGTTATAAAGATGGATAAATAAGTCATGGTACAGCATAGAAGGTTCAGAGAGAAATCCTTACTTATACAGTCAATTGATTTTTGACCAAGCAGCAAAGTAAATCCATAGGGATAGGAAAATCTTTTAAGCAAATTGATGCTGGAAATACTATTCATGAGAAAACAATTAAATGACCTCTACCTCACACCATATACAACAATTAATTTTAAATATATCAAACCACACATATAAAGCTTAAAAATAAATCTTCTGGAGGAAAATATAGAAAAGTATGCTGGTGTAGGCACAGATTTCTTAGACATACTCTAGAAAGTACTACATTCAAAAGAAAAAAAAAAACAAAGACAAAATAAACTTCATTAAAATTAGAACATCTGGGGGCGCCTGGGTGGCTCAGTCGGTTGAGTGTCCGACTTCGGCTCAGGTCGTGATCTCGTGGTCTGTGAGTTCGAGCCCCGCGTCGGGCTTTGTGCTGACAGCTCGGAGCCTGGAGCCTGCTTCGGATTCTGTGTCCCCCTCCCTCTCTCTGCCCCTCCACCACTCATGCTCTGTCTCTCTCTGTCTCAGAAATAAACATTAAAAAAATTAAAAAAAAAATTAGAACATCTGTTTATCAGAAAACTAGTCGTAGGCAAGCCACAGACTTGGCAAATGTTTGCAATACATATACCTGACAAAGGTATTGTAACCATAATATGTATCAAGTTAAAAATTAAGAGATACCTCAATAATAAAAAGGCCATTTCATAAATGGGCAAATGATTTGAAAGATACATCCCAAAGAAAGGCATGCAAATGGCCAATAAGCACATGGAAATGTGCTTAACTTTCCATACCTCCTTAGATGCACAGTCAGTAGCTGGACAACACTCCCTTGGCAACTGTATTGCCCAAGCTTCAGTGCATGGGTTGTGTGTATCCTGAGCAGCTTAAGCACTTGTCGGGTTTCCATTCATCCAGGCACCGATCCCATAGAGCTGCTCCTCTGAGATTCCAGAATCTGGTTATTCTTCCTTTTCTATGTGTTCCACCAGTTGTGAAAATGGTTATTTTCTATAGTTTAATTGTCTTTATACTTTTTTGTAGTTTAATATTTTCTGTAGTTTAACAGTCTTTATATTTTTCAATTTTTTTCTCTTTCCCCCGGCAATATCTGTATAAACCAATTCTTTGTTTTAAATATACTCTATAGGAAGTACATATCATGCCATTTGTTTTTTCCTGACTGGACCTTGTCTGATATGGGTAACTCATTTTATGTGATTTTGATGGATTGATTTGCTCACGTTAGAAGACATTGTCTTGTCCAATCAGCACATGCCGAATCTCAATGGCAGTGATTAGTCAGAAATAGGCATTTTTTTTTTTAATTTTTTTTTAACGTTTTATTTTTTATTTTTGAGACAGAGAGAGACAGAGCATGAACGGGGGAGGAGCAGAGAGAGAGGGAAACACAGAATCTGAAACAGGCTCCAGGCTCTGAGCTGTCAGCACAGAGCCCGACGCGGGGCTCGAACTCACAGACCGTGAGATCATGACCTGAGCTGAAGTCGGAAGCTTAACCGACCAAGCCACCCAGGCGCCCCCAGAAATAGGCATTTGACTTGTCTTTTCTGCCATAACTATTAAAAAAACATTTTTCTTTTCTCCCTAGAGTTACTGAGCTGGTAAGATTAAATCTAGGGATTTTGATGGTTCTCTTTTCACTACATGGGGAGAACCCATCTGGGATTAAAACTGAGTAGAATTAAACAGAACAAAAAGTGGGAAGAGAGACATACCCATGAAGGACTTGGTCCTGTACAGCCACACAAGAAGCCATGTGCGTTCTCAATTCACCAATTTCACACACTTCTGTGTTACAGGCTGGCTTATCGAGATAAATTTGACTTGAATTTCTGTCACTTAATTTGAAGGAGTCTTTATGTACGCTTTAGAAAATTGTGTATATCACCTATACCACACAATTATGTAGTGGTAAAATAAATCAATTTTGGATTCATAGCCATTTAAATATGAATCTTTCTCTGGCAGTTGCTGTTTTGACCTTGCAACAGCAATTAATCCCTCCTGCCTGATTTAGGGGGTGGGTGTAAGGTGACATGAGGGAAGGTGGATAAAGAATCTAGCACTGTGACTGGCTAACAATAACTAATAGCGCTACAAATCTCAGTTTCCTTGGTTATCTCTTTAATATACTGAGAAATCATAGGGTCAAGGCCTATACCTCATTCTGTTCGTTTTCACTCTGTCTTGTAGTCTAAATGCTCAAAAAATTGTTCATTAAATGAAATGAGCCAGTAAAATCTCTAAAATAAAGAGAAAGTCTATTTATGGAGTTTTAGCCCTCATGTACCATCTACTTTGGGTGGAATATAACCGATCAAGACCTGGAACATTAAACTCCAGGCTCCAGGTTCCTGTGGACTTAGTGTGATCCTAGAAGTGCAGTGGAGGACTCGGGTTAAAGACGGAAGACAACGTAAGCAACTTGTCTCTGTTTCTTCCTGAAATTCACTGATGTGACAGAATGGATTAAAATGGCAGTAACTCCGATAATTTATGATTATAGCCATATGTCGGTAGGAATTAGGAATAGAGAGCAAGAAGAGAATGTGCACGAATGTGCAGTGATGAAAGGGGGTAGAAAAGTTCCAAATTCTTATCTTCTGTAGGAGTCCAGGTTAGAAAACTGTTAGAGTAATCTGAATTTGAGATAATGAGAGCATGCAGAAACTGTGTAAGAGGGAAGACCAAACCTTTCAAGGAGTTGGATTCTCTGGGACTTGGAGACTGGATGAAGATGGCAAGTGAGAGGAAATTGCTTCAGTTTAGTTTGTAGACTAGTTGCCTTGGATGATGGTGAAAATGATGATCTGGAGGAGGAGCAATGGAAATCGTAAGAAAATGCTAACTTCAGTTTTGGGAACTTTGTGCTTGTGGCACATAAGTGGACATAAGATAGAGCTTTCTGAGAGGTACTTAAAGAAGAAGTGCATATATATGTAGATATAGATCTACATGTGGATCCACATTTCTCAAAATGAGTGATTTTGCCCCCCGCCCCAGGGACCTGTGCCAATGTCTGGAGAACATTTTGCTGGTCACAACTGGTGCTGGGGATACTACTGGCATCTAATGGGTAGAGGCCAGGGATGCTTTCAACTTACGATATGCAGGATGGTCTCATGATAAAGAATTATCTTGTTCAAAATGTTAATGGTGCCAAGGTTGAAAAACCTTGATATAATTAATGTGGATTGGGAACAGGGGAGGGGTACCAACACTTATCAGGCCCCTTTTATGTGTCAGGCGTGTTTCTGATACTTTATATGATTTAACCCATTTAATCCTCACAGAAATCCTTATGAGATTGCTCTACTAAACTCATTTATAGATATACATAGGTATAAGTAAATATAAAAGTATACATACACGGGACGGAGAAGTTATCACTGCCTTCAGTCTCATAATTAAGGACTTTAAAGCCCAGACTTAAACTCAGTCTCACTTGAGGGCCCACTCCCACTCTCTCAACCACTTTGCTAGAATATCCCTTTACAGGAGTGAGATCCACAAACATGGACAGGGCTAAAGCTATGATTTAATGTTTTGCTTATGCGATCCCAGAGGCTTTAGGAAAATGCTAGAAATGGCAAGTGACCATGCCCAGATTTTCCTCTTAGAACTGTGCAAAGACTCCAGGGGATGATGAAGGAGATGAGGAACTTCCTTCCTCTGAATTGAGGGTTAAGAATGTCTATTGTGAAATTATAAACTGAGCAGAACATGGAGTCTTAAGGGATCCAACATTAGGTCTATGACACAGGATATAAACATAGGCTCAATAATGTCTATCCTCAGTGGACTCATTTAACTTGGAAGGAAATAATGAGGGAGAGAATAAATCTTCTGTGATTCTAATCAATTTCCCCAGAACTACAGGTCATGCAATAGATTTCCATTTGAGTCAATTGTTTTGGAGCTCAAATAAGGTTGTTTTCCTTCTTGCAAGTGAAGAGGACTTCTGGACAAATTCTCAAATAGAGAGCATGGCCTGTTCTCCAGAATGCCTCTTTTAGCCTGTCAAAGACCTAGGGTGTACTGATGGGTATTGCCTTTTTCCTTGTCAGAAACGTTGACCCCTCAGGACTGTAGAGTAGAAGTGGCCGTAAGGTCCAGCAGCAGTGAAGCCTCTAGGAAAGCGAAGGTGAGGGTTGAATTACATTTGTCTGGATAATTTTCTTTCAGACTCCAGACTGCACAAGTCAAGGGTTGTGGGGAACAACACCAATTTATTAATTTATTGCTCTTGTCAGCCTTAATCCTGAATGGAAACTGGGGAGAAGGGAGGAAATGATGTGCAGAGACATTGGGGGTCTACCAGCATTCTTTCTGCACAAATAGCATGTGTAGAATTAGAGGAGAAAATGAGGAGTCATTCAGAATAATCATAGGAAGTCTTTCTCCTTGGATTCCTTGCATGTGTCTTTAGATAACCTTGAGCCTGTAACCCAGCAGATGCATCTCTACCTCTGGAGACAAGAATGAGGGTCTATTGTTAATGTCGGCTTCTACCTCTGTTCCTGTAGATCATACCTGTGAAGCGAATGGCTGTGGAAAATGACTCCTCTGTGACTGAATTTATCCTTATGGGATTAACAGACCAACCTGAACTCCAACTACCTCTGTTTTTTCTGTTTTTGGTGAACTATGTGGTCACTGTGGTGGGCAATTTGAGCTTAATTAATTTAATTTGCCTGAATTCACACCTTCACACCCCCATGTACTTTTTCCTCTTCAATCTGTCCCTGATTGATCTCTGTTATTCATTTGTCTCTACCCCAAAAATGCTGATGAGCTTTATTTCAGACAAGAACATCATCTCCTTAATGGGATGCATGACTCAGTTATTTTTCTTCTGCTTTTTTGTCAACTCTGAGTGCTATGTGTTGACAGCCATGGCCTATGATCGCTACGTGGCCATCTGTAAACCTCTGTTATACACCATTACCATGTCCCCTCAAGTCTGTTCTCTGCTGATGTCTGGTTCATATGTGATGGGTTTTGCTGGTGCCATGGTCCACACAGGGTGCATGATCAGGTTGATCTTTTGTGACTCCAGTGCCATTGACCATTACATGTGTGATATTTTTCCCCTCCTCCAGCTCTCCTGCAGCAGTACCTATGCCAGTGAGCTGGTTATCTCTGTTATTGTGGGCTCAGTTGTCATTGCATCTAGCCTCATTATCTTTATTTCTTATTTTTTGATTCTTTTCAATATCCTTCACATCTCATCAGCTCAGGGTTGGCCCAAAGCCTTCAGCACCTGTGGCTCCCACATAGTAACTGTTGGCCTGTTCTATGGATTTGGGTTGCTCACTCATGTCAAGCCATCATCTTCTGGGTCTGTGAGCCAAGGGAAATTTTTCTCCGTGTTTTACACCAATGTGGTACCCATGCTCAACCCTTTCATTTGTAGCCTCAGGAATAAAGATATCAAACTTGCTCTGAAGAAAACCCTGAAGAGAATTACAAACTGAGTAGAAACATCTATATCTCCTTTCCTATGTCTTTTTGTCTGCTCTCTGGTCTTCTTCATCCTCTTCTTATTTTTTTCCTTCCTGTTACCTTTATAAAGTCTTCTGGGCAGGATTTCTACCTTAGTTTCCTTTTTTTCCCCTCTTGTCACTTAATGTAACCATTTGGGCCTATTCCTGGACTTGAGGGTCATCCTCAGTTCTAAGTTGACCCCAAACTGATCTTTATTCACCATATCAGTTGGAGACACAAGGCTAACCTTTCCTATTTAAGGATAACTCTACCTATTAGTTTTTCTCTTGTCTTTCCCATCCAGGGTAAGCCATCAGGTAGTATGCTATCTTATGAGTTAATTTCTTTTTTTTTTTTTTTTTTGCTTTCTCTGAAACAGTTACACAGAGAACTTCCCTGTTTCAAGGGTTTTATTACCTATAATTGCATTAAAACAGAGAAGGCATGAGAAAAATTGTGGACACAATACATTTGTAAAAATTTCCAGAAATTTTTAGGATTCTTTTAGTAATGGTTCTTGTTCTGGATTTTTATTATCATGTATGTAATGGAATTGAATACCTTGTTGAATCTAGCTTCTTTCTTTTATTCTTGAAGATGCTTGGAAATGAATGAGCTACACTACTCTGCTCACATTTTCCAATCCCCACTAATAATGAATGCCTCTGTTTGTGCAGTGGTCAACTGATATTTTGTCATAAATAGAATTGAAATTACCATCAACTTGTCTGCGTATGCATGGATTGTGATTGTGATTAAAAATCACAGAATAATATTCTTGGCTATAGAATAGGGTGTCATGTGCAATGTCAAGATTCTTTGCCTAGCTCTGTAACAGGGATTCCCTTTTGCAAAGGAAGATTTGTTTCCTGCTTTCCAAAGACAAAAATATATGGCGGAGACCTTGCCCTATTGGGATTTATTTTATTCAATATGTAAATTTGACTCCTCCCTTTGGTCTCTTACAAGACAAATTAAATCTATGGTCCATATGTGTGCCACATTCTTTATAAGTTATATTAAAAGATAAGCCTATCTATCCTGTTCTTGGATGAGGAAATAGTTATGTGACGTGCAGGTGCACTTAATGGTGCAGAGCCCAGTGTTTTAGTCCACTGTGCATCTCACAAAGAAATGGAAGGGAAGAAAGGAGAATTGTGAAGGAATAAGAGAACTTCTGGAATGTTGTTCCACAATGAGTTTGAAAGTGGGAATTTTCATGGAAATAATGTCCTCAGCCATGATGCCTGTCCAAAAGCAGTTGTCTACAGAGCTTTGGTGCCCAGCTAGAAAAATGCATCTGTCTCTGGAGAAGTCTGATTTTAAAGTGAGGTTACAGGGTGAGTTACAAAGATATATTCTGTCACAATCTTTTTATGTCTGTGATCATTTCTTGGGATACTGAGGCTGAGGAGTTTGGGGGTAAGCCTCCCTGGTGAGGCATGCCACAATTTTCAGAGTATTATGTATAGTTTAACAAGCCCGTTAGATATTATGCTATCTGCTGGAAACAAGCAACAAGAAAGAGTTCTTTATAATAAATACAATGGAACATAGGACTCTACAAAATTTTCCTATTTTGTGTGTAACTTTGTGTGTGTCTACCATCCATAACTACTTTCAATGATTTTAGGGTCAGATATCTCTCAAGGGATATATCCTAGGCAGGGGATATATTAGATTATCTCTGTCATTTTTATGTTTATACAAAGATATCATGAGTTTTGAGAAGTTCTAAAACATTAGTTTGTAAGAATAGCCTTATGAAATAATTAATGCTTTTAAGAACTTTGCTTAAACCAGATTAAAATTATTGTTACAAGATTTGGCTCAGTCAGTTAAGGGCCCAACTCTTGATTTTGGCTCGGGTCATGATCTTGCAGTTTGTGAGATCAAGCCCTGCCTCTGGCTCTGTGCTGACAGCATGAAGCCTGCTTGGGATTCTCTCTCTCCCTCTCTCTCTCTGACCCTCCCCTGCTTGCACTCTAACTTTCTCTCTCTCCCAAAATAAATAAACATTAAAAAACTACAAGAACAGATAATCAGGTAATTATATTTAGTATACTACCTAGCACACTGTCATAATTTTTATGGTTTGTTTTTTCAGAGAGAGAGCATGAATGGGGGAAGGCAGAGAGAGGGGGATAAAGGATCTGAAGCAGGGTCCACGGCATCAGCACAGAGCCTGATGTGGGGCTGGAACTCACACACCTTGAGATCATGACCTACGCCGAAGATCAACGATCAAACGACTGAGCCACCTGGGTGCCCCACTGTCATAATTAAAAAACAAAAAACAAAACAAAACTTTTATTCCTCAAGTAAATATGAATGCCTCATACCCACATCTGTCCTTCTTTGTCTACATCCACTTAAATGCCTGGTTAAATAGCTTAAAACTGTTTGGTTTGAATTTGACTCTAAAGCACATGTTTTTAGAAGTTCACATGCTTTAATAAAGACCTAGAATAAGACATACGTGTCTATAAATCCTTGGTACTTAACAAAAAATAAAATGTTTATCACAGGCATAGCACATAACTTGTGGTCTGAATACTGTATGTAGGCATCAGCACTCCATAGCCTGGCTCAGTTCTGTGAAGTCAACGGTCTTAACTTCACAGGTCGAAATTCTTGTGTTGACCTAGCAAATCTAATTGATTTAACTTTTTAATTTAAGCCACATTTTAATATTTATAAATAAAATTGTTAAAATTTAAGCCTAGTGTTTTAAATATTTATGTAATAAGAAAATTCAATGTGAAATAATTTCAGAATATATAAGCTTATCTTACGACTATTGAATGTTTGGAAATTTTGTATATGTATTTTGGTGACTTTTTAAAATATGTGGATATTGTTATATACTTATTTCTTTTTCTCCTGTCATATCATAGTTGTTTCCTAAACAATTTAAATTGGAAAATCCTTTGTTTCACTTACATTCAACCCATATTAACATAAGTTAAAGACATATCAAATCTTTTTTATATATAGAAAATTACATTAATTATAATCTGCTTAAGTATATTATGTTAACTTAAAAGGGTCCTTTAGTTAAACTTTCCAAGACAACATGAAATAAGAAATCTTAGAAACTTATTGTTTTAGCAGTTATGAATGGTGAATGGTACCTGTTCATCAACCAAGTTCATTCCATTATTTCAAGGAATTGAAATGTTTTCAGGTCCTTGATTTGCTTCAGCACTAAGGCTGACTTACTAATGAAAAACTTTTTAGATTTTTTTAAATCCAAAGTTCTCATTCTTTCTCCTTCATGAATAAAAACTGGGACAGAGTTTTCTCTGCATAGCAGACAGTATGGCAAATGGGTTAAGGTTAAGGTGTTGGATTTAGGGCAATCAGATTTGACTGTGAACAGCTGGAGTTTAAATCTGATTGCCAAGCATGTGGTAGGTAGCCTAGAAACAGAGATAAAGAGGAAAGGAAGTCTCTACTACAAAGCTGTAATCATCAAGACAGCATGCTTTTAATTCCCTTGCCTTTGGAGGCAAGTACGAAATTGCTGCAGCTGAGGTCAGAGAGGTTTTTTTCCTGCTTTCTCCTCTAGCATTTTGATGGTTTCCTGTCTCACATTCACGTCCTTTATCCATTTTGAGTTTATTTTTGTGACTGGTGTAAGAAAGTGGTCTAGTTTCATCCTTCTGCATGTTGCTGTCCAGTTCTCCCAGCACCATTTGTTAAAGAGACTTTTTTTCCATTGGAAAGAGCCTAAATGTCCATCAACGGATGAATGGATAAAGAGACTGTGGTTTATATACACAGTGGAATACTACCTGGCAATGAGAAAGAATGAAATAGGGCCTTTTATAGCAATGTGGATGGAATTGGAGAGTGTTATGCTAAGTGATATAAGTCATACAGAGAAAGACAGATACCATATGTTTTCACTCTTATGTGGATCCTGAGAAACTTAACAGAAGACCATGGGGGAGGGGAAGGAAAAAAAGAGTTAGAGAGGGAGAGAGCCAAACCATAAGAGACTCTTAAAAACTGAGAATAAACTTAGGGTTGATGGGGGGTGTGAGGGGGGCAGGGTGAGTGATGGGCATTAAGAAGGGCACCTGTTGGGATGACCACTGGGTGTTGTATGGAAACAAATTTGAGAAAAAAACAAGAGGTAGGAAGATGGCAGCATAGGAGGACGCTGGGCTCACCTCATCCTGCTGATCACTTAGATTCCACCCACCCTACCTAACTAACCTAGAAAACCTCCAGAAGACTAACAAAATGGACTGTCTGGAGCCACGTGTAGACAAGAGGCCCACGAAAGAGGATCCACCCAGCTAATACACCCTTGGCCAGATCCCATTGAAGCAGCACCACAAGCCTAGAAGTGTGCAAGTAGCCCAGAGAGGGGCCACACCACTCCACAGTGAGTTCTGCCCTGGGAGAGGGAAAGATAATGTACACATCAGTCTGACAGTGGCCCCAGCAGTGGGCTGGAGACAGACATCAGGTCTGACTATGGCCCCGCCCACCAACACAAGTTACTCCAGCACAGGGGAAGTACTCTGCAGTTCCACACCACCCCAGGGACTACCCAAAATGACAAACTGGAAGAACTCTCTGCAAAAGAAACTCCAGGAAGTACAACAGCTAACGAATTGGTCAAAAACGATTTAAGCAATATAATGGAACAAGAATTTAGAATAATAGTCATAAAATTAATCGCTGGGCTTGAAAAAAGTATAGAGGATAACAGAGACTCTATTGCTACAAAGATCAAGGGACTAAGAAATAGTCATGAGGAGCTAAAAAATATTATAAATGAGGTGCAAAATAAAATGGAGGTAATCACAGCTCGGATTGAAGAGGCAGAGGAGAGAATAGGAAAATTAGAAGATAAAATTATGGAAAAAGAGGAAGATGAGAAAAAGAGAGATAAAAAAAAATCCAGGAGTATGAGGGGAGAATTAGAGAACTACGTGATGCATTCAAACGGAACAATATCTGTATTGTACGAATTCCAGAAGAGGAAGAGAGAGAGAAAAGGGCTGAAGGTGTAGTTGAACAAATCATAGCTGAGAACTTCCCTGATCTGGGGAAGGAAAAAGGCATTGAAATCCAAGAGGCACAGAGAGCTCCCTTAAGATGTAACTTGAATCGATATTCTGCATGACATATCATAGTGAAACTGGCAAAATACAAGGATAAAGAGAAAATTCTGAAAGCAGCTGGGCATAAACAGGCTCTAACCTATAAAGGGAGACCCATAAGACTAGTGGCAGACCTATCTATTGAAACTTGGCAAGCCAGAAAGGAATGGCAGGAAATCTTCAACGTAATGAACAGAAAAAAATATGCAGCTGAGAATCCTTTATCCAGCAAGTCTGTCATTCAGAATAGAAGGGGGCATAAAGGTCTTCACAAACAAACACAAAGTGAAGGAATTCATCACCACTAAACCAGCCCTACAAGAGCTCCTAAGGGGGGTTCTGTGAGTGAAATGTTGCAAGGACCACAAAGTACCAGAGCATTCACTACAAGCATGAAACCTACAGACATCACAATGACTCTAAACCCATAGCTTTCCATTAATAACACTGAATGTAAATGGACTAAATGCTCCAACCAAAAGACATAGGGTATCAGAATGGGTAAAAAAACAAGACCCATCTTTTTTATGTCTACAAGAGACTCATTTTAGACCTAGGACACCTTCAGATTGAAAGTGAGGGGATGGAGAACTAGCTATCATGCTAATGGAAGTCAAAAGAAAGCTGGAGTAGCCATACTTATATCAGACAAACTAGACTTTAAATTAAAGGCTGTAACAAGAGATGAAGAATCGCATTATATAAGAATTATAGGGTCTATCCATCAGGAAGAGCTAACAATTATAAATGTCTATGCGCCGAATACAGGAGCCCCCAAAAACATAAAACAATTAATCACAAACATAAGCAACCTTATTGATAAAAATGTGGTAATTGCCGGGGACTTACACTTATAGCAATGGATAGATCATCTAGACAAGGATCAATAAAGAAACAAGGGCCCTGAACGATACATTGGATCAGATGGACTTGACAGATATATTTAGAACTCTGCATCCCAAAGCAACAGAATACACTTTCTTCTCAAGTGCACATGGAACATTCTCCAAGATAGATGACATACTGGGTCACAAAACCGCCCTTCACAAGTATACAAGAATTGAGATCATACCATGCACACTTTCAGACCACAATGCTATGAAACTTGAAATCAACCACAGGAAGAAGTCTGGAAAGCCTCCAAAAGCATGGAGGTTAAAGAACACCCTACTAAAGAATGAATGGGTCAGCCAGCCAATTAGAGAAGAAATTAAAAAATATATGGAAACAAATGAAAATGAAAATACAACACTCCAAACGCTTTGGGATGCAGCAAAGGCAGTCCTGAGAGGAAAATACATTGCAATCCAGGCCTATCTCAAAAAACAAGAAAAACCTCAAATACGAAATCTAACAGCACACCTAAAGGAAATAGAAGCAGAACAACAAAGACACCCCAAACCCAGCAGAAGAAGAGAAATAATAAAGATCAGAGCAGAAATAAACGATATAGAATCTAAAAAAAACTGTAGAGCTGATCAGTGAAACCAAGAGTTGTTTTTTTGAAAAAATAAACAAAATTGATAAACCTCTAGCCAGGCTTCTCAAAAAGAAAAGGGAGATGACCCAAATAGATAAAATCATGAAGGAAAATGGAATTATTACAACCAATCCCTCAGAAATACAAACAACTATCAGGGAAAACTACATAAAATTATTTGCCAACAAACTGGACAACCGGGAAGAAATGGACAAATTCCTAAGCACCCACACACTTCCAAAACTCAAACAGGAAGAAATAGAAAACTTGAACAGACCCATAACCAGCAAAGAAATTGAATCAGTTGTGAAATATCTTCCAACAAGTAAGAGTCCAGGACCAGATGGCTTCCCTGGGGAAATCTACCAGACATTTAAAGCAGAGCTAATACCTATCCTTCTCAAGCTATTCCAAAAAATAGAAAGGGAAGGAAAACTTCCAGACTCATTCTATGAAGCTGGCATTACTTTGATTCCTAAATCAGACAGAGATTCAGCAAAACAAGAGAACTACAAGCCAATATCCCTGATGAATATGGATGCAAAAATTCCCAACAAGATACTCTCAAATCGAATTCAACAGCATATAAAAAAATTATTCATCATGATCAAGTGGAATTCATTCCTGGGATGCAGGGCTGGTTCAACATTCTCAAATCAATCAATGTGATACATCACATTAATAAAAGAAAAGATAAGAACCATATGATCCTGTCAATCGATGCAGAAAAAGCATTTGACAAAATTCAGCACCCTTTCTTAATAAAAACCCTCAAGAAAGTCAGGATAGAAAGAACATACTTAAACATCATCAAAGCCATTTATGAAAAGCCCACAGCTAACATCATCCTCAATGGGGAAAAACTGAGAGCTTTTTCCCTGAGATCAGGAACATGACAGGGATGTCCACTCTCACCGCTGTTGTTTAACATAGTGTTGGAAGTTCTAGCATCAGCAACCAGACAACAAAAGGAAATCAAAGGCATCAAAATTGGCAAAGATGAAGTTAAGCTTTCATTTTTTGCAGATGACATGATACTATACATGGAAAACCCGATAGACTCCACCAAAAGTCTGCTAGAACTGATACATGAATTCAGCAAAGTTGCAGGATACAAAATCAATGTACAGAAATCAGTTGCATTCTTATACACTAACAATGAAGCAACAGAAAGACAAATAAAGAAACTCATCCCATTCACAATTGCACCAAGAAGCATAAAATACCTAGGAATAAATCTAACCAAAGATGTAAAGATCTGTATGCTGAAAACTATAGAAAGCATATGAAGGTAATTGAAGAAGATATAAAGAAATGGAAAAACATTCTGTGCTCATATATTGGAAGAAGAAATATTGTCAAAATGTCAATACTACCCAAAGCTATCTACACATTCAATGCAATCCCAATCAAAATTGCACCAGCATTCTTCTCGAAACTAGAACAAGCAATCCTAAAATTCATATGGAACCACAAAAGGCCCGAAATAGCCAAAGTAATTTTGAAGAAGAAGACCAAAGCAGGAGGCATCACAATCCCAGACTTTAGCCTCTACTACAAAGCTGTCATCATCAAGACAGCATGGTATTGGCACAAAAACAGACACATAGACCAATGGAATAGAATAGAAACCCCAGAACTAGACCCACAAACGTATGGCCAACTCATCTTTGACAAAGCAGGAAAGAATATCCAATGGAAAAAAGACAGTCTCTTTAACAAATGGTGCTGGGAGAACTGGACAGCAACATGCAGAAGATTGAAACTAGACCACTTTCTCACACCATTCACAAAAATAAACTCAAAATGGATAAAGGACCTGAATGTGAGACAGAAAACCATCAAAACCCTATTGGAGAAAGCAGGAAAAGATCTCTGTGACCTCAGCCGTAGCAATCTCTTACTTGACACATCCCCAAAGGCAAGGGAATTAAAAGCAAAAATAAACTACTGGGACCTTATGAAGATAAAAAGCTTCTGCACAGCAAAGGAAACAACCAACAAAACTAAAAGGCAACCAAAGGAATGGGAAAAGATATTTGCAAATGATATATCGGACAAAGGGCTAGTGTCCAAAATCTGTAAAGAGCTCACCAAACTCCACACCCGAAAAACAACCCAGTGAATAATGGGCAGAAAACATGAATAGACACTTCTCTAAAGAAGACATCCGGATGGCTAACAGGCACATGGAAAGATGTTCAACATCACTCCTTATCAGGGAAATAGAAATCAAAACCACACTCAGATATCACCTCACGCCAGTCAGAGTGGCCAAAATGAACAAATCAGGAGACTATAGATGCTGGAGAGGATGTGGAGAAACGGGAACCCTCTTGCACTGTTGGTGAGAATGCAAATTGGTGCAGCCACTCTAGAAAACAGTGTGGAGTTTCCTCAAAAAATTAAAAATAGACCTACACTATGACCCAACAATAGCACTGCTAGGAATTTACCCAAGGGATACAGGAGTACTGATGCACAGGGTCTCTTGTACCCCAATGTTTATAGCAGCACTCTCAACAATAGCCAAATTATGGAAAGAGCCAAAATGTCCATCAACTGATGAATGGATAAAGAAATTGTGGTTTATATACACAATGGAGTACTACTTGGCAATGAGAAAGAATGAAATATGGCCCTTTGTAGCAACATGGATGGAACTGGAGAGTGTGATGCTAAGTGAAATAAGCCATACAGAGAAAGACAGATACCATATGGTTTCACTCTTATGTGGATCCTGAGAAACTTAACAGAAACCCATGGGGGAGGGGAAGAAAAAAAAAAGAGGTTAGAGTGGGAGAGAGCCAAAGCATAAAAGACTGTTAAAAACTGAGAACAAACTGAGGGTTGATGGGGGGTGGGAGGGAGGGGAGGGTGGGTGATGGGTATTGAGGAGGGCACCTTTTGGGATGAGCACTGGGTGTTGTATGGAAACCAATTTGACAATAAACTTCATATATTGAAAAAAATAAAAATAAATAAAAAATTCTCATCAAACAAACAGACAAAAACTCAAGACAAATATGTGAGAAGTAATAGATGTGTTAACTCAAAGGGGGGAATTCTTTCACAATGTATATGTGCATCAAATCCTGATGTTGTACACCTTAAATATCTTTTTAAAATTATATTTAATTTTATTTAAACCCAAGTTAGTTAACATATAGTGTAATAAAACTATCTATTTTTACCTTCAAAAAAAAAACCTGCGAACAAACTGAGGGTTGATGGGGGGTGGGAAGGGGGGAGGATGGGTGATGGGCATTGAGGAAGGCACCTCATTGGAAAGAGCACTGGGTGTTGTATGGAAACCAATTTGACAATAAATTTCATATTAAAAATAAGTAAATAAGTAAATAAACATTAACAAAAATTTTTTTAATAGAAGTCGACCCAATGTCTAATAAGCCATTTTAGAGAAGGGTTTTCTAAAATCAGTACTGTTCACATTTTGGGCCAGATAATTCTTTGTTGTGGAAGGTTGTCCTCTGTATTGTAGAATGGTTGGGGACATCCATCCCTGGCTTTTACCCACCGCATGCCAGTAGCATTCTCCCCATCCTTCCCCTCCCAACTCCCAGATGGTGACAACCAAAACTGTTTCCAGACATTGCCAAATGTACCCTGGGGATTAAAATTACACCAGTTTGATTGTGCCTGGGTGGCTCAGTCGGTTAAGCGTCTGACTTTGGCTCAGGTCATGATCTCACAGTTGGTGGGTTCGAGCCCCACATTGGGCTGTGTGCTGACTGCTCAGAGCCTGGAGCTTGCTGCGGATCTGTGTCTCCCTCTCTCTCTGCCCCTCCCCCACTCATGTTTTGTCTGTCTCTCAAAGATAAATAAAAATGTTTTAAAAAATTTAAAAAAAAAGAATAAAGGAAGTCTGATGTGATTGCACTCCTATGGTTTTGGCAAGCAGCAAGAACAACGAAACAAAAATGGTACCCATTGCTCCATTTTTAAAGCCCAGACAGGGGCATCTGGGTGGCTCAGTTGGTTAAGCATCCCACTCATGATTTCGGCTCTGGTCATAATCTCATGTTTGGTGATTCTGAGCCCTGTGTTGGACTCTGTGTTGACAGCAGGGAGCCTGCTTGTGATTCTTTCCTCTCTCTGCCCCTGCCCCTCTCCCCCCCGACCCCCGCTTGCATGGGCGCACACACTCTTGCTCTCAAAATAAATCAATATTTTAAAAAATGAACTGAGGATTGATGGGGGGTGGGAAGGAGGGGAAAGTGGGTGATGTACATTGAGTAGGGCATCTGTTGGGATGAGCACTGGGTGTTGTATGGAAACCAATTTGACAATTTCATATTAAAAAAATTAAAATTAAAATTAAAAAATAACACAAAAAGAAGCCCAGACATATTGTTACTCCACTGTCTGGTGGCCAGCTATAGAAGCTACATGCAGAGGAGGACAGTGCCCATTGTGAACAAGAGTCCCATGGCTCGTGTCTAGGCTGCTGAAGAGTTGTGTTTTAAGTGTGCCAGGAGCATTCGTAGGTGCTGTAGTCTGTGGTTGTGGGAGGCCAGGCAAGGAATCCTGAATTTGCTCCAGATAGATGCCCCCACATCTGTTTCCCCATTTCAGATACTCCAGTCCATCTCCAGAGGGATGTATCTTCTTAGTACTATTGAAGCTAGTGTGATTGTTCTAAGAATGTACAAGCGTTCTGCAAATTAGGGCTTTGTTATTCTGAAGTGTTTGAAATGAAATATGAAATTGGCTCTAAATTGGTTTAACATGAAAGAGAAAAGCTCTTTCCTTATTTGAATGATTTCAGTTGTAAACTTTTGAATGGTTTTAAAAGTGATTTAAAACTCTATGTTACTTTTATATTCAATATTTTTCGTTATGGGGATTGTAAAAAAATGTATGATTATACGCATTAAGAATTCATGATCAGTAATTGCTGTTTAATTCACAAAATCTGATAGAAAAAATAGGTTCCAGAAACAAGCACACATTTTAATTAAGGATTGTGAAGATATTTTATTTGGAAATATTATCTAATAAATAAAATAATGACAGTTCTCCTTCCCCTCCCCCATGGTCTTCTGTTAAGTTTCTCAGGATCCACATAAGAGTGAAAACATATGGTATCTTTCTTTCTCTGTATGACTTATTTCACTTAGCATAACACTCTCTGGTTCCATCCACGTTGCTACAAAAGGCCATATTTCATTCTTTCTCATTGCCAAATTGTATTCCATTGTGTATATAAACCACAATTTCTTTATCCATTCATCAGTTGATGGACATTTAGGCTCTTTCCATAATTTGGCTATTGTTGAGAGTGCTGCTATAAACATTGGGGTACAAGTGCCCCTATGCATCAGTACTCCTGTATCCCTTGGATGAATTCCTAGCAGTGCTATTGCTGGGTCATAGGGTAGGTCTATTTTTAATTTTCTGAGGAACCTCCACACTGCTTTCCAGAGCGGCTGCACCAATTTGCATTCCCACCAACAGTGCAAGAGGGTTCCTGTTTCTCCACATCCTCTCCAGCATCTATAGTCTCCTGATTTCTTCATTTTGGCCACTCTGACTGGCGTGAGGTGGTATCTGAGTGTGGTTTTGATTTGTATTTCCCTGATAAGGAGCGACGTTGAACATCTTTTCATGTGCCTGTTGGCCATCCGGATGTCTTCTTTAGAGAAGTGTCTATTCATGTTTTCTGCCCATTTCTTCACTGGGTTATTTGTTTTTCGGGTGTGGAGTTTGATGAGCTCTTTATAGATTTTGGATACTAGCCCTTTGTCCGATGTGTCATTTGCAAATATCTTTTCCCATTCCGTTGGTTGCCTTTTAGTTTTGTTGGTTGTTTCCTTTGCTGTGCAGAAGCTTTTTATCTTCATAAGGTCCCAGTAATTCACTTTTGCTTTTAATTCCCTTGCCTTTGGGGATGTGCCGAGTAAGAGATTGCTACGGCTGAGGTCAGAGAGGTCTTTTCCTGCTTTCTCCTCTAAGGTTTTGATGGTTTCCTGTCTCACATTCAGGTCCTTTATCCATTTTGAGTTTATTTTTGTGAATGGTGTGAGAAAGTGGTCTAGTTTCAACCTTCTGCATGTTGCTGTCCAGTTCTCCCAGCACCATTTGTTAAAGAGACTGTCTTTTTTCCATTGGATGTTCTTCCCTGCTTTGTCAAAGATGAGTTGGCCATACGTTTGTGGGTCTAGTTCTGGGGTTTCTATTCTATTCCATTGGTCTGTGTGTCTGTTTTTGTGCCAATACCATGCTGTCTCGATGATGACAGCTTTGTAGTAGAGGCTAAAGTCTGGGATTGTGATGCCTCCTGCTTTGGTCTTCTTCTTCTTCAAAATTACTTTGGCTATTTCGGGCCTTTTGTGGTTCCATATGAATTTTAGGATTGCTTGTTCTAGTTTCGAGAAGAATGCTGGTGCAATTTTGATTGGGATTGCATTGAATGTGTAGATAGCTTTGGGTAGTATTGACATTTTGACAATATTTATTCTTCCAATCCATGAGCAGGGAATGTCTTTCCATTTCTTTATATCTTCTTCAATTACATGCATAAGCTTTCTATAGTTTTCAGCATACAGATCTTTTACATCTTTGGTTAGATTTATTCCTAGGTATTTTATGCTTCTTGGTGCAATTGTGAATGGGATGAGTTTCTTTATTTGTCTTTCTGTTGCTTCATTGTTAGTGTATAAGAATGCAACTGATTTCTGCACATTGATTTTGTATCCTGCAACTTTGCTGAATTCATGTATCAGTTCTAGCAGACTTTTGGTGGAGTCTATCGGATTTTCCATGTATAATATCATGTCATCTGCAAAAAGCGAAAGCTTGACTTCATCTTTGCCAATTTTGATGCCTTTGATTTCCTTTTGTTGTCTGATTGCTGATGCTAGAACTTCCAGCACTATATTAAAGAGCAGCGGTGACAGTGGGCATCCCTGTCGTGTTCCTGATCTCAGGGAAAAAGCTCTCAGTTTTTCCCCGTTGAGGATGATGTTAGCTGTGGGCTTTTCATAAATGGCCTTTATGATCTTTAAGTATGTTCCTTCTATCCCGACTTTCTCAAGGGTTTTTATTAAGAAACGGTGCTGGATTTTGTCAAAGGCCTTTTCTGCATCGATTGACAGGATCATATGGTTCTTCTCTTTTTTTTTGTTAATGTGATGTATCACGTTGATCGATTTGCGAATGTTGAACCAGCCCTGCATCCCAGGAATGAATCCCACTTGATCATGGTGAATAATTCTTTTTATATGCTGTTGAATTCGATTTGCTAGTACCTTATTAAGAATTTTTGCATCCATATTCATCAGGGATATTGGCCTGTAGTTCTCTTTTTTTACTGGGTCTCTGTCTGGTTTAGGAATCAAAGTAATACTGGCTTCATAGAATGAGTCTGGAAGTTTTCCTTCCCTTTCTATTTCTTGGAATAGCTTGAGAAGGATAGGTATTATCTCTGCTTTAAATGTCTGGTAGAACTCCCCTGGGAAGCCATCTGGTCCTGGACTCTTATTTGTTGGGAGATTTTTGATAACCGATTCAATTTCTTCGCTGGTTATGGGTCTGTTCAAGCTTTCTATTTCCTCCTGATTGAGTTTTGGAAGAGTGTGGGTGTTTAGAAATTTGTCCATTTCTTCCAGGTTGTCCAATTTGCTGGCATATAATTTTTCATAGTATTCCCTGATAATTGTTTGTATCTCTGAGGGATTGGTTGTAATCATTCCATTTTCATTCATGATTTTATCTATTTGGGTCATCTCCCTTTTCTTTTTGAGAAGCCTGGCTAGAGGTTTGTCAATTTTGTTTATTTTTTCAAAAAACCAACTCTTGGTTTCGTTGATCTGCTCTACAGTTTTTTTAGATTCTATATTGTTTATTTCTGCTCTGATCTTTATGATTTCTCTTCTTCTGCTGGGTTTAGGCTGCCTTTGCTGTTCTGCTTCTATTTCCTTTAGGTGTGCTGTTAGATTTTGTATTTGGGATTTTTCTTGTTTCTTGAGATAGGCCTGGATTGCAATGTATTTTCCTCTCAGGACTGCCTTCGCTGCATCCCAGAGCGTTTGGATTGTTGTATTTTCATTTTCGTTTGTTTCCATATATGTTTTAATTTCTTCTCTAATTGGCTGGTTGACCCACTCGTTCGTTAGTAGGGTGTTCTTTAACCTCCATGCTTTTGGAGGTTTTCCAGACTTTTTCCTGTGGTTGATTTCAAGCTTCATAGCATTGTGGTCTGAAAGTATGCATGGTATAATTTCAATTCTTGTAAACTTATGAAGGGCTGTTTTGTGACCCAGTATATGATCTATCTTGGAGAATGTTCCATGTGCACTCGAGAAGAAAGTATATTCTGTTGCTTTGGGATGCAGAGTTCTAAATATATCTGTCAAGTCCATCTGATCCAATGTATCATTCAGGGCCCTTGTTTCTTTATTGACTGTGTGTCTAGATGATCTATCCATTTCTGTAAGTGGGGTGTTAAAGTCCCCTGCAATGACCACATTCTTATCAATAAGGTTGCTTATGTTTATGAGTAATTGTTTTATATATCTGGGGGCTCGGGTATTTGGCGCATAGACATTTATAATAGTTAGCTCTTCCTGGTGGATAGACCCTGTGATTATTATATAATGCCCTTCTTCATCTCTTGTTACAGCCTTTAATTTAAAGTCTAGTTTGTCTGATATAAGTATGGCTACTCCAGCTTTCTTTTGGCTTCCAGGAGCATGATAAATAGTTCTCCATCCCCTCACTCTCAATCTAAAGGTGTCCTCAGATCTAAAATGAGTCTCTTGTAGACAGCAAATAGATGGGTCTTGTTTTTTTATCCATTCTGATACCCCATGTCTTTTAGTTGGCGCATTTAATCCATTTACATTCAGTGTTATTATAGAAAGATATGGGTTTAGAGTCATTGTGATGTCTGTATGTTTTATGCTTGTAGTGATGTCTCTGGTACTTTGTCTCACAGGATCCCCCTTAGGATCTCTTGTAGGGCTGGTTTCGTGGTGACAAATTCCTTCAGTTTTTGTTTGTTTGGGAAGACCTTTATCTTTCCTTCTATTCTAAATGACAGACTTGCTGGATAAAGGATTCTCGGCTGCATATTTTTTCTGTTTAGCACACTGTAGATATCGTGCCAAGCCTTTCTGGCCTGCCAAGTTTCAAAGGAGAGATCAGTCACGAGTCTTATAGGTCTCCCTTTATATGTGAGGGCACGTTTATCCCTTGCTGCTTTCAGAATTTTCTCTTTATCCTTGTATTTTGCCAGTTTCACTATGATATATCGTGCAGAAGATCGATTCAAGTTACGTCTGAAAGGAGCTCTCTGTGCCTCTTGGATTTCAATGCCTTTTTCCTTCCCCAGTTCAGGGAAGTTCTCAGCTATAATTTCTTCAAGTACCCCTTCAGCACCTTTCCCTCTCTCTTCCTCCTCTGGGATACCAATTATGCGTATATTATTTCTTTTTAGTGTATCACTTAGTTCTCTAATTTTTCCCTCATACTCCTGGATATTTTTATCTCTCTTTCTCTCAGCTTCCTCTTTTTCCATAACTTTATCTTCTAGTTCACCTATTCTCTCCTCTGCCTCTTCAATCTGAGCCGTTGTCGTTTCCATTTTGTTTTGCATTTCGTTTAAAGTGCTTTTCAGCTCCTCGTGACTGTTCCTTAGTCCCTTGATCTCTGTGGCAAGAGATTCTCTGCTGTCCTGTATACTGTTTTCAAGCCCAGCGATTAATTTTATGACTATTATTCTAAATTCACTTTCTGTTATATTATTTAAATCCTTTTTGATCAGTTCATTAACTGTTTTATTTCCTGGAGATTCTTCTGAGGGGAATTCTTCCGTTTGGTCATTTTGGATAGTCCCTGGAGTGGTGAGGACCTGTAGGGCACTTCCCCTGTGCTGTGTTGTGTAACTGGAGTTGGTGGGCGGGGCCGCCGTCCGACCTGATGTCTGCCCCCAGCCCACCTCTGGGGCCACAGTCAGACTGGTGTGTGCCTTCTCTTCCCCTCTCCTAGGGGCGGGATTCACTGTGGGGTGGCGTAGCCTGTCTGGGCTACTTGCACACTACCAGGCTTGTGGTGCTGGAGTGGGTAGGCAAGGTGCACGGGGGCAGGAGGGGCAGGCTTAGCTCGCTTCTCCTTAGATGATCCACTTCAGGAGGGGCCCTGTGGGAGTGGGAGGGAGTCAGATCCGCTGCCAGAGGTTTGGCTCCACAGAAGCACAGAGTTGGGTGTTTGCTCAGAGCAAGCAAGTTCCCTGGCAGGAACTGGTTCTCTTTGGGATTTTTGATTCTTTGAAAAGATCAACAAAAATGATAAACGGTAGCTAGAATCATTTTTTAAAAAGGAGAGAAAGGACTCAAACAAAATCAGAAATGAAAGAAGAGAAATAATGACCAACACCACAGAAATACAAAAGATTATAAGAAAGTATTATGAAAAATTATATGCCAACAAATTGGACAAAGTAGAAGAAATGGAAAAAAATTCCTAGAAACTGAAGCTGGAAGAAATAGAAGATTTGAAGACACCAATTACCAGCAATGAAAAATAATCAATAATAATAAAAAAAAACCTTCCCAAAACAAAAGTCCAGAACCAGATATCTGGCTTCACAGGTGTATTTTACTAAACATTTAAAGAAGAGTTAGTACCTTTTCTTCTCAAACTACTCCAAGAAATAGAAGAAGAAACACTTCCAAATTCATTCTACAAGTTCAGCATAACACTGATATCTAAGCCAGATAATGACAGTACAGAAAAAGAGAACTATAGGTTAATATCTATGATAAGCATAGATGCATAAGTCCTCAACAAGATATTAGCAAACTGAATCCAACAATAAATTAAAAAAAATCATTCACTATGATCAAGTGGGACTTATTCCTGGGATACAAGGTGGTTCAGAATTCACAAATCAACCATCATGATACATCATATCAATAAGAGAAAGGATAAAAATCATATTACCATTTCAATATGGAGAAAAAGCATTTCACAAAGTACAACATAAATTCATGATAAACACCCTCAATAAAGTAACAGCTAACCACAAATCTGTAGTAATCAAATACTACAAATCAAATACTACTGTAGTAATCAAATATACTACATATCTATAGTAATCAAAATAGTATGGTATTGGCACAAGAATAGAAACATAGATCAATAGAGTAGAATAGAGATCCCAGAAATAGATCCATGATTATATGATCAATTAATCTATGATAAAGGATGCAATAATATGCAATGGAAAAACAGTCTTTTTAACAAATGGGGTTGGGAAAATTGGACAGTTATAGCAAAAAAAAAAAAACACCTTTCTTACACCATATACAAAAATACACTCAAAATAGATTAAAGACCTAAATGTGAAGCCTGAAACCATAAAAATACCAGAAGAGAGTACAGACAATAATTTCTCTAACATTGGCTGTAACAGCATCTTTCTAGATATGTCTCCTGAGGCAAGGGAAACAAAAGTAAACATAAACTATTGGGACTACATAAAAATAAAAAGATTCTGCACAGCAAAGGAAACAATCAACAAAATAAAAAGCCCAACCTATTGAATGCAAGAAGACATTTACAAATGATATATCCAATAAGGGGTAAGTATCCAAAATATAAAGGACTTACACAATTCAACACAAAAAAACAAGTAACCCAATTAAAAAATGGGAGAA
Organism: Panthera pardus; assembly: GCF_024362965.1. Classification (NCBI taxonomy): domain Eukaryota; kingdom Metazoa; phylum Chordata; class Mammalia; order Carnivora; family Felidae; genus Panthera; species Panthera pardus. Next base: position 93,847,995 of record NW_026526677.1, read on the forward strand.
GACATGAATAGACATTTCTCCAAAGAAGACATACAGATGGTCAATGAACAAATGAAAGGATGCTCAACATCACTCATCACCAGGGAAATGCAAATCAAAATCACAATGAAATATCATTCATACCTATCAGAACGGCTAAAATGAACAGCACAAGAAACAACAGGTGTTGGTGAGGATGTGGAGAAAGGGTGACTCTCATGCATTGTTGGTGGGAATGCAAACTGGTGCAGCCACTGTGGAAAACAGTATGGAGGTTCCTCAAAAAGTTAAAAATAGAATTACTATATGATCCAGTAATTCCACTATGGCATATTTACCCAAAGAATACAAAAACACTAATTTGAAAAGCTCTATGAACCCCTATTATTTATAATAGGTAAAATATGAAAGCAATCCAAGTGTTTATTGATAGATGAAAGAAGAGGCGATATGTATATACAATAGAATTTTACTCAGTCATAAAAAAGGAATGAAATCTTGCTATTTACAACAACATTGATGGATATAGATTGTATAATGCTAAGTTAAATGTCAGTCAGAGAAAGATGAATACCAGAAGATTTCACTCATATGTGGAATTTAAGAAATAAAACAATGAAGAAAAAAAGAGACCAAAAAAACAGACTCCTAACTATAGAGAACAAATTGATAATCTTACCGGGGGGAGGTGTGTGGGAGTAAGAGTGAAATAAATTAAGGGGATTAAGAGTACATTTATCATGGGTGCCTGGATGCCTCAGTCGGTTAAGTGTCTGACTCTTGGTTTTGGCTCAGGTCATGATCTTGCAGTTCATGGGTTCAAGCCCTGCATAGGGCTATTCACTGACAGCACCAATCCTGCTTGGGATTCTCTCTCTCCCTCTCTCTTCATTTCCCCTTGTCTCTCTCTCTCTCCCTCCCTCCCTCTCCCTCCCTCCCTCTCTCTCCCTCTCTCTCTCTCACACACACACATAATAAATAAATAAACATTAAAAAGTACACTTATTGTGATGAACACTGAATAAGATATAGAGTTGTTGAATCAGTATACCTGAAACTAATAAAATTGTACCTTAATTATACTGGAATTTAAAAAATTAAAAAAACACCTTTAAAAGTGAGAAAGGTATTAACCTTTCTTTTTGGAGGTGACCCAGGAGAGATAACAACTGAATTGAATTACTGCAATATTTGAAATATTTAAGAAAAAGAAATAAGGCTGTAGGCAAACTCTATGGAAAGTTTTCATTTAGGATATGGGAAGAAAGGGAGAAAGAACTTCTGCAATAGATTTTCATTAAGAGATGAAGATGATAGAAAGATGGGAGTTTAGTTTTGCCTCTGCCTTGGGGAATGTACAATCCTTAGAGTGAAATGTAAACTTGATTAGCTATTGAGTCCCTAAAGAACTAAAGAGAGATTGTGGTCCCGAGTGTAAACACAATCAATCCCTTTATTTCTCTTTTGTACATAGACTCTATTCCTTGGGATGGAGACTGAGCAAACATCTACCCTGTTTATAATCAAGTGCACTTTATCATTAAACTCACATTCAGTCTTCTGTGTCTTAAGTAGCAAATGTGATGATAATAAAGACTTTGGTCTCTGCTGCTTGAGAGGACTGAAAGTTATAATCAGAAATTATGATATATAGTCCAGAAATATTTGAAGGGCATATCTGAAATTAAGTATGGGCTAAATCCTTTTAGAATTAAAGAAATCAAGGCCTCAAGAGCCTGAAATTTCCTTTCCAAGACTACAGGGGTAAATACCAAAGATAAGGAAGCACTGAGGTTTTCTGGCCTAAGGAGGGTGAGTTTCTGAATTCTGTTTATATCAATGTCCTTATTGATTTGACATGGAAGTCCAAAAATGTAAGGTAAGCCACTTCCCTCCCCCCCCCCCCAATTTTGTGTAGTCCTAAGACTCAAGTAAAACTGACAGGAGAATATGTTTCAGGGGATAAAAGAATGTTAGAGATCAGAGGGTTCAGGGGATGTAGTATCTCAGTCAGTTCCCTCTCCATGGGTGGAACACTCAATGTTCTAGATTTATGACGTTTTCTCTGTGACATGGGACAGTAACTCAACCTCACCTAGACTCTGGTCCCTTAGTGTTGGATTAGGAACAATATTCATGGTTCCCAATCCACTAAGTCTAATCTGGCCCGTTAGAGGCCAGCTTCAGCTTGTTAGGGTCTCTGCCTCCAACTTTACTGGTGATGAGAAGGTTCAAGTGAATGAAGAAATAGTGAGATGGGAGAAGGATGATTCTGTCGTGGGCCATGCTTCTTCTTACTCACCTTGGTTTTCCAGCAGTCACGTTGGCATGTGGCAGCACTGGCTTTCCCTCTTAAGGCAAAGTTTGTGATGCACTTTGCTACATTTAGCTTATTAAGACTCTAGTAAGGGAAAGTCCCTGTCACTTAGTCTCATGTTGATGGAAAAGGCAGATTCAATGGGTCCGGGTTGGGCTAGTCTTAGACATTCCCAGTGTACACACTCTCTTGTGGGATGAGATATTGCAGGAAGAGCTGAGTTTTTCTGAGTTTTCTTGTGTGTCCACAGATCCCCTTAGAAAAGAATGACTCCTGGAAATGCCTCTTCTGTGACTGAATTCATTCTGGTGGGATTAACAGACCTATCAGAACTCCAGCTTCCCCTGTTCTGCCTATTTCTAGTCATGTATGTGGTCACTGTGTTGGGAAATATGGGCTTGATCATTTTAATTGGGCTGAATTCATATCTACACACCCCCATGTACTTTTTCCTTTTCAATTTGTCCTTCATAGACCTCTGCTATTCTTCAGTATTTACACCAAAAATGCTGATGAATTTCCTATCAAAGAAAAATATTATCTCTTATATGGGATGCATGACCCAGCTTTACTTTTTCTGTTTTTTTGTAATTTCTGAATGTTATGCGCTGACATCAATGGCCTATGATCGCTATGTGGCCATCTGTAACCCACTTTTGTATAATGTTGTCATGTCCCCTAAAGTGTGTTCCAGCCTTATGCTTGGTTCATATTTGATGGCATTTTCGGGTGCTATGGCCCACACAGGATGCATGCTGAGACTGACCTTTTGTGATGCAAACACCATCAACCATTATTTGTGTGACATCCTCCCCGTGCTCCAGCTTTCCTGCACAAGCACCTACGTGAATGAGCTGGTGGTTTTCATCGTGGTGGGCATCAACATCATTGTGCCCAGTGTCACTATCTTTGTGTCTTATGGTTGCATCCTCTCCAGCATCCTCCGCATCAGCTCCACTGAGGGCAGGTCCAAAGCGTTCAGCACCTGCAGTTCCCACATAATTGCTGTTTCCTTGTTCTTTGGGTCAGGTGCAATTATGTATCTTAAACCATCTTCTGTTGGGTCTATGGATGAGGGGAAAATCTCTTCTGTCTTTTATACCAATGTGGTTCCCATGATGAACCCCTTAATCTATAGTTTGAGGAACAAAGATGTTAAAATTGCTCTGAGAAGAACCCTCGGTAGGAGAGTGTTTTGATCAGAAACAGTGTCTGTGCAAGTGGTCATAGGGTAGGGATACTGCGTGTGTTTATTTATAGTATTTTTAGTGGAAGTCTTCCTATCCTGTTTCTCACTGTGGTGAAGGAAATGAGTCTTCTCTCAATCTGTTTCTGTTTTTTTTTTGGGTTTGATCTGATTCCTTTGATTACCATTTTTACAACTTTTGCTCCTTTTCCTCATTTTTCCTATTTAAGAATAACATTAAGAAACATATTCTAAGATTAGATTATTTAACCTCTAATAGCTTCTCTTGTTTATATATGGAAGGATATTTTAAGCCTAATTATACTTCAGAATCACTTGTTGAACTTAAAAAAAGATGGAGATACTGAGTCTCAAATCCAGAGCTTATGAAATGGAAAACAGGATATATATGCATGTTTTAAAACTTCATGGGTTAATATGCTGCTCACCAAAAGTAAAAGACTTGATGTAGAAAAGGAGAATAATAGTATCTTTTTCACAGGTCTATTGGAAGCAACAAATAAAATAATGTGGCAACTACCATCAGAGCATCAAAAAAAAAAAAAAAAAAAAAGAAAGAAACATATTTATCTGTTTTTTAAAATGTCATTAATGGACTTTTTTCCTGGAAAAAGATGAATGATTTAACAAATAATCAATAAAATAACACAAGTGTTACCTTGTGCATTGGGGGGTTTCTTAACTGACACTTGTAATGTGCAGTTGGAACCATGAACTAGGCAATCTGTCTCTATTCCTTTCTTTCCATTGTACTGTGGGCAGGATTATGACTCCTTCAAATGCCAATGTTTCACAATTATAAAAGATTCCATAAGAACTATCAATTTTACTCCACTTTGCAGCTGCAAACCCTACACATTAAACTTCTTTTAGCAGAGATTTCATTTTTACCACTCAAAGTCACACATAATAGATTGTTAATATTTATTGGGGTTAATGATTAATTAAAGTCACACAGCTTCTTCATAGAGAAGTCTAGAATAGACTATTAGCTACTTGATTTCAAGTCAACTACTTTTTCTAGTATACTTTCTAATTCACTTTATTTTTATTTTAGTAAACATGAAATATGAGAAAACTTTTCTATTTTGAATGCTGACATTTTTGCAAGAAAAGAAAAATGTGAAATGTTTTCAGAGTCTTCTAATTCAAACAAGACACAGGAAGAAAGATTTTCCAGGAACATGCCATTATTCTATGGCCCAAAGAGATATATGGCCAATAAATCAGAGGTCCCTCAGTAGGGAATGGACAATAAAATTTTAGAAACCATATTTCATTCTGAATTTATAACCTGTTCCATAGAATACTGTAATTATCCTTCACTTTCCATGAAGTTTTCATTAAAACTTATAATATACCCATATTAATAGTGGTCTTGGGAATGAAGACCAATAGCTATGCTCACATTTGTAGGGAACCAGGTAAGGTAAGTAGAGATAAAATAATGAGTTGTAATCAAGTTAGGAAGAAGGAATAGAGTGTAAAATGATGAGAAAGGAAAGTTTTCTGTGACTCTATTCTTTTGGGAAGGCCCTAGAAATAGTATGTGGATGACAGGATTTCTCTTGATAGAATAAAATCTTAAGTTATTTGATATTTAAAAAGTTAAATTCACAGGACTGGTAGACCTGGGAACAATAAAATCATCCCTGCTTTTTGGTGGCTTTCATATGTTACTCCCGTATGGATTTTGAAGTTTGGAAATCTCAAACCGCAGCTAGAACAATGGCAATTTGAAAGAACTATTTGGTCTATGGCCATAACACCCTGACTGCGCCCAATCTTGTCTGAATGTGCTATTTGGTGAATAAATGAAATGGTGACAGTGTCTTTTCTGTAGTGGAATGTTGGATTGTTTTTCTTTTGAGAAAACGGCAAATTGATGAACACTCAAAAATCCTTAATATGTTGCATGGAGTGACAACTTAAACATTTTCTAAGATAACTTTAAAAACATTCACTATTTTACTCTTTTTCCAATCTCTACTCACTATTTAGGTATTTTGAAAGTTAGCATAGCTAGATTGTTGGCTTGATTGTTTTTGAGGCATTTGGCATTGCTAAATCCATGACCTGTGGTTTTAAATGACCACTCATTTCCCATGTTCTGACCCCAATATTAATATGCTTGATTTTCACTATTTATATAAAAAAGGGGGTCGTGAGTGGAGTTTTCATTTTGCTTTTGTTTTACTGTGTTGATAAAATTGTTTTCCATACTGGAAGAAAAGTTTATGGCTGTGGTATTTGGGATCCTTTGAAGACATCGTAGACTGCATTCACTCTTCATGTATTTTATTGCTCTTTGAGGTGGACCAAAGAGTGGATTTAAAAGTCATTGATCTTTCATATGATGAGATTCAAATACAAATGACTTCTGTTCCAATTTCAGGAAAAGAAAATCCTTTATTTAAAATTAGATCCCATTCTTTCAGATTATTTTGGAAATTATTAATAAAAAAGCAGATAAAAAGACATTGTAAAATTTAAAGTGCTAAAGTTTTCAGAGGCAAATTAGTTTTTTAGTTAATGCATTTATAAGTACTATGAAACTATTTGGACCTCTTTCAAAGAGAGGAATATGTCAGAGGAAACAAGTCAGGTGTTTTACATGCACAGCATAGGATTATCCTTTGTAGTGTTTTTATTCTGTGTGTTACATGAAATGTGATAAAAGAAGTTTGGAGAGACAGAATAATTCTATTGAAGTTGTCACAGCTGAGAGTCAAATAAGTAAGCCATAGGATTCACCTCTGCCTGTGTATTAGGAAGGAGATTTTTTTTTCCTAATTTGTGTGCAAGTTTGGAGTTTCTGAGTTATAACATATAAAAATGGTCCTCTTAGTTAAATCATAAGGAAAATTTTCAGATTACATGCTAAATTCGTTTCATGTAAATTTTCTGTAAGTGACCTACTGTTGTTACTCAGGATTAGGTTTGGAATGAGCATGACTAGGGTGTGCTGTGGTTAAGAATTGATGAAAACCAGAAGTAAAAGGGGTTTTGAGTTCTATATCTCTTTAATTCCTGAACCCCAGCTTTGTTGAACCCACTCTTCTTTATAATGCCTCCCTACACACACACACACACACACACACACACACACACACACATGCACTCAGTGTATTCAAACCTTATAGTTTATGAGATTTCTGCCTAACATCTATTGCATGGCATGTGACCCACTTTGAATCTTTGCAAGAACATTCAGGTACGTGGTTCCTGTTTCTGGCTCCAGTGAGGCAGGGCTGAGTAGGAAATACTACTGAATCCTGCAAAACGAAATGATTATTGCTTCAATTATTCATTTAATTATGTAAAAGCAACAACAGCAAACACGTTTATACCTGCTAAGTGTCTGGCAATGTGTGCAATATGCAATATGTCACAACTGTAAATAAGGTAGAAAGATAGATAGATTTTTTCATATAACAACACAGTAGGGTTACATGCTACACATGGATAGAATCTAAAATCAGTCTTATATAGTAAAAAATATTAGTGAAAATTGATTGTGGTGAATCTGTGTCTGTGTTGGGGACAGTCATGGTATTTTTCTGGAAGTCTGATGCAGTTGGTTTTTCTCTCTAGCATTGGGATATTTCGGTGTATATTCAGCTGGGCACCAGATGAAGTAGTAAATGAAACACCAGGGCTCTGTGGTAAAAAAAAAAATGTATATTTGAACATTAAAATCACTTTCACTGTGGGGAAATTTTACATTCTAAGACAGAGACTCCTATCTTCAGCGAGGGGAATGGCTGGTGGAATCCAGTGGGCTGCTTAAAGTCTCCCTATGACATAAAGTTGAATAGACACACTTTATTAATATAGAGAATGTGCAGGGTGTTATGATTGTTCTGGAAGTAGTGTTACTGTTTTCTCCATGCTGTTACATCTGTGTGTCCATGTGCTCCTCAGGGAAGTGCTGGGAGGTCAGTAGGGAAGGGGATCCAGTTTCCATCTCATTGATGATGGAACTGATTCTCAGAGATTTCATGACTTGTTCTGAATCACAATTTATAAATGGTAGAAGCTGAGTCGAGGACCTAGATGTTTTGATTCTAAATCTATCAGCTTTTTTAAAATCATGTAAAATTTACCATTCTTTTAAAGCCATGAAAACACGAACAGTGGTTTTAGTTAACTAAAATGTTTCAGAACACAAATAACAGCCAAGTACTCAAAGGACAAAATATCCAGAAAGTGCCTTTCACATTTCATTGACAATATAGATTGGTTCACACAGAAGAAACCAACAGAGGCCAAATAACACTTACAAAGTAATCCAGACCAGTCCAGGGCAGAGACAATCTCTTTACCACACTTGAAGAATTTTCACTAGTGTCTGAGGGAAGAGGAAGATCAATGTACAAACCCATTGTATAGATTCGTAGAAAGTTATTTGTCATTATATTTAGGGTAATGGTAATGAGGGTATAGTTCTCATTCCATATTATATGATTTCATTTTCTTAACCTTTTCTAGTTTCTTCATATAGTCTTTTTATTTTTAAAGAACTTCTTTAGGCATTGTTTTTAATAGCTCCGTGATGAAAAGAATTTGGGAATATAGATACGGAAATATTTAGGCATAGAGAAAATGAAGAAAAGACATAAGTAGGCAAATCACAGGAAAGCAAATTGGAAAGGTTTACAAATTCATGAATGAATGTTCAACCCCATTAATATTTAGTGGAATACAATTTAGAAGTGCTAGGAGAATAAATATAGTTTCATAAATTACCCGTGGGAATATGAATTGCAATAGTCTTTGAGAAATCCAATATATAAACATACATATTAAAATGAAAGACAATATTCTGGGAACTTATCTCATTGAAATACAGTTACTGTCATATAAAGATTTTTGCATAATAGTGATAATATTGATTTTATTGTAAAAAACTGGAAGATAGTGAATTTCCATCAGTATGGAGTGGGTGGATGAGTTTTGATATATCTATAGCATACAACATTAAAGTGATTCCAATGAAATATTTTTTAATGTTTATTTTTGAGACAGAGAAAGACAGAGCATGAATGGGGGAGGGTCAAAGAGAGGGAGACACAGAATCTGAAGCAGGCTCCAGGCTCTGAGCTGTCAGCACAGAGCCCAACGCGTGGCTTGAACTCATAGACTGTGAGATCATGACCTGAGCCGAAGTTGGATGCCACCCAGGCACCCCTCAATGAAATATTTTCAAATGGCAAAAGCAATAGGTCAACAAAATGTTTCTTTGTAAATACAGGACATAGCTCTTATGAATGCATTTGAATGTATGAGCAGGTAGAGAACAGTGGGAGGGAATGTGCTGAACAAATGTCAGTGATGAGTTCAGGAGAGCTGTACATGGAAAGGGAGTGCTGAGAAAAAGAAAAGAGGAATCTGGGGAAATGGCACATTACAGTAGTATGTCGGGAATCTGTCTCCTCACCTGCACAAAAGTTGCACTTACAGAATTTGTCTGATTTGTCTTGGAACTCTGGAGTCTATAGAAGGCTTACAATTGCCAGGAAAGGCTTGGATGGTAAATTCCAGTTAAATTTGATCAATTTCAGCACTTAGTACAGTAGAAGCTGACATCCTTTACTTTTCAGCCTTGTGGCAGGCAGCCATTCATGTCTCCAGAATCAGCTTGCTTATAACTTAGGTGAGCCAGAGTAGGTAAATAAGACACTGTGCTCCAAATAATGGGGAATCATGCTCTGATTGATGATTGCTGCTTCAGATTTCTGAAGTGCAGATAAAAAGGTGAGCAGTATTTATTGTTGCACTGCCCCACTGTGACAAGCCCCTTCTCCTCTTGCTGAATTGACTTCCAGTACATTTAAAGGCCAGTGCTTTATTTTCCCTTTTTGTTTTTCTTTTTTCACCCTTTGAGAGCCGGGCATTAAAAACTAGGTCTTAAAAAAACCCTAGAACTTTCTTTCTTTTTTTTTAATATAATTTATTGTCAAATTGGCTAACATACAGTGTGTAAAGTGTGCTCTTGGTTTTTGGGGTAGATTCCCATAAAACCTAGGACTTTCAAAAGCAATTGTATACGCAAGAGAAATTAGAAAGTCACTGCACATGTACAGGGAGAAGTGCAAGGTCTGAAAATCCTGAAAAGCCCTTAACACCTCAGGCTGATCCTTGGGACAGATATACTCTACAGCAATTAAAACAAGCAAACAAACAAACAAATAAATAAACAAACAAACAAAGTAAACCCTGGTGAAGGGAGAAGATTTGATTTCTAGAGTTACCATATTATTAGATTCATATGTTCAGTTTTCAACAAGAAATCACAAGATATACAATGAAACAGAAAGTATGGACCCTTCAAAGGAAAAAGTAAATCAGTAGAAACTGTCTCTGAAAAAGATTTCATGGCAGATCTACTAGACAAAGACTTTAAAATAACTGTTTAAAGAGGCTGAAATATCTATAGGAAGATGTGTAGAGAGTCAATTAAACAATTTATAAACCTAATGGAAATATCAGTAAAGAAATAGAAAATCTAAAAATAAGTCAAAAAAGAAATTCTGAAGCTGAAAATTGCAATAACTGCAATGAAAAGTTAGGTAGAGACGTGTCTGACTCTTGATTTTGGCTTAGGTCATGATCTCATGGTTCATGGGTTCAAGCCCCGCATTGGGCTCACACCTAGACACAACACAGCTAAAATCATACTCAATGGTGAAAAACTTAAGAGCTTTCACCCTAAGATGAAGAACAAGATAAGATTGGGAACAAGATAAAGATGCCCATTCATACCACTTTTATTCAACATAGTACTGGAAGTCCTAGCAATGGCAATCAGACAAGAAAAAGGAATATAAAGGCATCCAAATTGGTAAGGATGAAGCAAAACTTTCACTATTTGCAGATGACATGATACTCTATGTAGAAAACCCAAAAGACTCCACTGAAAAACTACTAGAACTGATAAATGAATTCAGTAAGGTTGCAGGATACAGAATCAATGTACAGAAATCTGTTGCATTTCTATACACTACTAGTGAAGCAACAGAAAGGGAAATTAAGAAAGCAATACCATTTACAATTATCAAAAATAATAAAGTATCTAGGAATCAACTTAACAAAGGAGGTGAAAGGCCTATACTCTGAGAACTATAAAACATCAATGAAAGAAATTGAAGATAACACAAATAAATAGAAAGATATTCCATACTCATGGATTAGAAGAAAAATATTCTTAAAATGTCCATTCTACCAAAAAAAATCTACACATTTAATGCAATCATATCAAAATACCAACAGCATTTTTCACAGGACTAGGGCAAATAATCTTAAAATTTGCATGGAACCGCAAAAGAAAGACCCCAAACAGCTAAGACAATCTTGAAAAAGAAAAACAAATCTGGAGGGGTCACAATTCCAGATTTCAAATTATACTACAAAGTTATAGTAATCAAAACAGGATGGTACTGGAACAAAAATAGACATGTAGATCAATTGAAGAGGATCTAAAACTCAGAAACAAACCAATGATGGTATGGTCAATTAATCTTTGACAAAAAAGGCAAGAATATGCAATGAGAAAAAGATAGTCTTCAACAAATGGTGTTGGGAAAACACTCAAAAGCCAAATAACCCAATTAAAAAATGGTCAGAAGACATGAACAGACATTTCTCCAAAGAAGAAATACAGATGGCCAACAGACAGATGAAAAGATGCTCACGATCACTCATCATCAGGGAAATGCAAATCTAAATCACAATGAGATATCACCTCACATCTGTCAGAATAGCTAAAACTAAAAAATAATAATAATAAAGAGCAAGAGTTGGCAAGGATATGGAGCAAAAGGAACCTTCTTGCACTGTTGGTGGGAATGCAAACTAGTGCGGCCACTGTGAAAAACAACACAGAGTTTCCTCAAAAAGTTAAAAATAGAGCTATCATATGATCCAGCAATTCCACTACTGGGTATTTACTCAAAAAATACAAAAACACTAATTTGAAAGATATATATATCCCTATGCTTATTGCAGCATCATTTAAAATAGCCAAATTATGGAAGCAGCCCAGTGTCTATCAGCAGATGAATGGTTAAAGAAGATGTGGTGTATATACATAATAGAATGTTACTCAGCCCTAAAAAAATGAAATCTTGCCATTTGTAGCAACATGGATGGAGAGAGTGATTATGATATTAAGCAAAATAAGTCAGTCAGAGAAAGACAAATGCCATATGGTTTCATTCAAATGTGGAATTTAAGAAACAAAGAAAGAAAGAGAGAGAGAGAGACAAATCAAGAAACAGACTCTTAACTATAGAGAACAAACTGATGGTTGCCAGAAGGGAGATGGGGTGGAGGATGGGTGAAATAGGTGAAGGAGATTAAAGAGTACACTTATCATGATGAGCACTGAGTAATGTACAGACGTGTTGAATCGCTGTATCGTACACCTGAAACTCGTGTACCATTGTATGTTAACTATACTGGAATTAAAATTTTAAACTTAATAAAAAAGCTTTACAGAGACAAAGAAACCATACTTAATGGAAGATTCAATAGAGCAAGAAGATATAATGGTTATAAACATTTACAAACGTAATAATGGACCGTGAAAACATATGCAATACAAACTGGCAGGACTGGCCTCTAAAATAGACAGTTTTAGTAATAGTTGAAGAGTTCAGTGTCTCATCCTCAATAATAGATAGCACAACCAGACATAAGATAAGGAAGGAAATGGAGGCCTTAAATAACATAATAAACCAAGTAAACTTATCAGACATATATAAAACATAGACCCAACAACAGCAGAATACACATTCCTCAAATGCACACAGGATATTTTCCAGAATAGCCATAAGTTAAGCTACGAATTGAATCTCAGTATAAAAGAGAAATGTCATAGAAGGTGTCTCCTCTGACTACATGGAATAAAGTTAGAAATCAATAACAGAAGGAAAACAGGAAAATGCACAAACTTGTGGAAATTAAACAATACTCTCTTAAAGAAACCAATGGATCAAAGAAGAAATCACATGGAATTTGAAATGTTTGTTTATTTAATTTAAATTTCAGTTAACATACTGTACAATATTGGTTTGAAGAGTAGAATTCAGTGATTCATCACTTACATAAAACACCTAGTGCTCATCACAAGTGCCTTCCGTAATACTCATCACCCATCTAGCACATCCCCCTACCCACCTCCCTCCATCAACCTTCAGTTTGTTTTCTATCATTAAGAGTCTCTTGTGGTTTCTTTCCTTCTCTTCTCTTTAAATATGAGTGAAAACAAAACCACAACATGCCAAACTTACGGGATGCAACAAAAGCAGTGGTAAGGGAGACATTTGTAGCTATGCAAGCTTACGTTAAAAATCAAGAAAGATCTCAAATTAATGACCTTACTTTACAACTTAAGGAAGTAGGAAAACAAGAGAAAACTAAACACAAATCTAGCAGGAGAAAGGAAATAAAGATTAGAGCAGATATAAATAAAACAGAATAGAAAAGCAAAGGAGGTGAAAGGCCTGTACTCTGAGAACTATAAAACATCAATGAAACATCAATGAAAGAAATTGAAGATGACACAAATAAATAGAAAGATACTCCATACTCATGGATTAGAAGAAAAATATTCTTAAAATGTCCATTCTACCAAAAAAAATCTACACATTTAATGCAATCCTATCAAAATACCAACAGCATTTATCACAGAACTGGGGGAAATAATCTTAAAATTTGCATGGAACCTCAAAAGACCCCAAAAAGCCAAGACAATCTTGAAAAAGAAAAACAAATCTGGAGGTATCACAAACAGAATAGAAAACTGACAAAACTGTAGCTAGTTAGACTAAGGAAAAAGATAGTAGAGTCAAATAAATCATATCAGAACAATATATTGTTGACAAGAACAAAATGATCATGAACAGTATTTCCTGGCTCAATAAATAAAATGAATAAAATTAAATAAAAATAATAAAATGTCTACCTTATTTCTGCTGAGAAAAGATTTTCCACTCCTTCTCAGCTTTCTTCTCTCTATCACTTTCCCCTTGTCCCATAATAGATACCTATAATTTGTTGTAGGGACTGAAATAAGGAGTTGCACTATACTTTTTCCTCATTCCCTTTACGTTTTATATCTATAAAGCATGTTAAATGCAGAATGGAACTACCACAGTTGCTTGCTTATAGAATATCCAATGGAACTATGGTTTATATTTGAACAGATTTCAATTTAAATAATTTATGATGAAAGGATGTTACAGGGCAAGTTTTTCAGAATGGACCAACTATATCCACTAACTTTATCACCCAGTTACACCTTACACTTTTAGTGTAGATCTGTGTTAAAATCCTCACCCACAATCAGAGAAATTCAGATACTGATTGGACATTTGATAGTATAAGGCATTTTTATTTTAATTTAAGTGTAAAAGAGTGTTATTATAATTTTAATAAATATTTATCTTTTGGAAATGCATACTAAAATATGATACCTGGGATTTTCTCCAAAATAGCCCAGTTGAGGCGGGGGTTCAATAATCATGGTAGAGATAAATAGGATTGACTATGAGTTGGTATTTTTTTCATTTATTAATGGGTTCAGGATAGTAAACTGTAATTTGCTCTCAACTCTTGTATATGTATGACATTTTTCATAGAATTTAAAATTTTTAAAAATGTCAAAGAAAAGATCAGAAATGATGATCTAGATATTACTACCACTTCTATTGAAATAAAAAGCATTATAAGCGAGAACTATGAGCCATTATATGCCAACAAATTGGATAACATAGATGAAATGAAAAATTCCTGAAAATTCAAAGCCTACCATGATGTAATCATGAAGAAACAGAAAATCTTAATAAACCTATAATTAGTAAGAATATTGAATCAGTAGATAAAAATCTCCCACTAAAGAAAAGTCCTGGACTTCATAGCTTTCCTGGTCAATTCTACCAAACATTTATGGAAGAACTACCACCAGTCCTTTTGAAGCTTTTTCAAAAATTGAAGAGAATAGCACATTTTCCAGCTCAGTCTTTGAGGCCACCATTACCCCCAATGCCAAAGGCAGATATACACAATACAGGAAAAGAAATCTATGGACCAATAACCTTAATGAACATTAATGCAAATATCCTCAACAAAATACTAGCAAATCAAATTCAGCAGCATGTTTAAAGGATTACATACCATGACAAAGTAGGATTATTCCTGGAATGCGAAGGTGGTTCATCATATGAAAACTAATCAAAGTAATATACCACGTTAATAAAATGAAAGAAATACACACACACACACACACACACACACACACACACACACACAATCATGCCAATTGATTCAGAAAAAGCATTGGACCAAATTCAGCATTCTTTCATGATAAAAATTTTCAACAAATTAAGACTAGAAGGAAACTATCTCAACAGAACAAAAGCTGTATTAAAAAAAACCCAGGGTACATTATACTCAATGGTGAAATCTGGAAGCTTTTCCTTGAAGTTCAGGGTCAAGGGAAGGGCACTTAACTCTCACAGTTTCTATGCAACACAGTACTGGAATTTCTAGGCAGGATATTAGGCAAGAAATAGAAATGAAAAGTATCCAAATTGAAAAGAAGTAAAATGATCTCTCTTCATGAATGTTAGGATATTATATGTAAAACATTCTAAAGAATCCATAAAAATAAATAAATAAATAAATAAATAAATAAATAAATAAAACCACAAGTGAACTTAGGAAAGTAGCAGGATGCAAAGTTAGCATACAAAAATCAGTTGCCTTTATATATAATAGCAATGAATAATCCTTAAGTGCAATTAAGAAAACAGTTCCATTTAAAGCAGCATCAAATAGAATCAAATACTTAACCAAGGAGATATAGACTTGTAAAATGAAAACTAAAAAATATTGATGAAAGAAAATAGAGAAGACATAAATAAATGGAAACATACTCCACGTTCATGGATTGAAAAACTTAATATTGTTGTTTTGTTTTGTTTTGTTTTTGAGACAGAGAATGAGCAGGGGAGGGGCAGAGAGAGAGGGAGACACAGAATCTGAAGCAGGCTCCAGGCTCCGAGCTGTCAGCACAGAGTCTGACGCGGGGCTCGAACTCACAGGCTGTGAGATCATGACCTGAGCTGAAGTCGGATGCTTAATCAACTAAGCCACCCAGGCGCCCCAAAAAACTTAATATTGTTAACATAAATACTACCCAGGGCGCCTGGGTGGCTCAGTTGTTTGCGCATCTGACTCTTGATTTCAGGTCATGATCCCAGGATCATGGGATTGAGCCCCAAGTCAGGCTCCACACTGGAGCCTGCCTATGATTTTCTCTCTCTCTCCTTCTTCCCCTCACTTACACTCACTCACTTTCTCTTTATAAAAAAAATAAATAAATAAACAGATATTAATACTACCCAAAGTGATTTACAGATTCAACACAAATTCCAATGCCCTTTTTTGCAGAAATAGAAAATCCCATCCAAAATTCATATGGAAACACAAAGGGCCCTAATAGCCAAAACACTCTTGAAAAAGAGTAAAGCAGCAAGACTCACACTTCCTGATTACAAAACTTACTACAAAGCTATAGTAACCAAGAGAGTGTGGGTTTGGCATAAAGATAAACAGAAAGACCAATGGAATAAATACAAAAACTCAGATATAGAATTTTGCATAAAAGGAAGATTTTCTTGGATATGACACCAAAAGCAAAGGCAACCAAAGCAAAGATAGATAAATGGGATTACATCAAACTTCTGCAGAGCAAAGGAAGCAATCAGCAAAATGAAAAGACAACCTATGGAATGGAAGAAAATGTTTGTAAACCATGCATCTGATAAAAAGTTATCCAAAATGTGTAAGGAACACCTAAAACTCAAAAGTAACAGCAACCACACAAAAAAGAGTCTGCTAAAAAACATGGGCAATGGACCCGAATACACATTTCTAAAAAGAAAACATACAAGTGGCCAAAAAGTATATTAAAAGATGCTCAACATCACTGATTGCCAGAGAAATGCAAATGAAAACCACAGTGAGATACCACCTCACATCTGTTTAAAGGCTAGTAGCAAAAAGACAATAGATAAGCATTGGTGAGTTTGTGAAGAAAAGGGAATCCTTGTACAGTGTTGGTTAAGATATACAAAGTTTCCTTTATGCAAGATGAATAAGTTCTGGAGATCTAATGTGCACCAATATCACTATAGATAGAAATAAAATAGAAATGAAAAATATCCAAATTGAAAAGAAGTAAAATTATTCCTACTATAAAAGTAGGAAATAATTTATTTCCTACTTTTAAATTTTCTAAGAGGGTAGATCTTAAATATTCTCACTGCAAAAAAAAAAAAAAAGATAACTATGTGAGCTGATAGATATTTTAATTAATTTGGGGGAATTATTTGACAATGTTTACACTTATAAACTCAAGTCAAATATCTTAATTTTTTTATGTTTATTTATTTTTGAGAGAGAGAGACAGAGTGTGAGTGGGAGAGGGGCAGAAAGAGAAGGAGACACAGAATCTGAAGCAGGCTCCAGGCTGTCAGCACAGAGCCTGAGGCAGGGCTCAAACTCATGAGCCGTGAAATCATGACCTGAGCCAAAGTGGGATGCTTAAGTGACTGAGCCACCCAGGTGCCCCTCAAATCATATATCTTAAATATATAAAGTTATTAATTTTCAATTATACCCTGTAAAGATGGGGAAGAAAGAAAAAAAATAGCTTCGACTCAATTTCTTCTTTGGTTTTACTGAGGCTGAATCATGGCATGGAGGGGGGGGTACCTTTTGCTTATTTTTTTAAAGCAGGCCCCATGCCCACTGTGGAGTGCAAGGCAGGGCTTGAACTCACAACCCTGAGATCAAGACCCAAGCTGAAATCAAGAATCGGACATTCAACCACCTGAGCCACCCAGGTGCCCCTGAATCACAGTTTTAAGACATCATTTTATGACAAAATTTCAGTTGCCGGAGATAATGGAGAACAATTGAAAGTTCTTGAACTAGGGAATGACAGATCTGTGCTTTCAGAGGTCATTCTAACAGCAGTGTGGATGGTTAAGTAAGAGGGCGTGTGTGGAAATGCTAGAAAATAGAAAAGCCACTACGGTTCAGTAGTAGAGTTAAGTTAAAACCTAACCACTGCCTCAATTATGGTGGTGGCTGAAGGAAAGGCATGGATGTCATTGTGGTGGCAGACTCTGTGGCTTAACATTTGGGTTTTGTGGAAAATATTTTG
Source organism: Panthera pardus (assembly GCF_024362965.1). Lineage (NCBI taxonomy): Eukaryota > Metazoa > Chordata > Mammalia > Carnivora > Felidae > Panthera > Panthera pardus. The sequence goes on from NW_026526677.1 coordinate 93,865,734, forward strand.
AAGCTTTGAGAACAACATCACTTTCAGAAAAATTTGAGTTCCTACTCTGTACACTGTACTGTACTTAACAAATAAGACAAAAATTATTCTTACAGAAGTTATAATTATTGAAGAACAGGAGAATTAAAGGGAAGAATGATGAGTGTTATGATGGAGGTTGTTTCAAAATTTTTGAGAACCTATATAAGCTGACGTTAATGACTATCTACCGTGGGATAGTCAGTGTTCTAGCCATTTTACTTACATTTTTTCATCTAATGATTAGAACAATTTAATGAAAGTGATGCCATTTTTTTTTTACCATTTCTATTTTACAAAGATAAACCAGAGGAAGAAAGAGATTAAGTAATTTGCCTGGGGTATGATTAGTAAGAGTGGAGGTAGGATTTATACACACGCTCTAACTCTGCAGCCCCTGTTTGTGTGTGTGTGATGAGAAGAAATAGATGACGTCAGTTATTGAAATGTCACAAAAGTCTCAGGAGGATGGTCAGGTACAAATTTCCAGTATGTATTTAAAAAAAAGAAACATGGCATTAAAATTATTTTAGACATATCCCAGGAAGAGACAGTTGACCTGAGATGCTCCATCTTGCAAATTTTCAGATAAAGAAATAAAGAATCTTAGAGGCAGAATGCCTGCAGAAAAATTTCCAGTTAGGATATGGGAAGAAAGAGGGAAATGTATAATCGATTTCCCTTCAGAGATGAAGATGACAGAGAGATGGGAGTTCATTTTGGGCTTTGTCTTGGGAGATACACAATCCCATGAGTGATGAGAAACCTTGAGTTAATTTTGAGTCCCTGAAGAACTAAAGACAGATGCATGCTGGAGGGTGTAAATACAATCCTCTTATTTCCCTTTATGCATAGAATCTATTTCCCAAGGGGAAATGACTGTGCAAGCTTCTATTCTGTTTATAACCACGTGCAGTGTATCATTAAACTCACATTCAATCATGTGTACCTTATCAAATGGCAAACGAGTTAATAATGAAGACTTTATTTTTCTCTGTTGTTTGAGAGAACTCAAAGTCATAATCAGAAATTATGATCTGTAGCTCGGAAAGGTTTCTAGGACGTATCTGAAGTTACACCTATGCAATATCCTCTTAGAATCAAAGGGCACAAAGCCCTGAAATTGCCTTTCCAGGACTGCTGGGGTAAACAAACAATAAGGAAGCACCAGGATATTCTTGCCTAAGAAGTGTGAGTGTTTGAATTCCATTTATATGAATGTCCCTCTTGTTGTAAGATGGAAATCCAAAGATCTAATATGCCACTTTCATTTTTACTTTGTGCAGTTCTGAGATTCAAGTGAGGAAGAATCTGTTCAAAGGGAGATCAGGAATGTTTAGAGACTTAAGTAGTGCAGGGATACAATATCTCCATCAATAAGTTCCTTCTCCATGGATAGAACTCTCACTTTTCTGGATTTGTGGATTTTATTCTGTGACATGAGGCAGTAACTTAACCTGTCCTAGACTCTGGTCCCTTAGTTTTGGATTAGAAACCATGTTCTTGGACACCTGGGTGGCTTAGTCAGTTAAGCGTCTGACTTTGGCTCAGGTCATGATCTCACAATTTATGAGTTCAAGCCCCACGTTGGGCTCTGTGCTGACAGCTCAGAGCCTGGACTCTGCTTCAGATTCTTCGTCTCCCTATTTCTCTGCCCCTCCCTTGCTGGTGCCGTTTCTCTCTCTCTCTCTCTCTCTCTCTCTCTCTCTCTCTCTCTCTCTCTCTCTCAAAAAATAAACAAGCATTAAAAATTAAAAAAAGAAAAAAGAAAGAAACGATGTTCTCGGTTCCCACCACATAAGGTCTAATATGGATTAGAGACCAGCAAATATCCTAAGATCTCTACCTCCATATTTATTTAATGGGAGTCTTAAGTGAATGAAGAAATGGGGGGATAAGAGAAGGACAATTATGTCCTGGTCCATCCTTTTTCTCCCTTCTCCCTTGGTTTTTCCAGCAGTTGTGTTCGCATATGGCAGCACTGGACTTCCCTCTTTAGGCTAAATTGTGATACTCTTTGCTATATTTAGCTTATAAACCTCTAATAAAGGAGAAGTTAGTGTTTCTCAGTATCATGATAGAGGTAAAGACAGATTTTAGTGATCTAGATTTGGTTAGTCTCAGATAGTCCCAGCCTATATTCCCTCTTTTAGGATGCAATATTGTGGGAAGTGGTGGGTTTTCATCTAATGTAACCCTGTTTTTCTGTGCTCACAGATCCCCTTGGAGAAGAATGGCTCCTACAAATGCCTCTTTTGTGACTGAATTTATCCTGGTAGGGCTAACAGACCTACCAGATCTCCAGCTCCCCCTGTTCTGCCTGTTTCTAGTCATGTATGTGGTCACTGTGTTAGGAAATTTGGGCTTGATAACTCTAATTGGGCTGAATTCACACCTACATATCCCCATGTACTTTTTCCTCTCCAATTTGTCCTTCATAGACCTCTGTTATGCTTCTGTGTTTACACCCAAAATGCTGATTAATTTCACATCAAAGAAGAATATTATCTCCTATAGGGGGTGCATGACCCAATTCTACTTTTTTTGTTTTTTTGTCATTTCTGAATGCTATGTGCTGACATCAATGGCCTATGATCGCTATGTGGCCATCTGTAACCCACTTTTGTATAATGTTGTCATATCCCCTAAAGTGTGTTCCTGTCTTATGCTTGGTTCATATTTGATGGCATTTTCGGGTGCTATGGCCCACACAGGATGCATGCTGAGACTGAACTTCTGTGATGCGAACACCATCAACCATTATTTGTGTGACATCCTCCCCCTTCTCCAGCTCTCCTGCACAAGCACCTACGTGAATGAGCTGGTGGTTTTCATCGTGGTGGGCATCAACATCATTGTGCCCAGTGTCACCATCTTTGTGTCTTATGGTTGCATCCTCTCCAGCATCCTCCACATCAGCTCCACTGAGGGCAGGTCCAAAGCGTTCAGCACCTGCAGTTCCCACATAATTGCTGTTTCCTTGTTCTTTGGATCAGGTGCATTTACATATCTCAAACCGTCGTCTGCTCTGTCTATGCATAAGGGGAAAATCTCTTCTGTCTTTTATACCAGTGTGGTTCCCATGATGAACCCTTTAATCTACAGCTTGAGAAACAAAGATGTTAAAACTGCTCTGAGAAAAACCCTCAGTAGGAGAAGGTTTTGATCAGAATCAGTGTCCCTGTGCAGGTAGTAATAGGACTGGTATATTCTGTTTCTTTTATCACAGTTTAGGCGGAGACTTCATATCCTATATCTTTGTTACCATGATGAAGGAAATTGAGTCTTCTCTCAATTTGTTTCCAATTTTTAAATAGTATAATTTCCTTCCTCACCAGTTTTGCAATTTCTACTCTTTTACACCATTTTAACTATTTAACATTAATGAATAAGCTTATCTTTGTTTTTCCATTGTCATTATGGAGTTTGCTTTTTTTTTCTCCTGGAAAAAGATAAAAGGTTCTGCAAAAGATCAGGTAAAGTAACACTACGGTGATCTTGGTTTCTTACCTGCGACTTATAATGTACTGGTGGAATCAGGAATCAGATAATCCATACTCTACTGGTTACATCTTCCACTGGCCTTTAATGTGCCTCCTTGAAATGCCAGTGTTTCACAGATATAGCAAGTTCCATGAAGTCCATAAAATATAATCCACTTGCCAGCTGTAAACTGACATATGCTCCTTCTGGCAGAGATTTCATATTTATCTTGGTAAATATGAAACTGAGACATATTTATATCATGAATATATATTTATTGCATAGACATGATACTGAAGCTAAGAAAATTTAATGAGTTAAATCATACATCTTATGAAAGAAACACCTAGATAAACTGTAACCTCCTGATTTCAGTCTACTGCTGTTTCAAGTATACTTGTCTACTTCATTTCATTATTTTTATTTCAGTAATCGTGGAATATGAGAAAACGTTTTTATTTTTGAAGTTGACAGTGCTTTGTTGGCTTATACATGAATATCTCTCAGGGTAGTGGTTGTTTTAGGAAAATAGTTTAATAGTTCTTTTTCTTGTGAAAGAGAAGTCCTGTTATGCTAGGATAGTTGAGAGATGATCGGCTCAAAAATGGAGCTTTTTCTGTAAATTAAGTTAAAAAAAAATTTTAGAATGTTTGCAAGTACTAGTAATTCACAGAATAGGGCACAGAAGAGAAAGGAACCCAGCCACAAAGCATTAGGTCAAGATATAAAAAAACGCACGTACAATAAACAAAAAATCTCTCTGTAGAAAAAAGGACAATGAGGTTTAAAACCACATTTCAGTTTGAATTTGTATCCTGCTCTTTAGAGTACTGTAATTATCCCCCCACTGTACATACAGCTTTGATAAAACTTACAATGCATGATGATCATGCATTAATAGTGTTTTGGGGAAGGTAGGCCCAAATTGGTGGCCACATTTATGAGGAACCAGGAACACAGAGATCAGAAATTTCAGGAGATTAAATAGTATGTGGTATTCCAAACTCAAGTGAGGTTGAAGGAGTTTAGAAAGCAAATTATGGGGAAAAGACAGCTGTTTCTATGACTCTTCCTTTCTGGAAGCTCTAGGAATGTTATGGAGATCTCAGGATTTCTCTGGATAGGATAAAAGTGAAAGTCACTTGATATTTAAACAGGAGAACTCACAGAGCTACAGGACTTGGGAACAGCTAAATCACTCCTGTTTTTGTTGGTTTCCATATGCTACTCCCATATGGAGTTTAAGATACAAAACCCTGAAACTGCAGCTGGGAAAGCAATGACAACTTGAAAGAAACACGCGGTGAATAAACCAAGTTGTGACAATTTCTTTTCTGGAATAGGATGTTGGCTTATTTTTCTTTTGAGACAACACAAAAAGATGACTACTTTAAAACTTTTAATCCTAAATTTCACTTCTGAATCCAATATTATGCTATATATTAACTAACTAGAATTTGAATAAAATCTTGATACAAACAAAAACCTCTTAATCAAGTGATAATTTAAACATTTCTAAGATAACTTTAATAATATTACTTTTATACCATTTTTCTAATATTCACTCAAGATTTAGATATTGTGATGTCCATTGACTGATGAATGGATAAAGAAGATGTGTGTGTGTGTGTGTGTGTGTGTGTGTGTGTGTGTGTATACAATGGAATACTACTTGGCAATGAAAAATAATGAAATCTTACCATTTGCAACAATGTGGATGGAACTAGAGGGTAATATGGTAAGCGAAATAAGTCAGTCAAAGACAGGTATCATATGATATCACTCATTTGTGGAATTTGAGAAACAAAACAGATAAATATAGGGAAAGGGAGGAAAAATAACATAAAAACAGAGAGGGAGGGAAACCATTAGAGACTCTTAAGTACAGAGAACAAACTGAGGGTTGCTGGAGGGGTGGTGAGTGGGGCAATGGGTTAAATGAGTGATGGGCATGAAGAAGCACACTTTTCAGGATGAGCACTGGGTGTCATATATAAGAGATGAATCACTGGGCTCTACTCCTGAAGCCAAGACTTCACTGTATGTTAACTAACTTGAATTTACATTAAAAAAATAAAGATTTAGGCATTGTGAAATTTAGCATAACTGGTTTGTTAGCTTGTCTTTTTTTTAGATGTTTGACATCGCAAAAACTTTGACTGTGGTTCACTTATTTATTTTAAAAATTAATTTTTTTCTGGAAGCCAATTTATTACAAAGAAAAATTAATTGATCTTTAACAAAGTATAGTTAGCGTAAATATTACACTAGTTTCACACATACAACATAGTGATCTGACATTTATATACTGTACAAAATGCTCACCATGATAAATGTAGTTATCATCTACCACCAGATAGCTACTGACTTATGATTTTACATGACCTTTCACACCACATGCCCTGACCTCCATATCAACATGCTTGATTTGCACTTACCAAGTACTATTTATATAAAATGGTTGGTTTTCACTGTTTTTTTTTTAATTTTTGCTTTTCTTTTACTTATTGTCTATTTTGATGAAATTGTATTCCTTATTGAAAAAAGTGTGTCAGTATGTAAATAATGTCTGTGCTATTCAGGAATCCCTGTAGACATTGCAAAGGTGTGTTCATATTGTTATGTATCTTATCACTATTTGAGGTAGCTAAAAGTATGTGTTAAACATGGTCACTAATATTTCATTTGAGAAGCCTTAAAATACAAGTGAAATCTGCTTCAGTTGCAGACAAAGACTTTCAGAAATGATAATTTTTTACTGCCGAAAAGATAAGCTTTCTTTTGAACTAGGCCCCATTTTTTTCAGGTTGTTTGGGGAAAAGTTTATTAAAATTGTTATAAAAGCTATTAAGACATTTATAAAGGTAAGATTGACAAAGCTTTAGTAAAAGCAACTCAGCTGACAACTTTCTGGTTAGTGATTTAAGAACTGTGTATGGATTTTCCTTTTTTCAAAAGGAGAACCAAGTTAGGTGTGTTACATGCACAACATAGAGTTATCCCTTATGGTTTTTGCTTTTTCGTGTTATCTGAACGGCCATAAAAGAAGTTAGGAGAGAAAGTATGAGTCTCGTATCAAATTGTCACAGCTAGGAGTCAAGCAGGTAAAGCATGGGATTTGTCTGGACCTGTGTACTAGGACACAGCCATCTCTAAATCAGTATGAAAGCTTGAGCTTTCTGGGCAATAACAGAAAATGATCCTCCTCGTTCAGGACCAGAAGCAACGTTGATTACATTCTGCCTTTGTTTAATCTAAACTTTCTGTACTTGAGCTGGTATTGTTGCTCAGGACCAGGTCTGGAATGAGCATGATAGGGGTAAGCTGTGGTTAAGGTGTCATGCAAACCAGAAGTACAAGGGGTTCTGAGTTCCATGTCCTTTGAATTGCTGAACACCTACATTTATTGAACCTAGTTTTCCACTCCTCTTTACAGTGCACCCTAAGCACACCCCCCTCCCTACACACACAGAGTCTTGGAGTCTTATATTTTATGAGATCACTGCCTAACACCGATTGTATGATATGCAAACTACCTTCGGGTAGATGGTTCCTGGTTCCAGCTGCTGTGAAGGATGAGCAGGAAGTACTTGCTGAATCTAGTAAAAGGAAATGATTATTGCTTTAATCACTTTCTTGTTCATGGAAATACACACACACACACTTGGGTGCACACACACACACAGCATCTTGTACCTCTAAGTACCTAGCAATGTATGGCATTGGGCTATATGTCACATACATAAATAAGGCATGGTAAGAGAAAGATATAAATGTATATTATCATAATGCAACAGAGTAGATGGATTCTAAAATCAGTCTTAAAATTACTTCTTAAAATTGATTTTGGGGGCGCCTGGGTGGCTCAGTTCGTTGAGCATCCGACTTCCGCTCAGGTCATGATCTCACAGTTCATGATTTTGAGCCCCATGTCAGGCTCTGTGCTGACAGTTCAGAGCTTGGATCCTGCTTCAGATGCTGTGTCTTTCTCTCTCTGTCCCTCCCTCGCTTGCACTCTGTCTCTTTCTCTCTCTCTGAAAAATAAATGAATGTTAAATAAATAAATACATACATACATACATACATACATACATACATACATACATAAATAAATAGATTTTGTTGAATCGATGTCCATGTTGGGGGACGAACCTGGTATTTTCCCTGAGTCCGGCAGAGTTGGTTTTGCTCTAGTGCATTGGGACATTTCAGTTTATTATCAGCTGAACAGCAGTTGGTTGATATGTGGGGTTTTGTCATGCAAAATCTGTACCTTTAAACACTAATCTCACACACAGAAATTTTACATGCTGAGACAGAGACATTCATCTTTCTCAGTGACTAGTGGCTGGTGGAATCATAGGGGCTCTGAAATCCTCTCTCTGCTGTAAAGTTAAATTAACCCACTTCAAATATTCATAGAGATGTGCAGGGTGTTACGATTGCTCTTAACGTGTTTTAGTTTTTTCTGCACTGTCACATCTGTTAGTTTAAGTATTCCGAAGGGAAGTAATGTGAGATAAAGAAGAGAGGGGATCTTAGTTTTCATTTCACAGATTAAGAAACTGATGCTCAGACTTGTTCATGATTTGTCTCAAATTACAACCTTTTCTTTTCTTTTTTTTTTTTGAGAGAGAGAGCAAGTGAGCAGGTGAGCAAGGGGCAGAGAGAGAGAGAATCTGATAAGGGGCAGAGAAAGAGAGAAAGAGAGAGAAGCGGGCTCACCCAAAGTAGGGCTTGTGTTCACCTGAAGTGGGGCTCGAGCTCACCCAATGTGGAACTTGAACTCACGAACCCATGAGATCATGACCTAAGCCGAAGTCTGGTGCTTAACAACTGAGCCACCCTGGGCACCCTCAAATTACAACTTTCAAGTGGTAGAGCTGTGACGAGGAATGGTGTTTTGATTCTAAGTATATCAAGGTACTATTATCATTATTATGTATCATTATACTGTATCATTTATATCATACAATATACAGTATCATTATACTGTACTTTTAAATATCAGTGAAACATGAAAATGGTTTTAGTGACTAAAAAAGCTCAGAACACAAATAAAAACAAAATCCTAAACTAAGAAAAAATGTCGAAAAATATCTTTGACATTTCATATTTGAAAGTTCTATCGCTTAATTTAGAATGTGTGAATATATTCTTATTTTATACTGGCCTACATGATAAATGGAAACACCTAAGGGTAGACTATAATAATCATTTCCATGTTTTCTTTTCCTTCTGTTGGCTGGATGTGGAATGCATGAGGCCCCACTTAAGTGACGAAGCTGGGAACAAATGCTCCCGCATGATTGTAGCGGTATCATGATGGAGAATGGGAGACTGTAGGGGCGCACAAGGGCTCTGGAAGGCAGGAATAGTCTATTTATAGATCTTCATGGTCATTATAAGCTGTTCATTTTATGATGGTTGAAGTGTATATTTTGTAGACTTTGATATATGTATTTATGTTAACTTTAACAATAAATTAAGGCTGAAAACTTTGATTATACCTCTACTGAAATTAAAATTTAAACTAATCAGGGCTCAGAATAAAGTCACAGGTGGAGGAAACAGCCTTCTAAGCACAGCATGGCTCGCACAGAAGAAACCAGCAGAAGTAATGTATGGAGGACGCTAAACCAGTCCAGGGAAGAGAGAATCCTTTTACTACACCTAATGAGGAATTTCCAGAAGTGTCTGTGGGAGGAGCAAAGTCAACATAGAACCCCATTGTATAGGTTTGTAGTAGGTTATATGTCATTAGGTTAATGTAAAGAGGATATAGTTCTCATAACATTATATAATTTAATTTTCTTCACCCTTTCTACATTCTTGATAAAGTCTTTTCTTAAAGAACTTTTTAAAAATATTAAAAAAAAATTAATGTTTATTTTTGAGAAAGAGAGAGACAGAGTGTGAACCGGGGAGGGACAAAGAGAGAGGGAGACACCGAATCTGAAGCAGGCTTGAGGCTCAGAGCTGTCAGCACAGAGCCTGACACAGGGCTCAAACTCCAGAACCGCAAGATCATGACTTGAGCCAAAGTCGAACGCTTAACCGACTGAGCCACCCAGGTGCCCCTTTTTAAAAAATTTTTAATGTTTATTTATTTTTGACAGAGAGAGAGAGACAGAGCATGGGCAGGGAGAGGCATAGAGAGAGAGAGAGATAGGGAGACACAAAATCCAAAGCAGGCTGCAGGCCCTTAGCTGCCAGCACAGAGCTTGACATGAGGCTCGAACTCATGGAGTGCAAGATCAGGACCTGAGCCGATGTCGGACACTCAACCAACTGAGCCACCCAGGCACCCCCTTCTTTTTTTTTTAATTTTTTTTAACGTTTATTTATTTTTGAGAGACAGAGCACAAATGGGGGAGGGGCAGAGAGAGAGAGGGAGACACAGAATCTGAAGCAGGCTCTAAGCTGAGCTGTCAGCACAGAGCCCAATGCGGGACTTGAACTCATGAACTGTAAGATCATGACCTGAGCTGTGAGGTCATGAAGTCGGATGCCTAACCGACTGAGCCAACCCAGGTACCTCTTCTTAAAGAACTTCTTTAAGCATTATGTTCAACAACTATGTGAATTTAATAATTTGGGAATATAGAAAAATTGATATATTTAGGCATAGAGAAAAGACTGCTTCAATCACCAGAGGTATTATAAAGCATAACCATTGAATCAGAACCAGATATCACCATCATAATTCAAGTTTAGAGGTGATCCAGTAGTCAGTAAATTTGTGTTGAGTCCCAGAATATTGGGTTAGAGCATTTTATATCTCACCTGCCTGGATAAGCATTGTTCCTGGAAGTTGGTATAGATCTGACTATGCAAGTGGAAGTCAGATTAGCTCAGTTAAGTAAAATGGAGAGTGGATAAGTAGTTAACCCTTGGTATTTGTATATGTATGCTCATAATGCAATTTTTATGGGACTTATTTTTCTATAAATAGGTCATAGTATCGGGAAATTGCTATGATGGGAACTTTTCAGCCTTTTTTTTTCTCCAAATGTGCTTTCTGATCCTATCTCACTGTCCTGCTGAGGTTTCTAAAATGTACATATTGGTCCACATGGTAGCATCCAATAAGTGCCTCATGCTTCCTTCACTATGTTTCATTCTTTTTTCATTTCACCCTCTCATGGAATAATTTCCAGTGGCCTTTTATCCAATTCAGTGATTCCTTCTTTTGCTTGGTCTAGTTTGCTCTGGAGCCCCTCCAGTGAATTTTTCAGTGCTGTTATTGTATTCTTCAGCTCCATGATTTCTGTTTAATACTTTTTTCTGTCTCTTGTTCAGATTTCCTCTTGGTTTGTGTTTTGTTCTCTGACTACAGTGAGCATCTTGATGACAGTTATTTTCAATTCTCTGTCAAGTATATCACATATTTTCATTCCATTAGAGTCAGTTTGTGGAGATTGCTCTTATTCCTTTTTGGAAAGTGTTTCAACTTGTCTTCATTTTCATTGACTCTCTGCACTGGTGTCTGCACATTAGACAAACGCCCATTTGGCCTAATACTCATGGACTGGCCTTGAACTGGAGAGGGCACCACCAATAAGCCTGGTCAGAGACTCTGGAGGCCTCTCAAAGTTTGTGCAGTCCTATCCTCTTTCTTTGTTCCTGGTGACCTCCCCTCCCCACCAACAAAGACATCCATAGTGTGCCAGGTCCCATCTGTGCTCTAAAACATGCAAGACTGAAGCTAGTTCCTCAGGCAGCTCACAGATAAATTGTGTTATTGAACACCTTGTGCCCATTTTCCCTCACCAGAAAGAAGCTGTAAGAAAGGGCTTTTCAATTGCTTGGTCTGTGCTGAGCCAGGGGGAGGAGCTATGGTGACTTCCAGGGCAAACCACCGTCTTTACTCTCTCTCACCCCAGGCAGCTGAAGTGTGCTGTGTCCTGTATTCCCTCTGCTTTCTGACGGAGACTCTCTAGAAGCCAGTCTTCAGGACACAGCTAATAAAAGCTGGAGCATTGGACACATGGTGCACTTCTTTCCCTCCCCTCGGAGAAGCCAGGAACTTGGGGTTTTGTCCCAATTTGAAGGTGCTGTGCAAGGATAAGTATAGGACAAGAGGATATCTTGACCTTCCCTACCAGTTTCAGTGTGACCAGTTTCATGCTTTAACTGGGAGCAGGACTGCCTTAACTAGTATCTGGATTTCCCACAAAAGCAATCTGTACATGAAATGTTTTCAAATCAGTGTATTCATGGAGGGTATGAGGTCTAGGGCTTCCTCTTCTGCCATCTTGTTTAATGGGAAATGGGAATTTATTTTTTGACCCTCTTTGGGAGATGTCCATTCCCTACAGTGAGGGGAAAACTTGGGTAAAACTTTGAGTCCCTACAGTATTGGAGACACGTTATGGTCCTTTGTGTAAATACAATCCCCTCAATACCCTATTACACCTAGAAACTATTCCCTGTGGGAGAGACTGAGTAAGTGCCTGCCCTGTTTATAACTGGGTACATTATATCCTTACACTTGCGTTGTCTTCTGTGAATTTTAAGTGGCAAAAATGATAATAAGAAAGGCTGTTTATTTTTGTCTGCTGCTTGAGAGGACTCAAAATCAGAAATTCTATTCCGTAGTTCAGAAAGATTTCCAGAGCACATCAGAAATTAAGAGTGGTCTCCATCCTCATAGAACCAAAGGGAGCGAAGTCTCAGAGACTAAAGCTTCCCTTTCAGAACCACAGGGGTAATAATGGTAGGGAAGAACCAAGGTTTTCTTGCCTAGAGAAGGTGAGTTTCTGAATTCCATTTATATTAATGTCCTCCTTTTGTGATGGAAGTCCAGGGATCTAAGATATGCCACTTTCATTCCAGATTTTGCAGTCCTCAGACTCAAGTGAAATTGACAGAAGAACCTGTTGGAGGGGGGATGGTGGTGCAGGGAAGGTTCAGAGACATTATTGGGTTCAAAGGATGCAATGTATTGGTCAGTTCCATGGATGGAACTCTCACTCTTCCAAAGTTACGGTTTTTACTTTGTGGCATGGAGCAGGAACTTAAACTCTCCTAGTCCTGGTCTTTTATTTGGATTGGAAACAATGTTTTTCATTCTCACCACACCAAGTCTAATCCCCATTAGAGGCCAGCACCAGGTTGGTGGGTTGCTGCCTCCAATTTTACTGATTAGGGGAAGGGTCATGTGGTCAAAGAAATGAAATGAGAGGAGGCGATTCTCTCCTAGTCCAATCTTCTCCCTTAACCTTTGCTTTATGCAGCAGTCATGTTGACATATGGAAACATTGGCCTTCATGCTGTCAGCTCAGTTTTGATGCTCTGTGCTTATGCAGTTTATAAAGACTCTAATGAGGGAATGCCCATGTCACTAGATTCACGATAATGGTAAAGCAGACCTGTGGGTCCAGATTAGGTTAGTCTCAGATATTCTTTGTACATACCCAATTCTCATGAGAGGCTATATGGTGAGAAAAATTGAATTTTCTGTGTAACATTTTCCTCCTGTGTCCACAGATTCACTTAGAGTAAAATGGTGCCTGGGAATGCTTCTTTTGTGACTGAATTCATTCTGCTGGGGCTAACAGACCTACCAGATCTCCAGCTCCCCCTGTTCTGCCTGTTTCTAGTCATGTATGTGGTCACTGCATTGGGAAATTTGGGCTTGATAACTCTAATTGGGCTGAATTCACATCTACACACCCCCATGTACTTTTTCCTCTCCAATTTGTCCTTCATAGACTTCTGTTATTCTTCTGTGTTTACACCCAAAATGCTATTTAACTTCACATCAAAGAAGAATATCATCTCCTATAGGGGGTGCATGGCCCAGCTTTACCTTTTCAGTTTTTTTGGTATTTCTGAAGGTTATGTGCTGACATCAATGGTCTATGATCGCTATGTGGCCATCTGCAACCCACTTTTGTATAATGTTGTCATGTCCCCTAAAGCGTGTTCCAGCCTTATGCTTGGTTCATATTTGATGGCATTTTCGGGTGCTATGGCCCACACAGGATGCATGCTGAGACTGACCTTCTGCAATGCAAACACCATCAACCATTATTTGTGTGACATCCTCCCCCTTCTCCAGCTCTCCTGCACAAGCACCTACGTGAATGAGCTGGTGGTTTTCATCGTGGTGGGCATCAACATCATTGTGCCCAGTGTCACCATCTTTGTGTCTTATGGTTGCATCCTTTCCAGCATCCTCCGCATCAGCTCCACTGAGGGCAGGTCCAAAGCGTTCAGCACCTGCAGTTCCCACATAGTTGCTGTTTCCTTGTTCTTTGGATCAGGTGCATTTATGTATCTTAAACCATCTTCTGCTGGGTCTATGGATGAGGGGAAAATCTCTTCTGTCTTTTATACCAATATAGTTCCCTTGATGAACCCATTCATTTACAGCTTGAGAAACAAAGACATTAAACTTGCTCTGAGAAAAACTCTGAATAGGGGAAAGTTTTGATATATCTGCCACTTGACATTAGAAACTTGTATCAAATACTGTTTGTATTCCCAGTGTTCCATCTTCCAATTGGCAAGTATATGTCTCCTTTAAGTCCTGGGATTGGAGATTCCATAAAGACAATCAAGGTTAATCCATTTTGCATATGTAAACATCAAGTATAAAGTGTCTTTTGGCAGGCTTTTCTCTTTTACCTTTGAACAGCCAAACCAACACATCAGTGATCCTCAAAATATATTTATTGTATGCATGGGAAAGTGAAGCTCAGAGTAGTTAGATTTACCTAAAGTCACATAGCTTCATCAAATCAAAACCTTCTGATTTCAAGTCTACTATTTGTAGTCTATTTTGCTCTACTTTATTCTGTTTTTGTTTCAGTAAGCACGGACTATGAGAAAACATTGCAAATTTGAAAATTAACTGTGCTTTGTTCCAAGATGATTCATGAATTTCTCTCGGTGTGGGTATTACTTTTTTTCATATTCTCTTTCAAAAAACACTTTGATGGTTCTTTTTGTTGGGAGAGAGAATGCCTTGGGAGCTAGTATATTAGAAAGATGTTTGGCTCAGATAGCGAGGTTATTTTTCTACAAATTGAAAAGAAAAAAAAGCCTGAATTTGCAATGTTTGCAAGTGTTTGTAATTCAGAGAATAGGCCTGGAAAAGAAAGGAGCACAGAATTTTGTCAGTAGGTCAGGACTCAACAAGACACATGGGCAACAAGTATGAATGAAGTCCCTTATTTATTGTGGGGAGTGGTTATGAAAATTAGGATCCACGTTTCAGTTTGATTTTATATCCTATTCTGTAGAGAACTGTAACATATTTCAGTTTCATATACCTTTCATAGAACTATAATGCATAATGTCCATATATTAGTAGTGTTTTAGGAATGCAGATGGAAAAGCTGTAGGCACATTTGGGGAACCAGGTAGAGTGAGGGCAGCAGTTTCAGGTGATAAAATAGTAAGAGGTAATTTGAGTTCAAATTAGGAAGAAAGGAATTTAGAAAGAAAAATGATGGATAATGAAAGCCCCTACCCATGACTCTCTCCTTTCTTGATGGCCCTAAAAATATGGAGATGAGAGGGTAGTGAAAGCATAAGTTATTTGATATATTTTTTAAAGTTAAATCCACAGGGTTAGAGGACTTGGGGGCAACTAAATCACTCCTGTTTTTATGGGCTTCCATATACTTTCATATGGATTTTTACATATGAAAACCTTGAGTTGCAGCTGATAGAGCAATGACAATTAAAGATTAGGTGAATAAACCAAATTGTGACAATGTTTTTTCTGGAAGGATATTGGATGATGATGATGATGATGATGATGATGATTAGAAAAAGCAAAAAAAATGCTACTCTAAAAATCTTCAATTTGATGAATCAAGTGACAATTTAAATATTTTCTATTTTATTCACCTTCAAGGTTTTATTTAAATTCCAATTAGATAGGGGCGCCTGGGTGGCTCAGTCGGTTAAGCGGCCGACTTCGGCTCAGGTCATGATCTCGCGGTCCGTGAGTTCGAGCCCCGCGTCGGGCTCTGTGCTGACAGCTCAGAGCCTGGAACCTGTTTCGGATTCTGTGTCTCCCTCTCTCTGACCCTCCCCCATTCATGCTCTGTCTCTCTCTGTCTCAAAAATAAATAAACTTAAAAAAAATAAAATAAAATAAATTCCAATTAGATAACATACAGTGTGATATTGGTTTCAGGAGTGGAACCCAGTGATTCATCACTTACATACCACACGCAGTGCTCAACACAACAAACTCCCCCTTAATCCGCATCACCCATCTGGCCCATCTTCCCCACTCACCTCCCCTCCAGCAACCCTCAGTTTGTTCTCTATTGTTAAGAGTCTCTTATGGTTTGCTCCCCTCTCTTATTTTTATCTTATTTTTCCTTCTCTTCCCTTATGTTCATGTGTTGTGTTTCTCAAATTCCACATATGAGTGAAATCATAGGATATCTGTCTTTCTCTGACTGACTTATTTCACTTAGCATAATACCCTCTAGTTTCATCCACGTTGCTGCAAATGGCAAGATTTCATTCTTTCTCATTGCCATGCAGCATTCCATTGTATATATATATGCCACATCTTCTTTATCCATTCATCAGTCAATGAACATTTTGGTTCTTTCCATAATTTGGCTCTTGTTGGTAGTGCTGCCATAAACATTGGAGTATATGTGCCACTTTAAATGAGCATTTTTGTATCCTTTGGACAAATTCCTAGTAGTGCAGTTGCTGGGTTGTAGGGTAGTTCTATTTTCAATTTTTTGAGGAACCTCCATACTGTTTTCCAGAGTGGCTGCACCAGTTTGCATTTCCATCAGCAATGCAAAAGAGTTTCCCTCTCTCCACATCCTCACCAACATCTCTTGTTTCCTGAGTTGTTCATTTTAGCCATTTGACAGGTGTGATGTGATATCTCATTGTGGTTTAATTTGTATTTTGACTAATATCATCCTCAATGGGGAAAAACTGAGAGCTAAGATCAGGATCTTAGCTAAAGATCTTAGCTAAAAACTAAGATCAGGAACACAACCGGGATATCCACACTCACCAGATGTTCAATATAGTACTGGAAGTCCTAGCCTCAACAATTAGACAACAAAAAGAAGTAAAAGGCATTCAAATTAGCAAGGAAGAAGTCAGACTTTCACTCTTCGCAGATGACATGGTACTCTACATGGAAAACCCAAAAGACTCTACCAAAAAAACTGCTAGAACTGATCCATGAATTCAGCAAAGTCGCAGGATATAAAACCAATACACAGAAATCGGTTGCATTTCTATACACCAATAATGAAGCAGCATAAAGAGAAATCAAGGAATCAATCCCATTTACAACTGCACCAAAACCCATAAAATACCTAGGAATAAACCTAACCAAGAGATAAAAGATCTGTCGCTGAAAACTATAGAAAGCTTATGAAAGAAATTGAAAAAGACAAAAAATGGAAAAACATTCTATGCTCATGGATCAGAGGAGCAAATATTGTGAAAATGTCGATACTACCCAAAGCAATCTACACATTCAATGCAATCCCTATCGAAATAACACCAGTCGTCTTCACAGAGCTAAAACAAGCAATCTTAAAATTTGTGTGGAATCAGAAAAGACCTGAATAGCCAAAGGAATGTTAAAAAAGAAAACCAAAGCTGAAGGCATCACAATTCCAGACTTTAAGCTGTATTATAAAGCTTTAATTATCAAGACAGTGTGGTGCTGGCACAAAAACAGACACATAGGTCAGTGGAGTAGAATAAAGAACCCAGAATGGACTCACAAATGTATGGCCAACTAATCTTTGATAAAGCAGAAAAAATATCCAATGGAAGAAAGAATCTCTTTAGCACATGGTGTTTGGAAAACTGGACAGTGACATGGAGAAGAATGAAACTGGACCACTTTCTTACACCGGACACAAAAGTAAATTCAAAATGGATGAAATACCTAAATGTGGACAGGAAGCCATCTAAATCCCACAGGAGAAAATAGATGGCAACCTCTTTGACCTCAGCTGCAGCAACTTCTTACTTGACATGTCTCTGGAGGCAAGAGAAATAAAAGCAAAAATGAAGTATTGAAACCTCATCAAGATAAAAACTTCTCCACAGCAAAGGAAACAATCAACAAAACTAAAAGGCAACTGAGGGAATGGGAGAAGACATTTGCAAATGGCATATTGGATAAAGGATTGGTATCCAAAATCTATAAAGAACCTGTCAAACTCAACACCCCAAAAATAAATAATACGGTGAAGAAATGGGCAGAAGACATGACTAGACACTTCCAAAGAAGACAGCCAGATGGCTAACAGACATATGAAAGTTGCTCAACATCGCTCATCATCAGGAACCCACTTTTAATCTTTGCAAGAACATTTAGGTACGTGGTTCCTGGGTCCAGCTCCAGAGAGGCAGGACTGTGTTGGAAGTACTTGCTGAATCCAGGAAAAGGAAATGGTTATTGCATAAATCATTCATTTGTTTATATTAGAAAAAAAAAAGCCCAGCTTTTTTTTACCTGCTAAGTCCCTGGCAATGTTTGGAAATGTGATATATATGACAAACAAATAAGATATGTGAAAGACCAATATAAACATAGATTTTCACATACAAAGTAGAGTTACACTGTACACATGGAGAGATTCTAAAATTGATCTTATATGGTCAACATTACTCCTGAAAATTATGTCAGCAAATGTTTATGTTGGGGGCAGACATGGTATTCTTCCACAAGTCTAACACAGTTGATTTTCCTCTTTAACATTGGGATATTTCACTGTATATTCAGCCTAGCATTAGATGTAGTAGTTGTTTTATATGCAAGAATTTGTTATACAAAATAATGCATGTTTAAACATTAAAGTCTTGGGGCGCCTGGGTGGCTCAGTTGGTTAAGCGTCCAACTTCCGCTCAGGTCATGATCTCGGGGTCCGTGAGTTCAAGCCCTGCATCAGGCTCTGTGCTGACAGCTTGGAGCCTGGAGCCTGCTTCAGATTCTGTGTCTCCCCCTCTCTCCGCCCCTCCCCCGCTCACACTCTGTCTCTGTCTCTCTCTCTCTCAAAAATAAAATGAAATGAAATGAAATGAAATGAAATGAAATGAAATAAAATTTTATTTAGAGGCACGTCTCTCTGGGACGCCTGGGTGGCTCAGTTGGTTGGGTGTCCGACTTCGGCTCAGGTCATGATCTCGCGGTCCATGAGTTCGAGCCCCGCGTCGGGCTCTGTGCTGACAGCTCAGAGCCTGGAGCCTGTTTCGGATTCTGTGTCTCCCTCTCTCTCTGACCTTCCCCCATTCATGCTCTATCTTTCTCTGTCTCAAAAATGAATAAACATTAAAAATAAAATAAAATAAAGTGTCTCTCTGATGTAAGGTTGAATAGACCCACTTAAAAAATAAAAGTATATGCAGGGTTTTACACTTGCTCTTAGGAAGAGTGTGCTGTTGCTGTGTTCCCTGCGTGTTATATCTGTCAGTCTCTGTGTTCCTCAGGGAAGAACTTTGAGGTAAATGGGGGAGAGGATCCAGTTCCCATTTCATAGATGATGAGACTACTACTCAGAGATGTTCATGGCTTATTCCAAGTCACAATTAATACATGGTAGAAATAAGACTCGGTATTTGGTGTTTTGATTCAAAATCTATTGGAGGTAAAAAATTATTATTATTATTATTATTATTACACAATATTTGCCATACTTTAAAAAAATCAGTGAAACTTGAACGATTAGTGGATAAAAATGCCTCTGAGCACAAATAGAAGGAAAATATTCAAATAAGAAAGATGCCTAGAAAGTTATCTTTCACATTTTATATTTGACAGACCTTTTGTCTAATTTAGAAAGGGTGACTAAGTTCTCATTTGATACAGATTTATACAGTAAGCGAGAACATATAAGATAGCTTGTAATAAACTATATTTGGGTGTTTACTAAGTGCCAGTAAATTCTTACATTCAACATGTTATTTAAACTTCACATCCTGGGTTCTGATAAACATCAATGTGATTAGCCCCTTGCAGCAGAGTTTGCTAGCTGTTCACCTCTTATTCTAGAACATACATTTCCCTTTTTTTCTTGCAGTGAAATGTGAGATATGAATGAATTCTAGACAAAATGGACACCATTCTGGGGAAAAGTTTACCTTTTCCATATTCTCTTTGACCTTCTGTGGGCTGGATGCAGATGATGATGAGGCCCTACTTAGATAATACAGCTGTAATGTGATGACAGGAGAAGATTGCAATAGTCATGATAGAGAATGAAAAAATGGTTGTAGCAACCATCTAACAGGTCACAAAGAGCACTCTGGTGTGCTGGCAATGATCTATTCTTGTATCCACTAGTGATTATAAGCTGTTAATTTTCTAATAATTGGTGAAGTGTAATTTTATACTTAAAGTGTATAAATTTCACGATAGTTTCCAAAATGTTGATTATAGCTCTCCATAAACGGAACATTAAGCTAATCCATAAGCAAAGATTGAGCATAAAGACCCAAGTAAATGGGAACAACCCTCAGAATATAGAATGGCTCCCATAGAAAAGGACCACCATATGTAGGATAACACTTACAGAACAATATAGACGAGTCCGGGGCAGAGAACGTTCTCTCCACTAACCTGATGAAGAATTTCACCACTGTTTGTAGAAGGAGGAAAGTCAATGTACAATCCCGTCTTATAGATCTGTAGTATGTTATGCATCATTATGCTTAAGCTAATGGTATAATAAAGAGAGTGTAGCCCTCATTCTGTTTTATATCATTTCATTTTCCGAATCCTGTCCACTTTTTTCATAAAGTCTTTCCTTAAAGAACTTCTTTAGGCATTATCTTTTATATTTGTAATGAAAACCATTTGAAAATATAGAAATATAGCAATACTTAGGCATAGAGAAAAGACCGCCTCAGTCATTGGAAGTACTACAAGAGATAATGATTGCATCAGAATCAGGTATCACAATTGTGACTTAAGTTCACAGGTGATTCAACAGTAAGTAATTTTGTGTTGAGTCTAGCATATTGGATGACAGGATTTTATAATCTCACCTGCCTAGATAAACACTGTTCCTGGAGATCAAGAGAGACCTGATACTCAGTTAAGTAAACACTTAATAAATTGTTGATCCTCAGTCTTTGTGTGTATATACTCATAATGTAGGGGTTTTTTTTTGGCTTTCGTCTTTCTATAAGTAGATCACAGTGTTAGAAAGGTGCCATGAGTTCAAAATAAATTATTTGATTTCTTAAAGTGACAGTGACATGTGATGATGAAAAGGTGGTTAAAATGAATGCTTTGGCAGTTGCTGCTAGGAAAATTAAGGTAAAAGAAACATGAAAAACTAGAACTAAAGGGGCAGTTATGTTTTAAAAAAAAAAAGGTCAAGAACATCAGTGATCAGAACATCACTGATACTGAATTTGGGAAATGTATAAAGAGTAACATTTTTTTGACAGAATTCTGACTTGAATCTATAGATTGAATTTCCCAAATTAGTAGTCTACTGAGGCAGAGATTCAGTGATATCTTTTCATTTCCTCTTTCATTACTCAGGCAAGAGCTTTCTGATTGCCTGACGTGTGTGTGCACACACACACACACACACCACTTAATTAGTCCCTAAATTTCTAAAACCCTCACTTCTATCCCAATAAAAGCTTAAGTTATAGGTATTTGCACCAATGAATTATCATTGCATAGTGAAATAAGTTTGGAATTATAGCTCATAATGGAAATTGTTAACTGTGATAGGATTCTAAATACATGATAAGCAACTGTGGATTAAATAGAGCAGAGTTAAAAATTGTCTTTCACACCTCAGAACATTTGTTCTGTAATTGATGTAATTTTGACCCTGTCCCATTCTTTCCCCCTGCCTGGAATTGCTACTTCCCATTGGTATTATGCATTGGTCCTACCTTCCCAGGAATATTTTTTGACTCTTTAATACTAAGTGATGATTCCCTTCTTGGCTGGCATCTCATTGGTGTTTATTGTACTATTGCATGTATCACATTGTATTATAAAAGTTTTTTACATTCATAATCTCAATAAAAAAGTGAAATTGGAAGTGGATTTTTCCCCATAAAATGAGGGGGTTTTTGCATAAAACAAGAACATACTCAAAAGTATGGGACAACAAAACCATATTTTAATGCCACCAGCTGTGTTCTAGGCACAAAAAGAAAATGAAGTTAAGTACGACTTTTCTCAGAACTCTAAGTAGTGTAGATACATGCTCAGTGAGGATAGCGGATTGAGCTGATCTAGTAATTTGAGGGTCTTGTGAAACTGGTCTTTATGATCTGATAATTATGCTACTGAATATTTACTCAAAGAATATGAAAATACTAATTTGAAAAGATACATGTATCTCTAAGTTTATAGCAGCATTATTTACAATAGTCAAATTATGGAAGCAGCCCAAGTGTCCATCGATAGATGAGTGGATAAGGAAGATACGTTATGTGTACAAGGGAATATTATTCAGCCATAAAAAAGAATGAAATCTTGCCATTTGCCATGCCATGGATGGATCTAGAGAGTATAATGTTAAGCAAATAAGACAGAGAAAGACAAATACCATATGATTTCACTTATATGTAGAATTTAAAAAACAAAACAAAGAGAGCAAGCAACAATCCCCAAAACAAAACTCTTAACTATAGACAACAAACAGATGGTTACCAGAGGGGAGGTAGGTGGGGGAAGGGGTGAAATAGGTGAAAGGGATTAAGAGTACACTTATCTTGATGCGCCACAAATAATGTATAGAATTGTTGAATAACTTTATTGTACACTTGGAACTAATATAATGCTGTATGTTAACTATACTGGAATTAAAATTAAGAAAAAAAGAAACTGATCTTGTTTGTTCAGGGAGGAAACCTACTGCTGTCGGTCAATCTGTACAGATACAAGACTTGTTGTCTTAGATGCCCTGGAGACAGATGTCCACTTTCATTCTTATGGGACCAGCTATATATAGTCCTGACATTTGCAGAGTTGCCAGACATTCATGTGCTGACATGTCCATGCACAAGTCCATGTACAAATATACATTAATATTTAAATATGCACACACATACATAAAACCAATTGACGTGCCTATCATTCAAAAATAGCATTGGTGTCTAAACTCAAACCAGCCAATCTAAAATAATCTAAATGTGTTAGCCAGTTTTATATTTAAGTTGAGTGAGCATCAATGAATGGATACTTGATTGAAGAGTCTAAGCTCCCAACTATAGAATGTTCTGGGCATCTCTATCTGGAAATATCCGTATGCCTTACTGAAGTACAAGATTTTAAGGATGTAGCATTACTTTGTTAACTGTTATATCCTCAATTTCTAGTACCTCATGGATGCTCAACTAATATTCTTTAGCTAAATTAGTGGCTGAGCTAAATTAGTGGTATGATGCTGCCATATGGTCATATTGTCATAGGAGTCTAGTGTGTGAGGTCAGCTTACTTGAGTTTTAATCTGGTGGCTTCCTGATTTAATTCTTTCAGGTTAATTTTTCCTTGCACATTAGAATTATTTGACAGCTTTTAGTAAATACTGGTTCTTCAGGTTTAAGTAAGAGTTTTCTTAAAATAAAATATTCTATTTAAATAAATAAGCATTAGTAAAAACTTTGGAAGCTATGCAATGAAAAGATAAGAAACATGACTTTGAATTTGATTTTTACTCAGACACCACTAAGTTTAACTATATCTGTTTTTTACCAATAAACTGAATTTCCATCTCTACATCATTGCTTAATTTTACTTTTTCCCCCCACTTAGCACTGATGTGGAACTGTTGTTATTATTTTAATTGACAACCATATGATCAGATCTATATCTACACTTAGAATATATTTTGCCAAACCATAAGAACTTAAAAACTGAGAATAAACTGAGGGTTGATGGGGGGTGGGAGGGAGGGGAAAGTGGGTGATGGGCATTGAGCAGGGCATCTTTTGGGATGAGGACTGGGTGTTGTATGGAAACCAACTTGACAATAAATTTCATATTAAAAATATTTTTTCAAAAATTTAACTTTCTGAGATAAATAAGGTTATGAGTGACTTCATCAAAATGAGGAAGGAATTTTTTAAAAAAACTAACCATACTTGTTTTTTTTTCTTGTACCTCTATCTGTAATAAGTTTCATGAAAATATTGGCATATCGGGATACTTTCATAGGGAGTTGTGCTATGTACCTTCTAAAACCCAACCAGATTTATGGCCATGATTTTTCTCTCATTTCAAAATAGAAATACGTTATTTAACTAAAGAGTATCCCCCCCATTTTTTCAGCTTTATTGAGATATAATTGATATGTAGCACTATATAAGTTTAAGGTGTACAGATTCAGGAGAGGTGGTCAAAGATAACAATTTAGGAAGATCCTGAACTCACCTCCTCCTGCAGACCCACTGAATCTACAGCTATATATGGAACAGTTTCCTCTGAGAAAGATTTGATAACTGGCTGAGCAGCTCCTTCACATTGGCAAACAAGAAAAGGGCCACACAGAGGAGGGAAGGAGAAGCTGAGATGTGGTCTTGCTGCAAAACCCTGGCAAACTCACACTTCTTTCTCCCTGAGAAGCAGAGTGTTCATACCCCACCTCAGACACCCCAGCTTTTAAGACCTGCAGGTGAGAGGTGAGGCCCCAAACATCTGGCTTTGAAAACCAATGGAGCTCATGTCCATGAGACCCAAAGGCTATAGTGAACTGAGAAACATTTCTTAGAGGGCATATGTGCAATTCACTCACCTCAGGGCCCCGTGCAGATGCAGCCATTTAAAAAGTGCCAAGACTGTATCTGAAAGACATTCATTTGCTAATGTTAATCATCAGATTAAGAGCCAGGGCTGTGTTGGGGTATTCTGTGGGGATTGAGATGCTAGGTGGGTGCCATTTTTGTGCTCTCCCTCTATTTTGCTAAACGTGGTGGTCACCATTTGTTTTTACTCAGTGGGTGCCATTTTTACATTCTCCCTCTGCTTTGATAAAGCTGTCGAATGCCATCTTTTCTTTTTTTTTTTTTAATACTAACCTTTTTTCTTCTTTAATTTTTCCCCCTCCTTGGCAGGTGTCTTCTTCACACTTTTCTTCTCCCATACTCCACAGAGCCAGTATCTCCAGGAGGGAAGCTTTTACACACACCTGATGCCTGAGTTTTGTGGCTGCAGCCCAGGGGATGCCTTTGGATTGCCTGGCTCTGGAGGTCAAGGGAGCTTGCATCCCTGGATCCCATGGGATTGTAACAACTGGAGAGTCAGTTGGTAGTTCTTGGCAGATTACCACATGAAGGGCACTGCACAGAGAGCACATGGAAATATACCCTCAGTCTTTCTGAGAAAGAGGCTTTTTTGCTTTCCCTTGAGTGTTGGCCTGAGGGGCAGGCTTCTGGTCTGGCACACTTCCAGAAGCCTATGGAGGTCGTCTCAGGGAATGTAGGCTAGGGAGCCTCTCTCTCTGTCCTCTCCCTCTGCCTTGCTACAGCCCGCCAGTATCTTTTTGAAAGGATCTCATACACTGGTCTGGAGCCCAGATATTTGTAGCTATTTCCCAGGAGATGCCTCCATTGCCTGGGGAGAGATGAATTATTATAGTCTTTAGGAAAGCCATCTGATATTAAACTGAAAGATGATATTCTACAAAATTGTTTTACTGAGGTAAAAGTACTGATATATCAAATACAGGCACAAATAATTATGATTATTTTAACATTGCTTATAGTGGAAAATCTGGAAAAATAGTGAAGTTATACTAAGATGAAATGATTGGGTAAGTTATAATATCCACAGCAGAATATTGGGGAAATAGTAATGAATTAATGAAGTATCATCAAATGACAAAAACAAGAGATTTAAAATTATGTACCTTGGGGCAAGGTACATAAACTCCATGCAAATCCTGCTTGGGATTCTCTTTCTCTCTCTCTCCACTCTCTCTCTGCTCCCCCCCCCCCCCCCCCATTGACACTTGCTCTCTCTCTTGTTCTCTCTCTTTCAAAAATAAATAAAAAGAGAAAAATATATACTTTGTAATCATTTAAAAACGCTTAGAAATGTATTTGGTTATGTGAGCAAGTAGGAAAATATGGTAAGGTGTGTGCTAGGTTATACACAGGAATAACTGAGTGATGGAAGGAAGCCAAGACGGGAGAAGTGCTAAGAAAAAAAGGAAAATGAAGTGATTTGTTTTAAAACATGAATGATCCTGTGTGTCATAATGGGAAAATTACATATGTATAGGAGACTGTGTGTGCGCATGTAATATATTTTTTGAAAGGTATTTCTTTTTTTAAATTTTTCGAACATTTTAATTTATTTTTTAGAGACAGACAGAGCACAAGCCAGGGAGGGGTAGAGAGAGAGAGGGAGACACAGAATCCGAAGCAGACTCCAGGCTCTGAGCTGTCAGCACAGAGCCCGACGTGGGGCTCGAACTCACAAACTGTGAGATCATGACCTGAGCCGAAGTCAGATGCTTAACCAACTGAGCCACCCAGGCACCCCCAAAATGTTTTGATTACTTCTTTTCATCCTTTTTTTTTAAGGCTTAATATTATCTTTCTGGTAGCAGCTTTATTGATGATTCACACATTTAAATTAAACAGTTTATGCTTTACTCACAGAGTTGTGCAACCATTGCCACAACATATTTGGGGACCTTTCCACCATTCCCATAGCTACTGGTCTCCTATTCCTCACCCCAATCTAGGCAACCCCCAATCTAATTTCTGTCTCTATAGATTTTAAATGCCTTGGATAGTCCATGCAAACAGAGTAATACAATACGTGGTCTTTTGTGACCAGCTTTTCTTACTTGGCTTACTCTTTCCAAAGTGCTTCCATATTGTAAATTGTAAAGTCACTTTGTTTCTTTTCTTTTTTCGCTAAGTAATACTCCATTATGTGCATACACTTCATTTTGTGGTATAAATTTTGTTGAATTCCAACTCATCTATTTTTTTCTTTTGTCTCATGTGCTGTAGGTGTCATATTTAAGAAGCCACTGCCTTAATCCAAGGTCACAGAGACTTACTCAGATATTTTCTTCTGTGAGTTTTATGATACTACTTCTTACATTTATATCTATGATTTATTTGGAATTAATTTTGCTTCTTGTGTGAGACAGGAGTCCAATTTCATTTCTCTAAATGTCAACATCTACTTTGTTGAAGAGATTATTGGCTCTCCATAGAACATCTTGGCATCCATGTTGAAAATCAAGTGATCATCAGTGTGAGAGTTGTTTTTGCATTCTCTTCATGGAAATATATGTATATATGCCCCTGTCATGAATTTAAATGAAATCAATTTATCTCTATACTCTAATTCTTTGGTTTTCCTTCACACGTCACTTGTCTGAGTTCTTTATTACATTTGCATTTAGGCCTTTTTATTTCACCTGTTTAATAGTTAAAAACAAAGGGATGGGTGGTCTTAGAATGCTTTCAAGCTACTATATGGATTAATTTTGATTACCCAGAGCCATAATATTGAAGATGGGGAGGAATAAGGAACAGCTTTAATTTTTTTTTCTCTCCTTGAATTAACTATACTTTGAACAACTGCTTCTTTTATCTCCTAACACTCCTCTAAAGAATTTAAATACTATCTATAATCACAGTGCCTTGCATTAGATTTCCAGAACTTGTTCATTTTCTCACTGAAAGTTTATCACTTTCAACAACAAGCCAGTTCCCCCCGACCCTTCCCAGCCCCTGGTAACCACCTCTCTACTCTTTCTATGAGTCTGGCTTTTTAATTTTTAAAACTATTTTTACATGTTTATTTATTTTGAGAGAGAGTGTGTGTGGGTATGGGAAAGGAGCAGGGAGAGAGAGGGAGAGAAAGAATCTCAAGCAGGCTCTGAGCTGTCAGTGCAGAGCCTGACTTGGGGCTCCAACTCATGACCCTGAGATCATGAGCTGAAATCAAGAGTTGGATGCTCTTGACATCCAGACAGATGACATCTGACAGAGCCACCCAGATGCCCCAAGTCTGGATTTTTTAGATTCCATATACAAGTGATATCACGTAGTATTTGTCTTTCTCTGCCTGAAATATTAAGTGAAATATCACTTAAGAAATTTCCTCTATAGAAAGCAGGAAAAGACCTCTCTGACCTCAGCCATAGCAATCTCTTACTCGACACATCCCCAAAGGCAAGGGAATTAAAAGCAAAAGTGAATTACTGGGACCTTATGAAGATAAAAAGCTTCTGCACAGCAAAGGAAACAACCAACAAAACTAAAAGGCAACCAACGGGATGGGAAAAGATATTTGCAAATGACATATTAGACAAAGGGCTAGTATCCAAAATCTATAAAGAGCTCACCAAACTCCACACCCGAAAAACAAATAACCCAGTGAAGAAATGGGCAGAAAACATGAATAGACACTTCTCTAAAGAAAACATCCAGATGGCCAACAGGCACATGAAAAGATGTTCAACGTCGCTCCTTATCAGGGAAATACAAATCAAAACCACACTCAGATATCACCTCACGCCAGTCAGAGTGGCCAAAATGAACAAATCAGGAGACTACAGATGCTGGAGAGGATGTGGAGAAACGGGAACCCTCTTGCACTGTTGGTGGGAATGCAAATTGGTGCAGCCGCTCTGGAAAGCAGTGTGGAGGTTCCTCAGAAAATTAAAAATAGACCTACCCTATGACCCAGCAATAGCACTGCTAGGAATTTACCCAAGGGATACAGGAGTACTGATGCATAGGGGCACTTGTACCCCAATGTTTATAGCAGCACTCTCAACAATAGCCAAATTATGGAAAGAGCCTAAATGTCCATCAACTGATGAATGGATAAAGAAATTGTGGTTTATATACACAATGGAATACTACGTGGCAATGAGAAAAAATGAAATATGGCCTTTTGTAGCAACGTGGATGGAACTGGAGAGTGTGATGCTAAGTGAAATAAGCCATACAGAGAAAGACAGATACCATATGGTTTCACTCTTATGTGGATCCTGAGAAACGTAACAGAAACTCATGGGGGAGGGGAAGGAAAAAAAAAAAAAGAGGTTAAAGTGGGAGAGAGCCAAAGCATAAGAGACTGTTAAAAACTGAGAACAAACTGAGGTTTGATGGGGGGTGGGAGGGAGGGTAGGGTGGGTGATGGGTATTGAGGAGGGCACCTTTTGGGATGAGCACTGGGTGTTGTATGGAAACCAATTTGACAGTAAATTTCATATATTAAAAAAAAAAAATAAATAAATAAATAAATAAATAAATAAATAAATAAAAAGAAATTTCCTCTAGGACCATCTATGGTGTTGTAAATGGCCGAGTTTTGTTATTTCTCATGGCTGAATAATATTCCATTATATGTATGCCACATACTTGCAATTTACTGAGAAAGTAGGTCTTAAAAGTTCTCACCACAAAAAGGATATGGTAATTATGTAACTTGATGGAGGTGTTAGTTAATACGGCTGTGGTAATCATATGGCAATATTCATTTATCAAATAAACACATTGTACACCTTAAAGCTACACAGTACTATATGTCAATTCCATCTCAATAAATCTTGAAATGAATTCAAATTCTTCTCACATTGAGATAAAGGGAAGTGAAAGGAGAATGCAAAATAGTTACCAAAATTTTCTTCCACCATATTAAAATGTATATAGTATTTTGTAGTTTTAAAAGTGAGACTAATATGTATATAGCAAGGATCTTAATTTGACTTTTATTTTTTTGAGTTTATCTAGTTATTTTGAGAGAAAGAGGGAGAGAGTGTGTGTGTGTGAACAGAGGAGGGGCAGAGAGAGAGGGAGAGAATCCCAAGCAGGCTCTGCACTATTAGCCTGATGGGGGGCTCGATCCCATGAACCATGAGATCATGACCTGAGCTGAAATCAAGAGTTGGAATCTCAACAGACTGAACCACCCAGGTGCTCCTTAATTTGACTTTTAAAAATATTCACTCATATGTGGAATTTAAGAAACAAAACAAATGAACTTAGCAGCAAAAAAAAAAAAAAAAAAAAAGAGGACAACCAAGAAACAGATTCTTAATTACAGAGAACAAACTGATGGTTCCCAGAGGGGAGGTGAGCAGGGAGATTGGTTAGTTGATGGGGATTAAGGAGGGCACTTGTTGTGATAAGCACCAGGTGTTGTATGTAAGTATTGAGTCACTAAATTCTATACCTGAAACTAAATTTACTGTATGTTTACTGTGAGTAACTATATGTTAACTAACTGGAAATTAAATAAAAATCTTGGAAAGAAAGAAGAAAAAATATTATTAAAGCCCTCCTGGGATATTCCTTACAGCATTTTTTTTTCTTTTAAATTGATTTGAATGTTCTCTAAGATAAAAGTCCCCATCAGAGGGAGCTGTTTACTTAGATTATTGCTCAAACATTAATTTCCAATTGATAGAGACGTACTTGGACCACCTAACTCTATACCCTAATTCATAGGGAGAAGTAAAACAGATTAATCTTTCAAAATGTTATAGTGTTGGTACAAAAGAAAATTCTTATTTTTAGGACAATTGTAATTGTAAGAAGTCTCTCCCCTGAAGACCCAGTGTGCCTTCTCTCTTTTACTATGATTTATGATCTAAATTGTGTGGAAAATTTGTGAACTAGAAAAATCTCAGAGGCAACACATCTTTCCCTAGAAGGGTCATTGATAGGAGAGTTGATACCCAAAATAGGGTAAACCCCAGATTGCTGCACTTCTCTTTGAATAATACACGTGGTGTCATGTTGTAGGGTTTGCTAGGACACATTTATGCATTCTATTATCCAGAAATGCAATTGTTCATTCCCTTTTCACCAGGATTTTTATACTTTTGATCTGCTCAGAAAATTTATATTGTCACAGTATTTGGGTACAGGAAAGAGCAGCTCTCGATCATGGCTACTTGGTTTGGAGCAGGGGGTGGGAATTAAATGCACTGGTCACACAAGTCATGGATTGGTAGGTCGTTTTTCTGGCTCTTCATTTTTACTCGGGATCCAAGAGAAAAACAAAGTCAGGCCATCCAGCTCTTAATAGTAACTTCCATTTTCAGTTTTATAGTTACACTGTTTTTGAGATGGGGAGCTTTGGTTTTTATAAGAATGCCCATGAAGAAAGCCTTATGTCTCCTTTTTAATGCCACAGCTAGTGGAGTCTTCTAGTAGAATTTCTATCTAGCCTTATTTCATATAATTAATAATCTAATTTTTTTTACCTTGGATCCTTTTCCAAAACATTGCATCTTGAATTTCCTTCTCTCTCTCTTTTTTAAACCTAATTTTGTGAGTGTAAAAGTTTCAAAATCATATGTGTGATGTTGGAAAGATCCTAAACATGGACCTTAGATACAGATCTTAGATCATAGATTTAGAGAATGAAGAAAGACCTTTAAAGTGAAGTCTGCTATAGACTGAATGTGGCTTCCTTAAATTCCTATGTTGAAACTTAATCCTTAGTGTGATGGTATTAGGAGGTGAGAATTTGGTAGTTGATTAGGTCATAAGGGTGGAGCCTTCATGAACGGGAACAATGCCCTTATAGAAAAGATAGCAGAGAGTACCCTTTTTCCTTTGGTCATGTGAGGACAGAGCAAGAATACAGCGGCCTATGAACCAGGAAGAGGTACCTCACCAGAGATGGAATATCCTGGTGCCTTGATCTTGCACTTCCCTGATTCCAGAGCTGTGTGAAATAAATTTCTCTTATTTATAAGCCACCAATCCATGGATTTGTTATAGCAGCCAAAACAGGCTAGCACAATGCCTGAGTGATCTTTTCCATCTTTCTCCCTCTAGAATTGTCATGAAAAAAAATTCCATAATTGTGGGAGCACAAGTCATTGTTTTATGCTTGGAGCCACTTACTTTGAGCAGTTTACACATTTGAAGAAACTCAGAGTCCGATGCTTTTTTTTACTGAGAGAATCCCCTCTATATGAGTAAATAAATGATGCCCTTCTGCCCTTCTCCCCTACTAAATATAAGTGTGTGTGTAAATATATGCTTTTATGTATTCATCAGATGATAAGAATTCAGAATTCATCATACTAGCTTCTAATTTTCTTGTAGTGTCTTTGTCTGGACTTGATATCAAGGTAATGCTGGCCTCATAAAATGGATTTGAAAGTCTACCCTGTTCTTTAATGTTATGGGAGAGTTGAGAAGGACTGTGCTACTTCTTTAAATGTTTGGTAGAATTTCTACTTGAAGCTAGGATTTTCATTGTTGGGAAATTTTAGAGTATTGATTTAATCACATGTCAGTGACAGTTCTGTTCAGAAATTCTATGTATTCTTGATTCATTTTTGGTAGGTTGTATGTTTCTACAAATTTATCCATTTCTTCGAGATTATCCACTTTCTGGTGAACAAATGTTCATATAATCTTCTTTTTCTTTTTCTTTCTGTGGCACCTGTTGTATTGTCTCCTCTTTCATTTCTTATTTTACTTACCTGAGTCTTCTGTCTTCTTTTTTTTTTTTTTTTTAATGTTTGAAGGAGACAAAGAGAGAGAGAGAGAGAGAAAGTGGAGGGAGAGGCAGAGAGAGAGGGAGACACAGAATCCAAAGCAGGCTCCAGACTCAGCTGTCAGCACAGAGCCAGATGCGGGGCTCAGACCTACAAACCAGGAGATCATGACCTGAGCTGAAGTCGGACACTTAACTGACTGAGCCACCCAGGCGCCCCTCTCTTCTTTCTTATTTAGACTTGCTAAAGGCTTGTCAATTTTACCTTTTAAAACTGCTCTCATTTTCATGCTTTACTATGATTTTCTATTTTCTATTTGATATATTTCTGGTTTTGTTCTTGTCTTTCCAATTCCTTGAGGTATAAAGCCAGGTAATTTATTTGAGTCTCTCTTCTTTTATAATATAGGTGTTATCATAACAGAGTTCCCCTTTGGTATATATGTGTAAGCCTAACACACACCCTCACATATTTTCCTATTTATTCATATGCTCGAATACATTGATAGGGGCTGTAGACTTGATTTAAGGAAATATTTCTGACATCTTGCTTTTGTCATTTAAAGATACTTTATTGAATACATACATGTATTTTGTGTCTATTAACATTTTTAGTGATATCTATTTTTTGATACTTTTGTCTACTAACTTTTGTATCAAAACTGAAAGAACATTACCCCCCAAATGTTTTTTTAAACATTTTATTTATTTTTGAGAGACAGAGAGAGACAGAGTGCAAGTGAGGGAGGGGCAGAAAGAGAGGGAGACACGGAATCCAAAGCAGTACTCAGGCTCTGAGCTGTTAGCACAGAGCTGGATACAGGGCTCAAACCCACCAACTGTGAGATCATGACTTGAGCTGAAGTTGGGTGCTCAACCAACTGAGCCATAAGGCAGTCCATACCCACCACTTTTACAATACAATATTCTGTACTATGTGTTTACCTTTATCAATTTGTTTTAGACTTTCTTAGGCTAATGTGATGTTGTTTAGTGTCCTTTCTTTTCTCTTTTTTTTAAAAGGTGTTTATTTTGATATATATATGTATATAGATATAGATATAGATATAGATATAGATATAGATATAGATATAGATATGTATATACATATATATATACATATATATACATATCTATATCTATATCTATATATATATCTATATATATCTATATCTATCTATCTATATATATATATCTATATATATAGATAGATAGATATATACATAGGGAGAGAGAGAGAGAGAGAGAAAGAAAGATCAGGGAAGGGGCGGAAAGAGAAGGAGAGAATCCCAAGCAGACTCCACACTGTCCGTGCAGGGCTCGAACTCAGGAACTGTGAGATCATGACCTGAGCCAAAATCAAGAGTCAGATGCTTTAACTGACTGAGCCACTCAGACACCCCCAGTGTCCTTTCTTTTCAGCTTGAAGAATTCTCTTTCACATTTCTTATGAGGCAGGTTTAGTGGTGATGAATCTTTTCAGCTGTTGTTTGAGGAAAAATTTTCTCTCTCTTTCTTTTGGAAGGATACTTTTGCTATTTACAGTATTCTTGGTTGCCCACCCCCCACCCCGCCCTTTTTTTTTTCTTTCAGCACATTGAATAGATC
The DNA here is from genome assembly GCF_024362965.1 of Panthera pardus. Taxonomy (NCBI): domain Eukaryota; kingdom Metazoa; phylum Chordata; class Mammalia; order Carnivora; family Felidae; genus Panthera; species Panthera pardus. The sequence goes on from NW_026526677.1 coordinate 93,899,278, forward strand.
TTCCCATTCCCTTCTGACCTGAAAGATTTCTGCTGAAATCCATTGAACTCTGCTGGAAAATTCACGGATATTCTTATGGGGGGGTTCACTGTATGGGATAAGTTGCATTTCTCTTGCTGCTTTCAAAATTCTGTCTTTGATTTTTCAATAATTTTGAATGTAGTGTGTCCAGGTGTGGATTTCTTTGCAGTCATCTTTTTTTTGGTCAGGGGGGTCCTTTTTGTTTCCTGGATCTGGATGTTCATTTCTTTCTACGGATTTGGGGGGTCTTAAGCCATTTTTACTTTGAGAAATCTTTCAGGTTATTTCTCATCTCTTTTTTTTTTTGATCCCTAAAATACATATATTTGTCCAACTGGTACAGTCCAATAATTCTCTTATTTTATTTGCTATTTTTAATTCTTTCTTCATTTGATACTTTGATGGCTAATTTCACATGACTTTTTTTTTTTTAATTCTGTGATATTTTCTTTTGTGTGACCTTGTCTGCTGTTTTAACCTCCTAGTAATTTTTCCAGTTCAGTGATTTTTTTTCTTCAGCCTCATTATTTCTGCTTGGTATTCTTTAGAGTTTTCTGTCTCTTGGTTGACATTCTTACTTTTTTCACGTATTGCTCTCTGACTGCAGTGAGCATTTTTATGATAGCTGTTTTGAATTCTCTGTCAGATAAACGATGTATTTCCATTTCATTAGGGACAGTTTCTGGAGATTTATGTTGATATTTCTGGGAAATACTTAGACTCTCTGGGCTTGTGTCTGGACATTAGACAAAATGTCCACCTATCGTAATCTTCATGGTCTAGCCTTGTGCTAGAGAAGACCCACACAAAAAGCCTGGCCAGATAGTGAGAGCCTCTTACAGTTCATGTCAGTCTATCCCACTTTCTTTGTTCTTTTTTGCTTCATCGCTTCTGGAGTATGTCAGTTCCCATCAGCACTCTAAAACAAGCAAGGCTGAAGTCGGTTCCTCAGGCAGCCCCCTAATAATTTGGGTCATTAGATACATGATTAGAGGAAGAGTTCTTTACTGCTAGCTCTGGGCTGAGTCAGCAGGGCATGTGTATGTGGGGGCAGAGGGCTATTGTGAGTTCTAGCCCAAATTGCTGTCTCTGTCCTCTGTCACCTGTTTAGCTAAACTATGCCATGGCCCATGGCTCCTCACCTTTCTGAAACATGCCTAACATAAGCTAGTCTTATGGAAAGCTCCTAAAAAACTTGAGGCTTTGGATGTATGGTGCACCTCTTCCCTTTCCCAGGGAGTAGCTGGGAGCTGAGGGATTTTGTCAGAATCACATGTGCTATGCCAAGATAGGTATTATGACAAAAGGGTATCTTGAATTTCCCTAACAGCTTCAATATGCCTGGTTTCATGCATGAATTGGGTAAGGGACCTTCTTAACCAGTTTCTAGATTTTTTTACAAAGGGAATCTGTACATAAGTTGTTTTTTGAATCAGTGTGTCATGTGGAGAAGTAGAGATTAAGGCTTCCAGCTTGCATAATTGGAAATGGGAATTTATTTTTGGCTCTTCCTTGAGGGGTCATACAGTCTCTACAGGGAAGAGAAAACTTGAGCAGATTATTGAGTCCTTGAGGCACCGAAGATGGATTCTGGTCCAGGGTGTATATACAATCCCCATGGTTTCTGATTACACTTAGAAATTTTCCTTGGGGAACACACTGAGCAAGCTTCTGCCTTGTTTATAACTAACATTATATAGTTACACTCACATTAAATCTTCTGTGACTTACCAAGTGGCAAAAATGATAATAATAAAGACTGTTTTTGTCTTCTGTTTGAGGGAACTAAAAGTCATAATCAGAAATTAAGATCTAGAGTTCTAAAAGATTTCCAGGACATATCAGCAATTAATTATGGGCTGAATTCTCTTTGAATCAAAAGAACCAAATCCTCAGAGCCGGAAATTGCCCTTCCATGACAATGGGGATAATAACAATGATAAGGAAGCACCAATGTTTTCTGGCCTAAGGTGGGTGAGCTTCTGAATTTCAGCTTAATCATGTCCTCCTTTTTGGAAATGGAAACCTGAGGATCTAAGATATGCCACTATTTTTCCCAGTTTTGCAGTCCTGAGACTCAAGTGAAATTGGCAGAAAAATCTGTCCAAAGCAGGGAATGTTTAGAGATGTTGCAAGGGCTGGTCAAGGAATGCGTTCTGTGAGTCAGTAAGTTTCTTCTCCATGGGCAAAACTTGCTACTCCAGATTTGAGGCTTTTACTCTGTGACATTGGGCAGTAACTTCTTGTAGACTGGTCCCTTAGTTTCAGATTAGAAACAGTCTAGTTGGTTTCCACCACACCAAGTCTAATCTGCATTAGAGGCCAGCTCCAGGTTGCAGCTTCAAATTTTACTGGTGAAGAGAGGGCGTATGTGAATGAAAATGAGAAGAAAGAAGGATAATTGTGTCCTCATGTAAACTTTTTCTCCATAAGGGAGAAGGTATTTCCCATAGTTATGTTTACATTTAGCAACATTGCTCTTCACTCTATAGGCTAAGATTTGACATTCTTTGTTACTTAGCTTGCAAAGACTAATAAGGGGAAGCCTGAGTCACTCAGTATCATGATAATGGCAGTGGAGTCTTGGGTCCAGGTTGGGCTAGTCTCAGACCTTCTCCATGCATATACTGCATTTGGGAAAGGAGAGATGGTGGGAAAAGCTGAGTTTTTCTCTTTGTAACTTTTTTCTTCTGTGCTCACAGATCCCTTTAGAGAAGATGGCTCCTGGAAATGGTTCTTTTGTGACTGAATTCATTCTGGTGGGGCTAACAGACCTACCGGATCTCCAGCTCCCTCTGTTCTGCCTGTTTCTAGTCATGTATGTGGTCACTGTGTTAGGAAATTCGGGCTTGATAACTCTACTTGGACTGAATTCACACCTACACACCCCAATGTACTTTTTCCTTTTCAATTTGTCCTTCATAGACCTCTGCTATTCTTCTGTGTTTACACCCAAAATGCTAACTAACTTTGTATCAAAGAAAAATATTATCTCCTACAGGGGGTGCATGACCCAGCTTTACTTTTTCTGTTTTTTTGCTATTTCTGAATGCTATGTGTTGACATCAATGGCCTATGATCGCTATGTGGCCATCTGCAACCCACTTTTGTATAATGTTGTCATGTCCCCTAAAGTGTGTTCCAGCCTTATGCTTGGTTCATATTTGATGGCATTTTCAGGTGCTGTGGCTCACACAGGATGCATGCTGAGACTGACCTTCTGTGATGCAAACACCATCAACCATTATTTGTGTGACATCCTCCCCCTTCTCCAGCTCTCCTGCACAAGCACCTACGTGAATGAGCTGGTGGTTTTCATCGTGGTGGGCATCAACATCATCGTGCCCAGTGTCACCATCTTTGTGTCTTATGGTTGCATCCTTTCCAGCATCCTCCACATCAGCTCCACTGAGGGGAGGTCCAAAGCGTTCAGCACCTGCAGTTCCCACATAATTGCTGTTTCCTTGTTCTTTGGATCATGTGCATTTATGTATCTTAAACCATCTTCTGCTGGATCTATGGATGAGGGGAAAATCTCTTCTGTCTTTTATACCAATGTGGTTCCCATGATGAACCCTTTAATCTATAGTTTAAGAAACAAAGATGTTAAACTTGCCCTGAGGAAAGTCCTGAGTAGGAGATAGTTATAATCAGAAACTGTATCTCTCAGTGCAGTTAGTTACATAATGGGGAGATTTTATGTTTAATGAAAACGTTTTTTTGCAGTAGCCTTCTTAGTGTATTCTTTTCTTAACATGTTAAAGGAAATTTGAGTCTTCTCTCTATAATTTACTTCTGGTCTTTATCACTAGGTCTTTTTTTTTCTTCATCATTTGCACGATGTCTTTACTTTTTTCCTGTTTAGCAACAATATTAAATAAGAAATGTATTATCTGACTTTTTGAAGTTTTTCATTTTGAACTCCTTTTTTCCACTCGAAAAAGATGAATAGTCTCCAGATTATTGAATTGGAGAACAATAGACTGACACTGTACCATGGGGATTGTTCTTATCTGCCACATGCTATTAGAAGCATAAATCACTTACTGTGTATATACTCTTGTTTATTTCCTCTGATTGGCAAGAATATGACTTTTTCAAATGGGAGAAATCGAAGGTTCCTGAAAGACTATTATATTTAATCTATTTTGCATCTGTAAACATTTTACAGCAGGTTTCTTTTGGCAGAGTTTGTTTTCTTTTTTCTTTTCTTTTCTTTTCTTTTTTTACTTTTATACGGTCAAAGTAGCACATACTGATCAACAAAAGATATTTACTCTATGAATGGGGAAGTGAAGCTCAGAATAGTTAATGATTCATCAAAAGTCACACAGCTTAACAAAGACAAGATCTAGAGTATCCTCATAGTCTTCTGATTTCAAGTCTAGAACTCTTTGTAGTATGCTTTGCTTCTACCTTATTATTTTCATTTCGGTGAACAAGGACTATGAGAAAAGATTTCTAGTTTGAAGGTTGATTCTGCTTTGTTCCATGCTGGGTATTACATGGATTTCTCTCATGCTGGGTATTACAGTTTTTGTTCTTTGTTTAGGTAAACAGGTTCTTGCTTCTTCTTGTTGAGAAAGAGAGGGCCCTTTGGGGAGATGATTGGCTCAAATAAGGATGTTACTTATGGACAAATTTAACCACTCTATTTGGTTACATCAAAAACCTGGCATCAAGCACTACAGAATAAGGTAGTTTGTACACAATACAGTATAGAATAAATTTTTCTTAAAAAACTGAATTTGGAATATTTGTAAGGTTTTATATTTCAGAAAAGAGGGCATGGAAGAGAAAAAAGCACAGAAATGTCTCATTAGGCCAGGATTCAACAAGACACTTGACCAGTAAATAAGCGATCCCTCTGTGGCTATGGTCATGAGTGTTAGAAACCGCATTCTGAAATTATATCATTTCTGCACAGTACTGTGAATGTATTCCAGTGTCCATATCTAAAATGGAATTATAATACACAGTGACTAGATCAGTTGTCATTTTTCATAATGAAGACAGGAAAGCTGTAGTCACATTTGGCAGTAGGTAGACAGAGGGCAGTAGCTTCAGGAGATAAAGAGTAATTGGAACTCAAGTTAGGAGAAAGGAATTTACAAAGTAAAATGATGGATAATTAAAGCCCTTGCTGTGACTCTCCTTTGCTTTCTGGAGAGCCCTAGAAATATTATTGGGTTCACATGATTTGTCTGGATAGGAGAATAGCACAAGTCATTTGATATTTAAAAATGTGAACTCACAGGGTTGGAGGACCTGAGAATGATTAAATCACTTCTGGGTTTTTTGGCTTCCATATGCTACTCCTATATATATTTTAAGGTACAGAACTTCAAATTTCAGCTGAGAGAGCAATGGCAACTTGAAGGAAACATTTGGTGAATAAGCCAAATTGTGGTAAAGTCTTTACTGGAAAGAATGTGGATTTTTTTAAGGTAAGAAAATGTCATTTTATTTTTTATTTTATTTTTAAAATTTATTTATTATTCTTTTTTTACTTTATTTTATTTTTTTTTTAAGTGTAATTTATTGTCGAACTGGTTTTCATGCAACACTCAGTGCTCATCCCAACAGGTGCCGTCCTCAATGCCCATCACCCACTTTCCCCTCTCCCCCATCCCCCCATCAACCCTCATTTTGTTCTCAGTGTTTAAGAGTCTCTTATGGTTTGTCTCTTCCCCTCTCTGTAACTTTTTTTCCCCTTCCCCTCCCCCATGGTCTTCTGTTAAGTTTCTCAGGATCCACATATGAGTGAAAACATGTCTTTCTCTGCCTGACTTATTTCACTTAGCATAACACTCTCCAGTTCTATCAACATTGCTACAAATGGCCAGATTTCATTCTTTCTCATTGCCAAGTAGTATTCCATTGTATATATAAACCACATCTTCTTTATCCATGAAAATGTCATTTTAAAGATCCTTCATATGATTTGTCAAGGTGCAATATATTTTCTAAGATGCTTCTAACAATTTTCATTATTTACCATTTTCCCATCTCCACTCAATATTTAAGTATTTTGAAACTTAGCTTAGGTGGTTTGTTGGCTTCTTGGGTGGCAATGTGCTCTACATGGCAAACAAAAATGGCACTATACCAGACTGATAAAGGTAGATTTTCATAATGCAACATAGTAGAGTTACATTCTACATGTGGATAGTTTCCAAAATTGGTCTCATATGGTCAATAGCATTACTCCTGAAATTTGATTAGGCTAAAAGCATTAGAGACTCCTAAAAACTGAGAACAAACTGAGGGCTGACGGGGGGGTGGGAGGGAGGGGAGGGTGGGTGATGGGCATTGAAGAGGGCATCTTTTGGGATGAGCACTGGGTGTTGTATGGAAACCAATTTGACAATAAATTTCATATATTTTAAAAAAATGAAAATGAAATTTGATTAGGCTAGCAAATATCCACACTGGGGACAGACATGATGTTTTTCTCTAAGAGTGGCACAGTTGGTTTTTCTCTCTGGCATTAGGACATTTCACTGTATGTTCAGCCCAGCCCTAGATGAAGTAGTTGGTTTATATAAAGGGCTTTGTTGCACCTTTAAATATTAAAATCTCACTCAGTCTGAGGCATAGACTCCCATCTTTCTCAGTGAGTAGGATAGCTGGTGGAATCACCTATGCTGTTTAAAGTGTCTCTCTGATGTAAGGTTGAATAGACACACTTAAAAAATGAAGATATATGCAGGTTTTACATTTGCTCTTAGGAAGAGTGTGCTGTTGCTGTGTTCCCTGTGTGTTATATCTGTCAGTCTCTGTGTTCCTCAGGGAAGAACTTTGAGGCAGATGGGAAAGAGGATCCAGTTTCCATTTCATGGATGATGAGACTACCACTCAGAGATGTCGATGGCTTATTCCAAGTCACAATTAATACATGGTAGAAACAAGACTACGTATTTGGTGTTTTGATTCTGAATCTTGGGTGTTTTTATTATTATTATACAGAATGTACCATATTTTTTAAAATCAGGGAAACTTGAACAATGGTTTTAGTGAATAACGTGCCTCTAACAAAAACTAAAGGCAAAACACTTAAATAAGAAAAATGATCAGAAAGTATCATTCACATTTCATATTTGACAGTTCTATTGCCTAACTTAGAGAATGTGAGCATATTCTTATTTAATACAGGTCTACACAATAAATAGAAGCACAGGAAGCACATATAGCCTATAATAGTCATTGTCATTAGGTGTTTACCGAGTCCCAGGCTTAGCAGTAAGTTCACACATTCATTATCTTATTCAATCTTCACATCAGTGGTATCTGGTAGGCACTGCTATGATTGGCCCAGTGTGGCAGAGATCGCCAGCTGTTCATTTCTTCTTTCAGAACATACAGTTCTCGATATGGATACAGTTTCCTTCTTGCAGTGAGAAGCGGCATGTACTGAGTTCTAGACATGATGAAAACCATTCTAGAGACAAACTGTACCTTTTCCATATTCTCCTGACCTTCTGTGGGCGGGGTGCAAATGATGGTGAGGCCCTATTCGATGATAAAGCTGTAAAGAAAACCCAGAGAATGATTGGCACAAAATCAAGATGGAAAATGAAAGAAGAGACAGAGCTACTATCCAGTAGGGAGAATAGAGGGCTCTATTGTGCTGGCAATATTCTATTCTTACATCCGCTTGGTGGTTGTAAGCTCTTCATTTTATAATCGTTAGTGAAGTATAATTTTCTGAATCCCTAAGAGTAGAGTGAGCGTTCCGTTCCTTGGCTTGTATCCCATTGGTGTTTGGTTTATAGAATTTTTTATGTATTTAAGCTAAATTTTACAATTAAGATTACATAACTTTGATTAAAGCCCCTCTTAAACCAAACATTACAATAATCCATAAGCAGAAAATGAGAATAAACTCTTGGGATGCCTTCTGAATACACAATGGCTACCACTGAAAAGAAACACCATATGTGGTATAGCACTTATAGAACAATGCAGACCACTTCAGGACAGAGACCGTTCCCCTTATAAGCCCAATGAGGAATTTCAGTGTTTGTGGAATTAGGAAAGTCAATGTACAATCCCATTTTATGGGTTTTGTAGTAGGGTATGTGTCATTATACTGAGGTTAGTGGTGTGGTAAAGATAGTATAGCTCTCATTCCATATTATATACCTTCACTTTCTGAATCTTGTCTGCTTTCTTCATAAAGTCTTTCCTTAAAGAATTTCTTTAGGTATACCCGTAATGAAAACCATTTGAAAATACAGAAATATGGCAGCATTTAGGCATAGAGAAAAGACTGCCTCAGTCATTGGAAGTATTATAAAACATAGTGGTTGAATCAGAATTGGGTATCACAATTGTAATTTAAGTTCAGAGGTGATTCAACAGCAAGTAACTTTGTGTTGAGTATTAGCATGTTAGATGAGTGCATTTTATAATCTCACCTGCCTAGATAAGCGCTGTTCTAGAGATCAAGGTAGACCTGAGAGTGAATGTGGAAGTAAAGTGGAGACTGAATAAGTCATTGACCCTTGGTCTTTGTATGTTATGCTCTAAGTGGGATTTATCTTTCTCAAAGTAAGTTGCTATTTGGACTCACCATGAACTCATTATTAATTATTTGATTTATAAAAGCGACAGTGACATGTGATGATGAAAAGATGGTTAAAATGAACAGTTTGGCAGTTACTGCTAGGAATGATAAAGGTAAAAGAAACATGAAAAACTAGCACTGAAGGGACAATCATGTAAAATAAGGGCCAAAAACAAGTGCTCACTCCCCACTGATATTGAGATTATGAAATGTGAACAGATTAACATTACTTTAACAGAAATCTGTCTTGAGTATATGAATTAAATTTCCAAAATTAGCAAAAGTCTATTCAAACTGTGATTCAATGGTGTTTTTTTCATTTGCTCTTTCATTTAGTTAGGCAAGAGTCTTCTAATACCCAGTCACACAAAAAAAGTCACTTAATTAGTCCCTAAATTTTGAAAATCCTTCCTACTCTTCAAAGAAAGCTTAAGTCATAGGTATTTGTATCAATGAATTGTGGATCTTGTCTATTGAAACTGAAGTTGGGGATTGTAGCTCATAAAAACTGAATAGAATTCTAAATATTAGGTAAGTAATTACAGATTAAATTGTAGAGTGAAAACTTATCTTTCACATCTTGGAAGATTGGTATTGTAGCTGATGCACCTTTGACCTTTGACCCATACCTTTTCCCCTGCCCAAAATCACTACCTGTTTTTCCCTATCATATTACCCACTGGTCTTTCCTTTTCAGAGCATTTTCTGATTCCCTAAGACTAGGTGAAGGTACCCTTCTTTGGCTTGTATCCCATTGGTGTTTGGTTCTACTGTAACATGTATTGCATTGTATTATAAATGCTTTTAACATTCACTTGTCAATCTCAATAAAGTGGATTTTTTTCCCCTTAAAACAAGCGGGTCTTTGCATACAGCACAGATTCCAAAAATGTGGGTAAGACAAAACCGTGTTTTAATGCTCAGTTAACAACTGTGTTCCAGGCACAAGGAAGAAAATGTAGTTAAGTAGGACTTTACACTTTTTCACACCTCTGATACATTCTCAGTGAGAATGGTGGAGTGGAGGTGACCAAGCAATCTGAGGATCTCAAGAAACTAATCTGGTCTGTTCAATCAGGAAACCGACGGCTACTGGCCAGGCTCATCAGATACCAGTCTTGTTACATTAGATACCCTGGAAACAGATGTCCATTTTGATTCTTATGGGCTAGCTAGATGTAGTCCTGACATTTGCAGACAGTTTGCCAGACATGTGCTGACATGGCCACGCACAAGTCATATACACACATACATGTACATGCTTATATATAAAAAGCTGCTTGACATACTTACATTTCCAAAATAGCACTGATGACTATACTCAGACCAATCTATAATAATCTTAATATTTTAGCTAGATTTATCTTTCAGTCAAGTGAGCTTCAGTGACTGGCTATTTGATTGAAGAGTCCCGGGTTTCAGTGAAGAATATCCCGGGCATCTCTTCCCAGAAAATATCTCCATCCCTTACTAAAGTATAAGATCTCTAGAGGTAACAATTACTTTGTGAATTGTTAATTCTTCAGTTTCTAGTACTTCATAGGTGCTCATCTAGTTTATTTGAATAATTAGTGGCAGAACAATAGGTATGGTATGTCTCATGCTTGTAGTCAGTTGCAAGATAGTGGTATTTGATGCCAGTTAACTAGAGATTTAATAAGGTGGCTTCCTGATTTAGTCTTTCATATTAATATTTTTTCTTTGCACATAGAGTTAATTGGAAGCTTTAAGTAAGTACTGAGATTCATGCTCCTTAATCAGAATATATGACTTTATTCAAACAGATAAGCATTAGTAAACTTTTAGCAGCTATGCAATGATAAAATTGAAAATATGACTTTAGTATTCAGTTTTACTTAGACACCACTTAATTTAACCATGTTCAGTTTTATTAATAAACTGGGTTTCCATATCTAGGCCATTGCTTCATTTCACCCTTTTCCCCTGCTTAACTTTGACTTAGAGCTGCTGTCAAAATTTTAAGTGAGAACTCTAAGGCTAGAACTGTATCTAAATTCAGAATTCTTTTTTTAAAATTAATGCCCTGGGGGCACTTGGGTGACTCAGTTAAGCGTCCAACTTTTGATCTCGGCTCAGGTCATGATCTCACAGTTCGTGACATGAGCCCCACGTCGGGCTCTGCCCTGATAGCACAGAGCCTGCATGGGATTCTCTCTTTTTGTCTCTCTGCCCCTCCCCTCCTAAAAATAAGTGAATACACATTTAAAACATTTTTTGAATAAAATTAATTTCCTGAGCTACAGTAGGTTACAAATAGTTCATCAAAATGAATGGGAAATTGAACAGGGAATTAAAAGAAAATAAATATTGAAGAGACAGCTCCCCTGAGTGGGAAATGAAGAGGCAGATGTGTTATAGTTCTCCATGAACTCTGCCAGTTTTATGGCCATAAATTTTCTCTCATTTTAAAATAAAAATGTTATTTATTTAAATAGTAGCTCTTAAGCAGACTCTTCAAATAGAGTATTTTAGAGTCAGTCAAAATAAACTTGCATTTTAAGAGACTTACTCAGAGTAGCCATCTCCCAGCTACCCAGAATGTAAGAAGAGGCAGTCCAAAGGGAGGAAACATCCTATGCCAAGAAATGTGTCAAATATGGAAAATACAAAGGTAAATTGGATGTGGATCCTAATTCATTGAGAAGGTGATGTTTAAAGTGAATATTTGGAAAAATATCTTTTTTAGGGAGGATTACCGGCCAATGCAAAACTCCTAAGGTGATACTTCTGGCATGTCTGAGAACACAGAAAAGCTTACTGTGCTGAATAAAAGGAGTAAGAGAGAGAGTTGAAGGAGAGGAGGGCCAACATGTAACATGGGGCAAGATCCTGACGGAAGTTGTTGGTAATTGTGAAACTTGGGCTTTTACTAAGTGAAATGGAGTACAGGAAGTTAAAACATTATACATAATATATGCATACACATATCATATAGACATAACTACCTCCTCATCTGTCACAACTATAACACTACCACTTTGATTTGAGAAATATTTGTCTCGTACTAGCATTAATACAAAGCCCTCCTAATTAAATGCCTGCTTTCCTAAAAGTAACCAGGGTCATTTTTTTCTGGCAAAAGATACCTTAAGTGAATCAGTGGACCCAGTGTTCCTCCTCTCCTTTATCATGAGTTATGTTCTAAGCTATTTAGAGAGTTTATGATCTAACAAATATCAGAGACAAAACAAAGGTTTCTTATTAGTGGGTCATCGGTAGGACAGTCAATATCCAAATAGCTTGAATTCCAGATTACTGAACCTCTCTTTAAATAATGCATGATTGTGACATTGTAGGACTTTCTAGGGCACATTGCTGAGTCCTATTTTCCAGAAGTGTAGTTGTTCATTGCCTTTACACATAGGATTTCCATTCTTTTGATCTGTTTTTAATATATCATAACTTCTACTTGAAGCTTTATTATTTACGATTAGACTCTTCAGATGGGAGCCAGGGTTGGTACAAGGATGTGCCTGAAGGGAGCCTAGTGTCTATTTATTAATAAGTAGTTGTGGAGTTTCTTAGCAAGATTTTAAACCTCAATTTATATAATTAATAGTTTTCTGATTACCGCATATCCTTTTCCAAAATTCTGCATAATGAAATTTCCCTTTTCTTACCTAGTTTAGCTAGTCTGTTTCAAATTTTATACAATATAGTGGAAAAATCTATAAACAAGAGATAGAAATCTATAAACAAGAGATAGAAAGCTAAGAAGATGCTTCAAAGAAACTTAAAATTTAAATTTCAACAGGTATAAATTAATTTTGATACATCAGATATTTAGTGACTAGTGATCTGTTCCATTTCTTTTAGGAGATGCTGTGGCAAAAAAACAAAAACAAAAACAAGAACAAAAAAAACCCAAAAACAAACAAAAAAATGAGACACACACACACACACACACACACACACACACACACACACACACAAACCAATCGAAAAAACCATAATTGTGTTAGCCCAAGTTATTGTTTTCTGTTTGGAGACTCTTTATTTTACACATTTGAAACATTCAGGGTGTCTGATGCTTTTTTTACCAATAAGAGGACCCTCTCATGGAGTTAAACTCTTCCTCCCCTCCCCCACCATATACATATAAGTAATGTATGTATAAATATATACTTATATATGTATATTTTCCACACAAGCAAATACATATATGTTTATAACATGGGTTGAACACCCCAAGGCAACAGGGTTGATTTAAAGCTTAAAACAGTAAATTCACTTAAAAAATAAGTATTTTCTGAATTTAAATTGAAAAACATAATTCCTATTACAAATATCTTTCACAAGCTTTTTGTTTGTGGCAGATTACATTGATGCTTTCTCCAATCAATAGTCATCCCTCCTCCAAGTACTCTTAATGCCAGAAACTTCCTTTTTTGATAGAGGCTGAAAATGGAAGATTCTCATTTTTATCAGTTTTCCTTGCAGCTAGGTTGGCCATGTGGCATAGCTACATGACTGAAGAGATGCAAAGAAAATAATCTCTTGAGACCTGGAGATGATTTACCTCATTCTATAGAGAGATATGGGAAAAGTTCTTTTGCCTTGTTGCTCGCTTTCTTCTTTGGATATATCGGTGTTTAGATGTGATTCTTGGAGCGGTAACAACCTTTTTGTGACCGTGAGGTGACAAGCCTGAGAGTGAAAGTCAACAGACTGAGGACAGTGAAATGGAAGAGACTGAGTTCTTGATGAGAGTGATTTGTGGCTGAAACAAACCTAGGTTAATCTAGTCATAAGCTTATTGCTAGGTGAGAGAAACAAGCTCCTGTTTAAAATGAGTTATTAATTGAGCATTCTGTAACTTGAAGCTAGAAACTTTCTAACTAGTAACATAAGTTGAAGGTTACATTCCCAGGGTATTAAATAAAAAAATATGTTACTTAAATAAATGAACATCTTTGTGAAACTCTTATGCCTTTTTGGGGAACATTGAAGAGAGAAACTGTCATTTATCATGATGAGAAGGTGAGGTTGTGCAGATTTAAAGTTAACTTTTAACTATTATTTTTGGTTCATCTGAATTGGGATATTTGTTCACTATACCCTAATGGTATTTGAAATATAAACATTCTCCAATATTTTTTCTTATATTTGTGAAAAGGTAAAAGTTTGTACAGCACTTAATGTGTGCAGAATACTTAAATCAATCAAAATAGTTCTTTCAAATCTTCCTATAAAATATAACTCTGACTCAATTTCTTCTTTAATTTTATCCAAGATTGAATCATAATTTTGAGACTTTTACTTTTATTACAAAATTTCAGTTGCCCAATGGGTAATGGAAAACCACTGAAAGTTCTTTTTTTTAATTTTTATTGATTTAAAAAAATGTTTTTAATGTTTATTTATTTTTGAGAGAGACAGAGACAGAATGCGAGTGGTTTAGTGGCAGAGAGAAAGGGAGACACAGAATCTGAAGCTGGCTCCCGGCTCTGAGCTGTCAGCACAGAGCCTGATGCGGGGCTTGAACTCACAAGCTGTGAGATCATGACCTGAGCCGAAGTCGGACGCTCAACCGTCTGAGCCACTCAGGTGCCCCAAAACCACTGAAAGTTCTTAAACTAAGGAGGGACAGAGCTTTGCTTTCAGTTTATTCTAGCAGCAGTGTGCATGGCTATATAAGAGGAATTACATGGGAAAAGGCTAGAATAATAAGAGTTACTACAGGTCAACAGTACAGTTCAGTTAAAATCTAAGAGTTTGTGTGGTGGCTGAGGGACAAGGGTGGAGGTCATTGTGAGTGTATACACTATTGTTTAGCATATGATAAATGTGGAATGTTTCCTGAAGCTTCACAGCCAAAGAACCACATGATTTTCAGAAATACTTATTGAATTTCTTCCATGTATTCTGGGAACCCTAGAGCAAACAAGAGAACTTATGGTTTACAGGAGAACATGAGAGTTAAGTAAAAAAAAAAAAAAGTCTGATGAATATTATGATGTATTCATGAGAACATAAATAATGACAACTGACATTTTTGATTATTATTATATTCCAAGCACTGTTATAACCATATTAATAAAGAGAGAGAGTTTTTGACTATTATTATATTCCAGGTATTGTTATAATCATATTAATAAAGACAGAGAGAGAGAGAGAGAGAGAGAGAGAGAGAGAGAGAGAGGCAAACCAAGAAACAGACTCATAACTACAGAGAACAAATTGATGGTCACCAGAGGGAAGGTGGGTGGGAGGATTTTTTTTTATTTAAGTAATCTCTACACCCCACATGGGGCTCGAACTCATGACCCCAAGATCAAGAGTAGCTTGCTCCTCCACTCCTTCGACAGAGTCAACCAGGAGCCCCTTTTTGGGAGGGGATGGGTTAAATAGGTGATGGGGATTAAGGCATGCACTTGTCCTGAAGAGCACCAAGTGTTGTAGGGAAATGTTAAATCACTATATTGTGCACCTGGAACTAATATTGCACTGGATGTTAACTGGAATTTAAATAAAAACTTTAAAAACATAAAATAAAAATTTCATTATCACCATAACACAGTGAAAGAGATGCTGTTTTTATCATTCTTATTTTACAATGAACAGAAATTAAGTAACTTGCCCCAGGTATTATTGTTAGTAAGAGTGGAAGTAGGAAGATAGCATTCATACACATACCCTCTAACTCCATAGCTCCCACTTTTTTCTATGTTGCAAAGAAATTGATAACCCCGGTTACTTAAATATTGCATAGAATGGTAGTAAGCAGGATAGTCAAGTAGAAATTTCCAGTGGGCGATTAAAGTATAAACTTCAGAAGGAATATGTGTTACCACAAATTATTTTAGAGATATTGCAGAAGAGAAGACAACTGAGTTATTGCAATATGAAAAATTTGAGATCAAGAAATAAGGAAGCCTGGAGGCAGAACCCTTGCAGAAAAAGTTTCCATTTAGGATATGGGGACAAAGGTGAAATGAAACAACACAGTAGATTTCCCTTCAGAGATGAAGGTATGGGGGAGATGTACAATCCCTGGAGTGAAGTGCAAATGAGTGAAATATTGAATCCCTAAGGAACTAAAGACATATCATGGCCCAGGGTACACAATCTCCTTATTCCTTTACACATAAAATCTATTCTCTGGGGAAAAGACTGAGCAAGGTTCTACCCTGTTTATAACCAAGCGCATTATATCCTTAAACTCATTTTAACTCTATGTCCAATCAAGAAGCAAATGTGAGGATAATAATAAAGGCTTTATTTTTCTCTGCTTCTTAAGAGGACTCAAAGTCATAGTCAGAAATTAGGATCAGAAAGATTTTAAGGGTATGTATGAATTTAAGTCTGGGCTGAATCCTCTTAGAACCAGAGCCTCAGAGCCTGAAATTGCCTTTCTACGACCACGGGGGTAAATATAAAGGATAAGGGAACACTGAAGTTTTCTGACCTAAGGAGTGTGAGTATCAGAATCCCATTTGTAATACACATTCCTTGCTTTGAGATGGAAGTTCAGAGACGTGAGATATATCACTGTCTTTCCCACTTTGTGCAGTATTGATATTCAGGTGAAGCTGGCAGGAGAATGTGTTCGAGGGAGATAAGACAATGTTCAGAGATCAGGGGATGTAGGGGATACAGTATCTCAGTAAGCTCCTTCTCTATAGATGGGACTCTCATTCTTCTGGATTTATGGCTTTTTCTCTGTGACGTGGGGTAGTAACTCAACCTCCCCTAGATGCTCGTCCCTTATTTAGATTAGAAACTGTTCTTAATTCTCACTCCATCAAGTACAGTCTGCATTTGAGGCCAATCTGCATTTGAGTTCCTAAGGATTCTGTTTCTAATCTTACTGGTGAGGAGAGGGTCAAGTGGATGAAGAAATGGTGAGATCAGAGAAGGGCGATTCTGTCCTACTCTCATCTTCTCCTTTCACCCTTAGTTTTTCCAGCAGTCATGTTTCTAGAGGTCAAGTTCACTGTACTTGCCTCTCTAAGCTAAGTTTGTGATGCCTTTTGCTATATTTGGCTTATATAGGCTTTCATAAAGGGAGACTCAGTATCCCTCAGTATCATGATAGTGGTAAAGATAGATTGTATGGGTCCAGGTTGGGCTAGTCTCAGACTTTCCCATTGTACACACTCTCTTTAGTACAAGATCTTGCATGAAGAGCTGAGTTGTTTCCTAATGTAACCCTATTGTTCTGTGCTCACAGATCCCCTTAGGGAAAGAAGAATGGCTCCTGGAAACAGTTCTTTTGTGGCTGCATTCATTCTGGTGGGGCTAACAGACCTACCAGATCTCCAGCTCCCCCTGTTCTGTCTGTTTCTAGTCATGTATGTGGTCACTGTGTTGGGAAATTTGGGCTTGATAACTCTAATTGGGCTGAATTCACACCTACATACTCCAATGTACTTTTTTCTCTTCAATTTGTCCTTCATAGATTTCTGTTATCCTTCTGTGTTTACACCCAAAATGCTGACTAACTTTGTATCAAAGAAAAATATTATCTCCTACAGGGGGTGCATGACCCAGCTTTACTTTTTCTGTTTTTTTGCTATTTCTGAATGCTATGTGTTGACATCAATGGCCTATGATCGCTATGTGGCCATCTGTAACCCACTTTTGTATAATGTTGTCATGTCCCCTAAAGTGTGTTCCAGCCTTATGCTTGGTTCATATTTGATGGCATTTTTGGGTGCTATGGCTCACACAGGAAGCATGCTGAGACTGACCTTCTGTGATGCAAACACCATCAACCATTATTTGTGTGACATCCTCCCCCTTCTCCAGCTCTCCTGCACAAGCACCTACGTGAATGAGCTGGTGGTTTTCATCGTGGTGGGCATCAACATCATTGTGCCCAGTGTCACCATCTTTGTGTCTTATGGTTGCATCCTCTCCAGCATCCTCCACATCAGCTCCACTGAGGGCAGGTCCAAAGCGTTCAGCACCTGCAGTTCCCACATAATTGCTGTTTCCTTGTTCTTTGGATCAGGTGCATTTATGTATTTTAAACCATCTTCTGCTGGGTCTATGGATGAGGGAAAAATATCATCTATCTTTTACACCAATACAGTTCCCATGATGAACCCTTTAGTTTACAGCTTGAGAAACAAAGATGTTAAACTTGCTTTGAGAAAAACTCTAAGTAGAAGGTTGTGATCAGACAGTGTCTCTAGTTAGTCATGCAACAGGGAGTTTCTGTTTGTAATTACAATAATTTTATTGGCAACCTTCTTATCCTGTCTCTTTCTTATCACTTTGAAGGAGAGTTGAGTCTTCTCTCAAGAATTTCTTTTTACTTTTTGTGGGTTTCTCTTCACCATTTGCACACTTTCTTCTCCCCCTTTTCCACTTAGCAGTAATATTAAGGAAGAAATATATTATCTGTTTTTTTCTTTATCATTTTGAACTTTTATTTTTCTTTCTGGAAATAGAAGACTGGTCTACAAATGATCAAATCAAGGAACCATCAGGATGATATACTATCATTAAGGATGTCTCATCTGTCACTTGAGACTGGCAGCATGAAATGGACAATGTGTCTCTACTCCCATCTTTCCAGCATTAACTAAACAAGAATGTGTCTCCTTTAAACCTTAGATGGAAGGTTCCATATAGACTGTCAAATATAAATGACTTTGCATCTGTAACACTGTGTCTTGCTTCTTTCCACAAAGGGTTTTCTTACGTTGCATGCTCAACCCTGCACATAACAGATTCTCAAAATATTTGTATTGCATGGATTGGAAAGTAAAGCTTGGAGTGGCTAATGTCTTACAGTTCCCTCTTCTCAATGAAAAAGTCTAGACTAAATTCTTAGCCTTCTGATTTCAAGTCTATTACTCTCTGTAGTATACTATGCTTCTACTTTATTGTATTACTTTTTGTTTCCATAACCATGGAAAATAAGAAAGCATTTCTAATTTGAAAATTGATTGTTATTTGTTCCAGGACGATACATGAATTTCTCTCGGGGTGGATATTGCTTTGTTTCATTTGTTTAGAAAAACAGTTTGATGAGATTTTTTTCATTGGGAAAAAATCAAATTTTTTTCATTGGGGAGGCTTTGCAGGCAGGTACAGTTGGGAAATGTTTGGCTCAAATGGAATGTTACTTCTGCAAAATTAAGTAAAATGAATTTGGTGATGGGGGTTGGGGAGTGCACCTTTCGTGAACACCGGGTATTGTATGGAAGTGATTAATCACAATATCGTGTACCTGAAATTAATATTATATTGTATGTTAACTAACTGGAATTTAAATAAAAACTTAAAAAAAATGAAATGAATTTAGGATGTTAGCAAAAACTTGTAATTCACAGAGCAACGTATGGGAAAGAAAGGAGCCCAGAACATTAATTAGGCCAGGGCTCAACAAGAAACATAGCCAATAAATCAGAGCTCTCTGTGGAGAGTGGTCATCAGGACTTAGAAACCACATTTCAATTTCAATTTTAATCCTGCTTGATACAGTGCTGTAAAAATAAAGTCCATAAACCTTCCATAAAATTTATAATGCACAATGAGCATACATCAGTAGTGCTTGGGGAATGAAGGTGAAAAGGTATGGAACATTTGGGGAACCAAGGGGAGAGAGGGCATTTCAAAAGATAAAGCAGTGAGTAGTAATTAAAACTCAAATTGGGGTAAAAGAATCCAGAAAGCAAAATGATACATGATAAAATTCCATTCTTCTGATTCTCCTCTCCTTTCTGGAAGGCCCTAGCAACATTACGGAGAATACAGGATTTCTTTGGATAGGATAAAAGCTCAAGGTATTTGATATAAAAAAAAGTTAACTTCCCCCACCCCTGGATTTGAGGAATGGGAACAACTAAATAACTCCTGGTTTTTGTTGGCTTCTATATACTACTTCTTATGAATTTCAGGTATAAAACTCTCAAGTTGTAGTTAGGAGAGCAGTGATAATTTGAAAGAGATTTTTGGTCAATAGATCAAATTATGACAGTGTCTTTTCTGTAGTATGATGTTGAATTATTTTTCTTTTAAGAAAACAGGCAAAGAGGGGCGCCTGGGTGGCGCAGTCGGTTAAGCGTCCGACTTCAGCCAGGTCACGATCTCGTGGTCCCTGAGTTCGAGCCCCGCGTCGGGCTCTGGGCTGATGGCTCAGAGCCTGGAGCCTGTTTCGGATTCTGTGTCTCCCTCTCTCTCTGCCCCTCCCCCGTTCATGCTCTGTCTCTCTCTGTCCCAAAAATAAATAAACGTTGAAAAAAAATTAAAAAAAAAAAAAAGAAAGAAAACAGGCAAAGAAGTTGTACTCTAAAACTCTTTGATCTTAACCAAGTGACAATATCAACATTTTTAAAAAGATAACTTTAATAATATTTTCAATTTTACTTGTTTTCCAATCTCCACTTAAGATTTAGACATTGTAAAAGTTGGCAAGACTGGCATGTTGTCTTGTTTGTTTGGTTTTAGATGTTTAGTGTTGCTAAACTTTAATATATGTTTTACGTGACCACTCATATCACATTTTCTGACTGCAATATTAATATGCTTAACTTTTACTTAAGTTCTATTTATATAAAATGGTTGATCCAGGTCGGTATTTTCTTTTCTTTTCTTTTTTTCATTTATTTACTGTCCTTTTTGATAAAATTGTTCTCCTTATTGAGATTGAAGTGTATCTACATAAGTAAATATCTGTGCTCTTTGGGGATTTCTGTAGACATTGCAGAGGTGTGTTCACTCTGTTACATATGTTATCATATTTGATAAATTGAGGTGGCCCCAATTATATGTTAAACCTGGTCATAATCTTTCATTTGAGAAGTCTCAATATACAAATTAAATTTGTTTCATTTTTAGAGACAATAAACTTTCTTTCAAAATAGTTTCCATTTTTTTCAGATTATTGTTGAAAAATAACAAAAATTTAAATGAAGCTTGTAAAAGCTACGTTTGGCAAAGTTTCAAAGGTAGCAACTTAGCTATAGCTTTTAGCTAGCAACTCAAGCTCCATGTGTCTATTTGGACTTCTCTCAAAGGAAGGGAATCAAGTTAGGGTGTTTTTACATGTAAAACATGGAGTGTCATTAACAGTTTTAGCTCTTTTTGGGTTATCTGAATGGCACTAATGAGAGGCCATATATATATACATATATATGTGTATACGTATATATATATACATATATGTACATATATATATATACATATATGTATATATATATACGTATATACGTATATATATATATGTATATATATATATATACATATATATACCTGTGTTGAAATTATATGGCTAAGAATTAAACAGGTAAGCTATGGGATTCACCTGTGCCCATGAACTAGGACAGAGTTGCTTCTAAGTCAGTGTGCACACTTTGAGTTTCTATGCTTAATGGAACATGGTCCTTCTAGTTAAAGAAAGTTCTCTAATTACATCTTAATTTTGTTTAGCGGACACTTTCTCTAAGCAAGCTGCTATTTCTGCTCAGGATCAAATTTGGAATGATCAGGGTGTACTGTAGTTGAGGGCTGATAAAACCCAGAAGTGAAAGGGGTTTTGAGTTCTATATTCCTTTAATTTCTGAACCCCAAATTTATAGATTTCCATCATCCTTCTCTCTACACTGCCTTCCTACAAACACGCACACACACACACAAACACACACACACACAGAGTCTTCAAGTCTTGTATTTTATGAGATCACTGCGTAACAACTAAGGCATGGGATGCAACTCACTTTTTTTTTAAGTTTTTTATTTGGGGTGCTTGGTGGCTCAGTTGGTTAAGCATCTGACTCTTAATTTCAGTTCAAGTCATGGATTGAGCCCCACATTGGGCTCTGCACTGAGTCTCTCTCTCTCTCTCTCTCTCTCTCTCTCCTTAAGATTTCTCTCTCTCTTGGGATACTTGGGTGGCTCAGCCAGTTAAGCTTCTGACTTCGGCTCAGGTCATGATCTCCTAGTTCACGATTTCGAGCCCCACATCAGGCTCTGTGCTGACAGCTCAGAGCCTGGAGCTTACCTCAGATTCTGTGTCTCCCTCTCTCTGTGCCCCTCCCCTGCTCATGCTCTCTCTCTCACATATAAAAAGAAACATTAAAAAAAGATTTTCTCTTTCTGCTCTTCCTCCCCACTCATGCTCTTTTTCTCTCTTTCTCTAAAATAAAAAAATAAAAATGAATAAGTTTTTTATTTAAATTCCAGTTAGATACATACAACGTTATGTTAGTTTCAGATATACACTACAGTGGTTCAACACTTCCTTGCAATAACTGATGCTCATCACAAGTGCACTTCCTAATCCCTATCACTTACTTAACAAATCACTCCACCCAACTCTCTGGTAGCCATCAGTTAATATGTTGTTGGATATGGTTTGCTAGTGTTTTATTGAGAAATTTTGCATCTATTTTCATCAATGATATTGGCCTGTTTTTTAGTGGTGCCTTTATCTGGTTTTGGTATCAGGGTAATGCTGGCCTCATAGAATGAATTTGAAAGTTTTCCTTCCTTTTCCATATTTTGGGATAGTTTAAGAAAGATAGTATTAACTCCTCTTTAAATGTTTGGTTGAATCTGTCCATGAAGCCACCTGGCCCAGGACTTTTGTTTGTCAGGAGTTTTTTGATTACTGATTCAATTTCTTTGGTGGTTATGGGTCTGTTCAAGTTTTCAATTTCTACCTGTTTCAGTTTTGGTAGTTTTTTATGTTTCTAGGAGTTTATCCATTTCTTCTAGGCTGTCAAATTTGTTGGCATATAATTTTTCATAATATTCTCTTATCATCCTTTGTATTTATTGGTTATTTCTCCTCTTTCATCTGTGATTTTATTTATTTGAGTCCTTTCGTTTTTCTCAATAAGTCTGGCTAGAGGTTTATCAATTTTATTGATTTGTTTTTTTTAAGAACCAACTTCCAGTTTCATTGAGTTATTGTTTCTCTTAGTTTTCATATTATTTATTTTGCTCTAATCCTTATTATTTCCTTGCTTCTGCTAGTTTTAGATCTTGTTTGTTGTTCTTTTTCTAGCTCCTTTAGGTGTCAGGTTAGGTTGTTTATTTGAGATTTTCCTTGCTTCTTGAGGTAGGCTTGTACTGCTTTAAACTTCCCTCTTAGAACAAGTTTTGTTGCATCCAAAGGTTTTGAATCATTGTGTTTTCATTTGTTTCCATCTATTTTTAATTTCTTCTTTTATTTCCTGGTTGACCCATTCATTGTTTAGTAGGATGTTCTTTATTTTTAATGCTTATTTACTTATTTTGAGAGAGAGCAAGAGCATGCATGTACAAATGGGGTGGGGGTGGGGGGGCAGAAAGGGAGGGAAAGAATCCCAAGCAGGCCCCATGCTCATTGCAGAGCCCAATGAGGGATTCAATCTCATGAACTGTGAGATCATGACCTGAGCCAAAATCAAGAGTTGGACACTTAACCAACTGATCTATTGAGGACCCCCAGTAGGATGTTCTTTAAACTTCATGTATTTGTGGTCTTTCCAGATTTTTTTCTTGTGGTGGACTTCTAGTTTCATAGCATTGTGGTCAGAAAAGACAGATAGTATGACTTTGATCTTGAATTTGTTGAAGATTGTTTTGTGGGCTAATATGTAATCTATTCTGGAGAATCTTTTGTGTGCACTTGGAAAGAAAGTGTATTCTGCTGTTTTAGGATGGAATGTTCTGAATATATCTGTTAAGTCCATTTGGTCCAGTGTGACATTCAAAGTGATTGTTTACTTGTCGATTTTCAGTTTAGATGTTCTGTCCATTGATGTAAGTGGAGAAGAAAAGATCGTTTTAGACATTGCTTGCAGAGATGTGAATTATTACGGTTTTTGGGAAAAACCATCTGATATAATTAAAAGACAACATTCTGGGAATTTATCCCATTGAAATAAAAGTACTGGTATATAAAGATGAATGCACAATGATGATTATCTTACCATTGCTGTTGATGGTAAAAGAATGGAAAAATTATGGATTTCTATGAATGTGGTATGGTTGGATAAGTTATGATTTGCCCAAACATAGAACTTTGGAGTGATTTTGATGAAGTATTATTAAATGACAAAGGCAAGAGGTAAAAAAAAACTATGTAGTTTGGAATCAGTTGTAAAGCCCCTATAAACCTATTTGGATACATCGGCAATTAGGAAAATAAGTGAAGATGTTCCAGTAAGTTACAAACATGAATAACTGGATGTGATGGCTGAAGGGGTCTAAGACAAGAAAGAGAGTGCTAAGAAAAAGGAACAGGAAGTGATGTGTCTAAAAGCTACAAAGAATACATTATATGATCATGAATGCCATAATGTTAATCATATATATGTGTGGGAGGATATATATATATATATATATATATATATATATATGTGAAATTTTTATAGGTATTTAAAATATTATTAGCTATGGGTTAGCAGTTGTACCTAATAGCCAAAGAAGCACTAGGAGAAAGAAGAGAGAAAAGGTCTCTACCTCATTTGTCCCAGAAGAATGTGCAATTTTGAGTAGAATATTGAGCTTCCAAAGACACCAGGGTATAAGCATCTTCATCTTTGTACAAACAGTTTCATAAATCTGTCTTTCCCAAAGGGTTTGAGCTATGGAGAGCCTCCTGGGAAAGCCTCTAAACCAAATCCCTGAGACCTCCAAGCTAGAATAAGATCACATATGTGATGTTTCCAGTTTATTATGTTGAAACAGAGAACGCTGTTTATATTACTTTTTTTGTAGTTTAATGATCACCTCTGGGCAAAATAATTATTAAAAATAGTGATCTTTATCTGAATAACTCTCAGAGCAAGTCAAAGACTGAGATTTATAAGTGCTCTGAGCCCCTCCACACAAATGGAGGAGGAAGTGTTTGGCTCAGCTGTATTACTCCCCAGAGCAGCAGAACTTTCCTATTAGAGATCAGTGTTGGAAAGGAAACCACAGGAAGTTCTGATGTCACTAGGCAAAGAACAGTGAGCATTGAATCCTTTATCTTTTTATGTCTTTCAAAATCCAGAACCATAGAAAGTAATACGCTTTTCTGCTTTTACCAGCTCTGGCCCTGGGTGCAGATGATTACAGTGTCTGCATGGGAAGAAAGTAAAGATTAGAAGTAGTGCTGAGATTATGGGGTTTGCAGTGCCTCCAATCCTTCTGCCTCTTAGAGAATTTCTTATGACGGAAACCCAGGTTCCATTCCTGACTTAATTACTTTCTTGCTGTGTGCGCTTGTGAAACCAAAGAGTCTCTGTGAGTCTGTTTTCCCAACTCTACTATGGGCATGTGCTCCTGATTTCTACCCAACACAGTGTCCAGTCTGGATCCGTGGCAAGCATAGGTAGCTGAAGTGTGGTGATTAAAGATTAACAAGGACAAACTGGAATAAGTAAAGGGATAAAAAGTATTAGTGACAAACTGAAGCAGAGAAAGGATGAGAAATTTCTGCACTTCTTCCCCTCTTGAAATATTTCTCCCAGTGTTACCTGAAACTATGTTGATGCCTCCCATATCCTTGTCTTTCTTGTGTGAGCGAAGCCGTATGCAACTCCCTCTAGAATAGTTAAATCTCAGCAGAGTCTGTTGGCCCAGGGTAGACTGGGCATGGGATTGCATAGGAAATGTGGGTTCTGCCTCGAATATGATTCTACTCTCCTATCTTTCAGATCCTACCAGAAGAGAATGGATATGGGAAACAGTTCCTTAGTCACTGAGTTTTTCCTTGTGGGTTTAACCAAATATTCAGAGATCCAGCTGCCTCTGTTCTTTCTTTTCCTAGGAATCTACATTGTCACTGTGGCAGGAAACCTGGGCTTGGTCACTCTAATTGGACTGAATTCTCACCTTCACACCCCCATGTACTATTTCCTCTTTAATTTATCCTTTATTGACCTGTGTTACTCTTCTGTCATTACCCCAAAACTGCTGGTAAACTTTGTGTCAAAGCTGAACACCATCTCCTATGCAGGATGCATGACTCAGCTCTTTTTCTACTGTTTCTTTGTCAGTGCAGAGTGTTACGTGTTGACAGTAATGGCCTATGATCGCTATGTGGCCATTTGCAAGCCCTTGTTATACACGGTCACCATGTCCCCTCAGGTCTGTTCTCTGCTGGCTGTGATTGTATATGTGGGGGCATTTATTGGTGCCTGGGCCCACACAGGATGCATGCTCAGGTTGACCTTCTGTGATGCCAACACCATCAACCACTACATGTGTGACATCCTCCCCCTTTTGGAGCTCTCCTGCACAAACACTCACATCAATGAACTGGTAGTTCTCATTGTTGTGGGCTTTGATGTGGGTGTGCCCAGCCTCACTATCATTATCTCTTACTCCTTCATCCTCACCAGCGTCCTTCGCATCCATTCCACTGAAGGAAGGTCCAAAGCTTTTAGCACTTGTAGCTCACATATAATTGTTGTTTCTGTTTTCTTTGGGTCGGGGGCATTCATGTATCTTCATCCTTCTTCTGTTTTGTCCATGGACCAGGGGAAAGTGTCCACTGTGTTCTATACTATTGTGGTGCCTATGCTCAATCCTCTGATCTATAGCTTCAGGAACAAGGAGGTTAAGGTTGCCCTGAAAGAAAGCTTGAATCGAAAAACATTTTCCTGAGCTGAAGCAGTATTAAGTATTATAAGAGAATACAGCTTTCTTTTAAGATCGTTTTTGTTCCTCTATAGAGTTTTTTTTGCATGTAGAAAGAAATGCGGTATAATAGAAAGAGTGTTGGACTTGGAATTAGAATGCCCAAGTCAAAAATTCTGCAAAATAGGGGTATCTTATTACTTTATAGGGTTATTGGGATGAATAAGCTAATGCAAATGAACGTTTATGGTGTAGTGTGAAGGGCTTAATACCATGTTCTCTCCTCTCCTTCTCCTTTCTGTTCTTCCTCCCTCTTCTTTTTCCTTCCCAGTGTTTTCCTCCTGTACTTTAGAGGGAACATTCACAGACTTTCTTCTCTTCCTGTGATCTCTGTCACCATGAATAGTCAATTGCTCAAACCTCAAGCTAGTGTCCTCCTTGATTCCTCTCTCTTTGCTTTTCCTCCATCCCCAATTTATGAGGTGCTGATAATTCTTGTTCTCCTCATGGCACCATCATTTCTCATCTGGACACCAGCCCCCTGACTAGCCCCTTCCTCTCTTGTCTTTTAGCCTCGAAATTCATTCTCCCGATGACAACCAGCATGCTCTTTCCATACTTCCAATAAGATCTCATTTACCTTAGTTTACTCTTTTCACTGCAATTGTCTTCAGTATAAAACAAAGCTCCACATTATGTCAAACAAGGATCACCTCTCCAGCCTGATTTTCTGCCACTGTAACTCCCTCCTCCTTGCCTTTTTTCTGTTAGTCTACTGAAGTCACACTTAACTCTCCCAAGTTTAATAAATTCTCATTCATTTACACACTTTCCCACAAGCCATTCTGTCACCCTGGAACACCCTCATGCACCCTCTGTGTTGCTCAGCCTGCCCATCCTTCAGGTATGAAGTTATCCAGAACCTCTAGGAAGTCTTTTCTGGACAGAAAGGCAGGGTTAGATGACTTTCAGATATACATTGGTACCATTCTGTGCCTACCCTTTTGAGGTACACGTCCCATTCTACTACATGTTTTTTCCCCCTTTAAATGTACAATCTGATTCTATTTATTTAGTTATAAGAAAACTTTAAGAAACTCATTTGCAGGAAAATTTTCAGTTAACTACAAGGGAGTATGGTATGTAAGAAAGACATATATTTATCCAAGTTGAATTCATTAAAACTTTAAGAAAATCATTTGAGAAGTTATAGAGTATTTAGGGGATTTCTCTTGTTTTCCTTTGCTTACCTTTCCTTGAAAATACACTTTTGCTCATGCTTCCTCCATGGTTGGTTGGTTGGTTGGTTATTTATTTATTTATTTATTTATTTATTTAGCACACTTTTATTACTTGTTTCCAATCCTCTTTGTTTTCTGTTCATGCTTCAGGTATCAGCTGAAGGGAAACAGCCATCTCACCCATCTTACAAAGTTTAAATTCTCTGTTTTGTATTTCCCAGAGTAGACTCATCAGGCCTGCCACAATTTTCATATGCTTTTGGAATTGCCTGATTATATGTCATCCCTGTGAAGAAAGGCACCATGTGTATTTATTCTCTGTTACACCTCCAGTGCTTAGCAGATTATCTAGCATACTTAGCAAAGGCTCAGCAAGTAATGGCGGAATAAATGAATGCTTGCTATATGACTTTAGATTTTGAGTCAAAAAGAGGGGGTGTTTGGGGAGAAGAGTCACTCAAAGAATGGTTAATACGTCTCCCTCCTAGAATGAGTTTTGTAATAATTTGCTTTCACATTGCCTTTCTTTTCCATCTTCTCTTAAAGCACAGTGATGGAAAACAGAGATTTATTTACTTTTATATAGATGGTTGTGTGTATTCATGAATTGGGGGAAGGAACACATGAGTTGGGCAGATTTCTAAGAGTGAAGTAGAGTTAGCTCACAGTTTCTGGTGTCAGACTACCTGGGTTTTAATTTCAGCTCTGTTATTTGCTCGTTGTGTTACTTTTACTAATAAAAGGAACTTTTTCAGAGTTTCCTCAACTCTAAAATGAGAAAAATAACAGTATTTACTTAAAAGAATTGTTGTGAAGATTATCTATGTGCTTGGGATTCAAGCTATAGTAAATGGGATATAGTTCAGGATTTGCCACCATATGGTAATGCCATTTCACTTCAGAAACTCAGATTAGTAACCTGCAAAATAAGAGGCTTGGCTGGATTATGCTAAGTGCTCCAGCTATTTAAAAAATCTTGTGATAGGGGCGCCTGGGTGGCTCGGTCGGTTAAGCGCCCGACTTCGGCTCAGGTCATGATCTCGCGGTCCGTGAGTTCGAGCCCCACGTCAGGCTCTGTGCTGACAGCTGTCAGCTGGGGCCTGTTTCAGATTCTGTGTCTCCCTCTCTCTGACCCTCCCCCGTTCATGCTCTGTCTCTCTCTGTCTCAAAAATCAATAAACGTTAAAAAAAATTTTTTTTTTAAATCTTGTGATAATTATGTCTCAGTTATTGACTTATATACTAACAAGGTTGAACTGGATTAATGATTCACAACTTGGGTGGGTGTCAGAATCATTAAGGAAACATTTAAAATTATGATCTCCTGGTTCCATAAGACCTACCTACTCAATCAGAATATATCTGTGATCAGGGTTCAGGAATATGAACTTTTAAAATTCTTTTCAAGTGATTATGATATTGTGTAGATACATGGTGATTTGGAACTTTCCACTAGTAACATTTTGTGATTCTAAAACTGTCTCTGGACAGGAGAATATGTGGCACTTAGAAACTTTACTGGACAGGAGATTTTGTGGTGTCAGGAAAGTTAATTAAATATTTCAAGAAGAAAAAAAGGTTCAGAAGTGTTCATTATTGTTCAGAGGTTGGGAGAAGTAAGAATCAGGTCACTTGGCTTTGCTGTGAACCTAGAAGTGCTCTAAAAATGAACTCTATTAAACAACAAAAAACATTATTAAGAGCAGGAAAGATAAGGCAGATGTTAAGGATGAAAAAGTAAGAGAATATGTGAACTATATTGAGGTACTTCGTTGAGCATTTTGATAAGCTGAGAGGAAGTAGCCTGTAGCGAAGGGAAAAGCTGAGCCTTGAGAAGGAGCATAGGGGATGGAGCAACAGATCCTGCAAGCAGGGGAAATCACCCTGGAGGCTGGATTATCCTGGGATGGGAGGGGACATCTTTCACACTACTTTCAGCACCTCCAGGTTCTCTTTCTCCGTCAAATAAGAGAAAGGGATTGCCATCTGCCAGTGGTGGCAACAAAGATGGAACCTCAGGAGAGAGGGGAAGGTTTAAAATAAACCATAGTAGGTCGCTGAGGCTGACAGAGGGTTGGGTCAGCTGGGGTCAGAGGCTTTGTGGGCAGCGACTCGTAGTGTTCAGCAGCTGGGGTTGAATGACTGGAAAATTGAGAGCTGCAGTCCCACTCAGTTTACCGTGAAAGAGGTACTATGAAAGAGAGGTTGTCAGGAGAATTAGGAGAGAAAAGGGAAGTAGAAGCAAGTAGCCTTACAGCGAGGCCTGTATCTTTGCCCTAGTTGGGCATTCACATACTAATTTACACACTAATAATACAGCTCAATGAAAATTCGTTTTGGACATCTTTCATGAAGCTCGTAAGTTCTCCTAAATCATTGTGCTTATACGATTTTACAAGGTTGTGTGATATTGGTTGACAGTAAATGTGTCCTAACTGTTGGATCTATTTAATAGTGTTTATATTGAATCCATTTGTACAATTTAAGACTTACTGTATTTAACCATGAGTGTGAGTAGCCTGTGATTCTCCCCTTACCCAGCATTTTTTTTAAAAGGCACTCCTGGAAATTAGGTCTCCCAGGGGATTTTCTATTTTGTGATGTGAATAATTATCAAAGATTCACTCTTGATAAAAATAAAAGTCAAACAGTAGATAAGCAATGGGCTATACAATGCAATGCAATAAAAATAAATACAATACAGCTGTTACATATTTCTGCAACTGTTTCAGGTATAAATATTATGCTGAAGGACTGGAAATAAGCTCATAATGCACACAAAATATACTTACAGCACTTATTGTACAAGTCCATTGTATTATAACTATTTTTGTTTCACAGTACAATGGTTCTTTGTCTCCAGAGCAGCGTTAACCTATGATGCATATTTATTCTAAAACCTAACATTTTAATCTCATTTTTAAGGGAGAACCTTTACAGGTCAATGAGAACAGAGAACTAGAAAAAGGGGACCAGGAACCAAGACGGGGTGGGGAAAGGGTATCTTATATAATGGAAGAAATTCTGAAAGATGAGAACTCAGCTACACCCCTCGTTAGCTATGCAGAATCAGCAAGTCATTTTACTTCTCTGAGTCATGCTGTCATCATCATCCACAGCCTGAGGGTTTGTACCATGGCAGCTCTATTTCTCCGTAAACATTAAGTTGGCATTCACCTTAATTCATACGTTTCTTGTGATCCAAGTAACTGTGACTCTTCTGTGATTCTGGCGTAAGGACAAAAATTACATTTTGGTCCTGAAAATTGAGAGCCTTGAAATCTTGCTCACTATGAGAGTACTCTAGGGTGAAGCCTCTTGTAGGTACGAAGAATCATCCTACCTCCCTAGCATTCCACTGTATCTTAGGGGAATCCCCTTTTAGAGAGCAGAAGGGATAGACATGGTGGAAGAATTCAATAAAGAACATAAAAATTTCAAAAGAGATCTCTCTCTAGGAATTAGAAAATAGAGGTGCTCACACTCATTTCACTTGAACATCAGAATGTGCAATTTCTTATTATTTGATTTAATTTCTTTGAGATGCAGCCCGTTTGGAAGTTGAAATGGAAAACGAATTCTCTCTGCATCTTGGATCACTTACAGAGGACCCCTCAAAAATTCCCTGTGCAGACAAAAACTTTTGTTAAATCCACGAGGCCTTCATCTCCTTCAGACACAAAGGGGACTTATCTCATGGCATTTTAAAATATTTATTTATTTATTTAATTCTTTTTTTTGTTTGTTTATTTTTTACCGAAAAATTATGGATCTTCTGTTGTATGCAAGGGGATTGGGAATAAGCATAGGGACTCATTAGATTAACTGCATTTGGAGAGAAAATTCTAAATGAAAGTAACACAATCGAGGGTTGGGTATTAACACACTACTACTACTCTTTCTTGCCTCCTTCTCCATTATGTTTTTAAATCTTCTTATTGCCTGATGGTTATTTCATATTTAAAATTGATTTTATCCCCCCCTTCATTAATGATCCTGAACTGTAGCAAAATGTAACCAGATTGCCTATTAGTTTTTCTTGGGATTTCTTGGCTACCAGTCTCTACACTATATTAAATTTTTAAAAAGTTTGGCTAAATAGGTAGACTTAAGGGATAATTAAACTATCATTACATTTACAAAAGAAGATTCAGAGCAAAATATACCAATAAATTAGCATGCAGAAATACTTTTCATTTCTTCACTCAAATAATAATTATTCAGCACTTCTTACTATTTATCACTATGTAACACTGTGTCCGTGTTCTAGGTTCTGGGATACAAAGGTATATGACGAAGTAGAGGGTCCTGGCCTTCCCAGAACTTACCAACTAGTCACTGTTTCTCTACCTTTCAAAGCTATGTCCCCTAAAATATTTTACGTTCTTCTTCATGTACCCAGAAGATAAGAACTTTCTGCAGAATCCAAATTTTTGTCATCTCTATTATGAAAACAAGAGGTCTATTAAATACGTGTTTTCTTATTTATTTATTCTTAATTTTAATATAAATTATGTCAAGTTAGCTAACATACAGTGTATACAGTGTGCTCTTGGTTTTGCAAGTAGATTCCCATGATTCATCACTTACATACAACATCCATGCTCATCCCGGCAAGTGCCCTCCTCAATGCCCATCACCCTTTTTCCCCTCTAGCCTGCCCCTGCCCATCAACCCTCAATTTGTTCTCTGTTTTTGAGTCTCTTATGGTTTGCCTCTCTCTGCGTTTGAAACTGTTTTTCCCCCTTCCCTTCTCCAATGGTCGTCTGTTAAGTTTCTCAAGTTCCACATATGAGTGAAAACGCATGATATCTGTCTGACTGACTTATTTCACTTAGCATAATATCCTCCAGTTCCATCCACCTTGCTGCAAATGGCAGATTTCATTCTTTCTCATTGCCAAGTAGTATTCCATTGCATATATAAACCACATCTTCTTTATCCATTTGTCAGTTGATGGACATTTAGGCTCTTTCCACAATTTGGCTATTGTTGAAAATGCTGCTATAAACATTGGGGTACAAGTGCCCCTATGCATCAGCACTCCTGTATCCCTTGGGTAAATTCCTAGCAGTGCTATTGCTGGGGTCATAGGATAGTTCTATTTTTAATTTTTTGAGGAACCTTCACACTGTTTTCCAGAGCGGCTGCACCAGTTTGCATTCCCACCAGAAGTGCAAGAGGGTTCCTGTTTCTCCACATCCTCGCCAATATCTGTGTTCCCTGAGTTGTTAATTTTAGCCACTCTGACTGGTGTGAGGTGGTATCTGAGTGTGGTTTTGATTTGTATTTCATTAAGGAAAAAGAAATTATTATTACTGTGTCTTTTGCTATGTGTGGCATCTATCTCTGAAAGAAATATTGTAGTTTCTATAAGTAATTAATGGAATATCACAAAATATTTATCTATACACCAAATGTCTGATAGCCTGAGGACTCTTTCCTTTGCTAAGTATGTCTTTGGTATGACTAGTGGAACTCATATAACACAGACACAATTCCAAATTCTCTCACGAAAGCAAAAACAGTGAACATGGGATTTTGTGATTTCCTACTTCCATCCTTTTTTTTGGTTTTGTTAACAATTGCAAAATTGTTACCAACTTCTGTTAGCCTTTAGGTATTATTAAGAGAAAAATATAAAATGGCAGCCAATGCATACATGTATTGATAATAAATTCTGTGGTGAGGACTACCTTCCACAGTTTGCTCTTTTTCAATTTCTCTACCATCAATCTATATTTCTGCATAGTTCTAAGTATTTTTTGCTAACTCTGTTATACCCTTTGACACAATTCATCTTGGATAATAATTATTCCCCTGCTACCCCTGACAGACCATGTGTTCCTGGTGAGTATAGACTCAGTCTTTTTACTTTTGTATCCCTGGTGTCTGACAAAGTTTTTGCTTTGAAGTCATTAGATATTTGACGCTAATGTTGTAGTATTAAAAAAGTCATAATATTTCTCATTTCCAAAACATAAAAGTTAGTTTTTTTCTCTTTGAAAAATGCAGTATGGTGAAGATACCCAAGCTGCTTAATAAAAAAATATAAGAAATAACTAAAATGCTTGTAAAATTCTTGCAATGTTTATCCTTGCATCTAATCTTAGTTCTTTTTAATTTAAATTTTTCAGAAAATCAAGGTAAATGATAACTGTATTTTTTATTTTTGTGGATTTACAGCATGAATTCATTAGAAATAATTTTAAAGTTGCTTCAGTTACATATCTTAAGGCACAAATGGAATATATGAAAGTATTTGCTGATGTATGACAAAAACAATTAGCTTTGGCAATGTATTAGGTCAATGGTCTTTGTCTTAGAGGTTGATTTGAAATAAAAAGTTGATTTTCAAATATTAATGCATGGTTAGCATATTACTTTTCTCATTCCCAAGGGAAATTGTGTAGAGGAACAGAAAGCAAGGAACTTTACTAAGGGTAAATGAAAAAAGAGAAAGAAATTTAAAAAGTGTTAGAACTGCAGGAGATGTTTTATTAACACTTGTAACAATTTCCAGGAGATATATCTCTAAGGTAAATGTAACTGTTTATTTTAAAACATATGTTATATTTTACCGAGGACCTATCTTGGAAGTCCCAACACTTCTAACTCAATCATCCAGGGTATTGATATTTTATATTAAATCTAAGTCTTATATTTGTCCAAAGCAAGTCAACTAATATACCATGTAGAGATCTATAAGTTGGCAGAAGATGAAACAGAAAAAGTTAAAAATGTGTATATGTATTGGAAGTAAATATCATGAGGAATACTACCTTCGATAATTTGGGCTCTATCAAAAGTCTAGCATTTTCTCTTGGCCTATTAGCCCCTTCTATTCTCCTAACCCACCGCCTTCCTTTTCCCCTAATATTTCCAATATCTCTTACCTTTGTATATTTGCTTTATGTCATCCCATTCTTTGCAATTCTTTTGTTCCTTCACTCCAGGTAATAATCCTTGGGTGCCTAAAAAAAAAAAAAAAATTGCAAAACTGCCCATCAGTCCCTCCTCTGTAATGTGTAGTGAACCTGGTGACCAGATCAGTAACTATTTAATCATGTATGAGAAAATGTTAGAAATTTCATTAGTTTTAAGTCATGTTACTACATTCAACACCAAATTTGTGGTTTAAAATATTCAATTTTTTCTCCAATATATTTTATTTCTTACCAGTTCGGAGCTCAGTTGGAGAAGAGTGATGTTATGTATTATATTTTTGAACTTCTACTAGAGAATACAAAAACATTTTTTAAAACAATTAAAGCCATAAAAGAATATGGAACACTAAAGAGACCAAGATATTATTAAAAAATAACACATAGGGGTGCCTGGGCGGCTCAGTTGGTTAAGCATCCAACTTAAGCTCAGGTCATGATCTCATGGTTCGTGGATTCAAGACCTGCATTGGGCTCTGCCCTGACAGCTCAGAGCCTGGAGCCTGCTTCAGATTCTGTGTCTCCCTCATTCTCTGCCCCTCCCCTGTTCACACTCTGTCTCTGTCTCTCAAAAATAAATAAATATTAAAAAAAAAAAAAAGATATTTGGAAATGAATGACAATTAAAACAGAAATGCCAAAACATGTGAGGTAACTTCTAGAGTATAGGGACATTATGATCTCAAATTAATCTTGTTTTAAGAAGCCATTTTGGGGGCGCCTAGGTGGCTCAGTCGGTTGAGCTGCCGACTTCGGCTCAGGTCATGATCTCACAGTCCGTGAGTTCGAGCCCCGTGTCGGGCTTGTGCTGACAGCTCAGAGCCTGGAGCCTGTTTCAGATTCTGTGTCTCCCTCTCTCTGACCCTCCCCTGTTCATGCTTTGTCTCTCCCTGTCTCAAAAATAAGTAAAACGTTAAAAAAAAAAGCCATTTCAAAATTAAGGCACTAAGGTTAGAATGTAGAAATTAACATAAAGACACAGAATAACAACACTTTAATAATAAGATAATATTAATAATATACTTTCATAGTAAATTTTAGAAAGGAGAACAATATAATAAGAAATGAGAACAGAGAGAAACAGCAAAATCAAATGCTGGTTATTTAAACGACTAATAAAATAGAAAAAAATTTCTGGCAAGGTCGGTCAATCAGCTCTTAATAATTAGAAGATGCAAATAAATATTAGGAATGGAAAAAGGAGAAATAACTTAAAATGTCAGATACGGTAAAAAAAAACATGTTGGGAATACCATGAATTTTATATAAATTAGAAAACAGATGGAGTGGCTATCTGTGTAAAAACACAACTTATCGAAAAAGTCATTTAAAAAGAGGTCTGAATAAACATAACCAGTAAAGAAATCAAATCAGTAGTTTAAAATCTCTGTCCCCCCAAAAATGCTAAACTGGTTTTACATGTAAGTTCTCACATAAATACAAAAATTGATTGTCTCTAACTTTTTTTTGCTATTTATTTATTTTTTTTAATATATGAAATTTATTGTCAAATTGGTTTCCATACAACACCCAGTGCTCATCCCAAAAGATGCCCTCTTCAATGCCCATCACCTACCCTCCTCTCCCTCCCACCCCCCATCAACCCTCAGTTTGTTCTCAGTTTTTAAGAGTCTCTTATGCTTTGGCTCTCTCCCACTCTAACTTCTTTGATTATCTCTAACTTATGTGAACATTTTTGTGGAGCAGAAATAGAAGGATGGCTCTTTCAAATTGTTACAATACCATTGATATCTCAACCAAAAGAGGATAATATGAGAAAGGAATATTAATAAGGCAATCTCACAGGTTTGGAAGGATCAGAAATTTACTCTCACTTTTATGCTACAGAAATATTTAAATTATCTGGCATTTTTGTCACAAAGTATGAAGTTGAGATTTGAACAAGTGGCCTAAGCTAATTAAAATACTGAAGTATTACTCAAAAGGATAGTTTAATTAGATTTGTTCCAGAACCAGCTGTATTTGAGGCCCTATGTTCCCTTATTGATTTTATGACAGAAAAAAGATGGACTGTTTAATAGAAAAATTCAGGGAATTTCTCAGACAGTAAATCCTTTGGGGGGGTGTTTGAAAACAGCTAGAGTAGAGATTCAGACCAAAAACAAACAAACAAAAATTTTTTTAATTTAAAAAAACCCATTGCCAAAAAGACTAATATTTGGCAAAACACTTTGTAAATTCTATGGTGTTGTAGAGAACAAAGTATATTTTATTATTGATTTTTGCTAACAGAGACCAATCCCTCGGTTGATGAGATGTTTTTGAGATCATACAGAGCTCTAATTTATTTGTTTTGGTTTGGTTTGTTTTCACCTAATTATGTAATGGGCACAGAGTCAAATCTTGAGAGATTTGTAAACCTTTGGGAATTAGTTATATATTTCTAAGCCCCACCTCAACATTTGCAAATAATATCAGGGTCCAGTTTTTGAATGTCTTAAGGTAAGTGGATATCACCTTCTTGGTAGAGGAGAAAAAGGCTCTACATGTTTGGATTGGCGCTATTCAAATGCACTACTCATTTCTTCTTCAAGGTCATAGATTAATAATATCAGTTACATGGCATGAAATATGTACTGTTTTTGTTTTTGTTTTTTTACATAACCCCCATTAACTGAAAAAAACATTTCTATGAGGTAGGTTTTACAGATGAGGACACTGAGTCATAGGTAATATAATTTGCCCAAAGTTACACCACTCCCAGTGGCAAAGCCAAGATATGATCCTAGGTGGACTGGCTCCAGAGTGGTATTAAAGCTCTAATCACTATGCTATTGTATTCACTTATTTTTTGAGGGTTATTCATTTACTTTTTAAATGACTGCCAAAAAAAAATTTACATTGCAAGACAGATTAACCTCTTTGAAAAGTTTGCCTGGTGA
The DNA here is from genome assembly GCF_024362965.1 of Panthera pardus. NCBI lineage: Eukaryota > Metazoa > Chordata > Mammalia > Carnivora > Felidae > Panthera > Panthera pardus. The sequence continues at coordinate 93,936,488 of NW_026526677.1, forward strand.
AGGTAATCCTGAATTTTACACATACTCATTTATTTACGTTCTGTCCATAGGTGCACTGGATGACCTAATTCCTTTGATTTGATTTCCCATTATCTGCATTTTGGTTTCAGTATTTCCTATCAGAACCTCCAATGTGCCAATTTCCACAGAGCCCAATATTTGAACGCCCCTTTTCCTGAAATCTATTATGTTGTCTTAACTGTAAGATCTTTCTTATGCAGGTGGAGTTTGCTAGTTCAGTGGTGTCCAATCAAAGGCATAATTGGCAAATGCATTACTCAATTGTCTAACTTAAGTTGCTGGGTTGGTAGCCATTATTAACGTTTAAGAAATTGGTGAGAATATTTAGATGTGGAAAGGTCTACAAGTTTGGTTGTATTGACAGCATTTAATGACCCCCAACTCGTGTTGCTCCCAGGGCTAATCTGGGCAGTTTACTTACATAGCTGTTCCTAGGAGAGCAAAAAAAGAATTAGTATAATTGCCAGTACAGCTTCTTCTTAAATCTAAATCATAATATTCTGTTATTCATAGCCACTAATATGCACCCAGCTCTTGACAGTTCTTCCAAAGTCACTGTAGGAACCCTAGGAATCTCCTGAACCCTTTGCTTCTTGAATCACAACTTTTAAAGTTTCCTGCTTTTCTAGTTGAAAGAGAGTACTCTTCTTGAGGAGACCCAAGAATAGACACTGCTTTTCTCATTGAATACACTCATTCACTCTGCCCCTCATCATGCTTCCTGGATAAGGGTGCCTGCTGCTTCGGGAATCTTGGGACTGATTCACACAAAGTAAACTCAGAAAGTGTTTTATAAATAATTTTAAGAAACAATTAAAAAATAGTAACTGATAATTAGATAGTGACTTAAGGTTTTTTTGAGCTCAGTACAGATCCTTTTATCTTCATAATTACTTTTTTTTTTTCTAGAAGAGAGAAGAAAGATTCAGAGAGGGTAAATGACTTGCTCTAGTCACACAGACTCTACACCAAGTGCTTTAAAACCCTTTCTTCTGCCTCCAAATAAGATGCCTTTCTATTTGTGTCACCATAGGATCATAGGGTATAAGATTTGAAATTAACAAAGATTATGTTCTGATGAAAGTCTGATGCTTTGGATAAAGTAATAACTACAGGAATGTCTCCTTTCCACAGTGTTTGATTCCGATGAAAAATTAAACTTTATTCTCTATCCAGAAGACTGAACTTTACGAATTCTATTGTCTTGATGAAAACATCCACTTTATCAGAGCCCAAAAGGATAGCTACATTCATTCCCAATAATATTTGAGATTCTGATATCTAGCCAATTTAATTATTGTCTCTTGAATGAAGTTACATTGTAGAAAGGAAACTTAACAGTGGGATTTCTCCAATAATATAACACTGTATTCTAGATCCTACAAAAAGTTATTTTGGTAAATGTTATTAAATGTTACCTTTCTAGTATGAGAAAACAACAAATTCACATCTGCCCTAGATAGTTCTGTGTAAAAAGTAGGAGTATGGGGGCGCCTGGGTGGCTCAGTCCATTGTTTTCTGCTCAGGTCATGATTTTGTGGTTTCGTGGGTTTAGGCCCCAGGTTGGGCTCTGCGTTGAAAGCATGGAGGCTGCTCTCCCTTTCTCTCTCTCTCCCTCTCTCTCTTTCCCTCTCTCTCTCTCCGCCCCTCCCCTGCTTGCTCTCTCTCTCAAAATAAATAAACTTTAAAAATAATAAATAAATAAATAAATAAACAAATAAATAAATAAGTAGGAGTGTGCAGGAGGGACTGTCTTAGATTTAAAATCTCTGTTAAATAAAAGAAACAAAATTTTATTTATTTATTTATTTATTTATTTATTTATTTTAATTAGGCACACACTTGTATTTATAGTTATTTATTTATATTATATTTACTTAATATATATTTATATTTCAATTCTGGATATTTTATGAGTAGCTTGATGAAGGATTTGTTGAGTAATATTCTTATATCTTTGGACCACCAGCTACTTTCCTTAGATATCCATTTATGCTTCCCAAAGATGGCAGCTGGCACCTGTCTACTCATGGTTGTCTTCTAAAACTTCAAAAACAGTATTATTGGAGGCCGCTAGCCCCAGGGGAGAAAAATTGGGAGGGAAACAAAGTAGTGTCTTGCTTTCTCTCTCATTTTGGTGCAATAACCTCTCATTTTCATTGAAATCTCACATACATAAATACCTTATTATTCTTGCCAACCTTTAAAGTGCTTCATTTATCGAATTACTTCGATAGGAAACGTAAATATTGCATTTCATGCTCCCTTGCCTTTTTTAGTTGCTGATATTGAAAAATAAATGTTCTCTTGGTGATTTAGGGCAATTGTTTTTATGCAGAGGAGCTATTTTGTGTTTTTATATGTTCATGTTTTCTGGAGTCTGCATAGATAACTATGAAGTTTGAGGAATGTTTTTTACTTTTATTTTTAAAAATAGTTTTCTGGAGGCTTCTGTCCCTGCTGTTAAACTGTTCTTCTTGCTATCTTCAGCTTTCTTTAACAGCTTTCTCACATTTCCCTTGTCCTTTTAAATTTGATGCCTTCTTTCTGATCTCGTCCAGGTTTGTCAAAATTATTTTTTTTATTTTTTATTAAAAAAAATTGTTTTAACATTTATTTATTTTTGAAAGAGAGAGAGAGTGAGTAGGGGAGAGAGAGGGAGGGAAACAGAATCCCTCCAGGGGTTCTGAGCCAGGCTCAGAGCCATCAGCACAGAGCCCGATGCAGGGCTTGAACCCACAAATCATGAAATCATGACCTGAGCCGAAGTTGGATGCTTAACCAACTGAGCCACCCAGGTACCCCTTGTTAAAATTTGTCTTAAGAAAAAGAATGATGTGGCACTAAGAGAGGACCAATGTGGACTTGTAAGTGAATAAACTTTAATAAATGGATATCATGACATTTATATTGATGTCTTCAATGTGCTTTTACTTATATTCAGCTTTTCAGCAACATTGAAGATTTTAAGTCACTAGAAAAATATTTCCAGGTAAGTGAAATATTACTGCACATCAGTGAATTTCCTCCATCTGTTGAGCTACATCAAATCTATCACAGTAGGCTTTGTTTACCCTGACAGATCAGTCTCCAGATCAGCCGGGAATACCTCTACAGTCACAGAGAGATACATCTGTCCTGGCTCTGAGTCTCTAAACAACCCTCCCTGGTGGTAATGATTTCAGTATTATTTTGGATTATAGAAGGAATTTTAGTCAATTTATGTGTGAGCCTATTAAAACACTGTGGTATCCACTACGTGAATCTCAACCCAAAATACCCCACCTCTCCCCTGGCTCACTTTCTTAGAGTGTTGGCTTCTGTATGAATAATGAAAATGTCAGTCTTATTCCCATGGATTGTTGGATAAGTTCAGGGCATTTATCTGGTGATGGTTGAATCTCAGCGTCATCGCTAATTGGGCTGCTTAGGGATGTATCCTGGCAACTCTGCCTCTGTTTGTTTGAGGTTATTGTCTAATTTTCTGAATTCAGAAACATGGCTCTCTTCTCATGTGTTCTTGGAGATAATAACACCCTATTCAATTAAGCCTTTAAGTCAACACATATTGGGGTGCCTGGGTGGCCCAGTTGGTTGAGTGTCTGACTTTGGCTCAGGTCACCATCTCATGGGTCATGGGTTCAAGTCCCGTGTCGGGCTCTGTGCTGACAGCTTGGGGCTCCGAGCCTGGAGCCTGCTTTGGATTCTGTGTCTCCCTCTCTCTCTGCCCTTCCCCTGACTACTCTCTGTCTCAATCTCTCTCTCTCTCTCAAAAATAAATAAACATTAAAAAATAAATAAATAAACACATATTGAGCACCCTTAATATGTTGTGGAAGGCATAGAGAGAAAAATAGAGTGCAGCAGAGTTTCATAATTTTTTGTTTGTGATCATGGAAAATGATCACATGTTGTATATTTTCCAGGTAAAATAAAAAGCAAGCTATGTATCACTCTGGAGTTTTTCCTCCATTGATATTTTTTCTCATTTTGGAAAAAGGAATTTAAAATCATATCAAGGTCTAGATACTGCATGTGTTCTCTCTTGAGTATCATGAATTAAAGGAACACTTTGTACCATGCCACATAAGTCGGTGAAAAATTATCCTCAGATAATAAAAATGTATCAAGTGAAAGCAGGAAATCTTTTTCCCTGAATCTTTTGGTTGGATTTAAGGGGAAACTAAGTCAGGAGAGGAGAAATCTTCCAGTTCTGAGGTATAACTGTAAGAGAAAGGCCAGTGAGAGTTTGGCCTCTAATTATGGACAACAGGGAAGAGTCAAGAGGGAAACACTGCTTTGTTGATTGCTCAGGTACTACACGTGAAAGCCAGTCTTCTTTGCTATTTCTTGAACAGGAAAAGTTTAAAATATAGTCTAATAGCCTTTGGCCCCACATTTCTGTCAACCTTATCTACATTAAAAAGAATTTCCTGGCCTACTGAAGTTTTCTATTCACAGGATGGAGTGGGAGAATGATTAGAGCCATTTCTATAATTTTGTTTTTTTGTATTCACAGTCTCTTTATAAAAGCCTTTTCCATTTCTAAGTTCTCAGTTTTAGAGAATATTCATTATGTTGACTCATATAGATGGGCTGGAAAATTGAAACAGACTGCTTTAAATCATCAGAGCTAGACTCAAAGCCATGTTGCAACCAAGTCTGAAGGTTCTATCGGTATATTCCCAAAGAAAGGATGAACCATATTCTATTAATGATATTAATGAAAAACGAATTAGGTTTTGAAAGTTTGTGTTTTCTTTGCAAGTGAGGTCATTTAGGGGCGTAAGCCTGGGAGCAAAATGAAAGAGTTCTGACTTAAAGGGGTGTATTTGAGTATTTGGTGGAAACAAGTCTCTGGGTTACACTTGTGGTCTTTGTTCTTGACCTCTTATATCCATGGAAAGGATCAAGTCATGCAACAGGTGAGGGAGGGAACCAATGAACACATAGCATGTCATTCTGCCTTGGGAATCATAAAAAACAAAAAACAACAACTCTAATTCACCTGTTTTCTCTTATTTCTGTCTGCAGATAATATCTTGTAAGAAATGGCTACTTCAAATCACTCCTCCATGACTGAGTTTATCCTTGAAGGGTTAACAAAACACCCAGAACTTCAGTTGCCACTCTTTTTACTGTTCCTTGGAATATATGTGGTCACAGTGCTGGGGAACCTGGGCATGATCCTCTTAATTGCTATCAGTTCTCAACTTCACTCTCCAATGTATTATTTTCTCAGTCATCTGTCATTCATTGATCTCTGCTACTCCTCAGTCATTACCCCAAAAATGCTGGTGAACTTCATATCTGAGAAGAACATTATCTCCTTTTTGGCATGCATGACTCAGCTTTATTTCTTCCTTGTTTTTGTAATTGCAGAAGGCTACCTTCTGACTGCCATGGCATATGACCGTTATGTAGCCATCTGTAGCCCCCTGCTTTACAATATTCTCATGTCCCATAGGGTCTGCTCCATAATGATGGCTGTGGTATATTCACTGGGTTTGTTTGGGGCTACAGTCCATACGACCCACATGTCAGTATTGTCCTTCTGTGGGTCTCATGTTGTTAGGCATTATTTTTGTGATATTCTCCCCTTGTTGACTCTCTCTTGCTCCAGCACCCACATCAATGAGGTACTGCTGTTTATTATTGGAGGAGTTAATACCTTAGTACCTACACTGGCTGTACTCCTCTCTTATGCTTTCATCCTTTCGAGCATCCTCCATATTCACTCTGCTGAGGGACGGTCCAAAGCCTTTGGCACCTGTAGCTCTCATCTCATGGCTGTGGGTATCTTTTTTGGATCTATCACATTCATGTATTTCAAACCCCCTTCTAGCAATACTAGGGAACAGAAGAAGGTGTCCTCAGTGTTTTACACCACGGTGATCCCCATGCTGAATCCCATGATCTACAGCCTGAGGAACAAAGATGTGAAGGACGCACTGAGAAAGGTGGTTGGGGGAAGGTGGTCATGCTGACTAAAGGCATTCTCTGAGGGAGCAAGAAAAAAATGAACCAGATGAAAAGTCATGGGCTCTGTGTAATTTCTTTCTCTCCGCCAGAGATAAAATTCACCATCACTTACAAAATATGCGTTTCATACTTGAGAATGATTGAGGCATTTTTGGAGATTTTTCAGACAATATGATTTTCTGATAGTCAATATAATCTTTGGAAATTTTACATGTATCTGAGGAACAGGAGTTGGCAGAAGAGGAAGAACAAATAAACATAAAAAGAATATCTTGAAGATAGTAATTAATAATATGTTAGATTAAATATTAATTTTGAAAGTGCTTGATAACTAGAGAGTGAGTTAAGGGTTGTGTTTGAAGAAGGGTGATGTTAATTGATTGAGAACTACTGGAGGACAGGAAGAAAGGTGTCTTTAAACTTTCTGAGAGAGTTGTTTTCAATCCATAGGGCTTTATAGTGAGATGCTGAGAATATCAAGACAGAGCTGTGGGGCGGTAGTACTTAGAGTGAAGAACAATTTGTAGGTGGATTGTGGCCTATGTGGAGGGTGTCAGGGAGAGAGACAGAGGGAGAGAGAGAGAGAAGAGTAGGTTCAGCGTGAAGGTTAGGGGAAGAGATGGCATTAGCTTAGTCTCATCAACAACTTATATACATTCAGTACATATCAATAATAGCTACCCTGAAGTCCTACCTTGCCTCCCTTGGAGGCCATCCCTTAGGCTATGACTATAGCGTGGCTCCAATTTAGAGAGTTGAATTAATTTTTAACTTTGTATTAGAATAATAATTTTAATGACAATGATCTTTCTTTCTGACTAAATTCTATAGTTCTTTCCTACCTTCTGTATCTCATATAGAGGTTTTGATCTTGTGATTTTGGGTATATCTACCATTTCTCTTTGGTTCAGGGACTTTGCTTCAGGGACCTCCTCAGAGAACAGAAACACAGTCTCCCTGGTGATTTCTTGCATTGGAACAGCATTCCAGACAACAATGCATAACCTCCAGCTCACTCTACTCTTAAGTGTAGAGCTCCTTCTTGGAAGTTATATGCTTGAGGTGGCTGGGAATCAAGCTATAATATTTTGCAGCTTTGGTTTTGTCCCTGACTTAAATGTGAATCTCAAAGAAGTTTTAACCAGACTTGCAGATGCTGTGAAGTTGTGAGAACAGTTAATGTAATGGACAACAAAACCATGATTCTTAAAGACCTCTAGAAGCTGGAGTGATGGATATATTCAATGAGCTTAAGAGGCAAATGTATAATGTAAGATTCATTACTTCTGCAGAAATGAAGACAGTGGGAGAGAATTAAGGATTTTGGGGGACAATAGAGTCAATATAAGTACACAGTATAGCTGTCTAAAAAGTTAATGTTATCTTGTTTGCATTAGATGCACTTCAGTATTTAAAATGGGAAAAGTTCCAGTCCTCATGAGCACCATAGTGATCAGACAACTTGCATTTGAACGCAGTTTATTCAGTGGCTACCAGTTTTCAAGGGCCACTGGCCCCTTGTATATTCTGAGGAATATGGCCATATGAAAGACTTGAAATAATACATTCATTGATTTAGTCTTTCTTGCTCATTCATTTAATAAATATTTCTGAAAGCCCAGTACATGCCTGAGAATGTCCTCTCTTACCGGCAATAAAAGAATGAACAAAAAACACAAAGTCCTTTCCTTCGTTAGATTAAGGTTTTCATTTCAAAGAAAGATAGTAAACAAGGAGACAAATGTATAATATCGTGGAATACTTTCTAAAAATATAAAGTACAATAAGAGGATAGAGGTGTAAAACAGATATGGGGGTGGTTAGCCTACAAATAGAAGGACTGAGGTTTTTAGCTGTGGAACTTATTCTTGCCACAGGGCATAACCAGGTTAAATGGGAGTAAGTTACAGAGATGCACACTTTTTGTCAAATTGAGGGGCTTTTTCTCACATTTCACATTTGCATACCACCACCATTAGTATGTGGGACGAGATGCTATACTGCCTTTAGTCTGCTTGCTAAGTTCTTGGTCTGCGCACAGCTTTTAGCTAGGGATGTGAAATGTGTGAGAAAATCCTCACAAGGGACTATTGACAGATCTTTGTGTTGGGCCCTGTATTCATTTCCTGTGGCTACTGCAAAAAAAACAAAATCACAACAGAAGTATATTGTCTCACAGTTCTGGAGATCTTACATCCAAATTAGTGTTGTCGGATCAAATCAAAGTGGATGGCAGAGCCTAGTTCCTTCTGAAAGCTCTAGGGGACAATCTGTTCTTTGCCTCCTCTGCCTTCTGGTGAAATGCCTTGGATTGTGGCTGCAGCACTTCGATCCCTACTTCTGTGGTCACATTGCCTCCTCTTCTAGTGCTTTCTCTTATAAGCATACATTTGATTGCATTTAGAGCCTGCCTGGATAATCCAGAATACTCCCCCTCTCTGAAGATCTTTAACTGAGTCACATCTGCAAAGTCCTTTTTGATATAAAAGGTAGTATTCACAAGCTTCAGGAATTAGGAGGTAAATATCCTTTGGGAGACATTTTTCAGCCTCCCGCAGAGCCCCTGGGAAACAAGGCCCTATGAGATTAGTTAAAAATTACATGTTCTAGGGTTCTGCATCGGGCTCCGTGCTGAGCTGGGAGCCTGCTTGGGATTCTCTCTCTCTACCCTCTCTCCCTGCCCCTCCCTCTCTCCACCCCTGCTCTCTCTCAAAATAAAAAACATAAACTTTAAGTATGTAAAAAAATTAAAAATGTTTAAACATAAAAAAATAAAATTGTATGTGCTATCTGGGATTCTAGGGGACTGGTTGAAGCAAGAGCGTGGAAAAAAAATGACTCAAACTCTACTAGTCATAAAACCACAAAATTTGAACTGTAAGTCTTTCGGGGTACATGTCTGAAAGCCTAGAAAAAGGTTATTCATTGAGAACCATTACTGGAGCCAGTCATGATGATCTCACTTCATCTCGCTCATGGAACCATTTGATTCCTTGGATTTTTTAAGAGTAGAGTCTCTTCTGGGGTGCCTGGGTGGGTCAGTACATTAAGTATCTGATGCTTGATTTTGGCTTAGGTCATGATCTCATCGTCATGAGACTGAGCCCTGCATCAGGCTCTGGGCTCCAGGCTACGCATGGAGCCTGCTTAAGGCTCTCTCTCTCTGTCTCTGTCTGTCTGTCTCTCTGTCTCTCAAAAAAAAAAAAAAAAAAGTAGAGTCTCTTCCATTTTATTTGCCCCTCTTGATTTTAGTCTGATAGTTTCTAAGATAGCAGGAATAGGTCCTATCTGCCATACTTGGCCAGCAATCCACCTCCACCACTGCTTCCGTATAGAATAATTTTGTCCGGGAAGATATCTGCATGGGTGAGAAGAGAGAAATTATATGAGTGGCAGAATATTAAGTATTTGTATGTTCTGGGTTATCTTTGAGGTTGGTTATAGAGTTTATTAGTTCCTTCTCATAGTGCTTCATAATTTACAAAACTAATTTTGTGTTGTATATTATTTCATTTTATGACTTCCCTATGAAGCATATAGGGTTATTTTACAGATGAGAAAATGAAACACAGATCATGGACCAGGACTGGAGATAGAGTCTCTTGAATGTCAACCCAGGGCTCTTTCTACCTTCTCATGATGAACAATTATTGGGATGAAAGTGGATGGGGGATGGGTTAAATAAATGATAGAGATAAAGGAGTGCACTTGTTACGATAAGCACCAGGTGCTGTGTGGAGGTATTGAATCACTATACTGTACACCTGAAACTAGTAATACACTGTATGTTAACCAGCTAGAATTTGAATAAAAGTGTTAAAAAAGAAAAGAAAATATTTTTAACATGATTTCTGAATAAAAGACTAGCTGGGTCGCAAAAAATAATGCCCTTCTGCTTTTGGTATAAGTCCTCCTTATTATAAAACTTATAGCATTAAGAAATTTGAGAAATAATTTACTTAAGTCCTGTTACCTCACTGATGAGAAACTGAGTCCCAGAGTCTCAACGATTTCCTCAGAGTAACATGGTTATTTTGGTCAAAAGAACATTATATGCGCCAATGCTCATAGCAACATTATTTACAATAGCCAAAAGGTAGAAAAGCAACCCAAGTTCCATTGGTGGATAAATGGCTAAACAAAATATGGTACATACATACAGTGGAAAATTATTCAGCCTTAAAAAAAATTCTGACAATGGCTACAACCTGGATGAATCTCGAAGACATTACGCTAAGTGAAATAAGCCAAACACAAAAAAAGAAATATTGTACGATTCCATTCATATGCAGTACCTAGAGTAATCAAATCCAAGGAGTCAAAAAGTAGAAAATCAGTTGCTAGGGGTGAGGGAGAGAGAGGATGGGGAATTATTGTTTAAGGAGTGCAGAGTCTCAGTTGAGGGAGATTAAAATGTTCTGGAGATAGATGGGGATGATGACTTCATTACAATGTGAATGTACTTAGTGCCATAAAACTAGACACTTAAAATGATTAAAATGGTAAATTTTATGTCATATATATGTTTACTACAATAAAAAAAAATAAAAACAAAGGACAGTGTTTAGATTTAAGAAAAATTTTACATTTCATTATTTTTCTCCTTTTTTTTTAAACTGACTGATGAAATAGTATTGAAGAACCAGCACCTGAATGCAGACTTTTGGGAATCATTGATCTAATTTCTTTGTGTTTCTGAATCTCCACTGGTAACATGAAAATATAAAATAAGAAACTTCTTTCAGGAAATGTACTACTCTTGGGAAATATAGCAATGGGAAGGGGAAAGAGGATGATATTATTTTTGCAAAGCCTTATTAAATACTGAAAACACCAGTAATCTCTAGGCTCAATAGGTCTTTGGGGACCTATGAGTGCAGGGAAGTTAAGTATTTCTAATGATATGCTTATGGTTGATAAACCTCAAATAAAATTGCATGTCAGGTTACTCTCTTGCTTTTAAGACTAGGGAAACTATGATTTGCTGCAAGATCCAGAGAGTTAGTACTCCAGATGGATTTTAATGCTTTGCTTTTAGCCAACCAAATAATTCAATCATTGACATATAAACGTGCACATTAGGCAACAGAAGAGGCTTTGCTCTTTCTTGGCTATAGCAAGACTCTGGGTATAAGCAAACTAAACAATTCCTGAGAACTTCAGTCTCTGTTCAGTACCAGGTAAGTGTCCAGTTTCATTTATGGCAGTTGTACTCCCATCTAATAGAAGCCTGGTTGGTGACTGGCAACAACACTAACCATGTGCAATTCTTTGGCTTTACCAGGGGCACTTGCCCCACTATCCTTTCCACTCGGTTATGTCCTCCGTTCTCCTTTTCCATTGATGCTGCCTTGTCACTTCTTCATAAATTGGGTCAGAGCCTCCTGCAGCTCTGCTCATCCAGCTCTTGTGCAGAGAATGTCACTGGACTTTCCATATGACTCTGAAGCTTTTGCTTCCCTGAAGTGCTTCCTGTTTATGCATTTACTAGTTTTCCTCATCTTCTTGTACACCAGCCTACACAACAAGTCTCTAAGAGTTATAGATACAAGGGCAGACACAATTGCAGGTAGAGTATTAATTACTGGACAGAATATTAAACATAAATCCCTACCTCTCATCTACTTGAAGGAATATTCTCAGGCCACTAGGAGATAGAGTAAGAGTCCTTTCATCTTGTTTAGTTAATGCATTGTTTCCTCCTGGCTTCAGAAGCACTTGCCAAAAGGATTTACACCCTTTGAGATAAAGAAACTTCTATGCCCCAGCTCCCCCCAAATGGCTCAACACTTCCACCCCCTTTTGAAATTTCCAAATATAGAGACAAGAGTTTGAAACCCTAACCACCCCAAATGCTTAAAATATTTTCACCATTCATACCAAGGTGAAGAATCTAGAATGAATAAGAAACATACATATTTTTCTGCATACAAAGGGTATATTTCTGTTTCTTCATATTGTATTCCTTTCTATAGTGAATTTATTTCTTTTTAACATTATATTTTAATTAGTGTTTTTAGATCATGAACCTTTAAATATTGTTATCACAATGTTTCTTTGAAGCAGATATTATCATTCTCGCTTCATAGGTTATAACACTGAGGTTTATGTTAAATGACTTGCCCCATGTTGCAAAGTGGTCTGCAGGGAAGTCAGCTTAGAAATAAGCCTCCTTTGATATCAAAGCTTTTTCATTGGTTTTCTGAATTGGCTCTAAGTTCACTCTTGTTAAGCTCCTTTAACATTTTTGTTATCAAATAAATATAAGAAGTACTGAGTTCACAGAGTTGGATGGATTTCTTTCTTGTACAATTCAGAGCTTTTAATGAACAAGTGTTTACAGCAGACTTACAAGAGAGGCATATGGAAATACCTGGAAATGGAAACACGTCTGTTGGATTTTTTGTTTATTTGTGTTTTTTTTTCCTTCACAGAGCATTATGAGCATTGTCTGGGAAATGCATAGCTGTAGGCTATGAACACACAGTGCTTCAGTGTGCCCATTTAAAGGTGCTATGGAAATGTTCTTTAAACAATTTTTAGTACATTCAATATTCTATTGGATAATAGGTTCTTTAAATGCTAAAAATATATACTTTTCCTTTCTGTATTTCCTCCAAGCCACAGTCAGCATTAGGTAAAATTCTGAGATCAAGAAGTTTGCACTGGATCTCTATTAGGCCTGTTTTAAACCGCTTCAGGGGGTGCACTGTCCCCATGTTGTTCACAAACCATGAACCCCCATCCCTGTCGGCACATCATCAAGGTTTGTCCTTTCCTTGAAACATTTTGAAATCTGAACCATTCTACAACATCTCATAATTCCAAATTTCCTTGCAGTCTATCTCTTAGGGTTTCATAATGAGTTAGAAGGCAAAAGATGTTAATAATAGATTTAGTAATAGATGTTAATAATAGATTTAAGTAAAAGAAGAAGAGCTTAGTGGAAAAGAACATGGACTCTGGCACTAGATTCTCTAAATTTAAATCCTGATTTTATTCCTAAATTTTATGTGCCACAGTATCATCATCTGTAAAATAGGAATTAAAATAGTACCTACTATTTCAAGGGTTTTTGAAGACTTAAGTAAGATAATATATGTAAAGCACTTAGAAGGAATATTCAATCAATAAGGAAGAGGAATCATTATCATTTCTAGTCTCCTTTTCTATAGGTAGACCACCTCCTCTAGGTATTATAAATTCCTTAACAAAATTCAAACATGTGTCCTCAGTGGGTTTCAGTAGGAAGTCTATTTCATTCCCCTTGAAGAAGTGACAGCAAAGCATTTCAGGAGAGTCATCTTCTATCTGTCTTTGCTGTTCAGTGATGACTAATGAACATCAGCCTGGGCTCATTTCAAGAGATCCTCTTTGAAATTTCCCACCAACAATCCTTTGACCCCAAGCCTGGTCTCTTTCCCTACTCTTCCTATTGAATTATTCACATTCTTTGGTTCTCAGTTGATTTTGGATTGTTCTCACTTCAGCCAAGATTCTCTCTTTCTTTGACCCCCCCCACCCAAAAAAGGAATCTGTGGCTCTCACACTGGGGAGGGAAATCAATAGGGTAATATTTTGAACAGACTTTTTTTTTAATGCAGAACAATTGCACTTAGTGCCTTCCACGTTCCAGGGACAATATTAGCATGGTAATATTTCTTACCTAAGTTCATGGATTTGTTTTTCAAACCATACAAAAAATGATATAATATGTGATGTTGGTGGTTTCTCCAAGAGGACTAAAATATATATGATTTCATGCATATAATCAAGCTCTGACCATCCCATAACTCATGTTCTTATCCACATCTGCACATTCTGAAGCCACCATTGGAGCTTAATTTTAATCTTCAAGCGTTCTCTAAATTTCACTTATAGAAACATTTTTTAATCAAGACTGAAAATCTAGAATCTATAAATTAAAAACACCAAATATATGTGGTTATTTAAAGATTTTAAAATGTATATAGCAATGATACCCACAAATAAAATTAATTCATAAACAATACATTTGAAAAGAATATCACAATTCAGAGGAGAGGTTAATTTCTCTAATAGACAAATTATGAAGAAAGTGATAATACGACAGGAAATTTATAGAATAAATTCAAATGGCCAGTATCCTATGATACATTCATTAGAAGACAGAAAAGGACAAGTTAATGCAATAATGACTTACCATGGAACACTCAACACACTGGCAAAAACAGATAATACATATTGCTAGTGGGGATGCAGGAAAAAGGGCACTCATGTATTGCTATCAAAAATGTGTATTATTATAGTTTTCTGGAAATCGATGTTGTACCATTTATACCAAGTAAAAATGTATAAAACTTCTTGACCCATAAATATCTCTCCTGGGAAATTATTCTATGGAAATAAAATACTAATATGTGTATGTGTGTGTACACAAACTTTAATGTGTACACTTTTAAATGACAATGTATTTGATGGTAGCAATTTTTTAATCCAGAAAAAAAGTTAACACATCAATAAGAAGATATAATATATAGCGGTATATCTACATCACTGAATATTACACCACTATTTATAATCATCAGTTGCCTTGGAAGAATATTCTAAAAGTTTTTTTCTGAATGAGAAGGGAAGACTCAAAGATAAATTGTGTGTAATAATATTATCCTGCATTCTAAACAAATGACAAAACGTGTGTGTGTGCGTGTGTGTAAAATTATACAAGCACATAGCAAGTTAACTGGGGAGACGTTCATTAAAGGCTCTGTGAACGGAAGAGGGAAACAAAGGAAAAGGAAAAGTGTATACTAGTATAAAAATAGCACAGGGTGCTTTAGGGAGACAGAACCAACGATAATGAGAGCTAGATTCAGTCTGTGTTCCTGTTAACTTTCCTTTTGCAAGTCTAGTTTTGTTTAGACCGGAAGTAAAAATCCGCGTTAATGGATTTCTGATTTTCCATTTCCACAGACATCTCTGGAGAAGAATGGTTGCCGGAAATCATTCCACGGCAACTAAGTTTGTGTTAGTGGGTTTAACACAGCGGCCAGAGCTCCAGCTGCCTCTCTTCCTCCTGTTCCTGGGAATCTATATAGTGACAGTGGTGGGGAACTTGGGCTTGATTCTCCTGATTACAGTAAGCCCTTGGCTTCACACCCCCATGTACTACTTCCTCAGCAGCTTGTCCTTCATCGATCTCTGCTATTCCTCTGTCATTACGCCCAAAATGCTGGTGAACTTCTTAGGGAAGAAGAATATGATCCTTTATTCTGAATGCATGGCACAGCTGTTTTTCTTTGTAGTTTTTGTAGTGGCTGAGGGTTACCTCCTGACTGTGATGGCATATGATCGCTACGTTGCTATCTGTAGCCCCCTGCTTTACGGTGTGATCATGTCCTCTCCGGTTTGCTCACTGCTGGTGCTGGTTGCCTTCATCCTGGGCTTTCTCTCTGCCGTGGCCCATACAAGTGCCATGATGAAACTGTCTTTCTGCAGATCCCACATCATCAGCCATTACTTCTGTGATGTCCTTCCTCTCCTCAATCTCTCCTGCTCCAATACACACCTCAATGAGCAGCTGCTTTTTATCATTGCGGGACTTAACACCTTGGTGCCCACGCTAGCTGTCTTCATTTCCTACGTCTTCATCTTCCATAGCATCCTTCACATCCAATCCTCAGGGGGCCGGTCCAAAGCTTTTGGAACTTGCAGCTCTCATCTCGTGGCTGTGGGGATCTTCTTTGGGTCAATCACATTCATGTATTTCAAGCCCCCTTCCAGTAACTCCCTGGAACAGGAGAAGGTGTCCTCAGTGTTTTACACCACAGTGATCCCCATGCTGAACCCTTTAATATACAGTCTGAGAAACAAGGATGTAAAGAAAGCATTGAGGAAGGTTTTGGTGAGGAAATGAGTCTTGCTTTTGGAGATTTATAGATGGGAGAAATGAAGGTTCTAGTGAAGCATGTTATTTTTGTTCATTTTGCCCTGCTACTCTGTTATAATATGTATCCTATCTGGATTGTTAAAATACTTCCCCATCTGTAATTTATTCCATTTTCTCAATGAAATAAAAAGGCATTTAGTAAAATGGGTATTAGTGTTCTTATTTTTGGACAAGAAAACTGAAGTTTAGATAGTTTTATTTTTTCTCACTTACTGTGGTAGAAGAGGAATAGAATTCATATTTTCTCCAGTGCTACTCTTTTATTCCTAACATCCTGTGTTTGCTTACCGAATACCTGCTGTGTAGAAGGTGGTAACTTGTCCCCTGATAAGAACGCTAAGAGGTATGTAACTCCATCCCAGATATCCATTATTCTTTTTGGTTTTTTCTTTCAAGTTTTTATTTAAATTCTAGTTAGTTAACTTATAGGGCAATATTGGTTTCAGGAGTAGAATTTAGGGATCTCCATTAATTCTTTGTTTAAAATTTTTTTAATGTTTATTTATTTTTGAGAGACAGAGAGAGAGAGAGAGACAGAGCATGACTGGGGGAGGGGCAGAGAGAGAGAGAGAGACACAGAATCCGAAGCAGGCTCCAGGCTCTGAGCTGTCACCACAAAGCCTGACACGGGGCTTGAACTCCCAGACTGTGAGATCATGACCTGAGCTGAAGTCAGAAGCTTAACTGAGTGAGCCACCCAGGTGCCCCATGGATCTCCATTAATTCTTGAGGGAATGAGGCAAATACACAAGAAAAAGAAGAAAGAAAGAAGAAGAAAGAAAGAAGAAAGAAAGAAAGAAAGAAAGAAAGAAAGAAAGAAGAAAGAAAGAAAAAGAAGGAAGAAAGAAAGAAAGAAAGAAAGAAAGAAAGAAAGAAAGAAAGAAAGAAAGTTTCAGAGCGAGAATGGCAAAATGCCTTTGCTCTTTTTTTTTTTATTCAGCATACTCAAAATCTCTTCATTTCTGTTCCATTTCTTTGTTGACTCTCTCTCTCCCTTTTTCTCTCCCCCCCCCCCCCCCACTGTCTTTCTGTGTCTCTCTCATGACACAATGGTTCTGTACTAAGAGACCTCTGAGCAGACATTTTCAGGACTGTGTAGGGTTTACACTACTCATTACAATAATTTTGTGAAACCTGTCTCACAGGGAGGATATAACCCCCACATTTGTTTCAGTTGAGATTGCTCTCAGTGAATTCCTGAACTGAGGCTGTGGTCGATGTTTCCAAGCTTGTGCTCTTACTGTATGAATAAGTACCACACACTCTAGACAATGTTTTCCCGGGTTTTCCCACATCTTGAGTCTCATGTACCATTTCTTCTGTGTTTGTTTGTTTGTTTGTTGTTGTGGAGGGAGGTTGAAATGACATATGCCTCTGATGTTTTGCATCCCTCAGCTGTTTACCTCTACTTCCAAAGAATGTTCTGTGGAATTTCTAGAGTTTTAACCTTCATCTCACATTGCTTCTTTTCACCCATTATTATATATTAAACCAGCAGTTGAAATGAGGTGGCCTTCTCCAATTACTTTTTTCTTTTTTTGCCTTTGCCAGTATGGTTTTTATTTTTTATTTTTTTAATATGAAATTTACTGTCAAATTGGTTTCCATACAACACCCAGTGCTCATCCCAACAGGTGCCCTCCTCAATGCCCATCACCCACTTCTCTAGATTTTGTCTTGGGAAATTATTCCACTCAAGAAATATGAAATCAGTAGGTCTGGATCTGCCAAAATCCCACTGTTCTAACAAAGTTTATCTATCTTTAGCTCCATCCTTTTTGATAATCCCACCAAGAACACATCTTCCCACTGGTTTCTTTCACGAGGTCCTAGGCTTTCGTCATGGCCTTGACCACCTGCCCCTTAACGTGGCTTTTCTTCTCTATGTCTTGCTCCATATATTTCTTTCATATGTTTTCTCATGGTCCACGTAATATCTGTATCTTCTCACGCCTTCCATTCCCTGAAGATCTTTCTGTATTTAAGACAAACGTGTGCTATTTACTGTTTTTCAGTGACTTTAATATTGCAATGAGTAATTTCCTGGATCAAAGCTCCTGGCTTTCAAATTATTTTCCACCACATATTTATAGTGTCTTCCATTCCCTTCCCCACACCCCCCTCTCTTTTAGCTGGCCAAAATAAGAATATATAAACTCTCATTATAAATTCATATAAAAAAGATTAGTACCCCATAGAAAAGTAGCCAAAAATTGTTCAGTGAACAAATATAAAAAATAATATAAATGCAAATGAGCACATTAAACTTGTCCAAATCTATTAGAAATAAAAATTTAAATATGCATACTTAAATATCCATATTAATTTCTGTAAGGTGGTTTGATAGTATATATTAAATATATTAAGCTATAAATTCTTGTGAGCTTTTACCAAGTTATTGAATTTTTAGTCATGTATGCTTAAAAAATAAAAGTGATATTGACAAAAATAGAGCTACAATTGTATTTATTGCAGTGCTATTGAAATTGAAAAAAATGGATTGAATTAATTAACCCTCAGAGATATCGACTTAAATAAAATATGGTATAAATATAACAATAGGAAAAAAAAGCAGGGGCACCTGGGTGATTCAGTCGGTTGGGCATCCAACTTCGGCTCAGGTCATGAACTCAGGGATTGTGAGTTTGAGCCCTGCATCAGGCTCTGTGCTGACAGCTCAGAGCCTGGAGCCTGCTTCAGATCCTGTGTCTCCTCTCTGTTGCCCCCTGCTTGCACTCTGTCTTTCTCTCTCTCTCTCTCTCTCTCAAAAATAAATAAAGATTAAAAAAATTTTTTCAAAGAAAAAAAGCAGGAATAGAACATTACTTTGTGATAGGGAATATATCCAATGTGTATTGAAATTTAAAAAGACATGCATGAAGAAATAAATAAATAAATAAATAAATAAATAAATAAAAATAAAAAGATGTGCATGGCAAATGGCATGCACATACATGAATCACTAGGATAAAAAAATCCCCAATGCATTAAGATTCTTTCTTTTTCCAGCTACAATAATCATAGAGCATGCAAATTAATAAGGATAATGTTATAGGTATGGTTTAAAGTTCTTTTTGTGCGTGAAGAGGTATTGTTGAGGGCAGAGGTATTGAAGTAGTCTTATTTATTACCAGAAACATTTGGAAGACATTTTTCCACTGCATCTCGTGAATTTTTATATATGTGTATACACAAAATGCTTAAGAATACAGCTCTTTGAATTTTTAATTATGTTTATACCCCTTTAGTGACTATCCAGATAAAGATATAAATAGAACATTAGCTTCACACTCAAAGGCTTTCTCATGCTTCTTCCCAGTCAGTGCCCACTTCCTACCAAGAGGTAACACTAGTACAATTAAATAGTTTTCCTTTATTTTGAACTTTGTATGAATGGAAACATACAGTATATACTCATCTGTGTCTAGCTTATATTACTCAAGAATTTTTCTATACGACTTAGTCATGTTGTAGCATGTTCGTATAGTCTCCCTTGTATAAATAATAAGCACATTTATTTATCCATTCTCCTGTTTAATGGATATTTGGAAATGTGTTCAGTTTGGAGCCATTATGATTGATGCTTCTATTAATATACTTTCATTTGTCTTTTGGTTGATATATATAATCGTTTCTTTGGGGTATATACCCACTCCTGGGTATATGTCTATTGGGTTTATATAGTAGTTTACTTAGCTTTAGAAAATATTTACCCTTAGAAAATAATGTCAAACTATTTTCCAAGGTGGTTGGTAATGCCATACAGCCACCAGCCATGTATGAGAGCTCCAGCTACCCAAGATCCTTATCAGCACATAGTATTGTGAGTCTTTTCAACTTTGACTATTTGGCTATACCTTTTTCATTGCAAAGTATTTTGTCCAGAACTTTGGGGTAGCTGAGGTAATGATGTATTTTCTTGTCTGTAAAATACGTATGAAGATCTACCACAGGCAAAACTGACCTATGGTAAGAGAAATAAGAACAGTAGCAATTTGGTGGTTGTAATTCAACAGAAAATAATAATACTTGCTTAAATTTAAATCTCTCCATATGTCCTCCTAAAAGCTATATAGCTCAACTAGAAGAACAGGTAAAACGACATAAACACTACACCTTCAGCATAGCTAGATAATAGATAACACTACCAACTTCAAATTACCTAGATTCTAGCAAAGATATTGGTCCATGAAAACTAAAATGTCCATCTTAAATACAAAAAAATACTGAAAAAGTAGACCTGGTAAACCAGAACATTGACTATAGGGAAGAAATCTAACAGGTGCACACAGTATTCAAGGATGTGATCTTAGAGAGGCAACACTTCCAGAAGAGAAGAGGATTAGACAAAAGAAGAGAAAGCTTTTGGAGTCTGGAAGGAAAGGGGAAAAGAAAAGCAAGCAGAGAAAGGTAAAGTCCTGAAATAAAATAAATATTAAAGAAAGCTTAAAGAAGGACACTCAATGTCTTTTCCTTTGCCTCTCTTGCAGAAAATAGAAACTACGTGTCTCTACACCTACAGAAGAGAGCATGGATGAACTAAGATTACAGGAAATTATCTCAAAGAGTAAATCTTGTCCATAAAATACATATGAAGATCTATCATAGGCCAAACTCACCTAAGGTAAGAGAAATAAGAACAGTAACGATTTGGTGGGTGTAATTCAACAGAAAAGAAACACCAAAGGCACATAAAAAGAAGAAATTATTAGAGGGCAGAAAAACCATGATTTGAACATCAAAAGCCTATTGATTTTAGAAAAGAAAATTTAAAAATATAAATCTATGACTGAATTAATCAAGATGAAAGAGAATAAATATGTGAAATAAGAAATGAGAAACAATAATAAACCCTAAAAACAGAAGCAATGAAAGCAAACCATGAGAAAAAATTTTGAGATTATGCAAATAAACTTCAAAACTTAGTTAAAAGGGCTAGTTTTCTAGAAAAACACAGTTTACCAAAATTGTATTATGAGCAATGGTGATAGAGATCAATTTCCATTAACAATTAAAGTTATCAATAAACTACTTCAGAGAAAAACACCAGACCCAGATTGTTTCAAAGGATAATTCTAGAAAAACTTCAAAAGTAAATAGTCCCAATGCTTTAAAAAATTTGGAGAATACAAATAAGGAAAATTTCCAAACTTTTTTATGAAGAAAGTAACACATGATACCTAAAACTAATAAGAACAAAAAAAAATATTATGAAGAAATAACATTTAAGAATATCAAAGCAAAACTACTAAACTATATTTCTCTTTTGTGAGAGCAAAAGAGAGAGAGAGTGCATGCTGATGCGTGCAGGTGAGGGGCAGAGAGAGATGGGGAGAGACTCTTAAACTGGCTCCACACAGAGCATGGAGCCCAACGTGGGGCTTGATCCCATGACCATGAGATCACCACCTGAGCTGAAATCAAGAGTCGGATGCTTAACAGACTAAGCCACCCAGGAGTCCCCTAAATATTATATTTCTAAACAGAATCCAGCACAATTAAGAAGATAATGTGCCCAGACCAAATAGGATTTATTACAACAATGACAGGTTTTTCAATAATAGGATTCTGTAATATAATACCTAATAAATGTCAGAATTGTTTAAGGCTTCCCCATGTTATATCAGGGGCAAGGACTTGCATTTGTGGAGTGGCTTCAGGATGAGAAGTCAATGGAGATGTTTCTTCCATCTTGAAAAATGGGAGTGGTGGCTGCTCATTCAGAGTCCTGGTTGATTGAAAGGTATCTGGGGTCTCCACCATGTCATGATACGGCTTCACCAACTGAGGGAATCCACAGAGGTCAGGAATCTGAAAGAACACAAGCATATAGAGGTTTTATCTGATTTTAAAGAATGTAGCTCGGCTGTGGTTAGTACTTGAGGGTCAAGATTTAAAACGTTAAGAGTGATCACAGCACAGTTGAGAAGTTGTGGTTGTAATGAAGACAGCCATGGGTAATTCCCCCTTTTTTGTTCTTTTAACACATTTTTAAGTTTATTATGTGCTCATTCTACAATTGCATGGCCTTGTGGATTATAAGGAAATTTAATTTTATCTGCCATTTCCTTCTGCCTTTGTTTCCCATATCATTCCCCCCTCTGAACAGTTTTGACCCTTAAAATATTTAAGGTTGCTGAGGGTGGATGGTGTTCTCTTCTGTAACTTCTTCCTGCTGAATAGGAGCATAGAGAGGTCCCTACCTATGGGCCAACATTGCTCAGTTGGGGTTGGTATAGAGGAGTTACAAAAGGTAAAGACAGAGTTCAGGGGAAACAGAGCCTCCCTGAGTAGAAGGGATCACCTGTCTACTGAGAAGTATAGCAGTGAAGAAGTCTTCCAACAAGACTCACAGAACTATGACAAAAAGAGTAAAAAATGGACATAATTAAAAGATCTAATGCAATTGACAAGGGAATTCAGTCATTTCTGTGGCACATAACACTTCAGAATATCAAGTGATGACCTTATACCAAAAAAATATTAAAACTAGGAATTGCATATAATCTCTAGAACAGTTAGAGCATTTACTCAATGTAACCTAAGACTTATTATTTGTTTGACAATACTTCTGAAGTAACAACATACCAAAGAAGCTTAATTGGTCAAAAAGACTTCATTTACAATTTAAATCTTGGGAAATTTGTTTTAAAAAAAATTCAGAAAGATATAAAACACCAAGCTACTTTACCACCAGACCCAAATATCCTTAGTTTCTCTGCAATAAGGAGCCAAAAGCAGATAAGCCTTGTTTAGTAATCAATGCTTTAGCATCCCATCCTATTTAGAAAAGGCCTAGATGTCCAATGAATTCAATCCCAATTTGTCATGCAAGCAAAACTTTTTAGGTTACTAAAGCCTTTAAAAGCTATCTTAACAATTACCCATGAAAACTATGAGACAAAGTTAACCATTACTTTAAGTCATCCTTTTGCTAATGAATTGGAATAGAGATAACATGAGCTTATTTGACCTTTGATAAACCTATTTCAAACCAACAAACTTACGTTTGGGTCCGCCTGACAATTTGTTCCCGTGGTTAACTTTCACCTGGAATACTGATGGGAAAATCTGAAGTGGGTGCTCTTTGCTCCTTGACATCTCAGAGACGATAAGGGTAGGGGAAATATTTCTATAGCTAATAATATGGCTCACAGTTCTGAATGTTGGGTAGAACCCAGTCCAGTGTATAATACATGTTCTCAGTTTTTTCCAGTTTTCCAAAGGCAAGAAGCCCTGTGAGTTTTCCCCAAGGCATCTGTAAACACTGTAAGGGCATTCTTAATAGGTTGTAGCATCGTGGTAAGGACATCATCAAAGGGAATCTTTTGTTCCTTTAAAAGGTTAGATTTTCCCCAATGACATAGGGGGAGCCAGCGTTCTCTGGGTGTAGGGGTGCCGAAGGGGCTGGCTGACAATAAGGAGGTTTAAGTTCCTTGGAAAAATTTTTATTTACTTTGAGTGGGCCTATATCTTCATAAACATCATCTGCACTCAGGGGGACAATAGCCAAATGGACAAGAGACCATCTAAGAATAACTTCAAGCAGTACATTGGTGCTTTCTGTATGGCGTGCCTTTATTGTTTTACCTATTTGTTCCCAAATGTCTAGGTTGAAGGTTCCTTGCTCAGGAAACCAAGGGTGGTGTTGCTGGATAATTATTAATAATTTAAGGAGTGCTATATGAATGTATTGTTCTTGTTCTAGAGATAGGGAGTCTCCCATAATGATTCTTTCAAAAGTTCCATGGCAGCGAATCCTAATATAGTTTTGCTTTTCTCTTACCTGGTCAGGAGAGATTGTAGTCCGGTGCACTTTTTTCTTTTTTTACAAGCTCTAGTCATTCCACAGTGTTCTGCCGTCCTTGAGTTACATGGGCTTCTTAGCCACATCCACTTCTAGTCATGTAGGCTTCTTTAGCCACGTTGGCTCCTCGCCCCTTGTCCTCTAGCCACGGTCGCCTTCTCAGCCATGTCAGCTTCTAATCACAACCCCTTCTGTCACATCAACTTCTTAGTCACGTTGGCATTTCTTCTAATGCTTCACGTTGCCTTCTATCACATTGGCTTTTCTTCTAATCACATTGGCTTCATGTTGCCTTCTGTCATGTTGCCTTCAATCACATTGGGGTCACCATCTGGCACAGACTATGAGTCTGGAGTTCTCTCTTGTCCAGCAAGAGAACAGATGCAGAATTGAATATGAGAGAGGCTAATGTCGGGGAGGAGACAAGAGTCCCAAACAAGGGTTTTGTGTCCGTATTTATTGAGCTCACAAGATATTACCCACGTGGTGAACGTGAAGAAAACAAGGTCTTACACACATGAACGTGGAGAAAACAATCAGACAGTAATCATTAACTTGTGTATGCAAGAAGCAAAGGGTCTAGGGAGCAAGTGGAGTTTGTACTCAAAGCACATTGGTATCAGATGGAAAGTGATTTTACTCATGATCCCATTACCTCACTACCAATATCTCGCTACCTAGCATGGGGCGCTTTTGCCCCATGGTGGTAGCTTTCTGCCCTAAGCTTTTTTCTAACCCATTTATGTAAGTAGAATCTACCTACCCACAATGGGTATTTGGGTTGTTTCTAGTTTGGGACTATTACAGATAAAGCTTGTATGAATTTTTTTGTGTCATGTCTTTATCAGGGCATATATTTCATTTAGTTTGAATAAATACCTTCTAGTGGAATCGCTGGGTAGTATGACAGTCATATGCTTAATTTTTTTAAGTTTATTTATTTATTGAGAGAGAGAGAGAGAATGATTGGGGGTGGGGCAGAGAGAGAGGGAGAGAGATCATCTCAAGCACACTCCACCCTGTCAGCACAGAGACTACACGAGGGGCTCAATCCCACTAACCAGAGATCATGGCCCAAGCTGAGATCCAGAGTCGGGTGCTTAACAGACTAGCCACCCAGGCACTCCAGTTGTATTTAATTTTTAAGGACCTGCCAAACTGGGGTGTCTGGGTAGCTCACTCGGTTAAGTGTCCAACTCTTGATTTGAGCTCCGGTAATGGTCTCACAGGCATGAGACAGGGCCCCACAACCACTCTGTGCTGATAATGGAGCCTGCTTGGGACTCTTTCTCTCTTTCTCTCTCTCTGCCCCCTCCCTGCTCTCTCTCTCTCTTAATAAATAAATAAACATTAGAAAAAAAGGAAACTGCCAAGCTGTTTTCTAATATGGTTGTACATCTTACATTTTCAACAACTACCTATACATAAGACTCACAGCTGGTCCACATTTTAGCCAACACTTGGTTTCATACATTTTTGTTTTGTTTAAATTTTAGCTAGTTTCATTTGCTTTCTTTGGTGGCTGATGATGTTAAACATGTCTTCATGTGTTTACTGGTCATTCTTCTATCTTGTTTGTGAAGTGTCTTGTTAAAGCTTTTGCCATTTTTTTTATTTGGGTTTTGAGTTTTTATTATTAAACTGTACTTATATATTTATTCTTGATATAATCTTGTCAAATCAGCCAAGTATACAATTATTTTAATAACTCAAGGAAAAATATTCTACCCCAGTTTTTCTCAATATATAAGGAGGACAATGAAAATTCACCTGAGAAGAATTTCAAAATAAACTTCATCAAGCCTCATCATGAGCCCACTGAATCATATCATGTAATAGTTTGCTCAAGGGGTGTGTGTGTGTGTGTGTGTGTGTGTGTGTGTGTGTGTTTTCATAGACTCCAACAAAAGGGTAACATCTGCCAGTTATAGTGGAAGGGATGAGAACAGAATGTTTATTTTTTTTTTAAATGTTTATTTATTTATTTTGAGGGATAGAGAGAGAAAGCATGCACATGTGCGTGCAGAGCCTGATGTGGGGCTCAGTCCCATGTACCATGATATCATGACCTCAGCCAAAACAAAGAGTCAGACACTCAACCAACTGAGCCATCCAAGTGCCCCCCCCAGGATGTTACTTTTAAGAAACTGAGAAGAAAGTTAGTTTCAGAGAAACAAAGAAACACACTATGACCATAACTAGTACCCTGCGATGCTACATACCTCTTCCCCATGACTTTTCTCAGCATATTCTTTACATCCTTACTTCTCAAGCTATAGATCAAGGGATTCAGCAATAGATCAATAAAGATCACAGAGATGTAAAATACAGAGGCCACCTTCCCCTGAGCCATGTTGCTGCTACTGGAGATTGGCTTAAAATGCACAAATATGATGGATCCATAAATTTCCAGAAGCTGTAAATGAGAGCTGCTGGTACTAAAAGCTTTGGACTTGCCTGCAGCTGAGGATTTTTGAAGAATGTTGGAGAATATGAAGGGGTAAGAGATGATGATGATAGCTGTTGCCAACAGATTGAATTTACCTACAGGTATCTTGAGGAGCTCATTTAAGTAGATGCTGGGGCAGGAGAGCTTTAAGAGAGGCAATATGACACAGAAGTAATGGTAGATGATATTTTCCCCCACAGAAGGAAAGCCTGATCATGGAGATCATGTGGGCTATAGGTCCTAACGCTGTCACCATGTAGACCCTAGTCACCAACACATTGCATACCTTTTGGTACATGGTGGCACTGTAGAGCAATGGACTACAGATAGCTATGTATCTGTCACGTGCTATGGCAGACAACATAAGGAGCTCAGCAAACAAAATGAAACAAAAGGAAAAAACACTATGCCATACAACCAGGATAGGAGATAACATTTTGCTCCCATACAGAATTTCCCAGGAGTTTGGGGGGGGTGAGTAATGAAAGTGAGTAATGAAAGAGTAATGAAAGTGAGTAATGAAAGAGATCTAAGAATGACCAATTATGGAGAAATAAGTACTTGGGATATTGGAGTTTGAAATAGAGATTTCAGGATCATATACTGAAATTCCCCACCACAGGGACCCCATAGATCCCCAGAAAGGATCTAAGGAGGAAGAAAGGCAGCTTGATTTTTGGTTCAATCTGTGACTCCTTCAAGGGCAAACTCAATCATCCTGGAATAATTGCACCTAGTCATTTGGTTCAGAAAGCAGGGGATATGAAACTCAAAAAAGAAAAATCACAGGATTTAAAAAATCTGTTTCTATGATTGGTAATTGCTTTGTGATTGTTGTGACAGGAAATACAACTCATCATCGAATTTAAATAGGTTGTCAAATATAAGCTAGTGAATTATTATAACTACATTTTAATTTAATCATGTTCAGAATTATGACTGTACTTTCCATGTCAGGATTA
The DNA here is from genome assembly GCF_024362965.1 of Panthera pardus. Taxonomy (NCBI): domain Eukaryota; kingdom Metazoa; phylum Chordata; class Mammalia; order Carnivora; family Felidae; genus Panthera; species Panthera pardus. Next base: position 93,963,637 of record NW_026526677.1, read on the forward strand.
TGTTACATTTAGGTAAAGAGGATCACAACGTTTGCAGAAACAAAAAAAAAAACAATAACAAAACCCAATACATTCTGATCTTTAATATTATTGGCAAGTATCTGAGTAGGTCAAAGCTGTCAATAATTTTTATACCTTCAAAGATTCCTCAGTGTCTGGAACAAATAGGTTCTCAGCAATTATGGATTGAGTGGAGACAGCATCTTCCAGTGCTGAAGCCCTCAGTGCTGGGACATCACATTTTATTAAGTGTTAGGAAAGCAGTGTCAATAATAACTACTCTCTCCCTCAATTTATCTACTGGTTGTTTTAATACCATCAATTCTGTTTTAATGCTGCACTTACTCTTCAGTTTAGCAAAAGTTAAGGAGACAATATATAGTGGTATTCTGTTGCATTTTTCAGCACAACCCTTTCCCGGCTCAACAATCTAAAACACACACACACACACGCACACACACACCAAACAACAGCAACAGTTATTGAGAATGAAACAAAAATTTCTGGCATATTGCACAAGGAACAGATGACAGTGTTTTATTTTATCTGGTCAAACCTATAGATATTTTATTTTTTAGAATCACTTAAATATTTTTCAAAATGATTTATGCTAATTTCAAAGATGTTCAAATAAGATAAAGGTAAAATGGGAAAGGAGTAAAAGTCATCTCACATTTGCTTATACACACATACTAAGCAAAATACCAGTAAGTAATCATATATACAGAGACAAATGCACACCCAGATAGTTACACAGAAGTAACAGGTCAAAATCATTTTATTAAAATGGTTTTACACAATGCAAGCTTTCATAAACAAAAATATTTTATAAATTTTCATCATCATAGAAGAAACAAAGTAACCCAATTTTAAATGGAAGAAATTGCTTAGCTTCTGATTAGTATAACCCATAAGATATATATCTATGGTGTTAGGGGAGTTTCTTGTCTCCACTGAACAGGTACCTGCTGTCTCTTTAGAAAGAGAAGGGGTGTTCTTGGGTATGTGCCGTGGTCCTTCACAAAAACTTGTGTTTTCGTCTGTTTTGTTCACTTTTCTTATTTCCTTCCTTCCTTCATTTTCTGTGCAGTCACCTTTTGTGATCTTTTTCATTTGCTCATTTCCAATGCAGTCAGTTCTGTATATCTCGGATATATGTAGTGTGTGAATTCACATGGAATCCTCTTCCAGATTATCTGAGAACTATGCATTCTCCCCTTTGAGGTATAATTTAAGGACTTATTATGTTTTTTGCACTTTTGTTTAACCTGGGAGTATGTGGGCAGATGGGGGAAAGAATTTTGTGTGTATCTCATATTTGATGAACTGGGTGTTTGCTTTTCCCTGAGATTTTGTTTCATGCGTTGAATCCAAATTCACTCCACCTACGCAGGAGAGGAAGGTATGCCCACTGGGATAGTCTTAGAATTCACAGTCTCAGGTTTTATCACTAAGATAATTTAGTTGCTAAAACTGAGTATGGAGCCCTGGAGACTTTGCTTCCAGTAGAGAAACACTTCTTAAATTGGAGTGTACAGGTATGAAAACTTCAATAGGAAGTTTATTTTCACTAATCTCTAATTAAATGTTAACATTACTGTCAAGTCAGCATCTTAGTAACTGATCATGTTAAAATATGTAATTATCTATGACTTTGTCACCAACAGAATCACATCTATTTTTCTATCACATTGAGTTGCTGTACATATGTTATAAGGATGTTATAGGGGTCCTTAGGATGAAATGGAGTACTGATCATGACCATTTGTACCCACTGTTACCTCAAATTATAGTAATTATTTGATCTGCTACCAGCTCTTGTGATTTATTTCACTAATAAAGAAGCCACAAATTTATTTTAAATATTGTGATATCAGTGGTATAATTTTTTAACAAATGTATATTATACAGTTAGAAACATTATTCTAAGAAAGAAGCTGATTCTTCATCTGACCACCTAAATGGTCTTTGATCCCCCAAAGGAATTGGGAACCTCTATATTAGAGAGTCAGCACTGGTTTGATGTTGTATCTCTTCCTAATCTCATCCATATGTAATATCTCTTCCTAATGGTGATTAGGAAAGAGGAAAAGGAATATGGGTTTGTCCTCAGCATCAGTCTGTTTCTCTCTAAAATGATGGCATTAGTAAGAATTCTCACAATTTTGTGAGAACACCAATTTCCCTCACTGCCATATTTTGACATTCATTTCATGGATTTTTTAACTAGTTTTTTTTTTTTTTTTTGTATTTCACTTTATATATGTCAGATTAGTATTCTGTAATTTGTGTTTATTTTATCATTCTTACTGGTAAGTCAGGTTCACATTTTTGTTTCTTTCAATATTATGTAAATGGATACTATGGAACTTAAACAGAAAGTGAACTCATTCATACGTGTGGGGCTGGGAAGAGATGGGGGGAACTATAAGAGAGTGAATATACAGAGTTCGAGGGACACAAATAGGAATAAAACAGAAGAGAAAATGGAGAGAAAAGAAGAACTTATCTCAGTCTCAGGTTTTATCACTAAGATAAGTTCAATTAGATATGCTTCACTGCCATTAGAGACTTGTGTTATTTTTCTAGAATTTTCTGCATTTTGCTAATATCAAGCTTATTTAATGAACAGGGTAGGACATTCTAAAGTGTTTAGACACAAAGTAGAAACTTAGAAAACTTCATCTCCTTTATCCTCATAGAATCTAAGTGAAGAAAATTTTTATTTTTATTTTTATTTTTTTTTTTTTGGAAATAACAGTAAATATCTTTATTTTTTTTTTATTTTTTTTTTTAATATATGAAATTTACTGTCAAATTGGTTTCCATACAACACCCAGTGCTCATCCCAAAAGGTGCCCTCCTCAATACCCATCACCCACCCTGCCCTCCCTCCCACCCTGCCCTCCCTCCCACCCCCCATCAACCCTCAGTTTGTTCTCAGTTTTTAACAGTCTCTAATGCTTTGGCTCTCTCCCACTCTAACCTCTTTTTTTTTTTTTTTCCTTCCCCTCCCCCATGGGTTTCTGTTATGTTTCTCAGGATCCACATAAGAGTGAAACCATATGGTATCTGTCTTTCTCTGTATGGCTTATTTCACTTAGCATCACACTCTCCAGTTCCATCCATGTTGCTACAAAAGGCCATATTTCATTTTTTCTCATTGCCACGTAGTATTCCATTGTGTATATAAACCACAATTTCTTTATCCATTCATCAGTTGATGGACATTTAGGCTCTTTCCATAATTTGGCTATTGTTGAGAGTGCCGCTATAAACATTGGGGTAGAGGTGCCCCTATGCATCAGTACTCCTGTATCCCTTGGATAAATTCCTAGCAGTGCTATTGCTGGGTCATAGGGTAGGTCTATTTTTAATTTTCTGAGGAACCTCCACACTGCTTTCCAGAGCGGCTGCACCAATTTGCATTCCCACCAACAGTGCAAGAGGGTTCCTGTTTCTCCACATCCTCTCCAGCATCTATAGTCTCCTGATTTCTTCATTTTGGCCACTCTGACTGGCGTGAGGTGGTATCTGAGTGTGGTTTTGATTTGTATTTCCCTGATAAGGAGCGACGTTGAACATCTTTTCATGTGCCTGTTGGCCATCCGGATGTCTTCTTTAGAGAAGTGTCTATTCATGTTTTCTGCCCATTTCTTCACTGGGTTATTTGTTTTTCGGGTGTGGAGTTTGATGAGCTCTTTATAGATTTTGGATACTAGCCCTTTGTCCGATGTGTCATTTGCAAATATCTTTTCCCATTCCGTTGGTTGCCTTTTAGTTTTGTTGGTTGTTTCCTTTGCTGTGCAGAAGCTTTTTATCTTCATAAGGTCCCAGTAATTCACTTTTGCTTTTAATTCCCTTGCCTTTGGGGATGTGCCGAGTAAGAGATTGCTACGGCTGAGGTCAGAGAGGTCTTTTCCTGCTTTCTCCTCTAAGGTTTTGATGGTTTCCTGTCTCACATTCAGGTCCTTTATCCATTTTGAGTTTATTTTTGTGAATGGTGTGAGAAAGTGGTCTAGTTTCAACCTTCTGCATGTTGCTGTCCAGTTCTCCCAGCACCATTTGTTAAAGAGACTGTCTTTTTTCCATTGGATGTTCTTTCCTGCTTTGTCAAAGATGAGTTGGCCATACGTTTGTGGGTCTAGTTCTGGGGTTTCTATTCTATTCCATTGGTCTATGTGTCTGTTTTTATGCCAATACCATGCTGTCTTGATGATGACAGCTTTGTAGTAGAGGCTAAAGTCTGGGATTGTGATGCCTCCTGCTTTGGTCTTCTTCTTCAAAATTACTTTGGCTATTCGGGGCCTTTTGTGGTTCCATATGAATTTTAGGATTGCTTGTTCTAGTTTCGAGAAGAATGCTGGTGCAATTTTGATTGGGATTGCATTGAATGTGTAGATAGCTTTGGGTAGTATTGACATTTTGACAATATTTATTCTTCCAATCCATGAGCAGGGAATGTCTTTCCATTTCTTTATATCTTCTTCAATTACCTGCATAAGCTTTCTATAGTTTTCAGCATACAGATCTTTTACATCTTTGGTTAGATTTATTCCTAGGTATTTTATGCTTCTTGGTGCAATTGTGAATGGGATCAGTTTCAGTGAAGAAAATTTTTAAAATCCCTTCAATTATTTACTAATACAAAAATTACCCAGACTTGACATAGAGTTTCTATTGATGATTCTTACCTAATTCAGCTATTAGCATGGTCGCTGTAATATTCTGTGTTTCTAATTATATAATGTCTTCTGAATTTATTAACTGGTGTTTTCAGTAAAGAGCTTTCCCTTTTCTAATACTTTTTATTTTATTGTCAGTATGTTTGTATCAGTAAGGAACCATAGATTCTCAGAAGCAATTCATTTTGATGTTCAAATTCTCCTAAATTTGTCCAGTAAATTTGTCTTCCCTTTTGACACATCTGTATAAACTTGGGGGCACTTATTTATTCTGTGCAATACTAAGATGTTCTAGGCTCATCTTGAATTTTAGGTACCCCACCCTGGAATTTACCATTTCTCCATGAAGTCCTTGTTTCTTTCAGTGGGTTGTGATAGAAACCAAATTATCATTGGATAATAGGCATGAACTTTGTTACTTGGATTTCATTGCTTCTAGGCCCATTCAATGGAAAGAGCAAGAATAATTATTGATCAGATCAGATCATTCTTCTGTTCAAACCCATCAATGGCTTCCCATTTCACTTAGAGGAACAGTCAAAACTTTCAAACTTGTCTTCAGGCTCTACAGATTTTGTCTCCCTCCTCCACCATCCCTCTGATATTACTTTTCATGACTCTGCCCCCCATTCACTCTCTTTAAAGCACATTCTCCAAACTACAGTTACTTAAAAGTGCCCCAACATGCTCCTCTTTCAGAGATTATATTTGATGTTCTCTTTGCCTGAAGTTTTCTTCTCTCAGTCACAGAGCCTGATTCCCTACTTCCTTCAGGCTTCTAGGAAATATCATATTTCTCAGAGTCTGACCTCCAGGATTGAAAGAGCAAGCTTCTTCTCCTCCCAGTGCCCATCCCCCTTCTCTGCTTTAGTTTATCCTATAGCACTGATCATCACTGGATAATACATGTTTTCTTGTTCATGGGTTCGTTATTTGCTTCCAACAAGGATAGAAATTTTTGTTTGTCTGACACATAGTTATGCAGAAAATATTATTGATTGACTAAATGAATGAATTTTAATGGTGTATAGAGGCTCTGGGATTATTCTTAATAGTGGAGAATAAATAGTGAATAATTAAGGGAGTCATCCAGAGGGAAGTCATCTTGAGATCTAACAGAAAGGAGTCAAAGTATGGAATAATTTGGAAATAAAATATGTAAATTAAAATTATAGTGAAAATTGGGACACCTGTGTGGCTCAGTCAGTTGAGCGTCCCAACTTTGGCTCAGGTCATGATCTCATGGTCTGTGGGTTGAGCCCTACATCAGGCTCTGTGCTGACAGCTCAGAGCCTGGAGCCTGCTTCAGATTCTGTGTCTCCTTCTCTCTTCCCCATTCATGCTCTGTCTCTCTCTGTATCTCAAAAATAAATGTTAAAAATAAGTAAAGTAAAATAAAATAAAATAAAATTTTAGTGAAAGTTAAGGATGCCTGGGTGGCTGAGTCAGTTAAGTGACTGACTCTTGATTTTGGCTCAGGACATGATCTCACCATTCAGGAGATCTCTCGGTTCATGAGATTGAGTTCCATGTCAGTCTCTGTGCTGACCGTGGGAGCCTGCTCGGGATTCTCTCTCTACCTCTCTCTCCGTTCCTCTCTCTCTCTCTCTCTCTCTCTCTCTCTCATTTTCTCTCTCAAAATAAATAAACATTAAAGTTATAGTGAAAATTTAAAAATAACAAATCATTTTGTCCCTTTCTGCCATCCCCTGCCCAACCTTCACCTCATTTGACCCCTCCACAAGACAGATCCTATTTTCAGTGGTTATAACAACAGCTAGAAATCTTATGAAATTCCTATTTCTTCTTATTTACTAGCAACTATATTCCCTTAAAATTCTACCAACAAATGTCCATTGCTCTGTAACCCTCTTGTGTATTAAAATGCCAGTTCCTGAGGGGATTTACACATTCAGCCATCATTAGACATTACAACTTTATAACAGGTTTGATTACGTGTTTGCTGTTTAGCAAGGACAATTACACAAAGGAAGGTTTCTGATGTATATATATTTACAGTGAGTAAGAACGTAGGCTAGGATGTCTGTTTCTTGAGTGGCTTGACTAGAGAGAGTAAAGGGGTCATTGTGTATTGGGACTAGGGGCACCTAACGAGAAAGTGAGTGTCACGAAAATAAATCATTAGGACATTTTAGTTTAAGACAGCCCTTGATTTGCAACTAATCAGTTACTCTTAAAAAGAGAAGGAATAAGGGGCGCCTGGGTGGCTCAGTCATCTGAGCGTCCAACTTCGGCTCAGGTCATGATCTCACAGTCTGTGAGTTCAAGCCCCGCATCGGGCTCTGTGCTGACGGCTCAGAGCCTGGAGCCTGCTTCCGATTCTGTGTCTCCCTCTCTCTCTGCCCCTTCCCTGCTCATGTTCTGTCTCTCTCTGTCTCAAAAATAAATAAAAACATTAAGAAAAAAAAAAATTTTAAAAGAGAAGGAATAAAACATAAGGTAAGATCTATGTTCAAAGGTGCTTTTTCTTTTAAAAAGTGCTCTTTTCTACACAGACCCAGAAAGTTACCCACCATTAAGAACTCTTTTAAGGGATTCTTTGACATCCTTGTTCCTAAGGCTGTAGATAAGGGGATTAAGCATGGGAATCACTGTGGTATAAAACACAGAGGCCACCTTCTCCTGTATTATGTCACTGGTATATGGTTTAAAATACATGAAAATGATGGAGCCATAGAAAACCCCAACAGCTGCAAGGTGCGAGCTGCAGGTACTAAAAGCTTTGGACCTGCCTTCAGCTGAGCAGATGCGTAAGATACTGGAAAGAATGAAGGCATAAGAGATGAAGATGGCTACAGCACATGCAAATACATTGACACCAACCAAAATCATCACCAGGAGTTCCTTGGTGTAGTCTCTTGAGCAAGATATATTCAGAAGAGGGAGGATGTCACAGAAGTAATGGTGGATGATGTTCATTCCACAGAAGGATCGACTAGATATGTAGCTGGTGTGGACCAAGGCTCCAATGATCCCCACTGTATACACACTGGTGGCCAGTAGAAAACAGATTCTTGGGGACATTATGACATTGTAGAGCAAGGGGTTACAGATGGCAACATAACGATCATATGCCATTGCTGTCAGCATGTAGGAGTCATCAATACCAAAGAAGCAGAAGCAAAAGAGCTGGGTCATACACTCAGGAAAGGAGGTGAAATTCTTCTCTGACACAAAGTTCACCAACATCTTGGGAATTATGACGGTGGAGTAGCAGAGATCTATGAAGGACAAATTACTGAGAAAATAATACATGGGCGTGTGAAGCTGAGAACTGATCCTGATTAAAAAGATCAAACCCAAATTTCCCACCATGCAGACCATATAGATCAATAGAAACAGGAAAAAGAGAGGGAGCTGGAGTCCTGGCTGGTCTGTTAACCCCTCTAGGATAAATTCAGTTACTGAAGAATGGTTTCCTGTATCCATTCTTCTCCCCATTGTGATAGGCTGAGTAGCTCAGGAAAGAGGCTTTCATTAGACAAACACTGTCATCTGACAGAATTTAGTGATCCCAGATCTGATGAATTACATAATTTCTAACTGGCACAGAATTTCTGAAAAACAAGACAAAAATCTTAGTTGAAGCCCTTATCAAGACGTCGGCGGTGCATTTGGCTTCAGTTTTTATTGCTCCCACGTGACATAGTGAAGTAAAAATCCTTTTGTCTCCACAAATTGAATCTTAGATTCTCCTACAAATGAAAAATAATCCTTGTGTTATTCAGCAACCTTTAGAGAAACCGTACAGTGCTGTTGCCAGGTTTTGCTGCTTTTTAATCTGCAGCAGCCTGTGTCCTCTTCTCATGTCTCAGAGCTTAACCTCTCCCTTACTGGTATCCCTGGGATTCCCCTTTGGCTTTGGCATCTTCATTTTGCTCATTCAGTGTCTGACCCCAATCTCACAGAGCTTTGGTTCCCTCCAAGCTTTCCATCTCTTCTCTGAGTTGCTGGTTTTGACTTTCCTTTCTTTTGTGATATATATACATATTCAGTGGAATATTATTCAGCCATAAAAAAGAATGAAATCTTGCCATTTGCAATTATATGGGTGAAGGTAGAGATTATGATATAAAGTGAAATAAATCAGTCAAAAAAAGACACAGACCATATGATTTCACTCATACGTGGAATTTAAGAAACAAAACAAACAAGTAAATGGAAAAAAGAGAGAGAGATAGGCAAACCAAGAAACAGACTCTTAACTACAGAGAACAAACTGGTGGTTTCCAGAGGGGATGCAGGCAGGGGGATGGCTGAAATAGGTCATAGGTATTAAGGAGTGCCCTTGTCATGATGAGCACTGGGTGCTGCATGGAAATGTTAAATTACAATGTTGTACACCTGAAACTAAAATAACACTGTATATTAACTACACTAGAATTAAAGTTATACTATATTTAATTTAATTTAAAAATTTAAAAAATTTTTGGTCTTATCAACTCATGTATTTTAAAGTTTTGTTATCATACAATTCATTAAACCTCACTTTACTACTTAAAAAAAAGTATATTCCTCCATGAAACTGTTTCTAATTCCATATTACTTCAACTGCTCCAACTTCTTTTTCCCCAAAGGCACTCTGTGACTCTTTCAGAGAAAATAATGTAATTTCTTATAGTATAGTTGTGGTTTAGTCATTGGGAGGTGCTGAGGAGCTGAGTGTATCACATCATATCAAACTAGATTAATTTTTACCCATGATTATCTCTTAGTTTTGTGACTCTAAGTTCCTTCTCCTATATAAACTCCAGTTTCTTCATCTTAAAACAGAGAAAATTCCTACTATATATGTTTTTTTGAAATGGTTTATTCTTCATTCACTCAACAGCTATATTGAGAGACTTCTGTGCATTGAATATGACAAATTCCCACTCTTGTGAAGTTTACATTCCAATGAGGGAGGTCAACAAACCAACAAAGAAGTAGATGTAGAATTTAGTCAAGTTATGAGAAATACTATGAAGAAAATAAAGTAGTGTAAGAGCAGAGGCTGGAAATTTAGAGAGCTATTCAAGGGAGGACTTTCTGAAGTGGTGAAAGCTAAGTCCTGAATGAACTGAGAAACTGTTAGAGGAGATCATTGAAAGGATGTGACCACTGGTGGACACACAGCTGGACCCAGGTAATTGGTTGCCCCTCACCCCTTCCCATGTCCTTGGAATGCATTCTTTGCCCATCATTCCCACATTAGAAGCCATTTTTAAGGATGCAGTCTTGTTGTTGGGACCATCTGGAATGTATATGTAACTAAACCCAGTTAAAGTCCCTATATAAACTTAATTCTGCCAAGCAGGTGCAGAAATCTAGTGTCTTGAGGCTGCCCAAGACAAGCCCATTAGTAGGTTCCTTTGCTTATTAAATTGCCATCTACCTATCTGGAATGGACTACCTCTTTCTACCATCCCTCCATGCCCTCTGTGTAAGGGGCCAATTTGTGAACTAACAGGGGGACAGCCATGTCAGTATCTTCAGAAAAGCTTTTTTCTGGGTGGAATGGGAGAAAATTGTCTAAAGGTACAAACTTTCAGTTATAAGATAAATAAGTCCTCAGCATGTAAACTACAGCACAGAGGACCCTAGTTAATAATACTGTATTGTATATTTCAAAGTTGTTGAGAGTAGATATTAAAAGTTCTCATAACACACAATTTTGTAACTATGTGAGTTGATGAGTGCTATTCCAAATTTACACTTCAGATAAATATTAAAAACATACTTGTGTGGCCTGTGACATTAACAGAAATGATTTGACCTCTCTTTCCTTGACAAAGTATTAGACAAACACACACACACACACACACACACACACACACACACACACACACACCAGAAATAGTCTCATAAATAACAAACTGGTCATTACCAGAGGGGAGGGTGGGGGAATGAGCAAACTAGGTGAAGGGGACCAAGAAGTAGATTCAATTATTCTTCAAACGACTCCTAGTACAATAAGAACTCTGGGTGACGATGTCTCTAAAGAGTATGGGCATTTGAAGAAGTTTGAGGATTAGGATGGTTAAGCCTCAAAAAAAATTTTAATAATTTTTGTTAGAAATGTGTAATTTAATTAAAGTTCTGGAATAGGTTTCTCATGCTAGAATTATAACCAGTAGAGAAAAGTGGGCAGAATAAATAAAGAATCAGAGAAAATGCCAGGAGTTTCTTCCTTTCATTTTGAAGGTTAGACTTAGGGACTCTTGTGAATCCACTATTGAAAAAGCATTAAGTGGGGAAGGACATCATTTTTAAACCTGAGTATAGCACTTTATGAGGGGGGCTAGGAGTCAGGAGCTTGGGTTTTTATTCATAGGTTGGCCCATTGCTGGCTCAGAGATGTTGGATAGTAAGTCAAGTAATGGCAGTGTCCTTTTAATAAAAGAGGAATTCTTGAGTAAGCCCTGTAATACTACATTATTAATGCATGTACAAATGCTCCATAAGCTTCAAAATTCAATATGAATGAGAAATATTAATATGACTGGACTTGTCATTGGGACAAAAAGTGAGTTTGAGGTCAGGAGAGCAAGCAAAGAACTACGGAGGAGAAATGATTTCCACGCATTGCACTCTTTGAGCTCATCTGCCTTGAAGGAGACAGTTCATGCCTGTGCATTCTTGTCCAAATAGCATGGGTAATGAGAATTTTTAACTGTCTTCCAAACTTCAGTTTCAATTATAATATCTTATCAAAGGCAGATAGAATTAGGGGTGCCTGGGTGGCTCAGTTGGTTAAGTGTCCAACTTCAGTTCAGGTCATGATCTCACGGCTCGTGAGTTGGAGCCCCGCGTTGGGCTCTGTGCTGACATCTCAGACTGGAGCCTCCTTCAGATTCTGTGTCTCCCTCTGTCTCTGCTCCCCACCTGCTCACACTCTTTCTCTCTCTCTTAAAAATATAGAAACATTTAAGAAAAGTCTTAGGGGCACCTGGGTGGCTCAGTCGGTTATAGGTCATGTCCTCATGGTTCGTGGTTCGAGCCCCGCTTGGGGCTCTGTGCTGACAGCTCAGAGCCTGGAATCTGTGTCTCCCTCTCTCTCTCTCTCTCGCCCTCCCCCACTCACACTCTGTCTCACTCTCTCTTTCAAAAATAAATAAACATCTGGGGCGCCTGGGTGGCGCAGTCGGTTAAGCGTCCGACTTCAGCCAGGTCACGATCTCACGGTCCGTGAGTTCGAGCCCCGCGTCAGGCTCTGGGCTGATGGCTCAGAGCCTGGAGCCTGTTTCCGATTCTGTGTCTCCCTCTCTCTCTGTCCCTCCCCCGTTCATGCTCTGTCTCTCTCTGTCCCAAAAATAAATAAACGTTGAAAAAATAAATAAATAAATAAATAAACATCAATTTTTTTTTTTAATTTTAAAAGGTAGATAGAATTTAATGACTTACCTGAATATTACCACCAGGTAAAGTGATGCTGGGCCTACATGAGTTTTTTTGTTTGGTCTCACACAGTGCACGCATGTGCACACACACACATTTGTAATATATCAAACATTAATGGCCCAGAATCTCACTTATTCTGGCAAAATCGTGGAGTTGATTTTGCATAAGAATCAAGAAGTATTGATGAAGGGTAATAGCTTGACACCCACTAAGCACAGCAAGAAAATAATCCCATTGACCCTCAGTCCTCTATTATTGAAGGAAAGTTTTGTTTGGATCTATTTGGATCTGAAAGAGGGATTTGAGGCGAAATTCCCCCTTAGGGGCTTGTCATCCGCATGGTTGGACTCTACAGGGAAGAAACAATTACAAAATACATATTTGTTGGCAGTGTAGTTGATCCCTGGGGTGTTTCAAATAAACATCAAACTTTTTTTCCCAAGTGTTAAGAAGATTAATAATGATTCCATAGCATCAGAGAATGACATATCTGATAAAGGGTTAGTATCCAAACATATACAAAGAAATTATAAAATTCAACACCCAAAAAACAAATCATCCAGTTAAAAAACCGGCAGAAGACATGAATAGACATTTTTCTGAAGAAGACATCCAGATGGCTAACAGACCCATGAAAAGATGCTCAAAATCGCTCATCACCAGGGAAATACAAATTAAAACTACAGTGAGATATCACCTCACACTTGTCAGAATGGATAAAGTTAATAACATAGGAAAAAACAGATGTTGGTGAGGATGCAGAAAAAGGGGAACCCTCTTACACTGTTGGTGGGAATGCAACCTGGTGCAGCCAGTCTGAAAAACAGTATGGAGGTTCCTCAAAAAATTTTAAATAGAACCACCCTACAATCCAGCAATTACACTGCTAGATATTTATCCAAAGGACACAAAACTACTGACTAGAAGGGATATATGCACCCTGATGTTTGTAGCAGCATTTTCAACAATAGCCAAATTATGGGGAAAAACCCCCACAAATATCCATCAACTGATGAACAGATAAAGAAGAGATTGGTATATACATATAATGGAACACCACTCGGCCATAAAAAAAAGAATGAAATATTTCCATTTGTCACAATGTGGATGGAGCTAGAGTGTATTATGATGAACTAGAAGAGTCAGTCAGAGTAAGAAAAATGCCATATGATTTTATTCATATGTGGAATTTAAGAAACAAAACACATGAATATAGGGGAAGGAAAAAAGAGAGAGAGGCAAACCAAGAAACAAACTCTTACCTACAGAGAGTAAACTGAGGGTTACTGGAGTGGAGGTGGGGGATGGGCTAAGTGGGTGATGGGTACTAAGGAGCCCACTTGTGATGAGCACTGGGTGTTGTATGTAAGTGATGAATCACTAAATTCTAGGCCTGAAACTAATATTACACTGTATGTTGACTAAATGGAATTTAAATTAAAACATGGAAGAAAAATGGTAATAATTCCATAGCAAATATTAACAAATTGCTTTATCAAAACCACAAAGTTATTACATTTTCCTTCGCATTTTTGATCTATAATCATCCAAACCCATTTCATCATCTGCAAACACAGAAGAACTTTTTACTCTTATCTAAACGTTTTAGATGATTATAAGTGGAGAAAAAGAATAAGTGGCCTGTTTTCTTTCTGTGATTTCAAAAGGTATAGCCTGGGCTTCAAAGATGTGGGAAGCATGTGCCCATGCAATTTTCCAGGTCAGTCCTAATTTCAATTATGTGACATTATTGCCCATCTGAACTGTCATGAATGGTCTGTTCATTTCTTTATCAAAATGTTCACAGCTTTATTGGGGTAAAAATGACATACAATAAATTGCACATATTTAAAGCGTACAATTACGTACATTCGGTATATATAACTATGAAAACATCACCAAAATTACAAAAATGAACACAGTCACCCCCTTTGTCATCCTTCCCTCTCAACCTTCTTCCACCCCTTCTCAAGGCAACTGGGAATCTATTTTCTGTCACTGTAGTTTGCATTTTTAAAAATATTTTATTTACAAAACCATACAATATATACTCTTTGCTTGACTTCTTTTATTTGGCATAATTATTTTGAGATTCACTCAGGATCTTATGTGTATTGATAGTTTCTTTTTTCTTTATTTCTTTTTCTTTCTTTTTGCATAAGAATGCCTAATTATTTTAGTACTATCAGATTGCCTTGACATTTAACTTTGTTGAGATCAATTGACCCTCTATGTGTTCATCTATTTTTTAGCTCTTTATTTTACTCCATTAGCCTATCATCTATCTGGATGCCTGTATCACACTGACTTGTTAATTGTAGCTTCAGAATATGCTTTGAAGTTTATAATGTAGAGCCTCCAGACTTGTTCTTTATCAGAGTTGTTTTGTTCATCCCACACCTTTTGTATTTCCTTATGAATTTTAGAAACAGTTTATCAATCCTTACAAAATGCCTATTGGGCTTTTGAATAGGATTATAGTGAATCTATGAATCAATGTGAGGAAAACTAGTATCATGATAATTAGTCTTCTGATGCAGGAACACAGTATATTTAGGTTTCCTTCAACTACTCTCAAAAAGGTTTTGCTTATAAGGATTTTGCACATATTTTGCCAGATATAGGATTTTGCACTAAGGATTTCACAGGTTTGGTGCTGTATGCAAATGATATTTTAAATTTTAGTTTCCTTTTGTTCACTCGTAATTATTGAAGATGATGGATTTTTATATAACGATTCTGTTTCCTACAATCTAGCCAAACTCAATTGCCATTGACAATACCTTCTTTTTTTTTTTTTTTTTTCCTGTAGTTCTCATAGGATTTTCTACATAGGCTATCATGTATCATTAAAAACTTTTACTTCCTGAGGGTTGATGGGGGGTGGGAGGGAGGGGAGGGTGGGTGATGGGTATTGAGGAGGGCACCTTTTGGGATGAGCACTGGGTGTTGTATGGAAACCAATTTGACAATAAATTTCATATATTAAAAAAAAATTAAAAAAATAAAATAAAATAAAATGATGTAGGACTGTTAAAAAAAAAAAGTTTTACTTCTTTCTTTCTGAACTAGTTGAAGTGTACTAGTTTGTTGGTATCATTGTTGCTATTTGCCTTATTGCTCTGAAGTGTACTTTATCTAACATTGAAGCGTGTTTCTTGTAGACAGCATAGAGTTGAGTTTGTTTTTTAGCTTTTCAGTGGATAGTTGACAATTATAGACCATTTGCGATTAAACTGATTATTGCTATGTTAGGGCTTAAGTTTGCCATTTTATTATTTTTGTGTTTTTTCTTCTGGTTTTCTTTCCTCTGACTCCTTTTCTTGACTTCCTATGGGTTAGTTTTTTTGTTTTTTTTTACAATTTTATATTAGGGGAGCCTGGGTGGTTCAGTCAGTTAAGCATCCGAGTTCAGCTCAGGTCATGATTTCACAGTTGATAGGTTCAAGCCCCTCATCTGGCTCTGAACTGGTGGCTCACGGCCTAGAACCTATTTCAGGCTCTGTGTCTCCTCCCGCCCCCCTCTCCCACTTGTGCACGTGCTCCCTCTCTCTTTTTCTCACAAAAATTAATTAATTAATTAATTAATTTTAAAAAACATTAAAAAAAAATTTTACTTTGGGGCGTCTGGGTGTCTCAGTCGGTTAAGCAGCCAACTTCGGTTCAGGTCATGATCTCATAGTTTGTGAGTTCAGGCCCCACCTTGGGCTCTGAGCTGTCAGCACAGAGTCTGGAGCCTGCTTCAGATTCTGTGTCTCTCTCTCTCTGCCTCTCCCCTGCTTGCACTCTGTCTCTCTCTGTCTCTGTCTCTCTCTCTCAAAAATAAACATTAAAAAAAATTTTTAATAAAAAAATTTTTTAAAGAATTTTATTTTAATTTATTTATAAAACTTTAATGTAAAGATATTAACTGTTAAAATGTATAAAGACTAAATTTCCATTTTAAAAAAAAGGAAAAAATAAAAGAAATAAAAACTAGAAGAAATAAAACAAGTGGGCATAAAAGTTATATACTTGGGCATAAAAATATAGTTATTGAAATAGAAATTAATTAATACTTGGATTAAACTCTGGACTGGATATAGTTGAAGATATATCTAGGGAACTAGACATTATCACTGAGGAATTAGAGAATCCGAAAAATAAGTCCTAAGGATTCACACAGAATGCATCAGGGAGAGAAAAAATGATTTAAAAAAGCAAAAAGGAAGTTAAGAGACAGAGAAGATAAACT